>NC_140033.1:54349022-55711522 GCF_963513975.1 Fringilla coelebs | reverse complement strand
GCTCTGAAAAAAGCAATTTCAAGATCTTAAGATACCTCGCACATAAAAACAATTTAATCCATCTGCAAACCATGGTTCCATTTCCCCAGTATTCCATCTTCCTGACTAATAATTAGAAAGTCAATCCCTTAATATTTTTACCTGATTGAGCTCTCTTTGTCTGCAAGGACAGACTGAGCACTAGGGGTTAAACAGTGCTGTGTTTAAAACTGATATTCCTGCTCCTTCCTCCTCCTCACTGACAGAAGGTCAGAGCTTAGCTCATGTAGGTTTGAAATGTCTCTGCCGGTGATAGGTGGGAGTCCAGCCTGGGAAAAGATGTTGCAGAGAGCTGAGGGATCTAATAAAGGCAGCCAGTTTTAGAGTTAGAGAGTAGACATTAACCCAAATGCCAGCAGTAGGAGATGTTCACCTTAAAGCAAAGAGAATATGAGCTCCTCTGTAAGGAGCATACACATAATTCTATGTGTAACTCTGAGGCTCTAGAAGAGAGGGGAAAATACCCCTTTGTTCTTTCTCCTCCAGGATTTTTATTTTTTTTTAATGCTAAGGAAGCAATTATTTTCCTGGGAAATCATAGAGTATGAAGTTGAAAGTGATCTCAAGGATCACAGAATAGTAGAATCACGGAATGGTTTGGGTTGGAAGAGACCTTAATACTCATTCTCTCCCACTCCCTGCCATGTACAGGAACACCTTCCACTATCCCAGGTTGCTCAGAGCCTCATCCAGCCTGGCTTTGGACACAGCCAGGGCTGGGGCAGCCACAGCTGCTCTGGGATACCTGTGCCAGGGCCTCACCACCTTCACAGGGAACAATTTCTTTCCAATATCCCATCTAACCCTGTCCTTTTTCATTTTGAAGCTATTACTTCTTGTCCTGTAACTCCAGGTCTCTGTCAGGAAAGATGAGTGGAAAGATGTGGAAAGATGGAAAAGACTAAAGATGAGTGGAAAGTGGAAAGATGAGGAAAGACTATCGAGGTCCATCTTTCCCGTGGGCGCCCTTCAGGCACTGGAAGGCCACAATGGGGTCACCCAGACCATGGACCATTGTGTAGACAGGAACACACCAGCTTCTTTAGGAGGAGGCTAGGGGAAACCATACTGAAAGTTTTGGAGAAATTCAGGTAGACAATGTCCACATCAGCTGAGCAGGATCCGTTGTGATGAGTGGCAACTGGGTTTGTCAAGCACGATCTGCCCTTGTGCTGGCTTTTCCCTCCGTTAACTTGTGACAGCCTCTGAGAGAATCCCTTTCATAATTTCCCCACAGAATGAAGCAAGACTGATGGGCCTGTAATTTCCTGTATTCTCCTCTGAGAGGTCCTTTTACATCACAGCAGTGACATTAGCCAGTTCCAGACATCCAGGATGTCCCCTGGATGTCTCCTCGGTCTCTTCCTAAAGATTTTGGAGGGAGGCCACACAATGATGTCACAGCTCTCATAACTCTGGGAGGATGTCAAGGCCTATAGATATTTTCTTCAAGGAATGACACTTGAAGTGAGTTATGAACTATTTTTCCCCAAAAACTTAGGGCTCATTACTTCATATGCCAACTCTTCATTCACTGGTATTGGGTCTGCGTTTACATCAACCTGGATTTTTGTTCCCCAGACCAGGACCCACCAGCTCAGATACTGGCCGTGGTTTTGTACAGCTCTGATTTTAGTACTTCATGTTTGTGAATTGCTGCTGTGAGAGTAAGGAGAGGTAGTAACCTAACACTGACATTTAGATCCAGGCATTCTGTCTCCCAGAATGAAGGCTTTATCACATATAAGGTTACAATGCTGGGGTTTTGTCAGAATTATAATTGCTAAAAATGCAATAAGTTTATTAAAAACCATATCCTGATGACTGTTCGGAATGTGATGAGACAATCTGTTGCTCATACTACACACACTACAGCAAAAGTATTCATCATCTTGAGGCAGGGATACAACCTTGTAGGTAAAGAGGAACAGGCACTATTTCAGTTTTTGCCATCGGTGGCTGAAAAATGTATTTAATATAAAGTTCCTCTCTCTGTGTTTGCTCCTTGGCTGTAGGAATAATTTTATTTCATTTCTACAAAATAGGCTGGCTGACATTGTTTAGAAAGGATTTTATGTGATCATATTCTTGCCCATAACGTTCTCATTAACTGCCTCAGGCCAGAGTTGCTTTTGTCATTCTTTACTTATAATTTGCTGTTTATACAGTGCTGTTACTGTCTTAAATCCCAGGGTATTCATTTGGTTGTCTCCACCATCCAATCCCACTTAAAAGGGCAAGAAAAAGGACTTGAATAAGTTTTATAGATGGGAAAATTCATGCAAACAGAGTCATCTGAGAATTCACAATACTTTCAGGGCAAACACATATTGGCATGATTCATTTGAAGTTTTTAAATGAATGTTATTGCTAAAAAAATTGCAGCTTGCATGAATATTCATGGGAGAAAATAAACTTTCAAACACCAAACTAAACTAATTTCATTAGAATGTATTTCATAATGGCATTTTGAAGTAGTCTCACAGCTCTTACTTGAATTATTTAATTTTTTAAGCATTGCTAGTTCCTTCCCCATCTGCTAGTACAATCATCTATCACTGCTACTCTGAATTATACTGAATAAAGTTAAGTTACCATAACAACTCTTAAAAATACATATAAATAGGAGACCTGCATATGTTCTACAAGATTAGGTATAGATAAGAGAATCACAGAATCATTAAGGTTGCAAATGACCTTCCAAATCATCGAGTCAACCTAGAAACCTTTTTCTCCAAGTGATTATTTGACCAAAATAAAAATACACAACAGCCTACAAAAGGGATAAGATCCTACTTGTTTAATTCTTATTTAACTGGATTTCTATACCATTTGCAGGAACATAATTACAAAAACTTACTTCTGCAAGTTAGTAGCCAAAAATATTGATTACTCAGAAAGATGAGATGGTGAATCATTGAATCCAAGACAAAACTGGAGCTGTTGGAGAACATCCCCCTTTACACCAAAGTTTTGTTTGTGGGGTCTGAACTGATTGACTGAGGCAAACCAGCTGACTATTCTTCAGCACTTCTGAGAGCAGACCCACTCTTCTCTGCCAGCAGACCCATGGGATGGCAGCTTCACAGAGATAAAAACTACATCTGGGAGCTCCTGCCTCCACCAGCACATCTGAATCCAGAGGACAATATTTGCTAAGAGGCCGAGATGATTTTTCAGTGGAAATCTGAATTAGGGTGGAGCTGATTCAACAGTTCTGGCAGAGCATTCACAGAATAGCTGGGCTTGGAAGGGACACCTGGAGATCACCAGACCACAGCAGGGCCACCCAAAGCTGGTGACACAGGAACACGTCCAAATGAGTTTGGAATGCCCCCAGAGAGGGACTGCATTCCCTCCCTGGGCACCTGTTCCAGTGCTCTGCCACCCTCTATGGAAAAAAGGTCTTCCTCATGTTGAGATTAAACTTTTTGGCGTTTAGTTCATGGCCATTGCTCTTCATCCTGTCGCTGGCCACAACTGAAAAGAGTCTGGCACCATCCTCATGCCTCATCCTATGTCGTATTATTCAATCATTCCACCCCTTTTGAGATATTTCTCTGCAGGAAAAGTTTTCCAGGTCAGATGGGTCACTCTATTCAGTCCTCATCAAGCTTAGAAATAAAAACCTTGGCTGATTCTCACAAAATTTATTTTAACTTAATTTCAAGATGTTTTGAGCTGGTATAGATGCATCCCCTAGCCATGTGTATGAGATAGCCAGTATCAGTTTTGAACTCTTTCAGTGATTCCTTCTCCGTTCCTCTCTTTACATCCCACTTGTTGACTTGGCAGCTCCCTTCAGCACTGTCTGTGTTCTTCTCTGCTACTGACTCCAGATATGAAACTGCACCACTCTTTAATGCTTCCTTGCCCTCTGAAAAATATATTTCTGACTCTCCTGAGTCCTGTCTTCACTCAACCCTCATTGATGTGAATAGAGTCAGATAATTCTAGAAACACATATGAATGATAATATGGAAAATAAGGTGAGATGGTTTCCCTCTTCAGTGGTCCATTCAACACTTTTGCATTTAAGACCAAGTATCTGACTGAAATATCTTTGAGTTTTTTCAATGTGAGCTGTCATATTATTTAATCAGGCAGAAATGCAGTCCTGACAGTGGACTTGATAAAAACAGCATCCCAGGCTTCCATTTATATGTCTCCAGTTCATGTATGCTGTTTAGAAAAGAAATATCTTATAACAGATATCTTTTTGAAACTTGAATGTGGAAGTCAAGCTATTGCCTCTCCTCATTTATCTTCATCAGTTAATGGTTATGCAAGCCACCTTTGGAATCCCTTTGTTGTCTTCTCTTGTGTGATATCTGTTACCACCAAATGTGTCCATCGGCTTCCTCTTTTTCTGTAACTGACTGACTTTGCCAATGTACCTGCCAAGACAAATCTGGTGTTTCTCCTCACAGCTTCACTGCCCTTCAGAGACAGATTCAGCATGGTATTTTTGGTATTTTTGCACTGGGGGTTTGTAAGAGAGAGAAGGCGGTGCTTGGCAACCCTGCTGCTCCAGCATGGAATAAATGCTGGCTTAGGTGAGTTGGGGAAATGCACCAGCAAATATCAGAAGATAATTGTTCTGCAGCTAAAAACAAAAATAGTTCAAATCTGAAAATCAGGTTCCTCTTTGCAGCCATCTAGATCCAAATAACAAGTGAAGAGTGCCTGCATATTATTCAAGTGACAGGCTAAATATTTATGATGTAACCGTGACATTTCCACTCATGTCAGTTGGACAGCTTCATTCCAGCCTCTTCATATATTAGATGAATACTCCTTGCAGTCATTCCATGGTTTTTCTCCTGTTATAAGTTTAACACATTTTACCTCTCCAAAAAAAAAAAAAAAATCACATTCCAGTCAGCAGAAGACTTCTGCCTGAATTGCTTACTGCTTCCTGACATAGAATTGCCATAAGATTTTCAAAGACCTGTGGTCTAACTTTGTTGAAACCACAAAAAAAGTGTAGAAAACACTGCTGCTCAAGAAACAATTTTAAGAAGAATTCTAGTAAGATTTTTTCATTCTAAGAAGGCCTTTGAAAAACTGCAAAAATGTCTTTTTTTTTCCTGCAAGTTAGCACATTTATAATGCAAAAAGTTTGCCTGCTTCAGAGTTTAGTCTCTATGACTGAGAATTTAATTTTTTTAAGTAATCCCATTTATTTTTCAGTGTTTTTTCTGGGGGCATGCAGTATAGGGAATTCTTTACCCAATATGTTCCATTGAAAATACAATTAAGATAATATAATCTGCTGCATCATTCAACCGAAACATTACAAACATCCTCTGCTTTCTGTGACCACAGTGAAAACTGATAATTTGCTGTGTCCCTCATTAGTTACTTGGTGTCTTTCTCTGAGCTAAAAGAAATAGACACTCTGAAATGGACTTTAATTTACATAAAATGTCAGATAATTTGCTGTCCTAGGCAGCCTGCTCCAGGCAGTCTCTCAGGTCACTTCCAAACCCAACTTCTCTGTGACCTTGTTAAAAAAAATTCCTAATTACTCCCCGGGAAGGCCTCATGGAGTAGCTGGCATTCCCTGAATGAAGACTCTAGTCCTGATGGTTTAGTGGAAAGCACAAGGGAGGGTGTCTCCTGATGAGCTCCTCTCAAATCAATTTGTTCCTTGCTTTCCTTGGGTAGCTGTAAAGCCCAAGCTGCTGTTTGCTTTAGGCTGTCCCACTGTTTATTCACATTCAATGGTCTGTGCATTACTGACTGATTATAGTCTCGGGGCTCCACTTCCCACAGGCTCATGCTGGCTGCAATAACTGCTTTGGGGAAGTAAATGTGAGTTCAGAGCAAGGAAATCCATTTTCTTTTTCTTGCTGGCTAAATAAGGTGTTATATTTCAAAAAGCATGTACCGACTTTGAAGAAAAAAATAAGTACACCAAGGAGAGTATTCCAGCTGTCCTGGCTATTCAGGTATTATATCCTTCTCAGAGGCTGAGAACATTTAACCTCCTTACAATACCAGTATGCCCTAATAATATGTGCCTCTCATCTGTTTTGCAATTGAAGCAAACTGTGTCTTGCCTGTTCTGCTCCAAACCCTGAAACCTATTCTCTCTCCTTTAAAACAGCCTCTTGTAGATCTCAGATTCCATGATATCCTTTCTCCAGTCCTTGTTCAGGTTACCTGATCTCATTCCCACTTTTCCTGCAAACCACCCTTTCCAACTGGTGGTTGATCAAATTGCTTTGTACTAGAGTGTCCTCTGTGAAACTACATTTTCTTGAAGTATCATGTCCAAAAGTGGGCAGTTTTCCATGTGAAACCTGCCTAGTTGTGAACAAAAATAAAGACACTACCTATTTTTCAGGCTCTAGTTTTGTTCCTGCAACACCAGACCATATTTTCCCCCTTCTGAATAACTTCATCTGATCGATGGAGCTCCTGCTTGGAAGCTAGTGCAGCCCCCAGATCCTCTTTTACACATCTGTTTCATACCAGAAGTTTCCCAGCCTAAATTCCTGAGGGTCATTGTTTCTGCCCAACTATAATACTTTGAATTTCTCCTTCCTATTTTTATTATCACACTTGACCAAGTCTTGCTTTTACCTTTAATGGGTGTGCAGTGTCAGGCCTGTGGAGACTAAAGTCAGAAAAAAAGCAAGAATTATAAAGGAGATTGGAGACTATGTAAATTGTGATGCTACTCTGTAGTGAGTCAGGACTTAAAAAAAACAGAGCTATTTAATTCAGGTCAGAATGGCATTGAAAGCTTTAAAACAGGCCATGCCATGTTAAAAAAACCCACCTTCTGATAATGGCTTTGCAGGGACCATATTATCCTGGGGATTATTGATACATGGAGCTGTGAGAAATAGTTGTGAATTCTAGCAAAGCCACTAAGACTCCAAAAGTCCTTGGATAGGGAGAAACAAACCTATCAAGCACCCTATTTAGTGTTCTTCAAACAGTCTTCCACTTTGGGGAAGGTTTCTCCCTTCAGTGGCATTTCCCACTTGAAAGTTATCGGTATATGATATGTAGGGTTTATTCTATCTCTACAACTATTTCCTCCACCGAGCCCACTTTGCTGGCTCTGTTCTTCTCCCTAGTTTGCCTCAGAGATGAATCAAGGTGCTCCAGTAACACTTCTTCATGCAGAACCTGACATAACAGGGCTCATCTGTTTGGCATGAAGGCATCATGGGACTAAAATGTCAAATAAAGGGCTGAGTCCTTCCTCAGACTCACTATGAAAAACTATTTAAAAATGTGGCTGCTGTAAACATCTTTTATATGTTTAACACAAGCAAAATGAATGCGCTTGTCAATAAAAGTATTGCAAAGTAGCAGAAGAAATCAGAGAGGGATGAAAAAGTCCTTTTTGAAAGGAAAATAAATCATAGCCCATAAAAATGCTGTGATATAAACATTCCAAAAGCAAGGAGGAATCTGATGAAATATGTCCAGGACACAGAAGAAGTCTATCAAGGGGAAAGGAAGACTGAATCAGGATTGTTTATCAACATCATCTGAGCATCTATTTTACAGGAAAATTACAAGTTATCATTTCAAAATAAGGCAACTAATTTCAATGCAAACCTATAAATCATCATAAAAGAAGATATCTTGCTTTCAGATATGCAACAAATCAAGAGATGAACTCAATTGTTTCTTAAACAAAGATTGTCTTCCTCTCTGTCATTCAGTATTTTTCATCCCAAGGCTTTAAGAAAGATCTGGCTGATATTGCTGTCTCACCTGGTAGCGATGTCAAGGGACAACAGAGATATCTCTGGGAAATTTTAAACTAACACAAAAATTTTTGGTGTCTTTACAGAGCAGAATTGCTGATTCTGAAGATAGCCTCCTGTTGGTAGAAATATACCAATCCAGAGGACAGAGCTCCAGGAATTATCAGTGACTGGGACCAGAGGGACCAAGAAAAAAATCCCCAAAAACACCAAGAAAAGAAAAGCATGGAAAAGCTCATTTATTTTAAGTAGAAAAAAGATTCTAAAGTATAATTTTGTAGACTTGAGGAAATAGGAAGATGTTTCCAACTTTTTGTCCTGATGGCATCTGTCCTTGGGCAGGCATGAGGAGCTCTGATATTTTTTAGCTCTCTGATGACAGGTACACATAAGTAATTGTACAGGATTAATGTTCTTGATTTCTTGAACACTGATGGATGAAATCCTGACCATAATTCAATGGGAAATTTATTCCAACTTCCCTAAACCACATATTTACACTATGCCTTCCAACCATGTGGCTTTGCCAGCTGCTGGAGGAACTTCCCAGCCACATTTCCTACACACTTTCCCTGTCCTCACATCCATTTATGTCCACTTAAGCTTTTAGAAGCCTTTTTTTCTCCAAATCTTTAGATCCCATAATGACTAACAGAAAAATTAGGTCATGAGTGCAATTTCTTCTGTCCTAATAAACTAAAATAAGAAGAGGTGGTAAAGATTACAGTATGTTCTAGAAAGGATTTGTTTGGTTTTTAAGATGTGGCAGGAAAAAACAGTTCAAAATGTATTTAGGAGTTTTCTCTTTATTAGCAATTTTATTTAAACACAGTATGTTTAAATAAAAGATAAACATATCTAAAAAAACCCATAAAACAAGGTCATCTTTCAATCCCATCTATATGAGCTAGAGATAGGTGGCAGGTCTCACACCCCAAGAGAAATGTAAACTCTGTTATCTTAACAGCCAAATGTTTCCAGTGAGATAAATAAGATGTAAATCCCAGAAATGGACATGCACACATGTATTTTATACCCAGTGGCTTGAAGAAATGTGTTTGCACCAAGACTTTCGAACAGCAAGGAAAATGAAAAAAAACCTTTTGAGACAGGCCTTCCAAATTCTTGCTGTTGCATTTGTGTAGCAAATTCTTCTGTTCTGAAGGTTACTGATTTCTCTAAGAAGCAAAAAGAAAGCAAGGGGGTGAGGAACATTAATTAGACTGCTGCTTCATTACAATTCTATTTGTTATGAAATCATATTTGAAAAATGAAGCTTATTACTGAATCACATTTATTAATTGTACAGCACAGAGTTGAACCCTTTTCTAACTGGGGCAGTCTGGAAAATGGAGGCTAGAATGGAGCCAAAGCATGTAAATTGTGTCAAAATGAAGTCAGTTACTCTGGGATCCTAAATGAAAACTAGAAAACCAAATTATATTCAGGCTCAGCTTGATCTTTGTAAAAAATCAATACACAAGTGCTTGATAATACCTAACATTAAAAAGAGGCCTATGCTGTAATATTTAAAGAAGGCTTTCCCAAAAATGCACTCCACCACCATTACCCCACCAGGCAGGAATTGTGCCCAGGGAGGCTCTTCTGCTTCACAAACATCTTTGATCTGGGGATTCCTGACAAATTTAGTGAACAAAACATAAGAGTTCTTATCATTAAATGCTGGAAAAGGGACATTACACAGAAGCCCTAGTCATATTATGGGTCTCTGCAAGTCTGATTTATGGTGATACAAGTCAAAAGAGGAGACATCAGAGCCAATTTCTGCATGCTGGAGTACCATGTTTTCTCAGGACTGGGTCTCTGGGGTAGACAGAAGATGACTTAAATCAGGAGTGCCGACAGCCAGCTGATAATGGTCTGTACGTGACAGAATTTCTAAAACCGAACTTTTGCCCTCGCAGGCACAACCCTGCTAATGGCTGGCAACAACCAGGAAGGTCTGGTTGTAAATTTTGATAACAACTGGACAAAACAAAGGTGACACATCCTGAATCCTTTGATTCATTTTGCCAGTGAATGTACCTGGAGCAAGCAAGGCTAAGGCTCCAATCAGCCTGCAGCACAAGACAGCAAGGCAGTCCCTGAGCCAGCAGTGTGTCCTGGAGGCAAGGAGACAAATGGGATCCTGAGGGACATTAAGAAGAGCAGTGCCAGCAGGTCAGGGAGTGCTCCTGCCCCTCTGCCCAGCCCTGGGAGGCACATCTGCAGTGCTGTGTCCAGCTCTGGGCTCCTCAGCACAGCAGGGACATGGAGCTCCTGGAGCGGGGCCAGTGGAGGCTGCAGAGATGATTCAGGGCCTGGAGCATCTCTGGCAGGGAAAGGCTGAGGGAGCTGGGGCTGTCCAGCCTGGAGAGGAGCCCCAGCTGAGAGGGGCCCTCAGCCCTGGGTGTCCCTGTCTGCAGGGAGGGCTCTGAGCAGGGCCCAGGCTCTGCTCCAGGGGCCCGGCAATGGCAGCAGAGGAACGGGCAGGGACTGAGCCCAGGAGGTTCCACCTGGGCAGGAGGCAGAACTTCTGTCCTGGGCAGTGACCGAGCCCTGAACAGATTGTCCAGAGAGGGTGTGGAGTCTCCTCACTGGGGATATTCCAGACCCCTCTGGACACAATCCTGTGCCCTGTGCTATGGGATGGCCCTGCTGGAGCAGGGAGGTGGCACCAGCAGCCCCACTGTGGTCCCTTCCAGCCTGAGCCGTCCAGGGATTCTGCAATATCCTTTCCAAGGCTGCAAAATCATGAAAATTACCCACAACCTTTCACAAAGGGCCTCTGGAAATCAGAAAGTCTACTATGCTCACTAAAAAGGGAGGGAAAGATGCAGAAATCTCTGCTTCCCTGCAAAAGAGCGGGGAAACACATGGATAAATACACCTCCCACCAAGAAGACATGAAGTAATGCTTTCCTAATACTACCTTAGGATGCTTAAAGGAACTAACTCAGTAGAAATGAAATAAAACTAAATGAAATTATGAAATCTTGTTCCTGCCTCTGAATTATTTTACCTTTTGTTGTTGGACACTTCCTTAAAGATAGATCTGATCTATTCCAGATTAGGATTTCCTCTGATAACTTATTGCTTGTTTAAAATACAGGTGCATATTTTTTCCTGTCACTGGACTTTATGCTGCCACATTTTACCAAGGCTCATAGTTCAGTTTGCAAGCAGACTGCCTCAGTGGTACGAGGTTGGTCTTCCTCATTTTCATCTGGCTCATGTAACATGGCCATCCTTGCCTTAGAGCACCAAGATAGTCAAATTAGAAGGAAAACCAAAGGCACATACCTAATGTTATGTAACTGACAAAAGAGCTGGAGTTTTGGCACTTCTTGCTGCTCACTCTTTGTAAGCAGCATTTTGCCAGCTGAAATATTAAATACACTGCTCACAAAGATTAAAATGACAATTGTCAGTTTGCAATAAGATGTCTGGTTGGTTTTTTAATCTTCACAGATCCAATCAGCATCAATCCTTTGCAAAAAAAAATCTCTTCAGTCAATAGGTCTATTTAGTTTAAATTGATACACGAATAATTAATTCTAAGGGTCACAGAAACTTGGCAGTGAGTTCTTTAGGAAGAACAACTTTTCCAACAGATTAATTTTAAAAATTTATTAAAGAATTCCTGACATCTTTGTTGGTTAAATGATAAAACAGATTGCAAGAATAAGAGTGTTTAAAACACCTGTCCTGAGGACACCCTAGGGCAGGGCAATGACAGCTTAATATACTTACTGTCACTGAAAACATCTGAGTAGGATGTTAATTCCTTGAAACATTGTGTACTTAATTAGTGCCCTGGGTCTTCAGGAACTGGCTTTAGTCTATAAGTCTGCAAGTTACTGCATGAACAAAGTGAACTGAACAGTTCATTACAGCTCTAATTAACAGGTTCTACACACAAACTTGGATTATGGTCCTAACAGATGACAAATAAGCACAGACTGACCATGTCATCTCCCAGGCTGGGTTCTTTTCCTTGGAGTTTTCCAACCATCCTCTCTGCCCTGGAACACTGACAATCACAAGGCTACAACAATATTAAACAGGCAATTTTCATGATCTTATTTCAGAATGCTGCTGAGGCCCTGGCACAGGTTGCCCAGAGAAGCTGTGGCTGGCCCATCCCTGGAAGTGTCCAAGGCCAGGCTGGATGGGACTCTGAGCAACCTGGGATAGTGGAAGGGGTCCTTGCCCATGGCAGATGTGGGATGAGAAGGGCTTTAATGTGCCTTCCAACCCAAACCATTCCACAGTTCAAAGTCAAGTTTGGGGCGTGCTACTGAGCATGCATACTCTGTTCAGATGCAGTAAACAAAAACATATAAAAACATCTCTGGACCAAAATTTACAGCTGCCTTGAGAAAACTCAGTGCTCTATATAAAATCGTACCAATGTACCAGAAGTAGAAAGCAAACATATTGGTTTTTTTTTTAATATAAGGCATGGAAGAAATAAACACTATAGAGATCAAAATATTTAAAAGTTTTTAAAATGTGAATTGATGAAATTAGTGTTTCAGTTCTCCTGATTTAAAATCAATTTGAAATGGAGATGATGTGAATAGCTCTGAACCCATTTTGGTTCTACAATAACTATACAGACTGTAACTGATTTTTTTCTGATTGTTTTTCAGCATAACTTCTGCCAGTCCCATCCACAGCAGGAAAAACATGCATGTGGGTTTACATCTGATGGTGCATGTTCTGGGCAACATTTTCTGAGATTATAAAGCCTTTTTATCTTTCAAAGTCTCACAGCAATGCTGGAAAGACAGCAGTGACCTGGAGGAGAACCGAAGAAGAGAAATCAACATACAGTGGTTACATCCCAGAGAATTAACTGTGTTATTAGGTATGATTGACAGTATTCTCCAAAGAAAGGTAAGTTTATGAGTTATATCATATAGTTTTGTTGAACTTTTGGTATTTGATTAAATACTCTGTGTAATCCAAAGGAATTGAACATTTTCTTTGGAGACCAGAGAATAATTTACCCTTTGCACTATGCTTCTATGCTGTGTTTATGTACTGAAACATTTTCCAAAAGTACAGCTAATCTTGGGATTAGGATTATTTGAATGAACAATTTGGTTGATATGAAATCTGAAATACCTCCAGTTATTCTTAAATTCTTAAACACCCTTTGATGCTGAGAGTTTATTCTTGGGAGTAGCTAAGACTTCATAGAAGATGAACAAAGTAAGCAATGCCTCAAAGAAATACTGTAGAGCTGGTAACTAATGCTTAGTGCCATTCTGCTAATTAGCTAGAAGCTTAGAGAGTGGAATTAAGCAATTAATTTCCTCCACAATAACTTTAGTACTTCCAGTGGACAGTGATATACCATGCAATCTACTTATGTCAGGATAGAAGAAGATGATGACCTTCCACCCTCAAATATTGGTGTTCATATTGTAACTTAAGGCAGTTAATGAGATGGGGAGTTGGGTTTATACAACAGCTGTTAGAAGAAGATAGAAAAAGGTTCCTGCATTAATTTTTATCCTTTCAATTAAAGCCTGATCCAGTAGAAAACACTGAAAGATTTGCTTCTGTCTACAGTCTAGGGAAACTGAACAACAAAAACTCTTCCTCAGTTATACCTTGGGTGAAACATCTACAGCCACATCCTGTGGGTGTGAATGGTGCCCCATGCAGCTGGAGTCGGGCAACAGTGGGGCTCTCCAAGGCTCAGCACTGGAGCCAGTCCTGTTTAATGTCTTTATCACTGATTGGGATAAGGGGATTGAGGCACCCTCAGTTACTTTGCAGACAGCACCCAGCTGGGTGGCAGTGTGGATCTGCGGGAGGGCAGGAAGGCTCTGCAGAGGGACCCGGACAGGCTGGATCCATGGGCCCAGGCCGGTGCTCTGAGATTGCACAGGGCCAAGGGCCCGTCCTGCCTTGGGTCACACCAACCCCCTGCAGCTGCAGGCTGGGGCAGAGGGGCTGGAAAGCTGGGAAAGGCCCTGGGGGCGCTGGGGACAGCGGCTGGACGGGAGCCCAGGTGTGCCCAGGGGGCAGGAGGCCAATGGCACCTGGGCTGTGCCAGCCATGGGGTGGCAGCAGGGCCAGGGCAGTGACTGTCCCCTGGGCTGGCACTGCTGGGGCCACACCTCAGATCCTGGGGCACTGCTGGGAACCTCAGGACAAGAAAGGCATGGAGGGGCTGGAGCGTGTCCAGAGAAGGGAACGGAGCTGGGGAAGGGGCTGGAGCAGCAGGAGGGGCTGAGGGAGCTGGGGGGGCTCAGCCTGGAGAAAAGGAGGCTCAGGGGGAACCTTCTGGCTCTGCACAACTCCCTGACAGGAGGGACAGCTGGGGGGGCAGGCTCTGCTCCCAGGGAACAGGGACAGGATGAGAGGAAATGGCCTCAAGCTGTGCTGGGGAGGGCCAGGTTGGACATCAGGAGGAATTTCTTCATGGAAAGGGCGCTCAGGCATTGGAAGGGGCTGCCCAGGGAGGGAGTGGGATCTCCATCTCTGGAGGAGTCCAAGGAAGAAGTGGAGTGACACTCAGTGTTCTGGCTGGGTGACAAGGTGGGCATTGATCAGTCTCAGGCTGGACTCAGTAATCTTGGAGGTCTTTTCCAATCCAATGGTTCTGTGGTCCTATGCCCTTGAGAGAAATGAGGCTCTGTAAAATTCAGTGCACTTAACTGAAGTGCTAAAAGCGTTGCTGAGTAATATCTCCTAATGACCCAGAACATGCCAAATTAACTTTATGTTTACAGTGTTTCATTAAGGAGAAAGTAAGATTTTTTAAATTACTAAGGTTGACAGCAAAAGGCCTGATGGCTGCATAGTTCTGTCACGTTCTTTCATTTGAGTCTTTTCCTCAGTTATTGGAATTGCCCCAAATCAAGTTGCCTGTAAAAATTTCCTCTGTAAAACACTCAATTTTCTTCTGCTAAACCCCTTTAGAACAAAATAATTTATGTGCATTCACTATTTACGGCGACATCCACTAAAGCCTTATAAACTCCATGAATGTGAAGCATAGCACTTATAATTTGCCATGCACAGGTATTTTGATGGATAGGGGGAAAAATGGGAGAGGCAGTTTTGCTTTCAACTTGATGAAGCTTAGCCAGAAACAATTATTTTCATGATTCAGAATATATGTGTAAAAAAGGTAGCAGCTAAACGACATCAACTTCATTCAGCTACTGAATCTTTCAATTTATGGCAAACAATTGAAACACTCGTGGCATTATTCACTGATCCTGTTCAAAGACAGAACTTTAATGTTCAACTGTGTAGTGCATGTGGTAAGGGGATCCAGTGTTTTATGGCACCAATATGGGCAATCTTTGCCTTCAATTCATCCATATAAATTATTTTATGGAAAGCTAAATTGTGAAGTGAGAACTTTTAAATAAAATAATCCTGCAATAAGTCTGTGTTTAATGATATCACACAGTAGATGCCAAACTCATCCAGTTTAGATGTTCCAAAAATGCTTCATGACAAACTATTAACCCTCTTTCTCTTCTGTGTGATGATATCCTTGATTTGTTTCCGCATTTAAATGGGATGGTTTACAGTTCTACAATTCAGCTGCAGAAAAGCTTTGCAGTTCAGGCAAATGCTCAACCTCTCTCTTACAGAGGAACAAACAACATGTTCTCAAAATTACAGATTCTTTTCTTTCAGTAAAAATTGAAAAGTGAACTGAGATGTTTAAAGACAAATACTAAAATGTTTCTTCTATCAGAATAAAAAATCATTTCTAGAATCATCTTCCTATGAGGTAAGGAGAGATTTTGCACAGCTGAAGATCAGTGGTGTCTTAGGTAATTCTTGTGTTGAAATACTTTCAGGATTATTAGGGGTTTTTTTAATGGTATTCTTAAAATATTCTTGAAATCCTTTCCTTCAGCTGGACTTAAAAACAATGTACTATGTTTTAAATACAAATCAAGAACTTTCTCTAAAAAATAAACAAACAAACCCAGGGCATTTCTTGCTTCCACTAATGCAATGAGAAGGCTTTAGTAAAAAAATAGTCAGTTGATTCTGAGTGAAATGCCATTGAAACTGAAGTAGATACAACTTTACAGTGAATTAATTAATGATAAAATCATCTGACTTAATAGCAGCGTGATTTATAAGTCAGTGTTCAAATTTGTACCTAATGAACAGGAAAATCATAAAATTATGATAAGGATGAACATCTGTTCTTAATCTATCACTTCCTTACCTTTCAATTAATATATTTTGGTTTTCAAAATTGTCCTTACAGCACTATAGCACTAACCCAGTTCCTAGATCTGTGAAGGAAATGCAGAATGCCCATACCAGCCCTTCAATTACCTTCAGGGATGGCTGTTTAATTCTAAGGACAGACTTATCAATTTGATTTTCACAGTTTTTACAATAGCACAACTCTGAGCACTGTGGATGAAGTCATGGAGCACGCAGGTCACCAGGCTTTCAAGGTGTGCTAAATTATTTGGACACAATTGCCACATCTGTGAAATGAATTTGGGAGACAGTCTCACTCATGAATACTTTGAATTCTTTCTATTTCTCACTCCAAGGTTCTGGTGTGTTTATTTCTTGTGCTGTGTGTTTCCTATATAGAATGTTATTTTTTAGTGAAATTATACTCTTCCTTCTTGGGTGAGCTGAACATAGTTTTGTGTTATGAGATGCATCACGGGGAAGATCTGGGCAAACTGGGGCTCCCAGCAATGCTGTGGTCTAAAGATAAAACAGCAGTCAGGTGTCTCAGTGGACTCAAAATCTAGATAAAAAGGACAGGTGGATGAAAATTAAGGACAGAAAAAAAAAATACTTCTGTTAGTGGCTACTCCTTAATATCTGTCTGTAATACCTGGTTTCTTCTCTGGCATCAAAATCGTACTTGGGTATTCAGTCAGAGGCTGGAGTGATGGGATTTTCTTTAACACAACACAATACAACACGACTGCCTTCATGAAACTTTAGGGGGTGCAACACCTTCCTAGTCTCCTCTCTGTCACCATGCTGGAAAATGGCCAAGGAAATTCCTGAGATGTCAGGGAAAGGGAACAGACTTCATTTTCTTAGAAAATCCACTTGGTGAAAAGGTAAAGGACTTTGTCTCTCCCAGCAGACCAACAACAGCTCCAGGAGGTTTTGCCAGTGTCTGCTCTTGCCCAGTTCCATGTCCCTTCCTGCCGAGGTCTGTGGTAGAAGGCCAAAGTCATATTCTGACCCTTACTTTTCAAGTTCCACTGTTGTTTGCTTTCTCTAGATTAGAGCAACATAATCATGTGTTACAACGCCTGATATCCCCATTATTCCTCTTCAGGCTGTTTTCTAAATCTGATGTCCCTTGCAACTGTGAAGCTTCTTTTTTACTCCTATTTGTCATCCATTGTTAACTGAATTGATTCTTCTTTCTTTCACATTCTTGTTCCACCTCTCATCATCCACTCTCATCTCATTCACTTTATTTAACATCACTTTGAAGGAATGAAGGTGATGCAGCAGTGCTAGTGGGAATGGTCAAAAGAGCATGGAAAACAATCATTATATAAGCAACAGATTATGGAATACGTGGTTTACTTGACCTGTCAATATTCTGATGGGTTGGAATCAACTGAGGGGCCCTGATTTCTCTTGCAATTTTAGGCTCTCTTAAATAATAGCTGCTACCAGGATGGGATGGAGCAGAACCCACCAAAAGCCCCAAAACATGTGAGAAACAGAACATGAAGTTTGCTTCTTCACATTTATTTCTATTGTAGATTTTCACATCTGTAAAAATGTTGTCAAATCAAGATCTTTGAAACCATTTAATGACAGTGTTTTGCTCTCTAGAAGTGATTGAGAGTCACAGGTGTCAGGTGTGAGACCGCAGGAGCTACAACTAATGACTCGGAGTCATCAGTGCTTTAGTGGGCAGATTTGAGTGCAATCACAAATCCAGTCCTTGAAATCAGCCCCACATAAACAAGGTTTTCAGGAATGTTCCATCTCAGTATTTAACAAGTGGAGGTTTTTTACAGAAAGTGGAGGGGCTAAATGGATCATAAGGAAAGTAAAAGTTATACAAAAAGTAAGAAGGGAAGTTCATCAGTTGCAAGTAGGTAGTTTTTATCACCATAGTACTCTGACCTTTCAAAGCCTTTGCCTGCTCTGTAAGGCTGTCCTCACACTTAACAAAGAGACCCTGAGAATAC
Organism: Fringilla coelebs; assembly: GCF_963513975.1. Taxonomy (NCBI): domain Eukaryota; kingdom Metazoa; phylum Chordata; class Aves; order Passeriformes; family Fringillidae; genus Fringilla; species Fringilla coelebs. The sequence goes on along the minus strand of NC_140033.1, from coordinate 55,693,557 downwards.
TATATCCCCAGCCTGCAAACATTTGCATCAGTTATTAGTTCTGATTCTCTATGGCAAGAAGCCTGATTACATCTGAATATCTTCTCAAAATAAGAGGAATTATTGATACCACGTCAAAACCACCACTCTGTTCTGATTATATCTGGATATTTTTTCAGGGTGCCCTTCCCAACGCCCCCCTCCTTCTTTTGTGCAACACTTAGTGCACTTGAGCATCTTTTCTTTCATTGCTTATGGCAGTCTGCTCATAGGGGAGCTGTAAATTATGTGAATAACAAAAGCAGAAAAATGTGCTCATGAGGACAATTTATCAAAATCACGTATCACAGAATATCCTGAGCTAGAAAGGGCCCACAAGGATCACGCAGTCTATCTCCTCTCCCTGCACAGAACACTCTAACCATCCTGCCCTGTGCCTGCGAGCGCTGTCCAAATGTTCCTGGAGCTCTGACAGTCTTGGGGCCATAACCATTCCCTGGGGAGCCTATTCAGTGCCTCACCACCCTCTGGGGGAGGAAATTTTTCCTGATATCCAACCAAACCCTCCCCTGACCCAGCTCCAGTCATTCCCTCGGGTCCTATCCCTGGTCACACAGAACAGAGATCAGGGCCTGAATGTTGAGGCCTGGCTTATTGCACTGTAAAGAGGAAACTTTCCTTAATTAATATTTGTTCAGAATTTTCAGGAGAGGAAGAACCATGAAGTTGCTGTGTTATAAAAGATCTGTGATGACTCAAAAAATCTTGACTGCCTTTTGATAATTCGGTGCTACCCTGGAGCTTTGCACTGTGCTCAGACAAAGCTGGGAAACAAATCCAGCTATCTCTGTATAAGGAAAAGTGCAGGAAGGCATTAGCAATGTGCTAATGGCTGCTGCTGATCTGACATTATTCTTGTCTGCATCCTGTCTGTAAAGAGGTAATGGAGCTCAGGGGTGTTGACAGCGCTTGCAAGAAGCATGGAATTCAGGTTCAGAGCGGATAATGGCAGATAAACACCTAGAACATACCGTAGTTTCCAATGAATCCTGGACCATCCTACCCTGCTTGAAATAAATAGGGCAGGAGATCTTTCTCCTTTCAATGCCTTTATTAAAAGTGATCAGCTCAAGACTAGGAGGCCCAACAAGTCCATGGTTTCGGACCTCCCGTTATCACTCCCAGGAGTGACTCTGAGGAGGAGGAACATGCAGCTCTGTCCACGATGAGGCAGAGCTGGGGGTCCCCTCCTCAACACACACACACACACACACCCATGCCACTTTTGGAGGTTGCAGTCTTGGTCTAAATTGTGAACTCCGCATCTCCAAAAAAAAGGGATAACCTTTTATTTGTTCATAACACTGCTTACCTCCCTACAGGTATGGATCCTGCTTTGCTGCAGCTGCTCTGTTGTGCAGCGCATCTTCTTCACATGCACTTGGAGGTGTGCATCCCTAAAACACTACCACAGCAGCTCAAGGCAGAAGTTGCCCACATCAAAGATGGAGTAAAAGATCACTTTGGGGTTCAAAGTGTAAGGAGCTTTGTCAGGAGTAGGTTGAGCCTACAATGTGGTGTTGGCAAAGTCCACGTACCTCTGAAGGCAGTGCAGGCACTGCAATCCCTTCTGCTTAGGAACACAAGTCTTTTAATGAGGTCTGAAGATTGTTCCATAAATATGGATTGGGGGGAAGTGCCTGTTTATACTGCTCTAATTATTCAGTCTGCTGCAGCAGCTGCTGATTTGATGTCTCATGAGTCAATACAAATAGTGGGAATGTTGCTGAGGAAAGAGGAATTAATACTCATCAAAACAGATGGCTGGAGTTGAAGAAGACATTGCAGAGAGAATCCTGGACTACATCAACAGTAAGACCTCTTACAAAATGTCTTTCTATTTCTTAAGAAACACCTCAAAGATGCAGCTTTGGACATTTTACCTCAAGTTCTTTGTGTTCTTCTATTCAGAGAGAGAGAAATATAACTTTTCCTTTTTTTATTTTTTCCATTTGCCACCAGCTGAAAGAATAAATTCCATTTTCCTATGCTCAAACATCTGGGATGCCCTTTTGTACCCCGTGTACTCTGCCTCACACACATCCTCTCTGCACCCCCAGTGCTGTGCTGCTGCCTGGTATGAAAAGAACGAGGGACTGGAGACTAAACTCAAAGCCTGACATTGTGCTGAGGGAATCGATGAGCAGATAACACCTTCAGGAACTGATGCACACGGAATTTGTCTTGTGTTAGCTCCAAAGGGTCTGAGTGACAGTAATGACTTCTGTGGCTGTACCTGCCCAAAGCTTTCAGACACAGTTACTGCAGAGTTACACACTTAGCAGTGCTGGTGTGGAAATTGTCAAAGTTCTTGGGGTTACTTATTTTTCTAAGAACGCATGTTTTTCTAATCCCCGCCAATTTGCCTCACTGGAAGAAAAATCAAACCCCAGCTATGACTCAACAGTAAACTGAATAAATTAAAATTAAATGGCATCCTTATCACTGAGTTGCAGTGACTCTGGAAGAATGCAGAAACGAACTAGGAGTAGCACACACTTCTCACATACAAAGGGAACAAAGAATAAGAACAAAGTGTTCTCTTCTTGGGTGATACTGGAAGAAAAATATTTAGAGAAAATAACATCCTTTGTTTACAGTGATGGGAGGTTAACAAGGTTTTTAATCATATTAGGGTACTAAAGGAACTATTTAGGAGACCAACTTCCTAAGGCACAAATATACATCTACAAATAAATATGTAATAATACATATATAGGTATGAATAAGTACTGTTGGTAAAGTACTGTTGGTACTCAACCTAAAGCCTTTTTTATCTCTGCCAAAAGAAAAGGAATTGTGGAAGGTTTGCACTTAAGCATATCTTTAAGCAGATAAATGGAAATATTTCTATTTTGGAGCATAAAGTCATTCTAGGAAAGTGACTGCCTTAAGAATATGTCTGAGACATATTGTGTGGTGGAGTTTTTCTTTATAAACAGACAAACAAAGAAGTAAATAACTATAGGATAAAGGAGCTCTTGTAACCTACCAAATAACTGTGTAATAGAGCAATAAGTTAATAGTGCTCCAGAACCCAATCTGATTAATTTTCTTCATTATAAAGCCAGATAGATACTTGTTTTTTCTGTTTGTTTCAGAAGGATTTCAAAATCAGCTATCAAAGAGAAGACCTTGAATTAAGGCTGATTCTGAAATTAGAACCTGAGGCAAACAGTCTCCCAGGTGAAACCAGCTCACAATCACAGGCTTACCTTCTTTCCTCACTTAACTGAACTGACAAGAAATGGCATTAAAGTTAATGTTAAGCACAATCTGCATGGCCTGTCTCCCAGAGAATGAGAACACTGAAAGACACAAGATGACCCTAAATATTTCCTCAAAGGAGATGAGACCATGTAGTCAGCACTGGTGGCTGCAGCTCCCCATGGTCTCAGCTACCCAAGTGATCAGGGCTGACAGTTTTGAAGGGATAAGCTGAAAATTAAGTGGACACCTCCATTCTTCTACCTGCCTGTTCAAATTTGGAATCTTATCCCTTCACAAGAAGATTCCCAGTGTTTGGCTTCTGTTTCTGACTACACACTGGATAATGCTTGGTGGTGGTCGTAGAGGACGTTGTTTCCTAGACTGGAAAAGTGCCTTACCCTGCTGCTCAGCTGCTGCCTTTTTCACCCCCATTTTCTTAGCTGCTGCTTCTTTCCTTAAGCTAAACCATTTTTCTCCCATTCCTCAGGGTCATTTTCCTCTGAAAACCAGTGAATTATGGGGCACAAGTTTTCAAGAAGTTTGCTGTTCTCCCATGGCTCCATGCTGTTCTCCCATGAGCATCATAAAGAAAACCAGCATGTGTCAAGCTCTGGGACATGCATTCATGTCGCTGGTAACCAGTGTAACAGGTCAGGACTGGGGCCTCTCACTGGGAGCACATGGCACAGCAGGATTGTAGTCACAGGTGCAACAGCCTCTTCTTTGACTACACTTCTGTGGGACCTTGGGTAAATCACCTTGTCCCCCAAGGCTTCAAAATTCTTGGGCCTTCATTACTGCCATGCTTTTATTGAATACTGACCCTGAGTTAGGGTCTCTGTGGAGATGTGAAAACAACTTAATTACTTGATCCCTAAGCAACAGCCAAACAAAGACTGAGGAGTTAGGGATGAAATGCAGAAGGCATCTTTTATCTCTGCTCAGAATCCTAACTTACTAATGGGGCCCTGGAGAATTTTTTCTATTTTTTCCTTATTATTTAATGAACACAGAGTGATGGAGCAAGGGAGTCTCTTCTATGCCTTGTGGAGGTTTTGATTAAAATAAATAGAAGAAATACAGATATTAGGCTGATTTTTTGAGGTTTTTACTGGGATCCCAAAGACGAATTAGGCATTTGTAGGGCAAGTAGGTGCCTAACTACCACTTCATCTTTGCATTGGTCATAAAATGGCAATAGCACTCGCAGGTTTGAGCATTCCTCAGATCTCAACCAGGATCTTTCACTGTACCCCTCTTATTCTTTAGGTTGAGTTATTTCTAGCATGGGAAAGAAACAGCTGCCAGAAGCAAGGCAGAATATATGCTGGAGGCTGCAAATGTGGTTAAGAAAGATATTGTAGATTGGCACATTTGAGACAAAGCAGAGACATCCACCTCCCCAGTTTTGCAGCATATAAGTTTAAAGCTAGCTCTGACCAGGAACTTTTGGTGCCTGGCTGCAGAAGGAATTACCAAGGCTGTGTTAAGAGATTAAGTTCCCTGTGTAAGGGCCCAAGAGAATGAAGCAGGTGCATGCCCAGGACTCAGGATGGGCAGCACATTCTGTGACAAGACCTGCAGAAAACTAATGAGGAACACCTTCAAGAGGGACATGTGTAAAACCCTTTTTCTCCTCAGACATGGACACAGATGAGTATCCACAGATAAGTACCTGGGTAAGGGCAGAATGTAGAGCATATCATTTTCTCCAGTGCCTCTCACTTTTCCTTTGAGTGCTGATAAAGGGTTTGACCTTTCTTTGAAGGCACAGAGTCTGGATGCAGCTCCATCACACTGCGGGTGAAGCACTCACTCACTCACAGCAGGACCTGTATTCCTGCTCTTTTCCAGTTCAAAAGACTTAAAGTCATTATTTCACTTTCCATACCTTCACTGCCATGCTGAAAAATGATAGCAGGATTGCAAGGAAACACCAGACTAGGACTTTTAGGGTCTCTTGTGACAGCCCATGGATAAAACACCCCTCACATGAGCAGAGGGGATCAGATCCTACAGCACGGTGCAGCCCCCTATGGCCAAGCTCTGACCCCCCCTTATGTAGGAGCTGATGGCACCACAGCAACCAACCCTCCAAGCATGGCTTAGGCAATACCATTGGAAAAGAGATAGAAACTCATTCATTTGAGTTTAAAGTAGTTTGCTTGAAATTCACAGCAAGAAATATCAAAAGAAGCTTTTGAGGCACAGATTTTGAGCCTCACTATTTTCTTTAGTATTTGAGTGCTTTCCCTCCAGAGTGTTCTGATGACCCTTTGTGTGACTGATCAGAGGTTTATGTCTGCAGTTCTAATTTCGCTTCTTGTCTGCAACTTTTTTCAAAGGAGTTTATGGAAATAGGTATCTGCCTGATCCTTCACTTTTTTTTATTATTTTGTTCCGAAAGAAAGACTTTATTCCGAAAAGCAGCACAGTTTATTGTCTCTAACAGAGGAAGGAAATTCCCTAAATACACTAAGGTATTGCAAGGACTGTGCTTGAGCAGCTTTATGAAAAAGTTAGAAGCTGAGGTATAGTCCAGAGGTTTAGCTGTAAACCCATTTGGCAGTCTTGCCAAGATCTCTAGAAATACTTCTGTGCTTTAAATGAAATCCTTTGTGAAGGTAATCATGCTTGGTATTGTGAGGAAAAGGGTAAAACTGGAAGAATGTTGAGGATGATGGTAGCTTTGCTGAGTGACCTCGCAGCTGGGAATGCCAAGACCTGGAGGAAAAGAGTGTGGGAAACCCCATCCATTGTGCTGATTGCTGTTCAGGCTCTGGCTGCTTTGGGAAGCAGAATCTCTGTCTGTAGACCTAACACAGGTGTTTGGAGAGGCTCAGAGGCCCTCTCACAGACATGTCAGAGCTCTCTGTTTCAGGAGAGAGCAGATCAAAGCTCAGAGATCATAAAAATAACAGGGAGGTCACCACATGGTGGAAAACAACTTGTCCTTGGTATATGGGTGCCAACAGCTGGGATGGACTGAGCCCAACAGGGCCAGCATTTCCACTTGTGTGTCTCCACTCAGGTGCTGCTTTGGGATTCTTTGGTGACAGAGGTAATGAAATAAATTGAATCTTTGCATCTGAGCTGCAGTTTTGTGGTCGTTCTGGCTGCCTGCCTGCACTGACTCACATGCTTGGGTAGTACTTGCAACTCACAGATAACCACAAGTTCCAGTTATTCCCTTAGATCCCCACTGGAGTCTTTCAAAATCTCGCCTCCTTGATTCTTCTGCTTGGAGAAGTGAAGGACCCACCAAGCCCCTGGTGCAAGGAAGGAAGGGTCATGAGGAGAGGAGCAGCTGGCAGTGTGGGCTCTGTAAATGTCTGTACAGCACAATTGCAAATGCTCAAGACAGATTTTCCTTCCCAGGTACAGCTGCCTGACTGTATGAAATGCTGTCATGGCTCTCACACAGCCGCAGATGGCAGTGACTGCAGCAATCATGCCAAATTAGTGACCATGTTCCTGAAGCCTTTGACAATAAAACTTGATTTACAAACAGAAATAGAAATTTCTAGCTGGAGGAGTTCCTGTTGAAAGTTTTCAGTGTCTCCCTCTACTTGCTTGTGCTCAAATCAGATATGGAGCACCCGCTCTGGGTCCAACCTCCTGACTCCTGTGTGAGTGAAGAACTGACTTTGATCTCTCACCAATAAACAAATATAAGAAAGGCTTTTTTAGTGGATGGGAGCAGCCGTGTTTCCAGGTAACCATGTCCTTTCCTCATGAATCACTATGGAAACCCAATTCCCTCCTCCTGTTTCCTCTAAATGAGAAAGCATGTTTCCCTGCTAGCAGAAAGGGGAACTCTTTGATTTCCTATTCCAGTCCTTGACTCCTCAATAATGGAGGGTCACTTTTAATTCTAATATGAGGCACTGAAATTTCAGCAGTGTTGAAACAGACACCCCAGGCAGTCTCACAGCTGCTTCAAAATAACCTGCTCAAAATAACCTGCTTGAAAAGAAATGAAAGCCTTTCTTTTTCCTCAGAGAATTGTGCTGTTATGTGCAAACAAAGATGTAGGACACAACTCAACTCCCATATCTTCCACCAGGCTCTCTTGGCTGACAAGGTATTTCTACCTATACATTATTTGCCATCATGCTCAGCGGATGCGCAGGAGTTTCACAGGACTCCGTGATGAGCTTGAACAGGTCTAAGGTCAGGATGAAGCTTTCTGAGAACATGGTTCCCATCTTAAAGAGTGTTTTCCAAGCTGCCTTCTGTCTGCATTTGTTCAGGTTTTCTCCTTAGCAATTTGTGAGATCGTGCTGGCTGACATGGAGAAGTGGTATTATGAAAACAGACATATTGAACCTTGGTTTTGGTCAAAACCCCACCAGGCAGTACTGATCCCACCTATACTCCCATCTTCACTTCAAAAGTTCCCATTTACAACAAAAAAATAAGGCAGTAACGTGTCCCTGAGCCCTGAGCATGATCAGGGGGCTTTTGTTCAAAGGCTTTTGACCATAGAAAAATGATTTTTTTTTTGGTTCGTTGCTTTCCAAAGGTTTCAAGAATTCTGTCACTTGATGTTACTGAAGCCCTTCAATATTCAGTGGTTTTGATACCAAAGATCTGGGGTTTTCTTTCTTGATAATCTCACCATGTGCATAGAGTTTTTAAGATATAAGTTGGTGTGTCCTACCAGTACCTCAGATGGGTTTATCAGCATGCTCCCCTTCCCAGGTTACAAACTGAGATCTTACCATCTCCCACATTTCCACTTGTTTATTTATTTGTTTTTATCCTGGGAACTTTGCAGCTCTACACCCATGAGTGGTGTTATCCATTCACCTTCAAATTATTATCATTGCTTCCTGTAGAGCAATAAAGATCTCTGAAGGGATCTGCAGTTTTAGACAACCAAGTAAAACAAAACAGCACTTTCCTGTTATTAGCCTCCATGGCAATCAGAGAATTAGTTTCCACTCTAATAGACTACTTCCCAAAAAATTCCTTTATTATTTTTAAATTGCTGCCACTGAAGGCAAGGCAGGAAGAACCATGGGCAGGCAGTATTTTGCACCTCTTTTTCATGGTGCAATACATGTTTTTTCATATTGAAATTCCTAATTTCAAGACAAGAAGAGTCTTGCAGTGGAAAAGCTTGCACTGAAAGCCAAGAGTTTCAATAATTTTGCATAAAATTATGAAAATTTAATAGCTTGTTCCGACTGGAAATTTTCTTTTTTAATTTTTGAGTGATCTTAACTAAAAAAAAAAAATTATTTAACCTCTGTATATTTTTAAGACCACTTTTTATGCCCCTCCAAGGATGCTGCAGTTGAAATTTTCAGGGACCAGTCATACATTATATGTGCAGTATTGGTCTAATTCTATTTGTAGATACACCCTACTATTTGTAGAAGAAGCAGAAGCAAAAAAATACCAGAGAGATATTCCTAAAAAATTCTTGTTGGAGGCTCTCTCTCGGCAAGAGAAGCCAACCTTGCAGGTGTGGGACAGATTTGTTACAGATTTCAAAGGGCCAGGATTTCACTGGAGATGAAAACCTTGGAGAAGACCTTCAGTTTGGCCACTGTATCAAAGAAGTGGAGTGATGTCAAACAAAAGCTAAAAGCCCCTGTCCTGGTGCAGAGGATGAGTCCCTCTAGCAGAGACACCACATAAACCAGCACACAGCCTCACTCCGGATCCATCACTTGCTTTTGATGGAAGCCCATTCCAGATTAAAAAGAGAAAACTCTACTCTTTGAAATTACTTCATCATGAGACTGCATCCCTTGTCTCTTCTCAGCACAACGGTCTGGTCCTCAGAACAGTAAAAGCTTGCAACTAACACTATAGAAAAAAATATGCTTTTGTCTTGCATGGCTGCACAGAGTACATAAAACAAGTCTAAAAAGATATTCTAGAACTACACTGTCAGGTGCTGATTGCTTTGCATCATTGGAAGAGCTTTTGCTGCAGAAACATAAATATTTAATGTAGTATAATAATTAACTATGTGAAAAAAATACTCGCTGTATCCTTTCAACTTCCATTAACTGTCCTGTTTGACATGCATTTAAATTCTCCTTTGTGATAAACCCACCAGCCAGCTGGATAAGAAATAAAAGAGGGGTTTCTAAGTATTTCATGAAGCCCTATTTCACTTTCAGATCAGATTTAGTTCCTGGTTTTATGCTGCAGTAGCAACACATGCAGGAGCAGCAGCTCTGAAGAGTTCTTGGGATTTTTGTCATCTCATAAGGAGGAGCAGCTGTATGGGTCATATGGACTGGATAAGTCTGGGCTGGGGCTTTAGAAAGGGAAGTCCATTGGGATCCTGTCTTGCATTAAGAAGAGCAGTGCCAGCAGCTCAGGAGTGCTCCTGCCCCTCTGCCCAGCCCTGGGAGGCACATCTGCAGTGCTGTGTCCAGCCCTGGGCTCCTCAGCACAGCAGGGACATGGAGCTCCTGGAGCGGGGCCAGTGGAGGCTGCAGAGATGATTCAGGGCCTGGAGCATCTCTGGCAGGGAAAGGCTGAGGGAGCTGGGGCTGTCCAGCCTGGAGAGGAGCCCCAGCTGAGAGGGGCCCTCAGCCCTGGGTGTCCCTGTCTGCAGGGAGGGCTCTGAGCAGGGCCCAGGCTCTGCTCCAGGGGCCCGGCAATGGCAGCAGAGGAACGGGCAGGGACTGAGCCCAGGAGGTTCCAGCTGGGCAGGAGGCAGAACTTCTGTCCTGGGCAGTGACCGAGCCCTGAACAGATTGTCCAGAGAGGGTGTGGAGTCTCCTCACTGGGGATATTCCAGACCCCTCTGGACACAATCCTGTGCCCCATGCCCTGGGATGGCCCTGCTGGAGCAGGGAGGTGGGACCAGCAGCCCCACTGTGGTCCCTTCCAGCCTGAGCCATTCTGTAGGCTTAGGGAGTTCTTGTTCCTTGTTCAGCCTTGGAGAGATATCAGAAATCTGTTGACTGCTACATTTTTTGTGTGCGGATAGAGAAGTACATGTGCATGCACACGTGTGTGTTCTGGTATCTTACAGGCAAAATTTCATGTCATTTTGGGTGGAAAAAGGATGGTGGTTGGGTTCTTGAAACAGTCTCTTATGAGAGGGGACTGTCAGGATGTCTCTGCAGGCAGTGCACACCTGCCTTGTGTCCAGCTAAGCTCCACGAGCAGCACAATTCACCCTAGTAGAATTCCTGTTGCATATCCAGGAGGAAAGCACTGCACTAACACCAGGGGAGGCCTCCAGGAGTACAAAGGTGCTGCCTCCTGGTGTGTTGAGCTCGACACTGTCACTCTGACCAGTGCTGCATGGACCAGGCAACCATTCCCCCTGCTGCTCTTCACAATGCATCTATCACAACACAAATGAGGATTTTAAAATGGCTTTGTTCATATATGTTCCCCCTTCATGTCTTTTTAAACATTTTCTCAACATTCTAGTTGTAATGTTCCAGTGTTTTTGACAAAGGACAAAATAGGAAGAGCAGAAGCAAATTAATTTCAGTTTCTTTCAAGAAACATAAAGCAAAAAGCATCCTATTAAAGATCCCTTGCACTCTCATAAGTGATGTTGATTACAAATATAAGCATTTGGAATAGAAAATAAGTTTGTAGAACCAAAATATATTTTAACAAAGCCACACAAATGACTTGAAGATATTTTTAAAATCTATTTTTTCATCAGTTCTTTGTGAAATAACTGACTTTTGGCCAGCTTTGGAAGATGTTGCTAGTGATCTGTGCAACAGAAAAAGAATAATAGAAATGATTGCATCAACAGTATTAGCTTGTTAATGTTGCAGAACCAAGAATATTAGATGGAAGCGCTATAGAAATAAAAAATATGGCATAAATCCTGGAAAAAACTCATTCTATAATAGGGCTAAATCTAACCTGACTGATATGAAGTCCAAAAACCGATGCACAAACAAAATCAAAACAAATCAACAAAATATTAAAGAACCAATGAAAACCAGTGTACTGTATAAACATCAAAGGGCTCACTTTGACTCTTGGCTGTTGTTGCCTTCACAGAAACTTAGTGGCACTGCATGCAGTGTTCAGAAGTGCCTAACTCACCTGGATGCTCCTGAAAGTGTCATCCATAAGCCACCTCCCCATTTTTTGTACGTTTAGTATTCATCAGAAAATAGGCCAGTGACTAAGCGCATCTTAATCAGCCAGTACCTGAAATTTCAGAAGAGATTAATACCAGAGCAGGCCCTGGTATTAATTAACAGGTGCCCCCATTTAGTTCTCTTGAGAAAAACCAGTTTGTAGCCCAGCACACAAATTTCCAGCAGGGAAAAGGACAGACAGATCTCAAGTCTCATGCCACATAACCCCAAAAATGTACTGAAAATTTCTGCCATTACAGTCAGAAGCTAAATTGTGGATCCTGGAGGGAAATACATGATACAAAGGAGGATGTTTCTCCAACCAGCCTCTTGGTGCATGTCATTTCCCACTGTTCCAGCAGGGAGAGCCACGGCTTCAAATATTTTCCAGGAAAGCAGCTGATCTGATCTTTTGGGTTGAGTTCTCTCTCCCCCGTTGCACTACTGCGTTTTAGATTAGAGCTCTGGAAAGAAATCCAAACCAGCCCAACCATTCCTCTTATCCTGTCATAATTGGTAGGAAGCTAAAACTGGGATCCCAGCAGCTGGACAAACCTTAATCTCACTGTGACAACTGTAAGACTGCCCACAAATAAATATTTAGTTCTATGGGCTGAGAAACTGCCTGCCTGGCTGTCCCCGTGAAGGGAGTGCCCTGTAAGGCGGCAGGAGATGATACAACTTTCTGGCATAAACACAGTGATGGAACATGCACTCCTTTGACCTTCTGAAGCACCACCAGCTAAGCCAAAACCACTGATTTTTCCACTACTCCCCACTAAGCATGGACAAAGAGGAATCCTCAAGATGGATGGTAATACTATGGATTCATGTGGATTTTTGTTTGGCTTTTTGTTTTGTTTTGTTTTGCTTTTTTTCGCTAAAAGACTTGAAGCACACAGTGACTTTGGAAAACTTTCAGATTTTTTAAGTCATAGTTTATTTAAGCAGTATTTAAACATTTTTATCCCCTAGAATGTGTGTATATTTCCTGGGCAAGTTAGAACTGGCTGGTTTAGATTAAGTACATAGCACTGTTGATATTTGTGGATTATTAGGGATAGTTTATAACCTCAAAATATGAAGTTTTCTTGACTGAGCCTTTTCTGAAGCTGGACCAGGTGTGCAGTGAATTTAGATAGAGTGGCTGGAGGAACTTAGATTTCTGGTTATGTTTCAGTTTCTGATGAACAGCTGTCTGTATAAAAAAAGAAAAACACCCCTCCTTCAGATGAGAGACCACACCCTGAACGGAAAACTGAATCTCCAGACATTGTCTCTGCAGCCCAGCCCTGAGATGTGGCTCCTGACAAGTGCAGGGGGTGGTTTCTGTATCCATGGTGTCCTTGCATGAAGGTACACACTGCCGGAGCCACATCTTTGTAAGCTGAATCAATAAAATAGCTTGGGATAATAAATTAACCTCTAAACACAATGAGACAATTATTTGCATTTTACTACCCTTTGCGGATGTAATTCATAGCCCTACCATAACTCATTTATTCTTTTTGAAAAATATCAGTCCCACCCAAGGCATAATAGTTCTGCAGCAGAACAGTAATTATTGAGCTGTTTGAAATAGCTTACAAGTCACAGTGAGAGGCCATGCAGGCAAATATGAATATTGGTTATTATAAAGAGAAAGAATGCCATTCAGAGTGTCTCCAGTTCTAGGGTAATGAGAAATTGAATTGATGTTTTCTGGCATCAATGAACAGCGGTGTTTTCAATGCAGGCAATGTTAATTATGTTGCTTTTCGTGGAACTACTGCGACAAGTGCAATTTGTTGGGGCTGAGTTCTCAAACAGTGAAAATTAGTGTAGTTCCAACAAAATCAATGAAACTATGTTTGCAGAGGATCAGAGAAGTAGCATTTTACTTTCCATTTCCCTGCAGCCTGCTGATATTATATCATCTTTTGTAACTGACACCAGTTGATGATAGTTTTTAGCATGTCTGTGTCATTCACATGCAGCAGAGCTGTACATGCTGGCTCCAGCCAGAGCAGAGAGCCCGACTTCCTTAATGCAATACTAGGATCGCCATGGAAACCTCTTAGCAACATGGAAGATGAAATGGAATGAGAAAAGGAAAGATGCAGTCAACTCAAATGATACTTCTAGAGCCAGAAAACCCAAAGCAGAGAAACTTGCTAGCTTTGGGAAAACACCAGAACATCCTTCTAGTTTTTGTGTGAGTAACCAAAATGGCCCAGCTGTTGTGACGCCTGTCCTGAGCATGGTTGTGGTGGTTTTTGCGGGTCCCCAGGATGAGGGAAGAGATGAGAATCTTAACTCCATGTTTCAGAAGGCTGACTTATTATTTTATGATATATATTATATTAAAAGAAAATGATATATTAAAACTATACTAAATAGAAGAAAGGATTTAATCAGAAAGCTAGAAAGGAAAGGAGTGATAATAAAATCTTGTGACTGACCAGAGTCCCGACACAACTGGACCTGTGATTGGCCATTAATTAAAAACAATCCACATGAGACCAATCAAAGATGCACCTGCCACATTCCACAGCAGCAGATAATTATTGTTTACATTTCGTTTTCTGAGGCCTCTCAGTTTCTCAGGAGAAAAATCCTAGCAAAGGGTTTTTCATAAAATATGTCTGTGACACACGGTGTTACAGAGGGTTGCCCCAGCCCTTGCAGAGATTTGATTTTGCTTGCTGAGGAATGGCAGTTCTGGTGCTTTGGAAGCAGCTCATTCCTGATCTGTGGTTGGCCACACAACCTGTGGTTCAGCTACCCAGCTGAACCTATCTTTTGGTTTTAGCAATAACCAGTTTTACCAGAAGCTCAGCTGCAAGTCTCGAGCCTTTTTATTTTAACAATGGGAATTCCACTCTCAAAGTCTGCATTATCCTATCCAACATCCTGAACAGTGAGCAGTGCACATTTATTCGGTTATTGCCAAATTCCCCCTCTGTGGTTTGCCAGATTTTGGCAACACAGGTGAGATTTAAAGGATGCTAAATGGCACTGAATAGCTGGAGTCACACGTGTTCAAGGTAGCTACAACAGAGGTGCGGATAAATCTCACCTCTGCACTGGTTAGATATGAATTAGCTCCAGTCTTGGGACCATGGAGCCAAAAAGATGAGCTGGTTGAACAAAGAGTTCTGGCTAGAACTTCAGAAGAAGAGAGTTTATGACCTTTGTAAGAGGGGACAGGAAATTCAGGAGGACTGAAAATGTGTTGTGATATTACTTATGAAGAAAATTAGAAGGGCCAAAGCCCCGCCAGAACTTAATCTGGCTGCTGCTGTAAAAGATAACAAAAAATGCTTTTATAGAGCAGCAACAAAAGGAGAACTGAGAGAAATATCCACCCTTTACTGAACGTAGGAAGAAACAGAGTGGCAAAGAATGAGGCAAAGGCTGAGGTACTTAATGCCTTCTCTGCTTCAGTCTTTAAGTGAGACCAGTTATAGTCAGGATATCCAGCTGGGTAATGTGGAAGACAGAAAGGAGGAGCAGAATAGGGCTCCATAATCCAACAGGAAATAGTCAGCGACTGCTACACCACTGAGACACACTGCAGTCTACAGGGCCAGAAGGAATCCACCCAAGGGGACTGAGGGAGCTGGAGGAAGTGCTCACTGAGCCACCTTCCACCATTTGGAGGTCCCAGAAAACTCGAGTTTAGCTAATCTGACACCCAGTCACAAGAAGGGCCAGAAGGAGGATTTGGGGAACTACAGGCCTGCCAGCCTGGCCTCCATGCCAGAGAAGGTCATGGAACAGACCATCCTGGATATGATCATGAGCCTGTGCAGAACACTCAAGGGATCAGCCCATCAGGCACGGGTTTAGGTCTTGCTTGACCCCCCCAGCTCCTTGTGTGACAGGTGACCCCCTTGACAGATGGAGGAAAGGCTGTGCTTGTGTTTCCCTGGAATTTAGGAAGCCTTTGACACCTTCTCCCACACGTTCTCCTGGGGACACCGGCTGCTCACGGCCTGGCTGGGCCCGGCTTCACTGGGTGTGAAACTGGCTGGAGGAGAATGGAGCCACATCCAGGTGGGGCCAGCTCCAGTGGGGTCCCCAGGGCTCCGCACGGGGCCAGTCCTGTTTAATGTCCTTAGTGAGGATCTGGACAAGGGGATCAAAGGCACCCCCAGTCAGTTCGCAGAGGACACTGAAGGGTTACGAACAGACAACATGGACCCTCTTCCCACACCTGTGTCAGGAAGAGTTCTGGAATCTGGACACCACAGTGACCCAAAGGGAGGATCCAGTGCCTGGCTTTGTGGAACCTCAGACCATTGGACTTAGTCCATGGATCCAGCAGATCCCTCCTCAGAGCCTTCCTGCCTTCCTGCAGATCTACACTCCCACCCAGCTGGGTGCTGTCTGTGAACTGACTGAGGGTGATTCAATCACTTGTGCAGGTTATTGGTAAATACATTAGACAGGACTGGACTTGCCCACCTCTGGGAAGGGACTGACACATTTAGGAAGTCACCATTTCTAAGATCTTCACTGATAAGGACACCAGCAGCCAAACAGCGCTCCCATCCAGTCACTAGCGACATGGGTGTTAATGTCCCATTCCACCTTGCCATGAGAAACACCTCCTTTGTCCATCTATTTCACCAATTTTTAAGTCAAGGGAGGAAGGACACTCTTGGTCTTTTTTTTTTTTTTTGACACCTCCATGGGCACTGGGAAGCACAGCTCATTTCTGGGATCATTGGAGCGTATATTCCACCTGCTCACTTTGCAGCTGGTGAAACGGCACCTCAGTCTCCAGCTTGAAAGGGAGCACAAATGCCAGTCCTAAATACTCAGGCCTTTCACAAACACCCTGCATGAAATTTAATGGCCTCTGCTGTGCCAGAAAGTCTCACTGTGAATTCTGACTATTTCTCTGAAATCGACTTCTGGTAGGGACACTACTGAGTTGCCTCTCATCGGTTAAGGCAGGTGTAAAAGCCTTTCCACCCAGCTCAGCACATGTGCAAAGAAACTTCAATGTGCCCTTTCTCCAGCTGAATTTCAGAGGCCCAGCGTTCAGTGTTGTCTGAGAAACAGTGGCTGATTTTGAGCCTTACTGCTAAAAATCCCAACTCCATTTCACCGGCATACACACATCACCCTCCCCACGCCTTCACAGAGTGCGCTTACAGGACATGCAGAGCTGCTTCTCCTGCATGATCTTTGAAAAGCTTGTTTAGCAGCCACTGTAAGTGGCTGTGTAAATGACTCAAAAATTAGGATTTTTACAGGACTGACAGCTGACATCATAAATTACTGTATAAATAAGTTCAACTTTGACAGGAATTCACAAAGGAGACTCATACAGTGATTCGTGTTGCCTTCAGCAAGGCCAATATAAATGCTACATAAAGGCCTAAGACAAGCCAAACTATCATTGCTCATAGATGTCAGATGTCTGAATGCAATGCTGGAAATCACAACAAAGTGCTTTCTTTACTGCAAAAAAGGAAAACACATTATATAGGTCTTGCTTAGACTTAGAGACTGTGGGTTTCATTTCCAGGGGAGGTAAATAAAACAATGCACATCCTAAAAGCAGAAGGAGTAATGTTTCTAAAGATCAAATACAAATGTCAAATTAGATAAAAAGATAGTATTGCAATTGTAAGATGAAAACTAGGACATCCCACTAGATATCCAGAAGCTCCAAAAACATCAGTGTGAACACTGAAGGTTAGATATTTCCAATTGCCAACAGGCTTCAAATATTCTTCAGTTTATCAACAAATATTTATTAATGCATAGATAAAAGCAGTTTTGTGCAGGTTCATTAAAAAAAAAAGGCAGTGGGAAAATGAATAAACTTTTACCTAGTTATGATACTTCAAATATTTGTCATGTTAAATGTTTGGATGTCTGCATGGAGTCATCATAAAACCTGAGGTCCACTCATACAGACAGGTAAAAAACGCTGTCCTTAAAAGTCATTGCAAATTCCATTTTTATATATTTAAAAATTATTTCATCACTTTCATTCAGTCATAATACAATCTCATCTCTCAAAGGGTAAGAGGCTTTGATTGCCTGACTCTACAAATACATTGCTCAGAACTTCACTTGCTGGTCTAGAAAGCAAGATAATAAACTTCTAATATGATATTTGTGCAAAACCCAGCTGTTCTGCTGCAATAATTTACAAACCAACCTATTTTGCACTGATTTATTTCTCTTGCTCTCACATGACTTCTTCATTCACAAGGCAGTCTCAATTTTTAAGTATGTGAGTGCTGCTTCTAATAAGGATAATAAACAGAAGTTGATTACAGAAAGGTTCTTTAAATGGAAAACTACAGATATAGAGCAGACCACAATAAACTATATTTTTAAGTGGAGCTAAATGGTAGCTGAAAGAGGAGCTAAATGGTGGCTGAACTATTCTGGCCTTCCAAAACCATTTTCAAAAGTCCAGTGGAAAAACAAACCCTCTAGAAATGTTTTTGAACAGCTATATTTGAATATTATCTTGCTGCATTCATGCCTGTGGCAGTAAAATTAAACTGAATGAGATGGCAGTGACTGGTTTTATTGGCAGTGAGGTGCCACACTTCCATGTAATGTGTACCATTTTCAACTTATTTCATTTTGCACATAAACAAAACTATTTCAATTTTCAGGAAACAAGTTCCCTAAGGGCAAGCAGAAGTAAAGACTAAGAGGGCAGTTTACAGGGTGGAAAGTTCACAGGTTGAAAACAATATAACCAATTGTTATAACAACTAATTTCTCCTCTCTTGATTTGGTGTACATAAAAAAGAGCTGCTCTTAATCCACCTGACCTTGTATACTACCCCACTAAGTCCCAAAGAGCTTTTCTAGCTGGCAGTTCAATGCCTCCAGGTGTGGTGTTCATGAATGTGAGAAGGAGGGATAGTCTGGCAATGAAAACTTCCTAGAAAGGCAGAGCAGTTGAAAATGACAAAATCTGGCTATTTCCTCTGCCTGGATCTGATCCTACCCTCAATCCAGTGGGGAAAAAAATTGGATTAATTTAATTAAATACAGCAAATTAGCCTTAATTACACTGCAGAATATGGTTGCATGGAGACTGCTTTCTGAAATTTAAACTTCCACAAAAGTCTAAAGGAAAAACTCAGTTAAAGTTGTCCGTGAAATTATTTATATGTGGAATTAAAATGGCAGTTCTGTGTCTGTTGACCCATGACAGTAACTGCATTATGAGTCAGCACAAATCAGCAATGATTCTGGTTTTCTGCCAACAGAAACTCAGTACTCTTTGGGAGGAAAATAATAGTTCTGGGTATATCTCTTCACACAATGTTTTAAGAACCTATGTATAGAAACAAGCACTTCAGGGGTGAAATGTCAGAAAACAAACACAGGATGGAACAACAACAGAATGGAGAATTTCATTCAGCCAAGGCTGGGACTCAAGCTCTACATTGTATGAGGATGCAGGGAAAAGCAGCTGAGCACCAAAATGACCAAAACTTTCCTGGAGCTGGCAAACTGTATGAAATTTGAATGATGTGACCCAGAAGGTCAACATTTAAAAGCAGAGCTGAAAGCAAGGGCTGAGGAATTCCTAAATGCATTTATACTCTCTCTTTTGCATATCTCTGGAACTGAATTTGATGAACAGAAAGCATTTGAAGCACAGCTTGTTTTGCACTGTTATTTGTGAGCAAAAATGAAGTAGTTTCCAAGAAAATCCCAGTGTGGAAAAGAGGGTTAAAGCAAAAGCAAAATGAATGGAATTTGAAGCACTCCTCATTTCCAAATGCTTCTATTGTCACTGTATTTTATCAGCATGTTCCCCATCTGGTTAAAAGAATATTCCATGGAAATGGATTCCTGATCTAAAAACGTGACGTTGTTTCTATTCTTTTACATTTGCTTTCCATTTCGAACTGCTCAAAACATTTGAATGTAACAAGAAAAATGTACCTAAATCACACTTGCACACCAGGGAGATTGTCTGATGAGGGAATCTGGGTAGGGAAGATATCACTGGCAATTCTTCTCCCAGCACGCTCAACATTGTCAGGTGTAAAGCACAGCCCTGACAGACTCTGAAGTGCTTCTCCACTGGTGGGACAATCACTGTGTTGAAAGTTATAAACAATAAAAGGCAGGGTAACCTGTAGGCTCAGTGTTCACTTTGATCTCCTCTGTGAATTCCTGAACATAGGAACCAGCAATTCGGATCCCTGGTGCTCCATTTGTAGCTAGAGGGTTTGGCACAGGGATTTTAAAATGGTCTCCCATCATGGATTCTATTTAAAAAGCACGGCAGTGTAGCAAACAAGCTGCCTCATTCGTTCTGCAGAGATGCTCAGCAGGGGAGACCTTTTCCTGCTCTGGAATAGCAGGAATTTGAGCATAACAGAAAAAAAAGGGGCTTTCTCTTTAAACAAAATGCAGGTACTTCCTTTCCATCACCACCATTTGTCATTTCAGATCCCTTTGCAACTCTCAGGAGCATATCCTTTCACTTCCCTAATCTTCTCAGCTACCTTTTGAAAATGTGATAGAAGTAATGAAACATTTTGTTTAATCTTTAGCTTTAAAATGGCCAGACATCCAGGGAGAGGTGACATAGCTCTGCTCTTACACCACAGCAAATTCACCACAAAATTCCTAGGTAAAAAGGGATATATATAAAACATATATTACATATATATAAATAAATAAATATATATATATATATATATATAATATGTATATTCATAACTGAAAAGCCTTGTCTGCTAGAGGCTCACACCACAAAATTCTACAGTTCACATACCTGTATCTACAATGTGACAATACAGAGCAGCCGAGTTATGTTCCCTGGTATAGAAAAAGTTAGTAAAAGCAAATAGTTGTCTTGTTTTTACAGGGAGTAAGAATTATTTTAATCTGTATGAAATTTATTTTAGATTTACAGCAGATTCTATCTTTTAAATCTGCCTCTTGGTAAATCCACCAGGGAAGAGCCTGAGTGACTGGTGACAAGCCAAATCTCCAGTGCACCACTCCTATTACAGGGGTAGCACAAAGGGACAAGGGACAAGTGACCCCATTCCCCTGCTGTGTTAAGCAGTGTTCACAAGAAAAAAAAAAAAGACAGATGCTTAGCAATGTATAGCAATGTATTTTGTACACACACTCATTATCATTCTGGGAAACTTTTTTAGATTTTGTACTTTCTTGAAAACATTTACCACAAACACAAAAAGAAAAGAGAAAAAGCCTATTTTTAGGTGTCTTTAAAAAATCCTCATGAATTTTGAATATTTCCACTAAAGTAGATTAGAAGAAAGGCATCATTGCCATCTACTAATCCCTTTCAGTTTAATATTGCAAAGAATAAACCTTTCCTTCTTTTAACACTTAAATCATGCTGCTGTGTGATCCTTGTCCCCAGCACAGAATCAGCAGGATGTTTCTCCCTGCAGCACATTTACTGAGTTATTATTATGCATCCAAGTCTGTCTCTCACTCACTCACTCACTCACTCACTCACTCACTCACTCACTCACTCACTCACTCACTCACTCACCTCCTGAGTTCCTGCTGCCCAGAAATGCTCTGGAGGAGCTCCTGGAGCATTTGGTGTTGCAGAGCACATGTATCAAACAGGGAAAGAGAACTATCAACATCAGAACGAGTATTTTTTGGTGAAGGAAACAAATGGATGCTCCTTCCTTGACCCCCAATTTGGCATTTTCTGGTCAAAGCAAATGCTGAGGGTTAGCATTGATTATTTCAGCTGAATGCAACCAAAATCACTGAGGAAAATGCTGATGATTAGATGAAAGGACTGAGAATAGGAGTGGGCAGAAAAGGGGAACAAAACTAAAGACTATGTCCGCAGCCTCTCGATTATCTCTTGGTCTGTTCCTCTTACTGTGCAGCTTCACCATAAAATATAATCCCTGCTGGACTTCAGCTAATACTTGCAGATGTTTTCAGCTCCAGAGGAAAATAGTTTTATTTAGCAAATAAGAAACTATAGCGCGTACCTTTGTGTACCTGATTAAAATAAATATTTATGCATATATCTACCCTTCCCATGGCAGGCGTGACACAAACCAGTGCCAGCCTTGCATGTGAGAGTTTTGCTTTGTAGCTAACTGAAAATAGTCAAAATTAGTGGATTAGCATTTGCTAAGCTCCATATTATGCTCTCTGCACCTCAGCTAACTCATTTAAATTTACCCCAGACGTGTCTATGCAGACAGAGATTGCTGTGCATCTATCATATGGTCTCAGTAATACTGTGACATTTTGAGTAGTCTAATTTGCTCCCATGTGACTTCCTGCAAAATGAATTGTTGCTATTAGGAAGAGTAAGACAGACAGGTCAAACGTGGAATAACTGGATGCACCTACAGTCATTAAATTAGCAACATATGGGAAAAAAGGGTGGGCAGCAATCAGCTGTTGTCCTTTTTATTCTTCTGAACATGAGAAAACATTTTGAAAAAGTAGCCTGCTGATCTGCTTGAATGCCTCACACGCTTAGGAAACAAACAGATATGCCAAGTCTCACCATCCATCTCCCTTTTTTGGAACTTCTTTCCCAAGGATAAATTTCAGCATTTGGCTGAAAGAAGATTGAAAATTAACTTCTTACTTGATGAGAACTGAAGGGTGTTTTTGTTCTGCTGGTTTATACTCTCAAGTGGATCAAAAAGTTTTTAATTGTGCCCAGACAAATTAACTTTGAGATCAATGTTTATAAGTGGGATTTTCAAAAAGGACAGTAAACTAAGTCTTGGCATCTCGATCTTGCTAAAAAATATTCTCTCTGGTCTTCTGAGCAGCTTATCCTTTTAACTGTGGAAGTGTTTTAGCAGGATGATTGTCTGTCCTATTGCTGCTGTTAGAACTCTAAAGGGAACACTGAGATTACTCGGCACCTTCCAGTCCATCTATATAATCAGTATTTCGAACAACATAACATCCATTAATTTTTGTTATTCTATCCATTTTCCTGTATAAAGTTCTATGTTAAACAGGTTAAGAATGAGATCTTATCAAAGGAATCTTATCAGAATGAACTTATCAGTGGTGATTAAATAGCCATCATGAATGAGGGCCTCATTGTTTTCTGATACTTCACTCACTAGGGTACTTCTGGAGATTGTTTTTGGTTCAGAGTCATTAACATGTGGACAAGTATCACCAAAATTACATTTTCTGCCTTTTGGTCTGCATCTCTCTCATGAACAGAGTGTGATTTCTTGCTCCCAACCTCTGCTGACTCCAAAATGACACCTGGGTCTCTGCTTTACTAGTAGAATCCTTAGGAAAACCTAGGAAGAGCCATATATAGGGCTTGAACTAAGTCCTAGCAAAATGGGTTACATGACTTTTACAGCAGATTCAGTCTTTGGAAGTCCCTTGATGATGGCAAAATCTGAATGTTGTTTAAAAACGCAAAAGAAAAAATACACAGGCATTTACAGAAATAATAGACGCATCAAAAAGTGAAATACAGAATCTATCAAAGTCAATGAGAAAACCCATTTTAATTGTGTTTGTGAAGCCTATAATAGGAAAGTTTAGCTGACTGAAAAATTAATTCATTGCTGAGATATTTGAAGATCCTCAATAACTTCATAATTCTGCTAATCATTTATTAGTCTAAAGATATTTACACTTAGCTAACTGCATGTGTAAGAAAATAAGACTGAGATTTGAAAGCCAACTGAGCCCCCCTCTGACAGCCTCTCTTGTCTCAGCAATGCATTTGTAGCAATGCAAGTTCTGTTAATTCAAAACCCTCATTCATGCTTTAAGATAGTGAAGTGATGCCTTAGGTTTTAGCTTTTATATTTTTCTGTACTGCTTTAGTGTCTAGTTCTGAGCTTCATATTAGGGGACAGTAAGCTCTCTTCACAGAGTAAGTAGACAAAACAATCCCTTCTCTAGCTGGGGACCAAGGACAAATGATCCAAATTTCAGGCCCAAGAGCATAAACGTGGGCTGAAGAGAGAAGAACAAGAAGGATGGGACTTCATAAGCTAAGGCTATGGTTGGACAATTAACTGCAATATGCAAATGGACCGAAACTTATAAAAGTGAGACATCATAACCAATCATCCGTTTTGTGACCATTCTGGGTTCATCTTGGGTGTGGCCCTGGCTGGGCTCTTGTGCTATCCATTGAGGCCTTTGAACTAATACCTACTTTATTCTTTAATTCCATCTAGCCTCTGTTCTAGGTCAGCCTTCACGAGGCATCAATAGAATTGATGTCCTATTGATGTCCACTGTTCTATCTTGCTACAGCTTAATTGACGACTCTGTTGACAGATGTGGGAACTCAGCACATCGCTCCTGATGCCCAGAGCTACCGAGAGAGCCCTTGGGGGGGCTCGGGAGCCTTGGAAAGTTGCCAAAAGTACCTGGTGGCTTGACTTTGACCCTTCGAGAGATGTACCACCTGTATATGGGGATATGAGAATCACTGGGGTTTAAAGGGTGTAGAAATAGTATAATTACAGGGCAAAACACAGATTTTAAGATTTTGGTACAAGGGGGTTGTGAAGACAAGATCGAGGGAGTTGGGGCCTGCCTCGTGGTTCTTCTTCCTTCTTCATGTCTTCCATTTTCTGTGTGACACAGATATTTTTTGATAGGTTCTTGGTGAAGGTACACTTGGTAATAAAAATGATAAGTATTGGGGACAAAAGATAAATATAGTTTACGTAGGTTTTGTTATAAAAAGACACGACTGCCCCGTGGGTGGTCAGAGTGCCTTTGGCTGCTTTGCTGGTCAGACCCCAGCTGGGCAGAAAGAAAACTTTGTAGATAAGAAATAATAAACAACCTTGAAGACCAAACCTGAGAGTCCAGCCTCGTCCTTTGGAGCTCGGGGAGCGAACCCATCTCACCCGTGTCTGGGCAGAGACAGACAACAGCCGGCCTGGACAGATAGACAAGCTATAAAAGAGCATCTGTAGATTTCCAAAGGAAAAAGAAAGATTGAAAAAGTAGAAGTACACTTGCATGATTGCAGTAAGTTATGCTTAGAACTAGATGTGGAAAAATCCACTTTTAAGAGTAAGATTTCACTTACCCAGAATCAAATCAAGCCAAATGCTGGAGGGATGCTTTGTGATCTAATTCAATCCTTTCCCTTTCTCTGTGGAAGAAGTGAGATGCATCGGCCCACTCCTCAGTACAGGTTTACATATTCCTTTCCTTTGACTGCCCTAAAGTTGCTTTCCCAGCTCAGCTTTCCAATGACCAGTGTGAAAGGCAGCAGTCTAATGGTCATAAACTTCCTCCCTTCACACAGAGTTTAGGCAGGTGGGCACAGTAGCTTTTCCTTGCTTTGGAGCAGGAATGCAGCTTTTCATAGCTTATCTAACAGGTCATTCCACCTGTTTCTGCTCCCTGTTAGAAAAAGGAGCTTTGAACTCAGGTAACACTGAGAAAACATATTTGCAGGGGGAAGTGCTTACCTTCACCTGTTCTGAGCATCTCACCTCAATAAAATAGAGGGGTTCTTGAGTTACTTTGACCTCCATTTTCTGTAAGTCAGCTTATCAAAGGCACATCGAGGAACTGATTTCCACATGCAACTCTTTAAGGATTCTCTGTCACAGAAAGAAAAGTGACAAGAGAAATGATTATGAAGCCATGAGAAGGCAGGCATAGTGCAAATGCTCATGCAAATACTTTCCTTCAGACGCTGCCTTTCATCATCTTTACGTCTTTGTCTAAAACTGAGTACCTCTGCTGTAGTCTGATCCCAAAATTTCTAGGGGAAAAGGAATGTAAAGCTCTCCTATTATTTAAAAAAAAAAAAATTGTATCCAACTGCCTGAACTTAATTGAAATGGAGAACCCAAAGCAGGATTCCTTGCCCACGTTTCCAATCCCTATCATCTGTACAAAAGGTCTATGTGGTGACTGAATCTCTTACATCTCCTTTTTAGAAGCACTGTACAGGAAAGAAGAGTTGCTGATACAACCGCTCCCTCAGCTCTACTCGTGTTTCATCAGAATAGAAAGTATGCAGGATGCAGAGGTTGTTTTTAAGGATGTGAGTAGCACAGCTAACAAACAGGACTTCCCCTGAAGATGGGATGGGTTTTGTGCCACAAGATGAAAAACGAACCAAAGTCAGGATTTTTTTTTACTGAAAAAGATCGATGCAACCATCCTGAAGCAAACTGTCACTGGTGTAATCACAAGGAGCAGCTGTCAGAGAATAGGAATAGTCATCAATTGCTTTACAGAACATGACAGCTTGGTTCATAAATAGCTTTTTCTGTGAAAACAGATCTAAACCACAGAGGCAGAAACATATTGTACAGAGAATCAACTTTCTGCTGTGCTAGCCTCATTCTATTAACACGCCAGTCCTAAGGCAAAAGAAGCCCTCTTCTACAGCCCACACTGCAGACTCCTGGTGTTTTGTACATATTAAAATGAAAAAAGACCCATTTTCTGGATGGGACTCATCTAGCAAATCAGTATAGTCAAAATTACTACATGAGGCCACTCTGGCTCTGCCCAAGACTGAGCAGGACCCTCAGTGGAGGCTATTTATCCTCTCCACTTACTGGGTTTGTTTTGAAGATTGGTATAACATGCAAGGATATTTCAGAGAAGTGCAAGACACTGCTGGGAACAAGGTCTATAAAAAGGAAGCATGAAAAAAAATTGCACTGTATTAAAATGAGTATGCATATGCAACACGAATATATCCATTTTAATGACACTTTTTATAACTGTCAGTGGAGGAGAAGGTTATGGGTTTCTAATTCTGAGAGAGTGATAATAGGAAATTATGTCTTCAAACAAAGTCATGCTTAAAGAGTGGGCATATGCCCCAGACAGAGTTAGTGCAGAGCACTCAGTGCTCACAGTGCAGGAAAACACTGCAAGTTCATAAGAGCTGTGTAAAAAAAACTGGCAATTGTTTCAGGAGAAATGATTCATTTTTATGCATGCCAGGCTATGTTCTCACAACTGAGGCTCTTCATAGAGCTGTGGCCTCTAAAGTGACACAGTCACATTCCAGTCCATTTAATCCTAATTTTTCTTTGGTTTTACTGCAGGTGAAATGCATGAAAATAATACCTAAAATTCCTGCAGTGTTAGGTAACAGACCCAAGTTATTTTGACATTTTATGCAATAGAGATAACAATTCAAAAGAGTTATTCCAGCAATTTGTTGCTCCAATAGCTTACTGTGTTTTTGCTGACAATTTTGTCTTTGATGATGTCAAATTTAGTGGCAAGCTTTAAGATTGCAGTGTATCTAAGACTACAAAAGCCTACCCTGCTTTTCATTGCCTGCCTGAATCCATATGTATGTCTTTATTCCTCCACATCACAAACAAATCTAATTTAAGGCATGTCTTGATCCAGTTTAAATCTTTATTCTTAATCACAGAATCACAGAACCATTTAGGTTAGAAAGGAGCCCCAAGACCATCAAGTCCAGCTTGTGACTGATCCCCACCTTGTCACTGAGTGCCACATCCAGTCCTTCCATGGACAGCTCCAGGGATGGGGACTCCATCACCTCCCTGAGCAGCCCCTTCTTAAAAACCATTTTCATGAAGAAATTCCTCCTGATGCCCAACCTGAACCTCCTGGCACAGCTCAAGGCTGTTTCCTTGTGTCCTGTCACCCGGGAGAAGAGCCCAAGCTTCTCCTGGCTGTAGCCTCCTCATTGCTTCACCGTAAAGCACCTTGAGTCCCCTCTCAGTGCTCAGCCCGAGGATTCCTGGGACAGCTCCAAAGAGGTTCTTGGAGGAGTGAAGAGGGGTTAACCCCATGGCAAAGTGTGTGAGCAGCTCAGGGAGAGGGCAAGGAAGGGACAGGACCCTGCCCAGAGAGAGGGATGACCCTGGCCCCGGTGCCCTGTGGGGACCAACTGGAGCCGATAGCGGGAGCCCAGTCCTGTTTTCCCCAGCACTGTGAGGGGGATCATTCAGAGCCTGAAGGCAGCTGGGGCTCCTCCCGGGATGTGAGGAGGGGATATGCCCTGCGTGAGGAGATGCTAGAGGCAGCCCAGTGCAGGAAAGCTGTAAGGGTTTTGTGTAAAGTTATTTAATGATACTTTTGTTCCTACCCATGAATTCCCAGCACATGGTTTGGGCAGGGTGGCTCTGGGCAGACCAGTGGCTGTCCCATCCCAGGAGTCCCAAAGAGCAGCTGAACCACTGCTTTCCTGGATTTTGCAGGGTAAACCTCTCCCGCAAACTGAACTAACTTCACCTCAGGTGACGTTTTTAAGGTTTAAAAAAGTTTTCCTCTGGTTATCAGCACTATGTGGCTATTTTACAGAAACTGTGGCCTGTTCTGATGCAGGGCACCAGCAGAGATGCCAAAATAGAGCTGCTCAGGTGCCATCTGTAGGCTCATCTCTTTGGTAAATATTTATACTAAAGATAAACTGACAAGCTTATGTGAAGGACCTCTAATTCATCTAATTTTACAATCTTTCAAAAATTTTGGCTAGAGTCTCTTCTTTATTTCCATTTTTTCTCTTTACCACTGCGAGTCCAGTGCAAAGAGACATATCTGCTTTCCCCATACCTCTTTAGGCTGCTGTGTAAGTCTGTTCTAGAGAGAATCTGTGCTAGTGCTGCTTGGCATGGCTGGAGGACTCTGGGTGTGCTGAGTGTTAAGGGTCTGGTGCATGCTCAGCTGCAAGGCAAAGACAAACTGTCAGGATTTTGTTCTAAATCAGGATTTAAAAGAAACCCAAGACAAAGACTGCAGGACTGTTTCACTGTTTAGCTTCTTGCTTTCTTTGTGACTTGGATTTCTGTCTGCAACTCAACTCATGGGAGAGCTTTGGGGTCATTTCTCTTCAGTCTCTTCCTTGAGAGGTTCCTATTCTTTGTTAGAGCAGGAGAGAAAATGTCAGTGATAGTGATCATGACTGTGGTGAGAAAAATTTTGGCTTACTTAAAAGGTGTAGTCAAAAGAGCAACAGCAAGAGAAAAGAATGATTTTCAAATTTGAAATACGGAAAACAGTCTAATTAAAATCTGAATTTTGGATGTTTGGTTTGTGTTCTCTTTTTTTTTGGTTTTGGAATTTTTTAATGGGGGAAAAAACTGGAATCTTGGGACTAGCAATTATAAAGATGAATAATTGCATAATAAATACCAATCTGGACCTGGGTAATTAGACCCTGCAGCACTTTGATTTTTTAAATGAGAATCTGGCGCTGAATGTATTGCAAGAAAGGCAAGCAAAGAATAACAAATGTAAAGAAGTAATTTGCAGTCACATCTGTACCAGACTGGTGCAGGTGTCATATGCCCCAGTACAGAATTCACTCTGTGTTTTGCCACTGAGGGAACTTGATAATTTGTACTCAGCTATAGCCTAAAGGCCCACATACAACAGGTAGGGCTGGGATATGACAGATAAGCAAAGTATGGCCTAAGTACAAGAGAAGGGCACTTCAAAACTGGGCTTATAAAGTTTCATTCCTCATATCACTCTGTATCCTGCAGTAAAATTCAGGACTTGCCATTTAATATGGCCAGTAATGCTATTTTCTACTACATATTGCACTAGATTCATATACACAATATGATTCTTGTTAGATTTTTTTTTTAACCCACAATTTTAATTTTCTAGACCACAGGCTGATTCACACTATAATACTTAAAGAACCACATCCCCATCTGAATTTCTTTAATTATTAATCCTAGAATTTCAGGACTAAGTACAGGAATTCACTGAAGTAGAAAATGATTATTCTCTATTATACTCCTTGCAAAACAGATATGTGAGGGAATATTCTCTGAGAGATCTGTTGAAGATTATTAGAAATAAACTTCCTCCAGCTGGTTGTTCACATAATAGCACCTGAGTTGATTAAATGAACCTTAGCAAATGACTGCCTGGAGGATAAGAGAAATGCACAAACCTGAGTTTAATTCTGCATGGAAGATTTTCTGTGCAGCATGGATAGCTCCATTTTCACAGCTTTTATTGAAATCAAATACTCTCAACCAAAAAAAAAAAGAAGTGTAATGAGGAATTTAATTTACCGGTGTGTGATACACATTTAAAGAAAAGATTTAAAGATAAAAAAAACAATGAAGAAGAAAAATTAAAACCTTAACTGTTTTCTGTTCTGAAGTGATGCCCAGAAATTCAATTCAATTCAATTCAGGGATTCAAAACTGCATGAGCCTTTACTTGTCCAACTTATGTTTTTCCTCTATTTAATATAATGCAATTTTACAGCAATTGTACAGCATATCTAATATAAAAGAACTTATTTGACCTAATTTTATACGTGATTTTTCTTATTTCAGCTTATTTTTGCTTTCTCCTTTCAAATTAGGATGAAGGTTCCTGTTCTGTGTACAGAAGCCAGCTCCAGATATTTCAGTATTCATGTCTTTCCTTTGAGCTCTCTTATCCTGTTTGCAAGCAAATCAGGCATCACTGATAAACTGTGTACAGCAACTGCAGCAGTACTGAATCTTTATTTCCTTGTACTTTTCCCACTGTAGCCATGTGCAGAGACTTGATTTGCACTAGAAATCTGTTTGGCTGGGCTGTCTGGTGCTTGCATTCTCCCTGGAAGGTCAGAGATCCTACCCCCTGCAAACTGCTGTGGGACAAATATCACTGCACATGTTAAATCCCAGTTCATTTAGGAGGAAATGCCTGAATGAGGTTAGATATATGGCTGGGTTGAGAATTAAATGCTTAAAATTCAAGAGCACAGAGGATTCATTCAGTCTCTTCTCTAATCAGAGCTCTGTGGAGACATCTGAATATTGGCTTGTGTAGGATGTATTTGGGTTGAATTTTGCAAGCCTTGTTTTGGTGAAGGCCTTGTTGACTCATGGAAATACTGAGCACTGACATGGACATGTACTCATTTAAATGGCAACATTCAGTGTTTCTAGACTCAAGAACAAATTTGTTTATGCCAGTTCTGATTCGCCAGCTGATTTTTATCACTCGTATTTCCATTCTAATTTGAAAGGAGAACAATACAATTATAAGTTCAACTCTTTTTTTTTTTTTTTTTGCTCCTGTTTCTAGCAGCAGGTAACAGCTTCAGAGTTCCTCTGTTTCTGACCCACTCCTTTACCTGTGTTTGGTGCCTCTTCCTCTTGACTCTATGCTCCTACCACTTTCCTTCTTCAGACCACATCCTCTTGAGCTGATTCAGATTCTTCTCCTCAGACAGGAAGTCTCCAAATTTCCAGGCTTTAATCTCTTCTGTACCTTCTGGTTACTCCAATGTCCTTGAAGGGCCATAAATTTAGGATCCCAGATGTCCAATCTTCAATTCCATCTGTCTCTGTTCATTTAAGCTTGTCAGGGTTAGTTTTAGCAAATGTGATGTTTCAGTGATTTAATGATCAAATAACAGTAATATTTTATGAAGAAACTTAACAAGTTCTGGATAAAAGTGGGCACTGCTTACAATTAATTAAAAGAACAAAATAAAATTAGTTCTGAAAATGAAATAATTTCCAGCCATAGTGAAGGTGGAGGTAGAAAGAGAGGGGTGGAGATATGGGACAGACCTCACTTTACTTTCTGGATCTGAAAATATGCTTAGTAATGGCTGATAACTGAGCAATAACTTGCTCTGTTGGTTCTTCAGTTTTGGTTACTTATTTAAATTCATTAGTTGGGAACCAACAAGGCAGACCTAACACCTCCTTTTTTTCCTTTTAAACCTTAAAGCCTGAATTGACTTTGATGGATAATGCAACTGAAAGTTTAAGAACAGAAAATTAAATCCTGGGTATAGTCAAAATATTTATTAAAACAATGGAACTATTTAAAAGAATGAAATTTAATAAGATAATTGGAATACATCTATTTGCATTTATATCTGGCTCTGTTCTTCCAGCTTTAAGATTGCCAGCTATGTTTTGTGTGATACTTTTTATTATGATCTTCTGGTAATACAAGCATTTAAATCGAGACACTTTACCCTTTTCTCTTACATCCCATTCTTTCATCCTGGCTTTTCTTGTAGTCCTTTTGGCCATAAGAATTTAAGTATCCAGCATTTTCCTGGTATATTTTTTCAGGTTTATAAGCTGAACCATTAAGTTTGCCCATTTTAGACTAAAGTACTCAATGACTGTCAAATTAAGCTGATTTATTTGTACTCAATGTTGCATTAACTAGTAGTATAAGATAACTAACTAGTATGTGAGCAAGATTATGGGGTTTTAGATGTAGGATTATGAAGTTTTATGGAGTAATCAGATGCTTTGGGATGTAACAAAGCTGTAAAAATATATTCAAAGATTCTTTGCTGTCTTCAGATCAAAGGAATGGTAAGAAAAAAAATTAGGAATGACAGACTAGGAGGTGATTACTTGTCATAGGGGGCTCCCCTAGCTAAACACATATCTGAAACAGGTCTCTCTATTTTTCAAGCTTTCTTCTATTGTTTCCAGGAGAAGAACAGGACTTAGCAGCATTCCTCTGGAAATCAATCATTTCAGGGTGGATCCAAAGCCACAGGAAATAGATAAAAATTTCTTTGACTGCA
This sequence comes from Fringilla coelebs, assembly GCF_963513975.1. NCBI lineage: Eukaryota > Metazoa > Chordata > Aves > Passeriformes > Fringillidae > Fringilla > Fringilla coelebs. The sequence continues at coordinate 55,661,724 of NC_140033.1, read as the reverse complement.
AAAGGAGATAATTCCCTGAGCATCATGTGTCATTTTGGTGATAAAGCATGTTTCCTTGCTGAGCTTTATTTAAATACTGCTGTCGTACTTGGGCTAGAAGCTTCAGAACTGTAATCATGAGCAAACAGACCTGTGCTGCAGCAAGGCTCTCCTGCCTTGCTGTCAGTGCAGTCACACTTCCTGAAGCATAATTAATTTGGGTATTTGTTTCATAGCTTGTTGCTTCTCCATCTCTTTCACTCCTTATTTGTTCTTCCTTTGTTACCCTTCTTTCATAATCAGTGGTTTTTCTTTCTGGTCTTTTATTATGTTTCCACAGATTTGCTTGGAGGCTCATAGGAATCCTAGGAAACTCTGCCTTCAGGTGGGGAAGTGCTTTGTTAAAACACCTTTTTCAAAAAAAAAAATATCACTGCAAACTTTTGCCAACAGCATAAGTCCCCTGCCTTTCCTTGAGGGTCCTGTAATGCGCAGTAACCCTTATGCATTTCAGAAAGCAGTGCTGGTATATTTTAAGTGGGATGAAATGCAGTGATTTCTACTTTGAAGCTGCACAGCTACAGCTCAACAGCTAAAATTAGCCCAGACACAAAGTTTAAAGACTTACTCCATTTCTGCTCATTTTAATTAGATATATTCTCTCAGAATCAGAAACACCCTGATAAATTGTGATTTCCACTGTTTTGAGCAATTTTACTTCAGTTCAACCAGTACTGCTGACAGCCCCATAAAGCTGTGTGGATCCTGGAAGTTGTTGCTGGTGGTTCTTGGGGTGTTTCAGCACAGCATGCAGTATTTCTGCAGTATTTCTGAGAGTGTGCACCCCATATATACCAAGTAGTACGTTGGTAAGAATTCATACTGAATTGCCGTAGCAAGAAAGTGCTTATCAGAATATTACATGACCAATCCAATTCATGATGAGGCCTTCCCTAATTTAGAAGTAGAAGCGTTCAGCTAACCCATATAATTTCAGTTAAATTCAGAAACAGAAAATAGCATATTTAGCCTAAGGGAAAATTCTTTATTTATTTTAATTTGTATCTGATAGTGAAAACCATATTTTTTCCATGACTGGAACTACAAAGACCTAAAATACATATTTTCTTCTCTCATATTTCCAATATAAGATAGATACTTTTGCAGAAGAAGCTGATGCTTCTCAGCTAATAAAGTTATCAGCTCTTATGTAATAATATATTTAATTCCAAGAAAGTCAGACATTACATCTCACCTCTGTCCAAAGACAGATAAAGCCATTTGTATCCAATGAGATATTATTTGTGTATGAAGGTATTGACACCTGTTATCTTGTGAAAATTAGGTTTAGACAGAGCAGATCTTTCCTGTGAAAGTGAGATGCCCAAATTCCCAATAAGGCCTAGCCTTTATATCATGACCTGAAAGTTACTATTTTCAGCTGAGTATGAGGTGGAAATTACAGTCACAGAAATGGACTGATGCCTCCCCACCTATTATTTGCATGCTTCAGTGTGGATTACCAACCTTGGGAGAGCCAGGGAGAAGCTGTATATAGGAATATATATGAGCTGCATATAAGAATTTGGGAAAACTGCCATTTAAGACAACTCGCCCAAGCCATATGAAGATATTGTTGCCATCCAGACAGCAAGCAACTGTTTACTGAGGAGATTTCCCATGTTGGCATTGCTGTTTGATCCCAGTAAATGAGGGTTTTAAGGAAGCACTGTGTGTCTGCACAACACTAGGAAAAAGTTCTATCATTATATGAGGTTATATGAAAATTTGAGGGCTTCTCTCAGATAGAAAAATGATCAGAGGGCTGTGGCATTTCTGCTATGGAGACAGGCTGAGAGTTGGAGTTGGTCAGCCTGGAGAAAATTAAGAGTCCAGGGACACCTTATGGTGTCTTTCCCATATTTAAAGAGGGCGTGTAAGAAAAATGGGAATAGACTTTTTAGCAAGATCTGTGGTGAAAAGGGATAATGGTTTAAAACTAAAAAATGATAGATGCAGACTGCATTTAAGGAAGAAATATTTTATGATGAGGGTGGTGAGGCACAGGAACAGGTTGCCCTGCCAAGGTGGTGGATGCCCCATCCATGGAAATATTCAAGGTCAGATCAGACAGAGCTTTGAGCAGCCTGATCTAGTGGAAGATATCTCTGCTCATTGCAGGGAGGTTTGACTAGATGACCTTGAAAGGTCCCTTCCACCCCAAACTATTTGGTGTTTCTATGCTGAATTCCTAAGCATTCATCACTGACACTTGCCTGTAGTTCATCTTCTCTTAAATTCTGAGATGGGTGAGGTTCAAGCCTTGGCATAGCACAAGGTTTTATATTAAAAAGAGATAAGCAGTGGTGACTAGCTCACATTCCTGCTAACAAATAATAACCTTTTCAGTGTCATGCCACCAGCTTGTAAAGGATAGTGAAGAAAAGGTGCTCAGGAACACTCCACTGACTTACATGGAACCAGTCACAGAATGTCTGAAGGCTGGAAGGGACCTCTACAGGTCCTCTGGTCCAAGTCCCCTGTCCAAGCAGGGATACTGGATCCTATTGCCTTGGGCTCTGTCCAAGGATGGAGAGTCCCCAGCCTCTCTGGGCAGCCTGCTCCAGGGCTCAGTCACCCACACAAAAAAAAAGTGTTTCCTGATGGTCAGATAGACCCTGCTCTGATTTATTTTGTGCTCCTTTCTTTTGTCACCAGTGAAAAAGGCCTGAATCCACATTTTTGCATTCTCCCTTCAGGTATTTATGTCCACTGATGAGATTTCCCCCTGACTCTTCTTCAGGCTAAACAGCCCCAGTTCTCTCAGCCCTCCCTCACACAAAAGATGCCCCAGTCCATTCATTATGAGTGGTGTGACTTTCTTCAGTAATTCCATATTCCTCCTGCATTGGGGAACACAGAAATGAAAATAATACTTAGGTGTGGCCTGCGTTCTTCCTAGAGAACTCCTGGATCTTCTAGGGACAAGGCTCAGGTTTATCAGGGAACTCCTGGGCAGGAATGTCCCAAAGGACACCCAAGAGAGGTCCCAGTCTTTGTATTGAACTTAGGGAACTCTTCTTTCAGGATAAAAACAACTTTTAACAAATTTTGGAAGGAGAAAATTATCAATCAGTGTGTTTTCCTGGAGCCTTTCTTGGCAGATAGGGACCTTTTGTCTAATACATTTATTCCTGTTTTCTGGGACAGGATGGTGGCAGTACAAAACTGCTCCAGTGAAGGACCTTACACAGGATCAAGTCAGGAACAGTAGTACTGTCAGGAGCAGACTTGTGGGTAGGAAATGACAGATGATCCAAGAGCAGGTTTACAGGCACGGAAATTTGCTGCCCACTGTGTTTCATCCACGGTTTAAAAGCAGCTCATCTGCTTCTGTACTAGCAGACATTAAATATATTATATTTACTCATCAGTTTTCTGTGCTATCGCTCAAATTTTCTTGCTGCAGGCACTCCTGCACACCACAAGTTCTGCTGCTTCTCTAGCACTTCTGGGTACCAGGTGAAGCTCATGACTTTGTTTTTCACATGACCGCTGACAGAGTCACAGAGGGTACTCTGAAGGATTGTTCCCTAAATATGGCCAGAAGAGCTGATGTGTCTTTTTAATGATGATTTCCAAAAAATGGTCCCCTTCATATTTCTGCACCTAATTACATTGGTTTTAATATGGTTTTGTTTTTTCCTCAGAAAATCAACTTTTTTGCCTGCTCTCAGTTCAAAGGTCTTGACTGTAGTATATTAGTGTATACTTCTGAAACATGTTATATGCTGTGTTAAAAACGTGGTTTAAAAGTGGCTTCTACTACACCTTACCAGAAAACATCTCAGTAATATCCGTGTTAATTCCTGTGCTGGCTGTGAGCAGACAGTCAAACCTTAAGGGTGTGAATTACTCACAATATTAGAGCAAACAAAGGCTCAAACTACCAAAATCCAAATGTAAAAATTTCAGTAAAACAGTGAAAAAAAGGTAGGTAAACTCTACCCAGTTGTGTTTTCAGGCAGCAGTCTCATGGGCATTGCAGGCAAGTTTTAAATCTAATAAGGCAGCTGCCTAAAAACCACGTGGGAGAGGATCATTTTGTTGAAAAACCACAACAGTTAAGGAACCTTAAATGTTGTGACTCAGCAATCATAAGATTCAACAATAAATCATGTTGATCACCACAGCCCAGGTAGGATCACAAAGTGTTTTGGTCATTGGTCTTCCAAAAGTCAGCAGCTCAGGGGCTTCCAGAAGTGCTTTCATTTCTGTTTAATAGTTACTGACTGAAGGCCTCACCACATCTGCAACTGTGGTAGGCTGTATAGAGCCTTCTAATAGAAAATATTTCATGGAGCTTAAAACTCTCAGTTGCACTTTTTGAGCCAGGAAATCTTCAGAGTCACAGATGCTTAATGGCTCGGAGAGCCAGGGCACTTTTATTTGAATTCCAGCCCTGTGTTGAGCATCCTTGCCTGAAATTTTGGACGTAAACCTTAATGTCAGTGGGCAAAGACAAAGACATCTGCCAGGTTTAATGATCGGCAGCAATATAATCCCACTGAGGGAAATACTCTGACCTCCTCCTAATCCACAATACATGGTAAAGTAAAAAGGCTGAGTTTCTTTCATAAAGTGCCTGAAGCTTAAAATCACGGGAAGCCTGTCACCCATGATTAAATAGCAATGTAAATCTGCTTCAGGAATAATTGGAAAATGTATGTAGGTAACAAGGTGGCATTACACCTCATCTTACTGATACTGGCCATAACCACAGAGCTTGCTTTCAGATGCATCACTCTTGTCATGCCAGCTGCTTCTGAAAAAAATCTGTTGTGGTTCATGTTTATTTCATTAAGTTATTGTTAAATGGTTCATTCTGTTATTCCCCCCACATTTTCCCCAAGATGATTTTTCCTTAAGTTGCACCCTCGCTTAAAGCTGTCCCTCAAGCTATTCCCCTCCCTTTATTCTAGTCTCTTCTCTGCCTGTCAAGGTGACCCTGCCCCTTTTTCCTGAATGTTCCCTGCCACTCACCCCCTGGGCCAATCCCTGATTGAAACACCCACTTGGAAATCCCCTAATCCACGATGCCCCATTGGCCCATGTGACCATTCCCCCCCCCAATATCCTGATTGGTCCCACAGTGTTGATGTAATCCCCTTGCTCCACCCTTGATCTCCTCCTATTGGTCGATTTTTTGTATCCACGCCCTGGTTTGTAGCTGTATTTAACCCCTTGTGCTGAGGTGTTGGGAGCTGTCTGTATTGCCTTATTCCTTTGCCCAGAATCAATTTTCTTTGTGGAATCTCAGGACAAAAAGATTGTTCCTTCACTTGGTCCTTCTGGTTGGAACAATGTCTCTATAGAACTTGCAGGTCTTCAGGTTCAGCTGTGGGCAAACCCCAGTCCCCAGCTATTCCCCACTCCTGTTGTGGCTACCTGGAGTGTACAGAGCTAGCCCAGGTTCTGGTGGGCTTTGGCAAAAATCTAATTTTTTTTTTTTTAATGAGTAGTTACAGGAATCATGTCAGTTATATAGAGTTACATCTTTTTTTCCAGTACTTTTACTTGAAATGTTTATTTCTTAAGCAATTTTTATTTTTCTTTTGCTTTTTTTTTTTTTTGGAAACCAGTTTTTCTTCCTCCCCCCCACTGTGCATCTTGCAATATAAAAAAATGCAATGATGGAAGCCTTTTTGGTTTGAAATAAACTTTTTAAGAAACTAATGCAAAGAAAAGACAAAAAGGGAATATGTAACCTTTTTAGAATAGTGTTATCACCCTTAAATTATTGTTAAGCAATGCAGTGTGATACAGCACAAAAGTAGAAATGACTGAGTAAGAGTCAGTGTTTTTTCTGTGCCTGATTCTTTGTTAGTAGGACACCCAGCTTGGATGGAGTTGTGATTTCACATCAAGAGGGTCTGATTAAGTTGCTGAAAAGCTTTTCCATATTGTGACTCATTTCCCCTGTAATGCACCAAGTCCCAGCCGATCCTGAGTACAAATCTGATAAAGATTTGAGAATCAGTTGATGCGGGTTTGGAGGAATAAACTATTCATAAACTCTATAAGCACTTAAGAGGCTTCATCCTAAATACACTAGTGTCTGCTTTATCACATGTGTAAGGGAGCAGGAAAACCAAAAGTCAAACAGGAATCTAAGGAAGGATGTTTTACATCCGTGTAAATTCCTTTATAAAACCTAGGCTGAGTTTATTAATTTTGCACGTGAGCCTTTAAAACTCACCTGATCCCACAAGACCTCCCAAAATACAGAGTCTGTTGAAGAACCAAGAGAAGCCACTCTTGTGTGTAACTTCCTCTGAAGATATTTTCCAGTTTTTATCTGCTTGCATCAGATTTTACACCAAATAACAAACAAACTCTGGGGTTCCGTACACCTTGATTCCAGTTTGGATTGGCAACTGTTTTTAAAAGCAGAATCCCCAAGGAAAACCTGGCACCACGGACATCTAAAGTGGGAACTGCCTGGAGGATGGACAACAGATAACGGCAGGTTGGGTCATTACAGAAGCAGATGTAACTTTGACATTGTTCTGACTCGCTTGGTGTCTCAGTGCCAGCTGTGTTTGGAAGCCCAGAGGCCAAAACTTGCTTACTATAGAGCAATTCCAGGTAGTTAATTAGCAGGTGCTGTGTTGGCCTGGTAACGACTCAACTACTAAATTAAGAATCAGTAGAAAATTAAGTTATTCACATGTATAATGATTACAAGTATTGCTTTTCTCACCTGTCAGTTGCAATCTGTTCTGCTGGCAAAACCAAAGTTCACTGTCAGAAGAGTGCAACCCTTGCTGTAAACTGTTAGATGACATTGCAGGAATTTTTTAGAAAGGGCACCAAATAGAGGAGTCTGCCCTTTGTTTTTCATGCCACCCCAGTGTGTATATTAGTAGCAGTGTACTAATTCCAGTTCTCAAGAACAGGTTGATGCTGTGCTGTTCAGCTCCCTGTTAACACTTTCAGGCTCTGATTACTTGCTGCATAACAATTTTGGCGATAGGAACTGGTGAGTGCTCAGCCTGTTGAGGCTGTTTAGATCAACACGTCAATATTTACTGAGATTTTTTAAAGGTATTCTTCATCAATGAAGCACAGAGGTCGAATTCTGCCCCACTTTGATTTCTCGGTGCTGCATGGAGAAAATGAGAGCTGTATGTAAAGCATGCAGAGTAGCATGGTTTTATCAGCAGTGTTCTATGCAATTTCTCTTTCCACTGAGGTTTATTCCGTTTGTGATAATTTTTGTTGCATTATATCAATGTTCAGGCAAACAAAGGCATCATGAAAGGGACTGGCAAAGGAGTGGGTGCTGAGTGTCACATGTCATTGTCAGCTCACGGGATTCTGCTGCTGAGCCGTTCCCTGGTGTGCACACAGCGGCAGTGGCTGCAGGTGGCACAAGCACAAGCCAAATGGCATTCACTTGCGGTGACAGGAGGCTCAACAAGGTTCAGCATTTGTGCTGGCAGCAGATCACACCATGTTGTGTGAGAGTGTTGGTCTGCTGGACGGCAGAAAGGGCCCCGGACAGGCTGGATCCATGGGCCCAGGCCAGTGCTCTGAGATTGCACAGGGCCAAGGGCCCGTCCTGCCTTGGGTCACACCAACCCCCTGCAGCTCCAGGCTGGGGCAGAGGGGCTGGAAAGCTGGGAAAGGCCCTGGGGGTGCTGGGGACAGCAGGACCAGGGCAGTGACTGTCCCCCTGTGCTGTGGATACAGCTGTGATACCTCTAATCCTGTGTCTAGTGCTGGGAACCTCAGGACAAGAAAGGCATGGAGGGGCTGGAGCGTGTCCAGAGAAGGGAACAGAGCTGGGGAAGGGGCTGGAGCAGCAGGAGGGGCTGAGGGAGCTGGGGGGGCTTTTCTCTTTTCCTAGGAAAAGGAGGCCCAGCAGGGACCTTCTGGCTTTGTACAGCTCCCTGACAGGAGGGGACAGCTGGGGGGACCTGATTCCAGACTGCTCCCAGGGTGCAAGGAACCAGGACAAGAGGTAAACGGCCTCAAGCTCTACCAGGGGAGGTTTAGACTGAATATTAGGGACAATTTCTTCAGCAAAGAGGTTGTTAAGCCACGGAGCAGGCTGACAAGGGCAGTGCTTGAATCATCATCCCTGGAGGAATTTGACAGATCTGTAGGGACAGCGTGATGTAGTGGTGGACTTGTGAGTGATGGGAGAACAGCCGGACTTGATGATCTTTAAAAGCATTTTCCAACCTAAATAATTCTATGATTCTAGCAGAAAGGTAATTTCTATTTTTCTAAAGACTGATTCTGTTTCCATTGAGCCATTTTTGGGATTTAGTGCTTTTAATGATGTATGTTTTCTTCCTTCAGGAAGGGAAAATTGGAAATCAAACTCAGATTAAAGTAAACAGTCTGAACAACAAACTGAACTGCTCTAACACATAGTGTGAATGTTATGCTGTAGTTCTGACAATAACTTGTTGGAAAATGAAGGAGGAATTGGAATTGGTTTGCATAGCAGATACCTAGCTCTGAAAAGGGTGTCAGGTAATCTTGTGCAAGGAATTACACTTAGACAATTAAAATCCTAGTAATGAGCTCAATACAGACAGCTCTGTGCATATAAACAGAGGAGTTTTTTGTGTATACACAGATGAATGTATAGATGTGAGGCACAGCCTTGTGCTTTCTTCTTCAAAATCTGCAGATGGGGGGAAACAATTCTGCCACTTTAGTCAAAATTACGCCATCGAAATTACTTTCGAGAGTAAATAGTATTTACATGAACTTCTGCACAACATTCAATAACCTTTTCCCAAACGACCAGGAAAGCAGTGAGACACTGGCAGGTTTCTGTGGCTCTGCCTGGGTTCAGTCCACAGCCTGCACCACCTCTTTGCCCATTAACATTTTTCTCTTCACTTCCTGAAGTCTGATAGTGGTGGGTGTTCTCAGGAGTTTGTGCAAGTTGCAGGCAGTTTGTCTATGAGAAATTGCTGTTGTTTCTACCCATTCCGAACGCAAGCAAAGCACAATATCTCTTTTGTATTACTTTTATACGGGGTGAGGTTTTTATGGAACTGCAGTGCTTGGCAGTAAAGTTGGCTTTAGAGTTGAAGGAAAAGCTCTTGGGATCTGCAGGACAGAAATCCCTTGGAGATGAGTTTTCAGTAATCCAGGAGGCGTTTGTTCCATTGAGCTAGGGAAATGTGGGCACAAAGTCTGCCTCCCAGTGATGTGAGGGGAATCTCTCATGACTCAGAGGCTTGGTTTGCCCTGGATGTGCACCTTAGCCTTGCTGCACAGATTCTGTTCAAGTCCCTGCTGCTCACACACAGGACCTGCTTTGCTTTAGTTTTGGGTTCTTGGGGGAAGTAATTCCCTACTGTGGTCCTGTCTAGCCTCAATTTATTCATCTAAGGCTGAAACTAGTTACTCCATAAATGAATTAGCACAGCGGCTCTTTCAGGATTATTTTCCTAATCTCCTTTGTTTTTAAACATAGATTTCTACGGGGGGAGCATAGAGGTAGAGTTTCTGTTACTACTTTATTATATCCACACCCATATTTATAATAATAATCTCTCATAGTGAGGAAATAGATTCTACTGAAGGTCACAAAAAAAAAAAAAAGGTGGAGTATAAGAAATTTAATAAATGGAAACATCAGAGAAATTTTGAAAGGTGAAGATACCTTTTTTGTAATTTGCTTTTTCTTACAGGAAGACTCAGATGAGATCTACCAAGAAATAAAGAAGTCTACTTGTCAAAAAAATTAATATTGGTATCTGACTTGTATATGTAGGTATGAAATATGATGTTTAATGAACATGGATTTTAATTTTAACCCTTAACATGTGGCTTAAGAAAAAGGTGAAGAAAACGTCTGATCATTCAGGGTCCTGGCTTACTCTGAATTTATTTCAAATCAGTGCTTTTATTTCCACTGAAACTTGTCACACAGCCTTCTTAAAAAAGGTCTTTGTTCCTTTTCAGCTTTGGAATCAGTGTTTGACTGGGACAGAGCAGCAAATGTCCCAATAAAAATGGAAGTGGGTTTTGGTTTTTCTGCTTTTAAAAGGAAGGGATGAGGACATTGTGATGGCTTTTATAAGTACAAATAAAATGCAATTCACATCAGCTGAGCAGAGTGGTAAGAGCAAGGCTTTAATGACAACCTTAATGACGAGAAACTGTTTCTGTTTGAGGCCACTGTACTTGAATACACTGAGTGCCAAGATGAGCTGAGAAGCTTTAATTTTGTTTTTTGCTATTTAACTAGAAAGAAACAATTTCTTCAGTACTCTCCACTGTAGCAAAAGCTATTATATTAGAAATAGTAAGAGAGGCGCAGACTTGAGTCCATTTTGCTGTCGTTACTCGCAGCACATCCTGCTCTTAAATGTATTTGCTGCTATACTGCAGTGAGATGCAGATGTTATTTTACAGCTCCATATTACATTGACTCTGTGTTGCTGCAGTCACAGGCAGATGTTGTCCCGGCTGCTGACTCCCAGAAAGCAGTGCAGGCTCGGGAGGGGCTGCCCTGGCTCAGTGTGGAGGTTCTCTCGGTGGCCGTGCGTACAGGGGCGTGCAGCTCCTGGCGGCTGCTGGCTGTGGCATCGGTGGCACAGCAGCAGCACAGTATGAAGAACCAAGCCAAAGGAATAGGGAGTGATCACCTGTTTGAGTTCCAAGGAAGTTTATTCCCCAGGGGAGTCAGGGACAAGTGACGGTAATGGAGGGCAAAAGGACTGTTTTTAAGGAAGGGAGGGAATAAGGGGAGGACACAACTTTTCGCCAATAGGAAGGCATTAGGGCAGAGGTGCAGGGTAAGGGCTATCCCATAGAAGCTGACAAGGAGAAGGAGCAAACCTTACAATCTAATCTTACTTTGAGGAAGAGATGAAAGACAGGGAACATTCCAGAGTAAAAAGGATGTGCTATCTTTGACAGACGAGGGTAAGACAAGGGAGGTACAAGGAGACTGACAGGGGGATTGATATGCACTTGGTGGGTGTTATAAATGATTGACTTCGCAGCCAAATTTAAAAAATTTGACAAAGATTTATTATAGTAATTACAAATTATCAAAAATCCGCCACAGCCAAGACAGCATCAACTCCAGAATTTGGCGCTGGGTGAACCTGGATCCGACTGACAGAGTGCCAGCGTTTCGCCGGAGGTTAACCCCGACCGTGACCGTCTCTACTGCCCCTTCCGGTGTTTCTACAGTCCTCTCGGTCCTTCCTGGATGTTCTTTTCACATGGATAACCAAGTCCATACGGATGCAAAAGGCGTGATGTAATCTGTTCCTGGCGTCCATTTCTCCTGAATAGCTTAATCATCTCAAGGAAGAGCCATTCATGGCCCGGGAAGGCTTCATTCTTAAGCTAAGGACTTGATATTATCTTTAGCGTGTTCCGGGAACTGATTTAATAAAAATGGGACTGTGCTCCCGGACTGAGTGGTCAAAGGCATGTGGTAGATTCATGTAATATTTTATACATCCACATATTTACTTACGGCATGAATTAACCATGCATCTATAACAGTGGGAAAGTCTTGGAATAAACAACTTGGGACTGAACCATCAGCGAAGCCAAATGGGGTACCCGGAACAAACCATTACAAACTTAAAACAAGGAATATTTTAAACCTATTACAAAAGAACAAACTGTAAAATAACAGGCAACCACATTATATATGAATTGTTATAAATAAGAAGCTTGACTAGGCCAATATTCAAGCAACAATCAATTTATTAATTAATTATGGTAAAGTATGAGCAAAACAGCGCTGGGTACAGTGGAGGCAGTTTTCCCTCCAGTTGCACACCGATATTTGGGCTTACAGGTATTTATAGGGGTACTCAGAAGCTTTGTCAGCAGTTTCTATTTCTATCATAATTCTATACACTATTGTGATTTAGTTTTTCTCAGGATGTGTCCAAAAAAAGAAGATCCCCAGATGGTGGTGGCAGCCTCGGAGATGTTGGTCCAGTTTCCACAAGAACAATGATGAATTCCATCTGGTGAAGTCCAGCTCCCCAGATGTGGGTCCCCCTTGTTATCACAAGGACTATCAGTGATATTCAGCTTCCCTTGAAGTTGCAAATTCTTCAGAGGATGTCCCTTTTCCTTTCTCAAGCTGTTTTTCTCAGTTTTGTTAAGGAGTGAGATAAGCCCATTTCCTTTCTATACATTCCAAAGCTATAGTTTCAAGGATACAATCAATATTCAAAAATTATGCCTAAAAAGGTTACCATTGCAGCACTCTTTAAGGCCTGACTACAAGCAAAGAGCAACATCCTGAATGCTGTAATTCAAATGCTCCTAAATTAATCCAGGTTAATTGCAAAGAAAAGCTAGGTTCAGGGGCCTTCTTCCATGCTTTACTTTCCTCAGTTATTATTAGAATTTGCAGTCGTCCCATGGTCGGTGTCCACACATATCGCAATCACAAATACACACATTTCCTTTCTGTGCCAGACACAAAACACAGCTTTGTATTTCACAGAATGAAGACTAGTTCAGTGTATGTAGCCTTAAACTGACTCTTCAGGTGCCCAAAAGTAGCAGGAGAACAAAGCTGAGATATTTCCCCAGTTTTGACTTTTCAATGATTACTTCATTGTAAGATTGTTAAAATGTAGATTGCTTTGTTTTGTTTTCCACACTTTAGGTGAGAGTTTTAAGACACCCAAAATTAGAAATGGTATTCATGCAGCCACCCTACATTGTCTGTGTTTTGGGTCCATGTGACAGGTTATGTAATCTTAATTGCTTATTAAAAAAACCCCAAACCTCTTTGTCAGTGTTATATTTGCCCAATTATCCCATCAAGGAAAAAACCAAACAATATTAAAAGTAGCAGCAATTTTAATTGAGTAGCTTAAAAAAAAATTATTTTTATATATATATATATATATATATATATATATATATATATATATATATATATAATGGGATGCACTTGTAATACTAACAATACAATTTGGTTAAAATAAGAGATAATTTGGTTCAAATAATAGCGCATAAGCAAAAAACCGGGGGTAAGGAGTGCAAGGTTCTTGGACCTTTGCCACCTCACGTACAAACGTGCCAAACACAAATTCCCCCTTTTATCCCATATGTCGATGCCATCTCCTCCCATTTTCGATTCATCACACTTCTATCTCCACCTTCATCACACCTTTACTATGTGTGATCCATACCTCTTTTAGGTGGTCACACCACTCTCTGGGGGTCGCACTGATGAAGGCCTCTCCTCTTCCTCAGTGTCCTTTAATTCACCTTTGGGTTACACATGTGCACCAAGCCAGTATAAGCCAAGACTATCATAATGTGAGCAAATATTGTATTCAAGCATCAAAGCAATAAATCTCATATAATTAACATTTTCCTGGGACCCAACCAGGTTTTTCCTTCTCTGTTAATTTTTAGTAACTGTTATCTTTTGCTTCTTCCTGCCTTGAACATCTACAGAAAAGAAGGGGGGGGGAGGGGGGTGAAACCCCTTCTCTCCCTTTCTTTCTTGGCATTACTCCTTTAAAGTGTTTTATTTGTCTGCAGGAAAAAGGGGGGCGGGGGGGTGGAACCCCTCCTCTCCCTTTCTTTCTCATTTTATCTGTTGTATTATTTCCAAATATTAATTACTGTATCAATATTGATTAGTGTTTCAGTTTTATCAGCACGAATCATACTTATTTGCCACAGTCAGGATCTTCCATTTTCATGGGACTTCCTACACTGGAAAGTAAAGTTGTGTGAAGTTGAGGAACTCAAGCTCGGTAGAAGTTAAACTGTAGGCAAGGAGAGTAGCAACTTCCTTATGCATTAAAAAAAAAAATACTGTCTATGAAATCTTCACCAACCAAACAACATTAGTGGAAAATCTGCAACAGTGGAGATGCTGTCCAAAGGGAAACCCAGCTTGCTCAGAAAAAAAAAAAAAAGAGGCATGAAGTAAGTTCATGTTTTGACATTCCCGTGAAACAATTTTATGGACATACGTTGTGTAGAGTCTGAGGAGAGGGTGCGTGTTATGTTTAGGAAGTTGTATTCTGCAAAAACTGGTTTTAAACATTAAAAGAAAGACTTTATGGAATAGCTCAAACCACATACACCAAATGTAAAAATAGAGAAAAATTCCAGTTTTGGTAAACCATTCTCCTTTAAAAACTGTTGGAAAGGCAATAAATTAGTTGCAATCATTCCCCTTGATTATTCATTTTAAGCCTAATGAAGTTTGATATCTTTTTTCCCAAACTGTAGTAGAGCAAAGGTACAACTAATGCTCAACCAATGACTGAATTGAATTCCACTTCTCATTACATCACCTTGGTAATGCAGAAGGATTCTGCACAAGACTGATTTTGCATTTTAAATGGATTTTTCTGTGGGAAAAATCACTCATTAAAAAATGTGTTGAGGAAAATTCTGTATGGCTGCCTTGGGTGTAATGAACACTTGAGAGCAGCCAGGATTGCCGCCGTGTCCACTTGGCCACTCCCGACCAGGTGCCCACGCGGTGGGGACAGCAGGGGACACTCTGGCGTGCCCTGGGGAACGGGAGGGCAGCTGAGGTTGTTAGCCCTGCAGCAGAGGAGACGCTGGCAGACAAGGGTAGAGGAAGAAGGAGCTGACTCTTGGCAGGGGTGCAGTCCGAGGTTTGTTCTAGAACTCCGAGAAGCTCCGCACCTCAGGGTGACCAGCTGCCAAGAGCCCAGACTGAGCTTGGACAACAACTTTTAAAGGGGTGGAAATGAGGTAGGGGTGCACATGGGAGCCCGGGGGGAGCTGGGGGTGCGGAAACCGGGGAGATGGGCATGAGGGACCACTAACTGGGAAGCACTTGGAGCGAGGGCCCTGGCCTATGGGCAGTCACTCGCCTGATGGAAGGTTCTGGACGGAAGGGACGGGAGGCGAGTGACTGACAGAGGTCCATGGAGGAGATTGGGGAATGACTCGGCAAAACTCGGGTGGTAGGTGGAGAGTAAGGAGGATTGACATGGGGGAGGAGGGAAACAGCTTGGGAGAGAACAGGGGTACAAAGACAAAACATTACGAACAGAAACAGGGGCAATATAAAAACACAGGTTCACATTTGGCTCTGGCATTGCTTCAGTGTGTGACTTGGAAGAGTTGTTCGGCTTCTTTATAATTTGACTTCCTGAAAAGCAACATGAAGAAATTCATGTGCTGGAGGCTCAGAAAGCAAATCAAGATCTTTTTTCTTAAATGTGACAGTGACTGGCAGCCTATGCTGTCCGGGTCGGCTGTTGTCTGGCTCTGCCCAGACACGCGTAGGATGGTTCGTTCGAGATCAGGCTTCAAAAGATGAGTCTGGGCTGTCTGGTTTTTGGTCTTCAAGGTTGTTTATTATTTCTTATCTACAAAGTTTTCTTTCTGCCCAGCCGGGATCTGACCAGCAAGGCAGCCAAAGGCACTCTGACCGCCCACGGGGCAGTCATGTCTTTTTATAGTAAAAATTACGTAAATCATATTTACCTTTTATCCCCAATACCTTTCATTCTTGTTAGCAAGTGTACCTTCACCATGAACCAATCTACAAGTGCCAACATCACACAGAAAATGGATGACTAGAAGAAGAAAGAAGAACCACGAGATAGGCCTAAATTCCTCCATCTTGTCTCCATAACCCCCCTGTACCAAAACCTTAAAACCTGTGTTTCACCTTGTAAATATACTGTTTTTACACCATTTAAACCCCAGTCATTCTTATATCCTCATATGCAGGTGGCACATCCCTAGAGGGATCAAAGTCAAGCCACCAAGTGCTTTTGGCAACATTCCAAGACCTCCGAGCCCCCCAAGGGTTCTCTCAGTAGCTCGGGACACCCAGCGCGATGTGCTGAGTTCCCACACCTATGCCATGCTACTGGGGTTGTTTTACAAAGAAGTAACAACATTTGCAGAGCAGGTTTTATTTCCTGGAAAATTAAAGCCTTTAAAGTTGTCCTTGTCTCTGCCATCTTTAAAAAATCTTGGTCTATACAGCTACTTCCCATATTTGCAATCTACAATCTCTAAATGAACATTTTTGTTACTGCAGGACATGTAAAATTCACTGCTGGTATTTGAGGCTTTCATCTTCTGAAACAGCTTGCAAAGCTGTATGGCGGAAAAGTCACACAAAAAATTTCACAGTTTTCTTCAGTTTTCTTGTAGAATATATTTGACAGAGGGTTTTAAAAAATTACAGTTGCTGTGCCATGGCAGGGTGGATGGCAGGAGTGCCCTGACATTCCCAAAGAAGCATCTTGACAAAGCCGTCCCATGGGCACAGGCACAATCCCAGCTGGTCGAGTGATTTCAGCTCAGCATCAATCTCAGCCACTGCTTTTGAGGTGATGCAGAGAAAGGGGACTAGAGCACTGTATAGCAATTCCACAGTGTGGAGGCCTGCACTAAAAGCAGGGCTCTCTGTGAAGGAAGCCAGGGACAGCCGCTCTCTCTTACAGGGGAAAAAGTGGGGTTTTTATAGGGAACGAGAGGGGTAGGGAGAAACTGGCAGCGAATGGGACACAAGTAACTTGGTGGGGTGACAGGGACAGGACCAGTGGGTTACAACAAATCAACATATGACTGACTGCATGGGAGTCATATGGGCTGGGAGAATTTCTCACCCTGAATAAAGGTGCCTTGCTTAGGGGTTGGCTCTCCAGGGGAGAGTGACAGCTCCTTTGCTGACCAATTCCTCAGCCCTCACATTGCTGTAGTTTGCAGTAAAAGTTGGTGGAAAAAAGATGTCTTGAATCCCAAACCAGACATCTCAAAGAATTGTGCCTGGGGTTTTTCACAAAAACAAGAATGTTGTGGGATGCTTTACTTCGAAAAAGCTCCCAGGTATCCAGGGTAAGAGATGGTTTTAAAGGCAGGTGTTTCTTCCTGCAGTAATTATGCACTAATTATCAATTGCTTTTTTTCTGTGATGTGAGTCCAGAAGATTTATTTTAAGCCAGCACAGTAACAATGAATCAGTTGTCCATAACAAGTATTCAGAAAGATGATCTTGAGGTGATTTTGGCTGTTAAGGTATTGAAAGGAGGAAATGGTGGCTTGTGTTGATGACCTTCACTTCCACTCTAAAACACAAGGTAATTACTGATGTCTGTTTTCAGCAGAAACCTATGGATTTTTAAGTCCATATAATTTTCCTGCCTTTAGTAGAAACAGTTCACTCAAACCCATATTCTCCCTGTCCATAAGGAATAACCTCTAACAAATAATTGCAGCTGTTATGCTCCAGTATTTACCTGAATTCACTGACATGCAACAATCTTGGCCAGTCTTAAAACTAAAAACCTTTACAAGTTTTCTTTACTTCAAAATAAAGTGGCTTTGCTAGGCATATAGCATTGAGTCATTTAGGAGTACAGCAAATACTGGTACAGCCAAATCCCAGATGTTCTTTTTGAGAAACCTATGAAATGAAATTTAAAATTTAAAAAAAATTACTTCAAGTTACACAACTTTCAAAGCCTGATATTATGCTGTGATTTTGTGTCAGCTGTGAACACTGACTCTCCTCTCTGAGTCTGTGCCATCCTTGTGAGTTTTGAGTGAATTTTAACAGGAGGTGAAGAAGCAGGGTAGGATTGGAACAGCATCCTCTCTGAAGGTGGATGGCAACCCTCCAGCTGACTGCAGTAGGAATAGAAAGATTACAGAAGTTTTGTATAGAGTGCTGGGATGCTGTAGAGGATTCCTGAGGATTCATGGGGACCTAAGAGCCACCACATTTTTTTCTCATCTGCCTCTATTTTTCTTTGTTCAGAGGTAAGGTTACCTTTGTCTCTTTACATGAAATTGTTTTATGGATAAAAACTTAGACTTTTAGATTTCCCAGCTGTACGGGCTTGCATCTGTGATCATTTTAGGTGTGTGATACTATAAATAACCAGAGTTGGAAAGAATAAATGTTGCATTTCTGTACTGCTGCAGTTCCCTCAAGCAGTACCTGTGCAGGGAGAGAGACTCAATTCCCAGTCAAGCACAGGCATTTAGGAGTTCTGTTTTCAAGGTCTGAATAAATAACTGGTGTTTTCAACGATGGGGAGGATAGGAAGTGAGAGTCTTTAGGCTACACTCTGTGGATATTGTACTTTACAAAGAAACTCAATTACAAGGTGACTTCACCAAGAGAGGATGCAGAACAAGTCTTGCTAATGTTACGCAGGAAATACAATCCTGCCTAACATATTTAATCTAAAGTTAATTTTGCAAATGAAAGAGGATATATGATTTGGTACTAACTGAGATTTAAAATTAGATAAATAGTTATAATTATGTGAAAATCTCATTAAATATTTCCTAAACACGTCCCATATTACATAAATGCAAAAATCCTTCAGTCACTGAGAAAAGTACTGATACGACACTTCACATACCAAAAGATACTACCCTGACATACATGCTTTGAGTGTGAACTTCATTTGTAACAATTGAGATTTCTGTTTACTGGAGCTGAACTTGAGTTAGCATTTTGCCTGTTTTTAGAGCTAAGATTACGAACTGGAAGTATTTGGCCAAGTCTGCTTGTCTTTTATTGCCACTTCATGTAGTACTGCAAGCTATTGTTGGAAAGAATGTATTGCAATATTATTAGAATAATATTCCAGTATTACCGGATGGAACGTGCCTGGGCTCGCCTGCCCTCGCTGCTTGACCAGAGGCAGCAGCTGTGGTATTTCACCACAGAGATCCCTCTGGCTAGCTGGATGTTGCAGCTAGACACTGAGAACAAGTCCAGGCTGGTAAGAACTCAGCTTTACTTCGGGTGAAAGTCCTTAGGCTAGGTGAAGAGGAAAAGGAGACAGATTCTACCGTAGGGTTTAATCCAGAGCTTTATTCCAGGGTCACAGATCTCTGAATATGGTAACAGCTACAGTAGAATCCCAGCCCCATGGTCCCAGGTCCTTTTAAGCCCAGGGGGAGGGGGAGGGGAGAGGATAGGTGAGCTACCAACCAGGTGGGAGAGGGCGAGTCTCAGGGGACAATGACACTTAGACAGGCCAATGACCCCAGGGCTGAGAGGCATCTTTTGAACTTCTGCCAATCACACAACGCCCTTGCTGGAAAGTTAAGCTTGATGGACATCACTTAGGAAGAGGTAGGGGGAGGGGAACAGAGAAGCTATGGCTACCTGGGAAGCGACTAGGAAGTCTAAAACAGGAAATTGCAACACACTGCAACACAATGTTTTTTCTTAAGTACTGTTCAATGGTTTCAAAGAGCTTCTCTTTTATCTGACCATTCTGTCATTACTTATGGTAGAAAAATACTGAGTCCACAAACAGGAGGAGTCTAAATGTAAAGAGGATTTATCCAGGTGTGAGCACTGATGCTACAAAGAGCTGTAGAATGAGTCTGTGCCATGATGTCAGGGAATTGCTTCCTGACAGCTTTGTTCAGCTTCCCACCTTTGGGACACCCACCTGTGACCTTCAAAATGTGGTGCTGACAACAAAGTTAGCTTCCCTAGGGTCATTCTGCACTAGGGTGCCTTTCTAACTACAATAGAAATAATTTCTTCTGTGTGAGGCTTGCTTGTGCAGCCCTGCTCCACTTAAGGATCATGCTGCTTTCCGGAGCATAATGGTCTGCAGCTGCTGCGGAGTGTGACAAAGAAATTATCACCTTCTCCTCAGATCATCAGGGAAATGTTCACTTCTGGCTTTTCAGAGCCATACTACTGGGAACCCTGCTTCTGAGAGGAAAAGAAGTTTGAGATATTTTTCTTCCTTTTTCAAATTGACATTTGAGAAGTAACGCTTTTGTCTACAAGCTTTTGTTGAGCTCAGCTTGAATGCTGAACCTTTCAGTGACATGAGGTTGCTTTCCATTGCTTAAAGACCTAAAACCTTGGTTTGGTGTGCCAACCTCAAGGCAAATTCATGCCATATGGGAATTGAGTCATAATGGTAAAAGCATTTAAGGTTTTGTCCAAATTTTAGCTGTGTCACATCTGTCTGAACCAGGGTCTTCAGAATAAGAATGAAAACTGGAGCAAGTAAAGCAGTGATTGCTGTATAGTACATTGCAAGTACAGTACTGATTTCTGCAGTGCTTCATCAATCCTCTGAGATAACTGTCCTTTAAAATCCCACCTCTGTGAGATTTTTGCTTGATTCTGTACCTTCTTTTGGTTTATGTCAAGTGAAATGGTACTGTGTTGGAATGTTGGGGGACACAAGACAGATGATGGCTTTTGGACCTCGTTAACATAAGAGATTTGATAACAGGATGCCTTGGCAAAAGCAAACAGACCTTTGAAAATTAGACCTAGATTAAATCAAATGGATTTATTGGAAAAAGAAAATCCCATTAAACTCTGCACCAAGAGATGTTGTTTTATGCATAAGTTTGAGTATGAGATTTTAACCTAATCATTGTAGTACATTACTAGTCTCCCTGAAATACTTTATAAGCATTTGCATCCCACAATAGAATCAGATTCTGATCACCAAATCAGTCTTCCCCGTCTCTCTCCATTGCTGACAGTACTGGGACTGTTTTGTTTTATTTTGCCATGTACTACCTGTAAAATATGGAGACTGAGCTAGGAATAGAACCAAGCAACCGTATTTTTAGTCTTATCACTGACAGTTCTTTTGCTAAAAACTCCATGTGGATAATCCAACTTAGACTAGAGAAATTAGTATTATCAGTGCAAGGTTTTCAAACGAAAGTCTGACACATTAATTACACTTGATAAATGGTCTGGTCTGAATGGAAAATCCTTAACAATGATATCCAGCAACCCATGTACAAATAATGAGCACAGTCAGTTAAACTCTGGTTTTAAATGAGGGTTTCATGGTGTCTTCCTCAGCCTGGAGGTGTTTTTGTTTTTCTGAGCCTCAATGCTGTCTAACAAGCACAGATGTTCTTGAAGAAAACCCCTCTGATTCTGAAATTGGAGATACACTCTTCCATTCTCTCCCTTATGAACTTACTTATCTACCTAGTGGATAGTCTGTGATATTTTAATAGCTACTTCTGTGCTTTCCTATCATCCCTAGATATTTGTGTGAGTCTGGTATTAGAAAGGCACAGGAACATACCATAAGAGACAGTTTATAAATATATTAATGATGTTGTGAAAAGCAAAGAATATAATTGTACAGTGCCCATAGGATAGAGACAGTCTATCAGTGATTATACACTCTTTTATTTTAAATCATATACAATTCTTCTGAGTAGACACTTCATTTTGAGGGTTTGGTTGGGGGCTTTCTCCTGTTTTTCCCTTTTTATTTCTTCCTGAAGTCACACTTACTGTCTTGGCCTTCTTGTTCAGAGAAATAAAAAAGCAATTTTTTTGCTTTTCTTTTATAGTTTGCTGTTCTTACAGTAGAGAAATAATATTCTTAATACACTTATTGCTGTAAAATACAAGTGCTTATAGGGCACATGTATTCTCTGCCAGTTAGGTGGGATAAAGTGCAATTGACCTTCCCTGGATTTTCCAATTGGCACAGAACACTGGAAATACTAATATTCACTCTTTCATTTTCACTGCTTTGTGGCTGCACTATGTATTTTTTCCTGGTTATGGCACAAATTTAACAATGTTTTTACTGCATAATTTTTGTCCCAGTCCTCTGGCATCATCAGGTCCCGGGGATTCCCAGTGCTGGGTGTTTTCTGGATCACTGGAAAGCACATCTCTGAAAAAGTCTTTAATATTAAACAGTTTCTTAGCGAGAAGAGACTTGTGACCTGTCTTAAAAAAATTATGAGTGTCCTCTGGCATGAATTTTCTGCTGATCTGCTAATTCAGTATATGTGTTAAACGCAAAAATACAAATTCTGCCATTCTGTGGATATAACCACAGGGGTAGCTCAATAACTTCAAAGGTGGGCAGTGGTACCTGAGATTTGGGAACTTGGAAAGTCTCTGAGGATGAAGTGAACAGAAGAGAATGGCCATGGGCACCTGCTCTGCCTGAAAAGCCCCTCCATAAATAGTACCAGCACTGCTGGGGGCAGCAGGGCAATCTGTAATCAGCGTGAAGAAAAAAATCCAGAAATCCATGGTGAAAATACAGGATTTTTTATTTCATTTTATGGAAAGTACCCACAGTCTTGGGCAATAGTAGCAACCAGCAGAACCATCCTTGAAAGAACAAGTTTGCATTGGGTAAGGGGTAACCAAAATTGCTCTTGGTAGCAGAGCTTGCAGGCCACTGGAGGAGAGTGAACTAAGGGTGTTCTACTGCCTGGACCTGAGGAATTTCCAGCCAGGAAACTGGGAATGCTCACTGGTGGATTTAGGGAGGAGCAGTTCTTCTCTGTGCCTTTGTTTTTGATGGAAGATCAGCACTCATGCACTTGTCTGTCTGTGTTTGTAGCATGAGTAACTCAGTGGTTACTTTTTATGCTGCTTTTCAACACACTTAAGCTTTGCACAGGGACAGGGTACTGGGTGAGAAGATCTGATCCAGTCTGAAAATTCCCATCTTTCCATTGGTATGGCAGTATCCTACCACACCAGTCATTTATCAGCCACATAAGAACTTAACCTGAATGACATCTGGAAATGGACTGGGCAGAAAATCCAATTTAATTCAATATATTCTCCAAAACTCCCCAACTTCTACTCTCTAGTAAGCCTTTTGAAACTTCTTATTCTGATTTTTATTGTATTTTCTAGCAATTTAAAGCATTTATTTTAAACAGAATTTTTCCTCCCCTGAGAGTTGTTTCAAAATCTTTGGGATTGTTGACCTTCCCAGCTATTTTCCTCCAAACCTCTCACTTCCAGGTCTGCTCAGCTAACTGCAGAATCATAGCTTGGACCTGTGAAAGGATTTTGGTCTGTTTGAATCCACAGACAGTGATGGTATTTTTTCCTCAGTAAACTCAGTTCCAGAGAGAAAATAATTTTTCTGGCAAACACCTTTTGATCCCTGCTTAAGATCAAGAGGTGAAATTAAGAAGTGCAATTCATGGAGCAGCATCCACCTGGAGGAGAGGGAAGGGTTCTTGCTTCTCATGAGAGAGAGAGATACAGCTGGCTGGTAGAAGGAGGCAAATTATTTAAAACTGCTCAGGGAGCCCATGGGGCATTGTAGCCTGCTCAGTGTGCAATCATTTTAAACCTGGCATGAAAAAAAAATTAAAATGTATTTGCTAATATGGGAGGCTGAGAGCTGAGATAAAACCACGTGAATTTTCAGGCATTTAAAAAACACAAACACAAATCAGCACAGAATATCATCCCTGTGTTTTCGTTCCAGGTGCACTTCCTCCTTCAAATGGTGCCCAGTTCTTCGCTGGGACAATGCTGACTTTTCTTCTTAATAATTTCCACAAATTGCTTTTCCCTCCTTCAGTCATGCCCTTTATTATTTTACACCAAGGTATATATGCTAACTTGTATGACCAAAGAATAGTAAATGTGAATAAGCATGTTTTTATTTTTAATGAGGATAGGATATTCTGCAGAATGACAGGAATGTTTTATACTGACAATGAATGGTTTGTGGGGTCAGGCAGGTTGGCCACACCTGATTTAAGAACTGGAAATTGTATAACATAATGGTTTGCTGAGTCTAAATTGGAGTTTTTCACCTTAGACACTGAAAAAACGAAGTTCTTAGTAATTCATTTGCACCATTTAGGTGCAAAGAGAATTTTCATTAAAAATAACCATTTATCTTGGTGGAGGAGATACTTCAATGGGAAACTTTCATCCTAATCACAGTGTTTTATTGAATGTTTAAAGAAAGAAATACTTTTTGTCTCCAGCTTAATATCTGTGAATTATGTGCATGGTCAAAAAGTAGCTGATGCGGGAACAAATGATGAGTATCATTCCTTCCATGACATCAGTTCTGACAGCTGGATGTGGGAGGAAGATGCATTGTCTTTTCTTGTTAGCTTCCTTTTATAAATAAGGAATAAGGGGCAGCCTTCCTTCTTTCATGTATGTTACAAGACATTTCTGAAAGTGTGTGTTTTTGTGTCTCTTTAATGCCCTACTGTGAGGGCGAAGTCACACTCAAAACTTCCAAGGCAAAACTAGGAGACAAGAACACAGGCCACATGTGTGCTAGTTTTTCTTTCATTTAGATGGCAAACAACTCATAAATCCTTAACTATCCCTGCAGTAACTACAACCTACTGTAGTTTGCAGTGAAAAATAAGAGTCTCTCAATCAGTGTACCCTGCTATCAAAAGAACTTCTCCCCTGTCTTTTTTCCAAGCCACAAAAATGTCTGTACACTAGGAGTGAGATTTTTGGAGATAGAAATTATACTGAAGTGTCCATCCTCCACCAAAAACCATCATGAATTGAAAATGTATGGCCTGTCTAGTCCTTTATGTACTCTAATAAAACTGCCTTTGGGTTTTACTAATGTAAAGAATCATTCAGGGATCTCTGCACAATAAATCAATGTCTGATTGTAAAGGAGGTTTCTTAGAAAGGGGCTTTGCCAATGCAGAAAACAAAGAGTCTTACCTCTAAATTATGGCTATGCAATCTCAGCATGTAAAATGATTTAGATGAGATGGTTGAGTTTGTGGACAGCACGTGGTGGCAGTGTGGATCTGCGGGAGGGCAGGAAGGCTCTGCAGAGGGACCCGGACAGGCTGGATCCATGGGCCCAGGCCAGTGCTCTGAGATTGCACAGGGCCAAGGGCCCGTCCTGCCCTTGGGTCACACCAACCCCCTGCAGCTGCAGGCTGGGGCAGAGGGGCTGGAAAGCTGGGAAAGGCCCTGGGGGCGCTGGGGACAGCGGCTGGACGGGAGCCCAGGTGTGCCCAGGGGGCAGGAGGCCAATGGCACCTGGGCTGTGCCAGCCATGGGGTGGCAGCAGGGCCAGGGCAGTGACTGTCCCCTGGGCTGGCACTGCTGGGGCCACACCTCAGATCCTGGGGCACTGCTGGGAACCTCAGGACAAGAAAGGCACGGAGGGGCTGGAGCGTGTCCAGAGAAGGGAACGGAGCTGGGGAAGGGGCTGGAGCAGCAGGAGGGGCTGAGGGAGCTGGGGGGGCTCAGCCTGGAGAAAAGGAGGCTCAGGGGGAACCTTCTGGCTCTGCACAACTCCCTGACAGGAGGGACAGCTGGGGGGTGTGGATGCCATGGGACAGAGAGAGAGAAATGGCAAGTGTTTCTCACAGTGTTTCTCACAGGCAGTTGTAAGAATGTGATAATTTGTTAGTATAAACAATCTGCAGGTCGTGTTTTTCTAATTCATCTCTCTGTTCTTCTCAAGGATGGTGTATGAGAAAGGTATTTTTGTTAACTAGCCAATCAAATAGAATGTATTGTATCACTCTATATAAACCTCATGGTTCTCTTGAATAAAGCCTTCTTTGCTCTTTCTGCAATAGTGCCTCTCGCCTGTTCCTGCGTCATTCTCGGTGCAAGAGTGACGGGGGGGGATCAGGCTCTGCCCCCAGGGAACAGGGACAGGATGACAAGAAATGGCCTCAAGCTGCACCAGGGTGGTTCAGCCTGGACATCAGGAGGAATTTCTTCATGGGAAGGGTGCTCAGGCATTGGCAGGGGCTTCCCAGGGAGGTGGTGAATTTCCCATCCCTGGAGGTGTTCAAGGAATGATGATGTAGCACTCACTGCTGTGGTCTGGTTTACAATGTGGAGATTGGTCACAGGTTGGACATAGCAATCTTAGAGGTCTTTTCCAACCTAAATACTCCTATGTTTCTATTTAAATATACACACTTTTGCATCGCTCCATGCTTAGAAAATATTCTTCACCTTTCAACTTCCACCCTCCTGTGAAGTTTAAAACAGACCTGTCTTATCTGATCTAGGACTTGAACAGCTGTAGCTGAAGAATCCATTTTGTTGCTTGGTTTTCAGTCCCTGCTCTCAGGGCTGTGCACAAGAAATGCTCTCAGGAGAGAGAAGCTGCCTTAACCAGCTCTGGTGTGTGTGCTAGGGCCTGCCTGTCTGTGTTGTCCCCTTGTGTTGTGGCAATGGCAGTGGGCTTGTCACAAAATGTCAAGCAATTTTATAACCGTTTTCAGAACTGTACATCAAGTGAAAGAAGTGCAGAAAACAAGTCTTGATTCTGTCAAATGAACAAAGCCACCTGGAAGGGTTTTTTTGTACTTTAAAGTAGGTAAATTCACTTTTCCCCACCTTGTCAGAAAGCTTTGGTAGTTGACTCTCAGAGAGAAAGAAATGGAATGGTGGAAAGGACAGCAGGGTTTGCCTAGCAGTGAATAGGACACCATGAAGTCAATTAGATTATGAAGTCAATTAAATCTCCCCCCGTAGCCTAAGCTGGCCAGCCCTGAGTGAGCAGAGGAAAGAGGCTTCTGAACCACTACTGTCTCAAGAGATCAGACAGTGACTGCAGGCACAATTTTAAGCCATTTATTTAATTGCTGGAGTGAAGAATCAATCTGAAATCCCCTCTGCTCAAGGGACAAGTGCTGATCTTACTGAGTCCTCCAAAATATTTTTTTGGTTTGCTGTAGAGGGAATGGTTCTCTATTGAAGTCAAGTCATAGCCCAGTAGTTCACCTTACCAAGTAAAGATATTGCAAATAACAATTATTTTATCTTTAAAAAACCTAATAACAATTAAAACCTTGATATTATCTCTTGGCACTTCACCTGTCCTTCCACTGCAAAGATGGAGGGATTGCATAGCAAAGCCATTTGTTGTTTGGAGCTCTTTATTTGAGAGGTGTTGGGGTGTAGAAGAAGGATGGTTGTTCTCTAGGTGTAACTGCAGAGAAAAACAACTGCTGTAGAGTCACTAACAGCTCGTGTTCCTACAAAAGATAGAAAGATAGAATTACCAAAAAAAAGTGGAATTTGATAACTTATGCCAATTATGACAATTGGTTTTTTTAATATAAACATTTCTTCTTAGCAGAAAAATTAAGAAGGCATTGACTTCTGCTTCCAGTTTTACCTTCTCAATTTAATTCAATATTTGTATCAAATTTGAAAATTATTTCTTTTTACAGAGCAAAACATTTTATTTCTGGGTTAATTTAAACAATTCTTATTTGAAATGCTTTAATCAAACTGTTTCAGTTTAACTGAAAGAGGATTTCATGAGAGAAGGAAGAATGTTTTTTGACTCATTTATTTGGCATGAGCTGATTTTTTTACTGTATTTTCCTCTTATTTATTTCCCCATTACTCAGTGTTTCCCATTCATCATCTCTCCTCTGGGCTCCCTCTCTCCCATTCCTTTATTAAAGGGCTATGAAGCTTTTCTTCCTCAAAAGCCTGGGAAAAAATTTGTCAGGTTGCTCTTGTCATCGTCTCGCTGTGTCATTTTCTATCCTCACAGATTATTACACTTCTTGGGTTTCTCAGAATCCTCAGCCATGAGAGTGCAGTAGCTCACTGTCACCACCCTGCGACACCAAATTTGTATTGCCTAATCAAGCTGCTGTCCCTTTTTGCACATAACAGCCACGTTTCAGCTGCAGCATTTCTTGAAAAATGAATGTCTCACGAAAAATGAATATTCAAAGCATCTGCTGGCTTTTGACAGATTCTGAGAATTATTTTCTTCAGTTTGAGCTCTCTTCATGCTTTACTTCCTCTTCCTTAAATTACGGTGTGGAAAAGAAGGAGGGAAAAGAAAAAGTGGACAAAGCAGACTGAAATAACCACACAAAATCTCTTTTCATTAAAGTCAGGCTTTTATTGATTTTTGTCCAACAAGAAAAGAAACAAGGGGAAAGAAATATGGAAAAGGGCTTTTGAAAGATGATTTCCCTGGGTGGTGTAAGATCGGGGAAGGAATAAACTAGTCTAAACTCACCTGTACATTTCTAAATACCCTTTATTTTTGCTGTTGTGGGCTGGTTTGCAGTTGCCAACCCAGACAGTGACAGCTCGTTATTTCCAGCCTTAGGGTGTTCTCGCTGCCTCCTCAGCCACGCCAAGGTGCTGCCAGGGAGGTGTGGTGGCAGGAGCATCTCCTTGCCTCCTGTGCCGACCAGGATCTGAGAGGAAACAGAATTCCATTTTTTATGGGAGGCATCCAGAAATGGGGGGGGGAGGAGGGGTGGGGACACAGTCAGCAGGGCAGTGTTACCACCCTGAGCCCCTGCCAGTTGTGCACTGGGGGGTGAAGATTTCCCCATTATTTTGCAAGCAAGATCTGTTGTTGCCTGCTATGGAGAGGAAGAAAATTACAGTGACAAATGATAATGTTGTTGTCTTCCTGTTAAGGACGTGAAAGCTTTATTACTCCAAAGTCAAACAAACAACTTCCTTTGCATCTAACGAATGGAGCTTCAGCTCTGAGTCAAATAACTGCAGATAAATCCTGCTTAATATATCAAAACTGAAAGCAATTAAACTCCCCAAACTTCATCAGTTCTTTCTTTGTGACCTTTGCTGCACAGATTGCAAGAATAAAAAAAATATGGAAAAAAAAAATCTCATAATATATTAGATCATGATGCTTTATGAACTCTGAATATTCATAATGAGAACATAATTTCTGGGATTGCTTTGGGACTGCAGCCTTATTTCACACTAAATTTCTAATGTAAGGTGCATGTATTTTATTTTTTTAAAATTATTATTTATTTGTTTGGGACAGGGGAAACTGTCAGGGAATTCTTTTACTTGGTCTGAGAAATCTCATTGAGGAGCAACTGTGGATATACCAACTTTTCTACCATTTCTAGCACCACTGTACCAATGATATCATTGACGCAAGCATTTCCCCCAGAGACTAGTTAGCAAAAATATTAAAGTTTCTGAACACTGGTTCAAAGAAAATTTGGATCTATTATTTTACTGCTTTCCCTCATCCGTGACTCTAATGGTAGATTTTGCATCCATGGGTTTTCAGTGTAAATGAACAATTATATTTCATGCCTCAGGCAACTTAATTTCTCATCACCACATTAAATGCTAAAGACTGTTTTTCTGCATCAGATCCACAACATCTGTCAGCACTTCCCTAAAATTCTTTGCCTGCTGTGGAAGTCAGAGTGGTACCAGTCTGAGTTACCAGCAAGCTAAAATTTAGGGCGTGGTGCTAGCATTCCTGATTACACCTGCAATAAGGTGGGATATATGGGTTTTATGAGAAAAATCTATAAAGTTTCCCTCCTTCAGGGAAAAGAAGATATAATTAGGAGCAGATAAAAACCAGTGTTAGCAGTGATTAAGTATCATACCCTTACTCAGTGACATTTTGCTTCTTATCTCAAAAATTTGGTTCAAGTGATATTTTAGAATTGTTGTCCTCCAGTTCCTTTTGTGAGATGAGTTTTAGTCAGTTTTCAAGGAGCTGTTCAATATCTCATTGTACAATTAATTTAATCTAACATGATTTCCTTAGCACCTACTCTATGAAGGTAGATACAGAAAAGTGCACATGTCCCTGAAAATATTATTCTTATAACCTATGGTAGTTATTTAATGATTCTAGTGAAGGATTTGATAGGTGAGCATCTGAACAGGAGACAAGAGAGCTCTGATTTTGGTCACAAGAGAAACTGAGCTGTCTGGTTGACAATTCCAGCTTTTCACTCTCTTCCTGATGAGCTGTGTTCTTTAGCATTTCATGTACTAATTTAGGCTGGGTAACCAGAAAGTAAAAACACTTCCCAATTCTCTGATGGTTTTCTAAAAAGTCCTTCCTGCCATTTCTGCCTGCTCTCCTTTGCCAATGTAGTGCCACTTTTGCACCAGTCCTTTCTCTGTGTTGTGTATTTTGTCTTAAAAGCCTTGATGTCAAAGGCTGTCAAGTTCCCTTACAGCCTCGTGTTTGTATGCCCACTTGTCACTTGGATGAATGAGAAAGGCTGAAAAATAGGAGTGAAATGCCAAGAAACTCTGATATTTGTGTGGGTATTATTTTCTTCCCAATTGATTACTGCAGCAGGAGGTGACCATCAATCCCTCAGTAGAGATCGTTAACAAAAGCTTCTCCAGGCTTTGCATGTTGTTAGTGTAACTTAATGACTTCATGGGCATGTGAGTTATTATTTCACAGATGCCAGTGTGATGATTTTTCTTCCCTCAGATTTGTATTTTATAAAATAAGACTTGAATCCAATGACTTCCTGTTAATAAAAAAGTATTAGGCTGTTGGTTAAGATAAGGAATAGATTAACTGAATCAATCCCATATGTTCCTCAGCTCCATTTTAGTAGATCTGAAATCTTTCTCATCCTTGCTTTTTGAGCTTTTAGGGCTGTCCTCTGCCTCCAAAAGGAAAAGAGAAGTCCCTTGGGGGTCTGAGAAAACTCTACCTAAGTGGCAAGTAGAAGGTTAAGGAAGGAAGTCTGCACTTTGGATTTCTGAATTGGCTTGTTACTCACTTCTGGACTGTGGCAAAGACTGGGAAAAAACCCAACAGGGACGCCTGTGTTTTCTGGCTAGCATCAAAGATCAATATGTTTAAAAGCCTCAGAAGAGTTCCTTGGTCAAACAGACTGCAACAATTTTTAATCCTCTTTGATCAGGAGAGAGGGCAAAGATGAGTAGTTTGTTGCATTTTTTGGATCCATCATATTTCCTCTAAATATTCCCCACAGTGGGCTGCTTGTTAAAAGTCAGACTCAAAGTTGAGAAAAAGATATTTCCAGAAGCAAGACTGGAGTTTGCTGTATGCAAATATTTCTACTATAAACCAGATTTTCAAGGGTAGTAGTATTGGTTCAGCCAGAAGCATTGCTAGCGGAATTAGTATCCAGTGACAACATCCAGTAAACCTGGCCCTTGAAATACCAGACACATGTAATGAAGTCACTTGAGAGCAATCTCCATGAACAAATAGCTATAAAATGAATGGTGCTGGCTAGTAAATAAATGTGAAGGCATTATGTTCCTGGTAAACACGTAAAGGCTTAAACTGTTTACAAACGACTCGCTGTAGACTCCTATCCTGGTTCTCCATGGAAATAAATATCTTCATGAAAGAAATAAATATCCTCATCAAGTATGCAGCCCAAGTATGCAGCTCCATGTTGGCAGGCTGATGGTGTTTGGATGAAGCAGATGAAAGGGACAATTACTAGAAACTAGTGATAAACAGTTCTGAAATGTAGGCAAACTACAACCATCTCTGAAACTTGCCTATCACTCTGTGCTAGTCCTTCAGCTGCAGAAGCTTGGGATACTTTTTATTTCCCTCCTGAAACTCAGTTATGCTACTTAATTGATTCCAGTACCATCATATAGAGCTGGATGCAAGGAAAACACCTTTCAACATGCATGGGGCACTCTCCAGGACTCTGGATGCCAGAAAATTGAGTGTTCATGTCACTACCCTGAGTGTTCATTACCACTGCACTTCTCTGCAATTCCATTTTTACCTTCCAACACAGAGATGCCCCCAGTTGTGAAGAGAGGTCTGCTCAGAAGTAGTTTCAAAGGAGAGGCTCTGTCACACCACTCTCTGTAATTTCCCATATAATTTCCCATTAAATTTCGATGGAGCTGGTTGGAGATGAGAGACAAAAATTGTCTGAAGGAGCTCTACTTCCCTCTCAATGGGCCTCATTCCCAACCTAAAAGCCTTCTGAAGTGACCCACTGAAACAGAAGAATCTCTCTTCTATTTTGCAAACATAAGGTGAGAAAAAACTTGGGATAACTGGGAAGACCTCAGAAAAACTGCTAAAAATCCTAGCAGTGGTTGTCTTGCTTTGGGGTTGTTTTTTTTTTATTCAGTAGTGTGGTAGGGAGAGCCTCACTGTGCTGTATGAAACACAGTGACCTAAGTCTTTCCAAATAAATACAGTAAAGGATTGGAAACAGGTTTATGCTGTCCAGTTATTTTGGGGAATTTAGGGTTGGATGGACCTTCTTGTGTACTGAGTCCAGTTTACTTGTGTTGACAGGCATGACACATTATCTGCTACAAAAACACATCTTAGTCCAGCACAGTTTTTCTCAGGATCTGTCAGGACAGTGTTTCAGGGGAATACTTTCCTTCTGTTACATTGCTCCTTTCTCTTTTCTTATCTATATTTATTTACATTTTCACTCTGTGCAAACTTTATCCAGTACCTTAAATCACTTCCTTCCTGCACAAATTATTTTAATTTAGGCAAAACAGTCTAAGCAGTGCCTGGTATTGCCCTTCCTTTATGTTTGTCCTATGATTACAACCCTAAAGCTTGAGTAAGAGTAACAGACAGTCTTGGGTTTTACACATATGACATAGGGAATGGTTCCATGTAGATAAAAACATGAGCAACATGAGCAGTTTGGCATATTTTGAGACTATCACAATTGTAATTAATATCATATGGTAATTTTTTCTTGATTCATGCCTTGTACATGAAACCATTAAGGCCTCTACCTGATTATCCAACATAGCAGATCATATATAACTTAACTTGGGTATTTCTAAGCACTTTGTGTAGAAGATTTTATTACCCCCTGTAAGATATAAAACACAAAGGGGATGGTTTATATTCATAAATGCCAGGACAAAAGCAGTTTCACCCAGGAGCTGAATTTGGATCCTTTATGCATTTATGGAGTTTATGTGGTTGATTACGCCACTCTTGTCATCTACACTGAAAATCCTGATCCTGCTTTCCTGCCTAGATACAGTCTGAGCTTGCAAATTCTGCTCAGATTTCAAGCAAGCAGGCAAACGAGCCCTTCTCATCCTTCCTACTCTGACTACGTATGTGCTTACAGCACATCTGGAAGCAGCTGGGTCTAAAAACAAGGACTTCTTTGTAGATATTCTTTCAACTGCCCCTTTGCTGCCATTCTGTCATTTTCTGCAAACCCCTCTTCTGCTCTCTGCTCCGCAGGAGGTGGGCAGTGTTTTTTATTACCTTCTTTGGTGTTGGGTTGAACATTTTCCCTCAGATTTCAGTGTCAACAGGCTGTAAACCATCATGTCTACTGGGCCAAGTGTGGGGCTGGTTGGATTCCCAGACACCCAAGAAGTGGGAATGGAGAAGTGGAAATTCCAACACACCACCTGCACCTTAGTGGTTATTGTTTCAACATCTGTGGCCAAAGACAAGGGGAACAATGGATACCACGGATATTCCATAGTTCTCTGAGTTGTGCTGGGCTGCTAAAGGATTTCTGCAGCTTTCCTTTCCTCCTTCCACCTTCCTTTCAGAACTTCTGGTTAGTTTGTGCCTTTCTCCTTTCATTTTCCCCCGTGGTGTCCTTCACGTGTTGCCCACACCAAAATTCTGCAGATTACAGAACTGAGGTCAGCAATGTATCTTACCCTACCACCACTTTTCCAGAGAGAAGAAATGTCATGTTTACCTTAGCCTCTCAAAAGAGTTTTAATAAAATGAAGCTTTCAGCAGTGATATTACTCAGATATGTTCCATGGTTTGCTTGTCAGCTGGGATCTGCAGTTCCAGGACCAGTGAGTTCACATAATGTCATGGTTTGGCATGAGAGACATTTAGAGAAGTGATGCAAAGCATGCCAAGTGTGGCCTTGTGTCCTGGTTTAGGGTAAATTTGGGAGAAAACCTCCAAAAGGGGGCCCCTCCAGAAAGCAAACCCACACGGCCCCTCCCCACAACTGGTTCAGGAAGGATTCCTCGGAGAGAAGTGGAAAGAACCTGTTTATTTAACAGACAAAACACTCCCCAGCACACAAAATGAACAATACCGGCAACACTCTTTCACCGCTCTGAAAAAGATGACAAATTCAGAAAGTCCCTCTTGGGAGTGGCCACTCTGTTATCAGTCCCTCTGGCGCTGGAAATGGCGGCTGCAGCCACAAGATGCAAACTCTTGGTGTTTCCCGGGTCCCAATCCAGAGCAGGTTTGAGTAGTTCCAAAAAAGGGAAAGGAAAAACAGTCCAGGGAAAAATTCGGACTGCTTAGCTAAACTAACTAATGAGCAGAAGCAAAAAGCAAGAGCAAAGCAAAAAGCCAAGCAAAAAGCAAAAGCTGCACTATGCGCTGCACCAGTCGTGGGGGAGCAGGCTGATAACAAAACCAAAACAAAACATTTGCTCTTCAGATCCAGTCTTGAAGGCACAGAACATAATATCCAGCATAAACAGAACACACAAATGGGGATACAAGCATGGTAACGTCACCCTAGGACACCTTGCAATGTAAAAATGAAGCAGGAGGAAATAATTTATTTTTCTTTCCTTCAAGGAAGATGTCTTTGCAGGGATCTGGAAGGCAGGATGTTTCAATTTGGGCCTCAAGTGTACCTGGGCCACCAGGAGAAGAAAAGACTCCCAAAAGGAAGACAGAAGGGGCAAAGATCCTATACTAAGTACTTTGAAATTGCATGCAGACCTTCGGAATTCTTTGTCTGACTGTAATTTGCATTTCAATTTTATTTATTGCACTTTATGTGACACTGCACAATTCTTTGGCTGTTTAACAAGGCTAGGCAGCCAACTCAGCTCACTACACAAATTTTTATTCCCTAAATATAACTGTGTGTTTAGCAAAGTTTTGTTTGGCAATTTCTGTTCTCCTTGTTGTGCCTGTGTTTAGCATTTATGTTTCTTAAAATGAAATAAATTACCAGTACTATGCCAAAAGGTTTTATTAAAATATCAGAAAACTGTAAGCAGTTTATGTAAGTTAGATGGCACTCCAAGAACATAAACTACAAATCACTGAGGCTTCTGATGAGCTTTTATATGGCAAGGGAAGCAGCCTACACCAATGCCATCCATAGAATTATTTAGGCATCATAATCCTTAGAAAGATCAGTGGCTCCTTCCCCAGAGGATGCTGAACTTAAAATCTCCCACATAATACCACATCCAATTTAAACCACTCTTAAATATCTGAACAATAGGACCCACATGAAAGCAGAACCTATATGGGACTTGCAGTAGATAAAAATTACCCATCAAATCACCACAATTGTCCAGGTTATGACCTCAGGAGACACTTTGAATTTTCCTTCCCAGTGTTGAACCTGCACTTGCATTGCTGATGGAGAGGACATTAATATGGATATTTTCTCATTCATACAAAGTACCAAGGACATTCATAGGACTTCAGGATTCAGCTTATTTGTCTGTGTTTAGTGTTTTTCTCAGACTTCATATACATCTCACAGGATGAGGTAGCACATCTCCATAAATGTAATAATTACATTAAGTCTAAAAAGTAGCTCTAGCTTGTCTCCAGAATAAATGCTGAAATTGCTATGAATGCAATTGTATGATCTGTGGGGTCTGTAAGCAATGTTGGAAATAATTGGAAGGGCTCCTCTGAAACATATTTGTAACCATGTATTTGGAGAAAAATGCTTACTCTGTGACCTCCCCAGAGCTCCAGCTTCATGAATCTTCCTAGTACTTCCCAAACTGGGATATTGATCCTATCTCTGGATGCCCCAGGTCCAGCACAGTCAAGGAGGCCTGGTCCTTACCAGCTTTGCTGGAAACAAGCTGTGTGCATTTATAAGCCTTTGGTTTCTCTGAGCACTCTGGAGATTACATTCTTTCGAGGCAGCTGTTGTTTTCATGAACATTTCTGCATTCATATTCCACACTGGGCAGGTAAATATCTTCAGTAACACACCACAGGCCTGGAGCACCTATCCCCTGGTCTGTGGAAATGAGACAGCCAGCTGTAGATGTATTAACTCACCCAGTAAAGGAGCAGAGGACAAGTTGTATTTCCAAGAAAATCTAGTTCCTTCTGAAGGAGCTGGACTCATCTCATCGCCAACATATTGTTTGATCCTGCACGTTTGCTTGTTTCAGAAGTAATGAAGGCTGGCCAGCAATAAGAAGATTGAATGTTTCTGCTAAATCTGTCTTTAACATGTTTGGGTAAGTAAAGATACTACAGGCAAGGTCTGAAGCACTGGCATTGAGCCTGGTAAATCCTCTACCTTCCAGATGCAGGGATTTGTCTGTTTTAGAAACAGTTACTATTCATTGTGAAGGAAACAAAGAATATTCCCAATATATGATTGTAGCAGATCGACTCTTGGAAAAGGAGTTTATTTTGTGTATTTTACTGTGCACCAATACAGCAGTCAGAATCTATTCTCTTCTGTCTTCCAGCTGTGTGAAATGCAGAAGAGGGATATGAGCAGGATGAGTTACCAGCATCTGGATGGTCAATCCAGCATCTGCCTTGGGGGCTAGATGGTGTATTTGCTTTGTACTTCATTCATGCGAGCCAGTTTAAAATATCCCTTTGTTTCTTTTAAATGTCCTATGCTTCACCTAGCCTCCACCTTGTTCAGGAGCATAAATAACCAGATTATATTGGTCAGTGGTTGAAGAAATTAAAGCAAACCCCATGAGTCAACAGATAAAGTCTTTCAATCCTTTCCTGAATTTATTTCTTTCCCATAAGCACAGTCTGCTTTCTTTTTCCAGAATGAGTTTCTTTGCCTCCAGAAGCTCTTTTCTTCCAGGGCTTTTAACATTGCAAAGCATAGGTCTGGACTCCAACAAGCAGTATTCTGTAAGAATTCAATTTTATTCCTCTGGGTATCTTAAACATTTAAGTATTTGGAGTTGATGTTTTTGTTACTAAAACCTTTTGACATATTTCTGACTCACCCAGGTTGGAATATGGAGGCTGCATTGTTAAACAAGGTGAGCTCTCTATCCAGGTTGTTCACATCTGGGGCTTTCATCATCCAGGGCTGTAGCACCCATCTTTATTCTGCTTCTAATTTTCACTCATTCTTGCAGCATTTCCCACACAGACAAATGGCAACTGGTGACAATTGTGTTTCTCGCAGCCAACCAGCCTCTCATATAATTTTTCCTGTTGAAGAGATTCCACTCCATCATTTGTAGCTGTTTATCCCTAATTACTCTGCTTTAAATTGACTTCATCCTGTTCAGGAATACATCTGAACTATAAATGAGTAATTCTATGTAATGTGAGAATATTTTTAACTCTACATTTCTGGGTTTTTTTTTTTTGAGTATCCAGTACCAGGATTGTTTTCTACTGCTCAAGTCCTATGTGGTATGAGTTTTACTTAATGCAGCCATAAGCAGTTGGCTTTGGCCATTGCTATGGATGTTGCCATAGGCTAAGTCAATATTCATACACAATTTCACAATATTTCTGGGCTTGGTTTAATATCACCAAATAGAAGATATTTGATATATTTTGCATCACTAAAATAATGCTGGCAAGCAATAGAGTTGTCTATTCTAGCTGTTGAGGTTCACTGTAGGCATATTTATTAGATATTTTATGGCAAAATGCATCATGTAAGTATGTTATCTCTTTGTGGCAGATATTTAAATTGATGCCAACTTTTCAAACAATTTTCTCTGCAAAGAGAAAATGCACACTTTCTATGAAGTCAATTGCTTATCTTGTGCAGCTGGAAGAATTTGGACTGGGCATGATAGACACCCCTTTCTTTCTCTCACACTTGCAAATCCTGATGTCTCAATCCATTTCCTGCACACCTCTCTCCCTTTGAATTTCAATTCAGCATGCTGTTTTCATGTAAGACTGTAAACTACCCAAAAAAGCAAACACACAGTGTGTCTAATAATGTAAATATGCTGAACAAATGGAGTATGCTGGGATGAACATTCTTGAGGTAAATCTACTCTCAGCAGTAACTCCTTGCCTCTTGGCTTGTCACAGCGGCTCCCAGGGCATTATCACTACAAATGATGCAAGTCGGAAGTTCATCTGCAGGGTTAAAAGCTCAGGAGGGAAATTTCTGGCAGTTTCTCATTGTGTTTCTCCTCTGTGTGCAGAGGATTTTGCTGTGATAAATGCTGATAAACCTTAGGTGTCAGCTATGCTGACAGAAGGAAAATGGGAAGGAGGAACTGTATGTTACATGCTAAAACTGCATTTGTTCACACAATTATTAGCTCCAGGTATAATTAAAATTATTAAATATAAATCAGCTCAGGAGCTGTTTTGTGCTCAGCTCTCACTTCCTATTCAGTTTGAGCCTGACAAAGAAGAGTTGGTGGTCCCTGCTCAACCACCATTCCCTGCATCCAAAGCCCCTCTGGTCATGCTAAAATGGTGTGCTATTCACTTTCCACTTGGCAGGGTTTCACTTGCCTCCTTTCTTCCTTACATTCTTATCAGCAATGACATCACTGCCAAACCCTGTGCACCTCTGGGTGAGAGTATATGCACATTATCAGCAAGTCTGTCTTGTACATTTGCTAATCATTTGCAAACAACTGTACAGTTTAGCTCAGTATGTGCATAATGAGCACTGGGGAAAGGCTTGTAAGAGAGGGACCAAAGTATCTATTGCTGTCCACTCACTGGGAACTCTTCCAGGTTCTTGTCTTAAATCAGGGAAAAAATTGCCTTTCCTATGAGGAAACGATATCCCACTTGGCTCTGTGATTAGCACAGCACAAACACAGAAGTGTTTGCAGCAATGGACACGAGAAGGCATCATCAGAATATGTGGTCCTTGCTCTAATCCAGCTCCTCTCCCTTTAGCCCTTTAAGCCAGGCATGGTTGTGCAAAGTCACACATTTGGTCTGAGGTTCATAGGGCCAAGTGCTGGGTCCTGCCCTTGGGTCACACCACCTCCCTGCAGCTCCAGGCTGGGGCAGAGGGGCTGGAAAGGGCTGTCAGGCACTGGAAGGGGCTGCCCAGGGAGGCAGTGGAGTCTCCAGCCCTAGAGATGTCCAAGGAACGACTGACGAGGCACCCAGTGTTCAGGGCTGGGTGACAAGGTCAGATTGATCATTCTTAGGGTGGACTTGGCACTCTGAGTGCCTGAGGTCAGAAAAATCACCTGCAAGAAAAAGAAATGTAGGGTTTTACTGTCTAGTTGGTGATTTTAAATTTTTAAAGAAAAGAAACACTAAATTTTCACATGTATGAAATAGGTTAAATATCATTTTGCTGTCATCCTCAATTACTCAGGCCTTTGATTTCCACCTTGAAGTCTTCATAGTTGCCATCAGGAAAGTGAACATTTCTAAAAACTGCTTTTGCTAATAATTTGCTGTCACTATTCACATAAATAATTTGATACCTTAAGTGATTAAAGTGGTGAGCATGGAAGCACACATTTTCCATGAAACATTTTGGATTTTTACAGTTCAGGACATTCTCTTCTTTCATATATATAATAATAAAGTACATAGTCATTATCCCAAATAAGCCTCAAATATGAAACATAATTTGCTGGAAGATAGGCCATTTTAAATAAATCTACAAAAATTAAAATGCTTTGTGGAACTTGTTTGTGAAACAGTGAAAGGCTGTGTGGGTGTAAAGAGGTTTTGTTGGGATTTGTGTTTGCATTTTTATTAACATAGCTGTGGGTTTTTTTTCAAAATAAAATACTCTTGTATTGAATACTCTTCTGAGATAAACATTGTCCTAAAAAATTATCCTAACAGAAAAATTTTTGTATAGAAAGGGAATCTGTGTAATATGGAATTCCCTTTGGCAAAACCAGACTGTTTTATATTGACTTTGATTCAGAGGCTAAACTACATTTAAATATTTTACAGCAATACTGCCTTTAAGTGCATTATAAATAATTCACTCAATAACTAAACAGAGGTCTCTGCGGAGTGCAAAGTCTCTATATCTTAATGAGTAGATTTAATAGAGTAAAGCAAACTTCCAAGCTTTCAGTTTTTGGAAAACAGATTACAGGAGATGTGACATGCTGCTCTGCATAAGAAAAACAGAACTAGAAATAAAAGCACAGGGAGTGCTTAGACATTTTTTGCAATTATTTTTGAGGAGGCACGTTGCACAGTAGCATGGCCTGTAACATTTTGCTGATACTTACTTCTTTAGAAAAAGCTGAGATTTTTCTTTTCCTGCAATTTTTACATATGTTTTAAGTTTCTCATATGTGAAATCTTGATAATCTTTCTAACGTAAAAATATGTATCTTGAGATAAAAATCTAGATTGGCAAATTCTAGAAATTAATCTAGCCACAGTGACCTATGAAGCCCTAAATAAAACCCAAATCTAAAAATGAGACAATCCCTATAGCCTCAGCATCTTCCCTTCCCCATTTAACAATAAGAGAAGGTAAAATTACTAAATAACCCAAATGAAGGATCAAAACCTCAGAAATAATTCCACAAAATACTCAAGAGCTTCTGACTTTTTGTTACAACTGTAAGAGTCAGAAAGATACAGTGAGTGCCATATGATGTGCTCCTAAAAATCAGCAATTTCACATAACTACTCTTCAGTACATGGCAGGGACGTAGAAATGCTGTAACTCCAGCTATCCTAGGTTTCCAGTTTTGTTGCTATGCCAGTTATCTCTGTTCTAACTGTAGTGTAAATACTTTCTTTTGTGTGAAGACTGCAGATCTGTACATAGCTGCATGAAGTAAGAATGCTAGATGATATTGCAAGTCGTTTTTCAATATTTATAAAGTTCTTGAAGCTGTTTCTATTAGAAAATTAAATTTAAACTAGAAATTAAATTAGTGTTAAAAAGGCAAATTTTAAAACAAAATCTTATGGTGTAATTGTGTATAAATATATTGTCAAACAGTAATAAAATATAAATATTATTGCCATTATTTAAAGGCTGTTGATTTTCTAATATCTGTGTGAGGAATATGGAAAATTATTTTTATTGTGGCCTTTGTCAGTTCTAAGGTAATTTAAAACACACCTCAGTTCTGCCTCCCTTTATGATGCACCTCTGAGAGGAAGCAGCACAAAGCCAGTCTTGAGCAAATAAGAAAGCCAAAAGGTTGTGAAAAGTCACTAAATAAAACCAGTTCTAGACTGTCAAAGACAAATGCCTTCAAAGTTTTGAGTAACTCAGACTGTACCTGACTGGAAAACATGACGTGGCTGTAAGGATACCACAGAAACCTTTTAAAAGTGTGCCCTCAGGAGAACAGTAAAAGAGCAAATCCTTGGTGTTCTTCTTTGCTCTCCCCTCCCCTCTTCTCACCTCTTTTTTCTTTAAGTTTTTACATTTTCTGTTTTTAATTTATTTTAAAAAGCTATCTTTTGTTAGATTCTAAGGAAATCTTAATTCAGGCCAAGTGGAGCTTCAGATGTGGTCGATATGCTGAGTACACTGATATTTCCTGCCATGCAATCCTGCTCCCATTGCATCAATCAGAATCCCTAGGAAATACACAGTACAGAAGTATTAAAACACAATGGGAAGAGTATTGGAAAGCTTGTGGGAGCACAGACAACCACCCACACAGAGCTGCTGATGTCCTTTTATTATCAGATCAGTGCCACAATGCAGCGTCTCCTCCCCTGGATTAATTTTCACAGTTGCTCCTGGCAATGTGGGGAATTTTAAAATGTCCATACCTCATTCATTGCATAAACATTCTTTTTTTATTTTGGAAGCTTTTACTTGTGCCTAGGAACACAAAGCACTGTTAGTATTTTTTCAGTTCATTTTTAACTGATAATTTTGAAAAGTTAAATTGTGAAAAAATTAGGGCAAATTCCTTTTTGCCCTAAAAGAATTATTTGGCTGTTCTTTAAATTTAGGATATTGTTTTTAAAGTAGCTAAGCCAAAAGTTATTATTAAGTGAGAAATATGAAATTATATTATCCATACCTAGATCATTGAAACAAGCCATAGTTTTTGGTATTCCACTTTTACAGACAACATAACTAATAGAAAGATTTCATGGCTTCTCCTCTTACGTGTCTCCATTTTAAGCGTTTTTCATTTTAATAGCATTTCTTTTGTTTCTTTGGAACATATTTCACACAATTGCTTCCTATCACAAATCAGGCTGGAGGAAAACACCATTACTGTTTGCTATTAAGTTGGTTTCTGTTTTCATTAACACCTCATGGCACTGCCAGGAGCACTCTCTCTCCTCCCTGCCCTTCTCTCCTCCGTGGTGAGGTTGCTAGAGGAGGTCTGGGTGGGTGATGAGGCTGCAGTGGAATCAATATGCTGAAAATGCACCCAATTAAGGGGAAATGGAATTGCAGCTTTCTCATCCCTGAGCTGAGAATCTGGCTGATGGAATAACGTGCTGTGATTCCAGAAAATCTCCTTCAAATCAAGGGACAGATCTTTCAGACAGGAATCCAGGACACAGGTTTGGAATCCTGTTGGCAGCAAGTACTGAGATGGTTCTTGTGCTCTTGTGAAATTATTTTGAAGCCTGTGAATCTTCACGTGTACCTTTGTCCTCAGTTCCCAGGCAGCAGGCACATCTTGGTAGCATCTGGGGAAAACCTCTCTCTGCTGTGCTGTTTCTTTTTTATATTGATGCCCTGGAGTGGCTACCTAGAACAGAGGTTCAGCAGAGTTAAGTGAATAAAGTGGGTAATTATTAAAGGCCTTCAATAGGTACACCTGGGGCAGTTGAGAGGAATAGTAGATTTACAAACAAGCTGTGAGTCTGCTGGTAGATAAAACTAGCACTGGGAGATAAACAATGGGAAGGATTCCACTGATTGATGAATGGAAAAGGATGTTTGCTTTTACAAAAAAACTTTAGATTTGCTGATAAATGAAATTAGACATTGAAAGATGAAAGAAACAATGGAGAAGAAAAACCCATAATTCCAAATCAATTAAAAATTAAAAGGGAGGGTTATAATATTAGAGGGAAATCTTCAGTATCAGGTGTATTGGGAAGTCTGTACCTCTCAAGTACCTCAGCCATGGGGAAAGAGAGAAGGGAAATACGGCCGGGAAATTATGATAAAAAGGGAGGCTGCGTCGTCCAAAAGTTGGAGAGATCCCAGGGGAATGCCCCATGGTCTCTGCCTTTATTCTAATAAAGAAAAAGGACTCTGTCTCCTTTTCAACATTAACCTCTGATGTTTGTGGATTAATTTTCCTAACACAGCCAAAAGCCTTCCAGGGGCTAAGTCCCAGATGGATGATGGCCATGGGTTTTTCAGACAGATATAACTTGTATTATCAGGGGTTAATTCTTTAATTACAGATTCAGGTAATGAAGTCATGTAACCCCAGTTTGCTTTTCCCTCCCATTCACTTTTTTTTATATTTTCAAGGCCTGAGCTACAGGGTGTTCTTGGTTCTCAGGCCTAAAAGGATTGTTTTGTCTGACCAAAATGTGAAGAGAGCTTACTGACAGTCTATATGGAGTTCAGAGCTACATACTAATGCAGTAGAGAATCTGAGAAATGTAAAAGATAAAATCTTAAGGTGTCAATATGAGCTGCAAGTACTCCCAGGCATCTTACCCTAGTGAGTGGGGACAGCATTTTGATTCCATATAAACACCAAAGGAAACTCCTGAACTCTTTTTACAGCAAGGGTTCCACACTTGGAAGGGACAGAAGCCTGTTCAGACATCTTTTGGTGAATCACACCAACACAAAGGGTTTCTGTGTCAATCCTAGACATGGGAAGGTAGGGAGGGTGGTGTTTTGTCTTTGAAAATTGAGTGCCAGTTGAGAACACTCTGCCGGCTTTGTTATCCATGATCCAGGCCAAATCCTGCTTGTCTGCCTGGAGCAGCTTATTTGAAGCTGCTGGCCATATATACCAGTGTCCTGTAAGCAGGATTTATGGCTTTTGTATAGGGTGAGAAGAGCTGGCAGAAAGCAGAGAAACAATTGGCCTGCAACTAAAATCCTTCAGATGATTGTCCCAGCTGAGCTCTTCCCAAAATAATTGCCAAGGTAATTTAAATGTGAGGCAATATCAGTACTGTTGAAGACAGGTACACGCAAATTTTTCTTTTTATTCCTGAGTTTTAAGTCGAGGGTGTTAATTATGAGATGGTTCTTTAAAAGAAACAGTGTAAGACAAGGTTCCTGCACCTGAGATTTTACAGATAAATCTAAGCACTAAAAAAAAAAAAAATCTTAAAAAACCAACCAAACAAAAAACAAACAAACAAACAAACAGACAAAACCCAAAACCAACCAGCCACGGAAATTACTTCTTGTCTCTATATTCCAAGATTTTTTTATTGGCAATATTTTTTGGAAACCTCCAAGTGTTTTAGAATGAGAAGAAATAATTTTAAAATCATTTTTTAGAGAAGCTATATATGTGTGTGGGTAGAGATGAAAAATTAGTACCTGTACTGAAAAATACAGAAATAAATGTTCCTTTCAAATGATGAAATATAAAATAATTGTACATATTTCAGCCCAAAACACCACATCTTCCTCTGGCCAAAGATAACATAATATTTGCCAAGTTCCCTTCCCAGACGAGGTTTTCCTTAGGAAATCCATGTAAAAGGCCCATTTTCAAGACCTGGTCTTAACTACATTTCCTAACCTCAGGATAAAAGGATTCTGCTTTTACTCAGGTCTTCTTTCCAAAAAATAGAGAAAAGAAGCTGTGTGTATGTGGGGTTATTGTGTTGATTGTCACAGTAGAAATTTATCTTCCGCTCAGGATCCAAAATGGAATTTTTAATAGAAATTTATTCATAATTCCTATGAACTTTATGCATATTTTCCCTATGTACATATTTTCTACTCTGCTTGCAATGTAAACATTTCAGCATTTTCCTATTGCAGTATAGCTGGAACTTGAACCTAAATAAACTCCTTTCACTTTCACAGCTGAATTTAGTGCAACTGTACAAAGATGAAAAGCAATTAAGGCTATTATCTTAGTAACATAAATAGTTCCATCAAACACAAAGGAGCTAATGTCCTGCTTGAATGTCTTGGCTATTTAACACGCCTTCAGTGTTATAGCTTAAGATGGAATATCTTAGATACATGTTTTGAGTGTGTACAGTGTTTTTGCCAGCACTCAATGGCACAGTGCTGCTATGTCTCCTGTCCTCACCAGTGGGAAGCTCTGAGGGAGGAGATTAAAGTACAAAAGCTTTTTGGAAACTTCAAGGAGCAACCACCTAAATTGCAATGCATGGGGAAAGCTGTAGTACCCGTGCAAAGAATAGCTAAAAACCTCTGAAACCCTACAAAGCTGCTAAAATGTCTGCCTTTTCATCCAAAGTATATTTAAAAAGTGCCTGTGAGTGCCAGTTTGGGACAACAGGATGCCTTTTTTTTCCTAATTACTCACCTCCTGTCACAGTATTTACCTTTCTTTGAAAGAAGAGG
This sequence comes from Fringilla coelebs, assembly GCF_963513975.1. Classification (NCBI taxonomy): domain Eukaryota; kingdom Metazoa; phylum Chordata; class Aves; order Passeriformes; family Fringillidae; genus Fringilla; species Fringilla coelebs. The sequence continues at coordinate 55,616,802 of NC_140033.1, read as the reverse complement.
GGAAAAAACCCAATTAAGTTGCTTGCTGAGGAAGTGTTGATTGTACACTGCACTTGCACATTGTACTAAGAAGCCTTCATGGACATAAGTGAACACTTCTTTAAAGTGCTGGTGGTATCTGTCAGTGCAAGAAAACATATAGCAACCTCAGGATTTTATTGTTAATATTTTCAGTCCTACAAAGAAAGAATCCATTAAAGAGCATGCCTAAATCACAAAGAGCAGTTCCTGATATTTTTCTGTATATTCACATTCTCTACTGCTAATCAATTTATCTCTGGTCCTAGGAAAACACTGTCGTCCTCAGTAAGAATACCTATGGTCAAGGTATGTGTAAAAATAGCAGGAAATATTGTTTTCCCCCTTATCTTTGCCTGAATGGCAGAGTGAACAGCAGAAGAAATATTAATATTTTCTCTTTGTAGGGTATTTATTTTGATTTTCTTCAGCTTCCTTCAGACTGCCTACTCAGTCTATCATCTGCTGAAGACAACCATGGTTCCTTGTGAATTATTTCTTACCACGGGCTTTCATGAAGGGGCCTGATTTTCAGCACACAGAATGGAATGTCTTTAACATTAACTTTGAGCAACTTGGGCAGCAGATGTTCCATAAATGCTATAGTCTTCATTTCTGTCCTTATGGAAATGCAGGAACATTCTTCTGACTATGACATTCCTGCCATAAGACAGGAGGCTCCAGGGAAAAGTACAAAAGTGTAGCTTGGATCCTCTCCCTAGAAAAGTACTCAAAGCAAAGGCTGTCAGGTGGATACTCAGGAGAGAAGTATTTCTGGAGGAAAAGACACAAATCTCAGGATTCTACTTGTTTTCACACTGATCTTTTCCAGACTTGACAATTTCCAAACAATCTCCAGAGCAAACTAGACATTATGGCAAAATACCTCCACAGTGTACTGAGTTGACTTGTCTTGCAAAATAGAAAATTAACTTTTGCATAATTAAAGACACATAAAAAGGTGAAGTTAAATATGTGACTTTCTACAAAACCTCCTCTTGCTGATATTGCCATCTAGGTGAATTTTAAGTCTCTTTTTAAAAATCAAATGAGATTACAATCTCAAGAGCTACCAACAGTTTTTCCTTGTATTCTGAAGAGCAGTGTTGGAAATGTCTTTGTAAAAGCTAAGTTAGAAATTATGTTCTAACAGGGCAGACAAAATTCCCTGTAACTTCACAGGGGTTTGGGGTGCATGTTGGCCAAGTTTATACTATTGCTTCTTTTTTCATTGTTGTAAATATTGCATTGAAGTTCCTTTTAAAATCCAGGCAGAGTCTATTAGCACACTCAGCTATGCAGCAGGAGTATAAGAGTTGAAAAGGGGGATAAAATGTCTTCCATGAAGAAAAGAACTCTATAGGAAAGGTTCCAGACCCTAGTGAAGCCATAAGGAACTGAGCTTATTCTGTCTTTCTGTATAATTACAGACAGGTAGAGTTGAAGACCTAAATATCTGCCTACATAAAGACAGTGATTTTTTTTTTTTTTTAACTAGCCAAGTGGGAAAAGTTCCTCTGCACCACAAGAAACCAGATAAAACAAACCATCACTATATGTGATGGAGCAAAAACCAGCTGGTATTTAGGAATTTTAAAAAGAGATTTCTGATTAGAAAAGATGAGAAGGCAACACAGCTGCGACAAAAAAAAAAAAAAAAAAAAAAAGAACACCTAGAGCTTCTCTTTTCAAAGTCCCTATTATCTCTCTTTTTATGTCACATACATATCTCAAACTAAGTCAAAGCAGGAACAAAGGGAGTTATGGCCTTAACACCTTTGTATTCCACTGCAGGGAGGGCTAAGAAAAGCAAAAAGAATGCTGTTAATTATTTGCCTTTCTTTTAGTTCTATTCTAAGACTGTTCTTGTGGGGAACAGAGATAACAAAGGAAAAGAGGTAAAGGAGAATTTACTAAAGGTATTGCAAGTTCTGTTGTCCCTAAAATCTGCAACATCCTGAGAGATTCTGAAAGATTTTGACACCAATATTGATGAGTAGAGGTGAAATGCAAATGTTTTAGGGAAAACTATTATACAGAATTCAGGAAAGCTTTAGAAAAGAGTTAAAGAAACTTGAGAAGGAACGCATATAAACAGACACTGAGGTGTTCGTTGGAAAGCTGCAAGAAGGGGTTGGCTAGCAACTGTTTCTTTCCCTGGCACATGAAGTCAGAGTGCCCCTTGATTGCCATACTAATGAAGGGTCTCATTGGGGTTTCAAATGGAAGGTCAAATTTCTTCTAAACTGCATGTGGAATCCTATCCTTTCAGTTTCGCCTAAAGACTTCCAGGATCATCAGCTGCCTTAAAGAAAAGATCCTGGAACAAAAGAGACAGTGCTGGGCATCCCTTTTCCTGCGCAGCTTTAAACGCCACAACACACATTTGTATTGGGCTTCTTTTTTTTCAGCTGCATGTACCTTGACACTTAGGCTCTCTCGCTGAGCCCAGCCGGATCATTTTAATCTGGAATCAAAAGAGGAGAAAACAGTTGCTCTGAAGAAAACATTCCTTTTGAAGGCCATTAACAATACCCTGCGAATTGAGGCTAGGTTTCCTTTCAAACTAAATGGACTACCCCATTCCTTCTTTTGATCATGCAGAGTTCCTGAACCTGAAGTGTATCAAGTGGAACTATTGGTCACAAAATGTGCCCGCTCAAGAAGCTGCTGTTGTCTCTGCATTTAACTCACATCCTGTAAAAAGCAACACACACCCTGGACTTATGACCATGGACCATCACATTCCTTCACTCTTGCAAAGTCCAGCTCCAGAACTTGCTATGTCCAGCTATTGCTCCCAATCCAAAGCTCCTAGAACAAAAAGTAAGTGCTGGCCTTCACTTTGTCCTTGTGCAGCACACCCAGGAATGCACGCTCAGCTCATGGGACCCTCATGCACTGTCAGTCTCAGAGTCTCAGAAGCTAAGAACATTCAGCAACTGGTCCCACAGGAGAAATTCTAGGAGAAAGAGGCAGTGCTGGAGTTCACTTTCCTTTTGCAGCCTTATGAACTGCACAGCCAACAGTGAGGCAATTCGTCTTCCTTCGCATGCAGAATCACACGTCCCTTCCTTCTATGCAGGAACACATGCTTTCAGTCTGGACTAGAGCATCCACAACAAAACCCCCACACCGCCGGTTTTGACACGAATGGTGCCAGGACAGAAAAGCGCTCCGCTCTTTCCTGGGCACTGACAGAATGAACCACACGATGGCGGTGTGGACTCGCCAAAGAAGAAAATGCGCCTCGCCTGTGTGAAATACCTGAAGTGCAGATCCAGGCTGAAATCGCCACTATGCTCAAATCAACAGTCAGCACAAAAGGATTTCGCTGCTCTCCCGAGTACAAACTCTTATCTGCCCCACACTCAAGCGGAAACATGAACTCCTTTACGCTAGTACATTTTTTCACTCTCGCAGAGATCGGCTACAAACTTGAAACCATCTGGCAAAAGCAAAGCTCATGAAAGTGTCAGCTGAGAATGCCTTACAACTTCAGCTGCACCCAAAGAACTGCTCCTCACACTGCTCAATTTGGCACGTGGTTTCCACTTCTCAGACGCAGCCTTCAGAAATTTTGGCCTTATTTTAGACAAGGTCCTCTGCTCAGGATTGGTGTGCAGCTGCTAAGTGCCCCGGGCAGGTAATGCCCAGTGACAGTGTTCTGGCACCTTTGTAGAAGCTCATTTCGTGGATGCTGTTTATACCGGAGGACGGAATGCCATTTCTTTTGATATGGGCTTATAGTTCCTCTCTTTGGCAAAGAAAGCAATTTTGGATCCGTAGATTGGGTGGGTAATCTTGGTGAAATTTAATGACTTTTCCTAATAGGCAGCTCTGTCAGTGAGAGCTGTTGAACTGTTCTGGGAATGCAAAAGCTAAGCTGTTGATGAGCTTTCTGTCCTGGTATGTTTAGTGTGTGAGCAGTTCCATTTGGATCCTGGCTCTCTGAGACAAAAGGGTTATGGTGGTTCACAGAGCTGAGAAGAAAGCACAGATAGTAGGGTGTGTACTGGTAGTTCTGTGGGTGCAATGGAAGTTGAAAGCAGCAAGAGCTTTCTCAGCTGGCACTTTTGTGAGCTATGTTTTTGCTGGATGGTTTCAAGTTTGTAGCCGGACTCTTCCAGAGTGAAAAGATTTACTAGCACAGAGGAGCTAATGTTGCCGTTTGAGTGTGGTGCAAATCAGAGTTTGTACTTGGAAAGGGAAGGTCAGCGAGATCTTTTAGTCCTGACACAGTGGACTGGAAAGCATGACGTTTTCAGCTTGGCACTGCACTTGGTGTGGTTTAGAGCAAGGCCAGAAGCGGTTCCTTTTTTTGCAAGCCCACATCGCCACCGTATGGTCAGTTTTATGAGCGCTGAGAGTGCCAAGGTGAAAGCCAGGCCTTCATCCTCCCCTTGCCGTCTGCTAACAGGCCAAACACAGCATAACATCCACCGCTAATCTGAAACTGTCCAGGTGAGAGCCAGGCTCTGCTCCCAAGAAACAAGGCACTGGACAAGAGCAAACGGCCTCAAGCTGTGCCAGGAGAGACTCGCGTTGGACACCACAAAGAATTCCTGCACTTTTAAGAACTTTTTCTTGGACATTGGAATAGGCTGCCCAGGCTGGCGATGGAGTTACTGTTATACCCTGAGGTTTTGAAGGAAACACCAGAGGTACCACTCAGTGCCACAGCCCGGCTGACACGGCTATCGGGTCACAGACCTGCCCCAGAGCCCCCCACAAAGGCCGCCACGCTAACGGGCTCGGTGACTTCCATCACCCGGCAGCCCCTGAGGGGCCCCGCGGTCCCGCCCTGCGCAGCCGCGCTGCGCTCGCGGCCCCGCGCACGCGCCGCCCCGCCCCAGGAAGGCACAAGATGGCGGCGGCGACGCGCGGGCTGCGGCTGCCAAGGGCAGGTGAGTGTCAGCCCCGCCGGGCCCCTCATGGCCCCCGCTGCGCCTCCTGCCCTCAGCCGGCTCCGCTCGCCCGTGCGGCTCTGCCCCGGCCCGGAACACGCTCCGCTCCCGGTTCTGCGCGAGGAGAGCTCGCACCGCAGCGGCTGGAGAGGAGCTGCCAGAATTTTTCCGGGAGCGCGGAAATGCTCGTGAATGTGCTTCCCTTCTCCTTGGGGAGATGGGCCCTGCGGCGCAAAGGGCTCGGGATGTAGCTGCGGGTGTCGCGCTGGGGCTGTCACTGCCCTAAAGCTAAAAGCTTGGATTCCTTTTGCGGTTTCTTAGGTTACTCTGACCTTTGGGCTATGATCAATGGTAAAGTTCAGCTACCAATATTATATTTAAAGCGTGCATTTGGGCCTATGATTCTGTTTAAACTGATTCTGCCCACAGTCTTAGATTGATTAACATGGGTGATGGCAAACGGATTTTCTTGGTAACGGGCAGGGAGGAATTTAATATCCTTTTAAAGGGAGCAGTGTGTTCTTTATTTACCTAAGTGGCTGTCAGTCTGCCTTCCAGGACAAAACTTTTTCCAGTTTGTGGGGTTGGGAAAGAATGGGGATAGATAAACTTTTGAGTAGAGAAAAAGGTGCTTTGGGTTTGCTGCAGATAGTTGAGCTTTAATTCATAGAATGACAGAATTATTTGGATTGGAAGGGACCTTAAGGATCATCTGGTTCCAACCCCCTGCCATGGGCAGGGACACCTTCCACTATTCCATGTTGCTCAGAGCCCCATCCAACCTGGCCTGGAACACTGCCAGGGATGGGGCAGCCACAGCTTCTCTGGGAAATGCAATTTGAAGCAATGACTGGGCATATAACCATAGTTGGTGATAATTTAGGGTGGCCAGACCTCATAGAGTTATGGAACAAGGAAAGTTGCTCATCACTAAACACCTTATACATACGGTAAGCACAGCAGGGGAGAACACAAAAGTGGGAGAATACAAAACAGTAATTAGATACTATTTGTTAGTTTGGTAGTGAAGAAGCATTATGAAGAGCCCGCCACCAATAATTTTTGCAGAAGTAACAGCAAGGAAGCCACTGAGTAGTTGAAAGCTATAAATTATTAATGGTTTTTTAACTTTCAGTGGCTCTCAAACTGTCTTTCTGAACAAAATTTGAGATGCAATATCTTTTTCCAGTTTGTGGAATATGGAGAGAACAGGGATAGACAGACTTTTGGGTAGTGAAAGATCTCCGTCAGGTGCTGAAATCTGGTTGGACTTTCTGGTTTGAGCCCTGCCAGCTGAGGTAACAGAATATAATTTATGCCTCAACACGCCCTATCCTTTTGATCTTCTGAACATTGTGGCTGCAGTGTCAGTGCCCCTGTATAACTGGTATTTCCTAACCAGTTGGGATAAAACCTTCTTCAGTTCGCACATGTCAGGTTGCTCCCAATCCCATCTAGTCTGGCCTTGGACACTTCTAGGGATAGGGCAGCCACAGCTTCTCTGGGCAACCTGTGCCAAGGCCTCAGCACCCTTACACGGAAGAATTTCTTCCTGATATCCTATCCTATACCTCTTCTCTGTCAGTGTGAGACCATTCTCTCTTTTCCTGTCACCACATGCTCTTGTATATCAGTGTCCTGATGATGTCCTGCCTCCATGGCTCCCAAGTTTTCCTAGCTCCTTGAGGAAAGGAACAGCTTTGAGGCAGTTTGCCATGTATCATGGATCTGGCTCTTTGCATGTCTCCCTCTCTCCTCGCTTCAGAGCTGTGATACAGGAGGATTCCTTCCTCTACTCTATTTTATGTTTTTACTAAGTATTCTTTACTTGTTTCACCTTAAACTCATAGGAGTTTTACTGGCTGTTTAAGAACTGATAACCTTTGCTTGTTCCTTCCCTGTCTCAGTGTGGTCCTTCACTTTACCAGCAACTTCCCAGGCCTGCTCCCCTTTGACCTTTCCAAATATCTCTGAAACAGCCCATAAGGAGCCTTGGCATGGGATATTAGAGAAGAAGGATCTGGGATGAGAAAACCAATTTAAGCTGTGAGTTAGCAGTGCTGCATCCCAATTAATGTTCGAAACTCTCTCCTGTTCCGTGTTGCAGGCCATGGAATTTCTGTCCTGACTGCAGCACCATCGGTGTTGCAGCAGCACCGGCAGGTCCATCACGCTGTGATCCCTCATGGGAGAAGTGGAAGATCCTCTGTCAGTGGCATTGTGGCCACTGTCTTTGGAGCCACAGGTTTCCTGGGACGATATGTTGTCAACCGCTTAGGTAATGCTCACTGGAGTACTGATTAAGAAAACTACCCAAAAGAAACGTTTAACGAAACCAATTAGTCTCTAGGTTGCAGGGTGATGGAGAGGTCTCTGGTATTGTGGTTCTTAAAAGTGTTTTGCAGTCTGCATAAGTTCCAGCATGTGACAAGTAGTAAAAAATATTTTAACCAAGGAAATCTTGGAGTTTTGGAAGATTAAGGTCATTAAATGAAATCCTACCCCTCGGTAGAACACAAGTCTGAGGAAAGCTACAGCATGTACTTGATTCTGGTTTTAGCCTTATTAGTACATTTTACTAAAAGTTTGCATTTGGAGTTTGATTGGAATTCTTTAAAATTGCCCTTTTGAATTTTAATTTTGGAAGATAACCCATGCTGTTTTTTTCCCCCCTTCTTTTCATGCAGCTTACAAAATGTAAATATCCTTGTAAATGTTCCAATTCTAAGGTATTGTGCTGTGTTTATAGGATACACCATTTTTGTTGTTGTTTGTTAATGAGCTTTGGCATTTTGTCTTACAAGCCTAAATATTAAGGAAAAATCCTACTGAAGAATTTGAATTATGTAGGTTCAAGAAGAACCTTAGTTCTGTTCTTCTTTTAGCTTTGCAGATATGCATTCAAGATACCTATGTCTAATTGTAGTGCTTTAATACCAGGGGGAAAAGGGAGCTTTGTTTATTCAGAAATTCATCTACTTAAAGGGATGTATTTGTTTGAAACTTTGGTGTTTTTGTGGCCCTTTAGGTCGCATTGGCTCTCAAGTCATCATCCCCTATCGCTGTGATCAGTATGACCTGATGTATCTGCGGCCCATGGGTGACCTGGGGCAGCTTCTCTTTGTGGTGAGTCTGGCTTGAGATCAATCACAGAGCCCTGGCTGTACAAGGCACCAAATAATCCTTCTCAAAGACACAGCTTCAGCTGTTGTTTAGCCTCTAAATGGAAATGGTGTGAAAGAGCTTGCTTTGGTGATGCCTATTTACATTATCTCATCTTTTCCCCATTTGGTGCTCTGCTTGCAGGAGTGGGACTGTAGGGACAAAGATTCCATCCGAAGAGCCGTGGAACACAGCAATGTGGTCATTAATCTCATTGGAAAGGAATGGGAAACAAAGTAATTTTCTTTTTCTTTCTTTTCTTACCTGTGATAGATTTGCATCAGTTATTGTAGCCACATTTTACAGCAGTGTGTGTGCAGTGATGTTGCCATTGTTCTTGGCTTCTGTGAAAAGGCAACCCCAACATTTTGCATATAAAATTTCTTTTAAAGGTTAACTCCAATCCTGGTTGAGATCTGCTTTGTAAAAGTGCATTCCTTCCACAATTTTCCAATGTACAACTTTTGTTCTGTCAGAAAAATCAAATGTGCTGCTTTCACATACCTAATGGGTGTTCCCTGAGTGCCTTCCTATAGATGGCAGAGCCTCACCACTTTATGTTTATATTTACATTGACACTTTTTTATATTTAACTCATACTTACATTATATTTGCATTTACATTATCACAGAAGTAAGATTTCATCCTGTCACTTGGACATAGTGATGACAGGAATAGCTAATGGAGAGTTGATTATTAAGTTGATCATTGAGATTATGACTAATAACTTCATTCCTTGGTAGAATTTTGGCACAGACAATATTAGCTACAGAAGCATTCTTGATAATAATTTCTAAGAATAGTTTCTTTATGAAATACATTTGAAATTTCCCATATTTTAGGTTAAAAATACCTATAACAGCCATCTTCAGTGTGTGTGTGTGTGTTTATGTAATTATGTCCATTTTATTTAAAGCCTTGTGCAGAACTGCCAGACAAAAATTTAATGGTGAGATCTGCCTTTGTATGGTGCATAATTTTTGCTCTGGTCGTAGACCAAAACAAATGTAGATATCAAAAAGAGAGTTTCATCTCTCTTTTTAAACCTAATGCTTTTATTGCCCTTTTTTTTATGAACAGCCCAAAATTTCTGCTCTTGTGTTAAAAGTGTGATTATAGAAAAGACAGTTTATTTTATTATTAAAAGGAAGTGTGAGGACAACAGAAAGTTTCATTCTGTTTGAAAATCGCCAAACCTTGTTCTCTGTGCAGTTTCCATAGATAACAGACAAGTCTTGGTCCATGTTTGGAACTATTGGACATTACAGAACTTAACCACTGTGTGGCACAAATGTTTTATTTACATTATTTGTACATGTGGGTATCAGTGGGGGTCCTAAAACCCTGAGATCAAGTTCTCTGGTTTGTTAAACACAAGGTCAGAGTAACCATTGTAATCATCCCAGAGCCTGTGAAGTACTTGGGCAGGAAGAAAAGTAAGATTAGATGGAGAGATCAGTCAAAAAAAGCAAAGCCTACCATGAAATATTTTCTTCCTTGCTTTGTACTTGTGTCCAAGCTCCTCTGTGTGTACTGTGTTGTTTGAAACTCCATGGTTACAGGAGGGATGTTGTTCTCCTGTGTTTCTAAATCTATTTTGGTGAGCAGAAAAGGAGTGATGGTTCCCAGGATCAGATTAGCTATTGAAGGCTCAAAAATAACTTTGTATTTTTAAGGCTTTCTTTGGGCTCCAGTGGGATCTGAAGAGCTGTGGGAGGATATAAGGACACAGAGGGAGGTGTTTGGGTAAGATGTTTGTTACCCAGAGCAAATGGTCAAGATGCAGGGGTGCCTACAGGGACAATACAACAACGTGAGAAGCCAGTTCTCTTTCTTGCGATTTTGGAATTGTTGGCAGTTCTGCATGGAGGCAGAGCTTCTGTATTGATCTTGATGAGATACCAAACTGGTTGACAGTATAACCCTCTAAATTAGGCCCCTTGAATGTCATACAGTGAGCGGAGGATTTCTTGCTTCTCCTGGAAGTCCCTTTCAGCTCTAAAATGGTTCTAAATGCTCTGACAAATTGTTTTTCCATTTGCATGATGACCTCTGTGTTCTCTGACTTGTTTTTGTCTTCATCCCTCTGCCAAGCATCTGCCCTGATTTGTGCCGCTCAGAAATTTTGGGCTTCTTTGTAGTGTAATTAGGTGTGTCAAATCAAGGCAAATTTTGAACAGGATTTGTAAAAACATAACCTTATTCAGAGTTCAAGATGCGGGAATCCTTCTTTTAATAAAAATAACCTGTTTTGACTTCTACTGGGAGTTTTCTATTTGTCACAGACAAGTGGGCAAGAGGATTTTTCATACTGATTTAATCTTATCAGGTGAAAGGGCAGAGAAGTTAAAATTGAAGATTACATCTCCAATTTCACTTTCCTCTAATTTTTATTATATGAAGACTCCATCATGAAGGGAAATTTTGTTTCTAACAAAGAATGTCAGTGTACATTTTTGATAATATATTCGAGTAATATGTAATAATTGCTTTTTGTCTGAGTGGCAGCTATTGTTGATAGCTCTTAAAGTAACGTTTGGGTCTTGCCTTGCTTTAGAAACTTCAGATTTGAAGATGAATTTGTAAATATTCCTCAAAGTATTGCACAGATAAGTAAGGAAGCTGGTGTGGAAAAATTCATTCATATCTCTCACCTGAATGCTAGCATGAAGAGTCCCTCCAAATACCTCAGGAGCAAAGTAAGTCTGGAGTCCACTTAAATGTATTTCCTGAGAACGTACTTTGTGTTTAATTTGGTTTTGGGGTTTTTGGGGGTTTTTTTTTTTTTTGGGTTTTTTTGGGTTTTTTTTTTCCCCAGCTGAGGCTGTGTGAAGGATATCAATGTATGAATTTATTACAGGCTGTTTTCTGGCAGCTGAGAAATGTTTGGGCTTTCTGTGAGATCTTTATCTTAGTGCAGCATCTTGAGGATCAAATGGCTGAGATATAAATAATTTTTGTGCGACTGATGGCATCATTTCTTTCAGTTCTGTAGTCAAGGATGCCTTCTGTTATGAAAGGCATCCACTTCTGCTTGGTTCAGCATGGATGTAATGAATGCGTGTGTTTTAATTGATAGGCTGTTGGAGAGAAGGCTGTGAGGGAAGAATTTCCAGATGCTGTAATTTTGAAGCCCTCTGAGATGTTTGGGAGAGAGGACCGATTTCTCAATCATTATGCAAGTAGGTACTCTTAGAATAATAAGCCCATGTATAATTTGTGTAGCTGCCTGTAGAGAACAGAGAGAAAATGGCATTTGCTTCTGAAAAGCAGACAGGTGTGTTCTTATCAGCAATGTGTGGAATATACAGCAACATACTAAATTCTCACCTCTTGACAGAATTCTTTCTCAATCTAGTTAGATGTTAGTCTTTGTTTTTAATTTTGTAATCATTTTATTTTGGGGGGGGGTGTGTACTGACCCACTCTAGGGAAACAGCAAATGCAGCCCTCTCATTACTGTTAATACGAAAACTAAATGTGTCTTGAAAAAAAAATGCTGCTGCAATTGGCTGGGAATTCTTCCCAATCCTCTTTATTTTAAAGAGGAGATAATTTTCAGAAGAGATCCACACTAAGTGTGGTGTCCAATGTCTTGGTTGTTCTGGTACTGAAAGAATTCCCAGTTTCTCTTTTTTTCCATCAGACATGCGCTGGTTTGGTGGCGTCCCTCTTGTTTCTCTGGGCAAAAAAACAGTGAAGCAACCAGTCTATGTAAGTTTTTAATGAAATCCCAATCCCAGATCCTCAGTGGGCAGATGTGTTGGTCTGTAAACCACCTCTGAAGAAGAGTGTGTGCATGTATTCCTGTTTTCTCTTGGTAACTTGTCAGAATTTATTCCTCACAGGTGGTTGATGTAGCAAAGGCAATTATTAATGCAATTAAGAATCCTGATGCAAAAGGAAAAACATATGCCTTGGCTGGGTAAGTAATTTTTCTGATTCTAATTAACACAGTAGTACATCTTTTTGGTGTCATTTTTTGGCATGCTGCACAGTACATTTAATTTCTCCATCCATGCACACAGTTTGAGCTGCAATAAATTCCACCTCCTTTTTGGGAGGAAAAATGGCTCAAGCTCTTACTGTGAGTACTTTGAAAATCCTAATCTGGGCCCCACTGCATGTCATGTGATGTATGTGCACACAAAGAAGTAGGCAGCTCAGGAAACATGCTAGACAGTATGGATTTGGGGAAAATTCTGGTGAAGTTGTGTGGAAACCACCTGGAATTGAAATGGCTTAGAGGCAGTGGATCTACAATTAGAAACTGGATTTACAGAGAAGCTGTGACTGCCCCATCCCTGGAAGCATTCAAGGCCAGGTTAGACAGGACTCTGAGCAACCTGGGACAGTGGAAGGTGAGGCTGGAATGAGATGGTTTTTAAGGTCCCTTTCAACCCAAACTATTTTATAGCTCTCTGATCTCTTGGAACTTTTCTGGAGAACATGTCAGTTGAAGTTTCAGTTTTCATGCTTGTAACATTGGACCTTGTCATCTGTAAGGTCCTGCATTTCTCAAACTGTTCAGCAGTGTGCTATTGTGGTGTCATGGAGCTTTTCAGAATGTCTTGGAATGGCAGCAAATTGCCTGGAAGGCCAGGGGAGATACCTGACAGCTCAGTCTGAGCACATCTAGAGAGCCTAAAATGCCAAGACAGGATCTGAACAAGAAAGGAATCAGAATTCCTAGTGGTTTGTGTTACTCTCAGGCAAGTGGATGGAAGACTGACTGCTTCATTCTCTCTGTCTTGAGAGAGGGGGAATGCATTTTTTGGACAGTTCATCTTGCTTTTAAACAGAACAAGATACTCTTTAGTCAAGTAAAGGCAAGTGATTCAATCTCCCTGCAGCCATTTCCTACCAAAGATGGGATGTCTTGTTAATAAGGCATCCTTAATTCTCCATTTGATTTCTGGCTTCCAAGTGGGCTTGAACAAACTCTGGTCACAGTGCTGGAAGTGTTTCAGTTCAGAATTGGAGCCAGCATGAAAGGAGGCATATTCAGGTGTGCTTTCAAAGCACTCAGAAACACTTCATCCAGTGCGGTTGTGGTGGGTTAGCCTTGGCCAGCAGCCAAATGCGCACTGTTCCTTTCTGCCGAATCTTTTCGGTGCTTTTCCCCAGCTCCAGGCCCTTCCATAGGCTGCAGTCCTCCAGGATAAACCTCCTCCCTGTGAGCCACAGGGGAATCTCTGCGGCAAATTATTTGGATTGAAGAAACAGGCTCTTTGTAGCCTTGGAGGTGGAGGGTTTAAAATTGTTTTTCTTTGGTGCTAATGTTGCAGTGTAGCTGACTGAGGTGTGATGTTTGCTGCGTTCCCTTCCAGCCCTCACCGGTACCTCCTGTACGACATGGTCGAGTACATCTACGCCGTTGCCCACCATCCCTTCATTCCCTACCCACTGCCACGGCCTCTCTATCAGTAAGTGGGACCCTAATTCAAAAAGCTCTTGGCAGCACAGAAGCATAAGTTCCTGTTGCATGGGTTATTTAATCTGCCCAGTTGTTATTAAAGTGGTGGGACTGCAGAAGTTGCCTTTCCTGAGGTACTTGTTAGCCAGTTTTGAGCCTTCAGCTTGGGGACAGGCATGCTGGTACATAAAATGCATGCTTGTAGTGAGCTTAACTGTTCATTCCAGAGTCATTTCTCCCTGACATCTAGGGACAGGATGAGAGGACATAGCCTCAAGCTGCACCAGGGAATGCTCAGGTTGGACATCAGGAAGAATTTCTTCACAGAAAGGGTGGTTGGACATTGGAATGGGCTGCCCAGGGAGGTGTTGAAGAAACAACTGGACATGGCATTCAGTGGTCTGGTCTGGTTGACAAGGTGGTGATCAGCAAAGGTTCAACTTGATCATCCTGGAGGTTTTCTCCTAAGTCATTCTGTGATTGAATGTCTTTGCTGAGCCAAGAAGTAGCAAAAGGTTCAATAAAATTCAATAAAATTAGTAGCAAACCAAATGATTTTTAACAATACCATAAGGAAAATCTGTGTGTATGTTGCTGACTGCAGGCCCTGACAGATTTTTTTTGGCACAATCTTAAGGATCTGCTGCTGAGCCTGGGCCTGATCCTTAGGGAGTAATCACATCTTTTTGAAGAGTTACCCCAAACAATAAATGCTGCTTCAGAAGTTGCCCTCAGCACAATGGGGCTTTGTTATTATTTGGCATACTGGTCCTCCTCATTTTTAGTACAATGGAAATTACCAAGCTTAGTCAGTCACCAGAGTTAGAACCCTCTTAGCAGTACGACTCAGCATTGGATCCATGGAAATGCTGATGGATAACACTTAGAACATTAGAACATCCTAAACTGTTGTGGCTGTTTCTGTATTGGCTGCAAGAGGCACCAGGCGCACAGCTCTGGTGACACAGAGCAGCTTGTTAGAAAGGTGCTGTGTGGGTGCTTCTTAGTTTCATTCACATTTGCTGCAGTCCATGTTATGCTTTTTTATGTATGGGCTAAACTAAGTGATAGTTCATATTTTTGAAAAAAGAATGCACCTAAAAGGCAGATGAGCCTGATTGTGTTTATGTGCAATAACTCAGTAACACCCTAATCTGCCAGGTGAGCACTTCAGCAAGAGGTCCTGCCTGTTCACTGAGAGAGTCTGCTGTTCGTCCAAGACACTGAGCAAGAACTGTAGCATTGTTTTCTTTTCCCTCTCAGATTTCCTTTATTTCAAGGGAAACTTCATTTGTGAAAACTGCCGATACCCGAATCCTCATCCTTTTTATAGATTGCTCCAGATTCCACCAGCTTGTTTGTGTTGCTGATAACTCATTTAATTGTCAGCAAGTGTATTTTCTCCTGGAGGCATTGAATCCAACATCGTGACTAATTGGATTGCTGCCTACACCGGCAGGGAACAGAGTTTGAATGAAAGGCAGGGGCAAGACTCAGCCCTCTGGTGTGGGGGGATTTGGATAGGGGTTACTTTCCCCACCCACTAATGCTTATTTTAACTTCTAGAGATCTTCTTCTCCAGTCCATCCAAAGTAAAATAATTCAAGATCCAATAATTCAGGAACAGTTAATTACCAAAAACACAACTAAGAACTTGGTGGCTGGCACATGTAGTGCTTTAATGAACTCAGAGCTTGCAAGAACAGCTTCAGAACAAGCTGTTGCTCACCATCTATTAAGTCTGAAATAATTTTTACCAGATTTCTGTGGATCTGAATAAATGACCACACTTTTACAATATTTCTTCTGTTCACAGTTTAGTTGCAAGATTCTTTGAGATGAATCCTTTTGAACCATGGTTGACACGGGACAAGGTGGATCGGGTAAGTGTGGAACCAGCCAAAAATCCCTCTTGGGAAATGTTTCATTGTGCATTTGTAACTCCCACTTGCAGTGTTGCATTCCCCAAAACCACATGGAATTGAAAACAGCCAAAAGTAGAGGTTGGATGAACAAAGTGAGGGGGGCAGTGCTCCCCACTCTTTGTCAGTTTATGTACCTCTAGATGCACTAAAATCACTACCATCATCCAGGGAATGGTGTTTTTAACAACTGAAGTTGAACTGACACCCCGCACACATTTCAAAATCTCACTTAACATTGAAGTGTGTTTCCTGGGAGAACGTTGCTGCTTCATCTTTATTCCTGACTTCTCAGAGTATTTCATTGGGGGTGGAGAAATAAGTTTCAAAAAACAGACTGCAAGCAAGGAAAAAGTAGGAATTGGCAAGTATTAAAGATAGTCATGTACATTTCCTAAACCTTCTGCTTTCTGAATTATGGAGTGACTCTTCCACCTGTTTTGCAGCATTGGAATTTCAATATATTTTGTTACAGCACAATATCAATAGCCTACTTAACCTGATTGTCCCCCAGGATATAATTATAACATCTCCAGAAGCCTTTCTTCAGCTGCCTTCATAGTTTCTTCCATTACATTTCATAAAATAAGCCTGCACTAAATCACTAAAACTGCTGCAAGTCAGCTGTAACATAGGTAGTGTAAGAGGGAGTTTTTCCATGTCACTTCTGGGTCTGATTGTTCCTCTTTCCAAGCTTTTCTTCCTTAAATAATCTGTACAATATTAGATGTGTTTGATTCAAAAGACCTTTTCAAGGAACACCAGCCAAAGAGAAATCTCTGTTTTCTATGGGTTGCATACATGGTAATAAGAATTAACTATGGTAATAGAATCAACTATTTGTCCAGAGCCATGTTCTAAACCATAAATAGAGCAAAATCATCTACCAGAGATGATAATTCAATGCATTTTCTTGACAAATCATAATATCCATAATTGGAGTTCAAGTATAGTCTTGGAGTTCCACTTAATTTTGCTGTTGTGATGCAGTAACCTCCCTGATAATGTATGGAGAATAAAGGAAGGCACTTTCTGCAAGGTATTTATTCCTGAATTAAAGCCTGGAAGACTCCTTGCTGGATGCAGAATACCTCCTGTTGAAAGTCTTGGTACTCAAGACCTTGTGTAATTATGCCACAGTTCTCTTTGAATCTTTCTTCTTCCTCTACTTCTTTTGGCAGGAGAATAATTGCATTGGGTGTAAAGCTGTTCATTTCAAATGAATTATCTTTTTTTTCCTTACCCTCCCCATTTTTGTTGAAGTTTCACACAACAGACATGACATTTCCTGACCTTCCTGGTTTTGAAGAGCTGGGGATTGAACCAACCCCCCTGGAACAAAAAGCCATCGAAGTCCTGCGCCGTCACCGCAGGTTCCGCTGGTTGGACGCTGAGCTGGAGGAAGCAAAGCCAAAAACACAGCCCATGTAACAGCTGGCAAGAGGGATACTTAAAGCTTCGTAAACTGCATTTGGATGACCCAACTTCTTTGGAGAACTGTGTACATACTGAGTAAAATGTATTAATCATGTAAACTGTATTTCACCAGTGTTGTCTTTTCAGTTAAGGGGGGACTGTCACTGCAATGTGGATTTTCTCTCTGCCACAGAAGAAAATAACTTAGTTGCTTAGCTGGTGAGCCTTGTAATGTTTAGAAGGTTGGGACTAGAGGGAATATGCCATAACACTTGGCCCTTTCTCCCTTGGCTCTCAAAGAAAATGTATCACTGAGCTTTAGGTGCTCAGATAGTTTCAAGAGTGTTGCAGTTTGGGACTAGGTAATCCAGAACATGCCCTTTCCAGTAGGAATTGCTGGGAATGCTGCCTATTCAGACTGCGAGATCTCAGACAAAGCCCTGGTTTTAAGCTTTTGACTCTTAGGAGCTAGGTTTTTTCCACTGAACACGGCTCTTAAAGAAACCGTCAGCCTCCTTCCAGGGAGTTGTAGAGAGACGCAAAGTCACTGAGCCTCCTTTTCTCCAGGTTAAACACCCCCAGCTCCTTCAGCTGATTGCTGTACACAGAGAACAGAATCTCTCACTCCTGTATTGCCAAAGTACAATGAAACTCCTGGGCAAAGTGTTTCTCAGATTTCAAGAGCTTCCACATCAAAACTGCTGCTGCTAATGTTTATTCTGTGAGAAAGAGGTGGGCTCTTGTGAGTTTTTTGGTCCTGTCTTTGAAGGAAGTATTAAATTTGGCTCTCTGATGGATTGTTTATTTTTCTTTTGATAAGTTCAAAAGCTAGGGTAAACTGGAAGTGAAGTGCATATTGTTAGTAATTTGAGCATAAACTTTTATTATTTTTGACTGCCAACTTTTCTCTATCAGACTCTTAACTCTCTAGTCTCATTAGCACTCATTTGCTAAGTGCGGCCCTGATCTTGATTTATTGCACGTTGCTCACATCTTGCTGTCAAAGCACTCGTGTTCCTGAGCTGCTTCAGAAGAGTACAGAGAGATGCAATTATCATATAGCCCTGCACAGCTAACAAGCAATTTCCATTTTCAGATAGCAAAGTGCTGCAGGAAAAGCTGGCAAAGGCAGTGTTGGAATGTGAGGTGCCAGTTCTGGAAATGTTTTTCTTGGTGCAGTGATTTATTTTCCCCTCATTCAAAGCACAGCTTTTCCAGTTGCACCACTGAGCTTTCCTGCAGGATCTTAATTCAGACAGCCATTAGAGGGTGGGATAGGGATGAATATCCTTGAGAAATTTACTTGAAGCAGCTGTTCCACATCGGGAATATGGGTAAAGTGGAGCATCACACCACAATACTTTGCCTTACACAGCGCTTCCCCTTCCCACCTTGCAGAAACTACTCTGTGATTTCTCCTTAGTTGCCTTCCTGAAGCAATTCCTTTATTTTGTAATACAGCTCTGAGTACAGAATTGCTGTAATCCATAGAATTGCTAAGGTTGGAAAAGACCTCCAAAATTGTTGAGTCCAGTCTTGGGTTACCACCTTGGCAACTGGAACAGAGCACTGAGTGCCACACCCAGTGGTTTCTTGAACACCTCTAGGAATTCCACAGTGTCCCTGGGCAGCCCCTTTCAATGCCTAAGCAGCTTTTCCATGAAGAAATTCCTGCTGACATCCAACCTGAACCTCCTTTGGCACAGCTTGAGGCTGTTTCCTATTGTCCTCTTACTGGGAGCAGAGCCTTATCCCCACCCTGGCTGCTCCCTCCTGTCAGGGAGTTGTTGAGAGCCAGGAAGTCCACCCAAGCCTTTTTTTTCTCCAGGCTGAGAAATGCTTAAGGGTTTCTCCAGTTGCTGAGAGGGTAGATTTTAATGACTCAGAGGAGCATTCATGCTGGCAGTAATTATTCTGTAGTTCTCTTTCCCTGCTGTTATTCTTTTCCCTCTGCCCTAAGAAATGCATGTGGATGCAATTCCGTGAGATGAGATCAGAGGACTAATATATTTAAAGCAATTCAAATTTTGAGTAATTAATGACAATATTATTGCAGCTTCTTTGAGATAGGGGAGCAGAAGGTGAAGAGCACTGACAAAAAAGCAAAGGGAAGCTGGTGGCAGAGAGAACATCACTGAGAACAGTGATGGTGTGCTGCTGTAGGGTTTCTTTCCGGCAACTTACTCCCTGAACACCATTCCTTCTTGGAAAAGCTTAACATCAGTTGGGCATGTTGCAAACTACAGAATGGAAATTGCCTTTCCCATTGTCACTAGGGCATGTTAGGTATTTTGTTGTCGAGATTCTGGTTTGAAGCAGCACATGGAATCCACAGCTGGGAAAACATCTCTAGCAACACAGACCTGGCTTGCACTGAATCGCCAGTAGTCGGAGCTGCTGCTTAGCAAATCCTGATCCCAGTTTTCCATTTACCTTTTCGGGTACCTCCTTCCCCAACAATTATTCTCTGGGCTGATACAACTGATTAAAAAGCCATTAAATACCTTCCTCCAAAGTTTCTTGTGTATACACATCCAAAGGGGAGTGGTCAACAGCTCACTCTCCTGATGGACATCGGGGACAAGTGGTGTCCCTCAGGAGTTCATGCTGGGACCTGTGTTAGTTAATACTTTTTCATTACCTTTTTTAATGATGTAGCCAAAGGGATCGAGTGTACCCTCAGGAAGTTTACAGATGACACTAAAGCAAAGTTGTCACGCCTGAGGACAGGACACCATCCAGAGGGACCTGGCACAGGTTGCCCAGAGAAGCTGTGGCTGCCCCATCCCTGGAAGCGTTCCAGACCAGGCTGGATGGGGCTCTGAGCAACCTGGGATAGTGACATGTGTCCCTGCCCATGGCAGGGGATTGGAACAAGATGATCTTTACCCTTCCAACCCCAACCATTCTGTGATTTTGCCAACGGAGGTGCATGTTCCTTGCTTTAAAACCATTGAGTTCACTTGTCTTGAGATTATCCCTGAACCCTACTATTGCAAACACCCTCTACATGGAGGAGATGCCTCTCAGCTTCATCTCCCTGGGCAAAGCAGTCTGGACTACCAAGAAACAGAGTCTCAGTTCTGCCAGAGGTGCACCTTAGGTGCTCTAAGGGATTTGTCTAAAATCCCTTACAGCACCTGAGGAGCCTTTCAAGCGTGCTCAGGTGTGGCTGGAGGGAAGAATGGGGGCAAAGGTGACCACAAACTGCTTAAAGCAGCCCTAGGTGGGGGTGAGGGAGGTAGGTGCGTGGTAAGGAGTTGGTTTGTCTTTGGCAGTGGTGGTTGTGGGAGTTGCTGCTTCCCTTCAGCCAGCAGTGCCTGTGCCAAGTCACTCTTTTGCCTTTTTGTTACCTGAAATATTTGTTGTGGGCTTTTCAGATTCAAGAATGGATGGTATTGCAAGCTGGAGCTTCAGTGAGCAGCTGAAGAATTCTCCCCTGGAGACATCTTGTTTCCTCTGGGTTTGTGTCTTGTGCTTGGCTTCTCAGGGCTACAATGGCATCAGTGCCTCATTTTGTCCCTATTAAGGTGTTTGTGTTGTCTCTCTGCTATGGACTTAACTGGTGTGTAAGGCCTAAATTTATGTTCTAGTCTTTCTATGAGTGGGTAAAATGCAGGTTTTGTTCTCTGTGAATTTGTCCCATCTTTGGCCAACAGGACTTTCTGAGGGAAGGGTGGAGAACAGGAGCACGTACACCCATTCTGTGGGTACCATTTCCTTAGGAAGTTCACCTCTAGCTAATGTTGCTGTTAATTAAAATAAAGCCGATGCTGCCACTGCATTTTTTGAGCCTCTGAAGTCTGAGGACGGCCTGGGCAAAGCGGAGGTTGTATCCCAAGAATGTGTCAGAGCAATAATTTAGTAACACAATTGAGTGAAAATGAAAACAAAAGATGTTTGCCCATTTCCAGTTTTTCCAGCATTTTTCTAACCTTTTCCTCCCACATACACCCCATGCTTTATACCCTTAAGTTGGGCTTGGGTTGGAAAGAAAGAGCCACTCATTTTTCCATCTTTGTTGTGCCCAGACCACCTTATTACTTTCTTTTGCTGCCTTTAGAGTTCTCCCAGCCTGAGCTTCAGTGCATTTATGAATCTATACCAGAAAAAGAAGATACTCTCACATCTTTGTGTTTTCTTGAAACAAGAAAAATCTAGTTATAAAGCATAAATTAAAGAACAATCCCCTTCCCTATTAATTAACTTTTACTCTAAATATTTAAAATTTTTCATGCTAGTCTTCAAAAACTGGCTTCAGTCTATTTGAAATTCCTAATCTGACTTACTCAGGCCACTGACTTCATTTTAGAACCACAGACTCATGATTCCTGGGCAGCCTATCCCAATGCTTGATAACCTTTTCTGTGAATAAATTCTTGCTGAAAAGGAAAACATTCAGAAATGCTTCCCTCCTTGGCTGTGTGCTCAAGCTTGCTTGGTTTTACTGTGTGTGCAGCAGGAACCCACCTTGCAAGGAAGAATTTGAAAAGGAAGAAAAGGTTTTATTCAGTAGTGTCCAGCAGAATAGAAAGAAGAGCTGGTCTGGTGACAGGAGCTATTTAAGGGCCTATTAACTGTCAGTTTCTTTAAGGGAAAACTAACTCAGAGAACAGACAATCATTTAATCTGTTGCCGAGGGATTTGATTAGTTCTGGTCAAACCTTGTGTGGTGAAACTGTGATAATCAATCATAAGATATTTTTTTTAAAAAAACCACACTGCTTTCATTCACTTTTTTTTTTTTTTTTTTGCTTGACTTCTCTAAAGTCAGGAGATAAATTTAGATCTACCTTTTCCTTTTCCTCCCTCTTTGTGAAACTGCAGCCCTGTTGAAACATCAAGTGTGCTTGTTATCAATGGGGTATAGAGCCCTGTTTGCATCAAGTGTGCCCCAGTCAGGACCAGCAGGCAATATTGAACCAAATTGTTATTTGAATTTCATCTGTCACTTGTTAAAAGCAAGAGAAGAAAAATGGTAGTTTTCAGAAAGTTAGATAATTTACTATTGGTTTCACCTGTTTGTCTCTATTTCTGTCCATATCACAGAATAAAGTATTCCATTCCTATACAAAGTACAGGTAGGTCCCTTCATTCTCTGATTCAATTTTTTTTTTTTTTTTTTTAAATTTGGTTGATGTTCCTGGGTTTTGCTGATGCTCTTTAACCTGCTGTATATCTCTCTCCCTGTACCCATTTTCCAGTGCAGTGCATTTTGCATTAATTTTCTGGTACATCACCTGAGGGATTTTTAGAATATTCAGCAGACTGGGAGCCTTTTTCCCTTGTGCTGAGGTCCAGGTAGGGTGAGGACAGGACATCCACCAGCTTGGCAATTAATTACCAGCACTAGGAGGGCTAAAGGGCAGAGCTCCTCACGGTCAGCCACCCAAAAGCCCTCAGTAAACTGTGGAAGACCAAACACTGCCAGTGACAGGGAGGGTCCATCAATCCCACAGAGCAGATCAGGGTCATATCCCATCCTCTGTTCCTGGAATCTGGGGCTTTGCATGGAGCTCCCTGCTTGAAACCAAGCACTGACAGTACCTGGGTGTGCAGCTCAACTTTCTGTAGCAAAAGTGATTTTAGCAATTGTTTCATACTTCCCTGACACCCGCAGATTCTGTCTTCAGTTATCAGTCATGGCTGTAATCTCAGATTAGATTTCAAACCGTGTTTTTCCTGATTTTTCGTGAGACTCGGCGTTACTTCAGAGCATGTTCTTCCATCTGTTCACTGTGAATCTACTTGGAGTCCCTAGTTCTCCCAGACAAGGCAAAATGGTACCTGGCAGTGTGTGCTTGCCTGCAGAATTCCCCAGAAATGTGCCATCTGTTTCCAAGTGCCTAAAGGATCAACGGTAATGACAGCAGCTTTGACACCATACCTTACCTGAGCCCTGCTGTGGCGGGCACACGGAGCTCTGAAGTCAGTGCTGGCTTCTCATTCCATTTGTATTCCTCTTGCAGTGGTTCAAAAAATATTTGCAAATGTAGGTCAGTTCTGTGTGGATTGTTTAACAGGAATTCTCCCTGGAAGTGTTATTTATGCAAGTGTCAGGACTCAAGCCTGGGAGCTCCATGGTGCAATGGCACACTTCTTCCAGCCTCTGCTTCTGTGGGGAGTTTGATAAAGGGGAAATTCTTGTCAGACACAGGCAGTTTGAGGAGGAATTACCAATTTGCTATAATTCAAGGAGTAGTGCTACTAGTATAATTCAAGATGCTGTGCTAGAGCTCCACGCTGACAGCCACATCCAAAAAAAGGTGGAAACAATTATTTGCAAACCTTTATGAGCAACTCCATAGTTGCCCAGGTTTGGTTTTGCACCTCCTTTAGACTTTGAACTTGTGTGTCTGCTGGGTTTCTTTTTTTTTTGTTGAAGGGGTGCAGGTGCCATTAGTGTGGATGAACTGAGGCTGGCTCCTTCTTTACCCCACCCTAGAAATGCTCCCTAATGTGTTCAGCTCAGTCTGCATCGAGTTCCATGTCTCTGGGACTGGCAGGCAAGTCCATTGGTTTAAGTAATAGCACACTGTGCTGCAATCTGCTGCATAATTATACACTTAATTAGATTCACAGTTTGCTACCTATGTCACACTGTGACAGGGCTTGCTGCTCTTTAGGGAGGGCAAAAAAAACCTCGTCTGCCTATAGCTCAGAAAAGCATCATAACAGTTGATTTTCTCTCTGCAGGTTCGAGTTCCTCTTAAAAGAACCTGCAGAACAGATTAAAGCTCAAGTAATTAGTGTTTATTAAATGTCAGTGGGGAACACCCCCAATTAAAATAAGCCTTTGGGCTTGCAGGGGGAAAGCTCTGAGAACACGATGATGATGACAAACACACTTAGAGCTATGGGGTAAGCAGAGTAGAAATTTCAGTGTGTGAGTTCTGAGGGACCTGTGATTGTGAGGTCTTACATGACCATCACGGATTGTCTGGGAGGAACCTTACAGATCATCCAGTTCCAACCCCCCTACCATGGGCAGGGACACCTTCCACTATCCCAGGTTTCTCTGAGCTCTATCCAGCCTGGCCTGGCACACTGCCCGGGCTGGGGGAGCCACAGCTGCTCTGGGCACCCTGTGCCAGGGCCTCACCACGCTCACAGGGAGGAATTTCTTCCCACTATCCCACCTAAACCTCCTTTCTGTCAGTGTGAAGCCATTTCCCCTTGTCCTGTCACTCCAGGCCCTTGTCAAGAGTCCCTCTGCGTCTTACTGTAGGCTCCCTGGAAAGAGCTTCAGGCCCTGGAAAGCCACAATGAGGTCAATATCTCATGAGGTGAATCACTTTCGCACAGGGTAAACATGTTCTTATGTGTTATTTAACAAAATATCTTGTGGTGTTACATTTTATTGGAATGGTATGCTCTGTCTCACTCCTCGAAAAGATAGGGTTCATTCCAAGCCCTGGATCCTCCCCTGCAGTACCAGGTGCCTGCAATCCCATCGGCCCAAGGCTCATTCCGTGCCCGCTTTGGATCTCCCTGTTCGGCTGTGCGGGGGAGACCAGAGACTCTCTCTTGGCCCTTTGCTCCCTAGGCTCTCCCTGTCTTCCCCTCTGTTATAGATGTATGGCTAATTCATGCTATAAGTAAATATGTGTACGTATAAAATATTACATGAATCCGCTGCATGCCCTTGACGACTCTGGCTGGGAGCATTGTCCTATTTCTATTCAATCAGTTCCTGGACCACGCTAAAGATAATATCAAGTCCTCAGCCTAAGAATGAAGCCTTCCCAGGCCATGAACATGATCTTCTTTGCGATGATTAAGCTATTCAGGAGAAAGGACCGCCAGGCCAGGAACAGATTACATCAGTCATCCCGAAGCACCGAAGCACCGAAGCACCGGCACCACCCGAGTACATGTGAAAGAAAGCTATACAGACATCGAGGCACACCTTTTGCATCCGTGTGGACTCAGTTATCCATGTGAAAAGAACATCCAGGAAGGACAGAGAGGACTGTAGAAACACCGGGACTGACTTTTGCATCCCTATGTTCTAACTCTACATATGAACAAACACAAGGGACATCCTGTGTTATTGAGGCCTCCGGGAAAATACAGGGTATATAAGCTGGCTGTACGAGATGGTCGGGGTGAACCTCCAGGGAAACGCTGGCCTCTGTCAGTCGGATCCAGGTTCACCCAGCGCCAAATTCCGGAATTGACGCTGTCTTGGCTGTGGCGGATTTTTGATAATTTGTAATTAATATAAAAAATCTTTGACCATTTTTTTTAATTTGGCTGCGGATTCAATCATTTATAACACCTCCCTCCCCCTTTTCCCCTTCTCCCTCAGAAACCATGCTGCTCCCGGAGGTGGGACCCCCAATAAACCCTCATCTAATTAGCATCCTCAGGAGCCGTGGGGTAGCCTGCTGCTACCAGCGAACAGACAGCTTAGGGGGCCTCCCAGGGATCCCCCAAATGAACAGCAACAATATCTGTCTTCAAAGTATCTTCCTTATGCATGTTTAATCTGCCTTAAAGCTGTGATGAGCGCTGCTTTTGTGTGTCAGCAAATATGAAAGAGCCTTAATTTACCGTTATTTATTTTAAACAATATAATATTTTGGAATGGAGGTATCCATGGGGCTCTGAGCAACATGGTCTAGTGGAAGGCGTCCCTGAAATTGCAGGGCTGGATGATCATTCAACCCTTCCAACCCAAGCAATTCTATGATTCTGTAAGTATGTCACTTAGTCCTCCACAGAGCAATCCTTCCATCCTTCTCTGTGAAATGAGATGAAAAAGTGGGCATTAAAAATTTTATTTCCCATCCTGTTCGTCCTCTTCCTTTCAAGACAGAAACCTTAGAAGTGTCTGACTGCTCAAAGCCTCCACAGATGGGCTGTTTCCGTAAGCAGGATGCTGCAACAGTGCAGCATTTCAGGGACTGTGTCAAGCTGTCCGCACTTGGAAGTGTTCAGAAACATAAGCCAACATTTCCCTCTGAAAGGGAGGAGTCCTTCACATCTTGCTGCTGCAATTATGGCAGATTGCGTTTGCACAGACCCTCCTAAAATACTGTGAAGCTGGTTGTTTTGCATTTCACTGAGCAATGCCAGGATTTAGGAGCCTATGCTGTTAATTAGGAAAGTGGTTCTCCCTTGGCACTGGTGAGGCCACACCTGGAGTGCTGTGCCCAGTTGTGGGCCTCTCACTTCAAGTAAGGTCCCTTCTGTTCACACCATCCCAGCCTCTTTGCTTGATAACCCCATACACCATTTCTTCACCAAACAGCTGGTGCCTCTCTCCCTCCTCCATCATTCTTAGCTAAAAACTTTCCTCGGCAGGTTGGACAGTTCTCTGCCTTGGGTATTTTAACTCTGGTGTTTTCATCACTTCAAAAAAGATTGCTAGGAGCAGGAAAGATTCAGTAAACTTTGACCAAAAGAAAAAAAATTAATAATAATAATAGTGCCTGTGCAACTGTTTCATACCTCTGATCTGTAGGAGTTTCCCATAATGCTGTTTAGGGTAATTTCTCATGCAAGCACAGTGCACACAGCCCATAAATCTTGCAATGGAAGAACCACTCAAGCTCTATGTCCAAAAAGGGCTCCTTTGCCCCCTGCTCATGGAAGGCTGTTCCAGAATTTCATAGTTCTGATCCTTAGAAACTTCTCCCCAATTTTCAACCCACATCTTTCCTCAGAGAGTGGAGATAAACAAGTCCATATGTTCTTCTTAAGCCAGGATTGTCTTTTAGCTTAGGAATTTCTCTCCTTTGTATTTTTCCCTCCTGAAAAATACAAAAAAGAAGCCATCAACTTCAACTTCTTAGCAATTTAATTTTGAACTTCATTTTCTTAGGCAAGACAAAGTAAGCTTTTTTTTTTTCTTCTTAGTTTCTTTTCATTCAAAGGATTTTCTTAACTGCCTTCATAGTTTTGTCCTATTGATCTCTCGTAGTCATCCTGTTATCAAGCAGCAAATGGAGCCTTTATTCTTTTTCAGTCTGAACACATAACAGAGGAGAGATTCTGTTCAATCTCTGCATAGACATTGTTTACTTGGTGTATTTCATGTGATTTCTATAATTATAGTCCTTTAGGTCACCCAATATTTTTGACTGATTTCCCAGCCTTTCTGGAAAAATCTGATTTAACAAACTAGTGATACGGCTCTTCATTGTCATGGCTATATAAGCAGCATTTTAGAAGTGATATCTGGAGTAGAAACCATCAACTATTTCTGGCAATGAGAATGAAAAACCAAGCAGGCAGATGTCCTTGTCTTTTCCATTGAAATAATAGATGTTTTATGCAAGACACTGGGGGAGAGGGGGGGCACAAACAACAACAACAAAAAAAACCCCTGAAAATATGTAACTGCTTAAAGAATAAAAGGGGCAGGAAAAAGTTTGTCTCCATTTCAGGTGGGAATATAGGGTGGTCCTCAGCTTTGAAAATAAGGTTAAGGAAATGTACAAATTGGCACCTTCCTGAACCAGTTTTGGTGTTTAGGGAGAGTGTGTTTCAAGGTTGAATGAAGTGCCTCTGGAGTCCACAGGCAAGGACATTTCATTTTATTGTCAATAGGACTGAGAATTTTTAGAAGGAATTATGATTTTTGCAAAATTTTCTTCCACCCAGTCTCAAGGCTTGAAGTCTGGCTCCTGCAGAGCATGGCTCTGGACCAAAATTGTGCTTATGTCCAGAGCAAAGGCAGGGGGTTTCCTGATTCCTGTCTTCACAGCAGGAGCCCTGGGAGGTTTTGGATGAAGAAAACCTGTGCTGTTCTTGACCATGAGGCCCTTCAGAGCTGGGTAAGGTTCAGGACAGTGTGAGAAGCTGCTGCTCTCAGATGGATGCTGCACAGCTCAATGGGCAGCCTCAAGCCAGCTCACAGGGGCGAAACATGGGAAATAAGGTAAATGCATTCCTTAGTGTGGAGCTGTGAGAGTGGGGACTCTTACCAGCCAAGTGGGGGAGTCCCCCAGTTGCCAAAAGGGACACAAGTTTTGAGGTCACTGTGAGTTTAGCTGAATGTGAGGCAGTGGTTCAGCCAGGTGAGTCCAGTGCAAGTGCAGTAAACACAAAGCCAAGCACTGAAATGTTGCAAGACTTTAGGAAACATTCAGAAAACAGAGGCCTTGCTGCTTTGTGTCTCTGGTAGTTTTGCATTACCTGAATTCCTTCCTAACCTACAGATTTGTCTCCAGGCAGGCTTGAAATTAGAGAAGATATTACTAATTTTAGATTTTTGTCCAGGTTTGCAGCTGTGCACAGCTCTAGTCTAGATATAGTTGTGTGAGAAGTAAAAAGTTCTGAGCCTGCAATTTCAGGTCTGTGATGAGGGCTCCTGTATCTTCTCTGATGTGATACAAGGAAAAAGGTTTTCATCATGACAGTTGTTCACTGTTGGTAAAACTCCAAGAGACAGTGAAGTCCTCATCCTTGGAGAGTCTCAAAACTAGGTAATTTTTCATGGAATCATATCAAGAATGGCTTGGCTTTGAAGGGAACATTAAAGATTATCTAGTCCAAGCTGTGGTTACTATGCTGGATCACTGGGAACCAGGCAGTGTCCTCTCCATCTCTGTGTGTGGGTGGTGTGCACCCAAAGGTGTTACCAGTCTAAAAAGAGCCTGAAGATATCTCTAGATCACAATTTAGACAGCTTTGGGACCTGCCTTTGGGGTACAGGGGGCTGAATTTCTCCCAGGAGCTGGAGTTCTGTGCCTGCTGGCTTCCTCCTGAAGCCAGGACCAGCGCTGCACTTTGAAAGGGCTCTCAAGCTCCCTCCAAGGAAAACCAGATTTGATGGAGAGGAGGAGCTGATCAGCCATCCTCTTCAGTTTAAGAGATTTTCTTTTCTCTGTGGCTGTTTGTGTTTCTTTTTAATCATTTGAAACCGCCCTGGGACTGCTCTGCCTCGGCTGCTGCTTGTCTTGAGATTTGTAAGGATTGAGCTGTGAGTTAGGACTGCTCAGTGTTGAAGTGCTTTTTCATCCTGGAGGTTTAAGGCACCTGGCTGAACTTCCAGGCAAATCTCCTTAGTTCCAGCATGGACCCTGAGGAGAGATGTTCAATCAAGAAATTCCACATGAGCTTCAAAATTCATTGATGGTAGGGCTGATTTCTTTGTTTGCTTTTTCCATACAAAAGTGCCCTTTCCCCCCAAATTTTCCATGAAGTTTTGTAGTTTTTTTTCCTTGTTAAACTTTTCCAAATCTCATTTTAACCATTTTAAAATAAAGTCAAATCCCCCCTTTCTTCCCTCCTAAACAATGCTGTAGATGAGAAACTAAGCCTTTTATTACAGAAAAACAAAATTTCCAAGTGATATCCTGTGTTTCAGGAGTCATTCCCGCAGCCTTGAAATCAGTATCTGCCTGTCTTGGGGGGGTTTCAGCTCTTGTTTCCCCTGTGGTACAACGTCTTCCCAAATCCTTAGGTCTTTGCAGTTGAAGAAATGCAACTCCACTTGTTCCTTGTAAATACTTTTTGCAAATGGAGAAATCTGCATAATTCATCAGAGAAGGGTTCTGATTTCTAAATAGTTGAGCTGCATCTCTTCCCACTTTCTCCTTCTGTTTATATTCACCTCCTGATTAAAGGCAGGAGCATGAAGTGAGGTAGGAGGCAAGGATTTAGCCCCAGATGTGTCTCCCTCGCTTTCCAAAATGTTAACAGAGCCCTCGCACGAGCTCCCAGCAGGCTGAACATGTGGCTACCCCCTGGGAAGAGCCTTTCCTGAATTTCTCAGACACAGATCAAGATGCAGGCTCTGTGCTGCTGCCCCTGCTCAGCAGCCCTTGTGTCAGCAAACCTGACATTTTCCTGAGCAATGTGTGTGCAAACACCCAGGGCACAAATCAGGAGACACCTGAGCACTGGAGCTGATCACATCTTATTTCCTGCACAGGGATGAATTGTGGAAGGATTCTTCTCTGTTAACAAATGTTGAGGGGTTTTTTTTCCCTTTGGAAGGGGAATCTCTAGTCTTTCTCTCCTCTGTGGAAACTTGCTGTATCAGAGATTTATGGCTTTCTGGTGCTTTTAGTTGAAATCAGGCAGTGGTGGCACTGCTAGAGAGACAAGGGCAGCTGCTAGGGCAGAGAGAAATCAGGTGGCACTTGAGTAAAGAGCAGTTCTTGGACACTTTTAGCACAGGTCCTGCTCCGAGGCTGTGTTTTATAGCCTCTTGATAGATGTGCTGGCATGTGAGCTGACAGGGAATGAGCTGGTGAGGGTTTCTTAGGCTGATTTGATTCAGGTGCTGCTGATAGTGGCTTAGAGGAACCTTTGTGTCCTCTGGGGGAGCATCAGTGCTCCTGGGGAGTCATTTTCATCTCACAGGTAGGAAAAGTTGTGGAAGCTCAGCTGTCAGTGGCTGGTACCTCAAGATTCTTTGACAAGGGGAAATTTCACACACACTTCTATTCAGTTTGGGAAATTGATTTGCAAATGTTACTATAAACAGGCTCAGTTACTCTAACTGAGTTTATACTGACATAAACCAAGCCTGCCATGGGCGGGGACACTTTCCACTACCCCAGGCTGCTCAGAGTCCCATCCAGCCTGGCCTTGGACATTTCTGGGGATGGGGCAGCCACTGCTGCTCTGGGCAACCTGTGCCAGGGCCTCTCCACATTCATAGGGAAGAATTTCTTTCTGATACCTAATCTAAATTTCCTTTCAGTGTGAAGCCACTCCCTTTTCTCCTGTCACTACATGCTCATGTAAATAGTCTCTCTCTCCTTAGCAGATTATTATTAAAATAGTAAAAAGTTGAGGAACAGATACTTTGCTAACAGATAATATGTCTGAAATTTATTATTTCCCCCCCCCCACCCCTATTAATAAATCCAGCTCCCTGGATTTGCCTCTTCATGATGGTGTGAGAGTGCAAATATTCACTTGTATAGAACTTCCAGGTGAGAAAAGCCGCAGGTCTTGGTGGAGTAAAATTTCATAATGAAGTTCTTATTATAGAGTTTTGGTCTTAAAGTTCATTTAAGGTTGGCCACTGGTACAAAAATGTTTGCCTGGCTTCAGGATCAAACTTATTTTTAAGGCAGCTGATGGGAGCAAAACTGGTTGTGCACCTCTCATCAGCAGACAAGTTTCAAAATAAGTGTGTAACAGAGCTCAGCTGCATGGGATTTGAATGTGAATGACTGGCTGGGGCAGGAAAAATATCTGGCAGTGTTTGTACAGCATAATATAGCTTGGAGGCTGCCTTTGGGAAATGTTTTAATGGGGATTTAAGGTATCCACTCTCTTCATTTTGCACAGAATAGACTATCTAACATGCCTAATGATGATGGGTGAGAGATGTTATCTAATTTTTCCTGTATTGAACCCAGGAACTAATTCATATGACCTCTCTAGTTAGGTATAATCATCACATTAAAAAAAAAAAAGGTTGAGAAAGAGCAAAGTCATCTCTGTGAAAGACAGAGTATAAATGCAGATTTTTCTTTTGCAGTAAAACTACTAAATTATGTCTTCTCAGCCTGAAAACTCAGTGTTTGCATATGAAATTGCAGAAAAGAGGATATTTACTT
The DNA here is from genome assembly GCF_963513975.1 of Fringilla coelebs. Classification (NCBI taxonomy): domain Eukaryota; kingdom Metazoa; phylum Chordata; class Aves; order Passeriformes; family Fringillidae; genus Fringilla; species Fringilla coelebs. Next base: position 55,585,430 of record NC_140033.1, on the reverse strand, counting down.
TACCTGATCCCTTTGCTTCCCTACTTAAAGAGCTTTGATCTGAAGTTAATAAAAAAGAAGCATAATCTGTACAAAACAGGTGTACCCTAGAGACTTTTAAAATAGCTTTTCCAAAAAATTTTGGGTTTTAATTGACAGCTAGGAAGTTGGGCCAAAAAAAGGAGACCATTTTCAAGCTGAGATGAACAGCCATTTTTCTGTCTGACTCTTTAACAGAGGCTGCATGAGGAGGTATCAGTCCTTTGACTCCTGAGCTGATCCTTCTCCATGCAGATTTGATTCCTCACCTTCCTGCTGGAAAACTCACGAGGTGAATAGGTTCTCTGTGATTAGGATGATAAGTGGAGTGGCTGGAGAGTTTTAAGAGGTCTGTTCAATGTGACTTTTATATGCACTTCTGTATGACCAGCGAGTTGCCAAAGTTCTGCTGAGGAGCTTTTGAAAAATCATGGAAGTGTTGGCTGGAGGGCACCGCTGGGAATCCTCCTGCAAGGGCAAATTGCCACCAGGTCACACCAGCCACGGCTTTGCCTGTCTGGATCTTGGAGGCTTTTGTTGATGAAGTTTCTGTGACACAGGAGCCCTTGAAAATGATACCTTGTCCTTTGTGTTAGCTTATCCCCCACAAAAGCTTTGCAGGAATCTGTAAAGGAGAGAAAATGTGCCCACAGCTGCAGAAATAAAGATTAATTGGTTTGTTGCCTTTCAAATGATTTGGTGTATTATATTTTAATAGTTTAAGCTGGTTCTATATTTAGCACTTATGCTTCTAGAAAAAATTAAAAGGCTTTTGTTCCACTGATCCTGAGGATAATCAGGCTTCAAATTGGAGATCAGGACATGTAGAATGGGTTAGGGGAGTTAATTATTCAGAAACTGAATGGCTCAGATATTTTCCTGTCTTTTAAAAGCTCTAAAGCTTAACTGTTTTTCCCAATATAGGAGATTTTCATAGAATCAGAGAGTTATAGAATGGTTTGGGTTGGAAGGGGCCCTTAGGATCATCCAGTTCCACCCCCCTACCATGGGCAGGGACCCCTTCCACTATCCCAGGTTGCTCAGAGCCCCATCCAGCCTGGCCTGGAACACTGCCAGGGATGGGGCAGCCACAGCTTCTCTGGGCACCCTGTGCCAGGGCCTCAGCACCCTCACGGGGAACAATTTTTTTCCAATATCCAATCTAACCCTCTCCTCTGTCAGTGTAAGACATTCCCCCTTGTCCTGTCACCCCAGGCCCTTGTCAAGAATCTCTCTCCACTATGGATTCACAGTTTCAAGAAACGCCTTGGTCTCCATCTTCTGCCTTTCCTGGGGATAGTTTGGGGAAGCCTTGGAGGACAGGGTGACACATCCTGTTCTTTAGTTTCTTTAGTTTCTGTGTGTTTGCACAAAACAAGTCAGAGCTGCACGGGCCTCTGAGCTACAACCATCTTACGGCATAATTCAGGGCCACAGGGCAGAATGACAGCATTACTCAAATTAATCAAGTGCTTCTGGTTTTCCATAGTCCAGCCTGCTGCTCAAAATTCTATCTGAAGTGAGGTCAGGTTGTGCAGAAATGTGTCAAGTTGGGTCTTAAAAACCTTTAGCGCTGTAGACTGCCCGTCACCACATCTCTAGGCACCCTGTTCCTGTGCTTTGATATTTTCCTCTGCCTTTTTTCTCCACCCTCATGTTCAGGAAGAGCTCCCCTTGCTTAAATTCAGAACACTTATCCGTTTTTCTGGAGCTGGCATGTGAAATCCCTGCTCTTTGGCCTTGGCAAAAGCCTGTCAGGGACTGGAAGGTGGCTTTAACGTGTCCCAAGAGTTTTATTTTCAGTGTAATCAAGCTCCAATGCCTCAGCTTCTCCTCACAGGACGAACTCTCAAGGCTGGACAACTTTGGTGCCACTCCACTGAATCATTCCAGGTTACTTTTAAAGACTCCCTGAAATAGCTGTTCATGTTTTAGAAGTGGTTTATGATTCATCCAAAAGTATGGATAATCCTGGCTAAAACATTTTGACTGGCTTTCCTACAGACCTGTGCACAGATACATGAACACAGCATCTGTTTTGTGTCCCCTTGACCTTCTGTCTGGGTCATTTCTTTAATTTTGTGTCTCTCCCATGACACCCAAGAAGTCCTATAGTCGTGCCACAGAGAAAATACAGAGGTTTTGCCTTGGACTTGAATGAAATAAAAGCATTTGTCTTACTCCTACTACTTGTCTCATTAATTAGGCAAAACATCAAGAAAATGCTTCTTAGAAATGCACATCTGTGGTTCTTCAAGGAGAAAAGACCCTGGATATCACTGCATACGTCTTATTATCATGGTAAATGTTAAAAAGTGCAAGTAATGTATGTTAATATTGAGTTTTCCTGTCAATTCAGATGAGCACATTAAGAATAAATGGATTCCAACCCCTCATGCCACTACAAAATAATGTTCCTTCTCTTCTCAGACTTGGTCAAGAAAATCACTTCAGGAATAGAAATGAGCTATATAAGGCTGTACCCTGGCTTCCCAGTAGGCACAGTACTAACTTTATCCCAGCATAGTGCTCGGGCTAATATGAGTCATCTGATAACCTCCTCATTGTGCACTGACCTCAACCTTGGACCAAAATAAACAGAAATTCAATTACAAACCTCTCCTTGGTGCTCTCACCCTCCCTCCAGTGTGTCTGAAGCTCTGAGCAGTGAGGCAGGCTCGGCTTGGCTTTCTTTCCCATCCGGCTGCGGTGAAATGGGAGCTGAGCCTCGGGATAGATTGTGTTTGTCCTCCAAAGAGCACCAGGATCTGATCCTGTGTTCAGTGGGTTCAGCTCTTGCTCTGCTCAATGCACGTGGGTTGCTCCTGCCTGATGTTGAGCAGGAGTCCTCTGTGGTATGGGAAAAGCCTTGCATCTCCCCCTCAAGGCAGGACCTGGTGTCTAATAGCTCATTTCTTCACTTTCCCTGCTTGCATTAACAGTTGGAAAAGATTATTTGTAGGTTTCCAATTTTTTTCCATTCTCCCTTCCCAACAGCCAGATGCAAGTTGGAGACCTTCAGAAAGAGAATAGGGCACTTGGGACAGGGAAAGAGCAGGGAGGATCAGTGATAGGATATTTTTGGGATAAGTTTTCCTCTGAAACAAGTCCACTTTGAGGACACAAACCTCTGCCTGTATTCAGGAATGACCACCTGAGATGTGTTGTGCATATCAAGAGAGGGATGGTACATTGCCACACATGGATGTGGGCTTGTTCAAGCACTGCACTGAGCAGAGATAACTCCAAGATAACTTCAGCTCTGCCACTGGGGCTTTGTGTCTTTGGACACTCAGCTTGTGCCTCTTCCCCATCTACAAAACAGGGCCCACCACTAAGCCTGTTACAAAGCCATACCCTTTTAAGGGAAAGATTTAGGGGTTTGTGCTTTGTCTGGAGAAGATTCCATAGGGCCAATTAATGGAGGGTGCTGAGCATCCCTGCACCAAAAACAAAGCTGCTCATCTTCTAAAGCCTTGATTTAAATCTCAGTGAGCTGTAAATTATAGAAAAAAGTACCTTGGTCTCTGGAGCAATCCAGTCCTGATCTGTCTTGAAATAAATATTTGAAACTTCACAGTGAAAAGCAGATGTTAAATTCATGTTATTCTGCAGTGCCTCTGAACTATTTGCTTGAAGATTAGCCCCCTTTCCTGTTCTTGTTGTGCATTGGTCGCCTGTTCTCCAATATCTGAAACCACTAAAGCAGGAAAGTCATCCATGAGGAAAAAAAAAGGTTAATGCAACAGATTTTAAGGTGCATTTTCAGATGCATCATGCAAAAACTCCTTAAAAGATTCAATAACATTGTCACATGTGAATTTACAAGGACGTGTATTTCTACAGCCGGGGGATAATTATGTAAAAAGCACAGCCCTGCAACCAAATATGCATGCAAACATGCCCAAATATACCTAAAGATTTGTACAAAGCTTGCACTTATTTGGCTTTAATAACTGCCCACATATCTGGGAAGAGTAAAGGTGAATCTGACAAAAATTCTAAGGGTGAGTCAAGAAGTTTGGGTGGAAGGCACTACTGAAACGTGGAATCATTCTGTTGAAGAAGACCCTTAAAAAGTTGGGACTTGCAGACACCAAAGTTTCAGCACTGAATGTCACAAAGAGAGAAAAGATGGTTCTGTTCTAAGTAAGAGCCTACTCACTTAATTTGTACCCAAACCACCCTGGAATGAAAGGATTCTTTCATCTGAATGCTTCAGGCTCAATGCACTTTTTGTTTTACATGAAGCCTGAGGCATTCACCTCCTGTCACTTTGCTAGTGAAGTGTTTTGCCTCCTTTATGATGCAATCTGAAGGTCTTTGTATTCAGCAGAACGTTTCCTTCTCATGTCAGTTAGCTGGGGAAGAGCTGTGCACCTCATTCCTTTGAAAAATGGATTAATGATTCAGAAGTGCATTAACATTGAATGTCCACAGTCAGGCACCTCAGAGAGTGTTATCTTGACTAGCTCGGAAAATTACCTTCCTCTTTCCAAGGTGGACCAAAACCACACAAACATAGCAGTTTCTTGTGGAAATGAAATAACAAGCTCGCACATAAGTTCAAGTTTCTCTGGAAGCAATATTCTTTGAGTCTGGGGTAAGATTTTGAACTTGAGATTGAGCGTAGTGTCTCTAATAAGCACAGAAGGAAAAGAAAGGAGGTGGAGATAATGGTTGGCTTCCTAAGAAGTCAATATGAGATGACTTGCCATGCTGTAGTGCTTGGAGCTCATGGAAGTCCTTGGTGCAAGTAGTGGCGATCACTTGGGAATAGCAGAGAGAAATCCATTTTTTGATTGGTCCCTAATTTTTTGTTCCTCACCCAGTTATTTGAATTGCCATGATGGTCTGTGCCTCTGATTTTATGTGCAGTTCACCCACTGAGAAGATTGTGGAGTGCACAAATTCCATCCCTCAGCAGTATTTAGGTTTATTTCTCTTTCCACAAATTCGACCTGTTTTAATACCCTTTAAAGGAGCAACTCTGTAGCTTAAATAACTATCAAGTTTATATTTTAATTTTAAACCTGTGTCTGTTAGAAGGTCCTTGTCCATTCATTTTCTCTTCTGATCCAGGACAAAGTTCTGCATACATTTGGCATCCTGGAAGTGAGATCCCAGTGTCCTGTGGGTCCCTTGGACCTCAATTACCTTGATGCAATCCTGATGGCTGCCAGCAAACGTCTGCATGTTTACCCAGGGATAATCAATAATACTTCGGGCTCAGAAGCAATGATTGATAACTGGAGGCTCTTCCACTTGTCTTCCTGTGAATTTAATTCCTGTAAAAATTGGTGATCAGACAAACCTCCTTTCAAACAATGAGGATGGTAGTCCTTCCTTACTTGCAAAGATTGGGGAATTACATTTTAACCAAGGCTGTCTGAGAATCCTTTGTGAGGACAGTTCTCTGATGGAAAATGCATATTATTAGGCATCAGCAGTAGCTGAAATTTAATGACAAGAAAGTTTTTACTTCCCCCTCTCAAGGATGGATATAGGGAATGATCCTTGCTTCTCTGCTCAGAGGAAACTCAGGAGCAGCTGCCAGGTGGGGATGAACTGCAGCCACCTTGTTTTCTGTTCCACTCAGCAGCATCCTTGGAAGCCAGGCACTGGGAAAGGGCGGAGCAGAAAGACACAGGAGGCTGTTGCTCAGTCTTATGGTTCTTACAAACAGCCACGGTTGGATCCTTTTTCTCCTGAGGAGCAGGCAGGGAAAATGGGGCAAGAAAGAAATGTATACATAAGGCAGCAAACCCTTAATGACAAGCATGTTGAATTTCCACAGGTGTATTTCTGGTTCAGTGAGCTGATAAAAAGTGGAAGACAGGAAGATGGTGTTTCTTTAGGTTATCATTTCTTTAGGTTATCATTTCCTTGGGTGTCAGAGGTCAGGTGAATTCATCTGACATGAGGCAGGAGTGGACATAGAATCATGGAATGGTTTGGGTTGGAAGAGACCTTTAAGATTGTCTCATCCCACCCCCCTGCTATGGGCAGGGACATCATCCACTATCCCAGGTTGCTCAGAGCCCCATCCCACCTGGCCTGGAACACTGCCAGGGATGGGGCAGCCACAGCTGCTCTGGCCAACCTGTGCCAGGGCCTCAGCACCCTCAATTCTTCTCAGGGAAGAATTTCTTCCTAATACCCAATCTAAACCTACTCTGTTTAAGTCCATTCCCCTTTATCCTGTCACTACATCTCCTTGTAAAAAGTCTCTCCACGTGTTTTTTGTAGGCTCCCTTCAGGTGCTGGAGGGCCGAGCAGTTTGATGTTGCTTTGTTGCCACAGTGCTCAGCTGGATCCAGCTGCAATGTCCCCATAAGTCAGATATAATCAGCAGATGAGACATCTCAGAGCAGGAACAGCACGGCCACAGAAACCTCTGAATCTGTTACTGCAGGCTGGGTAGGCTTACATGTAATTGAAGGAATGCTGGAAGCAAACCTCTTGAGTGGGTTTTCAGTAGCAGCAATGTCCTTCTAACAGTACAGCAGAGGAAGGACTCTCAGGTCAGTGTTGCCCCTACAAGGAGGCTGGAGCTCCTATCTCAGAACATGTTCTTGCATTACCTTTGCAGAAACATCTGCCAAAGGGGCCCACTGCAGTGGAAAGCAGCCTGATCCTTCCAGTGTTCCTGGGGGATGTGCTTGGGAGAGAGCACTGCTTGGCTGCAGAGAAAGAAATCTGTGCAAGAGTCTTCCTCTGAAGGCTTGGCAAATATTTTTCTTTTGTAACCTCCCTGCTATGTTGTTTGGGATCACGCAGGGAGCATTTTACTGGGCTGCAATGATCTCCACAGCCTGGGCATCAGGTGCTGCAAAGAGCTCAGGATTTGCAGAATTAGCTCAGCATTTGCAGAATTATTGGTCATTTTGGGCTTACAAAAATAGACATGATCTTTAAGGCTCCATTCCAATAGCTGGCTCTGATGACAGCTCAAAATGCCTCACAAAATGAAGTGCAGTTAATGCTATTTCTGTCCTGAGCTGATCTATGGGGTTTTTAAAAATTATTATTCTTAAATATTAATAGCAATGTCTCCACAAATTATTCAAAGTTCAGAATTCCACATTTCCTGATCATTTAGTGAATCCATTCCTTAAGCTAGGTGCTACTTATGCTGAAATGGCTGAAAGAGCATTTCTCAGCAGGATAAAAACCTGAAGGATTGGGATCCCTCTCCTCAGGAGAAATGGTTCCCTTGGGAAAAATCCTAGAGAAGCTGCTCCTGAGAACCTACTGGGAAAGAAGAGGAGTTTTGTTTTCTTTTTAAAAGTCTAGAATAATTCATTTATTTTTAGATGTTTGGCAGTGAAGCTGGTTGCTTTAGGGATGCTTAAGCTCTTCTTAAATTCAAGTGAGGTTTCTTGTTTTTCTTTCAACACCAAGATGCCAGGAGTAGTTTTGATTCCACAGACCTGTCAGTTTTAGTTTTGTTTGCTTAATTGACAGTCTGATAAAGTCTTGTTTGCAAATATTTTGGTTCCAAGGGTTTGACTGGCCCATCACAAAGGCAGGGATTTATAACAGGAAAAGACTGGGATATGATATGTATTGTAAAGAAAACTTTTCCTAAAAATCAGAGGCTACTCAAAGCAGAGTTCTAGAAAAGGTTAGCATGTGATGATGTGTACAAAAAGGAAATGAAATTTCTGGGGTTTCAGGGCTGTGGAACTAAAACATAGGAACTTTATGGCTCAAATTCAAAAACAGCTTCCATGATAAATTTAAGCTCCTCTTCATCTTTTAGGAAATAATTTAGGTATTTTCCCACAGAGGATTATTGACTTCAGTGAGAGCAAAATCAGAAAAAAAATCCAGTCTGAACAGAAGCAACTGGAGTTTGAAACCTTGCTATGGGAAAGGCATTATGTATTTTTCATAGAAAGCAATAAAATATTAATCCCTTTTAGTGACTTAGATGAGCACTCTAAAAAAAAAGTATTAGAACTGGGGCAAAGGAATTGCATTATTCAACCACATCCTCTTCATTACATGTCATTAAAGAGATGTTCGATATTTTGAGAGGAAAAAGGCTTTTATAGTTCTGGTTATTAGAGTAAAAAGTTAAAATTTTGTCAGTCTTCGGAGAGAGAACTGAGGCTGAGGGAGGTGTTCCCACTCCTTTCTTTCTAAACAGGTGAGCATCAACATGATAATGAATGAATTTTGTTTGACCCTTGTGCTGGAACAACATTTTACAGAAATGTTCGTCAGAAAAGCCCTCAGCAGCGTTAGAGCCTGGCTCCACTGACATTCCAGGCTCCCTCCCAGTGATCCCAAAAGAGGTCAGAGGGATTCCACCAGCCAAGGAAAACTGCTCCCATGCCTGTCCCTCCAACAGTACCTAAGTTCCTATAAAAGGCTTCTCCTGGCTCCAAGATCGTGTAGTATTTGTTCCTTACAATCACCATCCATTGGGTGCTGACTCTTCACAGCAAGCCTTGACCTAGTCAATGCTATAAAAAGTTAATTTTATGGATTTCTTATTAAACTCCAAAGGGTGGTTTAGGAAGGTTTGTTTTACAGGCAGCTTGTGCCTGTTCAGGGTGGGTTTTTTTAAAAAGAATATAATGAAAGTGTTGTTGCTGTTGTTCCTCCTCCCAAGAGCTGAGGCCTGGCTTGGCAGGCATTAGGGAACTGTTGGATATAAGTGTGTAAGACAGATTTGATAGGAGAGATGTCATGGAAAGAGCATGATTCACCGCTTTGGGCTGTGCATAGAGCTTGAATCCTTGGTTTAATCTGGTGCTAGGTGCCAGCTCCATCTCTATGGCCTGACACTAGGACAGAGAGCTTTTTTCCTTGGATCCTGGTGATCCTGAAACTCTTCTTCCCCTTTGGAGGAGCCTTCCTGCATGCCTCAAGTTGATCATATCCCAGTGAGATAATTATATATTGGTGCTGTAGGTGTGTTCTGCAAGCAGCAGCTGGAGCTTGGAGAAAACACCCTTTCCTTGGAAACCCTTGCTCTCAAAGAGGTTTTACAGCAAAATTCTCCCCAGTCTGCTTCCAAGATTAACACAAAAGGCTTTAAACAGTAGAGTTTAACACAGAGTGCTTCTACCAAGCTCCAAACCTTGAAAAAAACTAAAATTGGAGGTCTCATAACTGACAAATTTGCAGTATAGCTCTCTTCCATTGCAGTTGAACACATTGCTCAGATTCCATTAAGTTTTAGCACAGGGCATAGCCAGGGAAGTCAATGGCTTTTGTTTTCTAGATAATGGACATTAAGGATGAGACAACACTGTATTCCTGATAAAACAAGGGAGGCAACATTGCTGGGGAAACTAAAGAAAAACCCCCAAAAGCAGTGAGCACCTCAGATTTTCTCCTGTCCTTTTTCTCTATCTTCCCTACCTCACTGAGCAATTTATGTATTAGCTTTCCTCTTTTTTTGCCTGTTTATTTATGGAGCCAGTTCCTCTTGCCCTGAAATCTGATTCAGACTGAAAGAATCAGAACTTGTGGCTCTCCAGTGGTTTCCAAAAAGTCCCAGAGCAGACAGAGATGATTTTTGCATGGGCGGTTTCTGTCAGATATTTTTCATCCTCGCCTTATTTGTGACTCTTACGTTTTTTATTCAGCTTCTCTGCAATGCCCCACTGCTTTCCAGCAATTTTAATGCAGGGGAAGAGATGGCTTTTGTTACAGAGCTAATCTTACATGTGTTTTTATTTCTGTGTATTTGAAGATTGACTTTGTGTTCCAGTGGTCAAGAAGAGGGGAAGTAATTTCTGCCCTTTATAGCCAGGAAGGGTGGGAAGGCTGTGTGAATGGATTTGGTCTGGTACTGAGTTTTGTACATCAGGTTGAGCTTTAATTGCATTTGGTGTCTATTTGGTTTATATTCAGTAATAATAATAATACCAAAATACTAAGTTCATTGATCGTGCTACTGTTATATTTTCAGGAGTCTGGTAAAGCCCTCTCTGCCCCAGCTGGAAGGTTTCTTGCTGATCTTAAGACTGCTCAAATGAGATTTGTTTCATGTTGCTTGTCTACCTCTGAGCTAATTTGCTTGTTTGTTTTTATTTTGAAAACTTCTGCTAAAACAAACCAGGGAAAATAAAAGATTTGGCTGTCTCTGAAACCACGTTGGTGGAAAATGTTCTGCTCTGCCTGTCAGAAGTTATTACATTCATTTTGCTACAAAGCTCTCCTACTTTTTGAGCAGAGCCAGAAAATTTGGCAGGGAGGCTATTCTGATATCATGGCGCTCTCTGCCATCCTTGAAGAAATTTTTCTCAATGCATTTTTAAAACATTATTTCATCAGAGACTTGTCAGAGCTTTACTATGGAAGTGCCTGAGGATTTCTTAGCTCTGTGAAGACCAGATGTTCCTGTATCAGGGAGGGAACTGTTCTGGCTGGCCAAGACCTGCTGCTCCTGGCAGGGAGGGATGAGATAACAGGTGGCAGGCTGAGAGCTGGGTCTCCAGGGCCATCCATGCCTGCAGGCAGGACACTGGGAAGAGGAAGGGCACAGAAGTCAGAGAATGGGATGAAGGGAGAGGCAGCCTGAGGTGAGAGAAGGAACACAGTGCTGTCAGCTGTGTCCTCACAGCTGTGCACCTAAACCTTTTTTAGCCAGGTGACCTCTGGAAGTCTCATCACTTCCATTCCAGGGGGAACAGAAATCCCTGTGAGGGGCAATTTGAAGTCACAGAAAGGCCAAATCCTTTCCCTCCTCTTTGTGGCAGGGGACTCTGGACAGGCAGAGGGGGCAAGATGGATGCATGACACACAAGGGATGGGGGCTTCTCTTGCAACAGAGTTCCCTTCACATCAGAGTGGTACCAATCTCACTAAAATCTTTCTTTATTATTCCTTCTTAATAAAGGAGAGAGTGGCATAAAATAAAGTGAGTTTTGCGATGATACAGGCAACATCTAACAGACTGTTGGAACTTGTTAAGGACAAACAAGTTCTAACAAAGTAACAAATTTAAATGTAGCAGATTTCCATAGCTGAGGTGCTCTTTTGCTGCTGTTGGTTGGTTTTCTCTCGGGTTTTGTCTGTCTGTTTTGGTTTTGTTTATCTTTTTAGTAAAGTTTAAGCAGGCTGCAAGTGCACATGACTGTAGAGATGCCCCCAGTGGAAGTTCCACTGGGTGATCCCAAGCTCTCAGGGATGGGTGTTAAGGGATGCTGTCAGTGGCCAGCAGCTCCTAAACTCTCCCCAAGTTTTCCATAGTTTCACAGCCCTCCCTCAGCTGTCATGGCTCCTCCTGTTCCTCCTTGCCCTCATCCACTGAAATTAGTTACTGAAAAATTTTGGTGTTTGAATTTTCTCAATTATCCCTTTGTGTCTCTTTCTGTTTTTCTTTTTTTTTCCCTTTATTATCACCTTTCATAGAATCATAGATTCACAGAATGGTTTGGATTGGAAGGGACCTTAAAGATCATCCAATTCCAACTCCCTGCCAAGGGCAGGGACATCTTCCACTAGCCCAGCTCGCTCAGAGCCCCATCCAACCTGGCCTGGAACACTGCCAGGGATGGGGCAGCCACAGCTTCTCTGGGCACCCTGTGCCAGGGCCTTACCACCCTCACAGGGAAGAATTTCTAATTTCTTCCTGATATCCCATCTAAACTGACTCTGTCAGTGCAAAGCCATGTCCCCTGTCCTGTCCCTCCAGGCCTTGTCACGAGTCTCTCTTTGCATTGAAAGGGTCCTTGACTGGGATGCCTTAAAGAAGCAGAAGGTTTCTCCTTCTACATAGCTTTACACAGGATATAAGGCACTGATCATTTCCTGGACACTTAAGAAAACATTGCACCGCCAGCTAAAACCATCAGAGGTGCCACAGGCAGCATGTACAACCTGCTCTTAGGCAGGACTCCTTGCAAGGGCATTCTGGACTTGGGCAAACATAATTTTTCTCACTGTATGTTTGGAAGAAGTGGATAGGCACCCAGGTGTAGAGGGACTAAATGCCGCAGCAGAATTCTCAAGAATTTCTTGTCATTTTGGAAATAATGCTTTTCTCTTGCATGGAAACAGGGCTTCATTGAAATTTTGGGGTTTTGGTGTGAGCCAAAGTTAAATGAAAGGATTGGAGCAGAAGGAACTGGGAAATGAGGAAGGATAGAACAGCAAACTGAAAAGGCTGGGAGAAGATAGACAATGGAAAGGAGAATGGGACATGGAAAGGAGCTGAGGGACAGGTTATAAGGATAAACACTTGGGACCACCTCGGGGCCTCTAGGATGGAAATAAATAAAAGAATGGAAATTAAATATTGGAGTGCAGGAGCAAAAGGGGTTGAACAGACCCACAAGAAGACAAAGTCCAGCTGAAACATGACCAGAGCTGACCAAGCAGCTGCATCTGATGCTGCAAAACCTGACACAGTGTGTACACCTCAGTCATTTTAAGCTGCCTATCAAAGAGCTGTGAAACCCTCCATCTTTCCCTGGTGAGGGGTCTGCATGCTGCTGTCACTGTCTGTCACACATTTGTTTGCTCACACACCTCAGGGTTGTGTTGTGAACCTAAAAACTATGACAAGCCAGAATGCTTTTCCTCCTGTGATAAACAGGGATGTGAAGTCCCTGAAGTATATCCACAGTGTCTCTCTGGGAAAGGGCATCTGAAAAAACCCCAATGTATTTACATGGGAAATACTTAAGGGACTTAAAAATAAAGGTTTAAAAATTACTCATCTGTAGATAGAATTTTGGGGGGGAACCCAAGATAAACACACTATTGAAGGCACTTTAGGTTAACAGAAGTACTTGAAAGCTGGAAATATTTGCGTGAAAGTTTCTGGTACAACCTATTTCATCTTCCCCTCCCCCATTTATCCCAGTATGGTGACAAAATCTTTAGTTATGTCATGATCTATTTTTGCCAGTACAAGCACCTGTCCTCATCCAACAAACAGAAAGGACAGCATTCCAGGAATAGTCTGGGTTGATCCAGGGAATGGGACTGTCACCTTCGCTTCGTGGAAGTGCAATTCTTCCTCCATCAGTGAGCAGTGGCACAAACACCCTTTTCATGGGGCAGATAGAGATGCTCAAGGCCTGGCTGCATGGCACTCTGAGCAACCGGGGCTAGGGAAGATGTCTCCGCTGCCCATGGCAGGGCCTTGGAATAGGATGGTCTTTAAGATCCCTTCCAACCCTGGCCATTCTATGATTCTGAGACTGGGATGGAGGGTTTTCCATCAGAGAATATTCAGGGTTACTTCTATTTTGAGAAAATTTGGATTTTTTAAATCCCTGTTCATTGTGGTGATGCATGAAATCATGATTGATATGTGGGTATTGTTAGATGCCCCAGCCCTCCTCACCTTGTCTGGTTCTTTGAGATCTGCTGTCACATGAATTGAGAACTCTTTGAGTACTTTCTTCTCTCTAGGAGTGTAATAAAAATAGGAAAGCCAAGGTTTCATTGCCCATATGCAGTGAAATCACTGCTCTTTCCTTCCCTGAGTCTGTCATTCTGTGAGATGCAATGTTTCAAACCCAGGCCTTTACGTGGACTAGAATAAGGAGGCTGAAGGCACTCAGGGATCTGACCATGAACATTTTATGCCACAGCAGTTGATGGCTGGAAGGACATTAATAAATATCCTTCAGGTTTCTCCTGCTTTCTGGTGAGAGAACAAACCAGAACTCCTGTTTCCTAGTGGTGTGCCTAACAGCTCCAGGGCTCAAGCTTATTCTGCTTCCCTTCCCTGTTCAGCACTCTCATTTATAGATTTATGGTTCTGAGTAAGAAGGGAAGTATGAAGTTGGCTGTAATTGGTACTGTGCATAAGTGTAAATTACCATTTCAAATGGGGATGCTCTGCCAGCTATTGCTTTTCTTTTTTTTTTTCATTTTTCCTGCCTATTGCTCTTTTTAGACTGTGGGGATTTGTTTGATATGTGGAATATTTTGGCTCCTGGGAAATGAATCCTACCCCGGGGCCTCCAGCCTGTGGGAGGTTCTGTTGTGCCTCCCAGCTTGTGCGTTAGGGTGCTGATGGATGATTTTGGAGGTGCATTGATCACCAAAATATACTGCAGGCATGGAAGGTGTTCTTGTGTCTCCATTTAATGAGGGTGAGAGTTACAAGATGTCACATGAGCAAAGCATGTCAAGCTGTTCTGCTCGAGGCCCAGTGGCCAGCCAGCATTCCCAGCACGTACTGGGCAGCCTTCAGCCCCAAAAGGAGTTTTGGAAAAGGGATATGAAAAGTATTTTGCTACTGGGCTGCAAGCAAGTGAAGAGACTGTACTAGGGTTATGGGGATGAGAAGCTCCATAACTGGGAAAAGTACCTGAATGTGGGAAGCAGAAGATAGGGGTAGCACAGGAGCCATGGAGGAGGAAATTGGGAAGTTCAGGAGACGATGGGGTGACTGGGAAATGCAGGAAGACAAGGAAGTGGCCAAGAAGTTTTGCATGCCCTAACCTCAAACCTGGAATCCCACTTGGGATATCTTGGTTTTGGAGTGAGTGTCTCTGGGTTTGGCTTTCCTGAGAATATGCTACTCAGACACAATTTTTTGGCGGCTGCAATGCTGATCACATCCAATCCTGCAAAACGGAGCTAAAGGAAATCCAAAGGGTGGCAGTGTTACCCAAAATGCTGAGCCACGTTTGCGGATGCATCCAAAGGAATGGTTGAAACTGAACTCCTATGCTGCAAATTGACAGTGCCTGTATGGATCAGGCCTGGAAGGACCATGTCCCTCCAGTTTTTGGAGCAGGATGAGAGCCCAGAACTGGGTGTCCTGTGCAAGCCAGAACGATTTTCCCCATGAATCTCTGAAGGGATTTTTGTGCACCTTGGCATTAATGACCAATACAGCTTGCGTGAGGATGTGGTCATCACAAACTCTTGAACCATAGTGAGGAGCCAGACCTGTGCTGGAGATGTGATCACAGCTACTGCCTCAAAGAGGAGCTTAATGGCACCCTGAGGCAGCACTGGCCTTGTGGTGTTCAGAGCCAGCACCCAAATCTGTCTCCAGGGAGCGTTATGGTACAGCAGCGTGGCTTTTGGGGACACTGCTCTTGTCCCTCCTGACATTTCCGGGTCTCCCTTGTCTTCAGCTCTGCGAATTTTGTGCCATTGGGAGCTGCTGGCCCAGCAGGATCTGCACGGAGGGAGGCTGAATTGTGGCAGCTGGTATTGCCTCTCAATATAGAAGTGAGGGAGGGTGTGGCTGCACAGGCTCGGGAGCAGGCTGCGTGCTGAGGAGAGTTGTGTTGCACACCGCAAGGGCTTCTGGCTTTAACACCAAGCCCGAGCGCACCGTGAGCGCACCAGAGGGACAGCGGCTGCTGAAGGGCTGTCAGGAGCAGCCCAGGTGTGCAGAGCTGCCAAAGCTGCTCGGAGCTGGGCTGTGGCAGAAGGGTGGGAAGGGATGGGATGCGGGAGCACCTCGGCTGCCTGGAGCGCTGCTCGCCCAGGTATCGGGGAGCCCAGAGCAGTGGCAGCATGGAATGTCTGTGTGGGCTGTGTGATCCTGCAAACCGTCCTGGAGCTCCACGCTGACTCTGCTCTGCTGACTGAAGCTTGCTCCTTCAAACCCAGCACAGGGTGAGCTTCGTCATGTAGACATGCCCTGCATGTCCTCTAAGAAACCTCGGGAGCTTTCCCATCCCTCCTGAAAGCTGTTTTGAAAGGATTTCTCAACAGTTAACCCTGCAAATGAATAAATCATAATTATGATTCAAATAATCCCAGGAATGAATAATTCATTGTAATAATTGAAAAAAGAAATTTCAGCAAGAAGCATTTTACTATTACAAAGGCAAACATTGATGCTTTTTTTATTTTTTCACAAAGAATAGGTATATTGGTATATTCTCCAGCAAAGTCTATTTCATCTGGCTGCCATATCCCAATTACATTTAATAAGAAGTAAAAATACACTTCCTTGTGTGACAGCCATCTCCCCATAAATGAAATAACATGCTTTCTTTTGCAACAGCCATCTTCAATGCTAATGAGCAGGAAAGGAAAGGGGATTAAGTGACATTTAATTCATATTCACCTCCTTCCTGAGAACAGAGACAAAGAAAGCAGCCACAGTCAGCTGGTCAAAATGTCCAGAGCCTGAACCAGGAATTGCCAGCTAGTTAGGAGGGACTGGGAGGAGGGAGGCATAAAAAGGGGAATGTTTTCCTCTAGATCCGTGCTGCTAAGAGATGATGTAGGCTAAGCACATGGCTTGCAGCCAGCAAAGGCATCAGATGCTGCGAAGATAAAAGCTTGGTTAATAACATTTAGCACCGACAAAGGGCTTTCAAGGGAAAGACAGACTTTTGTCCTGGGAAGGATGGAACCAGAGTCACCTGTTAGCCCATTTTCTCTCTTTCAGGAGAAAGTACAGTGTCATGAGTTTCTCTGCGCTTTCAAATGCCGAGTGTGACAGGGACAGGGCAAAACCACAGGTTTCTAAAGACAAAAAGAGCTGGTAGTCTGATTGCTTGTGAAATGCAGATTCTGATTTTCGGAAGACTTAATGCTGGCTGTGTGGTGATGGACAAAAAAAAAAAAAAAAAAAAAGCAAGCTCACGTGTTTGGTATGTGGGAAAAGAGGCAAACTCGAATCACCCCAAATGAAGAGAGGAGCTGCATTTACCTGTATCTTTCCCCGACTGCACTGTTCACCGTGACAGGTTGTCTCCATCTGTAGATGGTCCGATACCACCGTCGTGCTTGCATCATGGCAATGACATTTATAAATGGAGGTCCACGAGCCACAGGCATGGAGTGACTGGCTCAAGGTCAAGTCCAGCCTGCGGCGGGGACGGGAACAACACCGAGGTCAGCCCGGTCCCACGGCTGAGCTCCGAGTCCTGCTCGAAGCCGGCGGTGTCGGACAGCCCCGCCAGGGGTTTGCCTGCGGGGACAAGGGCAGGACTCCAGGGTGGGGGTGGGCGAAAGAGGGGCGGCGGCGGTCCCGCCCTTTGGACCAGCTGTTGCGAAGCTCCTGGCCGGAGAGCTGGTCCCCCAGCGGCTTCCTCTCGAGGGTCTCCCCCGAAAAGCCGGCGCCCCTGGGCTGGGGCGGCCGCGTCCTCCGCGGCGAGGGGAGAGGTGGGGCAAGCATCCCCCGTTGGCGGGTGCGCGCATCCGTCTGTAGCTGAGCGTGTCGGCGCTGGCGCGGCGTGCGTGTCTGTGTCTGTCTCCGTGCGGATGCCTGCCTGTGTCTGCGTGTGCCCTTCTCCCGTGTGTGACACCGTGCGTGTGTGCTCGCACACCTCCCTCTCCTGCTCTCTCTCTCGCGTGTGTTTGTGTGTCCCTGTGTGTGCGCGGGGAGCGCAGCGCGGAGCCGGGCGCGGCAGCAGAGACGGCAGCAGCGGCGGCACGGTGACCCGAGCCCCGCGGCCGGAGGAGGAGCCGCGCCGGGAGCCCCGCGGAGCCGCCGGGCGAGCGCGGCTGCACCGAGGCGCAACAGGCGGATGGCGGCGGGCGGCGGGCGCTGAAGGCGAGCGGGGCGAGGCGGAGGGGCAGGGAAGGGCGGGCGAGGAAGGGCAGCGCCGGGCAGAGCGGGCGGGATGCGGGCGGAGGAGCCGCTGGCGCTGGCGGCCCCGCGGGCGGGCGGCGAGGCGGAGGCGGAGGCGCCCGGAGAGGAGCGGAGCGGCGGCAGCTGCTGCAGCAGCGAGCGCCTGGTGATCAACATCTCGGGGCTGCGCTTCGAGACGCAGCTGCGGACCCTCTCCATCTTCCCCGACACGCTGCTGGGCGACCCCAGCCGCCGGGTGCGCTACTTCGACCCGCTCCGCAACGAGTACTTCTTCGACCGCAACCGACCCAGCTTCGACGCCATCCTCTACTACTACCAGTCCGGGGGGCGGCTCCGCCGGCCGGTCCATGTGCCCCTCGACATCTTCCTGGAGGAGATCCGCTTCTACCAGCTGGGCCAGGAGGCTATCGAGACATTCCGGGAGGATGAGGGCTTCATCCCAGAGGAGGAGAAGCCTCTGCCCCAGCACCACTTCCAACGCCAGGTCTGGCTGCTCTTTGAGTACCCCGAGAGCTCCGGGCCAGCCCGGGCCATCGCCATCGTCTCCGTGCTGGTCATTCTTATATCCATCGTCATCTTCTGCCTGGAGACCCTGCCCGAGTTCCGCCAGGAGCCCAAGGGACCCCAGCCTGGCTTCGGGGAGGCTGCACCTCTCGGGGACGAGGCGCTGCTGCTGCCGCCGCTGCCCCCGCCAAGCGGCACCCCCCCGCCCCTGCGCCCCGCCGCTGGCTCCGGCCCGTTCTTCACAGACCCCTTTTTCCTCATCGAGACCCTGTGCATCATCTGGTTCTCCTTTGAGCTCCTCGTGCGCTTCTTTGCCTGCCCCAGCAAGCCCGAGTTCTCCCGCAACATCATGAACATCATCGACATCGTGGCCATCATCCCCTACTTCATCACCCTGGGCACCGAGCTGGCCCAGCAGCAGCAGCAGAAGCAGCAGCCCGGGAGCAGCAGCAACAATGGGGGCCAGCAGCAAGCCATGTCCCTGGCCATCCTCAGAGTCATCCGCCTGGTCAGAGTCTTCCGGATCTTCAAGCTCTCCAGGCACTCCAAGGGGCTGCAGATCTTAGGGAAGACTCTTCAGGCCAGCATGAGGGAGCTGGGCCTCCTCATATTCTTCCTCTTCATCGGGGTGATCCTTTTCTCCAGCGCTGTCTACTTTGCAGAGACTGATGACCCTGACTCGCTGTTCACCAGCATCCCTGATGCTTTCTGGTGGGCAGTGGTGTCCATGACCACTGTGGGCTATGGGGACATGTATCCCATGACAATTGGTGGCAAGATTGTGGGCTCCTTGTGTGCCATTGCTGGTGTGCTCACCATTGCCCTCCCTGTCCCTGTCATCGTGTCCAACTTCAACTACTTCTACCACCGAGAGACTGACCATGAGGAGCAGTGCCAGTACACCCACGTCACATGTGGCCAGCAACAGTCACCCTTCTCTGAGCCCAAGAAAGGGGACAGTAATCAGTCCCTCAGCAAATCTGAATTCCTGGAAGCAGAAGACCTGGAGTCCATGAAATATGCCAACTTCATTCCTCCCAATAACCAGGGATATAAAGAGAAGAAAATGCTGACAGAGGTGTGATGGGTTTTGTTGTCCTGGGTCCAGACACGGAGCTTCAAGCCGCTGTTACAGTTGTCTTCCTACAAGCAGCTGGATCTATTCAGCATTTACATGCCAGACTGTGAATTGTGATACCGTAAACAGAATGATTGTGATAATGGGCTCTTCTGGCCTGATTTGCTGTTTCTCATTACTGTGTGCAGCCAGAAATTTTCTTGCTTTATTCCGTGGAGTGCTAGCTGTCATCCCCACTCCCTTGTGCATTTCTTTCTCTGCTTTTGATGACTGCTTTAATCCAACATTTGCTCCGAGACCAAGTCTTGTAACTCCACTAGCAGAGAAGTCCTTGCCACTGCTTCAGCAGAAGCATTCTGCAGTGTAAACAGTTAAAGGGGCTACAAACATCTGGCTCGAGCTGTGCTCTCAGTCTCTGTGCCAGTGCGGTGCCCTTGGCTGTGGAATCAGTCACGCCTGCCATGCCATTGCCTTTGAATAATGGAAATGCTGCAGCCAGGATCACAGGGAGCTCTGCAGCTGTAGGGGAAAGCCAGCAAGCAGATGCCTGCCTTCTTTGCAACCCTTGGCATGCTAAAAGATCCTCCTGGTTTGTGTTTCAAAAAAAGAAAAAAGGTGCATAAATCTAAAAGCTCTTTGCTACTTTTGACCATACATCATGTATCAAAAACAGGCTTAAAGCAGTCAAAAAACTTGGTGAAGATTCTCTGTGTTTTGAGCTTATCTCAGCCTTATTTATGCCAGTGCCCTGATGTTAATTGGCTTTTATAGTACCAACTTAATCTTCATAGTGGTAAGTGCCTTCTGATACAAGGCGTGTTTGAGTAAATTCATTTGTTATCTGCAGAGATCATCTTCACACATTAGCGTTTAATGAGATGTGCTTTGTGCTTTAGATACCCAGCTCCTATTGGGCATGTGAGAACAGTAGACTCCTCTCCTTTTTTTAATTGAGCATTTGTGTAGCTGAGGGAAGTTTGCATGTTGACGTTATGTTGATGTGGCAGGAAAATCCCGACCACAGAGAGCTCTGCACCTGTGCTGTGTGAGGATCGTGCTGGTTTAGCAAGTCACAGGCATAAAATGCTCCAGGGCAAGTGTGTCAACATTTGAAACTGAGACTGGCACAGATACAAACTTCCCTAAACTGTCTGCACAAAGCCAGCAGTATTCTCCAGACCCTTTAAATGAGGGGAGAAACAGCGAGACCTGAAGAGATGCTCTTGCTGTATTGCGGGCCTAGCCAGTTCCTGGTATTTCATGGATAGGAGCAACAGCAGTGTTTTTGTAATTGTTTTATGAGGGCAGTTTGTGCCAGCCATGCATAATATGCATAGCTTGGCCTGCAGTGCCAGGTTTGCCAAGGGACCGGAGATTTCTGTCTTCAAATACTCATTTTGCTTCCCAGATAATTTCATTAGTTTCAGTCAGCTCTGCCTTACACCTAACTTTTAAAATCTTTCAAGCTCTGCCAGCAGGTGAGAAAGGGAAATGTATGCTTTCAGATTCCACTAGCAGATTTTCCTGCAAGGAAAAATCCTTCTTGTTTGAATTCTAAGTGTTTATTCTGCATTCACACGTCTGCATGTGTATGAAAGCAAAGGCAGCCTTTAATGTCTTGCATTACACTGTATGAAATGCATATTGGAATGTACTACATATTGCATGGGACACGTGTAATACATAAACCAGACATAATGCCTAGGTGCAAAAATATGGAGAATAGATTTTGTATATATACTGTGCTTTTCAGCCATGAGACTAAGAATGCTAAAGAATATCATAGAATCAGAATGACCTGGGTTGGAAGGGACCTTAAAGGTCATCTCTTTCCAACGAGGGATGCCTTTCACTAGACCAGGTTGCTCAGAGCCCTACCCTTTAATATAGTCAAAACTGGCTATAGAACTGGTTATGAGGTGGGATCTGCTTGCATCTTCATTACTCTACCTGTTTTCAGTTTTCTTGAGATATGGCTCCATGCCTAGAGTGCTTTTACTGTGGCCTGTCTCCATCCTGGCCCTGCTCATATGGTAGAAGTTGTTTGTGCAAATCCTAGCTACTCCATTTCTCCAGAGTGCTGTTGCCTTCTCAAATGTTTTTAGTGTGGAGGGATCTCCCTTGGGGTCAGCACACAACCATTATATTAAAACCTCTGCTCTCTCTCTCTCGCTGAAATCAGTAGGAAAATGCCACTTCTCTAAGTCTGGGAGACACAAGTTTGATGTGTGTGGAGATTCTCAGTTCAGTCAAAGAAAGAATAGAGATAATTTCTCCCAGGCTGAGCTTAGGAATCTTAGAGGAAAGAATTAAAACCATTATTATCTCTCTTTCTGTAACCATTGTTTATAGTTATGGTTTGCCACAGTGTGCTATTCATAGTGCACCAATAGTGTGAGGTGTTTCTACTTTAAAACCAATCAAGTATCACCTTAACAAATCACATTATAAAAATACCTGCTACTTTCATTAAAATTAACCTTCTAATCCACCTGAAAACTAAAATCTTTCTTTCCATCCCTAAGTCAGCAACATCAGATGTGGTGAGGGCTCATAGCTCAGAGGGGTTTACCTGAATAAAGCCTAATTTCTCTTCGCTTCATGGGACTGAGGCAAAGATTTGTGAAGGTCTGAGCCTTGGGGACCGTTCTGCATCCCTTGACACCTGTCATCAGCTGGTGGGTAAATTGTCCTGGTGAATAAATGGGACTGAGGGGCATGGTGGCATCTCTGTTGATTTTTGTGTAAAAGTTGTCCAGTTCTTAGTGTGTCTTAGTCTTGGTGGTGTTGTTAGTTGTGTTTCGGGGTCACCTTAATGAAATCTTTACTGTGAGGCAAGAGAGGGACTGGTCTTCAAATTTTGTATTGCTATAAACTAGCAAAAGAAGCTGCTATTTAAGAGGGATGTTTTGAGGCTGCAGCAGAATGCCCATGTTTGGGGATATTTTATGCCTCAGTCTATCAGCTGATAAAAGTTCCCCCAAAGTAAGATATAAAAAACTCAGGTTGAACGCAAGTTCAGGAGGAGTCATGAGACACGCTGAGCCTACGTCAGAAAATTCCTGTGCTCGTTTCTCCCCCTGGGCCTGGCCCTGTTGGCCCTCCCTGCCCAGAACAGGTTGTTCTCCTGACCAGCAGGACAGACAGCTGGACATGGAGACTCTAGCAAGAGAAAAAGATCACTGGTAGCACAATCACAGTGTGTTTTTTACAGACCCTCCTGGAAAGAGGTGTCCTGCCCTTGGGTGGGATCCAGCAGTGTTTCCAGGTGGAATCCAGCAGTGAGTTTCTAGTGGGTATTGCATTCTCCCTCCCGCAGATTGCACCTAAGCTATGAAGGAATTTTGTGGTGAGCAAGGCAGCTCTGTGCAGTTTTTGTGAGCCACGTTAGTCAGTTCTGAAAAGAAAAGGGCACATGAAAATGTGTCAAGCAGGAGTGGTATTTTCTCCCTGGGTTTTCTGTGTTGGCTCTAAGAGAAATACAGACCACCAACAGAAGCATGGAAACTGTAACCTTGGACTCATTTGAGGCATGTAAATCCTTCTCAAAGCACCTCCTGAAAAGCAGTGAAGTCCCAGAGTCATCAGTAATGCTATATGTTACAGAACTTGTAGAATCTGTCCTTTTTAAAGGGGCCTTCAGATTTTTTTTTTTCATGTGACTGAAATGACACAGTGGCACCAATTGACTTTACCAGAGGTCTCATGCCACTGAATCGTGCACAGAGATGCTTTCGAAAACCTTACCTCAAGTTCTCAGCCCTTGGCACTTCCCCCCAGCTGCTCAAAATGCGAATCAGTTTCCTTCTGAGGGTAGAGCACATCCCTGTGAAGCCAAGTAGGCACCTCCAGGGACTTGTTTCCATAACAACCTCCCGGACTGTTTCTCTCCGTGCTGTGATTGTGGCTACAAGCAAAAGCACTCGTTGGATATTATGTGTTCAGATATCAGCACCTTATCTTTACAGATGTTTTCTTCGCCTAATGGAGCTGATCCCATCACCTTATATCGTGTAAGGACAGCTGCCCTGTCCAACTTCAGGTGGGCAGTTTTCAGCCTTTGAAAGCAGAGACTGTAAACCTGGAGATGGGAAGAGATTTTATTTGTCCATCCTTGCACACAGAGAGCTTGAGGATGTGTGAAGGACAATCTAGCACTCAGCCAGGGAGCTGAGGGGCACCTGGTCTGATGCAGAGTCATCTGGGTGCCTGGTGACAAGGAATACAGGCTAAATACATTAAAGATCCAGAAATTCCTCTTGCAGCAATCTCACTAGGAAATAGTTTTATCGTGGAAGAGACTATTGCTCCTTCCAGATCCCCTGGCTGGTTTAGGACAGTTGGTTCCCCTGATCATTTTCCCACAGGATGCTTTTCACCATAGCAGGACAGGGCAGAAATCATCTCCTTGGAGGTGGGGAAGGAAGGAAGGAAAGGAAGAATTTTACTGAGGGCACCATTTTTTTATCCACACAAAGGTCTGGAAGCATGAAAGGCGTGAAGACCTGTTCTGAGGTGTTTTACTGTTGGACTCCTGCTCTTACCTCCAAGATGAAATTCCTGTTCTGCTCCTTGGAAAATGTTGGAATTTGGGATTTTTTAGTAATTTTGGGCCTTTTGATCCAGCTTCCATGGATAAAAATTCACTGCTACAGCAGCTGCGGGGGTGAAGGTGACTGAACTTGGTCTTCTCTCCTGGGTCCTCTCATCCCAAGGTCTCTATGGGATAAAGAAGAGTGAGTGTAAAGAAAATTCAGGGCAGCAAGAGGCAGGGTAAGGACTGAAGTGTCTTCCACATGGTGATGGAAAGAGCAGCATCAACCCTAAAAGCAAAGGAACAAACAGCTCCAGCATCTGCTGCTATAGCAGAAATAGGTAAGGTTTCTTTCTGTTCTGGGAAATTAATGACCAAGAGTTTTTTGAAATTAGTGAGGAAGAATTTCCTAATCAAGATTTGCAGCCTAAAGGGAGAATCTGGTTCTAGGTGAAGAAAGAAAGATAATTATAAACTACAGAAATATAGTATGAGCCAGATCCTCACCATCTGGTGATTCAAGCTGGCAAAATTCCTTTTAGTACAACTGCCTTGGATTATATCGGGCTCCATCTTCAATCTTCTGCATCAAATCCAAGTGTATGTACTGTTTGTTAAACTGCTTCTTTTTGTTTGTTCTTTTCTTGAGGTCCTGTTTACATCAGGGAAAGATCTGCAGATTACAGCAGTAGTCAACCACAGCTTTCCCAAAAGCTTCCACCTGACTCGAGTCTAGGTAAGTCCTACCAAACTCACCAGAGCTAAGTTAAACTTAATTTATATTGACAGAAATTAGGAGCAGCAGCATTTTATGCATTTTTTTCCTCACTGGTGGAAAGATGTGGACAGATTCATGGGGAATTGGAAGATACTGCCCTCCATGGCAGCCCTGTGAGCACAAGATATCTCTGTTGCTGCTGCTGTGACCAAGACCACAGCCTTGAGCCCTTCAGGGTTGCTCTTTGAAGCTTGCACTAGAGGCAGATCCCTTCTGAAGAGATTTGAAGCCATGTTATCAGCAGGTTTGCAGGAGAATGCCTGAATTGCAGGCACCTGCTTTAGGCACAAGGAGGGGAGCAGTGTTGGCATGATGAAAAGACTTATCCCCTGATGAGAGGAACCAGGGGCTGCGGTGTGTCCTTAGCTGCCACCGAAGACAGTGCCTGAGGAAACTGCCTGCCAGTTTCAAGGAGCTCTTCTTGTTCAGGCTGGGGTCCTGCAAGACCCTACCCAGGGAGATAAATCCAGAAAAATGTTTTTGGGGAAAGCAGACAGCGACTGTGCTAATTAACAGTGCAGCATATGCAGTCAGTACATGTTAATTCCACATGCTTTTCCCTCTTTGGGTGGGTTTTCCCTTGCTCCAGGGAAGTCTGTCTGGGGCTTGTTGGCTGGCACAAGGAGTTTGAATGTCATAACATGGCTTTATATTTTGGGAAACTCATAGCTGAGGTCAGTGTGGGTTGTACTGTCCTAAAACATTCAATGGTGAGCCCTCACCACTGAACATATCAAGGTTGTCCATAGTGCCAATTAATAAGAGGAGGCCCAAGAAATAATTGAGCTTTGCTGTGTAAAACTTCTTCTTAGTGAAAAGAAAGAAAGGATTTGCAGGTGGGAAAGTGCTCATCCATTTTTGTGGTCACCATAAATAGTGAAGCTCTGTTGACTACTCACTGGAGATGATAATTAGGGGAAACTTTTGTCTTCGCACAAAGAAAATTCAGCAAGTCCTTCTTTGGCTTCATTTTCACTAAATTAATATGAAGATATTTATTCAGTGGTATATTTTGGAACACCCTTAGTCCAAAAGTGACTTAAGTCACAAATTTATTGATTTAATTACCAAATCTAGCCACTGTCTGTTTAACAAAATGAGGGCCCTCAATTCTGCTCTCTACCCAAGGTTAGATAAACGTTTCCATAGGATGGTGGATTGTATGACTCCTGATTTAAATGAGTGTGAGGGAAGAATCAGGCTCAAAGAAGAGGGCTGTAAGTGCACATGACTAGGCTGGATCTCTTTGGGGTGCTGTAGGTGCATGTTGGTCCATTCACCTAAAAGGTTGTATAAAATTTTACACCAACAAAAGGTCTAGCTTTTAGAGTGCATATTGGTTTATTCTCTTACATTCTCTGGAGGGAAATTAAATGGTATTTTACAAGGAAACTGGAACATTACCATCCCTTCTTGCTGCTCCTTGATGCATCTGTTGTTTTCAATTAGCTTGATGGCATCCATTTTCAGAAAGCAGATGCTGCCCTCTTTTACACTGGTGCAATTCTGGAATAACTCCACTGACGTCAGTGAAGTGACTCCAAATTTATCCCCAGCAAAAGCAGAATTGGACCAGAGTCTCTTTGTCTCCCTTTTTGCTCTGGAGTTCTGGGGAAGGTGTGTCACTGCCACAACAGAAGGTGAGGGCGAGTGCCTGTCTGCCGTGCTGTGCTTGGCATTTTTGTGTTCTTGACACCCCCCACTCACGTGCCTGGCTGGAGCAGGAGCCAGGCTGGCCTGGGGCATGCATGGCCACCAAATTCCTGGTGTTGAATGTAGCCTTTTCTGGCTCTGGATTCCTGACCACTCTCCAGCTTAGCTTCCTCTTCCCTGGATATGTTTCCCAAGGAGACAGAACTTTTTAAGATGAAGAAATGCAGTTGCAATTCATAAGTAACAGAACAACAGAAGGGTGGCAGAGGTAGATGTGGACACAAGCTCTTCGCCTCCTACATTTTTTTGCTGATAGGGCTATGTGAAAATCATTGTAGTCCTGGTAGGTTGGCTTTACATCTGCTGGTTTCAAAGTCTCCATTTACAGGAAGTACTAGGTTGGAAAAAATGGGACTTACATGATCTAACTCTTCTGATGTCAGTCCTGCCATCCCTGAAACTGGACAGAAAGCTTTGTGTAAAATCACCAGTTTGCTGTAAGGGAAAATACCACTGGAGTTGGGACAGATGAGGGTGAGTAGAAGGAATGGTTGTGGAATCATGGAATGGCCAGGGTTAGAAGGGATCTAAAGACCATCTCATTCAACACCCTGCCGTGGGCAGGGACACCTTGATTGCTCAGAGCCCTATCCAGCCTGGTCTTGAATATCTCCAGGGATGGGGCAGCTACAGCTGCTCTGGGAAATCTGTTCCAAGGCCTCGCCACCCTCACAGGGAAGAATTTCTTCCCAATATCCAATCTAAACCTGCTCTCTGTCAGTGTGAAGCCATTCCCCCTTGTCCTGTCACTCCAGGCCCTTGCCTCTCTCCATCTTTCCTGTGGGCTCCCTTCAGGCACTGGAAGGGCACAATGAGGTCACCTCAAAGCCCTCTCTTCTCCAGGCTGAACAATCCCACTGAGCCACCAGAGCGGCTCAGTTAAAAAAAAAAACAAAACAGGTGGAAGTCTTGGAAAATCTCAGGACAAGAATGTTCAGTAACACCTGGAAAATGTTAATTCTGCAAGGCCTCATCTGGATGCTGTGTGTATTGTTGGTGACCTAAATTTGGTCAGGCAGGATGCATAGAAGAACAGCAAGAATGATCAGGTGGATGGAATGTGCTTTGCTAGTGGAAGCTGGAAGAGTCTGACTTTTCTAGGCCAGCAAAAGACTGACAAGACCTGTAGTTGGGAAAGTACCGGGGGCAAAGTAACCAAAAAAGAGGAAAAATATGAGAAATTGTAAGATCTTCACACATATCTTGTCTCCAGATCAGTTGCCATACTGCATGTTTACGTGCAAAACGCCAAATCCTGGTGATTTTACTACTAAATACTTGGGTTTTGTGGGTTGGAGGGAGAGCTAGGAGAGGAGCTGTGAGTCTTGGGAGGTTTTTTCCTCTGTGGGACTGAGGAGAGAGAAGGAAGTCCTAGGAGTGGGGTAGAACGGCACAGAGGATACCATATCCCTCCAGAAGCTGGTCTGGAGAGAGCAAATTCACACCCTTTAAAAAACCCCACCAAACTCTGTTACTGCTCTCCCCCTCAGCCTGGAATGGCTGCTCACCTTGTCCAGTCCTTTCTCCCTATCCAGAGCTCTCCAGATCTTTGCTGACCTTCCTTCTTCCTGGAATCTGTGGTCATTCCTCACTCCCATGAGCTCCCTGGAATCATTGGAACAGTGCATTGCATCTAATGTTGAGAAAAGCCTTGAACCAGCTCTGCTGCAGCTCAGTTAGGTTATCTGATTTGAGCAACCTGCCCTGGTGGAAGGTGTTCCTGCCCCTCTGACAGGAGTATTGGAATTAGGTGATCTTTAATGTCCTTTCCAACCCAAATCAGTCTGTGATTCTGTGGTTTGTCACAGAAATGAGCAGTGATGCATGGTCTTCAACAACTGCTGCTCACAGAATCATTGAGGTTGGAAAATACCTCCAAGATCATCAAGTCTAGCCTTCAGTGGAATATCACAATGCCCAGAAAACCACATGATGAAGTGCTATGTCCACTCATTCTTTGAATAGTTCCAGGGCTGGTGACTCCAGCAGTCTCTTGGGCAGTCTGCCCTAATGATTAACTGCTCTTTCAGTAATTTTTTTTTCTAATCCAGTTGTGTCCCTTCTTCCCCTGGAGAAGAGGCTGACACCCTCCTGTCAGGGACTTGTGGCGAGCAGCATTGTTGGGCAGGAGGTCAGAGCAGCTGATCCCAATGGCCACTCTGGCCTGAAGAGATGAGCAGAATCATTTCCTATTGCATGCACTGTTCTGACACAGAACAAAATTTCACGTTTCCACTCTTCCCTCTCTCACCTCTCTCAAATCATAGAATTCACAGAACCACTAGGTTGGAAGAGACTTTAAAGATCATCAAGTCCAACCCATGCCCTAACACCTCAGCTAAACCATGGCACAAATGCCACATCCAGTCTTTTTTAAAATTCATCCAGGAATGGTGATTTCACCACATCCCTGGGCAGGCCATTCCAGAACTTTATGACTCTTTCAGTGAAAAACTTTTCTCCTAATATCCAACCTATATTTCCCTTGGCACAGCCTAAGACTGTGTCCTCTGGTTCTGTCAGTTGCTGCCTGGAGAAAGAGACCAACCCCCACCTGGCTACAGCCACCTTTCAGGTAGAGAGTACACCTCTCAGCTGTAGAGAGTGACAAGGTCACCCCTGAGTCTCCTTTTCTCCAGGCTAAACACCCCCAGCTGCCTCAGTCATTCCCCACTGGGTTTGTGTTCCAAGCCCCTCTCCAGCCTCCTTGCCTCCTCTGGATGTGCTCAAGGGTCTCAACGTCCTTCCTAACCTGACGTACCCAGAATTGTTTCCCCTTGTGGAGGTGAAGATCCTCTTAAGCTCAGAAGGCAGACAAAATATTGACTGAGGTGGGAGCTTCATCCTTTCAGCCAGCTCTGTGTCACAGAAGTGCCAGGAAGAGCTGCCCTTAGACTTTGTCCTTGAGCTTTCCTGCTTGTTGATGCTTTTTGTTCACTTCAGTGAGGAAACCACTGTCCTGTGATTTCCATCTCTATTTTAGCCAACCAGTTCTGCTCTTTAGCTTTTCTCCCGTGGGCAGTAAGATGGTGAAGGACCTGGATGGGAAGCCACATCAGGAGCAGCTGAGGGCACTCGGTCTGTTCATCTGGAGAAGAGCAGACTGAGGTCAGAGCTCACAGCAGTTCTGCAGCTTCTTCAGGAGGGGAAGAGGAGGGGCAGGCCCTGACCTCTGCTCTGTGTGACCAGGGACAGGACCCAGGGAACAGCTGGAGCTCTCTCAGGGAAGGGTTAGGTTGTTTAGGAAATTTTCCTCCCCCAGAGGGTGCTAGGGCACTGAACAGGTTCCCCAGGGAATGGTCATGGCCCCAAGGCTGCCAAAGCTCCAGGCATAGGGTGGGATTGTTGGGGTGTCCTGGGCAGGACCAGGAGTTGGATTTGATGATCCTTGTAAGTCCCTTCTAACTCAGGCTGTTCCATGATTCTGTAATTCAATGAGGAAAAAAAGCAAAGCCAGGCAATGGAAATGTTGTGAATAACCATGCACATCACAAAAGCCTGTGAATGTGGACACCACTTGTGCTCTATCCATGGCATTAGCAGGATGGTGCACACAAATCTGGTGGCCCTTAAGATGTCTTAAGAACCTGTCCCAAGCACTTGGCATCATTTGAGTTATGGCAACAAGGCACATTAGAAAGGAGTTGTAAGAAATACAGAGTACGCCAAGGAGTTTGATTTGAAGCATGAACACAGTCGTGCATTTATTTCTGATCTCAGTTTACTCACAGAATTATGGAATAGCCCAAGCTGGAAGGAACCCTTCGCAGTGTGTAATTCTCAGGCTCTGAATTATTCTCATATATAGTGTGTCAGAAATAGCACTGTCTGGCACATTCCTTTGAGAACTGTAGACTATGGCCTTTCATGCTTCTGACAAAGCAATTGATCTTTGTAGCCCGTCCTTGGAAGTGACTTTCAGAAATGTTTTGGAGAGTATTCACTGCCGCATTAGTCTGGTATTTGATGATCTAGTTTTCAGCAATGGACTGCAAACATTTCTTTTGCATGTGTTTTCAAAAGGTGCCCCTTCCTCAAAATCAGCAATATTTGTGTGAGAAGTTTCATTTTAGTTCATTTTGGTACTCTTTACAAAAAGCATGTTTGGAACTTTTTGTAACACGCACAATCGCTTTCTTAATATGCTAAATATTTTTTGCCTTTTTTTTTTAAGAAAATGCATGCAAACAAGGCAAAATACAAAATTAGGCCCTGTTTTGGTTTTTGTTTGGTTGGTTTTGTTTGTTTGTTTTGGTTTTAGGATTTTTCTTTGTTTGTTTGGGGGTTTTTGGGTTTTTTTCCTAACTTTTATCTGGAATGAAATATATATATAACATGCATTTGGGGTTTGTGTTGTTTTTCTTTTTCTTTTGGAAGGGAGGGGATATCCTTGGTTTAGGGGAGTTTATTTTCAATAAACTCTTTTTTTAAGCAGTGTAGTGGTAGGCACTGGTTGTTCCTGTTCATTACCAGCGTGGCTCTAGTGTCAGCTCCAATACTTCCTTGAATTCAGCTAGGTGATACTCAAATGCTCCAGAAGAGATGGAATGTCAGCCCAAAGCTCATTGGTAATTACAGCATGTAGTCCCAGTGACAGAAGGGATGTTCCAGTGCTTTGGCTATGGCTGAGCCAAGCCAGTCTTTCTTTTCTGCAGCTCCAACACCTGCCCACTTGAAAAAGTTATTTTGATGAGACCAAACTGCTTTTCCAGTGCTGTCGGACTTGTTAGAACATGTCATTCTGAATTGTGAGCTCCTCCTGTTCCCACTCAGCTAGTCAGCTTTTAGGATCTTTTAGTTTTGAGATTATGTGATAAGAAAAAAAAGATTTTAGAAAACTACAAAAAGCTTGTTATTAAAATTTTCTGGGTGAATTGAGAATGGACGGAAATGGTGCTATATACAGAGGACTGCGGCCGCTCCCTTACTTTTTTCTTGGCTCTTTAAAAATCAAACCTGTGCAGATTTGTGAGCTGCCACTAACACTTAGCTAAGGGGATTTCAGAGGAGATGATTTGGGAGTTCCTTGCACAGTAACCACTAATCAGCATCTGCATAGAAAATGTCTGAATACATATTGATAGAGCCAGCTGCAGCTGAGAGGAGTCCTGGGGGGCTGATGCAGCTTTCCTCCCCATCCTCCGTCCCCAATCATGGAAACTGTGTAGAAAAACCACCCACTGATACTTCTGGCCCTGACATTTCTGCTTGTTGTAATTGCACCAAAGGTTGTGTGGGTTTTTTGATAGTTAAAGAGACTGCTTAGCAAGGAAGGTGATTTAAATATTGGGCTTGGAGTCAAGGGGGCAGTCCCCAGTTCTGTCACATGGCCTTTGGATGTCCCTCAGATCTCAGTGCCTCAGAAATAAGATGGGACAGTATAAAGCCATTGGTTTCCTTCTTTTCCCTAACCCTTTTAGACAGGGAGATCTTTCTGAGTATTCCTCATCTCCTCCCTGACACCTGGATAATGTCAGGGACAGCTGGACACCCCTTCTCCCCCAAGACACGGTGTTGTGCTGCTGTCACAACAGCAGTGACAAACAGATGGGCAGTGAGGATGAAAAAAACCACAGGAAAATGTTTGTGCCTGTGCACGTGGCTCATGGAATACCCAAATGCTGACAAGTCCTGCTGTGACCCGGCTCTTTGTTGGGCTTGGCTGATCTGATGCCTGTTTTCCAGGCTCAGGCACGAAACACTCAGAGCAGGCCCCTCATTTGTGACTCTCCCTTCCCTTGCAGGCTGCCTGATAATTAAAAGTGTGCAAAAATATTTCTGTCTGACAAAGGCCAGAGCTGACTTTGCTGCAAGGTAAATTGAAAGCTCCTGGAACGCTTGCTCCATGGAGATAAGAGGCTGACATCACTTTTCACAGCTAGTTCAGAAGAAGGGAATTGAAACAAGTTCTTCTCTTCTACCCCTGAGTTTCCCTCAGGGACCAAGGTGTTAAAACAGCAGAAGAAAAATATGCTGGAGGTGGAAGGAGTTCACTATCTCTTTCAGAGATTTGTGTCAACTCTCCAAGCATGAAGGACTGCCACTGAGCAGTCAAATCTGCAATTTGAATCTGGCAAGATTGGAGGTTTTTTGCAGATATTCACTGGCATTGTTAGGAACTATTCCTCCTAAACAATCTGGTAGGTTTTTTTTCCTTTATGGTATTTCAGAGGGATATGAGGATATGTAGAATAGCAATTACAGCTCTTCATGGTTTATATTTAGTCATATATTGGTGATTCAGAAGCAAGCATATGTAAAAAGGCCCAGATGAATCCTCTTGCAAATTCCTTCCTGTCCTACAGCACATTTAGGTGCTGGAGACTTACAAGGAATGCATGAAGCTTACAAAAACCTTATGTTTTTGGAGAGGGAGCAATGCCATGTCTTTGTGTCCACCATCATGCATGAAGAATTTTTTTTGATGGCTAAAATATTTTAACAGCTCTGCTGATACAGAGACTTAGTTTCAGGCAAATGGAGCCAAATTCTCAGCTGGTGTTCATACATCAGCACATTTTTCTTCTGATGCCAACTAGGCAGCATGGTACAGGGTGCTTTAGAAGCTCTTTTTATAATTTAGGGGGCGTTTTGGGGTCTATTTACTGTATCATTGGGAAGCAATACCTGTTTATCTTGAAAATTCAATGTTTTGAAGTGTAACTAAAATTCTCATTTGAATGTTTTTTGAGTTCTGACTGTCAGATGTGCCACAGCACTGTGCTGGTCTGTGGACAGACTGATGCTCACAGGCACATTCTGGGTCAGGATCTGGGATGGATCTAACATTTCATTTTTCACATACCTAATTCCTCTGACTCTGGAAGAAAAATAACATTTTTCTCTCCTCAGCCTGCAGTTGGGTGTTTATCAGTCGTAAAGTTCTAGGTACTCTCATTTGTCTTCAGATAATGCAAATGGCTATTTTTTTCCTTCAGGGAATCACAAGTAGATGGTGTGAGACAGGCCTGGGAAATTAGAATAATAGAATTACAGAATGGCTTTGAAGGGACCTTAAAGATGATCTCATTCCTGTGCCCTGCCATGGGCAGAGACACCTTCCACTAGACCAGGATGTTCAGAGCCTTGGACACTTCCAGGGATGGGGATTGAACCTAGACGTGCAGCTGGGGCAGCTGCTTACTCTGAGATCTTCAAGGAGCATCTCTGATCTGTTCCTGATTTCACATGGTTGTAACTTCTGTAAAGGGTATTGTTGTTTTAACAGCTGCAAACAGGATAAATGGGATGTTGACCCTCTTTAGTTTCTTCAGTAATGTTGCTGCCATTGATAATTTTATTTTAGGAAGAAATTGTTCCCTGTGAGGGTGCTGAGGCCCTGGCACAGGGTGCCCAGAGCAGCTGTGGCTGCCCCATTCCTGGCAGTGTCCAAGGCCAGGCTGGATGGGGCTCTGAGTAACCTGGAATAGTGGAAGGTGTCCCTGCCCATAGCAGGGTTTGGAATCAAATGTTCTTTAGGATCCCTTCCAATGCAGGCCCTTCTGTGATTCTCTGACTATTTCCCTGTGCCCCTATATCCCTTTCCATGCTTTCTGTCAATAATTGGAAACCTCACTACTGTGTCTCCAGGCGACTACAGTGGGAGTATAAATACTTAATTAGGCAGCCCAGCACTCAGGAGATACCATAAATTCACACTTCCAGAACTTTGATAGAAGGTGGAATTTAAACAATGCCTAAACACACCATGGCCATTGAGAATTTTTTCTAGTGACTTTAGTGAAACAGAATTGGAGCAATAGTCAGTGCATTTGAAAATCCTTCCTCTTGCTCCAAACAGTAGCTCAGGAGTGCTCCTGCCCCTCTGCCCAGCCCTGTGAGGCACATCTGCAGTGCTGTGTCCAGCTCTGGGCTCCTCAGCACAGCAGGGACATGGAGCTCCTGGAGCGGGTTCAGTGGAGGCTGCAGAGATGATTCAGGGCCTGGAGCATCTCTGGCAGGGAAAGGCTGAGGGAGCTGGGGCTGTCCAGCCTGGAGAGGAGCCCCAGCTGAGAGGGGCCCTCAGCCCTGGGTGTCCCTGTCTGCAGGGAGGGCTCTGAGCAGGGCCCAGGCTCTGCTCCAGGGGCCCGGCAATGGCAGCAGAGGAACGGGCAGGGACTGAGCCCAGGAGGTTCCACCTGGGCAGGAGGCAGAACTTCTGTCCTGGGCAGCGACTGAGTCTCCTACACAGAGGAAATGAACTTGCTGCTTGTCCTCCCATTGCTGGCTTTGATCCCAGGGGAACCCTGGAGACCCTTGGGACGAGGGGAGAGGTAAGGAGTGGAGATAACTATGGCCACTGCCAGAATCATGACAGGAATTTCCTTGTCCCTAAGCCCCTTTCCCACGTTTCTCAGCAGCAGCTGCCATCCTGGCCTCCCGGGGCTGGGCTGCCAGCAGGACCATGGCTGTTGTGCTGGTCCAGCAGGCTGTTGTCATTAGCAATGCTGTCTTTGCCTCTGCTGCAGAGGGATATTCCAGACCTTGTATCTCAGTATATAAAGTTGGGGAAGAAGAAGGAAGAGAAAGAGGTATGTTCAGGTTTTGTTTTAGTGGGATTTTGTGTGTTGGTTCCCTTGGGATATTTCAAAAAGGCATTTAAAACAGCAGTGAAGAGAAGAGAGATGATGATTTAATGAGGGCTAGCAATGACGTTAAAGCTGATAAGGAAGGTTGGATTCAAGTTGAGTGGAACTCTGGTTGCTTCATCTTCTCAGCCACTTTAAGCTGAAAATGTTGACCTTTGTGGTCCTTTCCAAAAATTTTAATAAGGGCAAGTGTATCTTGTTGAATTTTAATTTGAAGTCATTAACTCTGCAGTTCTCCCAAAATATTGCTCTGAAAGGGATACTTTGTGAGCCAAGGGAAAAATCTAAGCCTTGTGTCAGAGGCTCCTTGGCATAGATGAGAAGACTTTGAAATCTGCACAGCCCAAATTTTAAGGTCTGTGGTTTGGCTGCATCTTTGACCCATAAATGGGAAAGGACTGGGAAACTGTGTGGGTGCTGTACCAGTTGAACAGGAGAGGAGCTCGTGTGCCAGGTGTGCCTGTGCTTGCGATGGGTGTGTTGGATATCAGTGCTGGAAAGTTGTATGCTCCCCAAAATGCAAGGTTTTTGCAGTGATCTGAAGTATAATGCAAATGGTGGTGTGGTAAATAGCAAGATTGCAAAGTGAATTTGGTTTTCTATAGTACTCTGAAGTGTGTTGGAAGTAATAGCTGATCATAGAGAGTGATTGAGGCTGGGAAAGATCATCAAGTCCGGCTGTCTGACCCCCCACCTTGTCCCCAGACCATGGCACTGAGCACCATGTCCAGTCATTCCCTGGACGCCTCCAGGAACAGAGACTCCACCCCCTCCCTGGACAGCCCCTTCCATGAAGAAATTCCTTCTGATGTCCAATCTCAACTTCCCCCAGCACAGCTTGAGGCCATTTCCTCTCATCCTGTCCCTGTTCCCTGGGAGCAGAGCCTGGCCCCCCCAGCTGTCCCTCCTGTCAGGGAGTTGTGCAGAGCCAGAAGGTTCCCCCTGAGCCTCCTTTTCTCCAGGCTGAGCCCCCCCAGCTCCCTCAGGTGCTCCTCTAAAGACTGGCTCTCCAGACCCTTCCTTGTTATTAATTAATCTCAGGGTTTACCAAATACAGTTTCTAAGAAGCAAAAAAATGCAGTTTTTTTGGTGGGCTGGTGTGTAGCTTCCAATGGAGCCTTTTCTGGGAGGAAGATCACTGATGTTTATTCCAGCAAAATGCCCACAGAAAGAGAGGTGATCTTTCTGGGCAAAGGCATAGGAGATTCTGCGGAATTCTACTGAATTCCGAAAAGCCTGAAAATTCAAAGGAAATTCGAATTACAGTAGGAAAAAGTCTGACTTGGGGAAAAACACTGACTGCTGCTGTCAGGAAGTGGCCCCGAGGGCCCGGGAGGAGTTTGTGGAGTGTGGCAGTGCCATCCTGTGGGCCAGGGAGGTATGAGACCAGGGACACCTGCACGGGCGCTCCCTCACTCCCCACCAGCAGGATATGGGAGAGCATGGCAAGGGTAAAGCCTGGAAAACCCCAGGGTCGGGATAACGGCAGTTTTACAGGGAAAGGAAGAGCAGTGCACACAAGCAAAGCAAGGAATTAATTCCCTGCTTGCCAAGGGCAGGCCGGTGCTCGGCCATCCTCAGAAGAGCAGGGCCCCATCACACCTAAGAGTGGCATGGGAAGACAAATGCCATCACCCTGAACATCCATCCCTTTCCATCTTCTTCCCCGATGTTATACAGTGATGATGATGATGCCATAAGGTCTGCAGTGTCATTTGGGGTCACCTGTCCCAGCTGTGTCTCCTGCCACACACCCCCAGCCCTCTTGCCAGTGTGGCAGTAGGAAAATCACTTGGATCTGTGTCAGCACAACCAAAACCATCCCTGTATTATCAACTCCAGTACAAACCTAAAACATAGCCCCTGGGAAGGAAATTAACTGTACCCCAGCCAAAACCAGCCCAGCCACGAAGGCTCTGCTTGCAAGAGCAGCACTGTCTGCCTCAGCATTTATTAATCCATTTCTCTTTCTGTAGAGAAATTCAAGATTTTCTGTGTTTTTTTTGTCTCCAGAGTTATCTTTGAAGGACCTGCTTTGGTGGCAGCTGAGGACAAGCACTTAGGCTAGGGCCAGATTTAGGGAATGGATGTGGGGCTTGCCACATGGTGCATTTTCTGGAACAAGTGAATGTAGTCTTTGCAAAACGTCATTAAACCCAACAATGTCCTTTTAATGTCAGAATTAAACACAACACGTTCTGGAAAGTCAGTATTCCTCAATGGAGTCCCAGATGGCTCCTAGGGAGAGAAGTGTTAGCTGCATATGGCCAGCACTGTGTGGGGTTAAACTGGGGGTTTAATTTGAGGAAGGATGGTGCAGTGTTGGGAATTTAAATATTTTGACTTGCTCAGTTAAGCTAAAACAAGCAATCTCACATGAGAGGCTGTGCTGGATCTTCCCGCTTAGTTACACCAGCTGATTTGATGTGTCCTTTGCAACAGAGAAACACTGGAAGGAGTTCATCCTCTCATTAGGAACAGAGCTGCTTACTTCACAATCCTGCTGCACTTTTCTGCTTCTCTGCTTTAAGATGGTCTGTTTTATCACCTCTCCCTTATCTCTGCACAGTGGGATAGCCTGGCTGCCACAGGGGTCTGTCCTAATGAAAGAAAGTAAAATTTGCTTCAGCGGAGTTACATCCACTTGAAGTAACTTTCCCCACATTTTTGCCATACCCAGGGTGTCTTGGTTTGGAAAGACAGGTGCCTGCTAAAGGAGACAGGAGCCTCCCCTGAAATGGAGGATGCAAACCCTCCCCACCCCTCCGAATTGCTATGAATTTTAAATAAGGGGCTCTCAGGCAAAAAATATGGGAGCAGGAAATAACAGTTCTTTAATAGGGAAGGGGGAAAAAAATAAAAGGGCAAAATAAAACAATGCAATACACTAGAACAGCACTAACAGAGTCAGAACTGACACCCTGTGCCTCAGGGTGTTGGTAGCAGTCCAGTTGGAAAAGGGGCTGCAGTCCTCCTGCAGTGTCAGGGGTGGTTCTGTTGGAGCAGGGGATCCTGTAGGAAAGGGGTGTATTCTTCCTCCACAGATCCGTGGAAGTAGAAGCAGCTGCTGTTCCTCTGGGGAGTCCAGTGGAGAAGAGCCGTGCTGGTGTGTCAGAATCTCCAGATTATATCTGGGTAGGAATGCTTGGCTCCTCCCTCTGGGCGGAGCATCTCACAATGGGATGTTACAGTTCTTATCAGTCATGGGGTGACATTCAATAGCCCCTTATCAGCAGATGTCCCCTGCTGAGGGACCTTGATTATGATCACTCAGGAAGAGAGATAAGGAGAATTGCCCACTTGACACCAGACAACTGCCATACAGATGGCAATAGAATACATCTGGCCTTGCAATCTGGAACACCAGGGACATTCAAAGCCTGAGATTATTCTCGGTTAACTCATTAGAAGTTGCTCCTGTCTCTAAATCTTCTTACTTGCTGAATGTACAGTCTTAATGGAACTGCATCTCTCACCACTGAGGGGGATTCCAAGACCTTGCATGGAATCATCATTCATGGAATCATGCCAAGGAGGCATCAGTTTGGTTTTAAACATGAGTGTTACTCCATGTTTTCAATTCATAAATGTAGAAAGTGTCTGAAATGGGGTTGAAAAGTTGCCCAGGTGAGTTTAGATCCCGTTCCAGAGCATAGTCAAATTTTTCACATCTTTGGTCTCAGAAAACTTCACTGAGGAGTGTTGAACTATTTATTATGCATTGAGGCATCAGTATCAGGCTCTCGAAATTAAGGACAATAAAGGATAGAGAAATGGGTGCCCAGCAACCCTCTACGCATAAATGAAGTCCACCTTGCAAAAATGACAACAGTTTAGCAGGTTTTTTTGGGTACAAGACCTGCATTCTGCTTTCTGGAACTCAGCCCCTTTTGACTTCAAGATGAACATCCAACGCCATTCACCACATGGGAAATTCTTGGTCTAGTTTTGTACTTTAAATTGTATGTAAAAGTAACTAAGCAATAACTAAGTCATAGGCAAGGAGTACTTCGGTGTTTTGTTTCTCTTATGCTTCACATTTGCCTTCATGCCCATTCCTTTTAGGTGCTTTGTTACTTTTGTATTTATAGAGTTGTAGAGGTAGAGAAATCTTCTTTAGTCCACCTGCCACTCTTCTGACCCAGTCAAAACCTTTCCTATTGCTTTCTCTGTGTGAGTGAAAATAACCATTATTTTGGTGGTGCTTTCCAGCACTGTCATAAATTTGGATATAGGACGATTTCACGCCAGTCTCTGCTGTGCTATGCTGGCTAAACCCTGGCTTAGTGGAAAGATTTAGAATGTAAGGTTTGCTGGCCACAACTGGTTGGGTTTTTCCCAAT
Organism: Fringilla coelebs; assembly: GCF_963513975.1. NCBI lineage: Eukaryota > Metazoa > Chordata > Aves > Passeriformes > Fringillidae > Fringilla > Fringilla coelebs. Next base: position 55,546,380 of record NC_140033.1, on the reverse strand, counting down.
ATTTGCAGTGTTGAACAATTGTTTGTTCTTCTGTAACTGAATAAAACAGCTCAGTTATACTTTCTAAGCTGTTTGCAGAGATCTGCTTAAAGCTGCAATGTTTGATCCCTGCAGATGCTTTGTTTCTAGAACACTCAGTGAAAGGTTGGCCAGAAAAATTTTGACTTTGGCTTTTCAATTTACAGGTAATTCAAGAAAATTTTTCATACTAAACTGAAAAACCTGTTTATAAAATTCATTACCTTTTCATTTACTGGGACCATGGTTCTTTTGTACAACCCTTGCTTTGAACAGGGAGGTAACATTACACACCTTAAACATGCAGCACTTCCAGTTCAAGAGGAGTCATGTTTGCTGCCAGAGAGTTTTCCCAAATGAATTTGCAAACATAAAGGAGCAGGAATCATCTCCCTGCAGGTCAGAAGCAAGCTGTAAGAGAGTATATTTTACAATTTCTAAGTATTTTTTTTATTTTTAATATACACAATGGATAAAAGGAGATCCTAGACATCAAATATTGACTATTTAGAATCTCATCCTCTCCTCTTTCCCAGTGGAACATCTCTACTATCCTTGGGGAAGATCCATGTCATTCACATATGTGTAAAACTAGAACAAGAATCAGACCAAACCACCACTGGGATTGCTCACACTGCTGGGAAATCCAGGAATTTTGCAGAGGTTCAATTTATGCAGCTGCTGCAGACATATATTTCTGCCTCTGCATTGTCTGTTTTGGTCTCTGCTTTACCAAACTCCAAACAATCACTGGGATTCAATTGTTGCTGCCCTGAATCTCTTGAAAACTGTGAGCTGGCCTCAGAATCTCAATTATTTCATCCTCTGTAATCCCTGGAGTGAAAACTCTCTTCTCCAACATATAAATCCACAGTCAAAAAATTGACATGAAAGAAAACTCGCTGAGGGAATTTTGCTTTGAAGATCAGCACATATTTAGCCTGGAAAGCAGAGATTGCTCACAACTGTGGTGAACTCAAAGCAAGCAAGTTGTGCATTTTGTTGGCAGACCTGGCTTTTCTTCGTCTTAGAAAACTTTTTGAAGAGCAGATGCAAATGTGTTGGTGTATATTTATATTTATGTAAGGTTTCATATTTATATATTTTTTTGTGCTGTTGACATTTTCTCCTTTTGGACCTAGGCAGAACTCCTGACAAATCTTGTTCACTTTGTAGGCTTCTCCCATCTCTGATGTTTCTCCCACTTCTTTCTCCTCCTTTGGGCTTTGGCAATGTGACAAACAACCTTCTGGCCCAGAACTTTCTCACTGCCACACTTTTTACAGCCTGTTCTTTTTCTGGCTACTTGAGTCATTGCCAAGCAGTAGCAAGAGCTGTGGGAGCTCGGGACTGGAAAGCGTACGCTTTTCATCGTGGAGTAAGCTGCTTTCAAACCCCTGCACTGAGTGGGAAAGGGAATCGTGGTGGAAAATGCTGTGTAAAAACATAAACGGTGCAAACTCCTTGCAGTGCAAGGCTTGAGCTGCTCAGCATTTTGTCAGGCAGCAGCTGAACTTCTTTAAGCTCTTTACTAACCCTGCTCACACAATTAAGTCTGGACCTCAGAGTTTTGTTTAGCACTTAGGAGTCCTGAAATGGTGAATTTAAGATCATATTCTCTCCATGTAGCTGTGGTGGGTTAACCCTGGCTGGATGCCAGGTGCCCCCCAAAGCCACTCTATCACTCTCCATCCTCAGCTCCACAGGGAAGAGAAAATATCATCACAGGCTCCTCACACTCTTCCTCTGTTCCAGTGGGGGCTTCCTCCCATGGAAGTTCCCTCCAGGAACTTCTCCAGCGTGAGCCTTTCCCATGGGCTGCAGTTTGCCATGATCTGCTCCAATGTGGATCCCTTCCACAGGGTGCAGTCCTTCATTTATTCCAGTCATTTTTTTCTTTCTCCTTCTTTTGTTTTGGAAGACTGCTGATACTTTTAATAACTTATTAATAACCCTTTAGGTTTTATGAGTCACCAGCACAGATGCAGCTGGAATGGACTGCACAAAAGTGTGACAATGGAGAAGTTTCTAAAGGAAAGAAAGTTCTTGCAGACCCAACTTTTTTTGTTCTGCTGTCTCATAAATTGTTTCAGATCTAATTAAAAAAAAAAAAAAAAAAAATTTAAGTTCCCTTATCTGCTTTGATAGACTTTCCTGGCCCTGGCAAAAGGGAGGGACTATAAGCCAAATTGTCATTACAGATCTATCTTAAAAGCACCTAAAATTAGATGCCGTGAAAATGGCTCTAGGAATTCCCAAAGTCCCAGTTACAGTAAGAATCAGACCTTGTGCCTCTGTCCTTGAAGAGCACAGCACTGCAATGCATCCTAACAAATTTTGCAACCTTCTAATAAATATATTTCATCTCATGCAAGAAGACAGGTGTGTAATTCCCAGGAGCTGCAAGGAAAAATTGGCCCTAAAGCCAATCCCAGTAGGCATCAAGGTAAGCAAAGAAATGTAGCACTTTCCGCTTTAGCCAGCTGCAGTTGACAACAGATTTCAAATTCAGCCCTTTCGGATATTCTCAGGAAGAAATGAGCCCTTAAGTTGTTGTGGCTTTACTGTGATCCATGTAAAATAACACCTTTTTCTTGTGCATTTTTTTTAACACAACACCTTTTTTATTTTTCCTTGCTAGGCTGGATTCTGTATGCTGCACGGCTGTCATGTCAGGACGCTGCAAAAGAGGTTGTTGCATCTTCTTCCTGTAAAGCTGGTGGGGTTTCTCTCTATACAGGGTGTACAACCTTTATGGTCAGGAAACTGTTTTCCTTGCTCTGTGGTTTTCTTGCTGCTGCTGCTTTTAAAGGGGTCAACACTCTTAGTTCTAGGAAACTGAAACTAAATGTAAGCAGGGACTGGAGGAAGGAAGCAGGGAGAATCCCCTACAAGATTCCAACGCATCTTATTTCTGGAAAAACTGAATAAAGCTGGATTCAACTGCAAGGGGCTAAACAGCAGCAGTTTAGGAGCTGTTCCTCAAAAGGCCCAGACAAGCACCAAGTCCTGTGGGAAGCTGGAGATTGACACAGGACACCTCCAGAAGAGTCTGCTGTTGGAACTTCCTTTAAGCCTTTTTTTCAAGTGGAGCATCCAGACCTGGCAAATGCAAAAGGTCAGCCCTTAAAAGAGCAAAGAGCTCTCTAAGAAAACCAAACGAGTGGCCAAAGTCTGTCCATTTGTCTGCCTGTCTTTTTGGCCTTGGATTACTGTGCTTTTCAAAACTGTGCTTTCATAACTCAGATAAAAAGGTAGATGTTTCATATAGCTCTACAAGTAGTAATCATCCTTTTCATGCAAAATATCTGCTGCCTGATGGATGGGCCCAAACCAGAGGTGTTTCTTATTTACCTACAAAGCGTCTGGCTTTAGCATTTGTAGTCAGTTTTTGTGAACATGTGAGTCCATTGCCTGCTCTAACAGAGTTAGTGACTTATTTTCAGTGGTTGTAGAGAGTTTCATTGAATTAGCATTGTTTGTAGTCCATTGTGTGACTTAGGAGGCACAATAGCCAGACAATTCTGCAATTGTAATATAACTGTATGTGGTGTTCCCGGAAGTCTTCTCCTGTTGCACTATGGTGGTAAAAACCTCTGCTGCTTTTCAAGCTCCATGAGTCCATGATGTGCTGTGCTGAAAGTGATAGGAAACCCAATTAGCTCTGAAAATGAAGGGCAGAGAGGGGTGCTCTGGCCTGGAATTCCCTCCTTTTGGCAGTAGCAAAGGTCAGCCATGCAGCCAAATTTCCATGACAGGTGGATCCAGCTTGTTTGTGTTGCCAGCTCTCTGCACAGCAGAGTAGGACGGGGGTAGGAAGAATTGATTCTGGAAGGGGAAAGCCTGAGGGGAATAGTGGAGTTAAATGTGACAGCTGGCATTTCCAGAAACGAGTTTGATGGATGCTGGGTATCCAGCTTCCCTAGAACTCTTTATCAGCAACACCCTCTATATCTCCCTTTAGCTGCTCTGGCACTTTTCAGCATCAGTGTGTGAGGGAAAAGAGGTGACAGGCAGCTCTCTCTGATTTGGCAGCACTGGGACTTCAATACGTCTTTGTGCTGCTGGCTGAGGGTCTGGATCTCTGAGGAGCCTCCTGACTACCTCTGGCTCCCACAGGCTTGTAGGACTGGGCTTAGAGAGACCCTGAGCTGCCAGATGGAGGCTGCTCCTAGTGCGGCTTTTCTGAGTAGTCCTGGGTGTGGAAGTGACCTGCAGTCCTTGGGAGGCAAAATGCATTCCACAGTCCCAAGGCACCTGCTCTATCTCTCAGTGCAGGCCAGCTGTGGGAATCCTCCAAGTCCCTTTATCCTGATCTGTGTGTCAAGGCCATGAGTGCCCAGAGCTGCCATGGACCCTTCTAGCAAGGGCAATTGTCATCAGAGTCAGCGTAGGTGCAGGTTGCCTTTGGAAAAGTGTGAAAATCCTGGGGAAATTCATGGGGCAGAAACCTTGGGCCATACTGTGTGCCCACACCATCAGCAGGCATGATATTGACAGGTGTGCTTTGCTTTTGGTGTGAAATCTTGCTCTGATGCATCATTCCAAGAAAAACAGCTGGAATTTGCAGGCCAAGTCATGTGGTGAGATAAGTAATTCCAGCTCCCTTACTGGACCTGATTTATATGGGTCAGGTCCAATATTTCTGAGAAATTGTTGATGGTGGGGGCTTTTTTGTTTGTTTCACTGAAAATTCAAACCCTTTCAAATAAAGAACAAATGAGGTATAGGGAATTTTTAGCTGGAGTATGTTCTTCAGAATGTTTGCTACATTTAGGCTTTGAGAACACAAATTGTCTGCAGACATGAGATTATTGGGCTTGAAAATGCACCAGGGAGATGGGACTCAAGTGAGCTTTGAACAGCAATTATTGTTATTAGTGGTGGTGCCATAATATGTGCTTGACTCAAATCCAGCATTGCACAGGTGAGGACCTGGTGAAACCTTGCAATGCGATATTTGTTGTTGTTCCTGCAAGTGTGATCCACTGTTGAATAGGCTAGACATGAATAAAATCTGTATTTTTTAAAGTGTTGTGTGGGGTTTTTTATGTCAAAAAGGCTGGTTGCCCTCTTGGACTTTACTGTGTTCATATTAAATATTTGATGTGGAGTTAATACAGGTGTGCAGCTTTTTTAGGACTGTCCACATATCCTTGCAGAATTTCACCTTCCTCGGAGGTGGGTGCTGCAGTGCTGCACTGAACTCCTCCCACAGGGAAAGATGTGAAGATAATTCGGGATGTCCCCCTGCTGGTCCTGCAGGGGTGGTCCCTCTGTGCTGTGACAGCTCTGCCTGCCATCATACTGGAGTCATCTCCTGGCTGGAGATCAGTGTAGTGCTGGTGAGGGATGTGTCTGACTCCATTCCAGCCCTTGCTCAAGGAAAGACGAAGTTAGTGAGGATGCTTTTGCATCTCCCACATCCTGTGTCTGGTTGGATACAAAGACTAAACAGACCCAACCTGGGCACTCTGCAGAGTGGTACCACCTCCCACAAGACCTGTCCTGCTCTGTCATGGGCGCTGCTTGTGGGAATGCTCAGTGGCAATCTCCAAATTGCTCCTCACTCAGCTTTTGCTTGCTTCTGGACTCAGGAGCCACAAAGGTAAGCCCATGTGACTGCCTCACAGTCCCGCTGGAAGAGAGCAAGGAAACACTCAAGGAAAAAGCCTTGTTTTCCCACTGGGTGCAGGAGTCTGTGTCTTGCTGAAGGACAATGGTTCCCACACAGATTTGCTTTCTTTTTTCTTCTCCCCCACCTCTGTGGCAGCATTGTTACTGGTGAGTACATGTGCTTGTCTGCTCCCTGTCTCTCACCCAGTGCCCGCACTGCTTTGGACACATTTGCACATTTGAGTTAATCCACACATTTTCCTTGTTTTACAGTCTTTTGTTCTCTCAGCTGTCACATTCCGAACTACACTTGCTTACTTTACTTCATCTCTTTCCCTTCTTCATCCAGCCCAGATGATTCTTCACTCCCCTTTGGAGGAAAGTTGCTGTTCCAAACTCCCAAACCCCCCTGCACTAAAGTGAGTGGCACAAATGCCACTGAGGAGCTGTGTTTTGGATCCCATCATTACAGACCCCATCACTGCCAGCCTGCACCATCAGTGCCCCAAACCTGCAGCAATATGTGTAGAATTGAGGTTGCTCACAACTACAGATAGATGTATAGTGTCCAGGTAATGTCACATAAATCATCTTTTCACCCCAAAAAATCAATCAGATTTGGGTTACAGTGATGCAAACACCTTTATCTCCCAATAACCACCACATCTCCTCCTTTTATATTTATTAAGTAAAACTCAAAATGCTTCTATTATTTTTTTCCTATGAAAAAATCTAGCAGGTAGCAAAGATCTGAAAGGAGGAGTGATCATCTCACCTGCCTCAGGCTGCTGCAGGTGGTCACTCATCAGAACTGTAAATGGGTGGTGGAGATAAAGGCATTTCTGGTCAGGCTGCAAGCATAGCCCTGACCTCTGCTCTTGTAAATATTCATTTCATGGCTTCTTTCTGAAATCTGGGATTTAGAGAGCCCCAGCAAAAGGTGAGGCCACTCCAGGGCTGTGTCTGTGAGCCCCAGGAATCTGTCCTCCTACATTTTTTCAGTTCTTTGCGTGGTGTTAAATTTTGTGACACCCTCTTCAGTCTGACTTACTGCAGATAAGATAAAGAGAGTTTTTAAACCAATCTGGCTTAGGGTAAGTTTGGGAGAAGGTTTTTAGAGAGTGAATTATGAAGGCATAAGCTGTGCAAGGCTGACCAGTTGAGCTGCATCTGCCATAAGGGCCCAGAATATTAAACTGCATTCGTGGCAATACGGGTATAAAGGAGATGTCAGGAAGAAGGAGCAGCAGGGAGGAGTATACATGTATTAATTTTGAGTACAGCATTTGTATTTGTTGTAATAATTGGTCTGTTAAAATTATTTTCCTAGAAGTGAATTAGCAATCCCAGTAGAGGATACAATTTGGGGAGTCATTGAATTACAAGGAATTAAATCAAAGACAGAGTAGCATCTCTTCTATTGAATAACTGTGGCAGAAACTGTGTTGCAGACAGACTGAATGCTGACAGATCATCAGAACTGAGTGATATTCACTCATGACTTTCAAGGGAAATGGTGGAATTATGTACAGCACTTCATTCACTTAATCCTCCATTGTTGCCTGAAGCCTGCAGAATAACAATGGTGGTGACTTTCTTTAAAACAGTTCCCATAGGTGTATCTAAGGTACTGCAGTCTGGTAAATTTAACTTCTGTAGGAGGACAATTAATTGTATAACAAGGAATTGAATAAATGAATGCCTGATAAATACAAAAAAAAATGTCCTTCATAAAAGTCACCATAATTTCTGTTATGGAAGTTTTTACTTTAGGACACTGATTTCTTTGGAGAGATAAACAAGCACAGTTGTAATGGCATCTCCTTGGTTAGGTCAGAAGGCTTTGGAGGGAAATGTCCATTCATGGGATCAAAAAAGAAGATCCTGGAATGGTTAAAAATGGGAAACAGTGAGCTTCTAGGTTTAGGTGGTCTGCTTGTGGTCATTCTTCAGACTTTAATATTCATGCAGAAGTTTGGCAGAAACAGGAAACTTACATCTAGATCAAAGTCGGTTCAGCTTCTACAGTTAATGGTATTAGCTGGTGTTACATAGCTTTGACCCTTTGGAGAGATCTAGATCTGACTTTTCCCAAGCTCTGATGAAGTAAAATAACTGTTTCCCAGTCTTTTGTTTGCAGATACTCTAGATATTGTTCCTGGGGATGAGAACGGCAGTACAGTAAATACCAGTTTGCTGACAACCAATTATTTTTTCCTGGTGACTTTTATGGACTCCTTGAAACTTGTCCACAGACCCTTAAAGAGTCTTGAACCATAGCTCGATGGACATTGGCTGCACTGTGTAGAGTTCATCCCTAATTTTCAATTTTATTGCAGGCAGCAGACATCCATTCCTGGAAAAGGAGCAAGCAGTCACAAGAGTGAGAGTCTGAAGCTCATGAATAAGGAAGAGGTGAAGTTCTCACCAGAGAAATGTGTTTCTATTTCTCTTTGTGACCTGGTCAAATCTGTGTGAAGTGTTGAAGTTCTTGGTGAAACCATCAGGTCTGCACAGCACTCTCTCTTTCCAAAGAGGGAAATTATATTCCATACCCCACACCAATCCAAGCCAGTGTGGCTGCTGTGTTTGCTCCTTTGAGTGGAGCAAACTGTCTGGATATTGATTTTGTGCTCATTAACAGCTCCCCATAGCTCTGGCCACTTGCAGAGTAGCAATTTGCATACTAATAGAGGAATCATTTCCTTGTTTATTACTGGAAAAATTCACCCTTTCCAGTAGATTTTGATACTGTGTTTCAGGAAGTCACTTCCTATCCTAAACTTGTGTATAGGGATGTGTAGCTGTAGCTCCTTCCAAATCAACCAGGTGCTGTTTGCCTCCTGCAGCTGCTCGCTTTGCGACTTCTGATTGCTCTTCACACCCCAGACAGTCCTGCCATTCTGTTATATGTCCACGTAGGAATCAAACCTGGGCATCACAGAAGGAGGGAAGAAAGCTCCCAGGGCTTTTCATCCACCCACACTCCTGACCAAGCTGCAGTTCTAGACTGGAGGCAGCCCCAGGTGTCAGAGGTACAAATTCACAGTGCTGTAAAGGGCTGAGTCTCAGCCCTTTGTCCTGTGCATCCCTAGAAGTGGGGATGGCCATTCCAGCATCTGCTGATCTGCTGATCCTCTGAGTATCCCTGAAGCCAGAGGCCTGGAGAAGTTTTCAAGGATAGCTTGCCTTCCGTCTGCTGCCCAGTGTTGTTGTTGGGACATCAGGGGACATCATGGAACTTCCTGGGAAAGTGGCTGCAGTGAGTTGAGCAGCACAGGTGGAGGTGGAACCTTCCCCAGAGTCTGTGCAGGAAGTGCCCTTCATCCACATCACTGATTTCACCTGTGCTTGCAGAAAAGATTGGCACCGTTCTCAGGCATGCCAGAGATTTCTGATGATGTTTTAGTAAACCTGACATTCCAAATTCTCCTCTGCTGTAGTGTCCAAATTTTGGGGTCTGGTCTCTGCTGTGAAGTGAGCTGAGACAGCCCCAAATCCCTTTGTCCATCCTCCCCTTTTGGGTACCCTGTAAGGAGCAAGTTCCCCCCCCCCCCCCCATCACCTATTGTGTAGTGCTTCCTTTTGCCCTCATTAATGGCCTTTACATTGCATTATATCCCTTGAGCTTTCTCCCTCCTAACTGGCCCCTGCCTGTTCCCAGCTCTGACCCTTCCATGGCGCACCTGTATTCCGTTCTCTCCTCCCTGGCTGGGCTGGGATGAGCACAGCGCTCCAGCAGAGGGCGCGGGATCCATTCAGGAATAAGCTGTTCCAATGCCTGATTATCTTTTATCCTTTTTTTTTTTTTTTTTTTTTCTTCCCTTTCCTTCTGCAGTGCTGTTTCAGGTGCATGAATACTTACCTCTACGCACTCTGCCTCAAGGACAGTCTCTAGATTTTTCTTTCTTCCTTTGCTGATGGAAGTGTGGGGTGTTTGCCTGCTGAGGTTATTTCATTAGGGTACCTTAGAATCATAGAATAACAGAATCATTCAGGTTGGAAAAACCTTTAGGATCATCGAGTCCGACCTGTGACCAAACACCACCTTGTTACCCAGCCCAGAGCACTGAGTGCCATGCACAGTCATTTCTTGAACACCTCCAGGGATGGGGACTCCCTGTCCTCCCTGGGCAGCCCCTTCCAATGCCTGAGCACCCTTTCCATGAAGAAATTCCTCCTGATATCCAACCTGACCCTCCCCAGCACAGCTTGAGGCCATTTCCTCTCATCGTGTCCCTGTTCCCTGGGAGCAGAGCCTGACCCCCCCAGCTGTCCCCTCCTGTCAGGGAGTTGTGCAGAGCCAGAAGGTTCCCCCTGAGCCTCCTTTTCTCCAGGCTGAGCCCCCCCAGCTCCCTCAGCCCCTCCTGCTGCTCCAGCCCCTTCCCCAGCTCCGTTCCCTTCTCTGGACACGCTCCAGCCCCTCCATGCCTTTCTTGTCCTGAGGTTCCCAGCAGTGCCCCAGGATCTGAGGTGTGTCCCCAGCAGTGCCAGCCCAGGGGACAGTCACTGCCCTGGCCCTGCTGCCACCCCATGGCTGGCACAGCCCAGGTGCCATTGGCCTCCTGCCCCCTGGGCACACCTGGGCTCCCGTCCAGCCGCTGTCCCCAGCGCCCCCAGGGCCTTTCCCAGCTTTCCAGCCCCTCTGCCCCAGCCTGGAGCTGCAGGGGGTTGGTGTGACCCAAGGCAGGACGGGCCCTTGGCCCTGTGCAATCTCAGAGCACTGGCCTGGGCCCATGGATCCAGCCTGTCCGGGTCCCTCTGCAGAGCCTTCCTGCCCTCCCGCAGATCCACACTGCCACCCAGCTGGGTGTCATCTGAGAAATGACTGAGGGTGTGCTCAATCCTCTTGTCCAGGTTGTAATTTAAAGAGAACTGTCCCCAGTACTGAGCCCTGGGAACCCCTCTGGATGTACTGGCAACCACCTGGATGTAACTCCATTCATCACCACTCCCTGGGCCTGGCCATCCAGCCAATTTTAACACAGTGAAGAGTGGATTTTAACTTGTGGATACTAACTTGCACATTTAGAGGACAGGGAAGGTGCAAGGCTGACACTGGGAGAATTCCTGGCTGCCTTACAGAGCTGCTCTGCCAGTCGGTTGAGATTCCACTTCTCCCTTTTCTAAGTACAATACATGATCATAGCAATCTTTTTTGGCTTAAAAATTGATGGCAGATGTACTCCCCCGAGAATAAGTCTCATAAAAAGACTCTATGAAATCTCCTGTTGAATTCAATAGCAGAGGTGATGTTCCAATTTAAAGGTTACAGGATGATGCAAAAAAAGAGCTAAAGAAAGGTTCTCCTTTTCCACTCAGCCTCACGAACCTGGGTTATTACAGAGCTGACTTTGCAAACACTAAGGCAGATGCTTTTGGGTGACTGAGAGCTCTCTGTGGACAAGGAAATGCAGGAATGTTCTCCATGTGTGAAGTGCACAGAACTGCAGAGGATCAAGAGCTGTTGCACCATGATTTGTCAGCAAGCTTCTCATGGCAGAGCAGTGCCACCTAAAGTTTCTCTGAAAGGAAACTAAAAAATCCTCCTTTTTTTCAAACTGGAAGTATTCTGTCCGGGTTGGCTGTTGTCTGTCTCTGCCCAGACACGCGCAGGATGGTTTGTTCAGATCCAAAGGACGAGGCTGGACTCTCAGGTTTTTGGTCTTCAAGGTTGTTTATTATTTCTTATCTACAAAGTTTTGTCTCTGCCCAGCCAGGATCTGACCAGCAAGGCAGCCAAAGGCACTCTGACCACCCACAGGGCAGTCATGTCTTTTTATAACAAGACCTACGTAAATCATATTTACCTTTTGTCTCCAATACTTTTCACCCTTGTTGGCAAGTGTACCTTCACCAAGAACCTATCTAAAAGTGTCTGCATCACACAGAAGATGGATGACAAGAAGAAGAAAGAAGAACCACGAGACAGGCCCAAATTCCTCCATCTTGTCTCCATAACCCCCCTGTACCAAAACCTTAAAACCTGTGTTTCACCTTGCAAATATACTGTTTTTACACCATTTAAACCCCAGTGATTCTCATATCCTCATATGCAGGTGGCACATCCCTAGAGGGATCAAAGTCAAGCCACCAAGTGCTTTTGGTAACATTCCAAGACCTCCGAGCCCCCCAAGGGTTCTCTCGGTAGCTCTGGACATCCAGAGCAGTGTGCTGAGTTCCCACAGTATTCTATCACATGGCATCGTGGAATTTTAAAGTATCTGTTAATCTTGGTGGTGGTATGTATGAAAATAAAATAAAATAATGACAGTACTGTTATACTGTCAACTCTTTTTCATTATTAGGTATGATGCCATCTTGCAGACAGCTGTGTAGCTTAGAGATTTGGCAGCAGGTGCTCTTCTGCTTCTTTTCACCAAAGTCTTTGCTCCTCTTATCAGTGAAAGATGGGATGACTCCATGGACCAGGTGTTTAAAAAGGCTGGATGTGACACTTGAGGCATGGTTTAGTTGATAAGATAGTGTTAGGTCATAGGTTGGAGACGATGATCTCCAAGGTCTCTTCTAACTTGGCTGATTCTGTGATTGTCTAAATCTGTGACCAAGCCCTGCTCTGACATTAGTGCCATGGTGGAAGTGTCTCTTTTCCCTGGGGCAGTGGCAGCAGCAGATGCCTTTGTTATGGTGTGTGACAAGTCTTTGGTCCCATGCTCACACAGCTGTTTGAACACAGACATTTTTGTTGAAAGCCTCAAACACGAGCGTGGCCAAGGCTTCCATAGAGCAAGAGAGCAGAGCACCTTGTGTCAAAAGGCTCTTGCTTTTTTTGTGGCTACCACAGCTGCAGTTATCCCGAATTTGGGATTGTGGGGGATGCTAGGGAGCACAGCAAGGCAGATTCAGGGGAGGATATGATATTTGCTGTCATGGGAAGGGCGGGAGATATTTCAGACATCCAAGGTTTAGTGACTGAAATCCCATTTCGCGCCACTAGAGGATACTCAAACTGTTGCTAGCTTGTAAGAAACAGCTCCTTAATCTCTGCTTTTCTGGAAATCAATTGGTAGGAGAAGGAAATATCTTTGAGAGGAATAAAAGGAGTAGATGTTTAGGTACATATAAAATCTTTCTTTTAGGTTTCAGTGGGAGTTCAGTGAATAGAACCACGTGCCCAAAAATTGAAGCAGTGAGTGACAGCAAACAGAGCTGATGAGCTGCCTGTATGTCAAAGCTGCAGCTTTCCCTGCATCAGAAGGTGGCTGGTTCCTAGGAGGTAGAACTGATGAACCAGCCACATCCTGTTGTGAGAGAGGCTGGAAAAGCTGGTGTGGGAAAGAGAAGGACATATAGAGAGGCTTAGAGAAGGTGTTGGTGGGACATGTCTAGATTTTGTTCTGGTTGGATAGCTGGGATCTGATGCAAGCCAGAGACATGGTCTTGATTCCAGTTAACATTGTAGAGTCAGAGGGAGCAGAGCACTCAGCATTCACTGCAGGACTCATTGCTGAGGTGAATGGCAATGGGGGCCTTATGTGGGGATCCAGGTGTGGTTTAATTCCTCCAGAAAAATCAAACCATTTCAGACAGGCCAGAGCCCAATGCTGTCATGAGCTTCTCAAGGAACTAACAAGAAACCACTGCTTTCTGACTCCAACAGTCAGGCCAAGCAGGGCTTAAAGCATTTTCTTACCTTGTCCAAGCTTGGCTGCATCAAACACACCAGCAGTGCTGCTGCTGAGTCTGACAGTGACACCACAAATCCTCCTTTTGGGGTGGATGCAGGGAAAAAATTCCTTTCTGACATCTAGTAACATTCCCTGCTCAGCAGGGTCTCAGTTGTAGAGGACTGTGATGGGGATGGTTATCCTTTTACAGTCTGATTTGCATCTTTTGGGGATGGTTAAACTGACAAAGGTGCTTAATCTGGCAATTGGAGCAACACAGACTTCTTTTCTGCTAATCAAAGAATTTGTACTCCTCTTGGCAGACCCATGGCAGAGCTCTGTCATGGTAAAGTCACCCTCCAGCATTCCCATCCAATGCATGCAGGACTAATGTCCAGGATACATTCTGGGCCTGTCTTTCCAATCTGTGTCTTCCTTTCAAAAGGCTACAGTAGTGAGAATGGGATACACACCAGGAAAAAATGTCTCCAAACAATTCCCTCCAGAGACCAGAGATAACTTCTGTCACATGGGGTGGTCAGGAATGCAGCAAAAGGACCCCAGACCAAAAGGCTGTGCTCTGGGATGGAGCTGCTGGAGCCAGGCCAGAGCAGGGACACCAAGGGGATCACAGGGATGGAGCAGCTCTGCTGGGAGGAAAGGCTGAGGGAATTGGGATTGGTCAGCCTGGAGAGGAGAAGGCTTTGGGGTGACCTCATTGTGGCCTTGCAGTGCCTGAAGGGAGCCCACAGGAAAGAGGAGAGAGACTCTTGACAAGGGCCTGGAGTGACAGGACAAGGGGGAATGGCTTCACACTGACAGAGAGCGGGTTTAGATTGGATATCAGGAAGAAATTGTTCCCTGTGATGGTGCTGAGGCCCTGGCACAGGTATCCCAGAGAAGCTGTGGCTGCCCCAAGCCCAGCAATGCTAAAGGCCAGGTTGGATGGAGCTCTGAGCGAGCTGGGCCAGTGGAAGGTGTCCCTGCCCATGGCAGGGGGGTGGAACTGGATGATCTTTAAGATCCCTTTCCAACCCAAACCATTCTATGATCCTGTGATTATAAATTAACGTGACCCTCCTTGCTAACTGAGGTCAGACAGACACTCTCCCTTGGTGCTGGTGACAAGGATTTCCTGACTGTGTGTTTCTCAGTGTTGTTGTACCTGCCCACCTGGATATCATCTGTATGCTGCTGGCATGAGGACCTGTTTCTCCTATTCTGAGGGCTGTATATCAGTGCTGAATAATGCTGCCAGAAGTCTCTAGAGCTCGTGTCCTGCAAGTCATTAAGCTGGATTGACTGGCTCCATGCATGGTAAACAAGCTGTAAAACACTGATTTATTGTCTCAATTGCAGTAAATTCTGCTGTATAAAACCAGAGTATCTCCAGTTTGCATGGAGACAGTTTGTTTTATGGTGTTTAAAGACACTATTGCTCTCTTGGTTAAATTCTGGTCATTTCTTCTCCCTGTCATCTTGATCTCAAAGCAGTATATAACACACCTGAACATTTTTTTTCTAGGTCATTGGGGTGGTTTTTCACTCATAGGAAGCTTCTCCAGCTGTACCTCTGTAATTTTTCAAAATTTCTTCCACAGTTCCTTCTTCTTTTTCACCTGTTTGATCTTCTCCTTTTGTCTTATGAACCCTGCCAAATGCTTCCTTGAGTTCTTCCAAATGCAGACACCCCTTTCATTCTCTTGATGGATTGTGGCAGAGTGAAAGTTATATATTTTTTTTTCATTTTGTGGTATCCCTCCCAGAATAGAAGTGATAATTTTAAAGCCATTTGTGGATAGGGCTGCTGGGGGAAAAAAAAAATCTTTACTTTTTCTCAGTGATGTCTGAGGATTAAGATACCTATGGTGGGGAAGGAGAAAAAAATGAACCAATGAATTTTCTTACTAATCTTCTTCTGGGTCTCGGGTTTTCATCTGTAGGAAGCCATACCAGGCTCATGACTCTGCAAAACTGCATTTCTCGAGGTTTTCCCATTATTTTCCATTGTTTCCCCCATTTTAAGTATATTGAGGTTTCTGGAGAATAATTCAGCTCATACTTCTTACGTCCTGGGTTGGTTTTTTTAATGGCATCTCTGTATTCAGATTGATTTTGAAGGTCCATGAGAGAATATTTAACATGGGCTGAAAGATTAATCTTCTCCCTGGCATCAAAACGTTGCAGCCCACTGTGCCAGCTGGGAATATCATCCTGGTGTCAGGAAGGGAGCACTCCTTCACTGTCAGCATCTAGGAGTGGGCAGGGAAATGGAACTGGAACCTTGTGGGGAAAATCTGCCCCACGCTTGGTAAAGTTTCCTGTTCCTCTCGAGAGTTTGTCCCAGAAGCAAAGAGAGCTGGGGCAGGGTTGAGGTTTATGCAGCCTGTGAGGGAAGACTCTGCCATGACATTCCTCAGCTGGAGAAACCCAGAGCAGCCTGGATATGCTGCTGAGTGTACCCACCCTGTGAGGAGGGAATTGACAATCAGGAGAATACATGGCACTTCCATGACTCCAGAGGTAACTCAATTTCCTTGTGGTCTTGAGGAAAAAAATAATCAAAACTGGGGTGATCAAAGGAAGGATATATAATCAAACTGGGGTTAAAGGAAGGAAACCGTAGATAAGGAAACCTGCTTTCTTTTGCAACAGAGAGCACCTGGCCAGGAGGGTTACAGGAATAGGATAATCCCAAAAGGAAAGTGCTGTCACACCTTCAGGATCCACCATTAGGAGATCTGAATCACACACACACAAGGCTCAGCTTCTGCTGAATCCACTCCTTGGTAAATAACACAGAACTGGAGAAAGAAGAGGTGCATTTATGCAACTGACCAAGGAAACAAAACATCTACACTGAGCAGTTGTTTGTAAGGCAGCTGCCTATAACACAGGCACAGCTTCCTTTGCCTGAATTTGGTGCCTACCCCTCCTACAGGGAGAGAATTCTTTAGAGGCTCACTGCTGTCCTCTCAGGTGGCAGAGTGGCATTCCTGGAGTGCCTGACCTGTGGCTGTGCCCATGGCTTGCCTTTCCATTGCACTCCTGTCAAAAACTCAGGCTAGCCCCTTCCTCCCCTGCCACTTTTTAAGGGAATTCAAGTTATTCCCAGCAGGTGACCATGGCCATTTTAAGTGGCTCCCTGTTTTCATTGGTGTCTTCTCCACTAGTGATGCCAGGATTTTAACCCATGGGTTCCCACAGTGCTCACGTGTGCCTGTCCCAGTACATCCCACTGACTGCAGCTGTCCAGCCCTTCCCAAACCAGTTGTTGGCTGGTGCCAAGTTAAAGGAGGGCAGCTAACATGGAGTCCATCTCTGGTTAGCCTCCAGCAAGGTTATTGGTGTACTTTTGGCCACTGGAGGGCTCTGGTTTTATTTCATAAAATATTTCATATTTTCTCATTCTATGAGAGAAAGATACTAAAAATTACCAGTGTTGTGGGCCAAAAGGAGGGTCTAAACTCCTGCAGCCTCATGCCTTATCCTGATACTTGGGCATGAAAGTTGAAAATGGGGTGTCCAGCTTTCTGCATCACGAATAACCAAGAATCTGGGACGCTTACTTGCAATTATTTGGGTTATTACAATGATTTTCTCAGCCTCCTGAGGTCTGTCTCTGTGCCAGTGCTCACAAAATCTGTTTTTATGAGAACGAACACTGGCACTGGAAAACAGAGGCAGAGGTGTGTGTGGAGAGGGAGAAGCAAAGGGAGATCCACACCACTTCTGGGAGATGTTTTTATCAAGGGCTGGTCAGGGGTAGGAAGGAGGGGAAACCCTAGGTTGTACCTACTTGGATTTGCTAAAATTGTGCCTTTTCTCTCTTCCCCCCTCATTGAAAGATGAGTGCAGCACAGGAAAGCCTCAGAGAGGGAGCTTTCATTCATTGCAGAGCACTGCAATGCATTCATTAAGTGTCCTTGAAGGAACCTCACATTTTGTAGCTGACCCTGAGCTTTAAAATCAGGAAAGCTTTGTTATTCTCTTCTTTTTGATTTTTTTTTTTTGGCCTTCCTCAGCTCTAGTCCTATTTTTAGAGCCTGTCGTTTTCTCAGGGGCTTCACAGTCTATTTTTAAAAAGACTCTGCAGGCTGCAAACCATTGTTATTTTCTCTAGGGTGATGTCAACACAGTGCCTATAGTAAACATGCCTGGCATTTTCCATAGGTGATGCTTTAGAACAGATAAACATTAATGTTGAGGGTGAAAAATGCTTTTGCAAGCAGAGCCCGACTGTGAAGTGTTTCATTTCCACAAAGCATCCTTTTGCTTGCCTCATGGCTTTCCCCTTTTCTGAAACACTGTTGGTCTGACCGTCAAATTGCTCACTGCTGCATGAACCTGATCTGTACATTATTAGATCATCTAGAGTGACTGTAAATCAGGTTTGGCCCAAGTCTTGCAGCATGTTTAATGTTTTTACAAAGTTTTTTTTTCCCCTTGCCCTTTATATTGGGAATAAATTTGACAGCCCAGCTCTGAAAGAAATATGGGGGAAAGTTTAAAGGGCTTAAAATTGAACCACAGCAAATATTGGTAATAATCATCATGGTGTCATCAATTTTGGTGGAATTTCTCGAATGAATCCAGCATAATCACAGCTTCTTTTTACCTGTGGGGAGGGGAGTTAAAAAAAAGGGGAAAAATTCAGGAACAGTTATGTAAAGATGTGGGAGCAGATGTACTGCTGGTGTAAGCTGGCACTGCTCCACTCATGTCAGTCAAAGTAGTTGATGTGGGGGAAGATTTGTCTGCAAGATTTATCACTGAGTTTTGGTGGCTCCATAGAAATCACAGAATGGCCTGGCTTGGAAGGGATATCCAGGATCATGTGGCTCAACCCTCCTGCCATGGGCCCATCCACTATCCCAGGTTGATCAGAGCCCCATTCAGCCTGGTCTGGAACACTTCCAGGGATGGGGCAGCCGCAGCTTCTCTGGACAACCTGTGCCAGGGCCTCAGCAGCCGCCCAGAGGATGATCACACATCAGTTGAATGCAGTATTTCCCATGTCATGCTCTTATCCCCTTACAAATGTGAGGGATGATGTCTGGATTTAATCTTTTCATGGATGTTTAAGCCAATGTCTCTTCTATACTTCCTGCTGTAGACTACACTGCCCAAGAAGACAACTCCTGCTCCTCAACCACACGGATTTGTTCCTTGGGCTGTACTAGCTCAGCTGTGCCTTTGAACATTGATTTTACAGGCCATGGACAGATGTGGAGCACCTCCTCCATCAGACACTTGTGTGAATGTCATGCGAAAACTGAGCAAAGGTTTCTGTGGGAGGTGGTGAGCCACCCTTCTGCAGAATCACAAAGACATAGAAACCTAAACTCCCTTGCTTCAGTAAAACTTGAGATTGTAAATACTTTTGCACCTTTGAACCCTGAGTGCTGGTCAAGGAAATAATGCAGTACACAGGAATGATTCTTTGTGCTGTTCTTGCTCTGAGTCCATTACCTAAACAGGAAACATCCAGAAGCTTCACAAGCTGGTGGAATTTATTTCAAATATAAACCTCCAAGGAATTTCTCTTCCGTGAGTTTGACTAGCTGAACACTTGTAAACAGCTGCCATTCACAGCATCCTGCAGCAAGGAGTCCAAGGCCAGGTTGGATGAGGCTCTGAGCAACCTGGGCTAGTGGGAGGTGTCCCTGCCCATGGCAAGGGATTTAGAAATGGATGATCTTTTAGGTCCCTTCCCACCCAGCCATTCTATGATTTTATTATTCCTATCTCTCCTGTCCCAGCCCTTCAACTCCCATCAGATTTTCAGATTCCTACAAGCCACTCCTTGGGGACAGCAGGGCTCCAAACTGCTGATACCCATTTTGCAGTGGAAGTACAGCAGTGACCTGGAGCTGCTGCACTCAGCCCTCCCAAACAGAGTCACCCCCATAGGATGTCCTTTTGTCCTTTTGTTTGGTGCCTCCTCACTCATACCTCGATCTCAAAGGGCTGTTAAGGGCTCTAAATTTCCCAAGATCCAGTTCTGGTTCTCAAAAGGCTGATCTCAAGTTCACCAGGAGACCTTTGAACTTTTGTGAACCTAACCTGAGACTCACATTTGTAACTAAACGAGGGGGGTTTGCCTAGGTTTGCATTTCATGACAGGTGCCTCACACACTTCTTACCTTTCATGCCACTGGACAAAGAGCAACCATTTGGAAGCCCCCAGGAAAACTGCCTGACTTCAAGTTCTCTTGGCAGCAGCCCCCATGCTCTGAGAAGGCACCAGTTCTGCTTCGTGCTGCTGGCAGCTGAGCTGGCTGGCTGCCTCTGAAGGTACAACTGCCACGGCAGATGGCTGGGAGGTTAGCAGGGAATTTATTCAGCACTCCGCATAAATGAGGCTGCCTTTCCTCGGACAGAAAGGCAGCCAAGAGCACGCTCACATCCCCCCCACAGCTGCACAGTGACATCCAGGAGCTCTGTGGTGACCCAGGAGTGGAGGAGCCAGCCTGTGTGTCACACACCGACTCCTCAGCATTGCTCTAGCCCTCAGTCTGTGCCAGCTCAGCAGGGCTGTGGGCTCCGTCTGCACCACTGAGCAGCAGAGGTGTTCCAGCAAGAGCTGAACCCACTCTGTTCATGGGGGATGGAGCAGAGCCTCCATCTGGGGACATCCCTTCAGACACCCTCTGTGACCTGTGCCCAGCCACCAGCTCCAGGTCACTGCTGTACTTCCACTGCAGAGTGGGTATCAGCAGTTTGGAGCCCTGCTGTCCCCAGGGAGTGGCTTGTAGGAATCTGAAAATCTGATGGGAGTTGAAGGGCTGGGAGGAGAGATAGGAATAATAAAATCATAGAATGGCTGGGTGGGAAGGGACGTAAAAATCATCCATTTCTAAATCCCTTGCCATGGGCAGGGACACCTTCCACTAAACCAGAGCCCCATCCAACCTGGCCTTGGACACTTCCAGAGATGGGGCAGCCACAGCTGCTCTGGGAAACATCTGCCAGGGCCTCACAACCTTCATAGAGAAGAATTTTTCTTACTCTCTAATCTAAACCTATTCTCTCTCATTTTGAAGCCATTCTCCCTGGTCCTGTCACTTCAGACCCTTGTCAAGAGTCTCTCTCCATCTTTCCTGCAGGCTATCTTTAGGTCCTGCAAGGCCACAATGAGGTCACCCCAAAGCCTTCTCCTCTCCAGGCTGAACAATCCCAATTCCCTCAGCCTTTCCTCCCAGCAGAGCTGCTCCATCCCTCTGATCCCCTTGGTGTCCCTGCTCTGGCCTGGCTCCAGCAGCTCCCTGTCCTTCCTGTGCTGGGATCCCAGAGCTGGAGGAAGCTCTGCAGGTGTGGTCTCACCTGAGCGGGGCAGAGGGGCAGAATCCCCCCCTCGCTGTCCATGCTGGAGGCTCAGCCCAGCACAGAGGGGTTCTGGGTCCCAGCATACACAGGGGACAGGGCCACCTCTCACTCACCAGCACCCCCAAGTCATTTCTGGCAAAAATTCCTTCTATTTTCCTCGGGAATAATGAAGTGTTAGGTGCTGATGTTGCAGTGAAGATGGCTGAATAGAAGGAAAGCTCCAAACCCTCAAGAGGTTTCTCCTTCACTGCCTGTTTTTAAGGGTTAAGCATCTGCACCATGAGCTGAAGCAGATGTGAAAGGGCCTTGGTCAGAGGCTGTGAGTGCTTGCAAAGATACCCACACATAATGGGATTTGAGCTGCCAGTTCCTTGACTTCTCCATCTGCCCCTAGAGTAGCTGCATTAATTTTTATCTTTAAAAATTGCTGCTATGCAAAAAAATCCCCAGTGATGTTACCACCTCTGAGTCATGCCAGCATATTTGTGTGCCAGTATATTTTAGGAGCAAAGCTGCTGGAGTTCAATAAGTGCAAAGCAGGAGTTGACAAGCAAGGTAGTGGTAGTAGCAGGCTATGTAGATAAGTGAAATGAGGTGTAGTGTGCTGTCAGTAAGTACTTGGGACCTTGTATCGATCCCAAATGAGTTTGGCCTAGGCTGTCTCTCAGTCCCTGGATTTCCTGCAGGTTAAATTCCTTTCCTCAGGCTTGGAGGACATATTGGTGTTATCAGCCTGACAGATCACAGAATACAGAGTTGTAGAACCTCCTGAGCTGGAAGGGACCCACAAGGCTCAGCGAGGCCAGCCCTTAGCCCTGCACAGCACAGGGCTGGTATGCTGTCCTTTGCTTCAGATCTGTTCTTACCACTTCAGGCACTTGAAGACCTTATCTTCTGAGTGATAAGACTCATGTATCACATCTGTCTTCTCTTCTCCCTTCAGGCTGTTTCACAACTAAAGATCACTGATATGGGATTAAAGCAGTGTTGGGTCATCCAGCAGGACCACTGGAAAGAAGATGTGGATGTTCCTCACATTTCTGCTGCACGGTTGACAGCAGATGTGGGAGCTGCTCCCCACAGCTGCAGGAAGAACAGTACCTGCTCTGACATAAGGCCTGGTGGGACAGAGTTATTCTTGTACATTTTGGGCTGCATTTGAATGGACACTTTATGTGCTTTTGCTCTGTGTCTGTGCCATATTTGCTTTAGCAACAGAAGTCCTCAAAGGAATTTGCAGCGTCCCTTCATGGGGTGTAGACTCTTGCTGTGTCCTATGGCTGTACCACAGTGGGTGTGTAACCACGATCTGAAGTGTGGGCAGAAACCTGTGAGGGATCCCTGCACCTGTAGTGCCCTGGAGTTGTGCTGGACCATGAAAACATAGCTCCCCAACTCCCTAGCTGCTTTATTCCAAAGAAATGGTCATCACAGAATCATGAATGGTCTGTGTTGGAAAGGCTTTGAAGTTCATCTCATTCCACCCCCCTCCATGGACAGAGACACCTCCCACTAGCCCAGATTGCTCAGAGCCCCATCCACCCTGGCCTTGATCCCAGTGATTAAATCACTGCTCTGCCTTTTCAGTCCTGTCCCAGAAACTCACCTGCTTCCCTGAAATACAGGAGAGAAGCCTTTCATTCAGTCTCCATCCTTGAAATGCAGGAGAGCAGGCTTTCTTTCAGTCTTTAACAGAGCTCCTTGCTCAGATCTGCGTGCAGACAAGCCCTGCTTGTCAGGCTGTGGTTTCTGGGTTGCTGCTCTGCAGAGCCTTTGCTGCTGTATCAGGGGAATTGGCTGGCTTCAAGGTGACAGGTTACCTCTTTGCTTCCAGCTGCTAGAGAGCATGGCAAGAAGCTAAAAATACCTCTGAGCCAACAGCTAATGTCACTTCTCCTCACGAGGGGTTTCTGTAGTTGCCACGGGGATCTTAAGCAATTGCACAGGGGAGGGGATAAATCTCTTTATTTTTGTGAATAGAGGGGGAGGCGCCCAAGAGAAAAATCCCTCTATGAAAAAGCTGTGCAGCCACGTGCTTTGATGCCTGGGTTGAAAAAGCTAAATGTCCATGGATTTAGACCAGCCAATAGTGTGTGAGTGCTATATTTGGAAAGCACAGTGCAGAATTATGGCACATGCATCACATGTGAATTGGGAAAGTGCAAGCTATTTTTGGAGCCTGTTTGCATATGTGCTGAGTCAAGGTTTGCACTCAGAGCAAGGCTGCACCTAGCATCTCTTAAATCTGCTTTGGCAAGGTTATTAGTTTTCAAGCAAGCTCTGGGTCCCATAAAAATCCTTTGTCCCTCTGATTTTATTAGCATCTCAGCATTGCAGGGAGCTTAATTAGAAAAGACAAAAAACTAAGTGCAAAAGGGGAGGCACAAGGAAAGGGGAAGAAATTTAGAGTTGAAGGGGGATGGGTTCTGAAAAGGTATTACCTAGGTAAGTACAGAAAGATCAGAACAGCATAAAAAAGATGGAGAGGCAGGACTGGCTCACAAAGAAGGTGGGAAATGTACACCTTGTGCTATTATTGCTGAGGGAAACTCATTTACAGGGAGCAACCCCTGGGGAAACAGAAATTAGTGAAAGAAATTGGAGCAGCATTGCATGAATCATGGCCAGCCCTTGTGGTAGTATGAAAACAAACCAGTGGGAGATCCCAAGTCAGAACTGACCGCCTGTTGGTCAGGGTGGTGGTAGCAGTCCCATTAAATGGTGTCTGCAGTCCTCTTGAAGTGACAGATGTGGTTCTGTTGAAGCAGTGATCCTGTAGAAGGGTCAGTTCTTCCTCTGAAGGCCTGGTGGTGGTTATATAGCTCTTGTCCTCTGGAAATCCAGTGGGAAAATGCTGCCCATTGTGTTTCAAGCCCGAGATTACATCCAGGTAGGAAAGCTTGGCTCCTCCCCCTGGGTGGAGCATCTCACAATGAGATGATGTAATTTTATCAGTCATGCAGTGAGACTTGATGGCCCATTAACAGAAGATAGCCCCTGGACTTATCAGGGATGAGTCATGAAGGAGATAAGGAACACTGCCCCACCTGCTTTAACAGCTTCTGAAGATGGTGGCAGAACACATACTTTTGGTTACATCTTACACTCTAATGTAAAACAGCCCTGGATTTGGGGGCAGGGAGGAAAAGCCCCTAGCTTGCATGGCAAAGGGATGCCAGCTGAGGATAACACAAAACTGACTGGCTGGGGATGGTCTCAATGGGGTCTCTCTGTTCCCAGAGGACACAGCCTTTTGCAGTGCCTTCCAGAGCACTGCTGGCTGTCCTCACAGATGATGGACACTCAGACAGAGATCCCTGTATGGCCAGAGGTGTTGCCGTAGAAAGGGATCTTTCTTATCAACTGTTTCCAGGAGGCAAAGGTCTCAAAGATGGGAGATAATTAGACTGCTGTGGTCAGTGGGGAGAACTTGAGGTTCAACCAGGCCAAGTTCTGGGTCCTACACTTTGGCCCCAACACCTTTCTGCAGTGCTCCAGTCTGGGGCAGAATGGCTGGAAAGGGAAAGGGAAAGGGAAAGGGCCTGGAGGTGCTGGTGGCAGTGGCTGAATGTGAAGCAACGTGTGGGCAAGAAGGCCAATGGCACCCAGCTGTGTTCACAATGGTGTGGCCAGCAGGATCAGAGCAGTGAGTGCCCCCCTGTACTGGGCACTGGTGAGGCCACATCTCAAACCCTATGTCACTGCAAGATGGGCTTGAGGGGCTGGAGCATGTCCAGAGGAGGGAATGGGGAGCTGGGGAAGGGTCTGGAGCACAAATCCTATGAAGAGCAGATGAGGGAGCTGGGAAAGGGTCTCAGCCTGGAGAAAAGGAAGCTCAGGGGGACCTTCTGGCTCTGCACACCTCCCTGACAGGAGGGGGCAGCTAGGTGCTCCCAGGGAATAAGGGTCAGGATGAGAGGAAACAGACTCAAGCTGCACCAGGGGAGGTTCAGATTGGACATTAGGAAGAATTTCTTTACTGAAAGGGTGATTAAATATTGGAAGGGGCTGCCCAGGGTGATGATAGAGTCCCCATCCTCAGAAGTGTTTAAGGAAAGACTGGCACTGGGTGTCATGGTCTGGTGTTTGGTCACAGGCTGGACTTCATGACCAGACCTCAGAGGTCTTTTCCAACTTGAATGATTCTGTGATTCAGGTGTTCTCCTGTGCCACAGTTTGCCTTCTGCTGGTGGGAAGCACCAGCCCAAATCTGCAGAGTGGGTGGGAGTGGGGCAGATGGGAGGCTCTGTCCATTCAGGTGTGGCACTCGAAGACTTTCTTGGTCTGGTGTCTACAGAAATAGGGTTGGAGGCACAGAGACCACAGTGCTGGCACAGCAGCAGGCCCACCAAGCAGAACAGGAAGGGAGCAGGGGAGCTCTGGGAGAAGAACAGGAACGTGTTTTTAAACTACATGAGATGAGATGAGAAGCAGAGCAAGAGCAGCCTGAACACTGGCTTGTTGGTGGAGGTCCAGATGAGGTCCAGAGCAGAAATATTCTGTATTGTTCACACACAGTGCAGTCCTGCAGAGTTTGTAGGGATATTTTAAAGCCCTTAAAGTCCTGGTGAGGTTGGCTGAAGAGATTGACCCCAAGTGAAAGAGGAAAAGGGAGCAGCAGGACCTGGACGCAGATAAACATGCCTGTAATGTTGATAATACCATGTCATGCAGCAGGACACAGGGAAGAGGAGGGATTCATGCTGATCTCTCTAGGGGGGTACTCTTGACTCAGTTTATGATTTCAGTTCCTAGAGACACAGATACCAACATCAGACCTGACACACACCTATAAACAGGGTAATGAGCAGTGAGAAGCAGCTGACGGCACTTGGCCTGTTCAGCTGGAGAAGAGGAGACTGAGGTCTCCTCTGAGCAGCCCTGGCACACTGCCTCCTATGTTTGTCCTCCTGGAGGCTTTAATCCTGATAGAACCAGACCTCCTTTCTGGGCCCTTATCTGCCTAAGCACATGTGTTTCAGAAGAGTTTGATAAAATGATACCTGTTCTACTTGTCCTCTTTCAATCAGAGAAAATAAAAACTGAAATTAACTCCAGTGAAGAAAAAAAAAATTTGAAATACACATGGGGTTTCAAGTCCTTGTCTTGAAGGTGAGCCTGAGAAGGGGTTTAAACAAGAATAAAAATGCAAATGTTGATTTAATTTCTCAGTTTGGAAAGCAGACACAAGCCCAAAAAATGCCAACATAATAATGCCCACAAAACAAACCAGATCAGAATTTCACTCCAGTTTCCAGCTTGGATAAGGATCCAAAATCTGAGGAGAGGCAGAGGAAAATTGTGCAGGATCCCATTTTTAAGCAGCTCTATTAGATTTGGTTGGTTTTTTGTTGTGGTTTTTTTTTGTTTTGGTTTTTTTTTTTTTTTTGCTTTGACCCCATTTTATTCTTCAAATAACCAGATAATAGAAAGCAACTTTTCCAGATCTTAGTTTGGAGTGGTTTCCAGCTAAAACCACTTAGGTTCATGATCTTCCTTTCTGCAACTGTAGATCCCCAGCCTGAGAGCTGAGCTTGAGTTTTAACATGACTTGGACCTGCTGAAAATCTGAGCATCATTTCACTCAGTACTCAGATCCCATCCTGGAACTTTGATGAACCCAACCTGAGATTCGTGCTGGTAATCAAACCTAAGCAGAGATCAGTTTTGCCTGGGTTTTAGTTTCAAGTAAGAAGGTACCCACCTTCCTACCTGTCTTCACCTTGACCAGGCCGTGGGATGGCTGGCTATCTCCTTGCATATCATCATGAGCTTTTTGGGATATATGATCAGCCCCCTTGTCTTGCAATTTGTAACCGCCCCCCCCCCAATTTGTGCTTCGTTGCCATAAAATCAGCTTATTCCTGGTTAGTGTTTCCTGCAGTTGACATGCCATGGAATCACACGATATCCTGAGCTGGAAAGGACCCACAAGGATCATCCAGCCCAACTCTTGGTCCTGCACAGACACCCCAACAATCCCACCTGTGCATCCCTGAGAGTGCTGTCCAAACTCTCCTGGAGCTCTGGCAGCCTTGGGGCCGTGACCATCCCTGGGGACCCTGTTCAGTGCCTGGCACCCTCTGGGGCAAGAACCTTTCTCTGACATCCACCCTGACCCTCCCTGCCCCAGCTCCAGCCATTCCCTTGGGTCCTGTCCCTGGTCACACAGAGCAGGGCCTGCCCCTCCTCTTCCCCTCCTGAGGAAGCTGCAGAACTGCTGTGAGCTCTGGTCTCAGTCTGCTCCTCTCCAGCTGAACCGACCGAGTGCCCTCAGCTGCTTCTCATGTGGCTTCCCATCCAGGTCCTTCCCCATCCTGGGGGTTTCCTTTGGACTCTCTCTATCAGCTTTAGATCTTTCTTATATTGTGGCACCCAAACCTGCCCTAACACTGGAGGTGAGGCCGCCCCAGCCCAGAGCAGAGCAGGACAATCCCCTCCCTGACCCAGCTGGCCATGCTGCCCGGGCACTGCTGGTCCAGCTGGTCATCGACCAGGACCCCCAGGTCTCTTTCCATGGCACTGCTCCCCAACATCTCCTGGAGTCTGTCCATTCAGCCAGGCTGGCTCTGCTCTGGGAATGACTCTGCCCAGACGGTACCAAACCTGACAAGGGCTCTCTTCACACAAATGACGCCATCATGGACGGATCAGAGTCAACAGCACCACAACTGCCAGCCCACACAGCCACCTCTGCACAGCAGCATTCCAGCACTGTGTGGAAAGCAGAATGCCTGCCTGACCCACACGAGTCTGCTGTGCCAACAACCCTCACCAGCTGGGAACAGAATCAGAGACAGCACACCGACCGCTGAATTCACACAGCACTTCTTGTTTGTGGCAGCAGAGTAGCCATTTTCCACTGGAGAAACTGAGCTACAGAAAATCAAAATTCCTTGCAGATGTCAGTCCTACACCCAGGAATAGTGACTGCACTGTTGCACAAAAGCGATGATCTTGTTATTTTGGTGTTTTCTATATTGCTTTGCAAAAATCTCATGAAAAAATCATTGTGTTTGCATCCTCTCTGCTCTCAGATGGTCTTAACTGTCTCACCCCTTGTGTCTGAAGAAATATGCCACAATCTCAGGGGATTATATAGTGCTCACAAATAGGTGTCTATCAATAAATTATTACTTAAAACCCTAGTTACATTAGCCTGCATAGATCAGGTAAATAAATTGTAGTCTGTTCTGTTTCTGGATATCTGAATGTCTCAGATGCTTGGTGGTCTGGGAGAACTAGTCTCATCAATACCTTTAAAATGGACTTCCTTTGGTTGTTTTGAATAACTGACTTTGAGTATTCTTCTTCTTTCAACTGTCTGGCCACTAGGCTTTATTTTTTATAATAGAGTATTTAATTCACAAGGTTTAAAACTGTAGCTTGACTAATAACTCTCATAAGCAATGGGGCTCTTGGTACAGGATTTTTGGTTTCAAAGCAAACGCAACTCTTACTTGTGTCAATGTCAGTGGTAAATGTGTTCCAGTAGGCCCCTCTGTCTTGAGAGGACAGAGCAAAAACCTCTGGTCCTTGACACAACCAACTCTTTGAGAGCAACAAGGTCTGAAATAAATAAGCAGTGAGCTTCCTAGGGTATCCCAGAGGTGCATGGAGTATGGCACTCTTCTGCAGCAGGAACTGAAAGTCAGAGCAGAGACAGACATCCTTGTCAACCTCAGGTGGCATCAGATGTCTGTGATTAAGCAACTGCTCTGAATCATGGAGATCCCAATGATGGCCAACAGAGCATAGAGAGATCTCCTGCTTGTCTGAAGCAGGGTTGCCTGGCAATCAGCTGTGTCACTGGGCTGCAGGAGCCAGAACTGCCTGGATTTCCTGCATCTGCAGACCCAACATTAACAGCCAGCCTGCAATATAGGCATTGCTACAGGCCTGATTGGTGTCCTGAGCTCAGCCTCTCCCCAGCTGAGATGGCAAATGAGGTTGGGTAAATATAATAGTGTCCATGTTTTCACTGGTCAGAGATGGAAGAATGAATAGAAGGAAGAATGAGCTACATAGGCAGTCTGAGGAAGATGTTTTGGAACATCACTAGTAGGCATTCCATGGAGATTGAAAATACTTGTTGGTACTCTGGTCAGATGTTCACCTGGAATTTCACATATATAATAATGGCAGACCCCTTCCAGGACTAGGGCTAAAATAGACTTTGCCCTGTGAATTTCTGTTGACTAAATATGTAAATAATACACCAACAATAACCAAGCTTTTGGGAGGAGGCACAGCTCTGTGATGCTGGTCTTATTTGGAGTGGAAGTAGCCCTGCTGAAACTGATGAAAAGGCAGTACTATTTGTACCTGGCCTAAAACATGCCCTCATCTCCCTTTGGGTGACAGGAATGGTGACCACTTCCGCTGTGTGGCACCTGCACCATCAAACACCTCCACGGTTAAGGGCAGCAGGGCTGTTTTATGGGCATGGATCCAGCAAAGAGTGCTTGAAACACATCAGGAGCATTGCTGACTTCATTAAGATTCTGCATGTTTAAACAGCTGCTTGAGAGCCCTGGTGGATAAAGCTTTACATATCTAATAAAGAGCCCTGAAGGTCGAGGTTTGCCTCTGAAAGTAACTTTATTTGGTTTAAGCCATCCATCACACTGAAATAACGCTGTTGTTGGGTAGGAGACACAACTATTTTTATGGCTGTGTGTAATATTTTCCACTGTCACCAAAGTTCCTTTCTGAGTGATAAATGTGTAGATTTCCTTCTTCCCTAGGCCTGAAGGAGCAGAGGAGGCAGGGTGGGATGTGGTGCCTTCTCCCTGTTTGTAAAGGGGGGAAGCACCCGGGCTGGAAACTGGCAGTGCTCAGACTGCAGATGCCCTCTGGCAGGAGGCACATCAGCAGGCTGATGCAGAACAGGAATTTCTTGTTTACACATCTCACCATCTGCATGGAATTGGCTTCATCTTCCCATCTGTGTGTGGAAATGGGAATGCTGCACCTGCTTAACTCATTGCAGCCTTTGGAGAAACCAAAGCCATCTTGCTGTTCTGACAAGGAAGAGTCTTGCCTGGAAGAGCTGCTGTAATCTGGGCCTGCATGACACAGTGGTAACCACTTAGTGCTAGAAAGATCAAGGGAATTAGGCTATAAATGGAAATAGAGGACTGATTCTCTGTTGTAACTTGCTGAAGATTCACTGGGATAAGTTTCACAGAATTATAGAATGTCCTGAACTGAAAAGGAACCACAAGGATCATCCAGTCCAACTCCTGGCCCTGCACAGGACAGCCCAAGAATCACCATGTGCCCGGGAGCATTGTCCAAACACTTCTTGAGCTCTGTCTGGCTTTATGCTGTGAGCACTGCCTGCGGGAGCCTGTTCAGCATCCAGCCCCCCGCTGGGGGAAGAGTCTCTTCCTGAAATCCAGCCTAGCCCTCCCCTGACCCAGCTCTATAATAGCTTTAGATCTGCCTACTGTTGTGGCACTGAAAGCCGCCCCAGCCCAGAGCAGAGTGGGACAATTCCCGCCCTGGGCCTGGCTGGCCATGCTGCGCCTGGTGCCCCAGGACAGGGATGTCCCTGCTGGCTGCCAGGGTGCAGCTGGGTGCCACATTAAACATGTCTTGTCCCTCCCTGGGGATACAAAAATGACCATTATAATTGTTTCAGTGGTGATATCTTCCTCAGGTCACGTGCTAATGCTGCGGTTTTCCTAGCAAAGGAATCCTCTGATGGCTTTACAAGGAAATTTAATCCACAGGATGGAAAGGACCACGGAGCAGTGTCTCCAGTGAAGCCACACTTTGCCTAGCTACTGTTTTTTCCAAGTCAGCGGTGACAGAGGGAACTGTAAAGCATGAATGTGTTGTGCCTCCTCTGTTAGCGGAACTGGAACTTCTTCAGTGTGGTCTCATATCTTTGTTTGCAAGGTGGAAGTTATGAAATCTGCCTGTTCTTAAACCAGTTGAAACAGCTCAGTTGTTTATCCCCCTCAAACAGGGACACTTCTAAAACACCTGCACACATCTACTCTGAGGCAAACATGAGAGTTGCCTCAGCAAAACTCTTCCCACTGTCTGTATCTGTGTGACATAGGAAGGCAGAGGGGACAAGTAATTATTCTGCACTCCACATCTGGATGAGACAAACTTTCCTTTCTTTTCCTTAGACCCGCATTTCAAGACCTGAAACACTGTCACAGCCCCAGTGTTCCCCAGTGTCCTGAAATGCAAGAAAGGTATTTTCTTAAGCAGTTTCTACCCTTTCTACCCCTCTCTAACAAGTGAAGGTGTCTTTCCCCCTCCAAAGAAGCAGTTCTTATTCTTTGTACTGGTGAGCAGGTTTATGTCAGGATTGCTCCCTGAGAAGACTGGCAAAGCCTTCGGGAGCGTGGCCCCACTTTCTGTTTCTGGAGCTTACATCTCCTTTTAGAAGCAGTGAATTTATGTATCTTGCCTTTAGCTTGACTGTTGGAGAAAGCAAGGCCCTGGCTCCTTGGAGTGCCTTTGTCAGGAACCATCATGCCAGCCCTTCACAAAGCAATGGCTGATTCTCTCTTGAGAGACTTCTGCTGCCACACGGGTCCGAGGAGCTCATGTAGATGACTCCCAAGCCCACATTTAACACTACAAAGACCATCAGTAGGAGTAATGTACAGATGCTCTGAGTGGGGGGGGATTCTGCCCCTCTGCCCCACCCTGCTGAGCCCCCCTGCAGGGCTGCCTCCAGCTCTGGGATCCCAGCACAGGAAGGACAGGGAGCTGCTGGAGCCAGGCCAGAGCAGGGACACCAAGGGGATCAGAGGGATGGAGCAGCTCTGCTGGGAGGACAGGCTGAGGGAATTGGGATTGTTCTGTCTGGAGAGGAGAAGGCTTTGGGGTGACCTCATTGTGCCCTTCCAGTGCCTGAAGGGAGCTTCCAAAAAAGATGGAGAGAGACTGTGGACAAGGGCCTAAAGTGATAGGACAAGGGGGAATGGCTTTACACTGACAGAGAGCAGGTTTAGATTGGATATCCAGAAGAAATTCTTTCCTGTGAGGATGTTGAGGCCTTGGCAGATGTTGCCCAGAGAAGCTGTGGCTGCCCCATCCCTGGAAGTGTTCCAGACCAGGCTAGAGGGGCTCTGGGCAACCTGGGCTAATGGAAGGTGCCCCTGCCCATGGCAGGAGCATGGAACTGAATGATCTTTAAGATCCCTTCCAGTCCAAACCTTTCGGTGATTTTATGATTTTCTGAAGTGCAGAGCAGCAGTGATACAACAATCATGTGGTGCAGGGGGTGATCCTGTGCCTGCCTTTGCCAAACCCTTTAGCCCTGCTCAGCATCAGCCTCAACTGTCTCTGTAGCAAAGGATCTTGGAATTATGAGAAAATCTTTATCCCTTGTTTTCTTCAGCTGCAAGGCAAATGAATTTCTTTATGGCAACAGTTTCTCTACCACTTTTTGGAATATATGTAGACCTGGATGCACTGAGCTTTCTCTCAGGTCATTTCATGTTCTTATTCCAACTGAGCACTTACACTAGACAGAAATGCCCTGAAGAACAGGAGGCAAACCAAAGTGCATCCTGCTTGCATTGGATACAAGGGCTCCCAGCATCTGAGTTGTTGAAAACACAACAGGGTTTTGTAGATTTTGGTTTTTCTTAGTGGTGGGGGCATGTATTGTACTTTATTGCATGTTACTCTTTGAAGAAATACATGATTTTAAGACATGGGAATTTTCAGTGGAAAACTTGGATTAAAATCCCAGCTGAGTTCACATGTTTAATTGCCTTAATCTCGGTGGCTGGAAATGAATCAAAGAAACAATGGAATTTGGTTCACCCTATGGATATGCCTCTGTACCCACCAAATCTCACAGATGCCCAAATGTGACCCCATGTAATTCTCCATTCAGTTTTGCAGGGACACAAAGGATGAACTCCACCCACTGTAGAGCAAATACTGGTGAAGGAAAAAATGTTTCTCTTTGAAGGGAGTAAAAGGGATATTTTGTAATATACCTGTGCAAACCTATGGGAAGCCAGGATAAGTCCTGTGAAAAGTGAGAGCAGGTCACAAAATCCTCATGCACATGCAGCTTAACAGGCCAGCACAATCTTTGTGGACTTTTACTCAGCTTAAAAAAAACCTGCTCGAGGTTCCTTACACTGGCAGAGTTTTTTTACCCGTAGTGGGAGTTTGTTTACTTTTACACATTTGTAGAAGGTGTGAAAGAGCTTTTGTGGAAGAGATGCTGGTAGTGAGGTAATTCCAGGCAGAGTGGGAACGTGACAGTCCTGCCGTGCCTGCTGTCAGCCCTGGATTCACGGCTGCACGGCGCCTGGGCTTCCCACACCTACACCAAAGGCCTCCGGTCCCTAATCCTTCTGCTCCCCCACCCCTCAGACTCACTCCTGACCCTATCCCAGTTTCCCAAGCAGAATTAGAAATGGGAAGCACAGCTTGGGAGTCCTGCAGCTGCTCCCCTGGGCTCATCACTCCTTCTCTCCCAGCCAAAGAAAAGGGCAGTCCCACACTCCTACTCCTGCCACAGCCCCCAGCAGCAGAGATTTGGGGTTCATTCTACTTTGGTAGGTGCCTTCTTACTGTCTGCCACATCTTGCAGTGGAATTTGAAGGATTTGGGGGCTGATATGAGTGATAATATTCCCTGATAATGCAGGAGAGCAGCAAGCAATGAGCCCAGCCTGACTGAGGGGATGTTTGGCTGCAGGGGACTGGCCACAGTCTGCTGTTGTGGTCTGAGAGCCTGATCTTCTCTGCTTGCAATGGGAAGGCAGTTTGTGTGTGCTATTTACTTCCCATTCATGCTCTAGCAGACCAGAAAACCTTTGGAAGTGCACTAAGAGTGTTTGTGTGTGCTAGAGGACCAACCCAGCTGTGGAACTAAATATTCCACAGGCAGCACCTTGGGTGAAAGGCAAGAGACAAGGTCCTTTGCAGCAGGTTCTAAGGCAAACTGGGAGCTCTTCTCCCTTGTTCCCTGAATTCTTCCCTGATTTTAGGTAGCCGTGCCTGTACCCCACCAGTCTTTGCCAGCTGTTTGAGACTGAGCTGATGGATGCAGGGTAAGAAAAATATTCCTTTGTGTACCCAATAATGAATGGATGGATGGAGGGATGGATGGATGGATGGATGGATGGATGGATGGATGGATGGATGAATGAATGAATGAATGAATGAATGAATGAATGAATGAATGAATGAATGAATAAATGAATGTCAGTTTTTGATCCATACTATGACTACCAACTAACCTGTAACTCAGAGCTGCTGTCAGCTGAATCCAAAAAGCTTCTGGAACTGTGGGTCCATCCCTCACCACCCTGAATGAACACCCTCCTGTTGGAATCTCAGATTTTGGCCTTGGTCAGTGGAATTCAGTAACTCTAGATAATTTTCCTGTTTGGTCTTCTGAGCTTGCATGGAAATGGTTTTACTGTTTTCCTATTATTTCCTAGAAATTTAGTAGTACTATTATTCTATCCCCATAGCATTCAACTAGTTCCTCTTCTGCTCTTTGGATAATCATTTCGCCCTAGCCATATTCCCTTTTCCATATCCTGCCAAAATCCAGAAACTTCCTCTAAAAAAAAAAAAAGCACAGCTTTAATTTCTTTTATTTCAACTTCTATTTTGCATTAGGGGTAAGACCATGGAGAGAGGGAAGTGCCAGTGGTTGAATTCATGGCTTTGTTTTGACAGGCATGATCCTAAAAGAAGGTGTACCCAGGAGCCTGTGGTGAAAATGAATCCATGCAGGTGTTAGAAGCCAGACACTGAGACCAAAGAAAGCTTCTGAACGAAGTGTGAGGTACAAAGTTTGTTCTCTCAAAAAATGAGACACCCTTTCTCTATCCTACTGAGAATCCACTGCTAGAAATGTAATGAATATGCTCTTCCACCTGAAAAGGTCCCATGGATTTATTTTTCCCTAGTAAGAAGAACCTTTGTGCTCCTTATTCCCAGTCATATAATTAAATTAATGTGTATGTCTTTTTCTGCCTCACACTAAACTCTGCTTTCTAAACTTTGCTGTGCAAAGGAGTTGTTTTTACATCACCTTTGCACCCTGTTGTCCTGTGTCTGCTGCACAGCAGCCTTTCTTTGACTCTAATGTTTTTTAAGCAAGTCTTTGATAAGCCAGAATAGCAGCTGTGAAGGGATTTGTGTTTTTCCTTCTGCAGCACGAACCAAAAGCGAGAGAAGCAGCCCAAAGAAGAACACTTGTGCTCAGTGCAGAGGCAAAAAGACCCTCAAAAAACAAATAGAAAAATAAGTTGCAGCTCAGGAATTTCAGCCAACTTTCGCTGCTCTGCAGGGTGGTTACAAATCAACTGGAAAAATACTGCCAAACATTGTCATCCCTGCTGGTGACAGATATGCTGAACACAGGTCATTTACAAATCTTCCCTTGTTTGTACAACGTAGGGGCATTTGCTGAATTGATTTTAATTTCTTCTTTTTTCTCTTTAAATACCTACTGGCAGTAATTCACAAATAGCTTTAAATCCAGGCAGCAGTAAGAGAAGGTAATTTATCACTTTTTTAAAGTAGCACCGTGCTTGGACTGATGGCATTGAGGAGTGCATGGAGAAGTAGTGGTTTTCATTAGGCCAGATGATAAAATTGTAAAACACAGGCAAGCTCTCTGTCACACAGTCCCCTCATCACACCGAGTGCTCTTTATTTTCATGTTCCTCCCATGTAATACCACTGCAAATCTGCAGAAATCAATAGAGTTGCATTAGCATAATACTAGGGAGCCCCAGCAGTAAATCACACCATGAGTTGTTGTTGATGAGCTCCGAAGCAGAGCTTTATTTCCTGCAAAGGTCAGGGTGATGGATTGTGCAACAAATTTTACCTCCTCTGCTATATGTTTGTTGCTAAATGGCCTTTCACAAAGCAGCAAAATAGGACATATCTTACCTTTCCCCAAAAGCTGGAGATTTTCTGAATTCAGTAAGATAAAAGCAAGGTCCTTCATCCTGCTGGGTTTGGTAACAAGGCTGTGTCTGTCGTGTTAAACCTGCGTGTGTCTGGGAGCATCCCTGAGAGCTGGAAGGTCACTGGCTGCGCTAGGAAAGAACTTGCATGGAACTGACCTTTCCTAACTAGTCCTAACTCCAGTCTGCAAGCAGTCATCTCCTTTTTTAGGAGCAGTCTATCAGATCTGGGCCCTTCTTCAGCTCCTTTGAGCACAGAGCTGCCCCAGTCACTGACCAGGGAAGTTCGGGTGCTCATGTCACTCATGTCCTTTCCCTGCCTCGATGCAGAGCTATCCCTGTCTGCCAAGAGATGCATCCCTGCCTGATGGATAGCAACACCTTCACTTGCTAAGTTAAAGATGATTTCAGCAAGGTGACAGATAAGGAAGCAGCGATATGAATATGCACAACCCATTTGCTCTAAGAATAATTTTATGGTTTTGAAGACATTTAGCTGGTGGAAGCTTTGAAGAGAACCAGTGTTTACTGAAGTCAGCAGCCAGGGACACCTGTATTTGTGGGGATGAGCAGAAAAGTGAGATCTGACAGGCTTGAAGTCACACTGAAGACTACAGTGGCCAAGCAAAAACTACTTGGGATGACTGTGTGAACATAAGCAAGGATAAAGCTTGAAATCTCAAGTCATAAATTCTCTGACCTGGAGGAAACAGCAAGCATAAAAAGGGGGTGACAAACTGAAGGAGAGTAAAGGATTGGGAAGAAATTCCAGAGACACCATGAAACTCAAAAGTTCACTCCACCTGCCACATAATGTCCACCCCTTCCTCTGCAAGTGGACTTCTTGTGGAACAGTGGGCCCAAGCTCCTGGACTCCTTGAGGAGTGCCTGCAGTTGATAAGCCAACACCTCTGTGGTGAGGCCTGAGAACATAATATTCGTGTTTCTTTAGAGTGGGTGTTTTATTTTTTACAAACTCCTTTTCTGATCCCTAAGAACTTTATAAGACACAGCTTGGGAGTGTTAATCTATGGAAATTGATCCTGTAAGCCTGAGCTCAAGCCTATGACTGTCCAAACCAAACATAAACCCCATTCATTTTATTTTTTCCTCAGCCACGGGAGTACTCAGAAGCCCAGATCAGTAGTCCCTGGAATCCAGGCTGAAAATGCAGCAAACCATTCAGACTGCTTCCTTGAGAGGTCACAGGGAAGACAGAAATCTTTTAATTTGCATTTTAAACATTTGTACAGTGTAAAAGAACATTTACACTGAAAAACAGAGGTCTGAAAAGCTGAAAAATGCCAGAACTGGAGTAATTTGTACTACACAGAGGTTTCACAACTTGTGCAGTGGGACAGGGGCAAGCTCTGAAGGTTTCCTCTGAGGTAACGGAGCAAGTGAGCCAGCCATGGCTGGGCCAGTCACCAGGAATGTGGGATAGCTGGGGATGAGGTCTTGCTCTGCCCTCTCCAACATGCCCTATAAATGCCCCAGCTCCAGAGGCATTACTGTGTCTCACTCCTCCCTACTGCAGCTGTTCCTCTTTCCATAAATAATTCAATATTCATTGAGGCAGGGACCTGAACCTCAGTTTCCCACATCCTGTGTGAACGCCTGAACAACAGCACTGTCAAATCAATCTCTTGCAAAATGCTCTCCTCTCTCAGCAAGTGTTTAAGTATTTATGCAGGTTAGATACACTCCAGCAGGGAAAACTGTGAAACACCTGCCCTCAGCTAGAATGCAAAGCCACCTTTGGAGGTGGCTTTGCTGGAGTAAAGGAGGGACAGGAGACTCAGGATGAAGTTCCCTGCCTAATCCAGGGGTTGAGAGGTAAACCCACTTGTTATACACAAGGAAAATAGACTCTTTCACACTGCTTTTTATCAGGGTTTTCCTCCTGGACCCAGGATTCTGCATCCCTAGAGTTTTCACTGAATGAAAACATTGCCATGAAATGTTTCTTTTTGCCATGGTGATATTTTATAGCAGAAATTTTGCTGAAAATTCCTTAACAAACAACACAACCTAGGGCTCACTACAGCCTGGCACACTGGTTAACTGCACAGCAAGCAGCACACACAGACCAACCACCTTCTGCACAAACCTTCTGCAGGGAATAGAAATTCTTCCTTTATTGGGGAAAGTGCAGCGAGAGGATCCCAGTTTTTATCTGCTGGATTTCATATCTGTGCTGGGAAGAAGATCAGGGCTTAAGAGCTAAAGCTGTGTTTGCAGACAGAGTGACCAAACCCAGACTGGGTGTCTCCTGAGACACAAACCCACTGGGAGTCAGCCCAATCCTGTCAGGGACTGGGTTAAATTTCCAGCTTTGCCTGTAATGACCTCATTTGCAAAGCTGGATACTGCTTCCCTGACCCCTTCATAGAGTCATGGAATAGTTTGGGTTGGAAAGGACCTTAAAGATCAGCCAGCTTCAACCCCCTGCCAGGGCAAGGATCCCTTCCACTATCCCAGCTTGCTCAGAGCCCCATCCAAGCTGGGCAGCCACAGCTTCTCTGGGCAACCTGTGCCAGGGCCTCACCATCCTCACAGGGAAGAATTTCTGCCTCCTATCCAGTGTAAACCTGCTCTCTGCCAGTGTAAAGCTATTCCCATACAGCTCTGCCATTGCCAAAGGGTTTCTAAATTGTCTGAGAGGAAGAAAGGGAAGTGAGGAAATGAAAAGGATGTATTAGTGAAAGAAGGTATTAGTGAAAGACACACTAGGAACACAGAGGGATGACAGAAAAGAACAGAAACCTTTTATCAAAGAGAGTAACTCTTTTATAGCTTTTCCCTTAGAAGACAGTGAAAGTTAAAGCCACTTTGTGCAGCAGCACAGAGCATCTTCCAAATTTTGGCCGTGTCTCAGACGGATTCCACACCTGGACTCCTCCTTGCAAATCAAGGAGACCCAGCAAACACTGCAAGAAAAATGCAGGATTACACTTGTTGTGGGTTGATTGCAAAGCTGGAAGGTGCTTGTCTGAGGGCAGGATTGCCCTCTATCCAGGCTGGAGTCTCCAGTCTTTATAGGAGCAAAACAGAGCCCACGGTACCCTCTACGGTAGCAGAGGTGCCCTTGGAGAGAACTCAGTTCATAGAGCACTCCCTTGGGGTTTCCTGCCTGGAGATTCAAAGCCCTCTCAGGGATGCTTTGCACAGCCTGATGTTTGACATGCCTGGAGATGGCAGGGGGGCACCTGTTGGATACCAGATATTGGTGTGGTAAAGCTTCAAGATCATGGCAAAGGGGGTGCAGGGCATACCAAGTGTAACTCCGAGAAGGAGGAAGGAAGGAATGTTGAGAGTACAAGCCAAGCTGATGGAAACAGAAAAGGGGAGCCAGGGGACAGTGAAGGAGGGTCTGCAGTAGGATGGGGTATGGAGAAAAGCAAATTTGGGTAAATAAAAACACTGTGAAGTGGAAGGGAAGGGCTGAGGCTGAGAACAGACAGAGGGAAGGGAGCAGATAAGAGAGGGAGCATGCAGAGCCTCTCTTTGTATGGTTAAATGAAGAGCCTGGGACTCAGAGAAAGACCTCAAAGAGAAATCCAGGGTGTGCAAAGGAAAGATTGCAACGTTGAAGCATGTGGGGCGGGGGGGTTAAAGGGATGGGGTGGATGCTACTGTGTCAGTCACAGCATTTTTATTTCCATGAGAGTATAAAAATGCTAAGAGACAGGAGTTCTATCAGTTCCCTGCTGTAGGGAAATGCCTTTGAAACCTCCTGCTAAGGTGCTTGGCATATTCAGCAGGCAGGCACTGGTGCTAGGAGATGAATACCTTCAGGCTGCCTTGTTCCCAGGGAGAGGGTGTTCAGGGGTGGGTACAGGAGGAGTGATTAAGTACAAATAGATTAGATCCTTGCTTCAATTTAAACACTGGAGAATATGCTCCCCGTGTGGGGAAGCAGCATCCCAGTATAACACAGAGCTACAAATCCCCCTTCCCTGCTGTAACACAATCCACCCACCCTCAATGGGTTATCTGTTACAGCTGCTTGTTAGTGGTGGCTAGTCCTTTTATTAGCATTAACTGCCCTGTGTAAACAAGACATGCAAACCAGAGGCAAGAACAAAAGACTTCCTAACCCAGCCTCTGAATGTAAGACTGCTGCAAGTACTCTAGTTCCCCCGGTGCCAGTGATAACTTTCTTGCTGATTTTAATGGCAGCAGACTCCAGGCTTACAAAAGGTAACCTCCAGAAACAGCATCTTCAGAGAACATTTTTCTCTTCTCCTCCCCACCCCAAAGTTGTTGTTGTTCTTCAAGAACAAATGCACAAAGTCATTAGGAAAAACTGCTGTGACAGTGTTTCAGAAGTTCAGTTTCCAGAATGGTGGGTAAAATACATTTCCTGTGAGTCTCAGGCTACACATTACGTTTAGAGAAAGCTGCAGGAGTAGGTAAAGCTCTCCCAGGACCCAGAGGTATTTTGTTTATAAAATTAATTTTAACTCAAAAGTGCCTTTGAATCTCTGCTCTGAAATTCTCCTGCAGATGGGATAAACCTGGAACCTCAGCAGGTAGGAAGCAGCTGGTTGAGTGTGCATACAGCCCCATGGCTTCAGGTGGGGGGATCTTGTGGCAGGAGCTTCAGAGACTCCCTTCAAACAGCCTGCAAGGGCTTGAGAGGGCAGCCCTTCATTAATTTAGCACTGCAGCTTTCTGCACGTTTTTTTTTAATACACTGCTAATAATCTGCTAACATTTTCAAATTTCACCTCAGAGGTTTTAATGCTGTCAGGCTCTACACCCACTTTTGCCAAAATAAAATTTCATTCTAGCTTTTTATGTTGAATTTGCATCCTCAGAAAGCAACACAGTAACTCCCCTTTCCTTCTGGAATATTCTGCCCTTCAAATCCAGTTTCTGTCTGACCAGCATGGTCAAAGGTTGCACTAGATAAAGGTTGGACTCAATTACCTTGGAAGTCTTTTCCACCTAATTGATTCTGTGGCTTATGATATTTTCTGTGTTTTTAATGTCTAATAATCCTGTCTGATAGTAGAAATTGTGGATCTTTTGGCATTCAAAGAGGTTGCAAGCCACATGGGTTCCTTGTATTCATATGGAAAACTTGACTCGGGCTCTCTCATCATCCATGGCTTTTCATTTGGGGTTTTTTTGGGACATAGCAAAACACCTTTGGAGAATCAAGGCATTCAGGGCTGGAATGAGTGAAAGGGAAACATTTCCACATGGCAGGCAGCCTACAGCATAGCCAGGGTGGTGGTAGAGATACACCAAGTCATATTAGATCTTAATTTTTTATATTTCATACTGCACTGGAGAGGAGTATGGGGGGAGAAAGGGGATTCACTATCCCACTCCCCTGTAACCCCCCTACAAATGTGCCCCTGCGTGTGAAAGTTGCATCTTTTCATGAGGCATTGCAGGAAAGCAGGATATGACAGAAAAAGATTGGTGCATGGGACAGAGCAGCCCTTAGGCAGTGTTAACTTGTCTTACTGACATTTAAATGGCCTAAATCAAGATGACAGAGATGTTAGTGGCATGATGTGAAGAATTGTTCTGTAGAGGAATGCGTTGTTCTTTAGAACCATTTATATTCAGCACAGAGAATTAAGCATAAGTGGGTTTAACATGAGGCACACATGTCATCATTTTCCAGCTCTTATTATCTGTGGTGTGACTAATGCAGGATTACTCTTCATCTGTGCTCATGACAATCTTAACCCTGTACTGTACCCTCCTGCAGAGCCTTGTTCCAAATGGCCCCTCAGAACCTTGACTGCTGCTCTATCTGCCACAGACACACACTGCCCAGGAGTGTGTCGAGTCTCTCCTTTTTCATCCTGGGACAGCATCTGGGCATCTCCCAGAGAGGGAGAGACCACAGATTCCCTTACTGGGGAAATCCAGGGAGGAGGAGCACTGCCTGCTGGCTCTTCTCTGCCATTCTCTACCCTGCAAGGGAGGGGATTCTGCCCCTCTGCTCTGCTCTGTGTCCCCCTGCAGGGCTGCATCCAGCCCTGGGATCCCAGCACAGGAAGGACAGGGAGCTGCTGGAGCCAGGCCAGAGCAGGGACACCAAGGGGATCAGAGGGATGGAGCAGCTCTGCTGGGAGGAAAGGCTGAGGGAATTGGGATTGCTCAGCCTGGAGAGGAGAAGGCTTTGGGCTGACCTCATTGTGCCCTTGCAGTGCCTGAAGGGAGCCCACAGGGAAGATGGAGAGAGACTCTTGGCAAGGGCCTGGAGTGACAGGACAAGGGGAATGGCTTCACACTGACAGAGAGCAGGTTTAGATGGGATATTGGGAAGAATATGTTCCCTGTGAGGGTGGAAAGGCCCTGGTACAGGTTGCCCAGAGCAGCTGTGGCAGCCCCTGGAAGTGTTCCAGCATGAATGAAGCTCCAAACAACCTGGTCCAGTAGAAGGTGTCCCTGCCCATGGCAGGGGATTGGAACTGGCTGATCTATAACATTTGTGATTCCATGATCATTGTTGGAAAGCTTTAAAATTCCTCAGAGGAGTCTCGAGGACAGGCACATTTGCTCATGGATTTTATGTTGGATAAGAAAACAGCTGGTGAGACTGCAATGAATCTGCAGGGTTGGAATGATTGGCTCAGTTGACTGTTTTCCTGTTGCTCTGGGTGTTAGCATCCCAGAAGATGCTGAAGAAACTCTTACTAGATAGACAGCAAATATGTTATTAAGTATGGTTTTTCACTGCTCCAGGACAGAAGTAATGAATGAGTGCTGGACCATTTGTACAAAGAATTTCATTATAAAAAAGACATTTTTACATCAAAAATTATCTTCAGTGTCGAGAGAACGAACTTAAACTAAAGCAGGGAAAAATGTATTCTGACAAAATAATTAAATTTTTGCTTCTGCTTACTTTTGGAGAACTTCTGGCCAACTCCGGCCATTTCACAAGGAAAAATACTAGCATTTATTCCAACACACAAATTTTGCAAAAAGCTTGAATAAATTCCTGGGGAAAATTGGAGAAGAAAATTAGAAACATTTCTTCTGAGAATCAGATTTAGATTTGTGGTTTATTCAAATGCATATTATGCAATTTTTTAACCTTCACCGTTTGAGCAAATATTACATATATTCATTGAAATGCTCTACTTAAAATTAGGTATGTTCTAAATCCTCCTGGCTATCAGAATCCTGCGTCAGTCACTAGTAAACATGTCTCCAGTGTTGTTATCCAAATCCACCCAATTTCACAACACTTTTCCACCGAACAATTTGTTATCACAATCACGTTTAGTGCAAAGGTCTCATGATAGAGGATAATGTATTAATTGTTGTTTAATCCCACTACTTCTTGATTAAAGTAAAAGTAGAGCCTTTAAAATTCTATCTGAAACATGAGAAAGTCTTTTTTTTTTTTGTTTCCTCCCACACGTACTAAAAGAGAGGCTTCCACTTGACCTGGAAAATCAAAATTTAAAGGGAAGAACAGGGAGCTATTGTTCACATTTCCATTACATTCTGGTTTCAAAGTAAAATGGCAAATAAATAAATTATTAATTAACAACATGATTTCAGGCAAACCTGAGTAGGAGTTCCCCCTTTCTGTTTGGCAATTAAATTAATTAGCCCCTTATCTTGCAAAGCTTAATTGTGTGCCTGAGTCATGTGAGACTTGATATTCCTGCTGAAGGTTAAATTCACTTATCAGGGCTTGCAGTGCTGAGCTTTCTTGGGCAAAGGCAAAGCAGCAGACACATAGGCAGGGTTTAATGGGATGTTGGGAATGGCAGAATGATGAGAGAAGAGGTGAAAAATCACCAGCTGACAAGGACTGGGGAGTAGGTGGGTGGTTGAGCTCAGCCTCCAAGTGAGCATGACTGGAAAGGAGGCTAATGACTTTCATTTGTCTGGCACAGTGCCTGGGGAAGATGGCAAAAGGTACAACTAGAACTTGTGCATTGTCCAATCTCCCTGAAAAGCAGACTAAGGCTCAGAGGACTGCAGAGGCTGAGAGGAGAGCTGCAGGTATAGGGGAGGTCATATTTTGTTTAAAAATTCCGTTCCACAAACTGTCTGTGTTTTTCCAGTTTGTTTCCAGACAAAACTGCCTATTTTATATTTTTTATTTTTTAATTTGTACAGTTATTTTAAAAGACCTGTAGGATCCTAGCATTGGAATTTCTTTTTCTATGTGTGTAAGGAAGCCAGGATCAAATCCCACTTTTACCACAGCTGGTGTGATGCTCTCAAGACAGAGACAAGCTGATATGTCCACCATTCAGGTGTGTATCTCATGCTGTGTGTGATCAATCCATATCTCTTTTTCCCACAAAACATCCTCTCTACCTTTTTGGACTGTAGGATGCTTAGGCAGGGACTCATGTGGACTGCCTGGTTGCTATGACAAACCAATATATTAAAGTTCACTACCTTACAGCAATGTTAGGAATCAACAGATAAATTATCTACTTCCTTAACTTTATGAAAGTTTAAAAGTCAAGTTAAAACTGACTTAGAGGAGATGAAAGTATAAATCACTTTTTTTTTGTGAGAAGGAAAAATGGTAATTATTTCAAAGAGAACTCTAGAATAAAAAATATTATTTTCAAGAACTAAAAAAGTGATTCACAAAGAAGGGAATACAGGGAAGAACAATAAGAAAGCTATCAAACAGCAGTTACATCATCACATGCTCCCTGAGGACTTCTTAGTCTTCTTGAGGAATTTTCTGGTTATAAATTCCTGCTGTGATCCAAATCCTATAGCA
The DNA here is from genome assembly GCF_963513975.1 of Fringilla coelebs. NCBI lineage: Eukaryota > Metazoa > Chordata > Aves > Passeriformes > Fringillidae > Fringilla > Fringilla coelebs. The sequence goes on along the minus strand of NC_140033.1, from coordinate 55,502,126 downwards.
TGACTTATGGTCACAGAATCACAAAACTGTTTGGGTTGGCAGGGGTCTGTGGAGATCATCCAGTCCAACCCTCCTGCCAAGGCAGGGCCACCCCCAAGGGCGCCCTCCCTCCACCAGAGACGCACACCTAAATGGAAATACTGTTTCTGTGGTTTAAAATTTAGATGGAATTACTTTAAGTCTACAAGTCCTATGGGTATCTCCTATAAAATGGGGTTCTTCAGTTCTGTCAAGTGAAAAAGCTTGTGGATAAAAATAAATGACACTTTTCTCTGCATTTCCTGACATGCTGCTTACTCTACTGTTTAACCTTCTGCCTTGCCTTCAGCATCTTCCCTCCTCTGGTCCGAATCCATAGTTTAACAGGCACATTGCTGATTCCTTAAAATCCCTTTGTAGTTCCTCATAGAAGAGGTGATGGAGTATTACATTCTTCGTTTACTTGGTTGGTTAAAAAATTTTGTAGTTAAAAGAAAAAATCTACTCAGGCTGAAAAACTTACTTTAAATTAAAAATAAAATTAAAGGAAGAAAAAAGAGAGCGATTTTGCCAAACTGGAACAAAATGTTTCATTACAGCAACAATAGCAGTGTTTCTTTCAGAGTTACTCAGATTGAAATGGTTCACAATGAAAATTTTGAACTCAGGTAGGGGGAATGTAAGAAAATTTCCTCCATTTGAATTGTCTTAGAGGGGGTTTGAAAATCCAAGTTAAAAACCTAATTTTGATGAGCAAGCGTTTAGCTTTGGGCTTAAAGGGTAATTTGAAAGCAAATGTGTTCGCCATACTTGTATTCCCAATTCTAGGGGGGTCCTCTGTTTTGAGGGGGACTTTGCTGGGGGCTTGATACCCATGCTCTGCACTGCAGCAGCTGCATTAGAATCTCCCAGCTTTCACACACAGCAAATCCAGCAGCTCCACTGGCCTATAAACACTGGAAATTAATGACACGACAGCCTCAGGAAATAGTGCTTCAGATATGCAAGTGCCTCATGGGAGGAACTCATTACTGGAGTTACAGTAAATTGCCACTGAGTGAATGCTGGAGGAGCTTCCCACACTTCATAAGCTTGATCTTGTCTGATTTCAAGGGCTAAGTGAGTTTTGGCATGATGAAATACTAGGAACTGTGGCCATCTGAGAACACGGGTGGGACTAGCAGAGCGCAGCGTGCATTGCGGCAACTTTCTCCAGGTTTTGGTTATTGGTTTGTGTTAAATAGAAGTCCAGCCCCTGAGCTAGGCAAGTATATTCTATGGAGACCCTGCTGCTCAGATTTAAGGCTGATTTTGTATATCTGTGAGCTGCTGGGATTTGGGGGATGCGGGGGTCAGAAAGGTATTTTATTTTTGGTCCCTTGCAGGCTCGGTGCATTTGACTAAATATATATCAAGTAAGAAGCCAAGCCTGAACAGCTGCTTGCTTTGCTGGATAAGACTTATATTTTCATTTTAAAAGCTATTTTTTGCCTGTCTTAATGTTAACTGACATAATAGCAAAGTTAACTCTCCTGAAAACACCCTGCCCTGAGGTGTCATCTCAAAAAGCTTTTCCAAACTGAAATTAAATCAGTCAACAATTAAAGTGCCATAAGGACAAAAGGTGTCTCATTTGTCACACCAGATTAGACAGTGTTTTGTGCTGGCCACAATTTCCCTTTTCAGCATTGCAGTGTTTGCCTCGTTCATTATTGTGGTTCTTCTCAAAATCAAGCTCTCATCTCTAGGTGTGAAAGTTCAGAATTGCAGCTGTCATCCAGAGAAGATGGCAAATTCCCCTTTCCTCTTTCCAACGGGCTGGTGAAGGAAAGGTGAGCACTACTGCTGGGAACATGGGCAGTGTGTACCTTTGCGCTGGCCTGTTCAGGCACACATTTAATATGGATGCAGCAGTGATGGAAAACAAGGGGCTTCTGCTCATTTTTATGAAGATTAGTGGTGTCCATCTGGGGTCTTACACAGCTTAACTGCCTGTTTTTAAAGATATTTGTAGCAGAGTAATGAACTGTAAAAAAAGCAAATGCTGCCTTAGTAAAGTTTCAAGTGCTGGTGGAAAAACACTGGAAACATGTATAAAACAGAACATTTCCCAGCCCAGAATTATATGGGCTGGCATAACCAGAATTAAACTTATGTTCAACTATTGCTAAATTGGCAAAATACTGACCTGCACCTTTCTAGTCCCTGTCCTGCTATTTAATGTGAGTTGTTCTGGAAGCAAGATGCAGCTTTAATGTGAGAATTAGTGGACAGGATTCTCTGCCATAGGGATGTACCACGGCAAGGTCATGAGCTTTCTTTGAGGCTTTAAAGTGAAAACACCACCCACAAATATTCAAGGATACCCAAATATTGGTATATTCGGTGTTCATTGTCCTGTTAACAAGTTTCTGCTGCTGACTGGATGACTCGAGCAACATTGTGTCCTTGAAAATATTTTTTTTCCTCCTCCTCTCTTTGCCATCAAGAAAACATGAGTTTTAGTCTGCACTGTCATATTTCAAATGCCTCTAAACCAGAGCTCTGCAGGAAATGCTACATTTTGGCTCAGCATGTTAATGCCTGGTGCTTTAGCTCAGCAGAGGGAAGGAGGAGACAGATATGAGGGGGCCAAAATTCTTCCCAACAGCAGCTCATTGGGCTCTGAGTGAGAGCTTTTGTGTGCATTCTTCACATTGTGAACCCACTCTGCATTACACTGGGGACTTCAGAGGAATTTCTAACAGCATGGGCAGATGATGGCTGTGATCCAGCTGCCTTCCTGTGGCCACAAAATTAAACTTCTGTTCTTAGAAAACTGAAGAATGTCACTTAGTCATGTTTCTAATAAAGGTATTCAGGTGTGCATGTGACACCAGAGAAACAAGGGGTTTTCCTGCTGAAAGATACATCCTTTTCAAAAGATTCTCAAAATCCAAGGGCAGCAGGATGAAAGATGTTGAGGAAAGACTGTCCTTAACAGGATTGTATCTTCTGTGCATTTGAATGGCCCAAAGCTTCTGCCTGTTGGATGTGAAACCTCTCTGCAGAAGCAGTTTAAACTCATACTCACCCCTGGGTAGGTCCACCCTGGCTGCAGTGTTTCTTAACTTGGGGACAACATCTAGATCGGCTTAAAAATATGAGCAGAACTACATCTCTTCTGCCCCAGCATCTGTTTTCCTTCTAATTTCTGAAGGAAATCCCTTTGGAGTCAGATAAATTCTATTTCTGTTCTACTGTGAAAAGCTCAGGTAGAAATACAACCAAGTGTTGAGAAGGAAATTTTGGTTCACATCTGCTTTAAGAAAGGGCATGCAAAAATCCTTCATTGTTTTAGTCAGTTTGTATGATAGGGTAGACAGGGTAATGCATTAAAATCAATCTGTGAATGGACATGGAAAAGGGAAAGACTTCCATCCTTCCACAAAGTTTTTAGTTTGTTTTATTTACTTAATTTTGTTATGTTTGGTTTTGCTGGGAAGGAAAAGTTTGCAATTGAAAAGTTCTTACCCAGAAATTTTTCTGGAAGATAACTCTGGTGAATCTGATCAGACAAAAATTTTTTATTGTTCTTTCCCTAACTTGCAGAGGGGGATTCTCCCATGCTGGTGTCCCATCATGGGACTAGAGCAAGTCTCTAAGTCCACATGCAGTCCGACAGTAAGTCAGTCCAACAGAGACCCCCCTGCAGGGCTGCATCCAGCCCTGGGATCCCAGCACAGGAAGGACAGGGAGCTGCTGGAGCCAGGCCAGAGCAGGGACACCAAGGGGATCAGAGGGATGGAGCAGCTCTGCTGGGAGAAAAGGCTGAAGGAATTGGGATTGTTCAGCCTGGAGAGGAGAAGGCTTTGGGCTGACCTCATTGTGCCCTTGCAGTGCCTGAAGGGAGCCTGCAGGAAAGATGGAGAGAGACTCTTGGCAAGGGCCTGGAGTGACAGGACAAGGGGCAATGGCTTCACACTGACAGAGAGCAGGTTTAGACTGGATATGAAGAAGAAATTCTTCCCTGTGAGGGTGCTGAGGCCCTGGCACAGGGTGTCCAGAGAAGCTGTGGCTGCCCCATCCCTGGCAGCGTTCCAGGCCAGGCTGGATGGGGCTCAGAGCAACCTGGGATAGGGGAAGGTGTCCCTGCCCATGGCAGGGGGTTGGAACTGACTGATCTTTAAGATCCCTTTCCAACCCAAACCATTCTGTGACTCTTTGATCTCAGTTTGCCATATCCTCAGTGGTTCAGGCTTTATCACCTTGAATGCAGTACCACAGCTGTTCCTGGTGTTGGAGGCAATTTAGATCAGCTCTGACTCAGGTGTATTGAAATGGAGACAGCAGCATTACCTGACTTTGGGAGGAGCAGGAAATTGATTCATTTGAGATGTATGAATCCCTATTTGAGCATTTCCTCTGGTTGTGACCAACACAAAAGGCAATGGAATCAGCCTAGGCCCATTTTTATAAGGTGCTGGCCAATGTGGGAGATGAAGCACATCCATTTTACCAGGCTGGGTGAAGGGGTGCCCTGAGAACACTGTTAGTGGACACTGTGGTGTTGATAGCACTAACTTCCCAGTGACACAAACCCATCTCCTCATCACTCATGCTCTCCAAGAGATCAATTACCCTTTTCTCAAGTGTTGTAGGGCTGTTCACCTTAGCTTACTGCTCAAATTCAGCGTGGTAAATTATAGCCTAAGCATCTACGCTTTCCTCTTGCAATAGCAATGGGATGTGGGGACCTGCACTCCTTCATACCCTGAAGTGGCCCAGAGGGGTGTTGTGTGCTGCTAAACAGCTGCCATCTTCTGCTCTGGGAGGTTTCCACAGAAAGAGAAGCTGGAATGTATAAAGACAGCTATTTTTCTGTGTGTATTGAGTGTCAGTGGAAGTGAGCAGGGATACCAAGCAACAAATAAACATCAGCTGGAAGGTATAAAATACTTCAAAACAGTAGAAACACAAACATTCTTTTTGTAAATTAGTCAGCAGGAATATTAAATAGCCTCAATATCAAAATCTACCTTTTAATATCCTCGATATAGCCTTTGAATTGCAGTTTGCTGTGGAAACTAAGACTGCCCCTCTCAACTGATTTCCTCTTCAGCTGACATATCTTTGGCCTTTTTAATTTGGCCCCTCTCATATACATTTGCTGCTCCTAGTCAAGAACAGTGGTTGTTGACTAAAGTCTTGTTGTGCCCTCCTCAGTGTCATGCATAACCAGAGCCTCAATTCCTACCAAGAGCTACAATACTGATGATATTTTTTATTTTTCTCCTTCTGAAGCAATTCTGCCCAGAACCAGAAGCTATGTCTTGGTACAAAATGACCTGGGCATCCAATGGGCCTTCATTCTGGCCAGGAGTCTGGACAAACCTCAATGGAAAATAAGGAGGAAAAGGGATCAGCATGTCACTCCATCCCATGACACACAGAATACATGGGCTTGGCAGGTTTCCACTGCTCTTGCCACAGACTGCTGGGCCTTACTCATCCTTTGTGAATCACTGTTTGCTGTATACAGAACTTCACAGCACTTACATCAACCAAAATGGAGTGAATCACCTGGTTCTGATGCATTTGTTGATACCCAGATTCCGTAAGAGTCACTTACTGGATTCAGGAGAAGGATCTGATGAACCTTGCTTCAATCTACTCACCCACAGTCCTCTAGAGATTTCGTAGCCCCTGCAATGCTGTGGTCCCCTGCAACCCTTCTCCACCCAGAGCATACTCCTCTCACTTGCAGTTGTATCAACCCTTTTTTTCTTGACTATTGACTTTCTTTTTTCTTGACTCACCATGTGCTGGGATCCCTCCCTCACCTTTCAGCCATTTGGAGTGCCAAATGTTCACTTTCCTTGTGTTTCCCTCCTCATCCTGGTCCTACTCTGCTGCAGAATAGAAATATCTTGAGGCAGCAAAGCTAAATGGTGCCTTTTGTGAAATGTGCTGGAAAGAAGGGCTCCGAGTAAGTTCTGAATCATGAGAAATTTGAGATTCAGAAGGCATTCCCTTAGAGGAGGTGTTTGAGCTCTGTGAGTTTATGCCAGAAGAGGAACTAGTTTGTGTTTCCTAAACTTTATGGTGACCTGTGCAGGGAGCAGCATGATTTTCCTGGCCCAGGTAGGATGGAGAGAGGGGGTAGGTAGGACTGATTTAACGCTGAGGCAATGCCTGGCCAACATGCAGGTGGAGGGTGGGAGGTGCTACATCCCTGGGTTTGTTTCCATTGCCCCCCACCCTGGTTCTGATTTTGCTCTTGGTAGTGAAAACCTTGGGCATTTCCCCTGGCGACCCTGGGTGATGGAATTTAGGCACAACCATGAGTAGCAAGCCAAGCTTTTGGCCCTTTTGCAAGGACAGCCTAAGAAATTGAGCTCATGTTGCAGGACATGGGTTAGCCAGTGACAAACCAAGTTTCCACAGCACTGGGTGTTCCAGAGCCCTCAGAGCAGCAGAGGCATCATTCTCTGTCACTGAAAAAAACACCAGAGCCTAAAACCAGGAACCTCTACGTGTTTATTATTCTGCCACAGTTCTGAAAGTCAAAATTTGAAAACACGACCGACCTCTTTCCAGGCTGAAATATCTCCTTCCCATTTCTGACAGTGTTTCCTCCCTCTCCCTAAGTCTAATCAATGGGTAAACCTCTAAAAGTACTCAGATGCAATGCAGTCTAATCATCATTACTGTGTTAAAAAGTTGATGGCATGGATACCTCTGAGTAGCCAGCTTGGTAGTATTTATTGGGATTTAAGAGCTTACTATAATTATCATGTCCAGTAATTGCCTGGATTGATGTGTGAGGGGGAAAGAAAGGAAGCTGGAAGCATGTCTTGTTAGGGTGTGCACAAGATCAATGGATGGATGGATGGATGGCCAGATATGAGGGGATAAATATGTATTCTTTCAGGCAATTTTTTGTTTTCCCAGCCAGCTCTCCCTGTTCTTCTGACATGCCTTGCTACAGATCTGACCAAGGTTAGTCTGTGGATTGAGATCATGATATGATTTTGTTCAGCCTTCATGACTATCATTTTCCAGCGCCTACATCCAGAAACCCAAGCTTTACATGAGATTGTCTTTCTTTTTTTTTTTTTTTTTGCCACGAAAATGCTGCCTTAACAGGTGAGTTCCTAGCACACAAATCAAAATCACTGAAGAAAGCACTTTTTACATGACTCTGGAAGCTTGTAGCCACAGAACAATTACAGCAGATTCCCAGCAGTACACTTTTCTCTCTTGGAAGTTCATAACCTTGCCCAGGATCTCTTCCCATCTATCCCACTGAGCTGGATCTATCTTTTAATCCTTTCTATTGTACAAGTTTCTTTCTTGGTCTCTGTTGGAAGCCATAGGAAAACCTGAAATGTCCTAGCTTTTTGGGTCTTTATCACAGTCTAAGCCAGACATCCTCTCTAATCATTCTATTATTTCCAGCCAGGTGATTTTTTCCTTTTTTTTCCTGAGAGAAATAAAATGAAAAGAAAGTCTTGTTTTAATTAATCTTTTCTTAAGGTAACTTTGCTGCCTTGAGGTCGAGGATAAACTAATTTTCAGGATGACGGAGTCACATTGTTTGGTGAATTTGCCACTGCTAATGTAGAACTTCTGAGTTGTAAAATAGATTTTAAACTCATGGAAAGTCCAGCAGGAAATGTCCCATACAGGTTCATGCCCACATTAGATTCTTCTGATACAGATCTGCATTCCCTCAGTCTATGAAAGAAGAGAAATAGGATTTTGATATTTTTAGGTGCAAAGCGGCCTGAGACTAGACATGGGGTTTTGGGGTTTTTTTTAATCTGGGATTTTCATTGAGCTCTGGAATGTTTATTTCATATTCTTTATGATTTATGCAGGGCTTCCCCATCTGCCTTTCCCTTATTCTGAGATCCTCCCCATCTTCTGTCTCAGGGGAGCCTGGCTGCCACAGCAGTCTCTGATGAGATTAGTCACAATAATGCTGCAGAGCTAAGCTCCTTACTCTCAAGCCTGGGAGAGCTGGTAATATTATCCAAAGAGTAAAAGGCTAAAGCAATGTTTGGCCTGTGTTGTTTCATTTAAATTACAGCCTGAGGGGGTGGTGGGCAGATCATCCAGTTCCACCCCCCTGCCATGGGCAGGGACACCTTCCACTGGCCCAGGTTCTCAGAGCCCCATCCAACCTGGCCTTGGACACTTCCAGGGATGGGGCAGCCACAGCTGCTCTGGGAAACCTGTGCCAGGGCCTCAGCACCCTCACGGGGAACAATTTCTTCCTGATATCCAATCTAAACCTGCTCTCTGCCAGAGTGAAGCCATTTCCTCTTTTCCTCTCACTCCAGGCCCGGCTAAATAGTCCCTCTTCATGTTCCCTGTCCTAGTAAACCAGTAGGAATTTTCTGCAGTTACCATCTTCACCCCTTTTGTGTCATCCCACAGTGGTGCTGAGAGTTGCCCTGTCAATTGAAGTGTGTTATTTGGACTGTGACTGGATAAATGTTATATGACATATTTTGTAATCCTCTCTACATCAGGATGCCCCGGCACAACTTTCACTGCCTTTTCATTGACCGAGAACAGGTTTGGATTGAAAATTATGAAGAAATTCTGAGTAGCAAAATGTAACACTTTGAGGCAAATAAGCCTGTTTGGGATCATATTTTGACATATAACATCTACTTGGGAAAGTCACAGAAAGAAAATGTAACACAGCAAAATACTCCAAGCTACAATTTAAGTTTAGGGCCACTGAACTTTGCACCCCTGTTCTCTATGGATAAGAAACCTCAAATGAAGAGCCTGTGTGAAAGGATTTTTCTTATTTCCACATCCATCTTTGCACATTGGCATCATACAAGCAGTTCCCTAAAGGCCAGCCCTGAATTCAAAGAATGCACTTAGCACGAATTGCTTCTGGCAGGGAAGCTATTCCTAGCTTTACCTTGAACAGGTAATATTCTAAAATCAACTTCACTTAAGCCTGAAAAATACACAGAGGAGGTTTGAGAAAAATACACAACTTTTCACTGTGGCTATTTTCATTTTGGGGTGCATTGTGTTCGCAGGGCACAGTTTTGGTAGCAGGGGTGACAAGCTTCCAGAAGCTTTCCCCGTGTCCAACAGAGCCAGCTCCAGATGGCTCCAGATGGCTCCTTGGCCCGCCACTGGCCAAGGCTGAGCCCATCAGGGATAGTGGTAGCACCTCTGGGTTAACAGACTTAAGAAGGGGAAAAACCCCACAACTGCACAATGGTAGCTGAAGACAGAAGTTCAGTGTCTGAAAACCAATAAATAGTTCGGAAAATACCTGTCTCCAAGGATCTAGGAGGTATCTGAACTGTGTCAATCTTTGATGCACTGAGTAAGTAAATCTTCAGAATTAACCATCAAATTTCTGTCCACATTTTCCTGTTTCACTGAGTCTTGTCTGAGACACCATTTCTGAAGCATGTCCTCCTGTAATTTGCACTGCCTTTTTATCTATATCCAGATAGCCAATGCTTGTGCTCACCCATGCAGGGACTTCTGTGACCAGCAGGTTCTTGCAATAAAATACTGTTGGACTCTGGAAGCTTTGGAGAGTTTAACTGCTGTGCTTTGAAATGCACCTCCATCTGTCCACCTGAATTTCTGCTCTTGCTTCACCCATAGTAAAAGAAGCACAGGAAAACCCTCTCTTTCCTTAACTTCTCAGGTTTGTGCTCCAAGATAATCAACTTAAACTTCTCAGCTTGGTCAGTTTTTCTAGGTACACACTACTGCCTGTTCTTTCTGTTGCACAAATAAGCACAGGCACGAAAATCCTGATTTCCAGGAGTGAAAATTCCAGCTCAGCAAAAACACTGCAGAGCCTAAATGAATGCCATTGGGTTGGGAAAGGTAACTTTAACTGCAAGTGATTTGAGTTTTCTGTGCATTTGGAAATACAAAATGATCCCTTGGACTTAGCTGAAACAGTTTGCAGGATTTTGTTGGGGTTTTTTTTTTTTGTTTTGTTTGTTTGGTTGGTTGGTTTGGTTTTTTTTGTTGTTTTCAAGTAAAACCAAAAATTTATATGGATGTTTCACAAGTATGCAGCAGGATCTGTAATAATTCAGAACCTGACATAAGAAGATGAAAGGCATGTTTTAGCTATGATGCTTTCATATCCCTTTCTTTTTTCCGGTTGTTTGTTTTGAATGTATAAACATTTCTTTGCAGGGGGAAATGTTGAAATGTTGGTATCCCTTGCCTAATTTGATGTACAACAGAGCATTGCATTAACTCTACATGGTATCAGAAATGCTGTTTTATTTGAAAACTTTGTCAAGCTCCCTGGAAAATGATTATGCTCTCTATCTTTTAGAACTGCTCACTTACCTGCTGCTGGAGGCTGCTCCTTGAGGCTGTATCTGAACAGCTCTTTCTGACCTTTTTTTCACTCTTCTGGCATCCTCAGTGAGGAGCAAATCATCAGAAGCCGTGGCTTTGCAATGCACCAAGAGCTTGAATCTGGCTCTACAGCTCCCTTCTGCCACAGCCCCAAAGCAGAATAGCAGGAAGAGGGATTTCTGTAAAATTCTTCAGGTCTTGGAACAGGAACCATCATCTTGAAGTGTCCATCCCTGTTTATTTTCTAAGAGAGATTCAGAGTTTCAGAGGGAAAGTATTTGTATTTACAAAGCTTCGGTTGTTATTTTGAAGACATTCAGTCGCCCATTGAAAATGCTACTTAGCTCCAAAAAATAGGAAATTGGAAATTTCTTTCTTCATAAAAGACAAGTTTTAACTCACTATGGGCCTGAGCAAGTTGAAAACTCTTGATTTGCCTTTATTAAAAAGATTAAAAGCACATAGAGGGAATGAGAAATAAAATGGATATTTTTAATTGATATCTCATGCATTCCTCGCTGTGATACCAGCTCCCCATTTGAAGGCTGCTTTTGTTTTTGTCACAACTGAAAGTTGATTGGACTAATCTGCTAAAAACAAGCTTTTAATTCCTCAGCATCATGTGCCCAAAAGCCAGGCTAATGCTGAGACACAATGTGATGAAAGTGGGTGGAGAGAGCAGATAGGAAAGGTACGATGCCAAGAAAATGTTCCATTTCAATGCTGCACCAAGGAGTGGGAAAAGCACCAGGAAAATCTGAGCTGTTTAGGAATCTGAGGTTGGAATTTTAGCTGGCTCTGTAGATTGTCTTCAGGTCCACCATGTCAGTAAGGATAGCTGTCTCTGGACTTCTCCGTTTGCTTCTTCCTGAGTTATTTGAATCGATGTGCTCAGATTGTGAGAGCCCCACAAGAGGAGATAACCTGCCACAGATCAGCTGCCAAGTGGGGTTTTTTCCCCTCTTTTTCTGCTGCTTCATAGTAAGATGCAGATGATGGAAAAATGAACATACTCATCTTGGCAGCAAGCAGTGCTGCATTGCCATCTGCTGCAAAGCCAAAGGTGTTCCAGCATGGAAGATGGAGTTATAGGAGAGAGTTTGTGAGGGTTTTGAAGGAAAGGAGGGCTGCAGTGGAGCCAGAATGTTTTGGATCACCAGTTCTTGCTAAATATCCAGAGTAAATGCAATATTCCTCATGCCACAGGAGATCCCTCTGGTTTATAATTGCATCCGGGACACCTCTGCTGGCAGGGGAGCACCATTTCCCCCCAGCAGGGACAGAGAGCTGGGAGTTCCTGCTGGGGAGCTCTCTAGGAGCAAAAACGAGCAGCACAGCAGGAGAAGCAGTACAAAAGGACCCGGGAAAGCTTTCTTTTCTTTAGTGATCAAAGCTGGACAGAGCCAGAGGTCATGCTCCATCAGGAACAAACAGTACTGTTGCTCCCTCTCCAACTTCCCAGCTGTGTTGCTGAGTGTCAAACTGGAGATTTTTATATTTTTTTACTGGCACAGTATCAGGGCCACCTGAATCATCATGTGGACATGCAAACTCTTGCTCCTCAGAGACTACAGTCTACAAAGGAAAGGCAAGATAAAAGATGGGAAGGGGAAGAAAAGTGTGTGGACCAAGGCAATGCTGCTGCTGCTGCTGCTGAGGATCACAAGAGAGAACCAGGGTTCTGGGACTAGAATCCAGCATCTACAGCTTTATCTAGGTTTTAGGATTTATTTTGTGGATGAAAAAACAGACTACCCTTTAACCAGAGTTTCTCTCCAGTATTTTTCAATGCCAGTTTTTCTCTGCTTCTCAAACAATGTGTTTGAATTTCATGGACTCATAGAATGACTGGGCTTGGAAGAGACATTAAAGATCATCCAATTCCAACCCATGTCATGGGCAGGGACACCTTCCACTATCCCATGTTTAGAGCCCCATCCAACCTGCCCTTCTGGGAACACTTCTGGGGATGGGGCAACCTCAGCTTCTCTGGCCAGTCTGTGCCTGGGCCTCAGCACCCTCACAGAATTTTTTCCTCATATCCATTCTAACTCTATTCTGTGTCAGTGTAAAGCCATCCCCTTTGATCCTGTCACTCCAGGCCCTTGTAAATAGTGTCTCTAAATTTTCTTTTGCCTTTTAAGAAAGGAGGTATGAAGGTACTAATCCCCCTACAAAATAACTCTCAGAGCTCATGGCCCCAGCAAATGGTGGGTGTACATGTTTATTTGCTTTTAGCAAAAGGTTCTTATACGTCAAAGTGCCTTGGGCACCAAGAGGTATAAAAGCCAGAGCATAAATTTACCTTTTTAAGCTTACACAATATTTTAAGGAGTGTCATTTGACAGAACTATAGATCTGAATAATTTCCTTTCCACTGCAGAACAGAGCTGTGAGAGATGCAGGAGCCACTGCCAAGGAACCTGCAGAAAAAATATGCAAGAGGAGCAAGAACAGATCACCACAACAAGGCATAAACCAAAAGCCCAAGCAAAAATAAATTTACACACACTTTTGAAAAGGTATCTGACACCATCTTTCACAGTTTGGTTGTTACCTTCAAAAGCAGCAACATTTAGGCACCATCTTGCTGATTTCAGCCCATTTTCCAGCTGGACATATCCTCTTATCCTCTGAAAACAAGCAGGAATTTTTCTATCCTTTTTATTTTTTGATGAAACAGGAAGTTGGTCATGCTGACTCAGATCAATAAACTGTCAGTCAGAAGAGACCTCCTGCCTTTATTCCTGGCTTGTGCTTGATGCAAAGCTCCTGTTTGACTTACTTTCCCAGCCAGATATGTAATGATGCCAGTAAGACACATACATTACTTGCAAAATCCTGTGGGGAAGCAAGGCCCACCACCATAAACCATAAATTTGGATTATCAGGATGTCAGATGTTAAAGCTACAGCTGCATGTGAGACAGAGCCTCGGCCACACCTTCCTGAACACAACAGCATTATTCCATTGATGAGACCCACTGCGGAATTTCCCATGGCTCAGCTGTCTCTGTGGTGGGTAAAAATCATTCTTGTGCAGAGAACACACACAGGGTTTATGAATCACTTGAACGTCCTTTAAATCCTCAAAGCAGGGATTAAGTAGGACTTAAGAGGAACATATGACTTGTGCTTGTCCTCAATACAGTGGTGACTTTCATGTTATGTGGGGAAGCAACTCCTTTGATTGCTCTGTGCTTTTTTGGCGCTAATGTCCCTGGATGTCTTTGTTGTTTCCCTGGCTAGAAGGAAAGAGCAGCCTAGTCTGCTCCTACAGCTCTTCCACAAACAGGGTTCTCCAGCAAATGGACCCTCAAACCCCTGCTATGCTAACTCCTAACAGTGCTCTGATTAATTTAACGCTCCAAGGCAAAACACCCAGATCCTCCCTGCAGCTGGCTGAGTCGGTGGAGCTCTTTGCCTTGGTGGGCAGGCTGGCAAAGTGAATCTTTGCACAAATGAATTTGATTTCTGTACCACTTCCTCCTCAATGGGGAGGATTCTCCTTTATCTACTTTGGTTGATTGTTTCCTCAGATTTTGCAGCGCCAAGGTCAGAGTTCAGCTCCACACTCTGATTTTCCAGCTGGTAGCAATCCAATGAGATTTGCACAGTCACAGATGCCTGTGAGTTAGAAAGGTGATCATTCTTTTTACATGATTAACTCTTAAAGTCCACAGCTGGGGATAACCTGAAACTACTCATGATTTGTGATAAATTTAATAAATTGGAGAGACCAATTAAAGAAGGATTTGGTTTATGTTGAAATACATTATTTCCACACATTTTCTTTTTTTTCCTATGCCATTCACCATCTTTGGCTACTATATTTAATGCATTTTCAACCTCTGCCTTTTCCCCACAGTACAAGACACCCAAACAGAGAAATAGTGTTACAGAAGAAGATATCATCTGATATTACTTCTTAATGATTATATTTCTATCTCTTTTTATCAATCAAACAAAACATCATAATTACTTTTCTACTGCTTTGCTGTTGTAGGAAATTGGCTTCATTGAACCACACGCAGTGACCTCAGGCAGGTCTAGGTAAAATTTTCATAAAGGAACCTGAAATCCATTTGTAGTTTGGCAACTCTAAATAAATCTATATTCATTCACAGGAGAAAAGGGATGGATTTGCCATGTGTAAAACATGCCAGGACACTGGAGGCCTGGGTGGTTGGGTATTACCTGTCCGTGCAGCTAGGTGGGGATTCCTTTCATTTCACCCACGCCATGGCAATTTCCATAGTTAAAATGTTGGCTTGTGAGGACAGAGGCAAGCACCACCTCTTGTTTTTAAACTGTAAAGCAGTTTATATTTCTAAGAATGTTATAAATAAGAAGCTTGACTAGGCCAATATTCAAGCAACAATCAATTTATTAATTAGTTATGGTAAAGTATGAGCAAAACAGCGCTGGGTACAGTGGAGGCAGTTTTCCCTCCAACTGCACACCGATATTTGGGCTTACAGGTATTTATTGGGGTACTCAGAAGCTTTCTCAGCAGTTTCTATTTCTACTTGTTTACATCACAATTCTATACACTATTGTGATTTAGTTTTTCTCAGGATGTGTCCCAAAAAGGAGGATCTCCAGATGGTGGTAGCAGCCTCTGAGATGTTGGTCCAGTTTCCGCAAGAACAATGATGAATCCCATCTGGTGAAGTCCAGCTGTCCAGATATGGGTCCCCCTTGTTATCACAAGGGCTATCAGTGATGTCCAGCTTCCCTTGAAGTTGTAAATCCTTGAGAGGATGTCCCTCTTCCTTTCTCAAGCTGTTTTTCTCAGTTTTGTTAAGGAGTAAGATAAGCATATTTCCTTTCTATACATTCCAAAGCTATAGTTTCAAGGATACAATCAATATTCCAAAATTATACCTAAAAAGGTTACCATTGCAGCACTCTTTAAGGCCTGACTACAAGCAAAGAGCAACATCCTGAATGCTGTAATTCAAATGCTCCTAAATTAATCCAGGTTAATTGCAAACACAGGCTAGGTTCAGAGGCCTTCTTCCATGCTTTACTTTCCTCAGTTATTATTAGAATTTGCAGTCGTCCCATGGTTGGTGTCCACACATATCGCAATCACAAATACACACATTTCCTTTCTGTGCCAGACACGAAACACAGCTTTGTATTTCACAAGAACAACCAGTTTATGTTTTTAAACTGAATCAGTAAGCATGAGGGAAATCAAAGATTGTGATTAGGACAGGCTCTGAATCCAAACGATCAAACACGGATCACCTTGAGGTTTCAGGCAGATAGCAAACTTCCTTCCAGGAGAGGGTTTTGCTGGCTCCTGCCACACATCCCAGAGATCTCTGCCAAGGGTTCTGTTGCTTTGGGGATGTGGCTTTGACAGTGATTGCCCGTTCCAAAGCACATATCAGGATGTAGGAAAAGCAGATATTTGGTGAGACTGGGTGAGAACAGTGGTCTGATATTCTGGCTCAAATTTGGAGCATCCCAGCGCATGTCTTCACCTCTCATATGCACTGTTATTAGCAGAATGGTTGGAAGTAGCTGTTGGCAAGGCCTTTTGCCCTGTGCTGTTATTTTTGCCCTGCAAATCCATCTTGCCATGTTCACTGCTGCCTGTCCCTTGTTGAAAGGCTCTTCCTGGCATGTCTCACACTATCAATGTATTTCTCTGCTACACAGTACAATGGGATCATTATCCTGGGATCAGTCCTCAGACACTGCTGAAGTCAGAAAATACTGCTGTAACTGTTGAATATTAACTTGCTGAGTGCTGCCTTGGGGCAATTTGACACAGACAGGAGGTGTGTGACGGATGTCCTCTCTCTTTTCCTACATAATACACTAAGACTTGAAAAGTGGGACATAATGGGACAAAAGCTTTACAAATTCTAAAGGCAAGCGATTTGTAAATAACTCAGCAAGTTGCCACATAGGGAGGGAGACATTTGTCTGAAGTGTAATGGGCCTACTGCAATGTGCTCACTAAGCACTCAGTGGCATTTTTAAACACAGTGAGACTTGATTTTGGGACTTCAAATGAAAATAAATCATAAAAAGAGGTGCTCAAAACTCAAGAGCTATGATCTAACTAAGTGCTTAGGGAAGCAGACCATACCCTCCTGCCACAGCCAGCACAAAAGAAGCTCCAGAAAGGGAATAGGGCACCAACTTCTGGAGTCCAGAACAGACCCTGACCCAGATATAAAATAGGACAAGACACAAAAAAAGCAAGACTGAGAAGCTGGAACAAGAGCAATGCCCAAGGCACAGGAAAAGATGAGACATTGATGACCTGGTAGTGTCTGAGGGGTGCCTCACTGCCTTCATTTTGGGTAAGACAGAATTATTCTGGAGCACTTAAAATCACCTGGGGACAAGGCTTCAAAGCATCTGGGCCTTTCACTTTAATATGCAGTAGCCACCAGTGGTTTTTGTTTACTCAAGTTCTTTCTTTTTCTGTAAATAATTGCTTCTGCTTCACTTGAGCTGTCTCCAGCAGACAAGAAGAATTCTGGGCAGGCAGGTCAGCAAGAACCCTGTTCCCGAAAGAGGACATGCAATTGTAACTCTAAATTTGGGCTTTAAGGCAAGTAAATTTAGGCAAGTAAATGTTTGAAACACACCCTGTTAAGCATTTTTGCCTCTCCTGCATGCTGGAAATAAAGCAAGAGGAAGCTCTGCTGCCAAAGCAGCTCTGCAGAGCAACCTGCACTGGGAATTCTCATCAGGGAAGGACAAATGTAGCAGGGAGCATTTCCAACCCTCTGCCACAGACACTTGAACTACCTGCTCAGCATTTTCTGCCCTAGTGTGGTTCTTGAAGGCTTTCTACAGGCTTAGAGCTGGGGCTGAAGATCCCGAGTCCCTCCAAAAGACAAGGACCCCTTATGGCCAGGCTTTTTTTGCCCTCACATCTTTTATGTTACCCCATTTCCCGCTAGTGCAGCTCGGCTGTGCAAACACCTTGGTGCTGATGTTTTCTGCTTTGGTCCCTGCTCAGGCTGTGTCATGACATTTCTCCCACCTCTACAGCTACCTCTGGCCTTCCTTTAGCACTCTCCTGCCACTGCAGCTGCCTCCTATGATCTCTGCCAGGCTGCAGCTGCTTTCCTTCGGCCTTACTTGTGCTGCTGCTCTCTGTCTTAGCATCTGATCCACTCTGAGCAGCAGATGCAAATTACCTTCTGTTTTCTCCATTTCTTTATTGTGAGTTTCCTGTTTAGTGTAACTGCTTCTAAAGCCTGGCTGCTGGACTGCAGCCCACCCTCCTCTACACGTTTTCCTCAGTAGATGCATTGGACATTCCCTGTCTAGTCTTAGGGAAAAGCTTTGCTGGATCCCAGTTTATGCAGGTAAGGATCACTTTCCTGACTGCCTTGTTTTGACTATCACTCCCTGCACTGTTTATGCTGCTAACTTTGTTTGCTCTCGCTCCCCTTCATTTTTGATACCCATGGCAAGACATCTGGTGCTCAAATCTGGCCTGTGAAGTGCTGAATGGCACAAATTCTGCTGCAGAGTGCTACGAGCTGTGTCAGAGCAGGGCATGCGAGGCCTGTCAGACAGTGGGAAGGCACTGCTCCTCTCCTAATCAGCTCTTGCCAGAGCTTCCTCCAGAGCCAGCTTCCAGCAAGCTGACCATCCATCTCCTGCCCTATAAAACGACCATTTGTGAAGGTGTCTTGGAATGGCAGGAAGATCCCAGCTGATCAGTGTTTATCCTGACCACACTCTGCAGTGCCCATTGGTGCCTGGCCAGTGGAGTAGCCTGGCTCAAATAAAGCACCCTCTATCCCTAGGTATGAAGTTATTAATTTCCTGATGGCAGCTCTTATATCCTCAGGGATTACTGCTTGTCCTGCTTTAAATAAAACCCCATCTTGCACATGTGCACACACACACACAGACACAAACATTCAATCCTTTGCCTAGTAACGAGATGGGCAGTGCCTGTGCTCCTTCTTCCCCCCAGCAGAGCTTCACACTCTGGACACAAAGTGGTTCCATGCCCTTGTCATCAGACAGCTTCCAGGAACACTTAGCACTTCCTCAGCATGCTCTCCTTGTGCTGGAGCTCATGCTGCATCTTCCTGCCGTGCCCCAAAGTGACACACTGGGATTGTCCCACGCCCTGTGCAGGAGCAGCAGCACCTTGTTTATCTGTCAGGGCTCCGCCAGGAAGTGCTCCAGGTGCTGACTTTGCAGCAAGGTCCAAGCTTTCTGTGGCTCTGTCTGTTCCAGGGGTTTATAGCAATTTGGGACTGGTGCCCTGCACTGGATTGTCTTTACCCTATCACATGGGGCCCTGACTGCTGCCAAATCTTGTCTCCCTGTGATAACTTCTTCAATAATTCTTGTGTCCTGAGAGGCAGGAGGATAAAAAGAAGAATCTAGTAGTTTATCTTCCCTATGAACCACTAGAAATCCTTCACCTCTTTTGCTCTGGACATTTCCTTCATGGCTCTAAGTTTTTTGAGGTATAATTGGAAACATTGAAGGGTGCACAGATGTCACTGTTCTCTGAAAGCTTCAGCTTATCTGCATTCAGTCTAATATACTCCTCTGAGGGTCTGGAATTATGGCTGGGGCTCCTTATTCTTCAACATGTCCAGTTCCAGTGGAAACTGCTCTCAGCCACTGCCTTGGTGCCTGGGAATCCCTCCACTGCCGGTCTTAGTTTCTGCTGCAGCACATGTGATCATGATTCCAGCATTCACATTCTGTCAGGTATAATAAAGACAATCATAAATCCAGCGTAAGATGCTGCCCTGAATCCTAAGAAACACTGAACACTTTTGAATTTGATACACCTAATTGAGCCTGACTTCTATTACTGCTGAAGACTGGTGACTTCAATCCTGTAGACACTGCTTTGGCATCAGTGTAGATTCTCGTTTTATGCAGCTACCTCTTGTTTCTCTTTTTCACTGCCACTGATGTATAGCCTGCTCCTTTCTCTGTAGGTCTCTTCACCTCTCTCCTTTACATCTTTCTTTTTCAGGAATTTTCTCTCAGTAACACTGAGAATGCCAACAGACTGCCATATTTTGGTAGCCTGAATTGCAGGTCTGCAGTCAGCTTTTGAGGCAGGCACCAGCCTGCTTAAACAATAAGGCAATACTGTTTGGGAAGGCTAAATGAAGCCCATGAGGACTTCTCCCTCCACATGGCTTGGTCAGTAATGGATGTGAGTGGATTCTCAGTGTCCTTTATCACCAAGGCTAAGTGATAATGTGCCATATTTCATGGCAGCTCATCAAGAGATTGCAACTGTCCACTGGCCTTAAAATATCCTTGCTATAAACTGTAAGTCCCATTGCTGCAGTCTAACGTTGCTGTCAATGAGTGTTCCTGGAGGTCTGTTTCAGGTGACCTTGCAGCCCAGCTAGGGCTAAACCCAGCTCTGATTTTGTAGGGTAGCTGTGATTATGGCTGTGGCAAGACTGGTAAATTATTTGAGCACTGGGAGTATCCTGCTATGCCTTGATTTCCTAAGGCAGATTTTGGTGTGTTTGTTCAACCTGGAGAAGAGAAGGCTTTGGGGTGATCTCATTGCAGCGTTCTAGTGCCTGGAGGGAGCCCACAGGAAAGATGGAGAGAGACTCTGGACAAGGGCCTGGAGTGACAGGAAAAGGGGGAATGGCTTCACACTGACAGAGAGCAGGTTTAGATTGGATATCAGGAAGAAATTGTTCCCTGTGAGGGTGCGGAGGCCCTGGCACAGGGTGCCCAGAGAAGCTGTGGCTGCCCCATCCCTGGCAGTGTTCCAGGCCAGGCTGGTGGAGCTCAGAGCAAGCTGGGCCAGTGGAAGGTGTCCCTGCCCATGGCAGGAGCACTGGAATGAGATGATCTTCAAGGTCCCTTCCAACCCAAACCATTCCATGATTATGTGATTCTATCACTCATCACCACTCAGCATCAACTTGGGCTTCCTAACAAAGCTTGCTGTTTCAAAAACACCACTACTTTCTGATTCACTCCTGGGCAGCTTGATGGTTATAAGGTGGGGCTTTGTTTACATTTGTGTCAGAATCTTTTTTTATTGGGTGGAATCATCCTGCAAATGAACTCACACAGGAGCAAACTTGGACTTCCCACAGCTGACTTCTTGATTGTGTATTGCAAGGACGCACTGCAAGGACTGGTTCTGGTATTTTACAGGAATGTGCTTGCTCTGATGGTGCTCTGTCCTCCTCAGGTGTTCCCTTCTCTGACAGTGGTGCTTCATGTGGTACTCACCCCTCACGATACAGGGAAAGGCCACTCTCTGCTCTCTGCACTTGGTGGCCAGCAGCACTCTTGATAAATATATTCTTGTTGTGGTGCTTTTATAAAATCTTGTACTAAGTCATCCAATTATGGGAAGCCAAAAGTGGCTCCCATTAAGAAAAAAGTCCTGTGTGTTAAAAACCTGAATATGCTCAGGGGTGGATTGGCACTTAGTTTCCATTTCTGATTATATAACTGCTTTTGAGGAGGACAGAAGAAAGCTCAACCCCGACCTAATACAGAACAGAATTTTCTGTTCTTCCCTGCCCAGCCATTCTCCTATTGCCACACTTTGCATCTTTCCAACACAGTGATGTGGTATATAGAGACATGGCAGGGGCATCCTTTCTCCCCAGGCTGGTCCTAACAGCACAACTATCATATGAATAAGGGCAGTTTCTGCTTTCTTCTTCACGGGAATAACTCCCAAGTTCTCATCTTCCCTCTGTGTAGCAACAGGACTGGTTCCACTCCTTGGCTTTTTTAATCACAGAGGGCCCATATTTAAGGCTTTAAAAGGGAACAAGACAAAAAATTATATAACAAGAGGGAACCAAAGTAATTGTCATCTCCCATCAGCTATCAATATTCTTTGAAGCATGAGATATGATTATCTCGGTCACAAAAAATGCAAAATAATACTGAAGAATATTAGCAAGGCTCATAAATCAGCGTCAAAAGATTAAAAGCTTTTAAAGGATTCGTTGTTGCCCTCAAGGAAGAAAACCCAACTGTCAACCCCACAAGCTCACCTTTGGTTCCATCAGTTGACTCTTTCCATGTCATGAACCAGAATGATTGACAGATCCTCTGCACAGTAAATTGGGGCCAGAACATCTCATTTTATCCTCTGCCTCCCAAGGCCATTAAATGAGGTGTGTGGTGACACCTGCACAACTCATTGGTGGCTTTAGGATCCAGTGTTCAAGCAACCAGGACATCCTTTGCCATTTGATTTCACAATGGTTTTTATCAAACAAAATGTCATGTCTCTTTCAGGTCAAGAAATTTTGGGGGTCACTCAAGACACTCACAGGAATGAGGCCATGCTCAGAAATCCACTGTGCTTCTGCATCCATTGATTTCAGTCAGGATTTCCCAGGTTCCCTGGTGACAATGTTTAAAGCCTGTTTCATTGTGTGAAGCCAATGCTCATTTTTTTAATCCTGTTTCAGATTCGCATTCGTTCAATACAATTTTTTTGTAATCCTCACACACACAAGGACTTCTAATCAACAACTCCTTTCTTTCTAGAACGAAAAACAAAACAGAGAAAAATGCTGTTCTTTCCCATCACATCAGTACCATCAGACTTCCCGCCACAAAAAGCTGCAAAGTTTTTTGCAATTTTTAGTTTCCCTTCGAAAAAATTTTGTTCTTGAAGAGAACTTCTCAGTGTGGTTCTTTGTGGAGATGACCAGTTCAGCTGCTGCTGGCCGTGCCATTTTCTGTAATGTAAAAGGTAGGAAATAGCAGCAGCCTGACTTTGAATCTGGCAGCAAGTTGGATTCTTCTTCCATTCCTCTACATTTAACTGAAGCTACTTAGCACTATAATGTGTAACATGTAACCTTCTTGCAAGCCCTAGTTACACTGCTCATTAGTCTGTGTACTTTAACAAGATTTTATTGACCCTATGGCTAATAGCCCACTGAGAAAGATCCCTCCCTTCCAGCGTGACTGCTTGTCAGTAATGGTAGTTAGATTGCAAAGAGAAATTCCACAGTTCAAAGCTATTCAAAATGAGGAGTGGGGAGAGCAATATCCCAGTTTGTCCTTTAGCTGTAATGGAAAACTAAGGTTGCTATCACTCCTCTTTTTTTATTTCTGTGTCTGGTGTGCACATAGCTCCCAAGGAGGATTTGGGTTCTGATGCGCTAAGGCAGCTCTCAGAAACCAGCAGCCTAAGGAGCTGTGACAGGCAAAGGAAGAGCTTTTAAGTCCTATTTTCCAGATGCAAAAGCAGAATGTATAGCCTTGTCTGCAATCCTTCAGAAAGCCAAGGGCAGAGCAGCACCAAGAGCTCGAGGCTCTGCTTGTTAGATCTGCATTTTCAACCCACTCCTGAGCATCCTTTGGGCTGGGACAGGGGGACAAAGCACTGCACCAGAGGTGGGGGAGCGCTCACTCACAGAGCTCCTTCTGCTCAGCAGCTCCAAGCACACTGAATGCAGAGCTCCTGGAGTTCTCTGCAGCCTGCCGTGTCACCCAGGCATGGAATTCACTGCCATAAGAGGATGTTGACTCCAAGGCTGTCACTGAGTTTCTCAAGGGGTTGAAAAACTGCCTGGTTAGTCTAGGTGATGGGACAGCCTTTCTTTTTTTGGGGGGGGGGGTTTAGTTTTTACAGGGTCCAGGGCTGCAGGGTCCAGGGCTGGGTGCTGATGCTGAGCTGCTGAACTTCAAACAGAATTGTGCTTTATTTTTCACTGGAAGAAGATTCTCTCTTTTTATTTAGTGTTTTGATTGTTTTACCCAGAAGAAACAGATGTTTCTCTTGCTCACAACTTCACCAGAAGTTTCTAACAAAACTTTCAGCATATATGATACTGGAAAAAAAGCCAAAACAAACCAAACAACAGCAAAACCAACCCTTGTACTAGGCTATAGGAAATCTGTTTGTTTCTTTGCACTTATGTTTCCACAGTGCTGGTGAATGCAGCATGCTAACTAGCTGTGATTGCAGCACTGCCAGGGGTAGAGGACTTTAGAATGGTTTTTGCTCCAGTAAAAAAATTAAAAATAAACCACAACATCATCAAAAAACTTCACCCCAAACAACAAAACATGGACATAAATAAGGAGAAGGGAAGAAGAGACAGAAAACCACCAGGGAGGTCAGGTAGTTAAGTATTTTTGGACTGCCAAGGTGGTGCTCTTAAGTGAAGATAATGTATTATGCAGTGGAAAGCTAATGAGACCAGGTCTGTTAAACACGGACTTGGTGTTACTTAGCTCCGGAGTGCTTCAAATTACACAGGCACGGGTTGTATTTGATCCCTGCTCCCGCCCTGACAAAGTGAGCAGCAGGCTTTTATATAATGTAAGTGATCATATACTGTGGGGAACAATCCTGTGCTGGCAGGAAAGACCAGCTGATGACATAATCGGTCTTTTCCATCTCGAAGTTATGTTATTCATCAATTAAACGAATTCGGTGGGATAAACCAGTATGAAAGGGCACTGTCCCTTCCTGACGATTAACCCTCACAATTCTACCCACTCCGCTCGGGATTTGGCCTCCACCAGCGTGTCCAGGAGGCTCCGGTTGCGCAGCTCCGTTCGGTACCGAGGCGGGCTGGGGGCCGGGGCCAGGGGTCTCCGGTCACTGCTGGGGCAGCCGCCGCCCTCCGGCACCGCAGCCGGCTCCGTGCGGGATGTGCGGCCCCGCTCCGCCGCAGGTGCTGCGGGGGTACCAAGCGCTGTCCCGCCGTCCCTCGGCGCGTCGGGAAGCGGCTGCTCGGCGCGCCTGTCCGGGCTGCCCGTGCCTCCCCTGCCGGCTGCCCGGGATCCCGCTGACTGCCGCTGGCTCCCGCAGCCCCATCCCGCAGCCCCATCCCGCAGCCCCATCCCGGGTCCGCCCGCATTGCGTCGGGGGCGCGGCGCGCAGCGTGCGGGGGCGGCCGGCCTGGGGGCAGCGCGCATCCCTCCCTCCTCCGGCGGCCCCGGCCCCCGGCTCCCCCGCCCTCCCGATCACCGAGCTGCACCAAACAGCTCTCAGGTTTCTGCTGATACTGCAGCGTCAAGAAATGGCTCGAGTTTGCTCCTCGCTCTTATGCATTCAGCTGCACTCTCGCTCCTGCCACACGCGTCCAGCTCCTGCCTCCTCCTGCCTCCGCCGCTGCTGCTGCCGGGACGAGCCAAGACCGACTCCGGGGATGCGGCTGCAGGGCTGCGGCGCTCTGACATCTCCTCCTCCGCCGCTGCCCAGCGCCCGGCTCCTTTTCCAGCTGTCCTAAGGGAAGGGAGCTGGAGAGCCAGCAGCTACCTAGGACTCCTTGATTTTATTGACTAACTCAAGCCTTTTGGAAAAGGTACTTTATACTCTCTTCCACGCACACCCCTTACCCCCCACTGCGGTTCTCAGCAGAAACTAATTACACCTACTCGCCCTTGGTGCAGCCTAAGACAGTGTATGAATATTTCAGTGTCTCGCAGGCAGCTCTGTAAAGCGATCGCTGCGTTATAGAGAGGGGCGCAAGAGGAGGAGGAGGGTTAAGTTTGCCACTGCGGTTTTTGTTTTGGTTTGGTTTTTTTTGGATGCTGCTGCACGGCGACTTGACGCATTCCGGCACTGGCTCCTACTCCTAAGCGGCGCGTCTCACCCGGAGCAGGTAAGGAAAAGCCCCTTCTCCGTGCCGATGTTACACTCGATTTTGGACGGTTTGGGTCTGGGATGTTGACCCCCCTCCCCTTGTCTCTCTCTCAGTTACCTTTAGCTGCTGCAAAGCAGAAGAGGAGATGCTTTGCTCTCCCCCTCCTAATCTCCCCCTCAGTTGGTGTGATGAAGTTGTCAGTGCTCAGCTAAGTCTTCACAGCGGGGAGCGCGGTGCTCGGGAGACTCCTTGCAGGAGCTTCCCCCGCTGAAGTTTCCCGGGAAGCCCTCCCGATGAGTTCGGGGCACCTTCCTGCCTCGGAGGCCTTGGTGCATGTCCAGGGATGTGTAGGAACGCGTAGAACTCCGCATGTACTGCTGTAGTGGGCAGAACGGGATGTTCCTGCTGATGTGAAAGCCAGTCCATTGCGCCTGAGTGTGTGTGTGTATGTGGAGGGGCTTGGGGGCTGGTTTATTCTGTTTCTCTCTTCCCCGGCAGCCTCCATCCTGCAAGTGAGCTTTATGCCTTCAAAGCAGAGTATTTCCATCCCTCCCTCCCTCCCCAGCACAAAAGAGGAGAGGACCAGAGCAGTGGTGGTGGGGGTGGGAGGGGGGAAGGAAGAGGCAGGTGATGGAAATTTGCTGAGTTGGCATTGCAAGGACTCGCCTCCCAGCCAGCCCGAGATTTATATATTTATTTCTATATTTATTTATTTATTTTATGTGTATGTGCGTGTGCGTGTGTGTGTGTGTGTGGTAGCTTCGTGGCAGCAGCTGCGGCGATGGTCGAGCCGGCGAGAAAAGTGGACGGATCGAGTTAAAGGCTAAAGGAGACGGCTGGGGAGGGGAACCCCAGCCTGGGGGTGCACTCCATAGACCTTCAGCCTCCCGGTGTGGGGGACAGGACCCCTCACCTTACCTGCCCTCTGCCCCCCCTAAAGGTACTTCTTCCCTCTTTCTTCACCCTCCCATCATCCCTAATGCCTCTCCCTTTATCCTGCCTCTCTTTTCCCCTTTTGGGTATTTCCATCCTTTAGGCTCCACTTCCACCCCTTCCTCAAGCTCCCCACCTCAACCTCCTCAACGCCTCCCCCCCCCCCCCCCCCGCCCCCTCCCCCGAACCACCCTGGGTCTCTCTGTGCTTCTTCATCCTCCTCCTCCTCCTCCTCCTCCCTTTCCCTCACTTCTCCCCTGCTCCTTGGTCCCCTTTCCTCTGTGCCACCATGACCGTGATGGCTGGAGAGAACATGGATGAGACTTCTGCGCTACCTGGCCACCCCCAGGATAGCTACCAGCCCGCTGCCCACGATGACCACGAGTGCTGTGAGCGC
Organism: Fringilla coelebs; assembly: GCF_963513975.1. NCBI lineage: Eukaryota > Metazoa > Chordata > Aves > Passeriformes > Fringillidae > Fringilla > Fringilla coelebs. Next base: position 55,475,883 of record NC_140033.1, on the reverse strand, counting down.
GTGGTGATAAACATTGCAGGACTGCGCTTCGAGACACAGTTGAAGACTTTAGCCCAGTTCCCCAACACGCTGCTGGGCAACCCCAAGAAGCGCATGCGCTACTTTGACCCCTTGCGCAACGAGTACTTCTTTGACCGCAACCGGCCCAGCTTCGACGCCATCCTCTACTACTACCAGTCCGGGGGGCGGCTGCGCCGACCCGTCAATGTCCCCCTGGACATGTTCTCTGAGGAGATAAAATTTTATGAGCTGGGCGAGGAGGCCATGGAGAAGTTCCGGGAGGATGAAGGATTCATTAAAGATGAAGAGAGACCCTTGCCGGAGGGGGAGTACCAGCGCCAAGTGTGGCTCCTCTTTGAGTACCCAGAGAGCTCTGGGCCGGCAAGGGTTATTGCCATAGTCTCTGTCATGGTGATCCTCATCTCCATCGTGATCTTCTGCCTAGAGACATTACCTGAGCTGAAGGAGGACAAGGAGTACACAGTGCACCGCACTGACAACACCACCCAGGTCTACAAATCTAACATCTTTACAGATCCCTTCTTTGTCGTGGAGACCCTGTGCATCATCTGGTTCTCCTTTGAGCTGGTGGTGCGCTTCTTCGCTTGCCCTAGCAAGACTGATTTCTTCAAGAACATAATGAACTTCATTGACATTGTGGCCATCATCCCTTACTTCATCACCCTGGGCACTGAGATGGCCGAGCGGGAGGGCACTCAGAAAGGAGAGCAGGCCACCTCCTTGGCCATCCTGAGAGTCATCAGACTGGTAAGAGTCTTTCGAATCTTCAAACTCTCCCGGCACTCTAAGGGCCTCCAGATTTTGGGACAGACCCTCAAAGCAAGTATGAGAGAGCTAGGTTTACTAATCTTCTTCCTTTTCATTGGGGTGATTTTGTTCTCTAGTGCGGTATATTTTGCTGAGGCTGAAGAACCTGAGTCTCATTTCACAAGTATCCCTGATGCTTTCTGGTGGGCGGTGGTATCCATGACCACTGTGGGCTATGGTGACATGTACCCTGTGACAATTGGAGGCAAAATCGTAGGCTCCTTGTGTGCCATCGCTGGTGTGCTGACAATTGCCCTGCCTGTACCTGTCATCGTGTCCAACTTCAACTACTTCTACCACCGAGAAACAGAAGGGGAAGAACAGGCTCAGTTACTTCACGTTAGCTCCCCTAATTTAGCATCTGACAGTGATCTCAGTCGCCGCAGCTCCTCCACAATCAGCAAATCTGAGTACATGGAAATCGAAGAGGATATGAATAATAGCATAGACAATTTTAGAGAGGCTAATCTCAGAACTGGCAACTGCACTGTAGCCAACCAAAACTGCGTTAATAAAAGCAAGCTGCTGACTGATGTGTAAGCAAACAAACAAAAAACCCCCAAACAAAATCCCCACTCACAGCTTGAAGACTTTAGTGACACAGTCACACTTTGTAGATGCTTTACTGATAGTCTTTGAATGCTTTATTTACCTCGTAAATGCATTGTTGCATTGCAAATCTTTGCTCTGCGATAAAGAAGCTTCCAGGATCCATGAAAGATAAAATTTTGTTTATTTTCAAAAAAACATTTTCCACCTGGCAAATGATAGCCATTTGAACAGTTTAGTTTTAAGCCGTTATGATGCTAGACCGAAACTTTTCCTCTCCTATCTCCTCTTTTTTTTTTTTCTTTTACTTTTCTTTTTTTTTGGATAAAGTTATTTAAACTAAGCAAGACAGTTTTTAGAGCTATTAAGCATATGCATGGATTCCAGTAAAAATATTCTACAAAACTACACAGTTGCAAGAAAGTGCATCAGATAATAATAGTAAAAAAAGATCAGCCAAAACCTGCGGCAAGCATTTGTCATGGTGTTTATGAAGGAGTGCAAATTTTCTTTCCACCCCCTCTGTGAAAGATTCCATCCTTACAACCTACAGATCCATACAGCACCTTATTAAAAAACCTACTTAAGTCTGATCTCTTTTGCTGTCCATAGAAGAAATATCCTAAAAGGAGAATAGCAAACAAAACTGAAGACAAAACATCTGCAATGCTGCTAAGTCCTCTCACATGCAGATGATAGAAACACACTTTTTCTCCCCTCCCCGTTCGGAACTGGATACAAAACTTTAAGCCCCTCTGTTGCAAGATAGCACAATGGAGTTTAATATAAGCATGTTTGAATTTGATACTATTTATTTTATAATCGCATGCTTGAAACATTACCTCAGTCAATAGCGGATAAGCTTTCGTTTGAACTGAATCTTCTAAAAATAGGTCCTTTCTCCTCTCTTTTTTTGTTTCTTTTCTTTTTCTTTTTGATTTGCATTCACCAGAAGTGCACTCCTTAATTTATTCAATCGTTGACTAGTAATTTAAAGTACTGTATTTAAGTGCGTATGTTAGTCAAATGGGAACAATAACTTTTGGAGATCAAAGCATGTTCAAATATTCAGCATTATGGCCTATTTGATTAAAGTGTAACTTGAATTAATTAGTGCATGAATTCAATGATAATTATAATAATAATAATAATGATGATAATAACAACAATAATGATAAAAATAAAAACAAAAAAAAATGTACTTGATAGACTGAGGGCCTGAATGAACTGATTAGAGAAACCTGATTGTTTTCCTGCATTGCTCAGGGAAATGTGTTGGCTTTTGTCCAGGTGTTGTCAGAAAGGAACATATCCCATCCCTTAAAGGGAAAGCTATATGGAAAACTAACAAATCAATTATATATAGCAACAGCTAAAAACCTAGTATCCTCTATAGATGAAAGGTGCAGATGCATGCTTTTTGGTGCATTCTCAGAATGTAAATGAAACTTATCTATTATATGCATCCGAATTGCAGCAGCTGGTTTCTTTTGCAGTCATCAGTTGAGACTTTTTTGTATCCCCCCCAAAATTCACTGAAGAGACCCAGCAGACTGATTGAGAGAGTTGCGCAGTGCCTTTATCTTACAGCCCCCAAAACTGCTGAAAGTGCCTCTGGAACTGAGTGGAACAGAGACACTGAGGGAAAGGACAAGGAGTCAGTCCTGTGTGTCAGGAGTGTCCTGTGCTGTCTACTGGCACAGCATGGAAAGGTTTAGGGATAGAAAGATCAGGTGTGTGAGAGAGGGATGCAGAAGAGGCAGGCAGAGATCACCGGTGCCTGTGGAATACTTTCCTTCCCCAGCCAGTCTGATGCTGCAGGGCTCTGCATTGGCTTCTGCCAAATAACTCCTAGTTGTGTACATGCAAGGCTTCAGGTTTCCCCGTTTTTTTCATAGAGGCATCACTGCCATCACTGTATCTGCCCTTCCTTTCCCTGAGGTGGCTCTTTGGCAGCTTGTCCCTGCAGGGCAGGGTGCAGGAGGAACGGGAGCTCTTCTTTTCCTTAGGTTCCCCAGCAGGTCAATGGGAAAGGCTTTCCCAGGCCCTCCCATCCCTGTCTGCTCCATCCTCTTTCAGATCTTAGATCCCATCGCAGCCTTTGAGCCATGTTCTTCTTCCTGATCTCTAATCTCACTGTACTTCCATCGTTTCCTGGTGAGGGAAGCAATGCTAGGAGAAGATATCTTCTGTAACATGCCAGCCCTTGACTGCTAGGCCCTGGAAAATCTGAACGAACATATAGGCACTAATCTCAATTTTTCAGATGGACAAAGTTGAGGATCTTCATTCTGCACTTAGCATGTGGCCAACTGCTGTTGATCACATCTCCTTCCGTGGTGTACAGATCCTTTCCTCCCCTGTCTTTCTGATAGATGTATATGTGTGTATAAATATATATATATATATATGTATGTCTGCTCCTGTGTGTGTCACATGCGTATGCAGACACATGTAGATATAAAATAAAATCAAAGCACTTAGAGTTAAAAACCAACCCTAACTCTGCAGTTACGCACAAGCTTGACCTGCCAGGTTTCCAGAAAGACTTGACTTTATTTCTCACTGTGTGACTTCTGTGAATCTTAGTGATGAGAAAGATCAAGAACTGAAGGAGCTCCAATTCCTGCAAGAAGTGCAAAGCATCAGATAAAACAGGGCATTACATTCTCTAGATAGATGTTGTAAAGCTTCTTTCCTGTCCCCTGCTCACACCCTTGCCCTTTGTACACCTCTCTCCCTGTTAAATTCCAGTGGTCCTGATCTTCCCAAACTCTTGAATCATAGGATATGACTTCTGATATCAAAATGGACTTGAATGCTGCACTCAGCTTATAAAACCACCATCTGACTACACAGCAATAATCAATTCAGTGCTATGGGACCGATGATCAGAAGGATGCATTTGGGAGATGAGGCCTCACTTGGGTACCTTCTGTCCCAGCTGGGTGTGCACACCTTAATTTAATGTGCAGAGTGATGATCATTCTGCTTATGCACAAAGTGCTGCTTGCAGCGATTCTTTGTCAAGAGACTGGGCTGGATCATAAGAACTCATGGTTTGGGGAGCCTAAATGTTGCTTTGTCAATTTATAGCTCACTGCAAAGGATCTCAACACATATGGAGTACAGGAATTAACCTCATGTAGCATAGGCATGCATTTTCGAGAAGTTTGACACAAAAAAAACCCCAACAAAAACAAGGTTCTTACTCCCTTTACACAGGAGTGCTGAAATGCCTTTGTGGGCCTGAAGGTGCACTTAACAAACTGCCTGTTCTTATCAGCAAGCATCCCTTTTTTTTATTTCTTTATTTCTTTATTTTCTTTTTTTATATATATTTTTTTTCTTTTGGCCCTTCTGTTTCTTTTTGCCACACGTGGACTCTAAGGGGTTTTTTATCTAACTGGAAAAGGACTGGAAATGAGCTGATGGCCAGTGTAGTGCTTCTCTGGAAGAGTCAAGAGAATTCCTTTGGTAAGGACCTCCTGGAAGTGATGCCCACATTATGATGGACAGGGAACCCAGTGGATTATGGGTCTTATATGGCAGTCTTTAGTTTGGTGAGGGGAAGAAAGCTTCTCCATCAGAAGGAGTCATTCCCCGTGCCCCCACCACCACCCTCTGCCCTGTGCCTCTCTGTACTTCTTAGCTGGTCCTGTGCAGCTTTTCCTTCATCCACTCAGGGAAAGGGGTGAGGGAATTTACCTGGCAAGGGCAAAGCAGCAGTGCACTGCAGTGCAGAGGCAGGCATGGAGCAGAGAGTCAGTGGGCAGGAATCCCATAGGCTGGTGTCCCTGCCAGAATTCCCCATCTGGTTCTACCATACTTAGCTCTAGAGCACTAGGGAGAGGCAGAGGGGCAAGGGTGAGAGTGAAAATTAGGGACTCCGTACCCTGCTCCTTCACAGGTCTCAGGGCTTGCTGCAAGACTGCCAAGAGCTCAAAGCCTCTGTGTGGCAGCTCCAGCACGGGCCATGAACTGGATTTAGTCACCTTAACGAGGAGGTTGGGGTGCAGTTAGCCAGGCTGTGAGTTCACAGCATCCTAGCAAACCCCTGCAGATTCCCCTGCATGGGGTGTCCTAAGCCTTATCTCCACTGGGGACTTCAGGAGGAAAGCTAATCCGAATTAATGAAAGGTGTGCATTTAAAGTAGATTTGTTAAACTGCTTTAAAGCCCAGCATGGACATTCTGTTGCAGTATTAAAGCAACCTTAATCTGATTTGGAGTCATTCTTTTTGAAAGGGAAGTAACCTGAATTGAATTAAGGCTGCTTTAACTCTGAACACAATGGGGCTTAATGCAGTTTACCTCATCTACCTCACAAGCCCATTCAGACAGATAAGCCTGTAGTAATTATTAGATGTACTGGAAGTGACCCCATTGTGCAGGGGGTGCCCACGTGCACCAAAACTCTTGGTACTCGGGTGCTGCAGATTCACAGCCTGGCTTACTGAGGGGAAAACTAACATTTGATCCTGGTGCCAGTTCTGGTGAGTCCCTCCCTTTGTTCCTGGTTTACACCACTGCGGCCTTCGGGGAAGCTGAAAACAATTGAGGCCCAAGGAAATCAATTTCCACTTTACAGAACTGCACAGGTGCTAGCCTGATGTGCTTTTGGTCACAGGGACAAGCACTTGTGAGACAGAGCGAAGCACTGGAGACAGGACAAAACTCAGCCAAAGTCCTCTTGTTTGCAGCAGTGGTTTTTGCCCACGAAGAGATTTTAGAGATCACACCTTTCTTAGCAAACCAGCTGTGTGTCATTCCCTGCCCAAACTGGCAACAGGAGCAGTGGCAACTTGTATTGGCAGGGCCTTTTCAATACCAAGGGACAATTGTTTTCATTAGGCAGAAGTACAGGAATTTAGTTTTTACTATGAGAGATCTGCAGCCCAAGTGTAACCTCAAAACCTGCTGATTTTAAGGAGCTGAGGGCGAGTTTCAGTTTTCCACAGTCCACACTTGAACAGTGCAGTTTCTTATATGTGCATTTACTAAATAAAACACAACCAACACTAGGTCAGGAACATCAGAAATTTATTAGAACAAGGTGGAAAGTTGTATTTTAGAACAAAATCTTCTGCATACATATGCAATACACGGAGAGAATGTATTCCTTTCCAAATACTACCTTGATAACTATTGCTTGAGGGGTGCCATTCTGGTGCCAATCTTTTCCCCTAATCTGAAGAGAGAGGTACTGCAGCTTTTCCAGGAATGGTCTGATCCTGTAGGCTTCCAGCAGCCTGATCCTCAGAGTAATTTCAGACTCACAGGGATGCCGAGTCAGCTCCAAGATGTGATTTAGCCTCAGCAGCCGCAGAGCTGGATGGAACTGGAAAGCTGTCCTTGCAATTGCACAGCAGGGCAAGTTTGTCCCAGACCTGCCTCCTGCAAGTCTGGAACAGGCTCCTTTTCTGAGATGCTTTAACCAGGGACCTACACTTCAATTTCGGTTGGACTTAATTTAGGCTGAGGTTTTTTTTCTGTTTTCTGTTCTGGCTTTACTTATTCAGGTGTAGGGAATTTCTTTTTCCTGAAATGCATTTCAAGTATTCTTAAAGGTGTCAGTATTTGTGTCTGCAAAAAAAAAAAAAAAAAAGAAAAAAAAAAAAAAGAAACTTCAGGGTGTTCTACAGTTTCACTCAGTACAGGTGAACTTGCCACCGGTGAGGTCAACAATTTACGCTGTCAAGGCATAGCATGCTTTGATATTTTTAAAGGAAATAAAATGAAACTGAGGTCTTAACTGAAATTTGTCTCAAGGTTTCTGTTAATATCTGTGTAATTCTGTATATTTCACCTGTTCACAGGCTCTAGCAAATGTCACTACAAGTTATATATTAAAAAAAATCATCTTCCATTTCTAGTTTCTATAAAAAAATGAAGACGCTGCATTCAGTTCCTTTAGGTGCATCAGTCTTTTATCCATGTTATTGTTTCAGTGACATTTCTATAATGTAATTGGGATCAAATGTATATTTTACTTTTGTACAAAAGTAAAAATGATATTTTTATGACTAAATTCAGCAAACCCTCACCTATAACCTATGATGAAATATTTTTTCCTTTTCTTTACATGTAAAACGTGTTTTTTGCAGTATGTCAGTTTGAAATGAATAAATAACAGCTGTCAATAGAACTGTAAATGGCCTCTCAGACATACCTCTGACTTTAAAGATCAAATATTGCCGATGTGAAAGATATAAACTGAATAGTCTCCATATGAAAGTGCACCATCAGGGCAACAAACCATTTAAGCTGACACAGCTGTACTTATTTCCACCATTTACCAATCGCTTATACTTTGGGTCAAGTATGTACTTCATTGTCACATTACAGCTCATTTTACTTCCAAATAGTGAAATTGTTTGACTTACCATTTTTAGAACATCTGATGTTATGAGTTCTTGAACTATTTGAAATGCATAGTTTTCATCTATGCAGTTTTACCTGCTTCTGTACTCGGTCATCTGTTCATACTTGGCATCAATTAAAGATAATTTTTAAGGATCTTACCCAGGTTTATTCTGTCTGGTTATTTACTGGAGTCTGGTTTCTCTGTTCTCACTATTGGCTAGTTCTGTCTGAAATGAATGGTTGCTTTATTGATGGTTTTCCTACTGAGTGGTATAAGAAGTGGCAATACAGTGAGTGGGAAATGTGGCTGTGGGCTTTGAGAGGCTTGTCAATGATAATTCAAGCTTTACAGTGCAATTAATCCAAAGGTTTGGCTTGTACAGGCTTTGGACCTAGTCCTGCATAATGTTCTGGGGCCAAACTGAGCTGTACTCACTACTGAGACATCCCTCAGTCCCACCAAAACTCAAAATGAGGTTAAACCTACTGGCCATGAACACTGACTGCAGCCTCCAAAGGTTTGTGGGTGTTAATTAACATTATCATCGGAGTGCAGACTTGAACCAGGTTTCAAACCACTGTGTGACTGACTACGGGCTTTGGGTTGGGTTGGATGTCAGCAAATCCAAGTGAGTTGATGTTGTTTTCCATGGAAAATTGCTTTATCAAGGGCGTGTTTCATGCAGAGCACGACGGGAGAGTCACGCATGCCGTGTCCTAGTGTTGTGCTGTTCACAAAGGAGGCAATGACATAAATGCTCGTTATTTTGTGCCAAAGCTGTTGTGTGTTGGGAGTCCACCTAGAAATGGGTTTTTCAGGAGATGGGGGCAGTTTCCAACAGTGGGATGCGCACAGAGCGCTGATCACACGTTGGTGAAATGGAGGGAAAAAATCCTGGCCTTACACGAGGCAGAACATTTTGTGTGGCCTGTCCTGTGATTTTATTGCCTGACTTTTTTTTGACTTCTTAGTCGAGAAAAGCTTTTGTCAATGAAACTGTCATTCATCAATAGCTTTGAGTGTTTAGTCAGTTGTTTGAATATCACCTACAAACTGTCTGAAATTATTTTGTTGAGTTTTCAGTAAGGATTTGTGGTGATCTTAAATGGGTCTGGTCCAAGCTGTTTGTCTGTTGTTGGCTGCTTTGTGGTGGTCAAGGGGGTGATCACTGTCATTGAGTTTTGCTGGCTCTAGGTGTGTCTAAAGTCTCATTACTTCTTTCTTTCTCTTTTTTGTGTTTAGAAAAACCCAACCCAAACAAAAAAAGGTTTGTTTATCACCTCTGCAGCAGCGATCTTCTCCCATTTGCTCTTAGCAAAGCTCCTGTAATTTCCTGTTGAAACTTTGTGCATTCACGACCAAGTCCTAGGACATTATTTTGACCTCTAAAATCACACCATAAAAAAACAAAACAAAACAAAACAAAAACATCAAAAACGAGCAAAACCAACCAACCAAGCAAAAAAAAACCACAACAAAAAAAAGTCCAACCAACTAATACTGTGTACTGGGTTAGCTGAATCTATGTGTTAATTCCTTACTTAATCTCAAAACCAAATGGGTGGGATTTTTTACCCCAAAATGCAAATCCTCCTTTGTTGTATTTTATGCTGCATAATTTACAAGAAAGTTGTATGTTGAGACCTCCCTTTGGTTACACCAAGCCACCTCCTATATAGGTTCTCTCTAAATCATCCTACACTGAGGACGAAAAAATGTGTCTCTGCAGTATAGCTTAGGTAACAGACATGAGGATCCATGGAATAAGCTCCTTTTTTCTTCAGCTGCTCTGGCAAGTGTGCTCTAAGAACAGCAATAATTCAGCAGACTTTCAATACAGAGAGGAACTGAGTCCATTCAGTAACAAGGTGCAATTTACCTGTTACCTTCTTTGTATAATATTGTTGATTTCAACATAAATTTGATTTATCTGGCAGTTGATCTTGGAAGTTGGTTGGTTTTTGTGCACTGCTTTGATTAGCGGCTACAAAACAATTGCTTTATGGAATCCTGCGGATCTCAGGTGTGAATATGCACTCTCTTGCCATGCAGAAACCAGGTCTTTATTCTTCAGTGAATAAGAATCCTAAAACTCCTCCAAGCCATAAAAGGACTTTTAGCTCTGAAAGCAAACCCAAACTTTTCTGATGGGTGCACCCTTCCCTAGTGTTAGGGTGTTGCCCATCCATCCCCTGCAGTATCTGGACCAGGTGCCTTCAGTACAGCAGTTTTAGATGGTGTTACTGCCAGAACAGGTCGGACATCTGATCCAGGGCTGTCCCCAAGAACAGCCAGATTCAGCCTCTTGAAGTAACCCAGAGTCCGTCCACAGGAGTAAACAGGGTTGTGTCTTTTCCCCTCAGAAGGCTGCAGAAACACCACAATTTCATGCTCTTTCTCAGTCTGCGGAGAAAAGATGAGAAATGTTCTGTGTTCAAGGCTTCTACTGGGTACTTTTGGAGTTGCATTATCTCCCATGGCTGGCCTTGCTATAAAAATGCTCACTTCACAGAGTGTTAGATTAAGCGTTGGAAAATCAAAGAAGCTTTAATTAGCACAACAATGCTTCAATCCACTCGGCTCCTCTAAGAGCTTCCTAAAATACCTCACATTTTATTCCAACGAGAAGACAATTGCAACTCTTGAATAGGAACCTTTTACAGCTAGCAGAAGAAACTGTAATTGTAGATGGTATATTTGGTGACCTCCTCTCACTAGGTAGGAGCAGTAGCACATTTGGCTCTGGAGCAGGGGAGCCTGCAGTTGTCACTGTGACAGGGAGAGTTGCAGAAAAAGCACTGATTGATCCTTAGGTGCTGTAGCAGGCACAGGCCCTGCTAGGGCCCCATGGAGGGAAGAGGCTTAAAATGCCAAGTCATGGTGAAATAGCAAAAGAAGCCCCTCTCTTCCTCCTTTCAACCCCAGCTTATCTCTCTGTAACGCCATAGGTCACTTCTCCTTAACCCCTGCTACTGGACAGTTTCGATCCCCTCTTGCCCTATATAATGGGCTGTTTTAGCCCATCCTGGTTAGAAGAGCCATCACTGGAACCCTTCACAGACCCCAATAAACCATTGCTGTGGAATGCCAGGATGAGTCTCCTCTCTCACGTCTGCCTACCGGCCAGCCTGGGCACCTTAGCAAGCAAAGAGCTGGAAATCATAAAAAGCTGATAAATCACTAAAGAGCTGATATCCCTTAAGCTTGCTGAGGTTGCCTGCGGCTAAGAGCAGCTTGGGTACTCGGACAGTCTGTCCTCAAAGGACTGAGCTATCCAGTGAGCCCCATGCTGCCTGCTCTGGGGCAAACCTGCCCAGCAGGAAGCCGGAATAGAGGACAGGTCAAGGACAGGTGCATTTCATGGGTCACCCTTTCCATCCTCCCTCGCCTGTTTTCAGTTCACATAAGAATTTTGCTGAGTGAAACCCAGGTGCAGTGGAAGTGGGATTTAGAGTCCCACATCTCCTAGGCTGATACCCAGATGGATCCTCCAGCTCATTTGTCTTGCATACTGAGAATACACAATAGATTTTAACTAATTTTTTTTCAGGTTAGGGACAAAAACAAAAAAGTTTTTAATTTATTGAATGTTTAGCTCATTGCTGTTTGGCCATTCTGAACACAAATCTGCATGCAGAATTCTGCACTAAACTCTGAATGAAGGATTTTTTAGTTTCCTGTGGCAGCTGGGTCATGACACATTCTGGATTGATGGTGGGAGCGGAGACTGGCAGCAGGGTTCTGCCTTCAGCTGGAATCACTCAGGCAATGGTAGGTGTTTAGATGTATCTTTACCTTCTTCTTTGTGTCTTCTCATTTGTTTTCAGTGTGTTCCAGTATTCATCTTCAGCCCCAAACAAGTCAGTTCCATCTTTCAGGGATCTAGATTTCCTTTCGTGCTTTTCTATTTAGCCAAACAACCTGATTTGCTGGACTTTGGCTGTTGTTGTGGCTTTTAATGCTAATAAATCACTTGCAAATGTTCCTGAAATACTCATGGATATTCTTATTTCCCTCTGCCCTGACACCTGCAGCTTCAATTAGTATCATTAAGTTTGGTTGTTTCAGTTGCAATTTTTTTTTTATGGAATTTGGAAAGTTAGAAGGAGAAATTAAAAATTATCTTGCTACTTGCATACCTTTGTTATGATTATTTAAATGATAAAGAAATGGCTTGAAGTGCAAGAGAAGAATATTTACTGCTAATCAGGCTTTAAACTCTTGTGGTATTTAAGTCCTGAAGAGGGTAAGATGTGAGTGCTGCAGGGTTTGTGCAGTGACAGGGTGATGTACAGAGGGCTGTGCACTTCTGGGGTTACAACCACAATTAGTCACTGGAGTGTAGGGATGCAGGTGGAAGTGGGTGTTGCCAGCTGAGCTGAGACCCCAAAGTCACCCTGGGGAGTTGGTTTAGTTCAACAGAAGGATTGATTAACTTTAAGGCTCCAAACACCAAATGGAAAATCTTTTTGCCTGTGAGGAAAACACTGCTCTGACACAAACTTTCTTGTCTTGAAAAAATGTGTACAATAAATCATGATGGGTTAATGTCTTCCTGTGGATTTCATGTCACATTGGTTTCTGGAATTTTGGCTGTTCACATTTTGCACCTTTTTCCTTTATGTTTTTATTGATCCTCCAGTGCTTGAGCCATAAAGGTGGCATGAACCAGACCACTGCCTTTTGTTGTCCTGTGGCCAGTCTGTCAAAACCACTCAGTTTGTGTGAAGCTTTTGCTGAGTCTCCAGCAAGTCTGTATGGTGTGGAGATTGTGAACCCACTGCTTTGGTCCTCCTGGGGTGATGTTGGATTGATCTCCAGCACGGCACCTTGCTGGGATGAGAAATGCAATAGATCTCAGTGTGAGTACAAACTGTGAAGTCTTGTGGGGTCTGGGCAGGCCTGGAGTTCTGCTCTGATCTGCTCTGGCTCTGTGTCTGTTTGCCCTGTGAATATTTCATGTGCTGCTCTCATCCTTGGGTAGCTTTTCAGTGTAGGAGAGAAACCATGTTCTGTCTCGGGAGTTTCAGAAATGGGAAGGGAGCTTTTGTGTCCATCCCTTAGACCCGTCAAGGGTCTGGGGATGCTCAGGCTGTGCTGCGTTAATCCAGGGTATCAATCTATTTATCGAGGATCCTGAACAGCAGGTGGAAACAATGGGATCCAATACCTTCAATTATTAATCAAAGGTAGCAAATGGAAGCTGGATATCGCAGCAGAGTATAGAGCCACTACTGCTAATGAATATTCAAAGCCTGCATTCTGTCTGACAGAACTGGGATGTGCTTCTCCTGGCCTGCAGGTATCCGTGATCTCACCCATTTGTGACACCTTCCAAAGGCTGCTGAAATCCCTCAAGACAGAGAGCAGCCCAGAACAGACCAGTGTGTCCACACAACCCCATGTCCTGGCTGGAGCATTTGGGACTGGCAGACAGGTAGCAGAGTGGGGGTGTTGGTCGTTTGATTTCTGTGTCTCCTTTTGGTAATACTTATACAGTTCTTACTCCTGTGACTTGGGTACCGAAATGAATGTGAGGAACATGGGAACAGAGATTTCACTGGCTGTATTTGTTCAGGTCATTGCTCCTATATAAAATGAAAAATGCCCTGGTGCAAGTCAAAATAACTAATTTCTTCCGATCTAACCAGCTGAGGGTCTTCCTTTCCTATTCACATCTGATAAAGTGTTACATAAATAAGAGCTGCAGTTTGGCCAGAAGGAAAGAATCTTGGCAATCAGGTTCTCCTGAAGTACAATATATGGGAAAAACCCACCTCTTTTAAAGGAGAGATGTGTCAAAGTGACACCAAATATATTTTCATCTGTTGGCTCTGAACAGTGACTCTGAACAGTGTTCTGTGATCACACAGCGTTTATGTTTTAAGATAATAAAAATTAAGGCAAATAAAGACATGAGCATCCTTTATTTTGCCCCTTTTGCTGTTTTAGTGAAGACTTAAATTGTTCTCTTTTCCTGTGCATAAATTTGAACTTAATATGGAACAGTTTATGAAAAACATGAGTGAAAGATGGATAATTAACTTTCTACTCTTTAAGATACATGAAAAAGGTCAGTTTTCATGGAGACATCTACAGAGCAAGCAAACTTTTTAATTCCTACTCTTCTCCACAATTTCTTAACACTCCTGTGATAAAGCTACTGTAGAAAATATCAAAAAATATGATTTACTGTAGTGGAAGTTAAATATGCAACAGGCTTTATTTTCTTTTACAAGAGAACCTAAAACCTCCTGCAGATAAATATTATCTGGAAGTGTAGGGGAATGAAGTCTCTCACAGTAAATCTCTGTTGTGATACTTTAAGTCTGCTTGTGTAATATCTTACTTTGTGCAGAACATGGTTAAAAACACACACCAGATTCTTTTTCTACAAACATAATCTATGTGCACTTTGGAGGTGAGTCTCCTCCATTTAAGTGTGAATTGCACCAAAATTTACACCCAGCTCCAGGACTTCTTACTCTCCATGGTGAAACACTGATGAGCAGTGTTGATGACAAAGCAATTAAAACAGCTGGATCTTTTCAGAGCATCGTGGCTGATAGGGTGTGACTGACTCTACATCACACTGAAGGTTATTAAATACATCCCAGGGGATTTCTGTTTGTTTGTTTCAGGGTGGGGGAAGATCACAGAATCATAGAATGGTCTGGGTTGGAAGGGATTTTAAAGTTCATCTCTCTGCCATGGGCAGGGACACCTTCCCCTAGCCCAGCTTGCTCTGAGCCCCATCCAGCCTGGCCTTGGGCACTGCCAGGGATGGGGCAGCCACAGCTTCTCTGGGCAATCTGTGTCAGGGCTTCAGCACCATCACAGGGAACAATTTCTTCCCAATATCCAATCTAAACCTGCTCTGTGTCAGTGTGAAGCCATTGCCCCTTGTCCTGTCCCTCCTTACAGGATGGTGCCATGGGAGGGAATGAAGCCCCTACAGAATGTCTCTGTAGCAGGAAAGGAGACTAAGGACCACTTAGAAGCTCAGCTGGTTGAAATGGGCTGGGTTCTGGGGAAGCCAGTGGCTCTGTGAGATTATCAGTGTGAAGTGAATGAGCACAAAACAGCCATGAAATTGTAGTACAAAAGCCGCTTATGGCAGCAGGGAGTAATTGAGGGCATTTGTCTGTGAGTCCCCGTGTATTTCTGAGCTGATCTTTCCAAGTGCCCTAAATTCTCATGGAGTTCAGCACCTCTTAATATGTTACTGAGCAGGAATTATATTAACAATGATATGTGGGAAGGCAGTAGATGCTATTGAATGATGTTCCGTGGTTATTCCAGATGAAATTCCCATGCTTTGTCACCCAATCAAGACAGTAACTGCTGGTGTAAAGCACCAAGTAGAATGGAGCCCTTGATCCCAGAGTGTGACTACGCTAAAAACATGAGTAAAACCAAGCTTTTTTTTCTTTTTAATAATATAATCTTGGTGATTAGTGTTTAAAACAAAACCCTCTCTGATTATTTCTATTCAGTAACATCTGGAGTGAGGCAGGTGTTTTGTGGATAAATGGGAGAAAAGCTCTAGGACTCATTTTATTTACAACTTGTGTGAGCAGCATCTCTGTGGAAGATGAGACTGTGACTGATGGGGAAACTGAGACATTAAAAAGTCTCGCAATTTCTATTTATTTGAACTTTTCCAGGCAATACTTTCTATTTCATGAATGGAAGACTGATTCACCCTTTGCTGCACTCTTTCTTTTAGGGTTTCTGTTGAGGCACATGATGTGAAGCTCAGTAGAAGCAGCAAGTTTATAGGTCTGCTAGGAAATGTCTCTGAGGTGAATGTCTCACTGCTCATAAATTTAGTGAAGGGACATTATAATCCAGTGATGCTGGGAGCAGCTTCCAGCCTTCCAAGTAATTGTTTGAGCCTTCCCAGTCTTCAGGATAAATAGCTATGTAAAAAAAGCCACATCTACAAATTCACTGCCCAACACACATAACAATTTGACCTGAGAAAATCTGAGTACCAGCACTGCCTCCATCACTACCTGACTCTGCAAAGTCCCTGGGTACAGAGGCAGAGAGAATTCCTGGTGTTCTGGACTCCGGGACACACAGGAGTTCTTTGGGGTTTGTGTGGTTGCCTGAACTTTGGCCTTTGGAGCAGAATCACCACGAGGGGTAAGTTGGAGACCTCTCCCAGTGCTCAGCTTCTCCACAGCTCTCCAAGGAATGTGGTACTTGTCCTGCAGCCCTGGGCCACATGGACATTTTGGTTGTGGCTCATGGAATCACTTCTGTCTTCTTAGGAGGGTGAAGAAATGTTACAGTTTAAAGAACAGTTAAAGTGCTGAGCATCCTGGTCTTGCCCTCCTGTCCCCTTGCCTCCCTCCCCACCCTTTCACTTGTCATTCCTTGTGTTCCCAATTTCAGAATGGATGGTATCTGTAAATACATCATCTTTGCACTCTTTAACAAATAATTGTAGTTGTCAGGTGATGCTTTCATTTGTGTTGGGCCAGGTATTGAAGATTTCTTGCTCAGTGGTAGCACAGGATCTTCTTGCTCAGCGGCAGCAGAGAATCACAGAAATGCTGAGTGTGGAGGAAATCTCTGGTGATTTCCAGTCCAACCTCTGTGCCCAAAGCAGGGTCTCCTGGAGCCAGCTGCAAAGGACCACGTGCAGTCGTTTTTTGGAGTAGCTCCAAGGATGGAGGTTTCACAACCTCTCTGAGAAACGTGCTCCACTGTTCAATCACCTTCACACTCCAAACCAGTGTTTTTCTGATGTTTCTGTGGAATTCCTTGTCATTCAGTTTGTGCCCATTGACTCTTGCCCTGTCCCTGGGTAGCACCGACAAGAGTCTGCCTCTGTGTTCTTTAGACCCTGCCCCATCAGGGTTTTATCCACGTTGGTGGGGCCCTCCTGAGCCTTCCCTTCTCCAGGAACAGTCCCAGCTCTCCCAGCCTCTCCTGGAGCATATGGCAGACTTTCCCAGTCCTTTGATCATCTCTGTGGGATGTGGGATCACAAGTGGGGCAATGTGGTCATGAGGAACTGTGGATCCAGATAGAGGCCTTTGGAGGCCCATCCCTGCACATCCATGCCAGATGAGGAGCTCGGAGTTTGTCCCAGGCTGGTGTGATCTGGCAGCCCTGTTGTCTGTCCTCTTGCACTGGATGCTGACGAAGGCACAGAAACCCTGGAGAATTTTTATGTATGGTCATGTAAATCACCTTATAGATATATTCTCATGTGCAGCCTGGTTTCTGGTACATAGAGTTTGCTTTAAAACTTAAAAGGTGATGGTCAGCATCTCTTTCAAAATTTAAATGGGTAGTTATAGAAATGAGAAGTACCCTTGTATGTAAATACACAAGATTCTCTCTTTCTTTCTCTCTCTTTCTCTCTCTCTTTCTCTCTCTCTCTTTCTCTCTTTCTTTCTCTCTTTCTCTCTCTCTCTTTCTCTCTTTCTTTCTCTCTCTTTCTCTCTCTTTCTTTCTCTCTTTCTCTCTCTTTTTCTCTCTCTTTCTCTCTGGTTAAAAGGCCTTGGTCAAGGCAAGTACCAAAATGCAGAACCTGGGAGCAAAATCTTTCATGTTTCTTGGCTCTTACGGAATTACTCACATGGAGGACACATGGAGCTGCTGCTGATTCAATTCCCTTGAATGGGGTCAGTTCTGTGCAGATTTACACACATAAAGATTAAAGTAGAGTTTTAAATAAAATTCTGGGAAGAGAGGTTCTCAGGTCTGGTCGTTTGGTGGACCCCTGGTAAAACCAAACCTGATTGGTTTATAATAGGGTGTGATTAAGAGATCTTGAGCCATGGGAACTGCTGTAGGTCCACTGATTTCCTCTAAGCTCTGCCACTTTACAGCAGCTCCAAATTGCAAGGGTGATTTCAGCAGCAAAAATAAGCTGGAGAGAAGAGAGGGGAGCTGAGTGTGTAGGCTTCTCAGCAGGCATTCCCACCCATTCAGCATGCTCACACAGATCCATGGATTTTCCCTGGGAATTTGAGATAAGTACACTTGAATATGTAAGTGTGCTTGTTTAGTGTCCCTCTAATTGTAGCAGGGAGGAAATATTACACATTAGCAGAAATAAATCCCCCATGTCAAATTCTGGTAGGAGCCCCTGGCTGCAGCATATTACAGAAATGGAGACTGACTGAGGAGCCCAGACTGGAGGAAACAGGGAGATGTGGCTAAGAATCAATTCAAGGGAGACTGAAATCTCTTGGGTTTGGGCTGTATTTGGGAGAAATTGGGAGTGAGGGGATGAAGGACACTGATTGATCTGCCATAGGACCTATAATGATGTCAGACAGTAAAGGTACCTGATGCTGTTACATCCCCTGTTTGGGCTTCCCCATGTTTACAAGGATGATTATGGAACAGAGGGTATCACTTTCAAGCCCCTTTTTCCTCTGAAAACAGAAAATCACTTGGATGCCTCATCCACACTGTTTTGCTTGAGCTGGGGTCAAGACGTGGAGATGAAGCTGCCCTTCCCCTCAGGGTTTCTCCTGGGTGGTACAGATAACATTTTTAGCCATGACAGTGTGAAGCACACGTTCCAGAGGAGACTCTGCCTGCATGCTGTGGAAATATCTTAATTATTTGTGTTTGCTGCTTTTGATAATTGCTGATTAGTGCTGTGTGGGATTCAGGCAAACATTGGAAAATTACATTCATCATAGCCTGAGGAGAGAGTGGAAACATCGCTGTGATTTGATGGCAGCACGAAACAGATGCTGCCACTGTAACAAACCAGGCACAAATGACAAACTCTGCGCTGGAACGCACTGTTAAAAATCACTCATCCCCATTCTAGTCAATCATTGTCTATGAAAAAGAACATGGACAAAGGCTGGGCATCCTCATCTAGCACTAGCAGTTTCTGCAGAATCAGGGGACAAAAGAGGATGCTTGGATTCTTCTGGTTTAGGGAACCTTCTGACCTGAAGTCTGATTTCCTAAGGAGTGGGAGGAGGGGTGTTGGGTTTTGTCCAGTTGCAGAAGTTTTGGGGCTAGTAAGAGCCAGGGAAAATAAAGAGGTCTCGAGCCACACAAAGCAGGTGTGTCACAGAACAGTGCTCACTTCCCTGCTTGTCACATGGAAGAGATGAGAAACTTTGGCCTGAAGAATATTCCACCAATATTCTGGAAATAGTGATGTTTTCACAAACCACCAGCTGAAGTATAAGAGAGAGGAACTTTCTTCATTTTAGTTACTTTCAACCATATAAAAATCTCTCAGCTAGAAAAAAACTAGCTGAAAAGATTTTTTCAAACATGCAAAAAACATTATTTGAAGTAGAAGCTTTCTCTTTTCTCCATAATTTTTCAGCAACACATCCAAGAGTTTCCTTGTTGGCAGAAGAAAACATTTGGCTGTCCAAAGAGAAGAGAAAAAATCCCCTAACAAAAAACTATTTTATCTTCTAGTCTATGGACAAATACGTTTTTTTATTTTGGAGGGCGAAAGGGAACTGAAAAAAGTTCACACACTTGGCAGGCTTCATTCTAGTGAGCTCCCTGATTTATTAAATCATTACCTGTGAAACTGACTGCTTTCCTGCCAAAAAGGGAGTTGTGTAGAGCTGCTGCAGCACAGACTCAATTTTTCCAGAGGGTACCACCTCCCACAGCTCCAGTTCAGCTACATCTCGCTGTGGAGAAGAGAGCAGAACTTGTCAAGTAGAGAGAACAGAACTCACAGAAATTCTAGAGTCTTTACAGACTCTCTGAACGTCAGTGTTTTATAGACAAGATAACTCAATTTTTATCTAACTTTTTTTTGCTGAACAAGGCTTTGATGTATAATTTTCAGCCAGACAAAATGATTAATATTTTGATCCTTTTCAGGGCTTACATGGATTATAACCATAAGTTTCTAGTAATGGGAATCCCATCAGCATAGTGATTAGGCCTAAAGGAATTCCCTGCTCAATGAACTTCTTCTCACCCATTCTAGAGAGCATTTTAATCTTATCTCAGAGTAACTCTTGATTAATACATCTGAAAGATACAAATCCAGCCCTTTGAGCATGGGACCTTTAAGTTGCAAGTTTTATGTCAGGGGCAAAAATCTTCAGCAATCCTCGTTGCCATTCAAACATATTCAGAAAGGGTTTAATCACTGGAAAATGTGACATCCTACATTTTCTTTCTCCTGTGGCTTTTCCCTGTAGTGACAGTTAATTCCCCACTCTTCTCCTTGGTTCTTCCCAAGTGCATGGCAGATGTCTGTCACTCCCCTTTGCTTTTTTACCTCAACTCAATAACATTTTGCTTGGGAGAGAGAGGGCAGATCTCTGAAAGCAAAAGGGAGAGTAAAATTAGGGCAGAAATAATTCCTTCATAAACAGAACCCTTGAAGTCCTTTTTGTCACACTTGAATGGAATTGTTCTGGGTTCCTTCTATGCTTGCAATACAGATGTTCCCAGAAATCAGTGCAATAATTTGAGGCATGGTCTCCCCCTCTCCCAGTGCAGTTTCTCTACATGGGGCCAGCTGGAGAATTCGTAATGTGTGCTATTTAAGGCACTGTGTAGACATGGACCTTATGTATGCAGAAGAGATGTAGCTTAAATTAGTTCATTGACTGATGGGTGCTTCATTTCTGATGTGGTTGTAAAGCTGTTTCTGTAGCTCCCTGGCAAAGTGGGGCTCTCTGCCCACTCTCTCATTTCTCCATGTAGAGAAACCCTGCAGAGGATTTAGGCAGTTTGGCCATGTCAGGTAACAGGGTTCATCCAGTTTTTCATTGTCTGATTTTGTCAGATTGTTCTGAAAAGCGTGGCTCTCCTTTAGCGTTGATGTCCTGGTCAGTGACGAACCTGATTTTTTTATTACTCTCTGGATTTTCGAGGCTGCTCCTTTCCATTCTGATTTCTCTTGCTTCCCACCTTTGAAATCCAGGTGTTTACACGTACACGATTAAGGAGCTCTTATCACCTCCAAGGCGTCGGTACTCTCTGATACAATTCCATTTATTATGTCCAAATTATATTTCAAGCGTAATTTTCAAACACTTAACAGCACAGCTGTTGAGTGCTGTGCTGAGCATTGCCTACACTGCATCTCCTGCCTCCTTATGCCCATTAATTTTGTTCTTCTGTCACAATGCACAGTCCAACATGGATTTTAGGGTTTGGGGCTTTTTCTCCCTCCAAAGCAAAGCAATGCTCCAAGAACCACCGCAGCATCTCAGAGGTGATTTCCCCTGTGGTCCTGCTGGCTTCAAAGGGAGCGGTGCAGTGTGACCAAGGGCAGTTAGAGCCTCACAGTTTGCAGGCTGCCTTTGATTTTTTTTCCTTCTATTGAGAATGCAGAGGCAGGATTTGCCCAGCTTGCTTCTTTCATACTTGGAAGGGCTGGCATTGCACTTGGTGCTCCTGGGACTCAGATCTCTTGACCTTTTTCATGGTCTCTCTGGGATGCTTTTGAAATAATGCTCAAGGTGTCTGACAGCTCCATGGGGATTCTGTGATGCAGGCAGGCCTGAAACAGAATCATTTGGCTGTGTGAGACAGCCAAATGATGCTTGGTAATTTTTGGGACCCTAGAAACCCTGGAAAACAGTGATCCCCTGTAAATATTCTCCTCTGGAGTGCCTTACTGAAAATGTTGCACTTGAATGCTATTTCATAAAATCACATGGCTGCACTGCCACAAGCCCGTGAAATTCCCATCCCTGAAAATGTCCTGGTAATGCTAAACTTGGAACTAAATTAGGTCATATTTAACAGGAGCTTTACAGCTGTATGTCCTATATAAACCTTTGAAAATGTAAGGGCAAGGCAGCATGTGTTAGTGTGGGAGTTCAGTGGATAAGGCTGGAAGTTATCTGAAAGGGGAAAGACATTAAAATGGAGAGAAATCCCCATGTGAGGTCTCCAGTGAGATTACTGAGGTTCAGGATGGACATGAGAAAAAAAAAGCACCATGTGGGTAGGTTAGGGGGGGAATGAGTAATCTGGAGAGCTGCTGGGCAACTCCAGCATTTGAAATGGCCATGATTTGGCTGGATGGAGCTGCAGGTGACCTGGTCTAGCATTGATGGTGGTGCTGCTCTGGGCAGGAGGTGGGTCTAGAGGACCTTTTGTCACAGTTTAGTCTCAGCTGGCATCTGAGTCCCACACAGCCACTCACTGCCCTGTGAGAGATGGAGGAGAGAATCAGAAGGTGAAAGAGAGAAAACTCGTGGGGTGCAAGCAAAGCAAAACATGGAATTTATTCACCACTGCCCATGGCTCAACTCTCTGCAGGAAAGCAGGGCTCCATCACTTCTAACACTGACTTGGGAAAACAAACACCAATACTGCCAACATCCCACTTCTTCCTCCTCCTCCTCACGTGTGCTGTGGTATGAGAAGTCCCTTTGGTCAATGGGGATCAGCTGTTCCAGCTGTGTCCCCTCCCAACTCCTGGTGCACCCCCCAGTTCCCTGACTGGTGAGAAGCAGAGAAGACCTTTGCTCTGTTCTGAGCCCTGCTCAGAACTAAAATATCCCAGGGTTATCCACACTGTTTCCAGCAAAAATCTGGGACATAGCCCCATACTAGCTCCTGTGAAGAAAATTATCCCAGTGCAAACTCCCTCAATTCCAGCCAGAACTCCTGTGTTGAGAATAGGTGCTACATGAGTAAAAAGGGACAGGGGAGAGATAAAGGCATCACGGTTTGTTCTGAGAGCTGCAGGCTGGAGCTCAGAAATCACCTTTCCTGTCCTTCCTGTGCCAGGAATGAAGCAGGAGAGAGGTCACACTGTGGGATCTGCCAGGGACAAGGGAATGCTGAGGACTTCAGGGCTGTGCATCACCCAGTCATGCTGGGGAGAGAGGCTGTGCCTTGGCTTGTGCCAACTGCTTCAGCCCAGGGTTTGTAGTCCATAGCTCTCAGCCCTCTGGAGGCTGGGGTGTATGAGCACGAGGCAGGAATTTTGCCCACCTGTGCGGCAATTCTCTGTCTTCATTTACATTTCTGCTCCCTCCTGCTCTTGGTGTCATGATCCTGAGAGCACTAAGGGGACTGAATTAACCTGATCACCTAATTACCACAACACACCCCATACGGACTGACAGCTCCCTGTCAGCTCTGCCTGGAGGCACCACGCTCAGTCTACTTGTGTTGCAGGAGTGCTTGTGCCTAATCTTGTGTTTTGCTCTCCTGGGTGGATTTTGGATGTGTGCTGTCAGTAGCTTTGGCTGTTTTGAGCACAGGAGTACTCCTAGAAATGGGGTATGGACAACTTTGTGCCTGTTAACTTATATCAAAATGCATAAGGGGGACCTGTCATAAAATAAGAAATAGACCTCAATGTCCTCCCTGCTTTGTTCAGTCAAGTTGTTCATTATGTTTCAGGAACTGGTAGGAGAGGGAGGATTTCCTGGATGGTGCACAGCATTTAGCCAGCTGTCTGTTGTTGGAGAGAGGTGTTCAACCCTTTGGGCTCTGCTCTAGAGCTCACTGAAGTCACTCAAAGCTTAGTTGCTACCTTCATTGGAAATGAAATGCAGAGTCAGAAGAGACAGATTTGATTGCAGTTAGCAGGACTTCATAAACAGTGTGATAGGTTTAGGCTGCACTTTAATTCACAAAACAATTTGTATTGTCACATAAACAGCACCTGAACAGGAGATTCCTAAGTGAAACTTGAAGAAGTTGTAATATTTGTAGCTCTGGTTCATCAGATGCACTCTGACTGCATCTGGGCACTGCAGTGGTGCAATAGTGTAATATTTGTGTAATCAATGTGTTTTTGAGACAAAAAACCCCAGAAGGTTTTGGCTCCTTGTGGTCAATAGACCTCTCAATACAGAGTAGCTGGCTGAAGTTCAGTGTGGGCACCTGTATTTCCTTATTTAAATGTGCCTCTCCCTCCTCTCTGATGCTGTTTGCTCAGTGCTGTGCTCATCTTCCACATTTGAAGTGTTTTCCCCCAAATGGCCTGCCTCAGCAGCTGCCAGCTTACCCTGTGGGGACCTGAGTTTCTGGGGTGGGTGATGTGGCAGCTACTTGGAGTACATGAAGTGCAGTGAGCTACTGCACTCTCCAGGGACAGCAGTTCCTGTGCTGCTGAGTGTCCTTCAGCCTGTTCCTTGATTTCACCATCCCTTAAGACCTGTGAGCCTTGTGGCTTTGGTGGGGGGGAAGAGGACAGCTTTTCTAGCAACATTGGTTCCTGGAAAAGAGGGCAGATTTCCTCTGCTGAGCAAGATGGGAAGCAGAAAATGTGTCAGTCTCCTCCCAGGCTGGGCTGGGGCTGCCTGCAGGATGCTGCTTTCCACCAGGGAGCTTCCATGGCACTGTGGGTTTGTGGCCATGGTGGCAAACACAGCTGAGCTGTGCTGCTCCAGAGCAGGGTGCCCTCACACGGGGGAAGGGTTTGCTACAGCCTTGGCAATGATGCTTTGAGTCTCCAAATATCACCCTCAGGAGATGCTGTACCCTCCCTTCCCTGCTAAGCTTTGGAGGACTTGTGCTGAGGTGTCATCAGTCTTGGGAATGCTTCAACACAGAAGATGTTTTTGGTTTACCTTGCTATATTTAGGCCTCACTTACAATAGGAGCACTAAACTTGGAATGTTTGGAGCATACGGGGGTGTTGATATCTTATATTTAGCTTGATCTGTCAGTTACACAAGCATCTGTCACAAACATAGCAGATGGCAGAAAGCCCTGATAGGGTTCAGAGGGAAAAGAACCAAGATCTTGGTTATTGGGGGCAGGGTATGCTTAGGAGTGAAAAAAGCTCATAAAACATATGTCTGTTTTCTGCAGGGAAGCAAGAGCTGGACTCTGACGTGGCATGATCAGTGTGAATCTAGGAGAAGTGATTGCAATAGTTTAAAGCTGAGCTAGGTCAGGAATGTCACTTGAGCTGGGTGCCTTTTGCTTCTGGGGGCTGTACAAATGAAAATGAAAACTCAGTCCTTAGACCAGGGAGATTTGCAACATGTTGGCTCCGTGGATTTTGCTCTGTGGCTGCAGCTGTTGGAGCTGAGGTAAAAGAAGTGCTTGATTGGGAATGTGGCTTCACAGCCAGTTCCCCCTGACTGAATGGTGTGTGATGTACTGCCAAAGGAGCAGCTCCTCTGCCTGCCTCCAGCTAATGCTCCCCACAGCCCCAAATCTACTTGGGTGTTCTGGGAGCTGTGCTGTGGCTCACATCAGCTCCCCGAGCTCGGCTCCAGGGAGCCAAGGGGCCCCTTGGTCCCTTGGGAGCATCCAGAGGAGAGCAACGAGGCTGGAGAGGGGCTTGGAACACAAGCCCTGTGAGGAATGACTGAGGCAGCTGGGGGTGTTTAGCCTGGAGAAAAGGAGACTCAGGGGTGACCTTGTCACTCTCTACAGCTGAGAGGTGTACTCTCTACCTGAAAGGTGGCTGTAGTCAGGTAGGGGTTGGTCTCTTTCTCCAGGCAGCAACTGACAGAACCAGAGGACACAGTCTTAGGCTGTGCCAAGGGAAATATAGGTTGGATATTAGGAAGAAGTTTTTTATGGAAAGGTTGATAAAGTACTGGAATTGTCTGCCCAGGGTGGTGGAGTCACCATCCCTGGATGTGTTTAAAAAAAGACTGGATGTGGCACTTGCTGTCATGGTTTAGCTGAGGTGTTAGGGCATGGGTTGGACTCGATCTTTAAAGTCTCTTCCAACCTAGTCATTGTGAATTCTGTGAATTCTAAACTCAGCTTTCCACTTCATCAGCCTGTGTATGCAGTCACCATGGAACTGGAAGATTGGTGGTGCTGGTGGAAAATGGGGGAGTGGGAAGAAAATGGGGTGTCCAAAGTTATGGGCTGGGCTGAAAGTGAGACCCAGTCCTTTAAGTGGTAACAGGGTCTCACATGGGTCTTGCACAGCATTGTCCTGGGGCTGCTGAACACAAGCCAGCTGTGCCCAAGTGGCCAAAAGGCCAATGGCACCTGGGCTGTGCCAGCCATGGGGTGGCAGCAGGGCCAGGGCAGTGACTGTCCCCTGGGCTGGCACTGCTGGGGCCACACCTCAGATCCTGGGGCACTGCTGGGAACCTCAGGACAAGAAAGGCACGGAGGGGCTGGAGCGTGTCCAGAGAAGGGAACGGAGCTGGGGAAGGGGCTGGAGCAGCAGGAGGGGCTGAGGGAGCTGGAGGGGCTCAGCCTGGAGAAAAGGAGGCTCAGGGGGAACCTTCTGGCTCTGTACAACTCCCTGACAGGAGGGGACAGCTGGGGGGTCAGGCTCTGCTCCCAGGGAACAGGGACAGGATGAGAGGAAATGGCCTCAAGCTGTGCTGGGGAGGTTCAGGCTGGACATCAGGAAGGATTTCTTCACAGAAACGGAGGGCAGGCATTGGAAGGGGCTATCCAAGGAAGTGGTGGAATCTCCATCCCTGGAGGTGTTCAAGAAACAACTGGATGCGGCACTTAATGCTTTAGTTGACAAGGTGGGGATTATCCAAAGGTCGTACTCAGTGATTTGGGGTGTCTTTTCCAATGATCCTGTGGTTCCATTTCGTGATTCTAAAGGTGACTGAGATCTTGGCAGGGTGTGTTTGTGCTAGGATGAGGCTTGGGCTCACATTGCTTTCGCAAAAGATGAATAACTGTCCTAGGAATGCTTTCCCTACTTCACACGAAAATGTGTTAAGAGATTCATTGTGGTCATTTTACTTTTTCACTATCATGGGCTTGCTTAGATAGATTCCTTGTATCATCAATTAGGATGAATTATGAATTAAGTTGAATTGGCTTAAAACTACCCATTTTTCTAGACTGTACCGAGTGGATTTTCTTCCTCAAGAAAATGCTTTCATTCTTTTTACTCAAAAAGCAGGTAAACAAAGTCCCCATGATAAACTAATTGATGTAGCAGATGTGGTATCTAGTCACCAGGCAGGAAAATCAGCCCCTTCTGAAATGCTGAGGCCAGGCAGTTCATGTCACCACTTCCTTCTGCTTTCAGTGCTGAACCAGAGCACACCAAGGGGATCAGAGGGATGGAGCAGCTCTGCTGTGAGGGAAGGCTGAGGGAGTTGGGATTGTTCAGCCTGGAGAAGAGAAGGCTTTGGGGTGATCTCAGTGGTAGGAGGAGGTACCATTTGCAAGCTGCTGAGAGAAGTTTAAGGACGGGGGAGGTGGGAAGGAAATAGGGAGAGAGGGGAAAGGATGAAGTCCTAAGCTTTCTGTTTACCTATTTACTTCAAGTGTGTGGTGGGAATGAAACGTTTTTAAACAAATCACTTTCCAGCCAACAGAAACGAATCAGTGACTATAATTTTCATAGAAGTGCTTAATTTTCTATCTGGCTTGTCTCCAGGACTTAATTGAGGTTTTCTTGGAAATGTTGGGTTTGCAGTCAGTGTGAATGCATTTCAGAGGCAATTTTTGGTTAGCTGCTTGCTTTCTGTGCAGCTGCAGGGATGTGTTTAAGTGGGTAGGATGCTGGTCTCTGTTCTGTTGATGGCACATAGCTTTTCCACACATAAGTTAGTGGGAACCTGCTGAATCCCAGGAGTAGTATTAGCCCCTTAGAGGTAACTGAGTTTTTGTGCAAGTCCCAACTATTGGTTTTGAGAGTAACTTCTCTCCAGAAGAGGTGAATGAAGCTTTAGTTGCTTACCAGTAAAGGCAAAAGTTGTTCTGGTACACAAGATAGATTTGCAGTGAGTTATGTGACAGGTAACACTTGCTATTGAGGAAGGTTCCTCCATGAAGAAGTAAGGTTTTCCACTGGAAGGACTTAGTGCAGTGCCCTTTCCCATTTTAATGGACTTTGGAATAAAAATGATTCATCAGCCTTTCTTGCTGCCAGTCAGGTGATAATCCCAGTTAGATAATGCTGAGTGGCATTGTTCTGGTGCAGACAGAAAACAGGGCAGCACTTCACTCTCCATTCCCTGATGCATGAAGCTGTCATCTCTGCTGTGATCAATAATGCTGCAGAAGTAGCTGTGCCATTGGTTAGAGCTGCACCTTGCGGATAATGAATGTTTGCCCAGCAGCAACTGATTGTGCGCATATTTCCAGATAGATTTGAAAAAAATGCATCCTTTAAGCTGATACCATCTGCTAATTCAGGTACCTAAGAAAAGTATTTAAAGCATATTTTTGGTGTGGATTTAAAAGTAAAAAGAACTCCCCCTGTGAAACCTCCCCAAAAAACCAACCAAATGCCAAACCTATCACATTCTGTAATTCTGGCTTGTTAATAGCAGCAATTAAAACACCAACTGATTATAATTGTTTTTTCTTTCTTTTCTCTGGATTTGCCTCCTCAACTGATAGAACACTGCTTCTTCCAGAATATCTTCTTACCATAAAAAACATTTTTGGCTGACCCCAAACAGTTCAGCCAAAGGAATGTTAATAAAAGGAGTTATTAATAATCCTTGCACTGAATAGACTTTAACTTCGACAGGAATACTATTTCAAGATGCAGCAGCTCAGCCTAAGGACAACAAGCCATGTTTATTTGTAGCTGATTCAGTGGTTGGAGTTCAGTTACATCCAAATGCTTTGAGGAAAGTTAATCAAGTAATGGGGGATGGAGGCAGTTAGGGGAAAGTCTGATTTTATTTCGGACTCCAGACCATCAGCTTTCAAAACAGGCATTGCTTTTAGATGGAAGATACCTTTTCTCAATTAATGAACTTTCTAGGTACCTTTTTTTGTTTGTATGTTGCCCTACCACTATGTATTCTTATCAGCATATAAAGTTCCTTGTTTCCCTGAGGGCTGCTGGATGCCTGTGACATTCATTTTTGTTCTCATGGAGGGAAAAATAGTCACTTCTGGGGCAGTTCAAACTGAAGTAGGTTATTTAGATGACGCTGAAGTCCCCGAGTTACCAGTGGAATGCTGCTGAGCATGTGGCTGGACCTAACATTCCCTCCTTTGGAACCCAGGATCCCACACACTTGTCAGCTTTCTTTTCTTGAAAAGAATATCCTCATACTCTTCCCACTCCCCTCCATGAGCCCAGGACACTACAGGCTGGTCATGCTCACCTTGATCTCTGGAGAAAGTGATGGAACAACTTGCCCTAAGAGGTATTTCCAGGCACAGGAAGGTGACCAAGAGGAAGCTGCCTGGGTTTACCAAAGATATGTTGTGCTTGACCAAACCAGACAATCTTTTGTGATGAAATGAATGGGTAGATAAGAGGACAGCGGTGGACATTGCCCACCTGGACTTCATTAAGTCTTTTGATACTGTGTCCCTCACAGTAGAGCAGAGGGAGGGTGGGGTAAATGAGACAGAGAACAGGCTGAAAGGGATGGTCAGTGGCACAAAGTTTAAATGGAGTCCAATCCTGCCCAGCATCCTCATTAATGATGTGAATGATGGGCAGAGTGTTCCCACAGCAGACAGAGAACTGGGGGTAGTGGCTGGTGTCCTTGGGGGCTGTCATCCAGGGAAGCCTGGGCAGGCTGGAGAAATGGGTGGCAGGAACCTCCTGGAGCTCAGAAAGGAGGAGTGCAAAGTCCTGTGGACCTGGGTAGGAAGAGTTTGCGGGGGACTGAGTGACTGAGAAGAGCTTGGCAGGAAAGGACCTGGCAGGCACCAGGATGGATGTGAGCCAAGCAAAGAAAGTTAAAAGTGTCCTGAGCTGTGTTGGAAGGATCCTTGCCCACGAGTCAAGGAGGGAATCCTTCCCCTCCGTTTAGCACTGGTGAGGCCACACCTGCAGAATTGTCTCAAGTGCTGGGAGCCCAGTAAGAGAAAGACATGGATGTGCTGGAGAGAGTCTGATGAAGGGACTAGAGCATTTCTGCTGTGAGGAAAAGCTGAGAGCACCGTAACTCTTGAGAGGTCTCAAGGGGATCTTACCAAGGTGTAGAGTTATCTGATAGGACTAGGTAAATGATGAAGCCAGGCTTTATTTCCATAGTGGCTAAACACAGGACCAAAGGCAATGGGCACAAACTAGAACACAAACTGTTTTTTTCATTGTTGTTTGGTTGGGTTTTTGTTTGTTTGGGGTTTTTTACAAGTGACTTGAAACCGAGTAGAAATTTGACAGAGTGGAAATCTATTTCACATGCACTGAAAAATAAACATACCAGCTGCACACCTTTTGCAAGTTGTGGAGTTAGGTTTTTTTCCACAAATCATTTTGGCGAGGCCAGCCAGGAGATCGTCTCTGTCCTCGCAGGGGCAGAGGGGAGAACAGACTTCCTTGGCACGCCCTGGGGATGTTCCCTGGAGGGGCTCCCGCTCTGTCTTGGCTTGCCTCTGGTGGAGACAGACAAGGACCTGCTGGTGTGCAGATAGACAGTATGTATCAGAGGGCCTGGGAGAGAGAGACAGGGCTGCTGGTAAGCGCTCAGAGACGTCTGATTGCACTCACCCCTGTGCCTGCAGGCAGCCATCAGCCGAGCACAGTCGGTGGCAAAGGTTCCCGCAACCAGGGACAAGTTCATTGTTCAATAGAGCAGCTGCTAGCAGCTCTGGGGGTGAGTTGAGTGAGCCCGAACTTTGTGTGCTTTTGGTGTCCAAACATTGTAGTTAATGTGTTTATAATTGTGTGAGTGTGTGGTGCAGGAGAGAGCGAGTGAGTGAGTGTACCCATGGCGCAGGGGGGAGTTCTACCCACGTCTGAAGTTGCTGGGGGAAGCCCTGGATGCTGGCAGGGGCAGGGAGCACCCCACAGAGAAGTAGAACAAGTGGAAAAATATGAGTGAAGACATTTATTGAGTTTAAAAGTAGTAATTTTTGCAGATTGTACACATTTTAACCATAGCTAGATGAATGCAAGAGGTTCCTCTGCCCCAGTAGTTTGGACTTGATCCCTAAGAGTTTATGAATCCTGTTAATTATTAGATAGATAGATAGATAGATAGATAGATAGATAGATAGATAGATAGAGGAGACGAAAAAGTTCATTTAGAGGAGCTTTATCAGACTTCAGCTAGTGATATAGTGAGTCCAAACTAAGAACAACCTGCCATAGAGGATTTAGAAATCCCTGAAGTTATAAACAGAATAGCCTACTTCTGCAAGCAATTCCCGAGAACCTTTAGTGCATCCCGAGGCTGGCACCCTACGTGGGTACTAGTGCAGTGCAGAGTTTGTAAGAGGCACTAGGACTCCTGTTCTAGTAAGCGTCAAAGCATATGCCCAAAGTGTAAATTGAAGTTTCCTAATCAAGCTGATTCAGAACATAAGATCTTAAAGCTCATGTGTGAAGGATCGCATCTGATACCTTCCACCTGGGAGTGTATATAAGGAGAAAACTGAAAAAAGACTCTGTGAAGAGAGGTTCAGGTAAAAACAAGGTAGGACAAGGAGAAGGAGATAATGAGAACTAACCAAAGCAAAGAAGTTCCCTGAGTTAGCCACTTAGGGTGTATCTTAGTCCTAGAAAGCACTAGAAAGAAGTTGTCAGTAGGAGCAGCTCGGAAGATAAAAATGATTTAATTCAATATTGCACACAGTAATAACCATTGTACAGGTTAGAGGATAGAGCGAAGTAACCACCCACCTAAACTTTAGATTATCATACCTTATTGCAGTTAATGTTGTTTTTAAGATGAGAAGGCAAATAAAATGAAGTCTCGTATGCCGATATGCTTTTTTGTCACTGGAATGGCAGAGGGACTGTGGGCTCAGAGCTCCCTCTGACCCACTAATGTTAACTCTTAAAAAAGAAAACCAAAGAAAGAGAGGGAAAATCAAACATTTTTGTTCAGCATACAGCATAAGACAACGATGTATAAGATCAGACACAGTTTATCATGCCAAGGCGCAAGAATGAAATACATTTGTTAAAAACTTTTCCTAAGGGAAGGGAAGATGAAGATGAGAAAGACTTTCCCATGAGGGAGGATGACTTCCCCAAAAGAGAAGAAGACTCAAGCTCAAAAAGCATATACACTTGAACGCATTCCTCTCCTAGCAGTCCAATTTCACCCAGAACTAAGAGGCAAACCATGTTACAAGCCCCTCTGTGATAGGCAGTTGGACCAAAACAAAAAAGAAATTAATAATAAAGTGTCATTTACCACTCTTAATTTAAAAGCATAAGAAAAAATTGGTAAGAATTTTCACATTGATCCAATACTACCAAACATCTATGACATGTTATCAAGCAACACAATCCAAATTAAGCTGACATCCAGTTACTACTAGATGCTTTCACTGAAACAGAAAAACAACTAATCTTAAAGACAGCAGGAACTTGAGCAGAAGATCACTACAAGCAGCTAAATATAAAAGAATATTTCCCCCTCCAAGACCCAAAATAAAATCCCAATATATCAACAAAAGCAAACAAATTAGCAAGTTATCAAGAGTAAATAACAACAAGAGTAGAAAGAGCTATTCCAAAAACCATAAATTGATCCATAAATATTCCCTTAAGCAGGGGCCTTCCAAGGCTACGAGTTTCTAGAGCATTTAAGACATGCTATTCTTTGCCATACATCATTGGATCCAGAGTCTGAGAAAAGAATGAATCAGCTAGTTAATTAATTTTTAAGACAATCTACTAGAGATATTAGGTGCAAACTTCAAAAAATCCAAGGGTTGGAAGAAAGAAGCCTCAAGTCAAACCTCAAAGTCTTGCTAGAAGAGTCATAGAGAGTATTTAATAACCAAGAAGAAAGATATAAACAAAAAATAAAAAAGCTAGTAGCAGTGGTACAGGAGGAAAAGCAAAAGAAACACAAAGACCACCCAGACAAAGTCCACCTCAACTAGGCAAAAAGCAGTGTGCAATCTGTAAAAGAACTAGTCACTAAAAAAAGCAATACCCAGAACAAAGTAACCAACAAATAGCTGCACCCATAAAAAACAACGAAAAAAGACCAAGAGATTCCACCCCAGTAGATCCACTAGTTATAACAATAAAACTAAAAAAAAAAAAAAAAAAGAAAAAAAAGTAGAATTTTTAGTTGATACAAGGACCACGTATTCAGTTTTAAGTAAAAACTTTAGTACCTATAGAGAATAATTATAGTGTGGTACAAAGAACAACTAGCCAGTCTGAGAAGGCACGCTTTTGCAAACCTTTAAAATATAAATTAAAGAAACAATGAAATATTCACAAGTTTTTATGTATTCCCAATTCACCAAAAACACTTTAAAGAAAGACTTAGAGCAGTTACAAACAGCCATTACATTCAAAATGGGGAGGTTACTCTAGAAGTAAATAATGAAAAGTACATAAAAGTGTTAAATTTAACACTAACAGCCATTAAAATTAAAGAAGAAATTAATGAAAAGATATTAAGTATTTTCTGGGGTATGGGCTTCTAATGTACCAAAAAAAGCAAAAAATACCCCCCCATTATAATCAAGCTTTAAAAAGAGATGCAACAAGTAAAAATTAAACAGTACAGCTTAAAAAGAAGAAAGCAAAAAAAGAATCAACCCAATAATTAAAAATTTTCTACAGTTAAAATTATTGAAAGAATATCAATGTAATTTCAATACTCCCATTTTACCCATTCAGAAACCTGATAAGTCATATCAAATAGTACAAGATTTAAAAGCTATCAATAAGACAACAAAAAATTTATATCCTATAATAGCAAATCCATATACTTTACTAACTTCTTTAACACCTAAGCTAACCTAGTTTGCCATTTTAGATCTAAAAGATACCTTCTTTTACCTCCTTACCCACAAGTCTAGCCAAAAAATGTTTAGATTCAATTAAAAAACCCTAAAAGCGGTCACAAAACCCAGCTCACATAAACCGTGTTGCCTCAAAACTTAAAAAATTCCCCCACTCTATTTAGAGAACAACTTACAAAAAAATCTAGAGTCCTAAGAAGCTCCACAAAAAGAAAGAAAGCTTTTACAGTACATAAATAATCTTCTAGTAACCACTCAGATGATGGAAGCATGTGTAGCCTAGAGGATAAAGTTTTGAATTTCCTAAAGCTCCAAAGATACAAAGTGTCAAAGAAAAAAAAGCACAAGTAGTAAAAAAATAGTAATCTACCTAAAGTACAAAGTTAGTACTAAGCACCAGACTTTAGAGCAGGCTCTCAAAGAAGCAATGTACCAAAGCCCAAAACCCCAGACCATAAAAGAGCTCCAAACCTTCTTAGGCATGGCAGGGTGGTACCAGCTGTAATTATAAATTATTGTAATTGTAAATTAAATTGTAAATTGTAATTATAAACTGCTCGTCAGACCCCTCTGTGCTCTTATTACCAATAGAAATACAGATCTCCAGTAGACAAAAGAAGCCACACCAGCTAAAGAGTGCCCTCATGTCAGCTCCAACTTTAAGACTTCTAAATGTACGTAAACCATTCTTTCTATTTTCCCATAAAAAGGAACAATTGCCCTAAAAATATTAACTCATAACTTTAATCCATATCAAAATGCAGTTTCTCACTTTTCCAAACAACTAATTGCAACAACCAAAAAATAACAAAGTTACCTCAAAACTAGAGCAACAGTCGTACTAAATATTCAACAAACACACAAGTTTACCCTAAGACAAAAAATAACTGTACTAGTGTCCCACGCAGTGTCCACAGTACTAAAAGTAAAAGGCAGCCACTAACTTTCACCACAGAAGTTCCTAAAATACCAAACCATCATAGTAGAACAAAATAATGTAAAAGTAATAGTAGCTAATATTGTCAACCCAACTTTTCTCAGTAAAAATCAAAGAAAAACAATATACCACAATTACCCAAAGACTATTGAAGCTACTTACTCCAACCACCCAAACGTAAACAACACTCCTTTAGGCAATACAGAAACCTAGTTCACTAACAAGAGCAACTACGTTACCAATAGAGAGCAACATACTGGATATACAATCACTCCCTACAAAAAAGTAATAAAATCCAAACCCTTACCAACATACAACCATTGAAAAAAACTAGTAATCCCTTCCCATTTGTTATAGTCAATAGTAAAAAAAAACACCAGAAAACACACTAAAGAATAGATACCCTGAACACCTATTTAATTAAAAGAATCATTACCAAAAATTTATATACCACTATTACTCAAGTGACCCACCAGTGTGATCTTTACCTCCCAACTAACCCCAAAAATACCCCCAGATCAAAACTTCATCGAATTAAGAAGAGCCATTTGTTACAACAGTAACAAATTAACTTTTCAGAACTCCCAAGGAAAGGATGGTATCAGAATTTACCAAATACATTTTCAAAGTAGCCAAAAGCGTTCCCCACCAAAATTATCAAAGCACAAAAAGTGACCAAAGTATTATTAAAAAGATAATACCATGTTTCGGAGTTCCAGCCACAATATCCTCAAATAAAAGATCACATTTAATTTCCAAAATAGTACAACAGATTAGTAGCCACCTAAGAATAAATTTAAAACTTCATATTCCATACCACTCCCAATCAAGCAACCAAGTAGAAAAAATAAATCATTTAATTAAACAACAAATTGCAAAATTAAAGCAAGAAGTTAATCTACCCTAACCCCAAGCTCTCCCACTAGGACTGTTAAGAATTCAAACCAAACCCAGAGCCAAAAATAATGAAGTCCCTTTAAAATACCTTATAAAAGACCATATAAAATAAAAAAAAAAAGTAAAACAATAAAATAAATATACATAAACCTATTGTAAAACTCTATACATATGCACAGGTAAAAGAGATAAAAAAAGTTGAAGAATTCTCAGAAGTACACATATCCTTTAAAAGGAACAATCCCCACTTGTGCCCAGGGCTAGAATAAACATACCAGCTTTACAATTTTACAAGTTGTAGAGTCCACCCACATTGAAGAAGTAACATTAGCCACCTATACAGTAGCTTTAAGTAAACAACTCAAAAAAATTAAAAAATACGTGACTAGACCTCAGAGCAGAGAGCTAAATAGACTAGTACATGACATCCAACCTAAAAATTATATATATGTTAAATCTCTTAACAAAAAAACTTCAAAACCACAATAAGAAAGACCATTCCAAGTGCTTGCATTCTCACCACCTTCACCACCATCAAAATCAAAAAACAAAATACCTAGATGTCTCAAGTGAAGAAGGCCCCAAAAAACCCTTAAAAAGTAACACCAAAAAACAGTGAACCAAGACTAAAACTTACTCAAGCAAAAGAAACATATTATGGCCAAGAGTAGTTTTTAATTTTATTTAAGCATTAAGAAACCTATTATCATAAAGATTTACGTGAAGTAAAAAAATTTACTTACTTTTCTAGGAAAGGGGGGAATGAAACAAAGTAGAAATTTAACAGAGTAGAAATCCATTTAAGATTTAGGTGAAATGTGCTGTTTTGAATTATTTCGTTTGTAGCTTGTTTCCACAGATGAAATGTGCTGTTTTAACTTGTTTAGTCTGTTAACTCTGCTGTGCTCCAGACTGCCTGTTCTCACAAAACTGCCTCAGCCAAGGACAAAGAATGCAAACTTCTAAGCTAAAAGGAAGATAAAAGGAGCCCCTTGAACTTTAAAACAAAAACAAGAACCAAAGCTAAAACTGCAAGAGACAGAGTAACTAGAGAATTCATTCTGTACAAAGACTAATAAGAACTAGTTACAAGTTGTAACGTAAAACCAATAAAATAAATATACATAAACCTATTGTAAAACTCTATACATATGCACAGGTAAAAGAGATAAAAAAAGTTGAAGAATTCTCAGAAGTACACATATCCTTTAAAAGGAACAATCCCCACTTGTGCCCAGGGCTTGAATAAACATACCAGTGTTACAATTTTACAAGTTGTAGAGTTTGGTTTTTGCCCACAGATCAGCTGAACACTGGCACAGGTTGCCCAGGGAGACTTTGGAGTTTTCATACTTGGAGATATTCCAAAGCTGACTGGTCATGGTTCTGGGCAGGCAGCTGTGTCTGGCCCCACCTGAGCAGGGGTTGCACCAGGTGACCTCCAGAGGTCCATGAAAACTTCAGCCTTTCTGTGATCAATAGCGACAATAACGCCCTAAGTTGCTTCTCAGTGTATTGACAGAAGGTCTGATTTGGAAAAAACTTCTGCTGACGGTGACTGCATTTAACTCTTGAACTTCTTCCTAATTTCTCTGTACAGTTCTGCAGAACAGAAGCCTGAAGGGACTCTTGTACCATTCACTCTGCTGTTGTCACTGATGAATGTTAAAGTTCAGGAATATACTGGAAAAAATGACAGGAATCACCATTTTATAAACAA
Organism: Fringilla coelebs; assembly: GCF_963513975.1. Taxonomy (NCBI): domain Eukaryota; kingdom Metazoa; phylum Chordata; class Aves; order Passeriformes; family Fringillidae; genus Fringilla; species Fringilla coelebs. The sequence goes on along the minus strand of NC_140033.1, from coordinate 55,439,044 downwards.
CAATATGACCTATATTCCTGCATTAGATATCTCTTTAAACCTCTTCCTTTTAAGAAAAGACTGCTTTATAGAATGTTTTTTATATTATTTCATTCCTCTTAAGAGGCTGTTTTCCACATCTTACTATTGGGACATTTTTATTGACATGTGTGCCACTTTTTGCACTTAAATTCATCAGTTTTAGCTGTAGATTCCCATTTAAATTCTCCATCCTCTGTCTGCCCTGTGAGAATCCTAAATGCCTGGAGATGGTCATTATTCCTCCTCACTGGAAAGTCTGCCTGTGTAATACTGCACGATGTAGACATTGGTGGGTAAGATTTGGGATCTTTCTGGTGTATCAGATTTTCAGAGCTGATAAGGTAGTTATACCCTCCTACACAACCTGGCTGAAGACTCATTTGGTGGCTGCATAATCAAGCTGGTTTCTCTGTGTATTTCCCTTTTTGGCTTTTGGTGCTGTTCTTCAGCAGCACTATGATCCACTTCTTCCTGCTGCCTATCTACCTTTTTAAGCCTTTAATAGATCAGAATCCAGCTTGTTAAAACAATTTGTGAAAGCATTTGGTGACATTCACTGCCTTCTTGAAGTCTGCCAAAAAAAAAAAAAAAAGAAAATCCATAGTTACAGAAGCAGTCAGAGCTGCCATGTGGGTAGGAAGTTATTTGTGAATATATTTGTATTTATCTGGCTAGTATACAATACCTGAGGATCTGAGTTGGCCAGGGCAGCAGAGTCACGTTGATTCTGTTGTTGGGAGAATAAATGACAGAGAAAGCATTAATCTTGTTTATATTTCTCTGAAAGACTCTCTGCAGTAATTTTTGTATCCCTTCTATGTACTACTTGAGTTTTGGGGGTTCCAGTTTTGGGAGTCCCATTTTTCTTTGCCCTGTGAATGGTAATGGGGAGCCAGACTACAAATTAACAGTCAACTTTTACAGCAATTAACATTACTTAATAATAGAATCATGGAATGGCCTGGTCTGGAAGGGGCCCTAAAGAGCATCTTGTTCCAGTCCCCCTGCCACAAGCAGGGACACCTCCCACTGGACCAGGTTGCTCAGACCAAGGGATGATCTCTGTAAGCACAGACTATTAGCACTGCATTTGGCTCACTCTGGTTTCTCACAGTCAGTTGAGAAGAAAAGGAATTGCTGGGTGTGATTCATGGACAGCCTTTAATGTTGACCAGACAGTAAATAGGTCATGTTGCAGAAATACCAGTTTGCCCCCAGTGACTGTAATGGGAGTTCAGACCACTGGCTGAGTGGTTCAGTGAGTCCATAAATCACTGGAGATAACCAGGGTAAATCCAACCCCTAGCTTTGAAAATCTGTGAGAGATTAGGTACAGGTTTCATGCAGATTTTCAGCCTTGTGAGGAATGCCAGTGAATATGCCTTTGAGCAGGCCTAGATGATCCATGAAGTACCTGGGAAGCTCTAGAGCACAATATTTGAAACATCTGCCGAAGAGCCTGTGATTCAGTTGATGTAGTGGTATTTCAGAATCATCTTTCAGGATTTAAGCATATTTTTTCATTTTTTTGGTCTCTATAAATATCAGAGTTCTGTTTGGCTCGTGCTTGATGGTTCATTTGCTAACTTAAATAGATAAATGAATGCATTGCTGTATGGGGTTTTTTTAGGGATAGATCCACCAAATGATGGGCACTGAAGTGCTCAGTTACTGCTACAGCTGGGGCCACAGAATGACCTGGGATGGAGTGGGTGGAGAGATGGAAGGGTGACATCATTTTCTCTGTTCTCTAATTCCCTTCTCATGAAGTGTGTTAATGTTGGATCTCACATTTTGCATGAACCAGGAGTGCTGTAGTGGTAAACATGAATTTCTAGTCAAGCGCAGGTGCAACAAGAGAGAGGATGAAAAGAAAATGTGGAAAAAAGCACTGTAGACTCAAGTGAGGATGGCATAAGGGGGGAGTGTGATGGTTCTGTTCTCTGGCCTTCCAGAGATCTCCATGGAAATGAGTCTATCAAGTTAAAAAATAAGAAGGCTGAGCTACATGCTTTATTAAAGCACACCAGATTGAGGTGGAAGAGAACACTGCTTTAAAAAAAAAAAAAAAAAAAAGAGTATTTTTGTCAAAGATAGGGAGGTGGGAGGAAAGTCCACTAATGCTTTGCAACTTAGTAGTAACAAGCACCCACAGGAGCAAAATATATCTGTGTGCCACTATGCCTGAGGAGGAATGAATGTGGGAATGTAGATGGGAGCTAGCTTGTGTATGGAATTAAGGGGTTGCATCTTTGAGCAGTTGGATGGAAGGGGCTGTTCTGCTGCCTATGAATGAGCAAATTGGCTTTCTAACCCTCTGTAGGGTTATTTTTTTCTCTTGTGCTTTGGAGCACCGAGCCTGGTAATCACCAAGTTCTGCTGGTGGCTTCCGTGTGTGAGGTGGCCTCACACAGATGAAGACATTCTAATAATTGCTGGCACTAATCTCCTAAAAAAGGATTGGGAGGCCATTAAGAAAATGTGTTTGGGAAGTGTACTCCATGTGCCCCATCACAGCCATGAAGGTTAATCTGAAGTTCTTGTGGTGTAAGAGCTGGATATGATTTGGCACCCAGAAGGACACCCTTGTATGTGACAAACAAAACCTGCTGGGTTTTCTGGTGATGGAAAGTGAGTTCACAGCAAGTAGATTTATATGCAGTTAGTCCCTGTCTCCTAAAGTATGTGCAACAGATGGATGCAGGCACCAACTTCCCCAATATTTTCAGTGCTCTTACAGAAAATCAGTATTTCTTCATCAGCAACAGAATCACAAAATGGCCAGGGTTGGAAGGGACCTTAATGCCCATCCAGTTCCAGCCCTCTGCCATGGGATGGGGCAGCTTCTTTGGGTAACCTGTGCCAGGGCCTCAGCACCCTCACAGGGAAGAATTTCTTCTCAATATCGGATCTAAACATCCCCTCTGTCAGTGTGAAGCCATTCCCCCTTGTCCTGTAACTCCAGACCTTGTCAAGAGCCTCTCCCCATTTGTGGGTTCCTTCAGGCACAGTGATGTCACCCCAAAGCCTTCTCCTCTCCAGGCTGAACAATCCCAATTCCCTCAGCCTTTCCTCCCAGCAGAGCTGCTCCATCCCTCTGATCCCCTTGGTGTCCCTGCTCTGGCCTGGCTCCAGCAGCTCCCTGTCCTTCCTGTGCTGGCCCCAGGGCTGGATGCAGCCCTGCAGGGGGAAGCTGAGCAGATTCCCAGCCTCTGTGGCTCATGTACTTCCCAGGTATTTGCATCACTGGGTTTCCACTATTTTCCCTATTGGACTGTTCAGGGTTTTCCTTCTTATGTCATCAGTGAAAATAAACTTAATATTTGTCCTCTAAGTTCACACAGCTCGAGGTGTATCAATAATGGCTGTGAAGCTGCTTGAGCAGTTTGTTTCTGTTTGTTGGGGGGGGTTTTGTGTTTTGTTTAGTTTTGTTTTTTCTTTCTTCTCTCTGCCTTAAGAAAAAGGAGGGTGCTGTGTTGTGTAATAACTAAAAGGGGCTTTTTTACCTAGCAAGGAATGCTGCTGTTCCCCACTGATGCAGAGAGGTAGGAAGCAAGTGTGGAAGGAGAGATATTGAGGGTTGGTTGGGATGTTTTATCTGAGAAAGAGCCCAAGACTCTCTTTCTGTTCAGTTGTCCCCACTTCTGCATCACTCTGAAGTCTTAAGAGTCTTAATGCTTACATTTTAAATCCAGGAGTGTTTTTCACAGACATTTGCACTTGCTTTTGCCTAAAGATGTAAACAGCATGGTCTTGAAGTCCTCCATGCTGACAGAGTGCCCATCTCAGAATATACTGGTCCCAAGAGAAGCGTTTGGATGCTGCTGCAGAGCAATACAGGAATGTCAGCTCCTCTCGTGCCTCTTCCATCGTGGGAGAAATGCATGTGGAATATTCCTTTTTGCTGTCTTTGCAACAGATGGAAAGATCACAAACCGAAAAGCATGAATTTTAGATCTGAGTAGGGGGCGGGAGGACAAGCCACAGTCATTGTCACTCCAGGAGTTTACTGTTATTAATTGTCAGCTTCTGTCCCTTTATTTCCCCCCCTAATAAAGACTCCAGAAGGCTTTTCCACTTAGTGAACAACCTGTTCTACACAACAGGGAGTAAGGAAGATGAATTCATCTCTATCTCAAATTTGGATGAAGAAAGAGTGGAACATTTGGTCTGTAGTGAGGGGACACAAGCTGCCTCTTCAAAAATGATCCCCCACAAACTCCAATTAAGTGGAATGCTGGGTTTTGTGAAGTTATCCCAAGGCTGGAAGTGTGTGTGTGTGTGTGTGTGTGTGTGTGGATTTTTTTTATTTTAAAGCTGTGAGGTTCATGCCCAAAAGCACAGAGTCTTAAAAGCAACATTTAAAAGGTTTGAAGCACTGTTTAAGACATGGTCTTTGTCCAAGCTTCTCTTTTCTTGCTGTCTAGGCTGTATATTTTGACCCTGCTTGAGCACAGAGGTGGGACCAGATGACTCACTGTGGTGTCTTCCAAATTTACCTATTCTGTGATATTTGTCTATGCTGGTGACATGACTTCTATTTCTTCATAATTTTTTGAGGAGTGACCTTAAGAAAATGTGCTGCTAACAGTCATATCACTCATTTATCTTAGTCTTTAAACAGAAATTTCCTTCTCTACTACTTTTTCTGTCTGTCCATTCACATCCCTTGTGATGCCTATTTGGCTTGTGCACCTTTCAAGGAAGATGTGGTCCTGGGGCAAATTCAGCTGCTCCAACAATCCATTAATATTCCTGGTCCTTAAGCATGGCTCAGTCTTCCTGTGGCCTGTAGTGCTGCGTCTTCATGAACAGAGGGTTTTGTTTTCTTCTTCAAAAGCATCAGCTGCGTTTCCTGGTATTTCAAATTAGCAATAATTTACTTAGGGAAAACATTGTGAGTTACAAAGAGGGATTGTTTCTAATTGCACTGGCCTTCTTCCATCTGGGATTTCCAGCCTTTTGCCTGTGATCCTTGTTGGATCAAAGCTTCCCTCTGAAGTGGAAAGGACTGAAAATGGCAAGAGGGAGGAGGATGCCATACAATTCTCATTATCCTGAGCTAAAATCACCCTGGTGGCATCACTCTGGTATCCTGAATCTGAAAGTCACAGGAGCCCTGTCAACTTAAAGGGCATCCTCAAATTCCAGATCTCTGGAAGACCAGTCCAGGCACCAAGGTACTGTCCCAAGGTTTAGGATAGGCATCCTCATATGTTAAATTTGCCTATAGAGTGATGAATATCCTTCCACTGGTCTGTTTTTCACCATGAATACAACTGATTCTAGCAGTGCTTGGAAAGCAGCTGCTGGCTGCTCTTTAGATCCTATTTATGCTCTAAATACCATGAACAAGTGCTAGCCATAACCAGGAAAAATGCACTGTGGTTTCTCTGAGCCTTTGGAAGTATGTCAGCGCTCCACTTCCACCCCCTTCCTCCCAATTTTTGAGTCTCCCTCAGCATTTGGACACTGAAATTTTGTGAGTCCTGCTATAATTCATGCATCCTTCTTCCTTAAAGGTTATGGACTCCTACATTTTCAGTCCAAAACTGTGGAGTCCTTCTTAAGAAAATCCAAAATCATTGCTAAAAGTAGAGGTAGAAATGCACAGGAGTCCAATTCTAGACCAGCCAATAATATTGCTGTAAACAAAATAAGCTTTAGAGATCTCCTGAATTAGCTGTTTAAAAACCAACCAAACCAACCACTGTGGTCCCTTCTAACCTGACCTATCCTGTGAGATGGTTTTCTTTGCAACTCAGCAAACAGCTCAGGATTTTGGGGGGAGGGTAGGTAAGTTAAGGTGAGTTGGGCTCACCTGCCTGCCCCCCGTGGCACCTGCAAGCCCTGAGCCAGCTGACATTCTTTCAGTGCAGAATGCTGAGACAAAATCAGAGGATGAGCAAACCCTGGCCTGCAGCCTTTGCGTGTAATCCACCTGTCCAACAGCACTGACATCATCTCCTGGAGAAGGAACTGAGAGGAACTTCAGAGTTCAGTATATCTGTGTTGGACTGGGTCTCCTGCCCCTTGATGGGGGCTAAGATCAAGTTCTTTCACATATTTAGTACCTTTTACATACACAGCAGAAATTATGTTTGGAGAGAATCAATTTTTGAAATGTGACTTTGGCTTTTCAGAGCTCAGTTCTGTTTTAGTTCCTACACCAATCCTGCCCTCTTTCCCACCTTCTCAGTGCCTGGCAGTGAGTGTTTATTGGCTCCAGCAAAGGTGGGCTGAGGAAATGCTGAGGAGGGACTGGGAGATGCCGGGAAGTACAATGGGAATGCTCAAGGAATGTGTAAGCACTGCAGAGCTGCGGGCGTGCTGGTGGTGATGCCTCATGAAGGCTGACCTAGAAGAGAGGCTGGATGGAGGTAAAGAATAAAGTAGGGATTTATTAGAAGGCCTCAAAAGGTCCACCTTGGGCACCACAAGAACCCAGCCTGGGCTACACCCCAGGTGAACCCAAAATGGTCACAAAAATGGGAGACTGGTCACAGGGTCTCACACTTTTATAAGTTTTGGTTCATTAGCATATTGGAGCTAACAGTATAATTACAACTCTAGCCCGTGAAGTCCCATCCTTCTTGTTTTTCTCTCTTCAGTCCACCACTGTTTATGGTCTTGGGCCTGAGATCTGGATTGGCTGTCCCTGGGTCCCAGCTAGAGAAGGGATTGTTTCGTCTGCCTGTTCTGAGAAGAGAGCTTACTATCCTCTATATGAAGCCCAGACCCATGCACTAAAGCAGCACAGAATCTGAAAAATATAAAAGCTAAAATCTGAGGCATCATTGAGGCAGGGATTTCTGAGAGATCTCACAAAAAATGCTGGAAAATGTTGGAAGTGGAAGTGAAGTGGAAGTGAAATGGAAGTGAAGTGAGTTGTCCTGCAGACTGCAGACAGTGGAGATGGGTCCCACAAGGTTTTGTCGGACAGAAAACCTTCTTTTTAAAATGAACTGAGCATGGTTTGTTCTGAAAATGATCAAGATTCATGCTATAGAATCCAGCAGAAGGAAGAATTTCAAAGCAAATGAGTTAAATGGGAAGAAGAAAAGTAGGATGAGAAGGTGTAACAAACATATAGAAGGGCTGTGTGACAAATGTCTGCATCATCTGTCTTTTCGATTTAAATTCTGTCATTTCTGTGTTTTCTCCTCAATACCAGCATTAGGAAAAAGAGAGTTATGGTGTAAATTCTTGGGGTGGGTGAGTAATACTGTATTGCAAAGCTCCACAGGGAAATTTTGCCTTTACTGTTTGCGTTATCATATTACCAAAAGGCCTTTGGGGATCAAAACATTATTTTTTTAGGCCATATGTGGCAGAAGTTTCTCCACTATAAGAAATAACTCTATGAAGAAAAAGTGCAGTGGTAGGGAACATAAGAACTGAAAGCAATACTAAGAAAATCTCTTATGCATATTAATATTGCATAGAAATTTTGGTGGGAGATGAAATTGGATTTCAGAGTATTTGCTTCTGAAGTAAAAAATGCTGTGCTGAATCTGTGGAGATAGCTTCAGATAATTTAGCTTTCTGAGCTCTTCTTTTTTTCTTCAATGCAAGAAATATGCTACTAGCGCAGTTCCCGGGCTCTGTAGACAAGAGAATGCTGATGGCATCCTAGAGAAACTTCCTCATGTCACTGGAAGAAACTGAAATTGTGGAATATGCTGGTGAACAGATTTTTTAAAAAGCCAAATGAGCTGGGAAAAGGTTAGTGACTTACCATAGAGCCACTGGCATCTATACAGGTTGGATTCCAATAGGATACCTGGGCCATTGGTGAAGATTCCTGAAGGGAATGGATGGCAGGTTTTATAATCTTAATTTCAGCACAGCCATTATCTCTGTGGGAAAGCTGCCTTCATAATAAATGAGATTTGTATTTAAGCAGCCAAAATGACACACTGTTCCATCAGGAAGTTCAACCTTCTCCCTCCCCAGGATTCAGGGCATGCTGGATTTCTGAAGGACGGAGCAAGAGAGGCTCCTGAAGGGAATGTGCAGCTCCAGAAGTTGTGGTGGCCTGGCTCATGCTATGCACTACAGTACTTGCAGGGAGCCCTGTCTATGCAGCTCCTAGAATGTGCTTTTTCACTTAAAAGCAGCTTTTTTTTCCCCTCCAAAAAAGTCAATTTCAGCCATGTCTGAAATTAATCTGAGAGATCTTGGTCACAGCAAAGCATAGGCATTGTTCCACCATAACTGAGCCTGACTGCTGCTGGATCTGGGTTAAAATTCAAGCAACCCAGAAATGACATTTATCCATTTTGTTGATGAGATGGCTGTGAATTTGTCCCTGAGAAGAGAGGGAATTGTCTTTCCTGCTTATTTAGTGGAACACCCACAGTTCTTTGACTCCTTTCTTTAGAAACAGGGCAGGACAGTTCCTGTAAATTTAAGCACGTCATGTAAAAATCATGAGGAAGTACAGGCAAGGTTTCGTGGCCTGCACTGAGTGGAATTTAATCACTGTTTATTGTATTGACATATTGGAAGAGGTTTTGTTGTCTAATGTGGTTGCTGATTGATGCTGGCATTAGTGTATGATTGCCTCTGAAGGTTTCCTGTCTCCACAAGATCTCAGAACATAAATTATGGCAACAAATTTTAGAGAAGCTAAAGGGTTGGCTTCAAGAAAAAAGTACAAAATAAGGCTGGAGTAGAGTTAGATGGTGATGAGAAAACCTTATGGACTCCAGTTTTCAGGAGCTCCTGCACCTGTTTCTCTGGCCAGAAATCCACAATAGAAAAGGGAATTGGGGAATCTATTCAAGGCTCTCTGTTTAAACCCTTTCTGGGCGTTGCTACCTTATCTGCTTCCCTTGTGAAATCAAGGCTTTTACTTTATTAGGGATTATGCCTCGATAAAGCCATATCTGTGGAGGGATATTTTTTTCTCTTTCTTGACTGAAAGCTGTTCATATCAAGAATCTCTCAACAGAGACCCAGGAATAGAGAGTCTGCTGCTAAACTATTCCTGCTGTAATGTGTTCATAGGCAAAACTTGTTGCCTTTCCCACTGCTGCTCAGGAGAGATGATTTGCCTTGTAATACGGACTCTGAAAAAATCTAGAAAGTGATATTACCTTTATTACAATTTTGTGTTTTGTTTGGGTTTTTTTTTAAATGCTACCTTAGTGTGCCTGTACTTATATCTATAGAATATATACAGACCATCTTATAGAAAACACCACCTGCTGCCTAGGGTTGACCCCCATCTATTTTCTCCTTAAATATGGTCTTTACAACTTGAGACATTTTGTATTTAAGCACCTACATTCGTTGAGAGCTGCTTCAGCAACTGTCAGAGCATTTAAAAAAAAAAATTTTGAGGGGAAATTTGACTTGCGAAAAAGTAGATTTGAGGTTGTAAAACAAAGAGACATTTCACCCTACTTAACCTTTCCAAAATGCTTTCTATCTGGTTTGTGTCAGTTCCTGTCCCCAGTAGCTGGCACATTGTCCTTGGAGCACTCCCACACATGGGACAGACTGTGAAATTGTACAGAAAGACAGCAAAAGGTTTTAAAATACTTTAAAAGACCATTTTAAGTGGCTTTAAAAACAAATAAAAATATAGGATGCACTGTAGTGACTGGAGGCAGGCTTGTTCATCCAAATACACTGATCAGTGAGGGGTTACATTTGACTGACCCTTCTTTATACCCTTTCATGTCCTATTGTTATCTTCCCTCTTATTTTGCCCTGACCCACTAAACATTCCTTAAGTTCAGTCTCTCAGGCCCGCCTCAATATCCTCAGTTGTCCTGTTCTTCTTGTTTCCTCCTTCTTAGCAGTTACAAATTGCTCTCCAAAGCTGTGCCTGATGATCCTTGGTGGTCCCATCAATGACTGGCTTTTGTTCTTTCCCAGTGCCTCCCTCTCCTGTGTACCTGGCTTGGGCCCCTGCATGTTCTTATTTACAAATTCCTCCTTCATTTAATATTCTTTTGGAAGTGAAAGGGTTCTTGAGTTGATGAAGAAGCAAAGGCCCTCACCTTCCATATGTCCTTAGAGTGGTGGCTTCTGTCTTGTACTGGAGCTCTGGATGTAGCCCTTGAGTGCTTCAGGAGCTGAACAGGAAGGCAGAACGTGTACTTCTACCATTTCCCCTTCGTCACAACTGATTAAATGTGTGTTTAATATGGCACTCACTGCGCTGCACAGTATGGGCAGTACTTCAGTGTGTTGTTTGCTTGGCTATCTCAAAATCTGTCATCATCCCTGAGACAGAATTAATTTCTGAAGCTATGCTCTGGGCAGTGATTCTGGTGCTGTCGCCCTGAAAAACAACAGCCGAAGTCTAATTGTGGTGGGAACAAACTTTCAAAAGAGAGTTCAACAGCACCAGGAACTCGCCTGTTTTATACAGTTGTAATCTTTTTATTTTACCTGCATAGAGAGAATCAAGTCCTTATTTCCTTCCCTATTTACACATTATTGTTTTCAGCAGCAAATGGCTGGAGATGGCCCTGTTGAGAGCAGTGATGCAAAGATATTTTCTTAGCAGCACAAACAGAGCCTTAGACTGGCTCTGAATGGGAGAGCACTCCTGAGATTGTTGTCTTTTTCCTCCACACAGATAATAAAACCTGAGCTGAACCACCAGTGCAGATCAGAGATTAAAATCTGCCCTTTGCCCCCATGTGCCTGTTAGGGTCAAAAGGCAGCATGCTCTCCCTGTGGAAAGAGAGGCAGAACTGTGCTGCCAAGCTGAAACAGGAGAAGAGCTGTAATGAGCCTAAAAGAAGTTGGGAGAGTATTAACTTACACAAGTGACCAGAATCTGTAACTGATATGGAGTGGAACAGCATCTGTGTCCTCTCCCTGCTTCAGGGCCAGCAAATCTCTTCACTCTCATAGCAACAGCCACACTGAATAGACCTGCAGGAGCTTTCATCACCTCTACCAATATGTGACCCTTGTCCTGCTGCTCTTGTTAGCAAGGACTCTATTTTCCATCACCTCTCTTCAGGCAGGTTGGACTGCCTTTCATTCTTTTGATGAGCTAATCACACTCTTGGATGACAGGCCAGAGAGAAGGGAAGAAATATGGGGAGCTAAATATCACCCTGTGAGCAGGATAAACACATACAAAAGTTGGGAAACTGAATTTGACTTCTGAAAATGACTCTGTTTAGCAGGAAAGGGGAGGAGGATTTGACATCCAGCTTTCAAAGCCACATTTCAGAAGAGGATGGTCTTCTTTCCCTTCTAGGGAAGGCTTCTGGAGACTGGGAAAGAAGACAAGATATGCTCTGCCTCTGGCTCATCTTGTTGGTTTGGAAGGCTGTGACTCCCTGTACTTCTCCTGCACCAGAACTTCTCTGCCTTGCAGGAGCTGGGCTAGGAGTGTAATTTGTTGTAAATAGTCTCTCCATTTTTCCTGCAGCCTCCCTTCACACCCTGAAGGCCACAATCAGGTTCTTTAGTCCTGCCCGTTCCCTGTCAGGGTTGGGTCAGAGCTCTTTACCTTGGACTAAAAGCATCTGGAAGAATCAGGGTTTATCATAGTCAAATCCACTGTTCCTGTATAATCTCTGTGTCAAATAATCATTCCTGGTCTCATCCCAGTATGTGGGAATAGGACTTTACTGCTGCTGCCCTTGGTCTCTAGCTAGGCAACTCTTGTACAGAGTAAAGAAAATATGCATTTCTGACAGTCCAGTGGCTCTGTTGCCCTTTGAGTCTTTAAAGGAATCGATTCCATCAGTAGGATTGGTCTTCAAAAGTGTTTCAAGCATCCAAGAGCATAAAATCCAGTGCAAGACAAAATGGTTTAAATTTCAAGCTGTCCAAGTGCTAAATGAAGACTCCAAAGTCTCTCAGATTGCTTAAAGATTGCTTGGAGGTAATTGGTTGAGAGTTAGGTGCCTTGGAGAATCTGAAAGTACATTGACCTTATTTAAGACCTTATATTCTAAACTGACACTTGCATGTAAAGCCACTTTGGTCTTCACTATATGGAATTCAAACAGAAAATAACAAAGCAAGCTGCCAAGGCTGCCTTCAAAGTAAAAGTAAGGATACCTTCAAAGACAGTTTATTTCTTGTTAATTTTCCTATAACTGATAAAAAAATATAATGTTTTACCAGTTCAGCTACTATATTTTTTTCTTGGTGTATTACTATCCAATCAGAAGTTTTTTGAAGAAGCAACAGTTCACCTGAGAAAAATCTGTTTCATTTTCAGGAAGAGTGGGACAAAGAATTGCTCTGCTTTTGAAACCTTCCCCTTTTGTTAGTGAAGGGTGTATTTATATGCTAAATCTTTCTTAAATTATTAGATGCTTATATATAGGGTTTTCTATATGGACGTATCTATGTCTTGCAGCACATTTGGGGGCAGTAATTAAAAAAAGAGGGTTTTCCCAAGGGAGAGAATTAAATCTGCATTGTCTGACTTTTATTAGCATAGTAATCTATATAGGCATCACCTTTTCAGTGATAAGACTTTTTACCTTTGTCTCACTGTGTGGAGCAGCTTGTCATATGATTTTGTCTTGCTTTAGAGAATCAGAGCTTGCTGGTGCTTCATTTGTACCCTGACAGGTCTGGAAATCTTTTCCCCCCTTCTAGCTCAAAGTTGCTCCAAGTGCATTGTTGATTTTATTCTGTTCTGTTCAAAGAAATCAAAGAGAAAACTTTGCAAAGATTTCTTGGTGTCTCTCATCCAAGGTTTATGCCCTGTTGGGCTCTGAGTGGGTAGATTCAAGTTTTTTCCTTTATAAATTGAATTGAATGACACCTGGTTGAGGTTATTCCACAAAGCTGAACCAGAGTATTGATTCCAACAAGTGAAATGATCTTATGGAGCTCTGAAGGTGATCATCCCCAAACCTGAAGGATTCAAACTTAATTTGAAATTGCTGAATAGGATTTGTGTGATACCATCCCTTCCTGGGGACTAGGAGGAGACAAAGCAGCTGTACTTGCAGAATAGTTCTGCAAGGAGGTTAACCTTTCTGGTTCATACATTCCAAGACTACAGAGAGAATGGATAGGATTGACTTCCAGAGTATCAGTAAACACGGCTGTCTCTTCTGATTTCCACCCTTATTTTCAGCATTTTTTTTCTTTATCAAAATTAGGTACCATCAAATAGAGTCTCTGGGGGGGGGAAGAGAAACAGATTTGTGAGGTATCATCATCAACTACTGAATTTTGTCATGAAAGGAGGGAAGTAGGAAGAAGGAGTGATAAGAAATTTATGTCTTGTATTTTATTAGTCATCCAAAGTCTTCAATTATTAGTGCTATGCTAATGAAGTCTCTTTGGATTGTCTGACAGATCTTATGATAAACTCCTTAACAAGACAATAAAACTGGGAGGATGTCAATTGGGTAATTAGCTGATAATCAATATCCAGCAGCTGTGACAAGATGGCAGGCAGATATCAGGCTCTGCTACAGGCTCTGTGTACTTTGTCGGTTCAAGTTTCAGGGAAGATGTTGCCAAAACAATAATAATTGCATTGTGTGACAAGAGTTGGGATAAAGGAATAGCAGCCTAATAGTGACATTAATTTAAACTGAATATGTAGAAATCCTTTCTCCTACACAAATCATTATGAAGTGGTTGATCCTGGCAATTTCAGTTTTTTCTTGACATGGGCATTAGACAGGGAAGATCTGAAATGCCCTGAAGTAGAACCTTAAACTCCTAAATCTCCAAAGAGCCAGGGATATCAGCCCATGTTACATTAAACATTTAATTATAACTTCATGGATGCAAACCTGATTGGATGGTTCCTTTACAGTCTCGGAGGCAACTGGAACAGGATTTGCTTCATTTATGTGTAGACATCAACAGCAAAGACACAGACATAATTCTGAGCAAGATAACTCCCATGACACCCAGAAAGAAGGAGCAGGAGTTGCCTGGTGTAGGGAGCTGTCCCCGTTCTGATGGAGGTGTGGTGCATCCTGGAAGTCTCTGGTTCTGTTCATTACCTCTGGAGGTTAGGATGGCCGCATCAAATGCCTGAAGTTTGGGGAGATGAACCTCACTGTGATTAAATACACCGCAGATACCAATGAGAATAAGAACTTGCTTGGAGGGACTCTGTGTGGCAGATCCAATGGCACAATTATGTTTTGTTTAATAATACAAAGCTTTCTAAAATTCAGCTAATTCCAAGTATAACTTGGAGATAGAAAAGGGAGAGCACGATTTTTCCATAGAATAGACATTTAAGATCATCTAATTCCAGCTCCCTGCCATGGGCAGGGACACCTTCCACTATCCCAGGTTGCTCAGAGCCCCATCCAACCTGGCCTTGGACACTGCCAGGGATGGGGCAGCCACAGCTGCTCTGGGCACCCTGTGCCAGGACCTCACCACCCTCACAGGGAAGAATTTCTTCCTGATATCCAGTCTAAACCTGCTCTCTGTCAGTGAGAAGCCATTCCCTTGTGTCCTGTCACTCCAGGCCTGTATAAAAAGTCCTTCTCCATCCTTCTTGCAGGCCATCTGTTACCTTTCACTGCCAATCCATGGAGATCCCAGCATGATTTCTCTATATGATTTTCCATTGTGCTCCATTGACCTGGGTTGGTGAGAAACATACAGTATTGTGGACAGGATATTTCCTGCAAAAATTAGGACTGAGCCCTATTCTTGATTTAACCACCTAAAAATGCACAGGATTTTGGTTTTTTGGTTTGGTTTTTTTTTGGGGCAAAATTCCTGAATGTCACAGAATTCCCTCCCATCCTAGCTCGGGGAAATTCAGGGATTTCTGGACATGTGTGAGGTAAAAAGCAGGCAGGAGGAGACAGGGTGAGCAGGCTGTGCTGGAAGCATTTCCCTGTCACATAGCAGCGGGGGACATTAAAAATGCCTCCTGCAAGTTTCTACCCTTGCTAAAACCTCTTCTGAGGACAGTGCTGTGCTGCAAAGCACCTCAGCAACTCCTTCCCTACAGCTCTTGTCCAGCCTGGCTTGCACTGGCCAACTCAAACCAGGAAAAGATGATCACTGCTTTCACAGAACCTCCCGGAGGCTGAGAGATCATGGCTTGAGAATCAGCTCAAAAATAGGAAATAAGGGTTGGGGAAAATAAAGAAAAAAAACAAAAAAATAATGGCAACCCATCAGAAGCAGTTGCTACAGGTTCTTGCATATTAAAGCAGGTTAGTGCTCTAGGGTTGTACTGCTGGAAAAGTTTGACAGGTTTACACTGAAAGACACCACTTAGAAGTGTTAACTTCTCTTAGCTTAGCCTTATGGAGCTTTTTCACTGCAGACTATAATGCTGGCTACAGCGTTCATCATTCATTCTTAAAATGTGAGGTTAATGTGTAGCTACATTGGATATTAAGGGAAACAGATGGAGTAAGGAACATAGTGAATCACAGAGAATCTGTTCAAGAATTTTTCTCACGAAGAGGTTTTTTCCTTACTGAGCCTGCCTTAAGCATCAGAGCAAGCTCAAATCATTATCTAAATGCCAGTTCCACTGCTCCCTGGTAGAATGTCCCAGCTAATCCTTGTGTCCCTAGAAAGCCTGCCCTAGTGTTCCACTTTCTGCAGCAGGAATGGTTGGGATTCAAAGCTTCCAGCTAAATGTTGGGTTTGTCTGTTTGGGCTGGGACCCACCAAAGAGAAGCAGCAAATTCTTTCTCATTGACTTTAAGCTGGATCTTTGTTCCTAGTCTCTCCTGAAAGTCCCAGCCTTGATATCCCTAATGACCTGCAGTATTTTGCATTGCAAACCTCACATGCAGGCCTGCTTATGTCAGCCATAAGAAGGCACTCCCAATTCCTAACAGAAGTCATACCTCATATCTAAATTTACTGTAATTCCAGACTACCCATCAGCCTTCTGGCCAACTGCCCCAGGGCAGGGGATGGCTCTGTGGTTATACAGACAGGGTTGTGGGAAGCACCAAGGGAGGTCAAACTGGCAGGATTCCCAGAGTCAGAAAGCCCAGACAGGATTTCCATTGTTCTTCAATCAGATAGGATGGAGGAAGAATGTCTCTGATGATCTCAGCTGGGAGCTGATAACCTTCCAGAGCTGGATAAATAATTAATAGCTCCAGTGATGGTTGTCTTTGAAATGTGGTAATAATTTTTGGTACAATGTGCTGGATGGCATGGGCATATATCTGTGCCCTCTAGGTGATCTAGGGTTTGTCACTGGTGTGTAAGAGAACAGAAAATGAGGGCCTTTTGTGAATCCAGTGGTTATTCCTTGGAAGACACAATCAAGGGAAGCATCACCACCTCTTGATGTTCTCAAAACTGGATGGCTTTCAGAAACTAGAAGCTTTAGCTCAATATCTCTCATAGTGTTTAATGAAGAAGCAAATGGATGAAACTGTAGTCTGCAGAACACAAAGAGATGGCACCAAGAGATCAAATGGCTCCTTTGTGCTTACATCTTTCAGAAAACCTTTTGCCTGTATTTTTGTTAAAGAGTTTGGAGCAAAGCATTTCTAATCAGCTTCTGATCTGGTGAAAAAAATAAAAGTGATTTTTTTTTTTCTTTCTATCATTACCCATTCTGAAAAAAATGTTTTGGCTTGATTTGTTGTCATCTGGTTTTCAAGTCTTTTTTTTTTTTTTTTTTTTTTTTTTTTTTCCCATGGCTCATATTGCAGTAATCTGTACCTTGGAACAAGATGATCAGAGTTTACTATCTGCCCTTACTGAACTAATCCTCTCAGCTACAATGTGTGGCAAAGTGGCAGCCCTGAAAGACTTTGGTGTCTTCTGCCCTCACGCACTGGGTGGGATGTGGTGAGGAGCTGTGCTGTTTCGCATGGAACGAGAGCAGAATTTTCCCTGCTGTTCTCTCTGCAGGAGGGAAGGACTTTGCACCACTCCTTCAGCTGGAACACCCTGCTCCTCTTGGCTTACCTCCACACAGGCTGGGGATGGGGGAGAGGGAATATGTCAGTCTTCCCATCCATCTTCAATTCCACCTACATTGTCTTTGGAATGCGAGGTACACTCAACCAATTTTAGGCCAGGAGATAAAAATCGAAGGCCTCTTTTCTTCCTCTTTAGCAAGGAAAGGAAACCCAGCTTCTACTAAGAGGGGACAGAAATCTGTGTTGGTGTCAAGGCTCCCACTTAGCTGACACAGGTAGTTTGTTCTTCCAAAAGGCTCCACCTGGGCTGACACTTGGTGTCTCCTGAGGCAGGAAAAGGTAGAGTTAACACACTGGCAAAGTCAGAGCTGGAATCCTGTTCCTGTTCTGCATAAGCCCATAGGTCTGCAGTGTCAAGGGTCAGGAACAGACTGGGGGAGGTGCAGGAAACCTCCTTTCCATTCTTTGCAAGGGGTTGGAATACTGTCCATTTGCTGTGCTGAGGTGGTGGCACAGTGGGAAACTGCAGCTCCTGGGCTGGGCAGACGATCCCCCATGGGACCCTGCATCAGGCTGTGTGTCTGTCTCTGCTTCTGTGGGGTCTTGGCTCTTGCAGTCATAGAATCACAGACTCCATTGGGTTGGAAGGATCATCCAGCACAACTTCTGGCTCTGCACAGACACCCCAGCAATCCCACCCTGTGCATCCCTGAGAGCGCTGTCCAAACTCTCCTGGAGCTCTGGCAGCCTTGGGGCCGTGACCATCCCTGGGGACCCTGTTCAGTGCCTGACACCCTCTGGGACAAGAACCTTTCCCAGATATCCACCCTAACCCACCCCTGACACAGCTCCAGCCATTCCCTGGCTCCTGTCCCTGTCACACAGAGCAGAGGTCAGGGCCTGCCCCTCCTCTTCCTGAGGAAGCTGCAGAAGTTCTGTGAGCTCTGACCTCAGTCTGCTCTTCTCCAGCTGAACAGACCAAGGGACATCAGCCACTCCTTTTGTGTCTTCACCTCCAGCCCTCACCATCTTCCATAGCCTGACTGGATCCCTCAAAAGGAGCTGGTACTTACACCAGCCTGTTGCTTTATGTGGCACTGTTTGAGATCTGAAGTGTGCCCAGTAAACCGCAAAAAAGAAAAAAAATGCCTTGTGCTCACCCTGTTCTTGCTTCTTGTAGAATAGGTGGTGGTGTTATCCAGTGGGACGAGGAATGGGGCTTTTCGTCCCTTTTCTGTGTGGTGAGTTTCGATGATGGTGTTTCTGGATCATATCTCTGCCACCTTTGAGACCTTCCCTTAGGATTCATGTCACTCCCCAGTAAGACCCTCTGGGTGCTGGCAGGAAGCAGTGCAATACCAAACTGGTTGGTGACCTGGACAAATGGCCAAAGACCTTTCTAGACCTGAGGTGGCAGGAACCCTGCTCCTGATTTACACTGCTGGAATTTCTGTGGCTTGAGGGGAGGCTTTCCTCACCTGTGAAGTGATGGGAGAGCCAGGGTGAGCATTTCTCCCTTTCTCTGGCAGGTGAGTGTTGTGTGGCATGTGGCTTTGGTCTCCTGTGTCACTGTAGTAACAGCAAGGCATTGTTTCCTGGCAACTGTCGGGGTTGCTAAGAGAAAAGTCGGCAGCTTTGGTAGATGTGACATCTCTGACATCCACCACTCACATTACATTGGGATGGGTTTGATGGAGAGAAGACATCCTGGTGGCCAAGTCTCATCTCCTTTGACCCAGCTGAATGCTGGATTTCAGAAATAATTACAGTGTCCATAAGGCAATGCAACTGCCTCCCTGGGAGATGGGGAACATGGATCCTGTTGTTTGCTCTACTTGCCCCATTCAATAACTACAAGTGACACTTCCTGCCCTCTGCTAGGAGATGAAATGAGTTCTGGGAATAAAAATCATTCTCTAGGTCATGAGTGTTATCACTGGCCTGTGATGCTCTGCTTCCCCAGTCCATTTCAGAGGTGGCTTCACTGAGAAAGAAACTTTCCTCAAGCTGTCTGCTCTGCCAGTGATTCATTCTGAAAAGTGTTTGCTTCCCAAACCCACTTGTCCATGGGGTGAAAGCTGTGGTTTGAGCGGGGCATGTGTGAGTGTGGGTGGGGGAAGGAGCAGCAGGTTTCCTGAGGTATTACTCCAGCTTAGCTCAGTGGAATTCAGTGCAGTTGTACCAAGGCAAAACTAAAAGCAGCACAGTGATGAATTGATAAATCCAATTTGCTCGCATCTGCCCACTCGAAGCCAGAGCTGGGGACATCACTCGCTGCTGCTGCGTGCCAGAGCATGTGCAGAGGGAGCTGTTGTGCTCTCTGCAGTGCTCAGGAGACAGATGGTGGAGCCCACCCATTCTCCACAGAGGAGGATTTCTGCAGTGCCGTGGTGCTGGCAGACGGTGCAATAGCAATGTTCTTACATTTCACAGAACTGACACGTCTCAGAAGTGATATTTGATATTTTACCAGCGTTCTCTTCTGGAACCTTTTTACAGCTGCCCGTACAGCTTTTGGCACAGCACTGATGGGGAATAGGTACTGGACCAGCTCTTCCATTTAGGGTGAGAGTTGGACTGCAGGGGAGAAATAATCTCGGCTGCTGGGGTGCTCCTAGGAGAGGAGAACCAGTGAATTGATGAAAATCCCAGCAAACCCTCTGTCTTAGCATAGCATGGGAGAACTTGAGTTGGTTGGGAGCTGGGGGAAATCAGATTTATGGAGATGTCTTCTCTTCCCTAAATGGAAAAAGATTGATTTAGCTGTACAACTGGGACTTGTGACAAGAGAATGAAGCCCAGTACAATTTTGCAGAGGCCATCAGAAATCTTGGGGACATTCAGAAATGCTCAATTTCCCACCAATTTCCTGCAGCTGACAGCACATTTGTATTGACCTTGGTGACAGTGCCAGCCTGGCAAATGAAAAGGACATGCATCACTAAGAGAAGAATTAAATTTGCAAGGAATGCCTTATATTTAATTTTCTGTTACTGCCATTTTTATCTGTCCCAGCTAATCCTTGTGTCCCTAGAAAGCCTGCCCTAGTGTTCCACTTCTGCAGCAGGAATGATGTCTGTGGTCACAGCAGGGGTGGCTTTCTCCAGCTCTTTTGTCAAACGCTGTCATGGACCCCCTGAGCTCCTCATTCCTTTGCCAGCTGTGGGGAGTGTGCAGCTCACTGATGGGGAGCCTTCTGTCTCTTCCTCAGAGCAAGGAATCCACCCTGACCTGACCAGTGCCTGTAGGAGCAGTTCAAGTGGAAGCTGTTCCCAGTTTAGCAGATTCCAAAACAGGTTCCTCTGTGGTGGAATAAGGGGGAGAAGTGATCCCTTCTCTTGCAACTGTGACTTCAGAGATTTTCATCCCTCTGTTTTATGTAAGTATGAGAGCAGCACAGGCACAAGAGGTGTGGATTGCAGGTGCGTGAAATGGCTTCACACAGCCATTGTGTGAAATGTGATATTAAAGATACGGGATATTAAAATGTGATATTAAAGAATGTGATATTAAATTACCCATCGTCTTCTTGATATTTTAAAACAACGTACAGTCTTGCCGTAATTACCAGTGCAATAGTGACACTGTGGGTGCATCCAGATGTAATTAGTGTTTTCTTCTTCTCCTCCCTTCCTTTTTGGTTGTATAAAACATCACTGCAACTCATTTTTCAGGGTTGTGTGCTCATTATTTTACACTGAGTGGCTCTGCTCAGAAGTTGCTACCTGAAATATCCTAGAAGGTGAAGTTGTTTCTTAAAAGAAAGACCAAGATGACCAAGAACAGTCATCTCTAAAGAACTGGTCCAGTAGTCTGAGCAACCTAGAGATGTTTGGAGTTGCAGAGGCTTAGTGTTCCTGAATTGTGGGAGAAAGAAATGATTGGATACCAGACCTGAGTCCTTGGCTTTTGGAGCTGGGCCAAGACAACTTCCTATAATTAAACTGCAGTCATCGTGGGCATGACGACAGCTGGGCTGACCAGGTGCTCCAGCAACCCGTCCTGTCCTCCACCAGAGACGAGGATGGAGAGGGGGCAGAGCGAGAGGGGAATTTAGAATGAATGATGTGACAGGCTGTGCCCCACCGGGAGAGCCTGGGTTTCTCTGGTCCTCTCCTCCCTGGCGGACTTTGCAAGGTCACGGCGAGGCTGCCGTGCTCCCGGAGCCTGTTCCTGCCGGCAGGAATGCGCAGTGCTCGGCTCGGCACAGCGCTCTGCAGCCAAGGCTCGATGACTTTGCAGATGCTGGTGCTGCAGGAGTGACCTGAGCTGAGCCCAGCAGAGCTCTTCCTGCAGGAACGAGCCAGTGGAGCTCAAAGCGGAGTCACTCAAAAAGAATTTGCTTTACAAAAGGCTCAGGATTGATGCAGCTGGCTGAGGTGAGGATGGTTTGTGTTGCAAAGGCAATGGGAATGTTCTTTTGCTCTCTGTGGAGACAGAGGAGCTTGGGAATCATGAGGAAAATGTTACCTAGAGCTCTGTGGGCAGGAGACATTTTGTACCAGCAGCTCCATCCCTATATCCCCAAACAGACCTAAGTCAGGAAAACCTGAGCACATCAAAGTCCTTTTTTTTGGCAGTATGCAGCAGCATTTCCTCTCTGGAGAAGTCCAGGTCTCCAGTTCTGTGCAGACAAAATGTCAGGGCTTCATCTGTCTGTCTCCCTCTCTCCTACCAGTTGAGAAGGCAGCAAGTACCTTTGTAATGAAGGATTAACTGTGCAATCAGATCTGTGTGCCATCCCCACATCCAACACAATCACACCCTGAGCACAGGAAAACATGCTCACAGAATAAATTTAGGTCAGGTTTCAGGCTGCTGGCTTAGCTGTGGCCCTGGCTTCTTGAAGCTAGAGTTCTTGACTTGCTTAGTAACAGTGAAGCTGCGCTGCAGTTCCAAAAAGCAGGACTGGAAAGTGCTGCTCCTGACCTCCCATCTGAAGGACACAGCTCCTGAGCTGGCTGCCACCCTTTGTTTCTCAGTTATGGTCCACAGAGAATCATCAGGGAATCCTAGAATGGCCTGGGTTGGAAGGGATCTTGAAAATTATCTCATTTGAGCCCCTGCCATGGGCAGGGACACCTTCCACTCTCCCAGGTTGCTCAGAGCCCCATCCAGCCTGGCCTTGGACACTTCTACAGATGGGCAGCCACAGCTTCTCTGGGCAACCTGTGCCAGGCCCTCAGCACCCTCACAGGGAACAATTTCTTCCCAATATCCAATCTAAACCTACACTCTTACAATTTGAAGCCACATGCAGGCTTCACCAAAAGCCCTCTAGCATTTCACCCCTTTAGCAAGGCTGGGAATGAGGGAGTTGCTGTGGGGTGGAAGAAGAACTAGGGAGACAGGGCAGTAGAAGCTTGTTTTGAATCTGTGTCCTTGGATGGCAGCCCTACACCAACCCTAAGTAAGGGGACATGGTGACTGGGCAATGTGGGAACAAGAATGGAAAAGAGCTCTGGGCCTTTTCTTTTTACAACATGTCTCCCTAGCAGTAATCCTGTAAGGACTTGGAGTTCCCTCATCCCAAAAACCAGCATTTCCAAGCCAGTGCTGAATGTCCTTGCTTTGCTTGCCACAGGCACAGAGAAAACAGCCTGAGAAAAACAGTAGCTCCTGCTGCCAGCTCTGGAAAGCAGCACTTCTCAGATGTCAAGCAGATCTGAAACATCAAAGGGGCTTCTCCTGAACCAGCTGACCTTTCAGTACCCATATCCTTCCACTAATACCCAGCAGATTATCTTTGCCTTGTTTTTGCTGCTGCGTCCCTGACCTTTGGAAACCCTCACGCTTTGAACATGCTCCATGATGGAAGAGAGGCGGCATTTGAAGTGACTGCTCTGCTTCAGGTGAATTTTCTTTTGGATTTCTGTGACTGGAACTGCTTCCAAGCATGTGTCACCACCCCCACACCTCCATCTGATCCTGAGCTATAGATTAGCACCAGCTCAGGGACACTGAGAAGGGGTTTAGCCCCAGGGGAACTGTGAATTGCTGTGAGTACAAAGTGGCTGTGCTTTTACATGATAAGCTGTGTAAGACCAGACCACCAAGGACAATCATTTCCAGTGGTTTTGCTTCTCCTTTCAACAGTCTCGCTGAAATGCAGGCGAGTGCTGGTGGAAACAGGTACAAAAATGGTGGGTTTGGGGAAGATGCTGCTGGTAGCTTCTGGATGTAACCATGATCATGAGATGAGGCTTAGTGAAGGAAAGCCAGCACAGAGGCGACAGACCCTGTGCCTCCAAGCACTGCTCTGCTGTGTCTCAGGTGTCAATCACTGACCCCAGCACACGGTTCCTAGGGAGATGCACGATGCTGCCACACACAGACTGCCTCTGGCTCTGCTGTCTGCAGCTTTCTCCTTCCTGGGTCTGCTGCTCTGGTCCTGGGCTTTCTCCAGGCACTGCCTCCCACTGCCTTTGTGCTGCTCTCAGTGGTTCCTCTCTTGTGTTAGAATCTGCTGAAATAACTTATACTGCATGAGCAATTCTTGAAATGAGCATTGAGTTTATCCTTAAGGCAGAGGACAGGCACTAGCAGAGAACCCTCAGATTAACACCAGTCCCTGTGGGGAACAAAGGGCAGAAACTGCAATGTGTTGCTCAGGCCATTAGGAAACCCTGGTTTCTTGGGGAAGGGGAGAGTGAAAAATGTGGCTGTGTGAGCCTTGGCATGCTGGACCAAACAGTGAGGGTCAGCCCCAGTTTTCCAGAGCCAGGACCCTGGAGGACTGTTGCATCCACTAGCTATCATGTCATGGTGTGGAAACCAGTGGCTTGAGGCTGTGCCTGCAAAATTACATGTCTGAGTCCCTCCCACTGTCCTTTTGCAGCCCTCCACATCCACACAACTTGCAGCCTTCCAGCACCTGAAGGGAGCCTACAGGAAAGATGAAAAGACTGTTGACAAGGGCCTGGAATGACAGGACAAGGGGGAATGGCTTCACACTGACAGAAGGGAGGTTTAGATTGAATATTAAGAGTGAGTTTTCCCAGCTAGAATTTAGTTTTTAATGCAGGACTAAATCCTTGAATAATGAGGTGGAACACTTCTACAGCATCTTTGTTCCAGGAAGGATACTCAGGTGCTCTACAGACAGCAAATCCATGATTATTTTTATTAGCAGAAACACAGATAACAATGGATTATAGTTACCTCACTTTTGCCATCTTGTAAAGAATCTCAGAGCTGCTGGATGAGACATAGAAATATCAGGCAAAGCTGTACTTGTAGGCACGAACTGCATGAAAATTGGCCTGTTAACTTGGCCTAGTCCCTTAAATATTATTGAAACAAAACTGGACCAATCTAGTTGGGTCATGCAGTGAGGTGGGTGATTTATGAGGTTGGAACCAGCTCAACATCATCTTAATGCCATACTATTAATTACACATTACTAAATTTGATATGTCCAGGAGCACACTGCCTGAGGGCCAGCATTCCCAGCTAATTCAGTGGTTTCTGTTTTTTTTCAAACATATTTCATCACCATAGAAAAAAGACAAGAAGCACTGTTTTGGAAGGTTTCTCTGCTGGCAACAGATAAAGGTAAAATTGAACAGTCATAGCTAATATAATGTCATCTCACAGAATCTTAGAATATCTTGAGTTAGAAGGGACCCACAAGGACCGTCAAGTCCAACTCTGGGCCCTGCACAGAACCAGAGCCAGTGACAAGCATAGAAATGTTTAGACTTTCCCTTCTGGAGCAAGGAAGGGAAGGAAATGGTGTATGACTTCCTGTCCTTCATCTACCTAAGTTTCTGTGAGGTGACCTTTCCAATGCTAATTAAGTTGAGTCAGAGTCTGAGCTGTGACAGGAATAATTCTTGAATGCAAAAAAAAAGCAATAAACATATAGACACAGTTCTGAAAGCTTAAATTGCTCTCCCTGATGCAGAGAAATATCTGTCTGCTAAGGTAAATGCCACCAAACAATGCTGGATTCCTGTCAAAGTGGCAGCTGATGGCCATTCTGGGAGTGTGACTACCAATGGTTCTGCAGCTGCCAGCTTTGGCCAGTTTGTTTCTGCAGCATTCAGGCAGCAGTGCAAGTTGGTCTCTCTCAGCAGAGCTCATTCCAGGGACTGAGGGGTGGAAAATCCCTTGTCCATATCTCCAGCTACACAAACTTCCTCCTGAAAAGGGAAAGGTGTCCTGCACCTCAATTTCTGCATAGGAGGAGACAGCACTTTCCTGTGCCCATAGGGTTTTGCCCCAAATATCATAAAGTTCATGGAATGGTTTGGGTTGGAAAGAACCTTAAAGATTATTTTGTCCCAACCCCATTGCCATGAGCAGGGACACCTCCCACTCGAATATCTCCCGTGCTCTTTTCATGGGAATCATATAAGGACAGGAGCTAATAATTGCTTATAATTGTGGCTTGCAGTTTTAATGCTTCTCATGAACAGCCAGCAAGGGGAATGAGCAAGTGGTTTATTGGTATGGGAACTTGGAAAACCCATGGTGTGCACAGCACTCTGCATCCAAGCCAAGTGGCATCTGGTGATGGATCAGATGACACCTGGAGTACAGAGGAATTTGTGAGGATCACCACAGCATCCTAGAAAGTGCCCTTGAACATACACAGAGGACCTGCTCTATTACAGAGCCAACTACAGTTTCTAGGAATGATATAATCATGTGAAGGGAGACCAGGCTTAAATTACCAGGGCAGCAGCCATTATTTGGAGGAGGCAGCTGAGGTGTAAGCAGATAGCAGTAGCCGGGTGAGCCAGAGTTCACCTGGGTTACAGGGCTCTGTGCATGGCATTAACTGGGTTTGATACAGAGCAGTAGGAGGGATGGGAAGCCAGAAATCCCCTGCAGAAGTGGGATGGCCAGGAGGTTCTGTGTGTGAAGCATGGCAGGAGGTGATCAGTCTCTAGGGACACACTGTCAGGGTCTCTGGGTTGGGTCCTGGAGAGATGCACCGCAAGGAGGATCCCTGCTTGCTACAGCAGAACTGGTGTATGATTCTGCTCTGCAGAGAAACCACAGCAGGGTCCCAAAGCGCTCCATTTGGAGGAAGGGGTGCCTTGGTAGGAGTGGGATTAGTGGGATGCTGCAGGGGAGATCTGGAGATCATGGAAATACTGTCAGCATCAGCAGATCTCCATCCCCTTCCTGCTCATCCTTGACAGACACACTCCATCTGTATTCTCGCCTCAGTCCCTGCCCCTAATGGTACAGGGAGAGCCAAACGGCTCGTATCTTATTTTATATACCTGCCCTATGACTCCTGAGGGGGAGGCAGTTTGTTTCTCACTAGAACTCTGGAAACATGAATTTAAATACAATGTTTTGGGGTCATGTTCTCTGGTGGTGCAAATCAGCACTGCCTCAATTAATTCAATTAGCAGTGCTGACCCTGGAGTCATAAATATTGGTGAGTCTCTCGCTCTGAGCTCTGTGGCAGCATGTGGAAGATTTTTAAAAGAGCAATTTTCCACCCTACCTCCCCCCGTTTTTTCATAGAATTCCAAAAAATGCTAAAAAAATTGTCAGTCTTTGGGTCAAAGTTCTGGAACCAAATATCAGCTGTACTGACTGTGAGTCTGCATCTTAGAGCAACTCACAGATGGACTCAACTGTCGCATTCAAAGGACTTTTTTCACATTAAAAATCCCCTTGAGTTTGACTAACAAATGACAAATAAGCTGTTCCAAGTCCTTATGGGAATTCTGAAGGATAGATCAGTGTGGGGGCATGCAAGGACTCATTTCTTCTTAGAGGAAATCCTGCCACCTCCCAAGTACGGAGAATTGGAACAGAAGGATTCATATCCATAAAAGAAATGTTTCCTGTGCATTTGAGATGGCAACAACAGACAGGATTCCCCATCAGCATACACACATCCTCTACAAATGCATGGGAGTCCCAGAAGGTCTCAGTGTCCAGTATTTTGGGAGGTTTATTATTTTGGGGGAGGGACAGACTTAATTTTAGTTTGGAAGTGCAGCAAGTCTCCTCCCAAACACTGATAGTCAAAACCCATGAGGGCTGGATGTCATTTACCATCATTCCTCACAAGAAATTGAGGACCAGCACAATCGGGATCAGATACTGAAGTAATAACAGCTTTCACAGTAACAACCCATCTTTCATTTCTATATCCTCATGCCTAGCTCACTCAAGTGGCTTCAGATAAATCCTAATTATTATTGAAAAAAATTGTAAGTCAACTTAGCCAAGTGGCAGAAGTCCCAGGCTGGTAAAAGGGTTGACAGGAAAGAAAGTAGTCATTTCTATGACACCTTCCCCTCAAATATGCACATAGGAAAAAAAGAAAGGAAAGATGATAAATTACTGGTCTTCATTCAGCCTTTACTTGAGAGTTTCCTTACCTAAATTTAATAGTTGATTACAACAAATATCAGCATGAACGATGGCACAATGGCAGTTCGTAGCTTAAATATCCAAGTCTGTTTTTCAGAGAAAGGTTTCTGGGGGAATTTATCCTTCCTTTTCCCATTCTCTGTCTCTGCAGTAGTAGAAAATGCAGCATATTCCCCTGCCCTGTGTGATTTTTAGACTGGACATTGGGAAGCATTTCTTTACCCAGAGAATGGTTAGACACTGGACCAGGCTCCCTGAAGGGGTGGTCAATGCCCTGGGTCCATCATGGTTTGAGAGGCATTTGGACAATGTCCTTAACCTTTGGTCAGCCCCGACATGCTCCAGCTGTTGGACTGGATGATTACTGTGGGTTCCTTCCAAGTGAAATATTTTGTTCTGTTTTGTTCTATTCCATTCTATTCTCGCAGTCATTGTCTTCTCTGTGAATAGGGGAAAAGAGGGAATGAGGGTCCCAAGGATGTGGCTGCTCTCTGAGGCCATGTGCAGCAGATTTCAGGTGAGGGGGATGCCAGAGCAGTCCCCACATGATGTTAAGGAACTGCAGATCAGCAGTGAAAGGCATTGACAGCACTGCAGAGGCTGTTGGCCCAGCACCTTCCTGCCTTGAACCTGGCTCAAAACAAACACATAATCTGCTCGTGAGCTCCAAATCTGGTGTTTAGTTTAAAAGCCAGAAGGAACTTTCCTTTCTCCCTGCCTTCCCCTTCTCCTGCATGCAAGCCTTTTGCCTCAATGACTTTGCTGTGTGGGCTGGGAGCAGGATGCTGGGAGTGGGATGTCAGTGTCTGCTTCCCATCCTGCTCCAGGATGAGAACAGGAGAGGTGCCGCTGTGGTGGGAGTGCCATCACTTCCCTGTGCAGGCTCCCACTTCCAGAAAAGGCAGAAGCTGTGTTTGCATGCAGGGCATCTCTGTTTTATGTGTTCAGTAGCTGCACTCCATCTGAGTGTGCATGCTGAACAGAATGCTGGTAGTAGCAGAAATTCCATCAGTTTGAGGAGAATTGTCTCTTACTTATATCCCAGCTAAGAAACTGAAATGGGGGGAGGGGGGTGGGGGGAAGAAGCTTGGCATTTTTTCCAGTGTCCATATGTTTTATTGCATGGACTCTAGCAGATCAAGAGATGTGATTCTGTCCCTCTGCCCCACCCTGCTGAGCCCCCCTGCAGGGCTGCATCCAGCTCTGGGATCCCAGTACAGGAAGGACAGGGAGCTGCTGGAGCCAGGCCAGAGCAGGGACACCAAGGGGATCAGAGGGATGGAGCAGCTCTGCTGGGAGGAAAGGCTGAGGGAATTGGGATTGTTCAGCCTGGAGAGGAGAAGGCTTTGGGGTGACCTCATTGTGCCCTTGCAGTGCCTGAAGGGAGCCCACAGGAAAGATGGAGAGAGACTCTTGACAAGGGCTTGGACAAGGGGGAATGGCTTCACACTGACAGAGAGGATGTTTAGATCGATACTGGGAAGGAATTCTTCCCTGTGAAGGTGCTGAGGCCCTGGCACAGATTTCCCAGAGAAGCTGTGGCTGCCCCATCTCTGGCAGTGTTCCAGGCCAGGTTGGATGGGGCTCTGAGGAACCTGGGATAGTGGAAGGTGTCCCTGCCCATGGCAGGGGGTTGGAACTGGATGATTTTTAAGGCCCTTTCCAACCCACACCTCAGCCCTGGGTGTCCCTGTCTGCAGGGAGGGCTCTGAGCAGGGCCCAGGCTCTGCTCCAGGGGCCCGGCAATGGCAGCAGAGGAACGGGCAGGGACTGAGCCCAGGAGGTTCCACCTGGGCAGGAGGCAGAACTTCTGTCCTGGGCAGTGACCGAGCCCTGAACAGATTGTCCAGAGAGGGTGTGGAGCCTCCTCACTGGGGATATTCCAGACCCCTCTGGACACAATCCTGTGCTCTGGGATGGCCCTGCTGGACCAGGGAGGGGGGACCAGCAGCCCCACTGTGGTCCCTTCCAGCCTGAGCCATCCTGGGATTCTGTGATTCTGTGAGTACAGGTGTTCTCATCATCTGTGTTAAAATCCTAATTTAGAAGCCACTTATAAACTCAATGTTAAATTCTTGGTGTGTGGTACAGACACTGAGGAATGAGGGGAAGTCTCCAGAGCACAAAAGCTTTAGCTTGCAGTCTCCAGTGAGATAGGAGGAACACCTTCCCTCTCAAAGAAGGTGTAACAGGATCAGAGAAGGGGATTCTGTGGTGGTCTGAGCTTGTCTAAAGGATATTGGTGTGAATAACCAGAGAAGGTAAGGAGTTTCCAGAAGGGCCAAAGCAAGCTGCTCATTGGAGAGTTGGTGCTGTAAATGAAATTTGGGTTGTGGATCTCATCCTCGGCCCTGGTTGCTGGATTTTGTTACCACCTCCCTTTTTTCCTGATGGTCCCCCATGTTTTTTGAGGGAGGAGAACAATTTGCAATGGAGTCACACTGAGGTGCTCCGCCTCCATTGCCAGAAGGCTCATTTTGCTTTTATTAACTGCAGGAGTCGAGTGACTGCTTCCAGTGCAACAGTACAGCCTCAGTGTCCTGTGAACCAAAAGGGCCCAGGAGAAAGGGCTGACCTGAGCCTCAGCTGGTGTCCCCTGGCGCCAGACCAACCACACGTGCTCAGGGCGGCTGAGGAGCCTGTCTCTGTGTGCAAAACTAAGCTGTTTGCCTCAAGGGCAGCCTCAGCCAGGCTGAAGGACTTGTTTTAGGATGAGATGGATGCTTCTGTACTTCCCATGTAGTTTTTTTGAAATATTTGCATCAGTCTCCTGATGTGGCCTTGAGAAAGAGAGGAGGGAAGCCTTCCCTGATGTGTGGGTATCCTTTAAGAACCCCAGGCAGGCAATGCTGGCTTCCCATGGTAAGAGTTTCCTGGAGGGAGAGGCTGATCAGCTTCCCAGGGTCACAGCGTCCTGTGGCACTTCTGCTTTGTTAGGATGAGTGTGCCAGGGACACCGAGGCTCAGATGGTCTCTGTTACAGCCCCACTTCTACAGCTGGGGAGAGGCAGCATAATTCTGCTTTACTGCCTTCCCCTGTCTGAAGGCTCAGCCCAGAGGATTTGTTTATCAGCTCTTCCACATGCCACATTTCAGCACAAAAATTCAGCGTGTTACAATGCCAGCGAGGATGACGTTTAATTTTAGCAGACACCTCCTTGCTGTGTGTGGGAAGATGGGCGCTGCTGGGCGCTGAAGCGCACAATAAGGCTGTTATCGAACATTCCCATGCTGGTGGGAATTAGAAGCAGCGCAGTTTTAAAAATCAGCAAAGCTGTGCCCAGTTTAAACCAGTCTGCTTTCCAAGTCTTCATCAGGGGCGTTTTGCATGTGCTGTTCCAAGAGACAAATGGAGGACTGAGGGTCATATTTTCTCTGGAGCGACATCAGTAAATATCTGCTGAGCCCCTGACTTGGAATGCTTATTCCACCAAGTGTGTCAGATTTGCTGCCCTGTTCTGCTGTAACTTGTGCAGTGCCTGAAGCAATGCATAAAACCAGGGCTGGATAAACCAGTGACCAAGCAGAAAAAGGCTCAGTTTCTTGGGAAAGAAGGACTTCTTGGATCACTTCTGGGGGGAGGGAGAGGAAGGGGAAGGAAGGGAAGAACGGCGGCGCGTGAAGGAGCTGTGCAAGAGCGGGTGCAGAGGAGGATGAGTCACCTCCAAGCTTCAGCTTGGGTGGCAAGGGAAGCGCTTCCACCTCCCAAACGCCTCCTCCCCTCGCTTCTTCACCGCCTTGCTGTGCTCAGGTTCTGCAGTGACCCCCAGGTCCGGGCTCAGAGAAGGATGTGGCAGTGCCCCAGTGTGGGAAGGTCAGGGCAGGAAAGCACAGCACCTCCTGCGGGGATGTCACAGCTCTGTGCCGTCGGTGGCTGGCGGAGGACTGACTGGCCACGGGGCTCTGGGAGAGTCTGACTCCCTCATGTTTTATGTAGTCACTTAGCACTCAGCACTGGGGGAGGCAGCACCAGCAAATCAAAACATCTCCAGGTCTTTACGCTCACTTTGCTTGCTTGATGCCCCACACAGAGAAATTATCTCACAGAGCCCACAGCCAAGAGCTTCACAGCTGCATATTGCCAGCACTGCCATCGACACCCAGCACTGGGGGCAGCAAAAGGGACATTTCCCCTTGTTTGAGCAGTGACACTCAGGCATAAAGTCTCAGTTAATTTTCTGGGCTCTTCTGGGTGCTTTATTTTGTCAGTACAAAACCAAAGCACTGCTAACTGGTGATTCATAGCCAAGCTGACAGGCACGGTGACTCAACTCCCAATAACACTGGTTTGTCTCCAGAGTCTGTGGGGTTGCTGAAGACATCCAACTTTCAGGTGGATAAACTTAGGTGAGATGAATCTTATCCCAGGAAGCAATTTCTGCTGCCATCTCTTGCCTTCCTCTGCAAACATCTCCAGTGAGAGAGAGGTGTGCAGTGACTTGTGAAGAAATGTCCTCTTCAGGATGAAGCAGCAGCTCTGAAATGAATGTTGTGAAATGTCAGTGGCTCTGCCCGTGGACCGATGGCCAGCTTGTGAGAGAGTAATTAATAGACCTGGACTGGGCAGTCAGGAGTAGAAAACCACCAGTCTAAATGCTCAGCTTGTTTGTGCCCACAGAAATTCACTTACAGACAGATCTCAGGGGTTACTCTGAAATCCACAGAAAAGTTGTCTCTGTACAAGCAGAAGATTTGCCTATCAGAGCAAAGCAGAGGGATCAGGTGGCTAAATCAACATGAAAACTAACCAAACTAGAACACCCCCCCCCAACAGGCTATAAACAGCATTATTGTTTTGGAAATGCCCACCTCTTGTGACTACTTTAGAATAAAAAAGTATTTCTCTGATAGCATTAATTCTTCATGCTTAGGTGAGGTACTTTTTCCAGACCACCAACACCAGTGAAGATGTCAGATATGCTATACTATCAAAACAAATGCACAAACACACCAGATGTGCATCTTTATTCCTAAATTTCTATTTAATCCTAACTTGAAACCAGCTGACTGGGTGTCTGTTCAGTAAGTCCCAATCAAAGCAATATTACACAAGAGATGACTCCATGGGTTTTAAAGAGAGCTGAAGAAAATGGCTCATATTCATAAATATTAAATGATTTGCTAATTAATTGTTTTCTGTTATTAAACTGCTGAAAAGTTGCTTATTTGAACTTGTTCTGCCATTGGCAGAAAGTTGACTTCAGAAGCTGAAATTAAATACATAGAAACTTCTTTGCAATCACGGTGCAGGTTTGTACTTGTGGTGCTCTTGTGCCACTGACATAATGTGGCGTTTTCCAAACGTGCAACACATTACGGGCCTCTAGTGGTAGAAATGAAAAAAAAAACCTCACTTAGGATCCATCCTAACTGTAACAGTTCCTAATGGCACTCAATGCCAGCCTTAATAAATTACATAATGCTTTCTGTTTATAGATTTGGCCTTGTAATTTGCCCACCTGAGGGAAATGGAAATTCAGCAGAGGTCAGATATGTCAGTGACAATTCTCTGTTAATCTGAAAGAAAAAAAAAAAAAAAAAAGAAAAAGTAAACCAGGTTTAAAAAAAAAAAAAAGAGAAAAGCGCAAGGTGCATAGCCCTACTCTTGCTTGATTAATTAATTAATTGCAGTAGCCAAAAGAGGTAGAATGCTGCAGGTTACAATCATGCCACACCACACCTGCCTGGGCTCCAGCCTTACCACCCTTTTTTCTGCCAGGTCTGTGTGGGCACAGGACTCTGCCAGTCCATCTCAAAACCTGGTTGCTATCACCTCCCTGCCAGATTCAGGTGAGAGTTGTCCAGGAGCATCCTCATTTCAGCCCTTAAAAAAGGAGTATATCCTCCTGCCAGGGTTGGTCTCACAGCATTTAACACTTGATTTACTCAGCACAAATTTATTTATTTTGCACAAAGTACAAGGCAGTGACTAAGCAATTCCCACAGGGTTGTTTGGTGATTAGGTTTTGGTTTTCTGGGTTTGTTTTGTTTTTTTAGTGACAAATTGTCTCTAAGATTACTAATAATATTCTTAAACTCTTCATTTCTGAGATAAATATGATACAAACTTATACTACTCAAAACTCTCAGCATTTTACTACATTTTTAAGGGAGTTAACACTGTGGAGAGGAGTACTATGTGTAGAAAAACCAAACAGGTGAGGAGTGACAGAAGTGATTGAAGGTTTTTTCCCCCTTAGATGTTCTTTATTGGAAAAGGGGGTTTGGTCACTGGTCACTGCATTTTGATGGAGAAGCAGGCAAGTTTGAAAGGCTTCAGAAGAAATCAAACTAAATGCTGTATACCTGGGGACTAAAGAACTGTGGAGGAAAAGCTTAAGGTCATAAAATCTCTGTATGAGCTAAGACTATGGAAGAAATTATGGCAGAAGAGGGTGAAATTCTGTTGAGGGTGGCATTCAAATCAGAACATCATATTTGGCAGTGAATGCGTTCCATTAAGATGCATCATCTTGGGCTTAAGCATCTTTAGGCCCTCTCTTGGATCTATGGAAGGGACCTGGTCCAGTGGAAGGTGTCCCTGCCAATGGCAGGGGTGTTGGAACTGGGTGATCCTTAAGCTGCCTTCCAACCCCTGCTACTCTGTGATTTACACTTGCCAGTCCTGTCCAGGGGATATGTGAGTTGGACCATTTTGGTACAAAAAGTGCCAACATTTCTCAAATATCCCCTCTCATGACCCACAGTGAAAAAAAAAATCTTTAATTTAGCACAATAGTCCAGTTGCAGGGAATCCTGAGTGACATCTCACAGCAGTTCTGCAGCTGCCTCAGGAGAGGAAGAGGAGAAGGGGCCGGCCCTGATCTCTGCTCTGTGTGACCAGGGACAGAACACAGGGAACGGCTGGAGCTGGGGCAGGGGAGGGTCAGGGTGGATATCAGAGAAAGGTTCTTGCCCCAGAGGGTGTCAGGCACTGAACAGGGTCCCCAGGGACCAAGGCTGCCAGAGCTCCAGGAGAGTTTGGACAGAGCTCTCAGGGATGCACAGGGTGGGATTGCTGGGGTGTCTGTGCAGGGCCAGGAGTTGGACCCAATGATGCTAGAATACAAGAGAGTCTGTGATCCTATTGCTAAATCAATTTTTAGAACAGATTTCTTGCAGCTGTTAAATGTTCCCAAGTATAGAAGAAGAGACTGTGATGCTGGAGACATGGCTAAAGACTCATGGCTACATGGGAAAAAAACCCCAAAATCAGGTAATAAAATAACTGGCATAAGTCCCTAGTCCACAGCTGAGCCCTGGCATCCATGGTTGATTTCCAGGCAGCTCAGAGAGAAGGAATAGTTGCCTAGGATCTACAAGATATTCTGATAATCCATTTAATTGAGGTATAAGGGCCCCAACAGAAGTGATTTCCTCATGGTGCTGAAGGGTGGGTTATTCTAATCATTTAGGGCCACAGCTGGTCTGTCCTCTCTCTGAGAAATTGCTGCCATTCATGGGGTGGAAACCTTGCTGCACCTCTCCCACAGTGCTGATGGAGTGTGACCAACTCCCCAGAATGCCACTGCGAGCTCTCCAAGGTGACATGAGGCCCTTCTCTCATCACCTCTTACTGCTGGCAGCTGTTCTTTGGCTAAGACATTGTTCCTGGGGAAGGTGCTGGGCAGGTGAGGCCATGAAATCCTGAAGTGAATACTTTTGTAAGCAGATGGGAGGGATCTGTTGGTGACTTGTGTGGAGGGCGATTCTGGCACTGCACAAACCAGTGTGGTGCCTGCCTGTGCTGGCACTCAGCAGAGTCCTAAATGCATGCCTTTGGAGATACTTTTCCAAGGGGCAGCAGGAAACCTCTAAATCTCTCTTTAAATCTTCTTCCTTACCTACTTAGCTCAGAGAGATGGAACTATCATCTTGGAGCAAATAATTCTTATTTCAGTGCGCAATCTCTGTAGTCTTAAGGAAGCCCGTGAGCCATGTAGACACTCTTTTGCAAAAGGTGGCCCCTTTTTCTTCTGTCTGCTTTCTTTATATCATTAGTTTGGGCTTTGCTAGCTACAGAGTAATTATATCATATTCTAATTGTCTAAATCTCCCCCTGAGAGAAAGTCATTAAAAGGCTTCCTTCATCTGCTCTAAGACAGATGAAGACAAATTGTACACCCTCCATTTTTTCAACAAACAGATAGGACAGGAGTGTGTGACCTGCATACTCACAACCAGGCTTTCTTTCCAAGGTAAGTGCCTGCTCTGTTCTCCATCATGTCTCCCGTGGCAGAGATCACTGTTTTCCTCTCAGAGGGGTGCTTTGTTGCCCTCAAGCTAGGAGAATCCTCTGCCATTGTGTTTTTCCCACACTGGTGTGTAGACAAATCACTGAAGGGCAAGAAGGACTAACCCAAAAACTAAAGCAGCATGCACAGTCCCAAATGGATCAGTTCCAAACTTCCCACAGTAGTCAAGATAAAAAGGAAGGATGAAGTCTATTGAAGTACCTTGAGCTAGCCCACATCATCCCTCAGAATTTGGCATGTAGCCTGGAATTATGACAAGACCAGTGCCTGTAGGCCGGGTTAACTTTCCCTAGGACTTCATGCAGTTGCAG
Source organism: Fringilla coelebs (assembly GCF_963513975.1). Taxonomy (NCBI): domain Eukaryota; kingdom Metazoa; phylum Chordata; class Aves; order Passeriformes; family Fringillidae; genus Fringilla; species Fringilla coelebs. The sequence continues at coordinate 55,403,275 of NC_140033.1, read as the reverse complement.
GGGAATGGAAAGCAGGAGGACAGGCAATTCCTGTGTGTTACTCTGGCTCATTTGTTGCCACCTTTACCAGGACTGTACTTGCCAGCAGCAGCGATGATATTTACAGTTCTTGTCATGAACAGATTGCCTTTCTGTACGGATTCCTAAGAATAAAACAGTAATTAAACCTCATAATGCCTCGGGGAGTTGCAAAGGAGTCATATCACTTTTATAAGGCAGCTCTGCAGCTGTTTGACAGTGTATGGCCCTTCTATTATTGACTGCTTCACCACAGGCCCAAGGAATCTGAACTGGAGGAGTCCCAACCACATTCTTTTTCTTCGATAAATGGAGGGGGAATGGCAGTTTTTTCTTCAGTCAATCACCCACGCTGTTTTCAGAGAATCCCAAAATGGTTTGGGCTGGAAGGAACCTTAAAGATCACCCAGTTCCACCCCCCTGCCTTGGGCAGGGTCACCTTCCACTATCCCAGGTTGCTCAGAGCCCCATCCAACCTGGCCTTGAACAGAGTGTTCATGACGGTGAGAGTAATACATAAAATCCAGCCAAAGTTCTGCCCAGTAGAGATGTTTCCATTTTTTTCTGTGTGGAGGAGTTTGTTGCCTCAGTAAGGATTTCATGTCACTGTCTTTCGTCATGAGTTACTTTAACTCAAGGTGAAATTTTCTATTTCACACATAGATAGAGATTCAGGATGGATCATAACAAAACTGAATCTTTTTTTGCTATTGCAAATATAAGGCAATTTCAGGAAGGTGTCTGCTGTTCTCCATACAGTAATTGCTTTAGAGGACAGAGATCAGAACACTCTGTGCTGCCTATTGGCTCCAAAATCCACCATTGGAAGTTGGAAAGTCAAACTGCTCATTTTCTGGCTCCTATAAATATCTGCTCTATTTGGCTTCCAGATCACTGGGAGCAGATGTACCAGATCATCAGAGGGGGAAAAGAGGATTTTGCATTCTCAATTTTTATTGCTGCCATAAATACTTTGGTAGTCTTTGCATAGGGAATCAGACTCTGCAGAGCCTGCAATCTGCATGTTAGACATGATCTAATGCATTGCAGGCATGGGCAGGAGAAAGGCAGGAGCAGGCAAAATGGGAGTAAAAGGTGAAGTAGAAAGAGTTGGGGATACATAATGGTCTGGTGAACCACCAGCGATTTGCAGGCATAATTAGGGGGAAAGGTTTGATGATAAAAAGGAGCCATAATAATTTCTGTGGGGAGGTTTCTCCAGGTGTAGGGCAGGAACAGAAGGGGATGAAGGCACAGTACCATCCCAGAGGATCCAAATGAGTTTAATTGGGTGATCCCATCTTTGCAGAGGGAGGATGATATGGGTATCTGCCAAGCAAACAAAAAAAAAGGAAGAGTTGTCCTAGACTTTCAGAATCCCCATGAGGCTAACAGATGTTGATGTGGTAATTCAGAGCATCTGATTTTAAAAACAGAGTACACATTATTTTCTTTCAGCAGCAGCATTGCAATTACAAGAGCATCCTCTTTCCTACAGTGTGAACCCCAGACATTTGAAGGTGGTCTGCACGACATTTGTGCACCATTTGATGTCTCTCAGTTTCTGAAGCAGCATCTGTTATGACTGGCATGTTTGATCAGCTGAGTGCAGAAATAGGAATATCAGAAACTAGAGGGGGAAAAAAATTTAAAAAAAAAATCCCTTCTCGAATGGTAGTGGATGTTCAGTGGCAAGCTCTATTAAGTGCTCTCCCTTCAATAGGAACAGCTGGTCAGAATTAATTTCTCAGCTCAGTCAGCTCAGTGCTGTTGGTGGGTTTGTGTGGGAGTGAAATGGAAGAGGAAAGTTCTCAGAAGCATTCAAGAATTACCAAGAGACAGGTACATGGAGATTCTGTATTCCCTTGGTTAGATGGGAAGACAAGAGACAGCAGTCATCAGCACTATACTCTCATTACGTGGGTACTGCACTAATTACAGCAGGAATTCAATCTGTGCTCTGCCCGTGGCTCCAGCACTTTGGAGATGCCATGGGGTCTGGGTTTGGAGATCCACAGGCGGCATCTACTGGACAATCAAGTTTGTTCTGTGTTCTTTGTAGAGCTCTAGGACTAGAACAACATTCCTGGCATCCCTTGGATGTGTAAATGAAGGCTCATTATCTTCTCTTTCTTTTGTCTTCTCACTCCTTTTATGCCAATATCTTGGCATGATGGTAGCAACAGGTTTGGTTTTTGGTTTGTTTGGTTTTTTGTTTTTATTTTTGGAAGAGGTTGTTTTAGTCAATTGATCAATACATAATCCTAAGCTCGTTTCTGAGAGGTTTTTGGATGATGCATTAAGTTTTGGGATCAGCATTAAGTCCCTTCTCCTTGCCAGTCACAGTACAATTTTGAAATAACACTGATTCGAGACGTGGTGAAAATACAGCAGATTTTGAGATGAAAGCCAAAGGTTTATGAGTTCTCTAGGCCTAGGAGTTACTCAGGAATGTATTTTTGGAGACAGTGCTGTTTCAGGCTCCCACAACCAAGACTGACTGACTTTTGATCATAAAAGCACATCACAAGAGAAGGTTCTTATCTCAAAGAACTGATCAAGTAAGTAGGCAAGGCTGACAAAAGGTGGGTCTAGAAGCAAAGAGGACTCAGTTCAGATGCCTGTACATAGGCAGGTGTCCAGTGCCAGTGGAGATGCCTTAAGGTAGGTCATGTGGATAGATCCATAGATGCATGTGGATCTCACAGATATGACACAGAGTTTGCAGGAATCTCTTGCCTCCCAGAACAGTGGGAGCTCAGGTGAGATACTTGGGGCACCCTGAATGTCAGCACATTCCTCTGTGTGGACAGCTGGATCAGCCTTTAAAACTCTCTTAAGCCTTGCAGAAGTTCATTAGCTGTAGACACCTACATTTAGGGCTTTTATTAGATGGTTCACACTTGAAATCAATGGCCCAAAGTCACAAAGACTGCTGCAGAGCCAAAAGTACCCTAGTTTGCAGCCAGATGGGTGGAACATGGCAGATTTGGCTCTCCACTCACTGCAGGTCACCTTCACCACACTCCTGTTGGAGAGACAAGGTTTCCTTCTCCTTCACAGCTCCGGGAACTGAGGGACGGAGAGACTGAAATGACTTTTCTGAGACCCCCTATGCGTTAATCAAACTGAAAAATCTATGCTGGTAAAATTAAAATACTGGGGTTTGAGACCGTAATTTACACAAGAGTTGATGCAATCTCCCAGTCCTATGCACAGAGACAGTCTGCTCAGTACCTCTGCCAAAAACCCCTTCCTGTAATCCCTTCTAAACCTTTCAAGGTCTGTGCAGTTGGTTGCATGGTGCATAAGCGAGGCAATCAAGAAACAAAATCCCTGTGCCAGAAGCATCTTCAGCTGCTTCACTGGGCCTCTTAAGGGCTTCTTTTTGCAGTGAGTTTGGATTTTTTTCATTCACAAGAGCTTTGTGGATTAGACCCAGATGTACTGGAAAGTTTGGTGAGGTCTTTAGAGTGTTTAGTGGTGGCTGACTGTCACCTGAAACCACTGTATTTCCCCAGAAACATATATAAACTGGTAATTGCATATTAGCAAAACTAACTCAGTCATTCAATTATTATTCTGTGGGAAATTCCATGGCTGTGAAAACATCTATTATTGTTTTCCCCATTGTTGAGAGAGTACTCATAAAACCAGCTGTCATTTATTTCTGTTGCGAGCAATTGAGAGGTGAGGTGGTTGTTAAAAAGCATGAATTAGGGTAGATGACATGAACCTCCCTTGGTAATACATTCACAAAGATACCATGTCAGGAGTTCAGAGCTTGCTCTGGAGCACATTTGCCAAGGAGCAAGGTAGTGCTTCATCTGCTGGAAGTGCTGACAATACAATCCTTGAACTTCTCCTGACTCGTAAATGTGTTATCCCATAAGCAGTTTGTTTAGCAAGAGTGCAGATGTAGATATGAGCTGAGGAAGAGATCTGTGGGTTTGTCACCTTCCTTCCTGTTCTGTGGCATCCTCAAGTCTAATATTTACCTCTCATTGAAGCCAGTCCCATACGTAAGTTCCCAGTATTTTTTATTATCTGCATATAAAACACTACATCTGAATATCTGCATGCATCAAACACTCGAGCAGCTTGATCCACTTGAATTGCATAGGAAGCGAATTTGGTGCCATTCAGGACTTCCAAGGGCCAGGTATGAGCAAATTTTGAGAAGGTATCTGGCCACATCAAAAGGTTGTGGTGCCTTAAGTGGTTAGATATTCTTTGACCCAGCTTGAAATTTCTGCTGCTGTTATTTGGTGTTTTGTTGATTTGAGCAGGTTGGTGATATAATTTGAAGGTGTGTTCTGCTGCAGAAGGGATCAGAGAATCACAGAATGGTTCGGGGTTGGAAGGAACCTCAAAGATCATCTTGTTCTTCTCCCTGGAGAAGAGAAGGCTTTGGGGTGACCTCATTGTGGCCTTCTTGGCCCTGAAGGGAGCCCATAGGGATGATGGAGAGAGACTCTCCAGACAAGGGCCTGGAGTGACAGGACAAGGGGGAATGGCTTCACACTGACACAGAGCAGGTTTAGATTGGATATGTGGAAGAAATTGTTCACTGTGAGGGTGGTGAGGCCCTGGCACAGGTTGCCCAGAGCAGCTGTGGCTGCCCCATCCCTGGCAGTGTCCAAGGCCAGGCTGGATGGGGCTCAGAGCATCCTGGGATAGTGGAAGGTGTCCCTGCCCTTGGTAGGGGGTGGGACTGGCTGATCTTTAAGGTCTCTTCCAGCCCAAACCATTTTGTGGTTCTGTAATCTGCCAAGTCTCTGCTGTGGGGTTCAGAGCAGCACCATGACATAGCCTGTGTATCCAGATGAGAGTGGCCCCTTTCTCCTTGCCTTTCTCAAGCATTAGAACAGGTCTCCTTTGGTAATTTGTGCTTTTAGTACAGCTCTGGTTGGAAGCAACAGCAATCACAGGACCAAAGAGCAAAAGCTGCACAGTGTAGAAGCCCTCAGGATTGTTTTCCTGCTGATACTTGCTATTGATAATGACTTTGTGGCAATCACCTCTAACTGTACTGAAGATAGCCAGGTTTTTCACTGGTTAATATACTTTTTAATATCTGATGGAGTTGTCTGAGCTGTCACACATTCTACACAACTGAGTTCCTTATTACTGTGCCTGTCATTCATGTTCCTGCAGTCCCCTTTTTTCTTGCCAAGTCACTGAATGAAAAACCCAATTCACTTTGGCACTAAGAGCTCCCCTAATACTATTTCAGTGAAGGAGCAATGTCGGGGGTTATTTTTCTACTGAGTTCTCACTGAAAGTAAAAGCCCTGAGGCTTTTGTGTGCAGTCCCTGCAGAGCTGCCCTCACAGTTGTGCTGACATTCATCAAAGGACACCCATTCCTGGAGTGTAAAAGTACCACATGGCTGAGGACATCTCTCCATCTGCCAGCCGTGCTAGCGAACATCTGCAACAGCACCACTGGGAATACTTCAGGAAGAGGGAAGGTTTTAAAAAAATGAAATATGTTTCATGACATTAAAAACTAACAAATAAAACCCCCAGTTTTTGGGAACAATGAAATTGTTTGCCCCAAATGACATTTGTGAAAATTCACTGTAGGTGATTATTTTTTCACCAAGGTAAAAAACATTTGATGGAAAAGTTTTGTGTCTGTAATTCTGAGTCTTATACATCAATATAAATAACTCAACAAACTTAAAGTACCAGATGGATATAATAAAATACAGTCCCATCTACATGTGACAGATAGAAAGGACTGGTCTGATTTATCACTTCCATTGATTCACACAGATAAATCATTGAACCCTTTTTAGGACTGGGGCACCAAAAATGTAGAAATGAAACCTGCTGGTTCATGAGCAATTAGAAAACTTCAAGGAAAGGTCTTTACAGAAAGCTCTGCAAGAAAGAAAAAAAAAAAACAACAAGAACAAAGTGTGTAAAATTCACTATGATTATAAAGTTCACTATAATTGTAAAGTCCACAATAATTGTCTCCCTGACCCTGGGTCAGCAAAAACCCAGTATGCTACCAAAGGTCAGTCAAACCTTCTTCTAGACTGGATTGCCCTGACTCCCAAAAGTCAAAATCTTCATCCTAAATCACCTTTCCCAAAAATATTTGTTTAAATTCTTTCATGGTTTCCATAAATCATAGATATGCAGTAGCTGTCCAAGAGCATCAGCACATGATGTCTTTCAATGAAAAACTCCCAGCACATGATCTGCCTAATTCCAAAAGCTGCTTTGAAAAGCTAATCTTTGGTGCTTTGCCTTTCAAAAAGGTTTGTTATGGATCTGGTGACAGACACAATGCAGTGCTATGAGAAATGGTGCTACCCTCTAGTTTATTAGGAGTTTGCTAATGATCTGTGCCCACTGGGAAAAGAAGAGGCTGTATCCACACCCCAGGTGGCCCCAGGTGACCAAGCTGAACCCCATCACTTGGCTTTGGGCTGTTTCTCGGAGGGTGGGGGTCCAGGGTCCTGGTTCTGCATCGGTGCCCCCACGTGGGACTGACTGACTGCAGCTCTCCGCATTTTCCCTTGGTGCAGTTGCTGGAGATCGCTTGGTATCTCTGTCAAACCCCTCCGAATATTCTCCTGTCATTAAAAACAGTGACTCCCCCAGGGACACAGGCTGGATATGAGGGGATGACTCCAGCTGAGTGGGTGAGTGAGTGAGTGAGTGAGTGAGTGAGTGAGTGAGTGAGTGAGTGAGTGAGTGAGTGAGTGTTCTCTGCTCCTTCATTTGGTGTTCTGGACCTGTTTTGGGCACACAAAAGACTGGCTGTCAGCCCCTTTTGCTGGTCTGAAGGAGTGCTCTAAACAGACTGCTTTCCAGCCATGATCCCTCGTCTTTTACTGAATGCAAAGCTGTTGTGGCATGTCCTGAAGAAACCTGCAGAAGAAAAGCCGGCCCGGTTCTCACTTGGCCGGGCCGGGCTCCTGAGCGTGGCACTAAAGGTCAATGGTTCACTCCTGTGGAATCCCAGGAATCCTCTTCATTCCTTTCCCTCTCCTTTCAGTCCCTTAATCAGATAAACCGTGCGGGGAGAGCCGAGGCGGGGGTGGGGATGTGATGTAACCTCTTATTCCGGCAAAGTTGCGCGACAGCCCCGCGGTGCCCGCGGCTCGCGGTGGGGTTTTGGTGTCCGCCGCTAGGAGACTGGAGAAGAAGCCTGAAGATCCACCACAGCTCTGGGATACACTCACCGCCAGGGACACACTCACCTCCCCTGTGCAGAGGAAGGCTGGGCGCTGTCTGCAGCTCCTGGTCCTGCCGGCTCCAGCGACGCCGAGAGCGGCCGAGGACAGCCCTGGAGAAAGGAATGCTCGGAGCGGCTGCGCTGGTGCGGTGAGTCCGCTCCTCCTTCCTGCCTTTCCCAGCGGGTTTGGGGAAAAGGAAGGGAAGTGGAGTGAGCTGGAGTGCGTGTGGATTTTATGGGGACTTGTAAGCGTGTGGAACCCTTGCGGGATTGACTCTGAACCCGCTGATAAATCGCCACTAATCTGGGCGCTGGCAGGGTCCCCCCGGATAACGAGGGCAGGTGGCTCTGGGTCAGGATGGGTGTGACACTTCCCAGGGTCTCCGGCTTTGTGTCAGAGAAACACCCCAGAAAGGAGGTTGACTCTAAGGATTAACTGCAGGAGAGAAATTTGGGGGTGTCTGTCCCCGAGACGATGTTGGGCGTGGGTGTCACAGTCTGTGAGGAGGGGTCAAAGGAGAAAATGTGCTTTTCTCAATGCCCGCAGGAGATGGAACTGGGAGGAAGCTGCTCCTGTGTATTTGCTAATGGAGAGAACTGGATCAGGTAGCTCAAGCTGTTGAAACTGACTGCAGAAAAGTGTTTTCTAGAAGAATTTCCAAGTACCTTTGAAAGCATCTCCCTACTAAAGGAAAGAAGGGAAGAGGAGAATCATCATAATGTGTATGAGCATTCTACTTTATATACTATTTTACAGAATCTATACAAGATGAAACAAAATTAATGTATAAACTGGGGCCTCAGGAAACCAACTAACCAGCTCTGTTAATACCTCTGGAGCTGCAGCAGCGCTGAATGAACCCCTAGCTGCCTTCCAGCACTGGGAATATCCAATACTACCTGCAGAAAGATGCAGTTATGACACTTGGTGTGTGTCCTCACATGAATGTTGTGCCCACACTGCTTTAGGAAAAAATGCCATGTGACTGATTTCCCAGTGGTACTGGCAGTTCCCGCCGAGATCTGGCAGATCCCATACAGCTGCTCAGAGCATTTTTTAGAGGTGAAAACTCCATGAAATATCAAAATCTGGAAATCAAATAATAAGTTATTTAAATTTTTAAATAAATAAAATCTGGAAGTTAAGTAGCTAATCATGGTGGGGGGGGTATTGCATTCTCTTTCTTCCTTTTTTAAAGGGGACTTTAATCCTGATCTAAAAGTTAAATTTTTAGAAAGCTAACTATTATCCTTTCATTAGCTGTAGTTCTGAGCCGTTGTCTAAAGAGCTTCCTCATTCCTCACTCAGTCAAGTTAATTTCTTTCCAGAACTTGGGATGGCTTCAACTTGGCAGAAAATTCAGGAATTCTACAACTGGATTCTTGAAAGTGGAGGTAGGTAGAGATGCTGTCTAAAATGGGAATTTCTGCATAAACAGCATGATCATGAAAACCTAGAAGGAATGCAATCCACATTTTCTTCACTAAGCAGATTTCCAGTTTTCCTTCTCCATGATCACAAACTTCCCTTAAGTCTTGAAATATATCTCATTGACCCTCCAGTTGGATCACAGTAAGGAATGAAAGGATGGGGAATTTCCCAGTGGGCGAGAAGCAATAAATGCCTGGGATTGTCTGTTGAGTCTGGAGTACTAAAGGAAGTGATTTTTTTAAATGCATATTCATGTGTCATGGGAAAGCTTAGTTGACTAATGAGTTAGTACTTTGGGGGTTAAACTCTTTGTGGTGCCAGGAAAACCTGTTATCAAATGAAATATTGGCAGTAACCACTCCTCAGTGCTTGAGATTTGACAGCTTGCAGTGAGGAGACATCAGATTTTCAGTCGTTAAAGGCTTGATTTGGTCCCAAAGGGCTGTGATGTATCTCTGGATGTAAAGAAAAGCCACAAAATGCCATGAAGGTAGAACAGCAGGCTTGCAGGAGGAAGACAAGAGGCATAATGCTCAGTAAATGTTTCAGGACTTGAATTTCACAAGAGAGTGTAAACTGTGGTTCAGGACTTCTGATGCTAAATCTAGAAATGGAATATCAAAGAGCTCCTGACACAGCCCATAACAGCCACCATAAAGAACTGGAAGGTTTAGAAGGGAGGAGGATTGTCCATACTGGTACAGCATTTATAAAAAAAATGAAGGGGTTTGACAGAGCAGTGATCACACAGGAAAGGAAAGCATGAATGGTACCTGGGATGTTTTTGCTGATATAATGTATCCTGGGTGATAGCAGGATTAGGAGGAGGTGGCATGACAGAAAATCTCTTCATCTTCCCTTTGCTGTAGGACCAAAGAGCTGTTTCAGCAGGGATAAGTGTTTTGGCATTTCCCAATGAATTCATGCTTCTTAAGAGAGCCCACTGTATGGACAGATACAAAAATGAAGGAGTGGAGAATTTCAGATATCTGGAGGATTGTAAGGAATTAACACCAGTGATTAAAACACTTTCATTATAAAGCTGTAAATTTACACTCCTGAGGAGCCACTGTTGCTTTGACTGCTCCTGTGCCTCCCCACACAGTGTCTGGGATCACTCCTCTCATCCAGGGAGGGCTCCAGCTCGTCCCAGGAAAGATCTGCCTTCCAGTACTGCAGTCCATACCCAAAAATTGGACTAAAACCTTTGTGCTAAATCTTCTTGGCAGAGTCAGCACAGAAGGACTGAAGTGCAGTTTTGCAAAGACACAAAGATACCAATTTTCTTTCTGCAGCGAGCGCACCGAAAGGAAGCATTTAAACACAATTAAATATATCCTCCCCACGCTGTGTGGAGGTGCCAGCTGTGGCTGTGTGTTTTGCTTCTCAGATCCAAGGACAGACCAGTGGCCACTGGTTTACTCCCCACTTCCAGTCACCCTGGTCTTCACCTCCTACCTCTTCATGGTGGCACTGGGACCGTCCTGCATGCGGCGGCGGCGGCGGCTGGAGCTGCGGGCTCTGCTACTCACCTATAACCTGGCCATGGTGGCATTGTCCAGCTACATGTTCTACGAGGTGAGGAGGCAGGATTGGCTCCTAGCTAAGCACCTGAGAAGGGTTTCAATTCCAGAGCCTCCAGATTCCAGGGTTTGAACAGCTTTTGCTGATGGACTCTGCTGAAGGGAGTGGGAGCTTGCTTGGACATGTCCATGTTTTGCCACAAGAGGAGAGTATTGTCCTGCAGTGCTTGATTTCCTCCCATTTCTCAATCCCCATTGATGAAATTAACACATAATTTCATTCATCCTGAAGGAATGAATTGCAAGTTGAGCATTCCCCACTAGGCACAGATTGTGTGGAGGATGTAGAATGGCCTCATTTCGCCTCGAGTCTGGCTGGTGATGAATCCATCTCTGAAGATGAAAACCACTGGACTAGTGGAAGGTGTCCCTGCCAAAGGCAGGGGGTTGGGACTAGGTGATCTTCAAGGTCCCTTCCAACCCCTTAACATTCTATGAGTTTCCAAAGTTGGCATTCTCTCCAGGAGTGCCAAGCACTCTCTGTCTTCCTGCTGCTGAGAGTGTTAAGAACTTTTTTTTCTGTTTGTTCTTAATACATAAGCCTTTCTACAAGCCTCTTTCCCCAAGTTCATGTAGGCCACTGAAAATTCTTTGAGGGAACATGACCAAATAGGTTTCAACAAATATGCCCTTTTAATTTGTTTCACAAGTGTTACATTAACACTAATTGCTTTTGGTTTTTTTTAACAAATGCTGCTCCATCTGAGGACGAGTGTGCAAATTGCTTTTCTGTGCTCGATTGTTTAGTTGCACTGCTTACTTGGTCCAGTTTTTGGCTTTCCAATGAACAGGCAAATGCAACCTACCAAAACAGAACAGCCTGGTATCTTTGCAAAGGAGAACAGAGTCTCTCAGAGACACTCAGAAGCCTAGAATTCAGTATTCCTGCTGAAGTAGTTTTGAGCCCTCCAGTGATTACACAAAGAGTTACAAATCTTCCCAGGCCCACTTTGCATTTTTTGAGATTTCAACCAGGATGTGAAGTACTTTGTTTTACATTTATACTATTTGTTCATGGATTTTCTGTCAGTAAATATAAGACTGAGACCTCACTACCTTAGCATTAATATGCCCATCTTTTTTGGAACAGATGGCATTGAATAGAAATTTGATTTCTATTTGCTTTATGTCTGTTTCAGTTTCTGGTCACTTCAGTCTTGGCCAACTACAGCTATCTGTGCCAGCCAGTGGATTACAGCCGGAGTGAGCTGGGAATGAGGGTACAGTTCTGGAGAAAGCTTGCCTTAGGCCCTGCCCTCCCATGGCTAGGCAGATTCTTTTGCTCATAAATAGCACTTTGCATGGCTAAGAAGGCTTTGACTCCAGTTTGTTGTTGCCTGTAAATCTATTCCACTAAACTGTCTCCTTCAACAGTTGTTGCGCTTTGCTTTAGTTCTCTAAAATTAATAATCTCAGTCAACCCAGCCATCTAAGTTTGCTCTTTGACCACTGCAGAGAGCGTGATCTTACCAGCTGAATTATCAATATTGCAAATTATTTATTGCAATAGATGTGATTCTTCACATGGATTATAAGGATTCTGGGTGATCTCTTCCAACAAGAAAACTGATTTTTATATCCTCTGCCTTGTATGAAAGAAATCTCACTCAACCCTTCTTTTAACAGAGGGGTTTTACTAAAACTATTTCTTGGTCATCACAGGGGTTTGGGTCCCACCAGGGCCAGCTTTCCAAAAATGCTGCATGAGGTTTTTCTCTTTGAATTTGGAGTTACGATGCCTTGCTTTTCAGTTTTTCAGTCTTGCCATCTGAGGAAAAAAAAAAAAAGGGACCCCTTAATTTTCCCCCCTTGCTGCAGACCCCGGGTGGGCAGGGACACAGCGTGGTTGCAAGTGTGTTGATTTTGGGTAAAGCTCTAACCGCCGTGTCTTGTGCTGCCCAGCAGATGGCAAGAGTGTGTTGGTGGTTCTTCTTCTCCAAAGTCATCGAGCTGCTGGATACGGTGAGGAGGGCTCAGCTCCTCAGTGGGACCGGGGCTGGACACAGATACTTCTTTGTCAGAAAGGGGCAGCGTGCCAGAACTGATGTCCTGGGTCAATCCTGTATTGATTCGCTGCCTGTCTCCATCCCTTGGCTGCCTCCCTCCCCAGCACCCTTCCTGAGGCTGGGCACAGCGCTAGGGGAGAGGCTTTACCCCTGGCTGCTGCCAGGTGGGTCCGCAAAATTTTAGCTGCTGGTGGCACACAGGTTCTGCTATTGCCTAGCTGGCTGATTAACAGTGGGGCTGAAAAGGAGCTGGACAAGTCCTGGCATCTCTGCTGCCATGGATTTTCCCAGAGCTCTGCAGTATAGGTTTGTGTTCTGGGGGAATTTAAAGTCCACCTCTTAACAGGTGTCCTTCTGCACTATAAATGAACTAAGTGACTGGACAAGGCCTCTGCTTGGCCAGCAGATGACAGCTGTGTCCTAGCCTGGAATTTCACAGCTCTCTGGGGTGTAAGTTGACAACCCACTGAAAAGTGAATAAACATGTGGATCCTGCCTAGGCCTATTGCCAAGGTTTTGGCCGGTCCCCTCTCTGTTTGCATCAGCAACAAAAGCAGCTTTTTGCCAGTCCTGAGTGCCTGAAAAGCAGATTCACTTTTTGTTGTGTGTGTGTATGAATGTGCATGGTGAAATGCAGTGACCTAACAAGTATTCATCTGGCAAAACCATTCTCTTTACTAATGCAAATTCCAGGAGGGTTTGGCCATTCAACACAGTGGATTTTCTGTGGGTTTTGTCTGGGAGCAGTAAATATACAACCTATGTCCTGAAAAGGAGCAGATCCAAGCAGCTGTGAATTGTGTGGAGGCTCAGTCAGTCTCAGATGTGTCTTCTTTGGACTTTGGGCCCTGAATCCAGGCATAAAAATATTTGGGGCTTTGTGGAAGAAATTCTGTCTTCCAGATTCCCCTATAAGTTCTACTGCATTTCACCAGTTTTTGTCAACAGCAGAAGAAATGGGTTTGGGAGATTCAGACTCATCATTTGCTATTTTTATAACTTTTTACTGTGGAATTTTTGTCTCAACACATTGACTCAAGGTTTTCCTTTGCCTGGCTTCTTTCAGGTTTTCTTAATTCTGCGCAAGAAACAAGAGCAGGTGACTTTTCTGCACGTGTACCATCATGGCTCTATGCTCTTCAACTGGTGGTCAGGGGTGAAATACGTGCCTGGAGGACAAGGTATGCTTGTAAGAAATGCTGCTGCAAGAAAACTTTGTATTTCTCATGGCTTTTTTGGGCCGTGGAGGTAGCATTAACAGTGTAGATGGGCTGACTGGCAGGTAGGAAGCTCACCTACTTCCAAAGGTGAGAAAAACATGTGCATTCCAGATGATCCCATCTGCTCAGCTTTTGGGGCTATTTAGGCTACCCTGTTCGCTGCCTCACCCAGAATAAGAGTGTGCCATCAGAGTGGGTCCAAACAGAAATAAATAACATCCCACAGAAGGTCAGTGTATATCTCCCCCCCACTCAAAGGCCCTGGAGCAGCAGCCCAGGTTCTGGCTCTGTTTCCTGCTCTGGCTGTGCCCATTTCTGGGCTGTATCCAGAACGCTGCCCCTTTTTGCTCAACGGGAAGAGAAGCATCTGGGTACCAAGCCACTCTAGGTGGGCCCTATCCAAGATGCTGGGGCATTCTTTTTTTAGGAAATCATTTTGGCTACACAGCCTTGACACCAGAATGGTGTGAAATGCTTAGGTCAGACAATCAAAGTCTCTCCTCTGCCTTTGAAGCCCTTCTCTGCCTCTGAACACTTGATATGGGATGGGTATATCATGGATGCCCCAACCCTGGTAGTGTTCAAGGCCAGATGAGATGGGGCTTTGGGGCAACTCTAGTAGGAGATGTGCCCTGGGGGTTGGAGCTGACAGCCTTTAAGGTCCATTCCGATCCAACCCATCCAATGATTCTGGATGCTGAAGGAAGGGAGAAGCTGATGTGCTTCCACGGTGTCCTGGTTTTGCACGGGAAGTATGAGATCCCAGGTGGAATGTTCATGCACAGAGATGGGTGTGGTGTGTTTTGGAAGCATCATCATAGTGGCTGTGAGCCCTTCACAGGGCTAGCCTGGAATGGGTCGTGTGCCTTGTTCACCTTCACTTCTTTACTCCTCAGCCTTCTTTGTTGGGATGCTGAACTCCTTTGTCCACATCTTCATGTATGGCTACTATGCCCTAGCCAGCCTGGGACCGTGGATGCGCCAGCACCTGTGGTGGAAGCGTTACCTGACCATCTTGCAGCTGGTAATTAGCTCCAGGTGTTCACCCCTGCCCTCCCACAGCTCAGGTGTGATGGCCCTTGCTGTCTGTCACCTCACTGCCTCTGTTTGCTTGCTGCTCATGGGGGGCAGCAGGTCCCCATGTGCCCTCATGTGCCACTCTGAGAGGTGAAGCCATGGGTCACCCGCTCCAAATGCTGCTTTCACAAGACTATCAGAGGCCTTCAGTGACCATTTCAAATTAATTATCCACAGCTTTGTAAGGGGAAGGGAAGAGAAAAATTAAGAATTGGATTCCTCCTTTTTATGTTGTATACGGAGCACTGAAAGCAGAGCTTGATGTGGAGAGGTGGGGACAGTGATTCAGGGAAACTTTGGATTCTCAATAAGGCAGCAGACTGGGGAGCCTTGATTCAGTTCCTTCAGAAAGGAAGGGGGTCTCTACCTGCAGGCAAACAGGCAAGCTAAAGAGAAATATGTGAATTTTACTTTTTCTCTAGAAAATCCCTTTGGATTTTCTTTCCTTCATCTCTGATGAAGTTACAAATCTGGGAAACCCCGTGGGTTTTTTTTGAGATACATAAATGCAATGGTCCAGACAAGGACAATGGTTGTAGGAGAGATTTTTCCCCTCAGAGAGAGGCTTTGCAAACCAAAAGTATGCAGTTACAAGGGAAGAGGAAGAGGATATGTGTAAAACAGTGGTGCAGTGAAGACTGCTCCAGAATTCTCACTTAGCCTGCATGGCAAAGCAGAACAAGAAAGCATTGCATGAAATAAGAGGGCATTTCTAATGCAAATTATAGCACAGGAAAAAAAATATTTAATAGCTCTTTGGTAGGTAGAACTAATTGCTTCAGGGTATTGAGACAGGTGACTTAGAAAAATACAGAAAAAAATGTTGAATGTTTTAACGAATAAAGGTAGTATCTGTAAATGAATAAAGGTAGTATCTGTAGTTCCTCTCTGCAAGTTAAAATACAAATCAAAATAATTATGGGTATTACAACCTGATTACCACTGGCGAAGAGGAATCTCCCTCCTTCAGTTTCCATATTCCAGCATCTCAGTTACTGCACTATGGCAGAGAAATGGGCCAAGGGCAGGAGAGGCTGGATTGGTTAAACCTTCAGGTTTGAGGGACATCTTTCCTGGTGGGAAGACACTGTTAAACTTGAAAGGAAGGTTCCCAGGGATGTCAGGAGAAGCAAGCAGGTGATTGTGTGGGTTGAGGACACTGCTAGGATGTTGTGATATCTGTGATGGTCTCAGTGGCCAGCTGAGGTGTAGGTTCCCTAATCTGGCTGCTTCTTTTTTCCACCTCTTCCAGTGCCAGTTTGTGGCCATTGCTGCTCATTCTTCCTACAACTTGTTCACAGAGTGCCCGTTCCCTGATGGCTTCAACACCGCAGTCTTCCTCTACATCCTCAGCCTCCTGGCTCTCTTCCTACGCTTCTACTATCGGACCTACATCAGGGGAAAGCAGGAAAAGCTGACTTGAAGGAAATCAATGAGGACAGAGAGCGCAGCCTGATGAACATAAACATTCTCTGCTGCTTGTGACATGGTTTCAGGAAGAAAATGTATCTGGGGAGTGTGTGTGAGGCTCGTGTCTTGCCTTCAAATATCCCAGGTTAGGGAGAAGAAAAGAACGATGTAAAGTCAGGGATTAAGGAACTGAGCAGCACACTTAATTAAGCTGAGGCCAAGCTAAGACAAGTAGTCACCAGCATAGCAGGCTCTGGGACATTTGCAAGGTAAGGTCTTTCTCCCTTCCATCTTTAACTCGGTGTCCAAGGTCTAGCAGCCAGCTATAACTCCCTGCCTCATTTCTTAGGCTGTGGAGGGTTTCTTTGCATCCACAGAACTGTCTCAGCTTGGTGTTGTAGGTCAGGCAGGGTCCTGTGCCTCCAGCCTGGAAATCAATGTCCAGGTAGCAGCAGCAGCCAGGAATCCACAGGGACTGCAGGATGTACACTGCATCCCACCCTGTTCTGCTAAGGAAGCTCCTACTAGGCCTGGAGTGGTCCTGAAGGTTTAACTTTTATCAGTATAAGCAGCAAGTAAATTGGACATTAGGTTGTCTGTCTGGACAGGTGTCTTTACTGTCCTGAAGCTAAAGAAGGCATTATTAGCACTTTTATCCTAACAAGAAGCCAGTGCAGTAATGTCCCATTTTCTGGAATGCTTATTTCCCTTTGGTTGTTCTCATACCAATAGAGGATTTTAATGCATGAAGACACTTGGTATTGCTCCTTGTAGATGCCATAATTGAACTAGAATGAATAGATTGATGTTCTTTTTTTTTTCTCCAGTTTTTTATTTTTAATACTGTTATTTTTTTAATTTTGCTTCTTGCCAAACAGAAGGAGTTTAACAATACCATAAGCAACCACCTCCACTACCCAATTGTGTAAGAATTAATTCAAAATGTATAAAATCAATTCATTGGTTAGTGGAAAGCTGCATAGCTCCATTGATTTTAATATATCACTAATTGGCTTCTTTTTTTGCTCCTAAATCAACTACAACTAGAATTTGGCACTTATAGTTATCTGCAGACTGTAAATAGTGTTAAAGTTCTGATGTGATAGTACTTTGAAGATCCTAATTAAACTACAAAGCGGTAATTATTGATTGAATCAGCTGATTCTGAGCTGGTACTACAGAGTAGTGGTATTTTGTGAAACACAAAGGTGTTGAAGGAGAGGATTGGAGTTAGTGACATGGTGCGTTGCCATTGCCAAGCCAAATCCACATCAAATACAAGAAAGTCCAACTCCACTGGGAATGTTTAGAGGACTAGAGCTGGTCTGAACCTAGCAAATGGATGTACCCCAAAAGACCTGTGTGCCCTACAACAATCTGGAGTTGAGTGGCTACAAAAAATAAATTCAACTTGTTCCTCGCTGCTCTGTGTTCGTGCCCCAATCCTTTCCTTCAGCCCCTCCGCACACACTCGGAAGATAAAACAATATTCTGCCATTCCTCACCCTCCTCCCCTTCACACACAGCCACTAAGGACTTGCTCACACTGTCACAAGGTCACATCATCAGTGTCCTTTGATTTGAGCAGTCTCTCTTCTGGTTGTCACTGGTGAGTATGAGAATCACTGCATCCGTGCTAGTTGGTTTTCTTCCTGTCAACTCCTTTTCCGTGCTAATAAATTAATAAATAGTGACACTTTCAAATACTGGAGTTCTTCTTCTGTCAGAATTTTAACTAGCAAATCCCTGTGTGGGTCCTTGATTCCTCCCTTTGTTTGGAAAGACAGGAGAATGGGATCTGCTGTGTATCTAACATATTCATGTGGAGGGTCTCCCCTGGAGGCTCTCCAGAGCTGAAGACTCAGTGCAAGTAAAACTGTTTCATTACTCCAGTCCACCTAATGATTCATTTACAGCCCTCTCCTGCTTAAACCATCAGTACCTTTAGCCCCCTAGTTTTGTGGTAGAGCATTTCCTGCCGCTGGCTAAATTATCTGTGTTCACAAAGCAATATAATGCTCTTTTTTCTATACATGAGTAGGTTTCAACCTTAGTTTTCCCTCACTTTAATGTTTTCAGAATGTAGTAACTGAGTTTAGTCATAATTTTATACCAGACTAAGCATCATGTATTTTGATTTTCCTTGATCCATGACTGCTTAAAAATTGGAAATGAGCACAAAATCTGAATGAGGTTACTCCTTGCTTTTCCACTCTTAAAAGACATGAATTTGTAAACATGCCACTTGCCTTTTTTTAAGGCAGCCTATGCAGCTTGTGTCTATGTATAACAAAGCAATGGATTCTGGAGTGTCACTGGCCACATAGGTGGTAACAAAACATGAAAGTACAAATCTGTCACCTGACAGCTTGAAGTGACCGATCACCTAAATCAGACACCACTGTCACCACTTGTTCTAGACATGAAACCTTTGATTTATTCCTGTCCCCCTTCCTCACAGTCTGAGTGAGTGGCCTGATCTTGAATGAGTAAGAGCTTTTGGTTGGTGTGACTCTGATGGCACAGGATGAAAATGAAGCTTTTTCAGTTGAATGATGAGGAGGGATTGAGTTTGCCCAGAAGCACCATGCTTTCCATACAGAAACACACACTGGCATGGAGCACAGCTGTTACAGAAGCATTGATGCAAGCAAAATTCACTTGTGAGGGTATTTGCACTGGCAATGAAGAAAAAACTGCAGTGGTATAGCTGAGTGGCTCTGCAGGTTACTCCTTCGGATTGCCCTTGTTTGTCTTCATTCTCCTGTTTTAAAATTGGGTTGTCCCAGTTGGAACTGTCCACCTGGGCAACCCCATGGTAACAAAAAACCTGAGAGCACAGCTGTGTGCTCCTGGAATTTAACAGAGAATAAAGGCACCAAATGGGATTTCCCCTCTAAAATCCAGTCCCTGGAATTAAAGATTACAGCACAGCAAAGCAATGGAAGTCAAAAGGGGAGGGAAATTATAAATTGCAAGCTTGGAGGCCTCATGCTGTCTAGTAGAGTCCAAAGCTTTGAGGATGGGTTGAAAATACCCTGTCACAGCTGGATTTATGAAAAACCTCTGGGCCAAATGCTGGTTCTACCAATATGAGTGACAAAGGCCGGAGTTCCTCTGGAATGAGGCTGGCCCAGCTGTGTGGAAAGCAGCACGCTCAGCTCCACAGCCGTATTTGCTGGGAGCAGGAGTGTTATTCAATCCTACAAACAGAGGACTTTTGAGGGCATGGTGGTGTGTAAGTCTTCCTCTTACAAACTCTGTGTCAATAGATGTTCGTCGAGCAGTTTACATGAACAAGATGTAAAGCATAGTGCAAGTAGGCTGCTAAAATGAATAAGCTTGATATCTGGTAGTACTCAGCATCTTTCCTGCTGTTCCAGTCAATGTAAATTATGGATGTTCTGATCAAATTACTTTTGAATTAACCAGACCATTTACTCAGTGCTTACTTTCTCTTTGAAGATAAATGAGAGGGATTCTCATTTTAATCAAAACAAAATACAGAAAAGAAAATCAATTACTATTTAATGTTTTTTCCATCCCTGTGTGATGGAAAGTTTCCAGAGGAACTTGGGCTTAAAATTGCAAAGCAATATAAAATGCAGGAACATGGTTGGGTTTTAGCTATTGGATTTTTTAAAAATGCTATCAGAAAGCATGGCTGTGTTTGTTTTTTTAAAAAGGCAAAAGAATTATTCTAAACAATTAAACAAGCAAAAGCAGAATACAGTAGATTGCTTCACCCAAAAAATAAAAATCTGTTGATACAGATGTAAACCACCTAGAAGCAAAACATTTAGAAAGATGAGCCAGCCCTATATATAGAACAGTGTGAATGTGCTGAATTCATTAATAAATAGCTTCATGGATTAGGGCTTGATAGATGGAGTGCTCCATCCAGATGTTTACTGTGATTTGTCAATGGCCTGGTACTTAATCCTCCTGGACAGGAAATAGGAGTCTTTTTTCTAGGGTCTCCCCTGGGGACTGTGGCAGTGCCTCTCTCTAGCCGAATCGTCTCAGCAGGGGATCAGGCTGCTGAGGAATTAACCAAGTGGCAGAGGCATGGATTTGCCTTTAACCCTTTCAGTTTCCTCTCAGCTTCAGATGATTTCCTCACCATCTGCCACAACTTCGCCGTTATTTAGCCAACACATGGAAAAGGAAAAAAAGGAGTCACCCATGTCTCCCCAGGTCCCTGTACCCACAAAATGTGCCGAGGGAGGCACATGGAGTCCCATCAGCACTGAGGAGGAGGAGGGCTGTGGGCAGCCTCAAGAGCTCGGTGTGCCCCTCTTCACTGCTCCCTGTCAGTGACAGGGATGGCCCAAGAGGTAGCATTTGTGAGAAGACTGGATGTCCCCAAGGTGTCCTCGGTCAGGGGAGCGTGTGCATGAGGAAGTTGGGTGTGGGTAGGTGAATGAAGCCCCTGCAGACAGTCCCCACAGCTCATTTCTCAGCATGTGGGACCTCTGCATGGGATGGGTCCTTCATCTCGCTGTGGGACTCTGAAGGACAGCTCCCAGCAGCCACACCTGCCATGGAATGGCACAGTGGGAGCTGCAGTGAATGCTAGGTTTTGTTGTGGATGTACAGGACTGTAAAGGACTGATTTCTTGTGTTCAACTTCTGGCTAAATCACAAGTACGTGGACAAAGAAATTCTTTTCAGGGACTGCCTGGTTAAAACATTATTAGCACATCTCAGCACTATTCTTCACTAGTCTGCATGTCATCCTTTCTCTCCAGTACCTTGGCTTTCTGCTGCTCTTCAAGAGCATTTCTTTACACTGAGCTGAAAAAATGAAGGCTATTAAATAAAAATTGTCCTTTAAAATTCCCTGCTTGAAGTAGATGTTCCTTCCCTTTTAACATCATCCTCCGAGTTTCTCTTTTCTCTGCTCTTCTTTTGTACCCACACATACAGACACTGTAATAGACACCTTTTAAAGCTGCAAAGTAGCCACAAATTACTCAAATGCTGTACAAGCAGCAGCATTTTTTCTGATCTATCAATTAATAATGTACATTTTCTTCATAGGGTTTTCTGCAAGGCTTTAATCAAAGTGAACTCAGGCAAGTCCTTATTTTTCTTTGCACTTTAGCATAATCCCATCTGCCTTCATTCAGGATGTGAACACTGTGACTTGATACTTAGAAAAGCTAGAAACTTGAACCAGAACTTAAATTCGGTGTGGTCCCTCCCAGGCATTCCCTGCTATTGATGAAGGAATGGCAGGATGGATACTGCTCTTCTGTACATGTTATTCTGCTCTGAGTGGTGCCCACCATCACAGATGTCAGGATGTTTTCTCCTGAAATAATAAATGGTTATTTCTGAGAAATGTTTGGAGGGAGAATGCCTTGCTGACAGAGCTGGAAAACCAGAACAGTTTTCAAGTATGCAAGCCCTACTCTGGTTGTAATCCCTGATATGCACTGGTAGCAGATCACCCACTCCTTATTGGGGTGCACAGCTGTGTCTGTGGTGTGTCTGTATTTATCATGTATTTGCTAGTCCCAGAGGGTGTTATCCTACATTTTGCAGGTTTAACATGTTCTCCCATTAAATAATTGTAAGTCAAAGGGCTGTTATTTTGAAAGAAGAACTTATCTTCTACATAATTTTGCTTCTAGAAATTACTGGTGTGAGTAAAGATGTCTGTGATTCACTGGCACAGTGGCAAAACAGGTTGGCAATTCTGTGCTCAATTCTCAGAGATAAAGTGCAAGCCACCACTTGCAGAAACCATTTAATACAATTATGTTTTTTTATTTTGGCACTGCTTTTAATATCTTTGGGCAGATTTCATACACAGAGGTAATGTTTTAAATTAGGGGAAAGGCACTAGTCACAGTGAATCTAGGTGAATTGTTTGATGGAGCTATGAGTGGTAACATAAGGATTTAGGAAAAAATGTCACTGTGATACCAACTGGAAGGCAAAATGGTCACAATCAATTTTGTTAGAAAATCAGAAACTCCACAAGACTGGAGTGGTGTATATATACCGATAGGTTCTAATCCTACAGTATTTATATAGATATTTAGTGTATTTCCCTGCAGACCTTAAGAAAAATAGATGAGTTCATAGCTTGAATATAGCAAGATCTTAGCATTGACAGTATTACTGAACTGCAATTGAAGTAATTGTGTAAAGCTGCTCGCTTCTCTCTAATAAAAAGTGCATCTACTGAAATGTTTTAGACTTGGATATGGGTTTAAGAATGCATCAATGGGAAAGCGTTTGCAAATGTTAACATGAAAATAGCACGGCAGAAATGTCGTTTGCTGGCTTGGGAAGCACCTTTTGGAACCGCACTAATTCAGCGAGAAACTCGAGGGAGCAGAAACGGGGAGAGCAAACGCAAAGCAGTCCCTTCCTTTGTTCTTATTCCGCTGGGGAATGGAGAGGGGGGGGGACACACGCCAAGAGGAGCCCGGAATCCCCGGGGCTTTCAGTTCTGATTTTCATTAGAGGTGAGCGGGGGTTTGCAGCCTGAAGTGCTCGCTGCGAGCAAATCCACGCGCGGGGGCCGCTCCGTAATCCCCGGCGCGGCGGGGTCGCGGGCTGCGGAGCGGAGAGCGCTGTGCCTCGCGTCCCCGGCCTGGAGGGCAGCTCCAGCCTCCTGCCCGGGCGCACGTACCGCCGCGCCCGCCTCCCGCACCACCGGAGCGGTGTCCCCGCCGCGCATCCCCCGCCCGGGCACCTGTGGGTATCCCCATGGCCAGGCCCGCTGCCCCGACGCGTCCGCGCCCCGACGCGCAGCCCCTCGGCGGGGCGGGGCGGGGCGCAGGGGGATGCGGCATCCCAGCTCTCCGGGGGATGCTGCCGCTGCCTGCGCGGGAGCGCGGAGCAGGAGGGATCCTCTTTGACGTCAAGCGACCATAATATAATGATCGCTCGTTCATATCCGGGTCCCCGGGCGGCTCTCCCGGGCCGCGCTCGGTCGCGCTCGGCGGCGCAGTGAGGGGAGGCGGGTCGGCCGGGGCACGGCAGGGCAGGGCAGGGCAGGGTAGGGGCAGGGCAGGGCAGGGCAGGGCAGGACAGGGCAGGGCAGCGCGGCCGCCCGGAGGTGGTCGGCGGCGGTAGCGGCACCGGCGCGGCGAGCGCAGCATGCCCGCCGCCTCAGACGCGCCTGCCTCCCGCCGCCGCCGCCGCCGCCGCCGCCGCTGCTGCTGCTGCTGCCCATGGAGATCGCGCTGGTGACTTTGGAGAACGGCGGCACCACGGCCATCGCGGGCGGCGACGATGCCGCGGCCGCCGGCGGCCGGGCGCGCTGGCGGGGCAACTTGCTGCACCTCGCCGGCTCGCCGCAGCTGAGCGACGGCAAGGACAGTGCCCCGCCGGCCCCGCCGCCGCCGCCGCCCGCGGGGGGCGAGGAGCGGGAGCGGCCCCCGCCGGGTCCCCGCGCAGGAGGCAGCGGTGGCGCGGGCGGCCCCGACGAGCGGCCGGCGGAGCTCCGCGCAGCCCCCGCGCCGCCGCCGCGGCCGCCGCCCCGCGCCCCGCGCCCCGCCGCGGACATGGGGCCGTCCGAGGAAGGGGGACACCGGCGGGGCATGGCCATGGCTGCGGCGGGCGACGAGGAGGAGGAGGCGGCGGCGGCCAACCCGGGCGCCATGCACCACCAGCGGGTGCTGATCAACATCTCGGGGCTGCGCTTCGAGACGCAGCTGGGCACCCTCAACCAGTTCCCCGACACGCTGCTGGGGGACCCCGACAAGCGCATTCGCTACTTCGACCCGCTCCGCAACGAGTACTTCTTCGACCGCAACCGGCCCAGCTTCGACGGCATCCTCTATTTCTACCAGTCCGGGGGCAAGCTCCGCCGGCCCGTCAATGTCTCCATCGACGTCTTCGCCGACGAGATCCGCTTCTACCAGCTGGGTGAGGAGGCCATGGAGCGCTTCCGGGAGGACGAGGGCTTCATCAAAGAGGAGGAGAAGCCCCTGCCCCGCAATGAGTTCCAGCGCCAGGTCTGGCTCATCTTTGAGTACCCCGAGAGCTCCAGCTCAGCCCGGGCCATCGCCATCGTCTCTGTGCTGGTCATCCTCATCTCCATCATCACCTTTTGCCTGGAGACCCTGCCCGAGTTCAGGGATGAGAGGGAGATGCCCGTACCTCTGCCTCCACAAGGTGGAGGTTTGAATGGCACGCCCGGGGACTCCCCACCCATGCAGCCACCCAGTAGCCTGGCTGACCCCTTCTTCATTATCGAGACCACCTGTGTGATCTGGTTCACCTTTGAGCTCCTCGTGCGCTTCTTTGCCTGCCCCAGCAAGCCCGAGTTCTCCCGCAACATCATGAACATCATCGACATCGTGGCCATCATCCCCTACTTCATCACCCTGGGCACCGAGCTGGCCCACGAGCAGCAGCAGCCCGGGGCTGGTGGTAGCAATGGGGGTGGGGGCCAGCAGCAAGCCATGTCCCTGGCCATCCTCAGAGTCATCCGCCTGGTCAGAGTCTTCCGGATCTTCAAGCTCTCCAGGCACTCCAAGGGGCTGCAGATCTTGGGACAGACTTTGAAAGCCAGCATGAGGGAGCTGGGCCTCCTCATCTTCTTCCTCTTCATCGGGGTGATCCTCTTCTCCAGCGCTGTCTACTTTGCTGAGGCCGATGACCCCGAGTCTCATTTCTCCAGCATCCCTGATGCTTTTTGGTGGGCTGTGGTAACCATGACTACTGTGGGCTATGGGGACATGAGACCTGTCACTGTAGGGGGCAAGATTGTGGGCTCCTTGTGTGCCATCGCTGGTGTGCTCACCATTGCCCTCCCTGTCCCTGTTATTGTGTCCAACTTCAACTACTTCTACCACCGAGAGACTGACCACGAAGAGCAGGCTATCCTCAAAGATGAGCACAGTAGTGCTCAGGGCAGCACTGTGGGGGGAGAGGTGAAGAGAAGACCCAGTAAAAACTCTCTGAACAAATCTGTTGTGCACTTGGAAAACAGTGAGGAATTCAACAATGGCACCAGCTCCTTAGAAAAAGCAAATATCAAAGCAAAAAGTAATGTAGATCTCAGAAAATCCCTCTATGCTCTCTGTCTGGACACCAATAGGGAAACAGACCTGTGAGGAGAGGAGACGGTTAGAGTTCAGAGGGGCAGAAGGATTTTCTGGTGTCGGAAACTTGCTACTATAATTATTCTTTTAGTACCAATTAGTTTTTTAAGTCAGGCTGTGTTTTACAAATTGATCACTGTCCTGAGCAGTCCTCCAGGAATACATGTTTTTATGTTCTTTTTCCATGACACAAAGGGTCACCTATTTTTAAAATAGACTAAGAATAAGCTACACTCCATGATGCAGGAGCTGGTAAATGATGACAGTGAAAAATCTAATTTGTAGAAACTTATTTTAGCAAATGGTCATTGGTTTTGAATGGGTAATTTGTAACCAATTCAGTTGCTCCGAGTTTAGTGTAAAGAACTGGGGGGATGTGTGTGTGGAGAATGAATGGATTGGGGATGGGAGGAAGGATATTGACGGGTTTTTCATTATAGTTTCAAACTGAAATTATTCAAATATATTTTGTATCTGTATGACTGTATTTATGGTTGAAAGGAGATTTCTTATTCCTGTGAAATATTTCATTGAAGCACTAGGAACATTAGCAAATCAGCACTTTCTGAGTTTTCCTCTAGTTATCAATACAGATCTGGTTATCTTGTATGTGAAGTGAATTTGGTGCTTTGAACCCTAGAGCAGAAAACTTCTGTTGTCATTGATATGTTAGTTTCTTGTGAACCTTAAATTATTAAATATTGTAGATATACTTCTTTATAAATAATTTTATTAGTTACTGTCCTGTTTCAGAATTTCTAAGTAATTCAGTCATGTGCTTACTGGCCCCACTCAAAAAAGTATGTGCAGCTTTTCTTTTTTTTTTTTATTTTTATGGTTTTACAGTTTTATATCTTTGTTATAAAGGAAAACAATACACTGTCTGCTGTTACTGGTATAAATCCAGTGCACAACAGATCAAAAGTGATCTGAACAGATTTTCAAGTGCACAACAGATCAAAAACATGAGGGAGTGGATAGGCACAATGAGAAAGTAGAATATTGAGTGCAATATCTGCAGAACTGTTTTAATTGTATGCTCCAGATTCCTTGAGCGTGTGTATCAGTCACCTTTGTGTATGCACACACCATTTGTGTACACAGTTCTCTGGTTTTAGTTCTCATACCAGGAGTGGATG
This sequence comes from Fringilla coelebs, assembly GCF_963513975.1. Classification (NCBI taxonomy): domain Eukaryota; kingdom Metazoa; phylum Chordata; class Aves; order Passeriformes; family Fringillidae; genus Fringilla; species Fringilla coelebs. The sequence goes on along the minus strand of NC_140033.1, from coordinate 55,377,123 downwards.
GCACTTCAGGAGTCGAACATGGTGTGCTGTGCTGCTTCAACGACCTTGGCCACGGATGGAAAGCACCATCTTTTCATCAAAACACACCCCTGGTTTCTTGTATTTCCAAACAAAACCTTCTCAGTGCTGTGGATTTTACAACTGAGGTGTTGTTGAAAGACGAGTGACACATTGCCTTCATCAAGATCACAGCTAACTCTGAAGACTGACACAAAGTTGCTCCTTTAGCTCAAAGAGCTTTCTGACAATTTCTCTTGCAAAGGACATCTCTGTTTCCCTCTCCAGCTTCTGTTGTATTTCTGAAGGATGTTCCATGCCTTTCCCACATCCTGTGGCACAGCAAGAGTAGCAGAGAAGAGAAGGCTTGATTGTCAACATCGCTCAAGGTTTGTTTCTAACAAATTTTCTAATATAAATTAGTGCTCAGTTGGGATTATAAGTACCTCATCTATGTCCTGGGATAAATTGAGATCAACATTGCAGAGCAGCGCTCTGACATTCTCTCCCTCAAACACAAATGCTGCTTGCCTGTCCCTGACTGTGCTCTTTAATGATAATGCCCAAATGCATGATGATTTTTTCTCTCCTAGTCAGTAAAATAACTGCTAAGCAAGTAATACTTTTCATGAACAGAGTGCTCAGCCCAAAATCCAGGGCTGAGGGGAAGGAATTTGAATCTCATAATAGAGAACAGCATCTATCACATTAATTTTAGAATTTTAGATGTTGGTTTCTTGGTTGGTTTGCTTGTTTATTTAGATGGGGAATGAGGCTGTAATGTGCTGAGGAGCTGTCTGAAACAAGACTGACAGGAAAAGCACCCAGTGCAGCTGCACTCCAGACTCGGGGAGATCTCCAGTTTGCCTTGGTAGGAATTGTTGCACCAGAGGGAAGTGCAGAATCAGCTCTTTGGGGAGGCTGAATGAAACAAAGAAGGGGAGTAACTCTGCTGCACATGCTGAGACCTGGGTCACTGATGGACTTAGAGTAAGGCTTTTTGCTCAGACAAGTGCTTTGCTTTGCTCTCAGTGATCACATCCATCTGACTGGCCTGAATAAGCACCAAACGACTGCAGGGAGTCTTTCAGGATAAAGTTTTGGAGTGGTCTTTCTGGAACGACTACCCTCACCATCCTGACCACCAGAGTTTGGTCTTCCAGCTGTGTGTTGTGTTGGACTGGGCTGTTGGCTCCTCGGAGCAGGGGCACTATGTCCACACAGCCACTTGTTTGGAGTCCTTTGAAAGAATTTTAGGGATCAGGATTACATCTCCAAATTGCAGCAAGCTGATAAAGGTGAAAGTAGATCAGGGCTATGGGGCATGGGTCAAGCTGATCTTGGTGATGCAAAGGGAAGGCCTGGTCTTCTCCCTTCTTTTTTACTTTTCCTCTTCCCACCATGTGTCTTTTTGTTGCTTTCTCTGAACTGGTTCTCTCCTCGTGGAAGTACAAGTTCAAATGCTGCCTTCTCTTCCTGGAGCTGCCTGAGCTCACTCATCTGACTGGAAATTAAATACAGCTTTCTGTTTGAGTATGCTGTGTTTTTCCATAACAAAACAACAGAGCTTTCTAATAGAAAGAAAACAAATCATTCTCAAAGTATGGTTAAAAATATTTGCTTGGCTTGGGTTTCTAAGCACTTATTAAGCACGGTTCAGGCAAATTTGGTATTGACACCTTTACAAATAAGTACATAATTTCTATTGGCTTATAGGGCAGTAAAGGATTTGCTTTCTAATGACAGGTACTGCTGCCAAGCACTGATGACCAGGAATATGGTCAGAACCCAGTTCAACAGAGCATTTAGCACAGACACATGCTTAAACTAACACAATTTTCAGCAGGTGTTTTAGATGTACTGATTTTTATGATTTTGAGGTTTGAGATCATGAGTTGGACTTGGATGTTCCTTGTGGGTCCCTTCCAGCTCCAGGTATTCTTTGATTCTCTGATGGTTATTTAAAGATAAGTTATAAACAGGGTGAAACCTTGTAGCCATGGTTTCCCCTTGGATTTTGGGGTAAATATGTGGGTACATGGTACAGTCACGTAATGTGCCGATGCAGATTTGTGCTGCAGAAGAGTATGAGAGTAAGAGAGAGCTTAATATCTCCAAGAAGACTCCTGGAAACGTGAGACAGGAAGAGAGTTTTACCTTCCATGCCCATCACAAGAAGGAAATACACCCTAACCACTATTGATTTTATGTTAGCTGACCTGCAATGAACAGCGGGCTGAATCAGACCTCTTTTCCATATCAAAGGCATCAAGATATCAGAACTTAATGAATAGCAAATCATTGCAGACATCAAAACCCCAAACAAACCCTGCCAAACAACAAACCAACACTTTTTTGTAAACTCTTTTGGCTAGGAACTGCAACAGAAAAGGTCCCTCACCCCACACCTGCTGTACTTATTAATGGCTTGTCCTCTCACGTGAGACACTGTGCACCAATATGCGTTCTTGGGGTGCTGAAGCGAACGGTTATTTGGGTCACCAGTAATGTAAGTTTAATTTGCTTAGCCTGACCCCAAGGGGAGTCCACAGTTCCCTTTTACTTCTCCATCATCCTAAAAAACGATAGAACAGTACCAAGCAGTTACATAACACCATTTATCTCCCGGAGCTCTATGAACAATTGCACTACGCTCTGTGTGTAGCAGGGTATAGAAAAGGCTGTGCTAGACCAAGCCTTTCAGAGGGGCACAGGGCACAGAGAGGCACAAAGAGGAATGGGTCTGGCTGGACTGAGAGGTCTAAAATGTGGATCTCAGGGAAGAGAGATTCCCCCTGTGGTCTCTTGCATGACCCTGGGTGGCTCTGCAGGCAAGGACTGGATGCCAGCAGCTGTGCACCATGATCCATCTGGTGGGGTCACTGAACACAGGGGGGACTTAATGATGCTCTGAGCAGCACGAACAAATGCCTCTTCTGTGTGCTCTTTTCATTTGGGTTCTGTAAGGAGAACATGGCACTCCACTGGCTGTTCCCTGGCTCTCCAGCTACGGACACTGCTGGTCTGGTGGAGGTGGTGCTGAGACATTCTCCAGGCACTGCCCTTCACCTCCCCTTAGGGAGCAAAGCACAAGTCAGGGCACTCAGAGGGACACGTGTGTGTGCACAAAAAGTCTGGCTTTTCTGAAACCTATCCCAGAATCCCTGAGGTTGGAAAAGACCTCAAAGGTCAGTAAGTCCAACCTGTGACAGATCACCACTTTGTCAGCTGAACCAGAGCACTGAGGGCCACGTCTAGTTGCTTCTTGATCACCTTTGAGGATGGTGACTCCACCACCTCCCTGGGCGGTTCATTCCAATGCCTGACAACCTTTTCTCTGAAGAAATTTTTCTTCCTGGTCAGAGTTAGAGAAGCTGGTGCTGAGGTCAAATGAGAGGAGTGTTCAGTGGCATGTGACAGTGCCGCTGAGCCGGGGTGAGGGACGAGCTGCCTCGCTGACATCTGATCGGCCGTTTAGCAAGATGCCATGAACAGGAGTGGAACCTGGCAGGGGCCTCAGGGTGGTTGCTGCCATACTTAGGGAATGACAGAAGGAGGGCTTCAAGCACTGCATCACGACTTTGGCCTTGCCACTGGGCCAGCAGGGGAATGGGAATGTTGTGTGGCAGGCAGGGTGTGGGGAAGGCTCAGGAATAATGGGGTGATGCCCTGCAGGACAGAGGGGCAGCAGGGGAACAGGGAGATGAAGCTTTTACAGCATCTGCCTGCCTTTGGTTTAGCTTTAGCCCTGTCACTGCATGACTACCAGCCTCACTCCACAAATGTCCAAAAAATGAATTAGAAAAGGTCTTTATAATAATCTAGCCTATGACCAATTAAAATCATTGTTCCAAAATAATTCTGCCATGACTTTTGCTATATACAGCACCACTAAATATTTTTCTAGATTGTACCATTTAGTCTTTTCATAGTTTCTGTAATGTTTGGATTTTCGTTGCTTTGTTTGTAGTTTGTTTGTTTTTTAAATTTTTTTTTTTACTTTTCTTCTGTATGCATTAACTGGTCCCCAGTTCTTCTGATCAGCTTTTTAAAGTTCTGTTTCTCTGGCCTAGATTTGGGACCTCAGGGTTGCTGGCACCCTACAGTGGACCTCAGTCATGCCACCTGACATCAGTGTGTCAGCTCATTGCATGGAATTTCTCCAGTAACTCTGTGGGCCCATTGACAAGAACATACCTAATATTTGAGAAAAATGTGGTTATAGCAGCCATTGAGATAATATGAAATAAAAACTTCTATGTTAATTGGAATGGGAGAAAAATGAAGCTGATGATGCTATGACTAAGGAATTAATTGGAATTAGAAGTTTTGAAGAGAAATATCAACTTGTTCAAAGAAAAAGAAGGCTTCAAACAGACAGAAAGTAGGCTTAGATTGAATACTAGGCAGAATTTTTTCCCTGTGAGGGTGGGAGGCCCTGGCACAGGTTGCCCAGAGAAGCTGTGGATGCCCCAGAAATTACCTGATCTAATAGTAAAATTACTGTCCTTCCTAGATGGCAACAAAGTGTTTTCATTAAAACTTGGGCTTCTTAGTGCACAGTCTTTATGGTTATTGCAGAATTAATAATTTTCCAGATAGAATTTAAAATTTACCAAAAGTCATCTGCAAGTTGTCTTCTGTACAAATAATTCACAGTCATTAGAGGGATGTTTCCAAATAAATCAGTTTTAACACTTGATTGACAGGAAGAAGAGAGAAAAGAAAGATGTATCTTATTTCTGTGCTTCAACTGTGGTGTGCCATGGGGATTGGCATTTCCAATATTCTGGAAAACAGCTGTGGTTGTCTTAAAATTGCCTTAAAATTGGAAAGAATGTTGCTGGGGAATCACCTTGGATGAGAACAAGTAATAATTTCCCTCTCAAGACAGTGGTTACTCTGAATTTCTCCAGCTTTCTGACAAAGCCAGTTTGGACATAAATGCTAAAGTATAAGGTCTCTTCTCTCAAATCCCATGTCCACCTCTGGCCATGAATGGTGGTTTCCTCACTCCTGTGGGCAAGGAATGCAATGGAACCTTGCAGCTCTTCTCATGACAGTACAGCTGCATAATAAATACTCATGTCAGGGTTGATGTTTCCATGAGGATGCTGGAGGAAAAGACGGGGTGTAAATGGACTACATTGGTCTAAGGGTCTGGTGTGTACAAGGAGGAGGTAGAATTTCTTCCTTTGCATGATTTCACTCCAGTGGTGGTGTCCTAGCACACAGTAATTCCCCTACAAAATATCACTAAATCCATACCAGGGCTTGCTTTGCTCTCTTCAGTTAGAAGAGATTGGTTACATTATACCATACTTAATTCTCTCAAGCAAGTTCAACACATTTAAAAATTCTCCCTCTCCCTCCTCCCTGCTTAAGTATAGGTAGAAATGCCTATGATTGGAAAGGTGAAAAATTATTTGAATTATTTAAGCAACATAAACTTATTCTTTTTTCTGTCTTGTTTAAAATGATTCGAAAATCTAATGGGGTGTGATCGAATGTAATTCATTTAACAGGAATTTGCAGAGCAAATTGTATGAGTTTCTCAGTTCAGAGAACACAGTAATTTTCAAGGCAGTGCTGCACAAGGGGGCTGTTAAAAGGAAGGCTATTGTGAAAATACATGGTGTTTTATTATACAAGAGAACGGTGCAAAGAAGCAGGGAGTCTGGAGGGTGACAAAGCTTGTTCTGGGAAGGAATGCCCTCTAGCTTAAACTTATCCTCTGTGCTCTGAAGGAGAGAGCGTTTCTTGAGCCACAGAGGAAGCAAAGGGAAGAGCAGGAATCTGCAGCTGAGATGTACAAATAATTGACTGAGAAAGGGATGGTGGCTCCCACAGTTGTCTCTGGGGGAGAGATTTCAGCCACTGGGCAAAACACCTGCACAGTATCTCTCAGGATCACGTTTTAAAAGTCTGCCCAGTTCACTGAAAGGATGCAGGTCCCTGCCTTTGGGAGAATGTGCTGAAGGGTGGATCTGAGGCAGGCACTGGCATCTTCCTGCAGGCCTGGTGGAGTAAGTTCCAATAACCAATAAAATTTGGGTCAGAGTCCCCTTTCCCACTTGTCTCCCAGAGTATCCCAGATTATCTCCATCTCAGTGATACATGCTTACCATGGAGCAGAGTCTGAGAAGTGCAGAATTCTGGAGCATGAGAGAGAAGTCTCTGGAAGGGTTGGAAATGCTGGGTGTTTCAAAGTAGTATTTGCACTGCTTCTTAAGCTAGTGGAAAACGGGGTAGCTCTGTTCTTAAAAAGGAAGGTGGATATTCCACTGAGGGGGAGATACAAATTCTCATAGACATCCGAACTGCATCTGCATTAGAAAACGAAATGTGCCCAGGACCATTCCCTGGCACTGAGGCCAGCTGGCAGGAGACAGACTGAGCTCCTGCTGCCAGAGGCTCGCTCTGAAACAAGGTGTTCAGCACTCAGCCTCCTGGGCTCCCTTCCTGGCCTCTGCTACGCCCACTTCGTGCCTAGGAAGTATTTTGGGAGAGAGTGCTTGGGTACAGACTTACCAGCCTGACCAGGAGCCTTGAAGTGTAGTAGATTGTCATTAATTGCTTGGGAACATTCCCTCAAACTCCTGAGGTAGCAGGTATAGATGCAGCCCTGCTTTGATGCCTCTTGCCCTCAGGTCACTTTTGGGGTATCTTAAAAGCTTTACATATTTCCCCCTATTGGCACATTCTTTAACAATAATCAGTCTTTATTCACTGAGAACAGTTATTCCTGCCAAAATCTGTTCTCATCTAATTCTGCTTCCACCTGCACTCAACCATATGCAACTTTAACTAAAAATCACCCCACTCTTCCAGCTGCACACAGAGGAGCACAAGTGGATCTGACAGTGGGAATGGGATACTGTTTGCTTTGGTTTTTTTGGCTGATTTTCCTGTTTGCCTGGCCCTAGCATAGGTTGTATACTGCATCTTCTAACTCTGCTTAGAATTCCAGTTGAGGCCCTGGTAGCCATGCATATCCCCTGGTCTTGCTGTCCAGCAGGATGCACCATTAAAAAACCCCCAAAAAACCCCAAAACAAACAAACAAGCAAAGAAAAAACCAAGGAAGGGGTGGGGACACTCTGCATTTTAGTGCTGAAGAAACCAAGGACCACCCAGCACAGGGAGAAAGTGGGCCAACACTAGAATTCCTCTGTGGCTTCAAGGTGAGCCTACGATCCAGTGGTCCCCAGGGAATGGAACATGAGTTAAATTCAGTCAGAGGGAGAAGAAAAAATAAAGTTCCTACTTCCTTCTGCTAAAGTAGAAGTAAACTTCCATTTAAAATCTTTCCTGTATCCATGGGTCTTGACAGCTCTACCTACAATAGTTTAAGATTTCAATGCTGTCAACCACCCTAAGAAGATGGTAAGAAGTAAATCACTCTGAAGGGACCACTAAGGACAAGTGCACCTATTGATGGGATTTTTCCTTCAGCAGATGAGTGGGCACATGGTTTAGTGTTGGTGTCATATTGAAAAGACCACCAGAATGTGGAGGTTGGAATGCTGAGGTACGCCACCTGGGAAAAAGTGATGGAACTTTTTGTGCCAGGGTATCACTCCTTGAGTTCTGCTTCATCAAGTAAGGCTGAAAACTCTGTTTATTGTATTTATGTGTTAATATTTAGAGACAGGACATATAGTGAAAATGCACATGTAGAAAACATGAAGATTTGCAAGAAAGCAAAAGTGTAATTCAAGTGCCAAACACATCTTGGAGGTGAACAGATGCAATCATCATCAGAGCCAGTAAAGAGAGGAGGGCTTTCTAATTATTTCCCAGAGGGACAGCAGATGTAAAGCCATTTTTGCAGCATTCATGGAAATTTATATTTAAAATATCTCAGAAGCAAACCCTAGACTCTTGTCACTCTGTAGCTGCAGATTAGTCCTACTGAAGGCAACTGGATTCCATTCCAGGAATCCTGCTCAGACGGACTTGAGCTCTGCAGTCACATCCTTTGTTTTCCTTGACTCCTGACAGCCCAAATTAAACAGAGATCTCTCTTAGCAGTGAGGGAATGTTGACAGCATGTGCTGTGGGCACGGTGTGGGAACAATATCACTTCTTGCCTGGCCTCAGCGTGGCCAAATGGCAGCATGGCATGTCCTGGCTGCACTCATCCCTCAGGCAAGGCAGGTGATGCTGGGGAGGAGTGTGAAGGGTCTGAATTTGGAAGAGAAAATAATCAGAGACTGATGACTGGAACAAAATGCTCAAGCCAAAATGCTTTCTCCCTAGGGAAGCTCTCCCACAGCCAGATGCAGTGTTGTTTAGCAGTCTGGATTTCATTCCAGGACTGCACGTGGCTCTTAAGGTCCTGCTGAGACTTTTTTTGTCTGCTGTTGGGTAGCAAACCCAAATAAACAGGAAGTCAGGCCTGAACAGGAATATCTCATCATCCACTTCTCATCCCTGTAAAATCCATCCCCATTCCCTTGTCTCATTTTCTAATTGAATCATCATGGCTGTAAGATCACACTGTAAAATTTCCTCCTCTCATTTGCAGAGAGCCCAGAGGCAGGAGCCAGTCTAACATATTTGGAATTTGTTTTCCTTTTTAGAAGGGACTTGCATTTTGGGTAATTTTTTTCCCGGACTTATGTACATCTGATGTCAGGCTCCCCAGATGAGAATCGTTAGACTGGAGTTGACATTTTTAGAAATGTGTGCCAATGGAAAAATATCCTGGGAGTGCTGCCAGTGGCTGATTTTGTAAAGTCTTAGCCTCTGTTGGAGAGGAACCATGAGTCAGGTACCTGTACTGAAAAGAAGCCTTGCTCATAAAGTGTCTTGCTCAGGTGTCTGCCAGACATGCCTTCTCAATTTAAAGAGAGGGCAGGAATGAATTTCAGCAGGCTGTGACTCAGCCAGGCAATATTCAATTCCCCTTTCTGATCAGATGACAAACAGCCAGTTAGCATCTTTCCAAAGGGAGGTACAACAACCAGAGAAGTTCCTGGCAAAAAATGGATTTTCCAAGGTTGAACTGTGGAGTGGTGCAGACAAATCTGCCTGACCCGTGGCTGTTCCTTCCAGTTTGGTACTGACATGACTCAGGCCAGACAGCTTAGTGCTGAGCTGGTTTGCAGCGAGCCAAACCTGCAGCTTTCTAATTCCCGGTGAGCTGGTGGAATTTGGAGGATGAGTGCAGCTGATTCACGGTGCTGTGAATGTCAGCAATTTTTATAGGCTTTGTGGGGGGCTGGCATTTGCTGCCTCATCAGAGCAAATGCCTTGTTGGCAGGTGGCAGACTCACACTGAGTGAGCAGGGGTGGCACAGGGTGGGCACTGAGGGCACAGCAGCAGCTCGCTGCAGACACACGGCTCCGTCTCCAGCCAGGGCTGCAGGCAGCCCCCACTGAGCTGCTGGCTCTGGGTGTCGATGGGAGCCTGGAGCTGCTGGCTCTGGGTCTCAATGGGATCCTGGAGCTGCTGGCTCTGGGTCTCAATGGGATCCTGGAGCTGCTGGCTCTGGGATTCAGTGGGAGCCTGGAGCTGCTGCTCTCCGCTGAGGCCAGTGCTCAGGGAGCAGCCTGCGCTGCTGCCTGGCAGGATCAGAATGTGCTGCGCTGGCCCTGGCTGGGTGGTCCAGAGAGCCGGCACAGCTCTCCTCCAGCTTTGGTGGGCACATCAGCCATCCCAGGACAGTGGTAGGGTGCTTTGGTGCACAACAGCCTTCTCCCATCCTGTCCTGGTTTAGGGCAAATTTGGGAGGAAACATCTAAAGGGGTTCCTCTGGAAAGCAAATTCAAGGAGCCCCTTGCCCAACCAGTTCAGGAAAATATTCCCTTGGAGAAAAGTGGAAAAACCCTGTTCATTTAACAGGCAAAGCATTCACCAGCACAAAAAAATTGAACAATATTAAACAGTAAAATGTCTTGCCGAAGAGGTGACAAACTCAGCCAGTCCCCTTGGTGGGCTGTAGCTCAGCTCACTCAGTCTCTTATCAGTCCCTCCAGCGCTGGAAATGCCGTGGCCCAGGTCTGGCACCGTGGGCCACAGGTGTGAGCTGCCAGTGCTCTTCTGGGTTTTTAGTCCAGAACAGGTTTAAACAATTCCAAGAAAAAGAAAACCCACAGTCCAGGGAACTTCTCTGCCTCAGCTAGCTAAACACTAACTGAAAGCAAAGGAGAGCTCTGTCCTGCTGTCTGCAGACAACACAGTCCAGGAGAAGGATGCAAGGAAGCAAGTGCAGTTCTTGAAAACCAACTGTGCACATCTTCTCTTCCCCCTTTGCTCTCAGAACCAGTCTAAAAGGTGAAAAACTAATTTCTGGGCTAAACAGACAAATGGGGATACGAACATCATAAAGTCACCCCAGGACACATCCCTCTCTCTCTTCTGTAGGCTTAGCAGGCTCTGCCTCATCATCATCTCCCTGCTGATTTCCATACTCCAGGCTGAGTGGATGGGGCTGGTGCTCCTTATTGAACAGTCATCTTCAATATATTTATCAACCACCTGGGTGCAGGAGTTGAAGTCACCCTTCAGGAGGGCTGCTGGTGATGCCAATATGTGCCATGGAGTATATGTTCTGGCTCTGGCAGGGCTCCCAGCTTGGCTCGTGCTGGGGATGGTTCCCCACACAGGGACACCGGGGCTTAGTGGAGACCTTAGCAGGAAGTTTTGGTACAGCTATTTTCACACGTGGTGTTGGCTCTGTGGAGCACTGCAGAAATAAGTTTGTATCACCTCTGCAGATAGCAGTGGACTGAGCTGGGTTCAGTCTGGAGAAGGGTTTGGTGGTTTTTTAGTCACTCTTTTGTTCATCTGTAGCTTTTGGACTTGTTAGCCATTTGCAACCAGCTTTGACAAAAGGATACTGGCCTTGAAGAAGGTAAGGTTTCTTTTTCTTACACTTTTTGGAAAGGCAGCTGGCTGCTTGGGGGAAGGAAAGACTAGAATTAAAACTGCTTCTCTTAGGCAAAAGCTGTGGCATGACCTATCCTAAACTGTTGCTCTATCAACACAGGAGAGACCGTGGTATGTTCACAGACTTCTCTGGAATGCTACAAATGCCAATTAGATGGGATTTACAGGGTAACAGCAAGAGGCAGAGTTGTGCTTAGAAATAAGGCAAACAGTGCCTTGTATCTTGAAGCAGAGTTCCTTCCTTCCTTCCTTCCTTCCTTCCTTCCTTCCTTCCTTCCTTCCTTCCTTCCTTCCTTCCTTCCTTCCTTCCTTCCTTCCTTCCTTCCTTCCTTCCTTCCTTCCTTCCTTCCTTCCTTCCTTCCTTCCTTCCTTCCTTCCTTCCTTCCTTCCTTCCTTCCTTCCTTCCTTCCTTCCTTCCTTCCTTCCTTCCTTCCTTCCTTCCTTCCTTCCTTCCTTCCTTCCTTCCTTCCTTCCTTCCTTCCTTCCTTCCTTCCTTCCTTCCTTCCTTCCTTCCTTCCTTCCTTCCTTCCTTCCTTCCTTCCTTCCTTCCTTCCTCCCTTCCTTCCTCCCTCCCTCCCTCCCTCCCTCCCTCCCTCCCTCCCTCCCTCCCTCCCTCCCTCCCTCCATTTTTTAAATGTTGAGGAAAGAAAACCTTTTGCTTAAAGCTCATATCCTTTTCTGCTGCACTGCAGTGGTCAGCTTGGAGGGGCAGGAGGAAGAGAGGGGAGGCTTTACCAGGGAAGAGTTTACAATAATGGATCCTTGTTTACATTCTTAGGCTGTGCCCATCATGGTCTTTCTGCATGAGACCCTTCCAGGGATGCCATATAAAATGTGGCTTGAGCCCTCATGTATTGGCTCTCTATGAGCAGTGATGCAGCTGGGTGTTTTAAAAAGAAAACGTAGGTGTGCATATATTAGCAATGTGTGACTTCTGAAAGGAAAGTGCATCTCAGAGCTGTCCTTTGTCCTCAAAACTTTGACCCCTGAAGGAAGTGTCACTTCCTGGTCCCTTATGGTGGCAGGGTTTGCTGTGCTTGAGGGAAAAATACCAATTGCTGTAAGTATCAGTTTAGGGCTCTGAGCTGATGGCTTTTTATACCTTGGGCCTTTTTTCTTCTGGGCTCAAGTCCAGGGCCAGTCCTGTTCAGTTATTTATCAGTGACCTGGATGCAGCAGTCGAACACACCGTGAGAAATTTGATGGTGGCACCAAACTGGGAGGTGCTATTGACTTTCTACAGGGCCAGGAGGCCTTGAGAGGTTGGAGATTTGGTCTGTGAGCCATGGGATGAAAATTAACAATAACAAGTGCTGGATTCTGCACCTGGAACAGGGGAATGCTGGGCAATATACACTGGGAGAGGAGTGCTCGGACAGTTGGCCCTTTCCAACTGACAATAGTCTATTTTTTTGTTCTATTTTCTAAAGCTATGAATCACCCTGGAGAGAGGGGCAGTCATGCTTGATTGGTTCACACACAGGCAAATCTGGGTTAGGATCAGAAGGCATTTGATATGCTGCCATTGTTAAGAAAGGCTGCAGAATTTTGTCAGTGATGGATTTCTGGTGAAATCTGTTCAAAACCAGTGATGAAATGCTCACTAGAAAAAATCAACACTTCTGACTTTATGCTATGCAAAGCACACGGTATCCGTACCAAATCAGTGGGGAAGAGGCAGAGCATCCTGTTTGAAATCCGATTTTCACATTATTCTTATGGTGCTGCGCAGTCTGACTCCTGACTGTTGAACACTCAGCCTGTGTTGAACACTCAGCCTCTCTCAAAAAGCAGCCTGATTTCAAAAGGTAGGAACTGCTGCAGAAGAGAAGCAGAGGCCCAAACATCCTCACCTTAAAGTGTGTCATGGCTTCCAGGTCTAGAAAAATCTTCAGTGAAAGCCGTGTATGTGCTTTATTTTCCCTTTATATTCTTTTACCATGGTAAAATAAGTGTAGCAGCTTGCTGCAAAACAAATGGAATGTAATCTGCCATTTTTTCTCTTGACCATTTTGAAATAGTCTGTTCAATAGCTAAAGAATCGCAGGCAGGCAGTTTGTGAAATCATTTTGCATGAAGGGATTTCAAAAAGCTTCCCCAAAAGCTACCTACAAGTTATTAACTCACATTTGGGGACCATCTGCCCAGTGGCTTTTCAAAATAATGCTATAAGAACACAGGCTAAAAGCAAGAAATGTCTTACAAAAGCATATCTTCCAGAAAAAAAAAATGAAAAAGAAAAAAAGAAAATTGAAAAAAAAAAAAAGAAAAGGCAAAATCCACCACAACTGAGCCTTACCTTTTGTTATACCCTACGTGATAAATCAAATTTGGGAACAGAAGTGTATCTGGGGCTTTGCCACAACATATGCATGTTCTGAAAATCATCTTGTAGTTCCTGTTGCAGAATTTTGACCTATTTTGCTCCTGCTACATTTGTTTGGGGAAAATGCAGTGCATGTAAAAGGGACATTACTGTGGCTCTTCAGATTTTACAGGCAAGAATTTACAGTAATTTTTCTTCCCTAGAGAATGATCGGAGATTAGAGAGGTTTTTTCTAAATCTGTAAGGCTTCACCTACCTGGGAACACTTGGGAAGCGTGACCTGAATGGGAATCAGAAAAAAGTAGTTCTTAATTACAATGATTCAAAATGTTGCACACACCTTTGTGGATAATCACATCTGGAATAAGGTTAGGCCTGATTTATATGTAACTGAGTCCACTTTGGAATACTAAAACAAATTTAATCTCTATTATTTTAAAGAAAAATGACTGTCCAGGGACTAACCAGGACAAACATGGTTTTTTCCTTGGTAGAGAGTCCCCATTTTAAAAGTCACCTCAGAAGTCAGGGAGGACACTGCAGTCATTGCAAACAGACATGCCTTCTCCATATGTTGTTGTCCACACAAGGGAACACTTCAACAAGGTGCTGAGCAACATTTTTTTGATGTGCTGCGTTCCTTTTATCACCTGTGGGTGTTGAGGGCCTTTAGTATCACCCTGGGGAAGCACAGGTGGCATTGAGGGTGACCTGTGCTGCTCAACACCACTTGTTTTGTAGCTGTTTTCAAATGTCATAGGCATTGAATGAAGAGTAACTTCATCCTAGAAGGGACAAAAAACCCTTTACCATTCTTAGCTGCAGAGCATTAACCCCTGGGATCAATCCAGGATGGGGATGATAAATATCCATACAAAAAGGCTGAGGGAATTGGTGTTGTTCAGCCTGGAGAAGAGAAAGATTGGGGTCACCTCATTGTGGCCTTCCAGGACTGAAGGGTGCACGCAGGAAGGATGGAAAGAGACTCTTGATAAGGGCCTGGAGTGACAGGAGAAGGGGACATGGCTTCACACTGACACAGAGCAGGTTTAGATTGGATATTGGGAAGAAATTGCTCCCTGTGAGGGAGCTCCTGTGCTGAGGCCCTGGCACAGGTTTCCCAGAGAGGAAACTGTGGCTGCCCCATCCCTGGAAGTGTCCAAGGCCAGGCTGGGTGGGGTTTGGAGCAAGCTGGGATAGTGGAAGGTATCCCTGCCCATGGCAGGGGCTTGGAACTGGATGATCTTTACCAACCCAAACCATTCTGGGATTCTGTGACTGGAATTTGGGCCAGAGAGATGCCCACTCCACCCTTACTTGACTCAAATTGTGTTTCGACTCTGAAGACCTATTCTGCTGTAGAATTGAATGAATGTTTTGCAGCTGGCTTCACCAGACAGAGAAAGGATCAAATAGCACTGGTGCTGATTTTGGAAAACTTTCCCACTGCTGGGTGGATGGAGCAGGGGTTTGCCTGAGCCCTGTTTTGAACTGGTGGCAAAAATCACTTTTGAAAAGGATCAGGATGAGGCAGTTATTCCCCACGATCAGCTTGGAGCCTAAATTATGAATCAATCTGTTTCTGTGGTCTCTTATATAAGGCTGGGTATCGCTGTCAGTCCATAGTGCTTAAACTGGGAAAAATGGAGCTGGAGAAGGTGGAAACAATTCTAGGCAAATGGGACTTTTGGACTTTCCTTAAGAAAACTTACCTGGGGGTTGCAAATGCTGAACTGATGTGTAAAGACCTTGTGTAGATTCACAGCATGCCAGATTAGTGCTTACTATTTGAAAAGATAGCTGGAATAGCAATCTATTCCATGTTTTTATTTTCTGTAATTTATAATCTGGATATTTCGTTCAGTGCCCTGGCCCTTTGGAATCCAGTTCAGATTTGGCTTCTCAGATTACCTGTGTCACTAAGTCCCATAGCCTAATTACATCTTTTGTTAGAAAGTAATTCCTTTTCCTGCTTTTAAATTTTCTGCTGTGGATCATTCACACATCTCCTATAAGGCTTCTTAGCCAGTTTTAAGCTCCAGCACCTAAAGCAGGATCCTAAAATGGGCTGATCCACGGATTACTGTAAAGATGATATTTTCACTTTCACTCTCTTTTTCTCATGCACCCTGTCACCATTACAGCTGTGACTGCACCCTGTGTAGTGAACTCAAGCCTTCACTTTGCAGGTAATGAAACTCTTCGCTGGTGGTCTCTCACAGGTGGAATTTAGAGCACGGACTCTAAATTCTAAGTGGTGGCAGCCAGGTGTCATGAATATTCACTGTTGGTTAAGTTTTAGCCTGATTCAGATTTAAATTTGGGCTGGCTTCTTTTTAACTGGCATCACTCTAAATACCCAGAATGTGTTTTTTCAGAACTCAGACAAAAGTTTAGATCTCTGTGGTACATGTGAGGATTTTTTCTTACATGTTATGCACCTGCAAATTTAACTGGCCATTTCCCTGTATATTCACCCAGCTTTTTCCTCTTTCAACAGTCACCATTCAACAAGAATCTCAATGTTCCTTTTGTCCTAACTGCTGTAAATGAATTGATCATTTGTAGACTACTCTGTCTCATTTCTATCTTTCCAAAGGAAATTAAAATATTCAGTGGAACACAAGCACCAGGGAGCCTTGCCTGGTCTTCTTCCATGATTACACCGGGTGTGTCACTGAGAGGGGATATCCAGCCTTTCTTGAAGCAGGTGCAGGCTTCACAGGAACAAATCCCTTCCAGTACCTGAAGGGACAAAGATGGAGAGATTTTTTTTACAAATGTAGTGTCAGAACAAGGGGAATGGCTTCACACTGACAGAGAGCAGGTTTAGATTGGCTGTTGTGAAGAAATTGTTCCCTGTGAGGATGGTGAGGCCCTGGCACAGTTGCCCAGAGAATTTTGGCTGCTCCCATACACTTCCCTGAAAGATCTTTTGTCCCTTTTCAGCTTGTGAGTGGCCTGGTTCTGCCCACAGCCCCCAGAGTCATTAACAGGACTGTTTCACCACGCTGCCCCGTTAGTTCTGCCAGCCTCCATGAGTCACAGCAACACCTCCCACAAGCTCTGGCAGCACCTGTGGAAGTCACACACTGTCAGACTCAACACTGCCTTGTGCCAGCCTAAATTTGCCTTTGTCATAGGCAACCCTGACCCGGTGCTGCATTTCATGAGGGGACTTGCTGTTGTTTCAATAAAGCCTGTGTTTTTCTCCCAGTTCACAGAGCAAAAGTCTGTGCTCACAGAGCCTGTGTGAGAGCAGGAACAGAGGAAAGGCAGTGCCACAGAAAGATTGCTCTAATACTGCTGGACATACCAAGGCCAGTCTAATTAAGCTGGAGGTGAAAGAGTTAATGTAGGCCTTGCCATGGCAGCCAAAGGGTGCACTTTAGGTATTTGCCAACATCTGACCCAAAACCAGTCAGTCACAGTCCTGATGCAGTGGAAGACACTTGGTGTGGTGTGGCTGACTTCACCGGGGCCAGAACTGAGCTCAGGGCTCAGTTTAGACATTTTGGACAGCAGGGTTCAAGTGTAAGATACTGATCTCTGCCAAGAATTTGAACTGAATCCAGCCAACACAGAATCAGATCGTTCCTTAAGAAAGTTTGTTAGACTTGTCAGTATTGACACTGGATTTCAGCTGTATATTTGCTTAATTACTCTTTTGATAAAACCCCTTATTAAGCAAGTCTGCTCTCCATCTGGTGCTGATCTGACTTAAAATACAGCAAGATTGGCAACTCATTAATTTATGGACAGGATAAGTATAAAATTTGCATAAATCAGTTAATACTAGAAAGTACAAAATTTGTAGTTTCTTGAAAAAGCAAACTGTGAACCTTTCCTCTTAGGAAAGAAACTCTTTGTGAGAGGGAGAAATATCTCACACATTTCTTATGACAAAATATTGAGTAGTGATATTTGGGGTTTTTGGATTCCTTTCCCATTAATTCTTGTTCCAAATATAGAACTATACTTGCCTTGAAACTGGTGACACTTTGTGTTCAAGGCAAAATTCCTGCTCTCTAACAATGTGGGTTTTATTTTTAAGGCTTTAATCTTACATCAATAATTTTAAGTGCTTTTCAGTGATGCTCTGAGAGAGGAACTACCATTCTTCTTTGTTGTTTTCAGTGCCAGATGACATTTTTATTCAATGGTAGGCATCCATTTGCCATGAAGATTGAGTTCCAGGAATGCAGTGTAGAGGTGTGAGGCAAATTTGATCATTGCTCTCTGGAAATTATAGTGATTATATGCATTTCAGTAGTTAGCTTGCCCTCTGGATTGCAATTCCTTCTTCTGAATCACTAGAAGGAAATCACACTAGTTTTATTTTTTTTCTGGAATATTAAAAATCTTGTTTAAAATGGACCACCCTGCTCTAGCTTGTAGGAACTACAAGTTACCATCTGTGAGAGGTAGGAAAGACCTCATCTCCCATATGACTGAGGAAACCTTTGCCAGAGAACTCTGCATTGAATCAGGAATGTTTCCACGAAAAATGTATCTTCCAAGCACCTAAGATCCTCCAGAAAAAACAGTTAATGGCCAAAGTCCCTTGCTTTGCTCTGTTCCATTTGACAAAAGTGTCCCTACATATTCTTTCCCTTGTGTTTGAAAAGGCTGAGAGAAAGTGCAGAGACCAGCTCCATGTGAATGGAAAGCTGCTCTTTGCCTGTTGTTTCCTGACTCTTCTGAGTGATCGCTCTCACAGAATCCTTAGGGCTGGAAGGGACCTCTGGAGCTCATCCAGTCCAACCCCCCTGCCCAGGTGGGGTCACCCAGAGCAGGTGACAAAGGAACACATCCAGGCAAGTTGGGAGTGACTCCAGAGGGGGAACCCCAGGCCCTCCCTGGGCAGCTGTTCCAGTGCTCTGCCGCCCTCAGTGGAAAGAAATTCTTTCGCGTGCTGAGGTGGAACTTGTTGTGTTTGGTTTATGGCCATTTCTTCCTGTCCTGTCACTGAGCACCACTGAAGAGAGCCTGGTGCCATCCTCTTGACGTCTTCTTTGAGATATGTTTTTGTCCTTTCCTGACCTTCTGTGCACCTCAAGTGATAAGACAGAGCTGAGAAGTAAGATATGGAAAGGGTTCCTCTGGATTCATAGAGTCCACTTAGAACAGCTGCAGACAAAGACAGGTTCAGGACAGAAGATTGCAGCTCAGGACAAACCTTACTCTGAAGGATTGCTGACAGGTGTTTGACAGCAAAAACTTGTTTAACTCAGTAGTACCAAGGAGCCTCTCTGTTACGCAGAAAGCTCACCGCAGGACGCTGCTGCATTAACAAGATTTTCTCTGGCTGCTCCAATTCCCTTCAGCTTTTTTTTTTTTTTAGTAATTATCTTTCAAACTGCAGCAGCATTTGTTGTCCTGAGGTGCTGATTCCAGTGTTCCAGTGGAAGAGATTTTAGTGGAAGCTTCTCCTGCAGTGTGCACAGGCTTTATTTCAGGTCAGTAATCACATTCTCCTCAGCCTCTCCTGGGGCTCTCACATTGATCATCCTCCAGCTGGAGGAATTGTCTGAAAGGAAGGGCATGACTGTTGTGTTGAGGTCACATTTCTAGATTGAGGGTAGACTGAGGGAAGCTTCTGCCCTTTGGATTCGGGGGAGACCTGGCATTTGGATGTGGTGTGGGTATGCGAGCTGTCAGCCTTCCTGCTCCGTCATGCACGTCTGCCCTCCTCCAGGCAGCCAGTTATGCGAGGGAGGGACAAGAGGACAGGGCAGAGCATGTGACGGGTGGCTTGAGCTGGTCTTTGGGTTCTGAGCAACAAAGTCTCTGCTGGATGAGGCTGTGTCACCAACAGAAGGCTCATTGACTGTTCTGAGTCATCGTCAGCAGTCCATGTGAAGGACTTGAGTTGATGTGTGGGGGTAGGAAATTTGCCCCAGGACAAATCTGGAGAACAAAACATCCACAGAAATAAAACATGCTTTATGTTTTCCAGTGTTACCTGGAGAGCCAGATGGGAGCAAAAAGAAAAAGCAGGAGGCCAGGGCATTTAAAAGCTTGTGAGAAAGGGCTCTTTGACATCCTTTGCTACCTTTTCCTGGGAATGTTGGAATAACACTATGGATCACAAGTGATCCTTCTGCTAAACTGACTCTAAAACCAAGCTGATGCCTACCTACCTTCTCAGCAAAAAAGGGCATTACTTTGGCTAGATACACTAAAGGTACTGGAGAGCCCATTGCTTCAGTACCTGTGTGAGGGGAATCTTGCTACTGACTGGAATTCTCACAGCTGAGTTGGGATTTTATTTCCCTTTCCCCAGATAAATGCCTGGTTTTTTGGTAAATATTCTGTGGACAAGGCTTCTTTGGCACCTTTCAATAAAGTTCACTTTCAGCCATGATTTTGAAAGTGGCAGGGCAAAACAGGAGGAAGCATCTAGAGCAAGATTTATCTGTTATTTTCTGGTATGAATATTTTTTTGAAGAGTGATATGGTGTCCAATTGCTGCTTGAAGTACTCCCTCTAGCCTAGAGAATATTTGCTTGCTCACATAAAGAGCGAACCTTCTGTGCTCTGAGCTTCTGACTGGTTTGGAAATGCCCTCAGGAAGATGGAGATGGAAGTTCAGATAGAGGGAAAGGAGGGAATTGGGATTCTTGAGCAGGGGTTGTTACCACTCCATGAGGAGGTAAGAGAAAATAATTATGCTTCCTCTGATCAGCCGCATTTCTGGGAGGAGGTAGAATTTAGGTTCTTAACTGGAAAACTTCTGAATTTAAAGAGAAGCCAGAGTCCAGGCACTTGGGGAACTTAATCCACTGGGAGGTGTGAGTGCAGGATTCTACAGCAGGAGACTGTACTGGGGTTTTGATATTCTGCATTTGGCACCACCGTAGCTATATGTGCAATTAGTAAGGCTTTCAACATCTAATTCCTCCTGTGACCTGGCCGTCCCATCCCACATCAGGGAACGGTGGTTTGACCTCAGGAAGCATCAACCCTGCTTGTGTGGCAGCGAGGACCATATTCCTGAGGTGATAACCAAGAAATGTGTAAGGAGCAGCTCTTTTGCTCATCTTAAATTACATTCACCTGACTCTCAAGAGCCCTTTGCCCCCTCACAGGTTGAGCCCTGTACTTTTACTAAAGACTGGTGCAGTGCCAGCTTTCCATGAGATTGTCTGGAACTGGGACTTGCATGCAGACACGTCACTAAGGCTGTGAAAACAAAGAAGAACTGCAGCCCTTAGAAGAGCTGAAGACAGTTTGCAGCAGCCAGAGAAGGTGTGTGACAAACCAGTAAATTCTGTTTTCTCTCTGTGTTTTCCAGAGCGACCTGGAGCTCAGGCAGGAGCGATGTTCTCCAGACAGCTCTCCACGGCTTCCCTAACACGCCAGTGAGCCACGAGACCGAGGCAGAAATTCCAGCATGGGGAGGGTGTGAGTCATGAGATGGTGAGTGAAGGAAACAGGATAAAAATAACAGAGCCCAGTGTGATGCAAAATATTAATCTGCTGCCCTGTGTTATCCTCACTTGTATTACAGGCAGCACTCTGCTGTAGTGTAGATGCTCTGCTGCTCAAAACAGATCCCTCTGTGCTACTCAGAAAGATTAGGGCTCAGGCTGCCAGATTGCAGGGACTCCTAATACTCATGCCCTCAAGTTGGCTGAAAATTCTTAATCACAACATTGCTGCTGTAGAAAATACGTGATCAAAGAGTGTCAAAATGCTACATTCGTATTTTTCATGTTTACATGAAAATGTAAATTTCAGTTAATTAAATGTCAATTTCAGTTAGTTTGACATCAGCTGAAAAAAATTTATTTATTCAAAATTTAAATGAGTGAAGTGCCTTTCATTTTCCAACCTTTTTTTTCCTCTTCTTCTTCCTTCAAAAGGAGAAAAGAAAGGAGAAGAGTATGAAAATACCATGAAAAACCCACATAATACTCAAGTTTGGTTCTAGCTAACATAAATCAGTAGGGGGCAAAAAGTAGGAAAAGTGGAATTGGTAAAATAAAATTTAAAAAAAAGAAAGCACCAAGTATTTTATTTTGAGATGTGAATCTCTCTTTTTCTACTCAAATCTGCCATCAGATTTGATCAGCCTTGTTCCAAGATCACTCACAACCAAATCAGGATCCCTTCGAGGGAGAGTTTCCAGCTCAGCCACTGTCAGGTTTCTAACCCAGTCCCCTTGACTTTTCATCTAATCACTGGGCAGTGATCCTCAGAGATCTCTTGGGAGCCTAGGAAAACTCTTACTCTGATATTTTTCAATCCAGCTAGGAATCTGGGCACCATAAAAAACAGCAGGAGCTTTTCCTTTGACTTCAAAGGGTGCCAGCTCTGGCACTGAGGCTTCACTGCAGATTAACATGAGGGGAGCTCTTCTGACAGAAACTGCCTTTGGTATTTCAGAGTGGGGAGAACTGTTTATTTCATTTCACACAGATTCACTTCAAAACCTTTCCAAAGGATTACATTTTGCTGCTTTTTTTTTGTTGTTGGTTTTTTTTTTTTCATGTACGTCACCTTTGGGCTTAAGTTCACCTTCAAGACTGTGTAAAACTTTACCAAAACTGGGGAACAGGAGACTTTGGAGACGGGCAGGGAGGTGGCTGTGAGGTCCCCATGCTGCAGGACCCACAGGGTGAATGACCAATATTTGTAGGGCTCTCTCTCCTCTTTGCCCTTTCATGGCTGCTTTAGGAAGTGAAGCATTGCACACACGCTTGAAAAAAGGCACTGTTCAATTATGATGGATTTGGATTTAAGGGGGATCTTTGTGTCTGTGTGTCTGTGTGTGTGTCTGTGTGTCTGTGTGTGTGTGTCTGTGTGTCTGTGTGTGTTTGTAAAATCATGTGGTTCCTGTGTACAGTTAGGGTCACAGTTCTCCTTGCTCCCTTTCAGACCCCATTGAAATCAACTTCTTTCATCCCACTGAACTGAAAAATCCCTTCGTTTCTGCTTCTTTCTTTTCTATTTTGTCTTACAGAAAGCTACTTGTCTTACAGGAAGCTACTTGGGAATAACTTTTATGGTTTTAAATATTCTTCTTAAGCAATCTCCTGTTATTTTTTACGTCTATATTTCCATCTATTTAACTTATTCCCATTATACCAAGTCTTTTTTATTTTCCAATGTATAAAGAAAGAAAGACTTATTTTGGAAGTTCTACAAAAATGGAAGTCATTGTAATCATGATTTGATGTCCTTGGAACGCACTTTATTTACTATTTGTTTTTATTAGGACATTGTTTGAATGTAACTTTAAGCCCAATAAGGTTCGAGGGCTAATCTCCTGGGAGAGGATATTTATGGTCCATATTTTCAGAGAGGGAGATTGGAAGTAGAAAAAGGCTTAAGTATTTAGGCCTTGCTTCAGCTCTGAAGGCAGGGGAAATCTGCAAATAGTCACTCGACCAGTTAAAGGAGAGGGTGGCATGTGCAGATGCCCAGCTCCAAGGGGCACTTGCATTCCATGTGAGCTCATTCCAAGCAGAAACATGGGCCTCAGATTGTGTGCATTACTGCAGGGGAACTGACCTATTTTTCTGGAGAGGAAAAATCTACCATAAAAATCTAATTTGCAAGGATTGTGGGAGTAGAAACAGGGCTGTGTTTTTTTGTCTCTAGGATATTTGGTTATGCAAACAAATTGATGAGGGAGAAACTTCCAGCAGGAAAACTGTTGATGGTGCTCAGTGTCACTCAATTAATTGTAACACTCTTAAAAGGGAAGTGCAATAATGGTGAATCTTTCAGAGAATCAGAGAATCATAGAATGGCCTGGGTGGGAAAGGACCCTAAAGATCCTCTAGTTCCAACCCCCTGACATAGAAAAGGACACCTTCCACTTTGTTCTAAGCCATAATTTTGTGTCCTGTGTGGAGCCTAATGGTTTTTCCTCCTTAATTAATGCAACTTTTTGCATGACACTGTCATGATTGCCTTCCTCCTGCAGACACTGACCATTAGGAAGACACTGCTGCAGAGTCTGAAACCAAACCAGCCTATTCCTTGTTCTCAAGTCATCTTGGGTTAGAAGCTGCTGAAAAACTTCCTTCTGGATAAATAACTGTGATGTCCCCATCATCCCCAGAATTGGATTCCTTCACTGGGATTGCTGAAACAGTGGTCTGCTCCAAGGTTTCTCTCATAGAAGAATTGTTCAGCTTCACAAAAGGAGTGAGAAAAGTTTAAATGCTTTGAGGCTCACTCCCAGGCACAAGACTTTATTATTTGAGCTTTTGTTTGGAAATAAATTGAGTTCTTGTCATAGATTGGGCATCTTATCCCGTGCTTCTTACATATCAAACTTTCTCATAATTCTGGAAGAAGATTCAAGTGTTTGTTCTCTTTCTTTTATTGGCATTTGTCTTTATTTATTTTGTATTCTTGAGATGTGCTGCATCTCTGGAGTTTGTATTTCTACTTTTACCATAAAAATGCTGTACATACAAGTCTAGAATGCATCTGAAGATTAGTCTAATTTTTCATGTGACTTTGACTTGGACATTTTTCTGTTTATGTTTATATTGCTATTTCAATATGTGCATTACCTGTATTCTTTATGCCAGTTCCCCATCTCCAACTCAATAAAATAATGTTCCCATTCTTCAGAACCATGTCCCATGTGCGTGACAGTGATAACAGTTTCTGAATAATAACTGATAATTTTAAATGTGCTAATCTATATTTATATCTATTTCTATATCTATATCTGTCTGTCACAGCCTGAAATTCTTCTTATGTGGGATTTGAGATGGTGAAAAAATTACCAGCAAGTGGTAAGTTCAGCTCAGGAATAATTCTTCATAAGCCTTTTTGGACTTGAAAGGCAGATTTTCCTGCTCCATAAAGGTTTATGTTCTTTATTTCAGTTTTCATCAATGGCTAAATTTAGAATTGATATTACATGAATCAGTGGAATGTGACCCATTTCACCAGGAATCTGTGCAGCTCTTGGAACTGGATGCTGTAGGACCTTGCCCTGCCTTGTGAGAGTCCTTCAGGCAGATTCTCAGCTGGCATGAATCTGCCTCATTTCCTTGACATTAGTGGAGCTCTTCTGGTTTTGCTCACTGAACACCTCAGAGTTTACCTGCATTTAAATGCAACTTGTTTCTGTGAATCACAAACTTTTTAAAGGAATTTGGTTGGGTTTCTTTGTAACCCTCTCTAGTCAGGAAAAGAGTGCCATGACTGACCTGGGGGATCTGTGGGCTGATGGAAGCCTTAGGCCTTTAACTAGAGAACTTCATCCTTGTCACATGCATCTTCCCATTCCTTGCAACTCCCCTGATTTTCTTTTGCTGGATAGATCCAGTGAGGTGCTCAGTTTTGTGCTGAGGCATAGTCCTGACTGATGTGAACAGATGCACAAATGGATGCAGGACTGAGGCTTTAATGAGGAGATTTCTGAGTCTGGAAACAAGCTTTGATCTTAGAGTGAACTTATCAAAATTCTGAGTGCTCTGAGCATTCATGGACATTGAAGTCCCTCAGAGCAAGGGCATGAAACCATTCAGTGCCTCTCCTGCTTTGGGGACATTCAGCTTTTTTTGGCTTTTTCTTTGGAAAAAAACATTCAGTGCCAGTAGAAACTTGAGGCCATTCTACAATGCTGGCTTTTTATTGCTGTAATATTCCTTTGGGTCTCAAAGGTTTAGTGAAGTGAGTGGGAAATTTTCTGTCCCTTTCAGTGTGTTGGGAACATGTCCTTGCTGCAAGTAAGACTCCATCAAACACAGCTGTTTAAAAAGCAAAGAGAGAAGGACGTTTCTGGTCCTTGTCTATTTAATGCTGTATGCCAAGACTCTGTTCAGAATGTTGAATTGGGCAAATTGCAAAATGTCCCATTTAAATAGAACAAAGGCTGAACCAACTCAAGCTGTGTGCTATTTACCACAGAGAACAGGCAATAGGACCTCCAGGGAGAAGCCTGAGGATTGTGAGTGGTGACAGTGGTGATGGGGACAGGTGGCTTGTCTGACTTACCTACACCTTCATCACTGAACTGAGTGGAGCTCTATTTTCTCATGTCCACCAGAATGACAGCTTCTGAATCCTCTTACATCCTGGAGGCATAGTATACACATCTAGACATCTCCAGTCAGAAACAAGATTTGTTCCTGTAAACAAACAGCTGGGACTGGCTTATAATTAAGGTTTCTATTAATAGGCATCTTCTTTCATTTAGGTGAGCTACTGCTGCTGTTTTGCCAAAAGCATGTTCATTAATTTCTTTTCAGCTTCTCCTTGTCATTATTAGAGCATAGGAAGTAAGTCAATGGTTTAATAAGCTTGAGTTTCAGACTAGGCTAATCAAATAATTTTAATTCTATTTATCAGCTTTTAATTTGCAACAAAAGATTAAATTTAGATGAAAATATCTTCAACCTGATAAGGGGATTTTGCTTGGAAGTTGACTGTCCTTAACCAGCACCTAGCTCTGTGCTTGAACTTTGTGCCTGTAGTTAAAGAAAAAAAGATTCAAGGTAAACACAACTGAAGCCTCCTAATAATAAGAAGACTGATGGACTGAAATCCACCGAGGTGAAGGTGGTGCAAAAACCTGTCTAGGACAGGATTCTTAATCCCAGGATCCAGTCCCATCCCCTTGTGAGCATGTTTGCAGCAAAAGAACCTTACAGAGCATGTGCCTGCCATCAGCCTGATTCGGCTTCCAACACTCAGCTGAACGCCGAGTTCATTCATTATTATTGCTGGCTTTTCAGGAGGCAAGATGAGCAAAATCAACATCAATCTCCAACAGATGGGACTAGGGGAGGGCAGCTGCAGGCGTTCGGTGCACTACATACGGCAGGCGAGCGCACGTGGAATCCTCTGCCCCCGGAGCTCCGGCGTTTCCGTTCCACGGGCAGTCAGAAAATACAATTATCTGAATTAACTGCCTGCAAATCCCTGCACTTTGTGCTGCCCACTCGGGAATTCAGGCAGGACCCGGGAACACTGAGCACAGAGGTGCCATTCCTCACGTGGCAGCGGTGGAAAAGCACACTCCCTGCCTATGTGAGATGAGCAGGGGCATTCCTGCAAGCCTCCTGCCTTTTCTTTCATGTTCTTGGTTGCTCGTTCTGTTTTTACTTTTCAGGCTAGCAAATGAGATTACAGAAAATAAAATGCAGAGGAAACGTGTAAACAAGATTACTAAGGCAAAACAGTGCCTCTCAGCACATTAACTGCACTGGGGCAGGGCTGGAAGCAGTTTTTGCCTGGGTACAGCAGATACAGGCAGAAAAGATTAATTATGTGCTCTGAGAGAGCTGTTCTCACCCTGCTCAGAGTGCTGACAAACTGAGGGTGGGAAAGAAGCATGAAGAGTTCAACTGGTTAGGGGTATTTTGTATTATTCTTTCACTCCAAAACATAATTTTGAAATCATGTTGGATTTTGAAAACTTTCAAAGGATCTCAGCTGACATTTTGCTGTCTCTCATGCATGGACCCACACACACTTGGCTCTATGGATAGGTCATGAGAGCTGTTGTAAGATGAGAAATCTGATAATGACCAAAAATGTTTTGTTGGTGATAGGGAGGGGATACTTTTGGTGGGATTCTTTGCTCTGGTTTAAAATGCTCGGTTGTTGATACAAGCCCTGTCTGCCCAGTCTGTCTCAAGAATTGTGAACTCTTACCTTCGAGAGCTCTGCATGAGGAAGGGGCCACAGGAGAAATAAAAGTAGCTCATGTTTAAAAAAAAACAACAACACAACCACATCACGACAAATCCTCTACCTCTCTGCTTGCTGGCAGAATCTCTGCTCCCTCCCACGCAGCCCCAGCTGGAGAGCCTTTACTTGCAGCAAAGCCATTCTGGTTGTGACAGTCCCTTTCCACTCACTGCTCCCTTTTCTTTCCCTCCTAGGGAGCAGCAGCTGCCACCACAGCCCCTCTTTTCTGCCTCCAAGGGGTTCCCCAGTAAATAATTTGCAGAAGGCAAAGGAAGAAAATATTGAATTTATGCTAGACAGGGTCAGGCACATCTTCCTAGTGGCAGAGATTAGCAGGTCCGGTGCTGCAGTGAGCATCCTGCTTCAACTTCAGGTGTAGTCAAATCTTTCACCCAAGCCCTGAACCTGCCTCACACACAAAGCCAGGGCAGAGGAGCTCTGTGCTCGTGTGCTTCTGGGTTTAAAAGTGCTTTTCAGGCCAGAGTTGAACCTGGTGTTTGGAGCGAGGCTAAGTTAATGTGTTGGGGGGAATGTGGCTCAGTGGGAGCTTTTTTGCACATGACTGGCCAAAATCTGTGTCTTTGGCACTGCCAGGATCAGTGCTGCTGCTGAGGGGTCATCTAGGGAGAGTGTCCCCTTATCCCCTCTCTGCCAACCAGGGGAAGGAAGGAATAAGTATCTTGAGCAACCTGGTCTGGTGGAAGGTGTCCCTGCTCAGGCCAGGGGGTTGGAATGAGGTGGTCTTTAAGGTCCCTTCTGATCCAAACCATTCTGTGACCTTATTAAACCATGCTGAATCCTGGCTGAGTCAAGGGCCAGTAGTTTCTGTCATTAAAGAGCAAAGCTCAAAGCAGCTTTTGGGAAATAGATGGGATAGAAGGCACAAATTAATTTTCCTCTGCTCACTCTGGGGTCTGTACCCATTCCCACCCATCGATGAGATGGATGCCAGTGTGGAAGGTGGGAACAGATGTGTGCTCCAGTAGCTAATGAGGTGTGAGTGACTGCTTCCCTTCTTGCTCCAGAAGCACAGCAGAGTGCTCCTTTCTCTGCCACGTGCCATCCTGCAGGACATCTGAACAGAGATTCTGATGCTCAGGGAAGAAGTGTCAGAAAGTGAGGAATGAGCAGAGCAGCCTTTGGGGACTGAAGGGGCAGCAGCAGCCTTAGTGCAGTTTGTGTGTTGGCTAAGGACTGTTTTATAAATAGAGAACAGCTATCATCCCTCAGCCGCTTGGAGGTTACAAACGTCTCTGGAGAATAACCAAATATTTGGACTGGCTTAAACAGGACAACTCACTGCAACTGTGTGGAGCCAAGATACCTGTGTGAGCACCTCAGCAGAGAGTCACAAACACGACTGAGAGGCAAAAGAAATCCCATCTGTCAGTGAAGAATTTACACAAAACCTGATTGCTAGAATTCTATACCTTGGTAATCCATGAGTTTCACAGAATCATGGGATGGCTTTGGTTGGAAGCCTTAAAGCCCATCCAGTTCCAATCCCCTGCCATGGGGACACTTTCTACTAGGTTTCTCAGAGCCCCATCTAACTGGCCTTGGACATTTCCTGGGATGGGGCAGCCACAGGAACATCTCTGAGCAAGTTTCTTTCAACTCTTTCTCTCATTGACCCTGCACAGCTCAGGCTGAAAGGTGAATAGGGTGAAAGAGCAAACCCTTTCCTGTCTGGTTACAGAAAT
Source organism: Fringilla coelebs (assembly GCF_963513975.1). Lineage (NCBI taxonomy): Eukaryota > Metazoa > Chordata > Aves > Passeriformes > Fringillidae > Fringilla > Fringilla coelebs. The sequence goes on along the minus strand of NC_140033.1, from coordinate 55,348,530 downwards.
TGCTACCTTTGCTCAGGTACTATGAGAATGATGCACTAGAGAGCAAAATTCTCCTTTCAGAGCCTTCCCAATGCCATTCTCCATCCTCTGTCATGCATCCCTGGGCCCCACTGGCACTGCCTGGCTGTGCAGGTGGAGAGGTGGAGAATTCCCAGGCTCAGCAGCACATCCAGAGGAATTTCTGGGTTGCTTTAGCTTTCCTTGATTTTTCCATTCTTTTTGTGCTTCATTAGTGTGACAAAAAAACAGGCTGCTTCTAGCACGTATTTGTTAGGCTCACACAGAGGGGAGAGTACAGATCTTTAAATGTGAGGGACATATTTTCCTCAGTAGCTTTTTTTGCCCTGTATTCCCAAACTGGCACTCCCTGCTCAGCCTCATTGGGAAATTGCCACAAATAAAGCCCATACTGAAAAGCTTCAAAGTACAAATAACTATGAAGGGAATGACTCCAAGTGTCCTTAGCTGTCCCAACTTTTCTTCACTTAAATTGGGGTTTTGCTAGGCAAGGTTTGAGATTCTGGAAGAAAAAACTCTAACATAAAATAATCTCTTTTTTCTTTTTTCTTTTTTTTTTTCAATAAGGTAATATGGCGTATTTAAAGCACTTTGATACACCAGAATGCAGAGCAGAAAGGCAGCTTTTATCACTTACCTTTGATCATCTAACAGGTTTTTTGTGAGGAATATGACAAGAGTCGATGGGAGAAAGAAAGGGACAGGCAACACTTAATGGAAGTTTTTAAAACTGGCCATCCAGACTAGTGCAGCTGAGTAAATGTAACAACTAAAACTCTGACTTTCCTGGCTCTGTCCATATGAATTGCTGGTAAAACTTCCCTTCCTTGAGATGAGCACTTCAGAACTCCATGGTGAGCTTTGCCATTCTCTGTGTTTGCACTGAGTAAAAATTTCAGAATAAAAATTTCTCCTCGCAACTTACTTTATTCACTATATAAGAAGGTTCTAAGAACAAAATCTAGCTAAGTATCTCCTGACCCACCCTCAAAAGAAAAAAAAAGAAACTCAGGCCTAGAATGGTCTTTACGAACGGTTGTGTGGTAAAGATGTTCATCTTTTTTATGGTACCCATACTTTGAGGATAGGCATGAGGGGAAATCTCTCCTCTGGAGAGATATAGTCCAAGGAAATGCAGAAACACTATAAGAGAATGGATGGGACATGGAATAATAATAAATTCTTTTGCCATGGCACCAGGCCAAGAAGATGGGATTGCTGATGAGCAGGTGAATCATGTGAAAATGAGGTAAGAATATTCTCTTGTTCTTCCCTTGGACACAGGGAGTCCATTTTGAGGAAGGTGCTTTGATTCAATGGAAGTTGTTTCCAGGCTACACCACCCCCCTTTCTCTGTGTACAAGTGAGCCCCAAAGATCCATCTTAGCCAATAAATGTACCAAATGCCTAAAGGAATAGGCTGCTAACAGCCTTATAAGGAAAGTATGAAAGGCAGGGGGAAAGAAGGTTGTACAGCAGGGAAGAAAGTAATAGGGAATGACTCAGGAAAAATAACAAACCCCGAAGCTCCAAAAATTCAGTGAAATGAATCTCCCAAGTGAATCTCAAGTCCAGCAAGTGAGAACAGCCCTTGGTGACCAGCTTGAACCTCCCAAGTTATGAGGATGGAGTGAAGTGAAAATCACCCCCCATTTCTGCTCCTTCACCGTTATCCTATCTGCTTTGTGCTGGAAACGTGCCTCTGTTAGTCATGGAACAACTGCACACAGGAGAAGGGGAAAGAAGGAAAATCTGCACCAACTAGGATTCTGTGACTAGTTGATTCCATGCCACTGATCCCAATGAATTTTAACAGACTGATGCCAGCACAGTATTATCTTTCTTTCATGGGGGGAAGTGATTTCATCAGCCTTTTCCTTTCAGTAAAGGGCCTGACTAAAGTGATGGTGATATCTCTAAACAGGATTCTGATGGTAATATCCCCAGTGAAAAAGGTGCAGGATGTACAGGAAATTTCCATCCTTCTTTTGTCTCAGGCAAAAGAATTTTTTAAAAGAAATGTCAATAAATCAGCTTCACTCAAGGGCCACATTAGCAGTGTAACCACTTTTTAAAAGAGTCTAGAAATAATATAAAGACCTTAGCTCTGTTCCAGCATAAATTTATGATTGTGAGGCACACCAAAGTGTGTGGGACTTTAAACACAAACTGTTTTCAGAGATACTTCTGGCTTTCTCCTTATGTAGCTTAATGCATTAGAGTAGTTTATAGATTGTCACTTGTTCCAACGCTTAAAAAAAAATTTTTTTTAAGTGTTGAATGGAGAATTTCTATTTTTTCTAGTTATCTTTTTTCTATTTTCCCCTCTTATATTTTGTCGTATACTTGGAAGCAAAAGTACTTAATGAAAATAACTGAAAATTTCTAAAGCTCAAACTGAAATGTGTTCTAAACCAGCAATTTTTGTCCTAGCTGAAATGGCACAGAGCGCCAAGAATAGAATATATAGAAAGTTATGGTTACCTCTGAATAATATTATTTGGAGTAAGTGTCATAGAAAACAGACAAGAAGGTGAAACAAAGCTTCATTGCTCTGGATGAGATGTTTCCAGTCACTTAAACCATTATATCCAGCAGAATATTCTTATAATTTTATCCACTAGCTCCATTTTTACTCAAAATCTATTAGACACTTCCCATTTTCCAGGGAGTTAAAGGCTGAGAAAACCACATTGGTGATCAAGACAGAAACTGACAATAAATAAAGTGTGAATTTATCTAACTGTGGAGGATGATCTGGTCTGATGTAAGTGGCCAGCTTTCTGTGGCTCCCATCCAGGATCCCCATCAGCCTGTTTGTGAGCTTGTTTCTGTCCTTGTACTCCCAAAACACCTCTAGCAATCCACTGGAAGCTGTGGAAAAACAGGTCCTGCACTTAACACAACCCTGTGCTGATAGAGTGATGTGAAAATATGAAGAATAATCTGTGAGGAGGGTAATTTTATATTTCTGATCCCCATTCTTGAAATGGCATAATTGCTTCCAGATATACCTGTTCTAGATGGATAATGAGATGATTGGCTATCGCAATTAAGGGATGACTATTGTGTAAAGATTAAGAAAAGGTTTAGTGATGTATAGTTATGTTACTGTGGTTTAGATGTCCTCTGTTCTCCCCACAGTTCCCTTTCCCCCCTATATTGTGGCCATCAGACAGCCTGGGCTGTCTAGGACAGGTACAAAGAAGGCTGCACATGTGTCCCTTACCTGGGGCAGCTGGGGATGGAAAAGCTCAGGGGGTGCTTAGGGGGTGCAGCATGGCAACACCTGATCTTCAGTCAAGTCACAAGCAAGCAGTCTCCACTGATAAATGGCAAAGAAGAGCTGAGTGACAGACTTTGGGAGGGGCCAGGGCTGGCTGATGCAACCCCAGGGGTATAAAACACTGAGCATCCATCTTGAATATGAACTGGCCACGTGGCATCCACGAGGGCAGTTCCAGCACTGCGAATTTTTCCTTATGTTGTCCTTTTCCTGTATTTTTGTCAAGGATTAATAAACCTTTTTAAATTTTCAAAGTTAGCAGTTGTTTTTCACATACCCAAAATTAGAGCCCATATCTCGAAGTGTGTTTGTCAATTTAATCATACAAGAAAGAAAAGTATGGAGCAGCTGATACCTGTGAGAGAGTTAAGAATAATGAATAGAATTTTAAAATACCAGCCCTACTCAGGTAACAGCTCTGTTGAGCTTCACCCTGCTGGTATAGTCCTTGTGTTTGTTTCTTTGTTGCCAGAAAAGCTTAACAGAGATTAAGGTTTTTATCAGTACTTGAAATTCCAAAGAGCATAACTCAGGGAAATAATACAATTTTCTTTCAGTAGCATTGATCCAGTTTGGATCTCATGTTATTTGGAGTTGTAACAAGTCAGAGGAGTTATCTTAGTCACAAAATGAGGCACAGAAATGCCGTTGCTATAGATAAATGAAGAAAAAATGGCATGACTGCATCTCATTCCCTCAGGTATTTAAGGTTAAAACAGCCTGGCACCAGGGCAGAGCTCTTAAAGCGAATATTTTTTGCGAAGGCTCTCCCATCTTCCAAACCTCCAAGTTTCCCAAAAATCTAGTCTCTGAACTTGGGTAAATTTGGTAAGATATTATGCCCTCACCCTTCCTAATGTCCTTCAAAATATTTTTTTTCAAAATAAATTTTTTCTTGGTTGTAACTACGTATCCTTTTTTCTTAAAATATAGGAAAAAGCTTTTTGTTTTGTTTTGTTTTTTTTTTAAATCTGATTGAGTATTTTGCCAGGTTGTTGTATCCCATGAAGTGTCTCTGTCTCTGTGGATTGTTCTTTATTTGCTCAGAAGTTTAGGAAATTAATCTTTCCATCTCTGGCTGTGAAAGTTAGATTGAATGATCCTGGTTCCCTGCTAATGTCTGGTGCTTAAGGTGGCTCAACATTTCTTTTTTTTTTTTTTTCCACACAAGATTTAAATTTAGACTGTTCTCCACCCTAACACTTATCTGATGATATGCAAATGCAAGATGAGTGTGAGAGACCCCAAACTTGCACTCAATCAAAGTGCAAAAGTAAGGACTTTTTTCTTCATTTGTCATACTTAGAGAAGATTAAGTGATGGTCTGCAGATAAGTCCACTCAGTTCACATCAGGTGAGTGGGAGAAGATTCCAGGCCAAAGAGATTGAACCACTCACCACATGATGAAAACTTGACCTGACAACCCCAAAATCTGCCCTCACATCAGTGACCTCAGTGGCTCTTTCCCCTTTCTCGCCAGTGATTCTCTTCATGCTCCATGAAATGTGCATTGCTTTGACAGCCAGCAGAGCACTGAAAGATGGAAAACAAATATTGCAAATATAAAGTTCTTGGCTCACTGAGTTATCTCCCAAAGGAGATGGGTTTTGTTCTGTATGGGGTCTTCAAACTCAAAAACCACAAAATAACTTCTAGAAGAATTTGTGACCAAAAAATAAAAGGATGTTATTATTAGATCTCTAATTAGCCCTCTAATTTCTGATTACTTTCTGTCTTGTCCGCTCTCCTTTGCTTCCACAACACTCTAGCAGAAATCAGGTGTTTGAAACAGCTCAAAGCAGTTGTGTTTGCAGGAGAAATTTTGCTTCTAATCACATGCAGTCCATACTGTTTTCTCCTTGTCTTGCTTGAAGATAAAAGATTTTCCTAAAAGCAGCTGCCTGGCTAAGAACAGAACAGGGAAAGCTGAAATTCCAGGGATTAAATTGGATTTTCCCATGAAAGAGCATGTACACAGTGAGATTTGCCAGCCTGTTTATTCCTTTGTAGAGTCCATTGAAGACAGCTTCAGAATACAGATAGCTCACATACCAGGAGAAGTTACTTCTCAGTGATGAATCCATACTAAATTTATCCCAATTCCAGGGCAGCAGTTTATAGTGCTATAGTTTATAGCAGTTAATGTTTTAAAAAAGAACCTCCTTTCCTTGTTGCCTTCTGAGGCTTGAGTTTCACTTGGGAAAATTCTCTCAACAGCTCTGGGTTGGTTTTTTTTTTTCTTCTCTTTCAAGTAAAATCATGAGCTGCTGAAAGGTCCCAATTTAAGTTCTGTGGGATAGCAGGGCCCTCCAAATGGTCTCTGCAGAAGAGGATCTTGGCAAAGGCCACATGCCTGCTTTTTCATTTGGTCTCCTGTGTGAGGGTGAAATTCCAACCATGAAGGCAGCTGCGGTCGCGAGAAGGAAGGTTCTGTATAATCCTGGGAGATAAATAGTTAAAATATTGTTAACCTGAAAGTGGAAGGAGGGAATACAGACCCTAATGGGTGCATGAGATAAACAGGCAAGGGTGCAAACTTGGGAATACAATGAGAAAGACAGACAAAAAGAAGAGGATGAGGGACCTTGTCCTCTGCTCTCAGAGACTCCAGGGATGCCACTGAAAGAAAGATCTGCATGGGTACAGGGTACAAAAAAAAATTAGGAATGTAATAAATAAGAAGCTTGACTAGGCCAATATTCAAGCAACAATCAATTTATTAATTAATTATGGTAAAGTATGAGCAAAACAGCACTGGGTACAGTGGAGGCAGTTTTCCCTCCAACTGCACACTGATATTTGGGCTTACAGGTATTTATAGGGGTACTCAGAAGCTTTCTCAGCAGTTTCTATTTCTACTTGTTTACATCACAATTCTATACACTATTGTGATTTAGTTTTTCTCAGGATGTGTCCCAAAAAGGAGGATCCCCACATGATGGTGGCAGCCTCCGAGATGTTGGTTCAGTTTCCACAAGAACAATGATGAATCCCATCTGGTGAAGTCCAGCTCCCCAGATGTGGATCCCCCTTGTTATTACAAGGACTATCAGTGATGTCCAGCTTCCCTTGGAGTTGTAAATCCTTGAGAGGATGTCCCCCTTCCTTTCTCAAGCTGTTTTTCTCAGCTTTCTTAAGGAGTGAGATAGCATATTTCCTTTCTATATATTCCAAAGCTATAGTTTCAAGGATACAATCAATATTCCAAAATTATACCTAAAAAGGTTACCATTGCAGCACTCTTTAAGGCCTGACTACAAGCAAAAAGCAACATCCCAAATGCTGTAATTCAACTGCTCCTAAATTAATCCAGGTTAATTGCAAACACAGGCTAGGTTCAGAGGCCTTCTTCCATGCTTTACTTTCCTCAGTTATTATTAGAATTTGCAGTCGTCCCATGGTCAGTGTCCACACATATCGCAATCACAAATACACACATTTCCTTTCTGTGCCAGACACGAAACACAGCTTTGTATTTCACAGAAAGAGGCATGATAGTCAGATAACATCATGATAGGAAATCTGGAATGACTTGCTTGTCGTGTTTTTATTCCTCAGTGAAATAGGTGGAAAACACATGGGAGAGTCGTAATGACAGAGATTCTCATTGTTATAAATGAACAACGAGAAAGCCAAATTAATAATAATAGCGAATAATTTTACTTTGCGACCAAGATACAGTCCTCAATAGCCACAGTCGAAGAGACAGCATCGAGCCCGGGATCAGCGCTGGGTGAACCCAGACCCGACCTCTGTCGCATGGAACCTCCCTGTGTTCACCAACACTGTCTCCGGAGGGGCGGTTTTATACAGTTTGTTATGCCCGAGGCAGAGGTGCCCCCATTTCTTTTGTTACCCCACATATGTATGAAGTTTCTTTTTTCTGTGCAGGGTTGGACAGTTGCTGTTTCTTGGGAGGTGGCGGGCATTGATCAGGTCAGGAGAAGTCGGGTATTCAGATGCATGTTTTTGATGACTTCCATTATCTTGATTGATGATACTTATCAAGTGTTGATTGTCCTTGGGTGTTCCCAGGTGGTTCCAGGAGAAGCCCATCTCTGCAGCAGCCATGTCCTTTTGCTTGCTAACGAGGCATTCTTTCCTGCTGCCACCAGGAGTTTCGCAACTTCTGTGTGGTAATCTGTCTCTGGGCTGTCCGTGGTCTGAGGCTTGTTGGATTTGTGTTACATGTTTAACTTACTTTACAATTTTTATTTTATACATTTTCCATACAAGCATGAATTACTTTACATCACATGTTACATCATCATTCTCAGAGTGTCCAGCTGAGTGTAGAGAAAGTAACCTGCAATCAGGCTAAGCATACAGCTGGGCTGATATCTTTCTGATAGTCTGGTGTCTGGTTTTGGGGTATTTTTGAGGCTTGTTTTACTATAAATAGTTGCCAAATTCACTTTGTAAAATTTGTTATAAATAAGAAGCTTGAATAGGCCAATATTCAAGCAACAATCAATTTATTAATTAATTATGGTAAAGTATGAGCAAAACAGCGCTGGGTACAGTGGAGGCAGTTTTCCCTCCAACTGCACACTGATATTTGGGCTTACAGGTATTTATAGGGGTACTCAGAAGCTTTCTCAGCAGTTTCTATTTCTACTTGTTTACATCACAATTCTATACACTATTGTGATTTAGTTTTACTCAGGATGTGTCAAAAAAAAAAAAGAAGATCCCCAGATGGTGGTGGCAGCCTCCGAGATGTTGGTTCAGTTTCCACAAGAACAATGATGAATCCCATCTGGTGAAGTCCAGCTCCCCAGATGTGAATCCCCCTTGTTATTACAAGGGCTATCAGTGATGTCCAGCTTCCCTTGGTGAAATTGTAAATCCTTGAGAGGATGTCCATCTTCCTTTCTCAAGCTGTTTTTCTCAGTTTTGTTAAGGAGTAAGATAAGCATATTTCCTTTCTATACATTCCAAAGCTATAGTTTCAAGGATACAATCAATATTCCAAAATTATACCTAAAAAGGTTACCATTGCAGCACTCTTTAAGGCCTGACTACAAGCAAAGAGCAACATCCCAAATGCTGTAATTCAACTGCTCCTAAATCAATCCAGGTTAATTGCAAACACAGGCTAGGTTCAGAGGCCTTTTTCCATGCTTTACTTTCCTCAGTTATTATTAGAATTTGCAGTCGTCCCATGGTTGGTGTCCACCCATATCTCAATCACAAATACACACATTTCCTTTCTGTGCCAGACACGAAACACAGCTTTGTCTTTCACAAATGGGTGTTATGAACAAAAAAAAAGGTTATCCTTTTTTTTCAAAATTGCAAAGCTCACAACTTAAACCAATAACTGCCAAGTGGGCGTTCTAACTATTTATGGTTAATAATTTCATGTTGTAATCTCCTGTTAATAGTATCCTTTTAATTACCTGCTCATAAGAGTGCCCTGAGCCAGCTCTGCCGCTGCCAATGCCGCCCGGGAGTGGTGGGGCCCAATCCCACCTTCGGCGCGGTCCCGCCCGGGTCGGGGATGATGCGGGAGCGGTGGAGCGGCCCCTCCCCAGCGCGGCTCCCGGCGGGGCCGGGGGAGCCCCCACGGGTGGTGTCAGCGGGGACCGGCCCGTCTGGGAACGGCGGGCCGACCCCACCAGGGCACGGGTCCCTACTGAGCCAGGGAGGGGGCACCCCGGGGATAGCACAGGGGGGACAGGGACCAGCCCCGAGCCCCTTTCCTGCAGGGACAGCTGCTGGGCGCAGCCCGCTGTTTCCCTGGGGATGGCACCCCGACAGATTGGTATGCTAATGCGGTTGTTAACCCTGTATTGTATCGGTATCACTCTGCCTGGGACAGGTAAAGGACTGTTTCTCAGATGGTGAGGAGGGCAGCATCAGGAGACATGTAAATGAATCCCAGAACCAGGGTGCAATGGGGTGAAAACCCCCAAACTCGTCTAATAAACCCCCAAAAGCAACGAGCCAAATCAAAATTGAGGATTAGAGTGGGGTCTAGATGTCAAGAACAGAGTTGCGAGTCTGCAGGGATGCTGGAAGCCTCGGTCGCCCCTCACCCTAGCTGAAGAAGGCAGCAGCACGAGTGAGGACCCTGGGACTGGCAGACAGAGGCACACAGATATACCTCAGTGCTCTTGTGAGCACGGCACCCCCAGCTCTGCCCCCAAAAGGAAAAATATGCTGCACTTTCCTTCTTCTCTGAGTCATTCCTGGCAGCAGTGGTGGCAAAACTGTGGACCTGTTGGGTGCCCCCATCTTGAAGTGATTGCTTTTAATAAAGGCATCAAAAGGAGAAAAATCTCCTGCCCATTTATTTCAGTCCGCAGGTATAACTTTTCAAATTTGCAATGTTTCAATGTATAAAACAGTTTTCATGGTTCTAGGATGGCTGTGGATAAGAAGGGAAATATATTCTGGGCTAAAGTAGTGAATTCCAGATAGTGAAATCATAAATTTCAATGGACCTTGGATACATGGGTTCAATCATAAACTTTAGGCATTGAGCACCTTCAAATCCTCAGCTGCAGAAATCAATCTAGGAGAGGGACAGCTTCAGCTTCTGCTTGCCCATATTTAAAAGCCTTTCCTGTCTCTACGAAACATGTTGGCCGTAAAAATGGATCAATTCAAGGAGGCAAAACCCCATTATTTCCTGTAGATGGAATTAAGTAATGTAAGAGTTGAGAACATCAAGTCTCAAGGAGACTAGCTCCTGAGTTTGTGTTCACTATTCTAACAGTGCCAATCCCCTGAAAAGGAAAGAGCTCATCATCTTCAACCATATAAAATAGTGTTAACAGTATGTACCAGACACACATTTGCTTCCAACAGGATTATAACGTGAGATAATGATTGATGATGCAACTTCCCTTCCTCATTTTAAAAGGAAATAATGACCTGTTAGATTCCTGCCTTGCTGGCATTTGAATAAGAAACACTTTCAGTCTCAAGATCTTAAGGGCTGCAATCTTCTGCACAGAGGTAACAATCTTTAGTTTAGTGATGAAATAAAACAGATGGGTCTTTCCTTTATGCACTAATCTTCCTGTGTGTTTCAGAAAATTAAGGTTTGGGGAGTGGAGTTGAGGCGGGGTGAATTCTTCTCCTGGGAGAGAATACTCAACAAAAATCACTTCAAGTAGATTCACTGAAAATTGTATCTCTTTTTATGGATAAGTAGGCTGCAGGCAGATTGCCTATTGCTTTCCCAGAATATTAATAGATTATTTTAACAGTTCTCTATTGTGCAACCTCTTTGTAGCCATCTTCTCTCTTCCCAATTTCATCTGGGTTACACTGTGACAAAGCAATATTGTCTCTGCTCCAAGTTCTACTGTGGTTCACTACCAGTGTTCTTCGCTTTAGGGCGAGGAAGGCAGATTTTCATCTGGGATTTAGTCTCATTCTTTTGTGCACTTGAGAGGAAAGACTTTCTGAATTAAATGTGCATCTAAAGAAATTTTGGAGAAAATTTCAGAGAAAATGTGTATCTGAAGAAATCAGTTATGGATTACTTTGTGTCTACTATATTTATTATCACTTTAAGTTTAATCTAATGATGGACAAGTACAGTATCAGACTTCCAGAGACCCTACAGGGAGACTTTCCTGAGTGAGACTTTCCTCTGTATCCTGAGTTTTGGGTTAGTGGTGGGATTTTGGTTGGTAATTTGGTTGTGGTTGGGTTGGCATTTTGATACATGGCTTCTTTAAAGAATTGTCCTTAAGGTCCTCTCCACAGAACCACAGAATCATGGAATCATTAAGGTTGGAAAAGACCTCCAAGGTATCAAGGCCAGCTTCTGACCTTGTCAACTAAACCAGAGCACAGAGTGCCACATCCAGAAGTTTCTTGAACACCTCCAGGGATGGGGACTCCACCACCCTGTGCGCAGCCCATTCCAGGCTTGGCAATCATTTAAAATTGAAGAGAAAATTCAACTTTGCATCAAGAATTATAAATTAGAATTAGCCAGAAATTAGGGAACCTCAGGGTTGTATTTGCCTTGTGAACAGCAAGCAGTATGTACTTGCTAAGGAAGCACCAAAGAAGGAATTCTACCTCCCAATTTTTTTCAATTCTCTGTTCAGAATTAGTGAGCAGTGTAGGTGGAGATACTGAGCCTGTGGATCTGAGAGGACACATGAGCTTTTCTCAGTCATGTATTGATCCTCAGAATTCTTTATGAGAATTTATGAGAATTTATGAGAATTCTTTATGAGAATTTATGTGAGGCAGCACAAAGTATCACAGATCATTTAATGTTACTGTGCCATGGGAGACTGAGTGACAGTTTGGAGGCCAAAAGGTAACTCAGAGATATTTCAAATATGGGACAAGTTAGTAGTGATGTTTCTGCTTCTGAAAGGCTCAGCATGTTGGGCTTTTGGTCACTACCAGCAATGTCATCATCAGGTGTAAATTTATTTTGACATTTACAGGCTGGATCCATGGGCCCAGGCCAGTGCTCGGAGATTGCACAGGGCCAAGGGCCCATCCTGCCTTGGGTCACACCAACCCCCTGCAGCTGCAGGCTGGGGCAGAGGGGCTGGAAAGCTGGGAAAGGCCCTGGGGGCGCTGGGGACAGCGGCTGGACGGGAGCCCAGGTGTGCCCAGGGGGCAGGAGGCCAATGGCACCTGGGCTGTGCCAGCCATGGGGTGGCAGCAGGGCCAGGGCAGTGACTGTCCCCTGGGCTGGCACTGCTGGGGCCACACCTCAGATCCTGGGGCACTGCTGGGAACCTCAGGACAAGAAAGGCACGGAGGGGCTGGAGCGTGTCCAGGGAAGGGAACAGAGCCGGGGAAGGGGCTGGAGCAGCAGGAGGGGCTGAGGGAGCTGGGGGGGCTCAGCCTGGAGAAAAGGAGGCTCAGGGGGAACCTTCTGGCTCTGCACAACTCCCTGACAGGAGGGGACAGCTGGGGGGGTCAGGCTCTGCTCCCAGGGACAGGATGAGAGCTGTGCCTGGAGAGGTTTAGGTTGGACCTCAGCAAGAAGAAGAGTGTGCAGTTAACTTTGCTGATAAATATGCTATATCTAATAATGTAGAATGATCCTAACCTCTTTCATGAGTAGTAACTGTCCTGGTGGACAAGGAGAAGCATGAATGCCTCTATATATCTGAAACTCCCTTGAAATGAAGGCGAAAAAAACCCTATTTCTATACTTGAAGCTTGCCAAAGCTGGAGGTAAAAATCTTAAAAGGGGGAAAGTGACAAATTTCCCTCAGCAAATGTAGAAACAGAAGGGAAAGTTGCAAATACTTGCAAACTGGCAGTACTTGCTTGTCCACCCACTTAGTGGAAATATGAAAGGTATGCTGAAAAAAATCAGAACAAATTTTCTGCTGTATTTTGACAGCCTTTTCTTCTGAGGATGTTTCTGACTTTTCACTATGTGTGCAGGAATAATGAGAGCATGCAGGTCTCTATGGTCACAGGAGCCTGTTCATATTTCCTTACACGTTGACTGAACATAATAATGTGAACTTCAGGAAAGTTGTGATTATTATTTTAGAGAAACACTTCCACATTTCCAGCCTTATGATTTTAATACAGACAGGTGACAGGAGGAATTGGTTAGTTCAGTGGTAAGGCCATGCTGCAGCGCAAGCTGATCATGTTTCTTCAATATTGGTATGATCAGGCATTGCAATGCCTTCCAAGCAGGGTTCTAACATGCAAATGCACACACCATGGAAATGCACACACCATGACTTGGGAATTAGTGCTGAGATGGCAGAGCCCAGTTTCAAGGGCCTTTGCAATTAAGTTGACCAAGACTTACTTTTCTTAAATCCAACTGTTGTGCTTCACTTTAGTTGCCTTTGTTGCTGGCTCTAATGAAAAACATTCGCAATGATACTTGATACAGCCTGCTAATGTTCTGCAGAAGTGAAAGGTAAAGGCAGGTGTGGGGTTTCACTTAAGTGATTTCATAAATTAACTTTAATGTGACCTGTTGTTCCTTTGCCAAATAACACGTTAGCAAATGAATTTGAATATGTCTCATTTTTGAGATGAAAGCTAATGTTAGCATCTGAATGGGACCTGGAAATCTGACAGGTTTTTATTGAGAAACAGTCTTCTTATTATTTCTAGTGAATAATTCATGTCCTGAAGGTGGCTGTAGCAGAAAGACTGTATCACCATACATGAGACAAAACCAGACATTTATCCCACACTTTAAGGTATGCATTCAGATAAGAACAATACTGAAAGCCTAATTCTCATCGGGGTTCAGTAATTCACAGCATCTGGAAGCAGCCTGGTGTGGAGCAGGCCCTAGGGAAGACAGCAGGGCTATGAGGCCAAAATGTTTGAAGGTCAGGAGGGTGTAGTTTCCTACAGGGACAGCACTACCCTGCTCAGGGACCTTCTCATGAACCCAGTGATAAGGGTGAGGAGATTTCCTTCATGCACCTGACACAGCCTTGCAGCATAATGTGCTCTATTGCAAATAACCTCCTGCCTTCTGGATATCATTTAGTGTAGAATTATTGAATAATTTTCTGTAAACAAAAGGAGAGAAATGTTGTAGTGCATTTTTCTACTTTGTAATACTTTGAAGTAGTTTTGTTTTTGTATCCCCGTTTTTTTCTCAAATGGTTTATCCCAGATTGCACCCCCTTCCCTTTGTTATAAATAAGAAACTTGACTAGGCCAATATTCAAGCAACAATCAATTTATTAATTAATTATGGTAAAGTATGAGCAAAACAGCGCTGGGTACAGTGGAGGCAGTTTTCCCTCCAACTGCACACTGATATTTGGGCTTACAGGTATTTATAGGGGTACTCAGAAGCTTTCTCAGCAGTTTCTATTTCTACTTGTTTACATCACAATTCTATACACTGTTGTGATTTAGTTTTTCTCAGGATGCGTCCCAAAAAAGGAGGATCTCCAGATGGTGGTGGCAGCCTCCGAGATGTTGGTCCAGTTTCCGCAAGAATAAAGATGAATCCCATCTGGTGAAGTCCAGCACCCCAGATGTGGATCCCCGTTGTTATTACAATGACTATAAATCTCACAACAGTGATGTCCAGCTTCCCTTGGTGAAGTTGTAAATCCTTGAGAGGATGTCCATCTTCCTTTCTCAAGCTGTTTTTCTCAGTTTTATTAAGGAGTGAGATAAGCATATTTCCTTTCTATATATTCCAAAGCTATAGTTTCAAGGATACAAACAATATTTTAAAATTATACCTATAAAGGTTATTATTGCAGCACTCTTTAAGGCCTGACTACAAGCAAAGGGCAACATCCCAAATGCTGTAATTCAAATGCTCCTAAATCAATCCAGGTTAATTGCAAACAAAGGCTAGGTTCAGAGGCCTTCTTCCATGCTTTACTTTCCTCAGTTATTATTAGAACTTGCAGTCGTCCCATGGTTGGTGTCCACCTATATCAGAATCACAAATACACACATTGCCTGTCTGTACCTGACACGAAACACAGCTTTGTATTTCACACCTTTACCTATGTAATCCCTCTCCCTTGCTGAGATCATCCCCAAATCCCCACCCTGGCTCTCTGTCAATCACTCAGCATCCCATCCCCTCCATCTAGAAGCTTTGGTTCGAGATGTCGAGTGGTTAGCCAGAGGCCAGGGGTCACCCCCTCGAGCCTTGCCCCATACACTGTACTAAGTGTCTATCCCCCAGTACCCATCCCTTAGGGTCACTTATTGGTTTGGAAAATGTTATCTGCTTTTGGTTTCCACCTCCCTTTATATGTAACCTTGGTACATCTCCTGGGACTCTCAGCAGGAGGTCCCCTGAGGTGTAGGAGCTCCCCAGAGCTCCTGAATAAAACCTTGGATTAACCCCTGCTAAGAGTCGGCCCTTTATCTTCTACCAATGTCTCCAGTGTCTCTCCTGCTGCAAGGGCGACCAGCCTGGCCACCCTCAGCACCCTCGGGGCACAGAGAGTGTCTCCTCACTGTCGGCTGACTCGGGGCTGGCCGGGGGTTCCTGAGAGGCTCCCAGAGGGACAGAGACAATTTTCTAAATGATATCAGGGAAGTAAAATGCTGATAAAGCACAGAAATGATGGATTCTGTTGCATGAAAGCACCCACTGAAACTAATGCCGTGACTGAGACCAGCTTTTTATTCAGCAAGTAAAATATAAAATTAAACACAGTTCTATTGATACACCAAGAAAAGAGTTCTTGATATAATGCCAACATCAATAATTATAAAGGGGAGAGAGCAGGCTAAAAGGCATGTCTGGCAGCACTTTTAAAATATTTGTCCTTGGTGGGACCAGAGACTGATTTAGATTAAATTTAGATTCCAAAGAAAAATAAAATGTCAAAGGGCGTATCATAAAACTTAACTGGTTTATTTGTTGCAAACCAGATCAAACAAAATACAGTAGAATAAACATTTATTGGTTTTAAAATGGCAGAACAGCACTGCAGTCAGATGAGCGAGTTGGTTCAGTACACAGCAGGTGACGAATTAGGGGATCAAAAGAGGGGATTCTGCCCCTCTGCCCCACCCTGCTCAGTGTCCCCCTGCAGGGCTGCATCCAGCCCTGGGCCCAGCACAGGAAGGACAGGGAGCTGCTGGAGCCAGGCCAGAGCAGGGACACCAAGGGGATCAGAGGGATGGAGCAGCTCTGCTGGGAGGAAAGGCTGAGGGAATTGGGATTGGTCAGCCTGGAGAGGAGAAGGCTTTGGGGTGACCTCATTGTGCCCTTGCAGTGCCTGAAGGGAGCCCACAGGAAAGATGGAGAGAGACTCTTGACAGGGCCCTGGGCTGACAGGAGAAGGGAGAATGGCTTCACACTGACACAGAGCAGGTTTAGATTGGATATCAGGAAGAAATTCTTCTCTGAATTCTTCCAATGTTCTGTGAGGGTGGCAAGGCCTTGGAACAGGTATCCCAGAGAAGCTGTGGCTGCACCATCCCTGGAATTGTCCAAGGCCAGGATGTGAAAGGTGTCCTTGCCCACAGCAGGAGCTTGGGACAAGATGATCTTTAAGGTCCTTCCAAGCCAGGCCAATAATCTCTCCTCATCTTTCTGGATTTCAAATCTCTGTCAGTGTCTGTGAGCATGTGATGTGTTCTAGACAGTTCCATATGTTGAAGAGAAGAAATTTAAATGGACAGATTCTGTCTCAGTTATGGCTCATCTCTTTATGACTTATCTCCAAAAGGAAAGCAGGTCCTGCGTGTGGAGGGCAGACAAAAGGTCTGCAAGCAAATATTAGCTATTAAAGTCTATTGAGTGGAAATCTGCCTTTAGTTTATGGAGTGGTAATGCACTTAGACAGTTAAGGCAGAGCCTATTGCCTGTGGGTGATCTAAACATTTTCTGGCAGATCCTTAGAGAAATCACTGTGACTGAGGTTTGTGAAAGAAGAAAGGACTCATTAGTTCATTCACCATTCTCCAACCAGTCGTGCACGAGCCCATGGTGGTGCAGAGCACAAATATGGGTTAAGCTACATTGAACATTCATAAGTGACACTGGTGACAAGTACCTGGGACAAGGCAACTTGTCCATAAGAGAAATAAAGTTTATTGTGACTTCCTGCTGCTCTGGCTCTGCAGCCTGTTGTTTGCAATGAAGAGAATGCATTGCACAGGCAGGGAGCTCATCTCAGGGGCAGAGAAAATGATGTCTCTGGACATGATGCAGATAACTCAGGCCTTTGGGACCAAGTCCAACAGGACTGCAGTGGATGATCTTTCCTAACCATTATTTGATAGATCCATACTCTCAAAGTCATACCCCTCCAAGGAATAAATCATCATTATCCTTTCGGAGCCAGTGAAGACTCTTCCATGCAGAATGCTTTTCTAAATTTTGTCAAACTTTTGCTAAGAAAGAAATTTCTAAGAAAGACAGTTTTCAAGTTTCCTGGAGCTCTCTTATAAAACAGTCCTCTTAAAACTGATGTACCTCTATTTTGGGGGAGAAAGCTGTTCTGAGAGTGCTGCAGCAATGTTTTTAGTTTTCCCCACTATTTTGTTAATATGTACACTGGCTTCAAATGATCTCACATTCCTTGATAGTTGTCAGACAACTTAAAAAATACTAAGTTAAAAGAAGGTGTTCTGCACCAAGCCAATGCTTGCTCTGATGTGATGACAAATGCTATTTTGGGAATACTACATCTCTGTCAGAGATGTCTCATTGCAATGCACGGGTGTAATAACCCATGGAATCCTCTCCCTCTCCTACTGGAGTCAGATCAGTCCTGCACTTCATCTACTTTCTCAACTGGCAATCATCTGATCTCACATATTGTGCTTGGTCTGAACATTAATAGAACAGTATGATCCACTGTCTGAAGCTCTAATGATGGCAGAAAGAATTTTTTTTCATGATCAGATACTCAAAAAGTTATTTTCAAGTCCTAATTTTCATTCAAAATAGGAAAAAAAATATGTCAAAGCACAAAGAGTTTATGCTGTCATTTAAAATGAGTTCTCTAAAGTTCCAAATGTGACTGTCTAAACAGTAAAAAAAAAATCCAAAGTATAATCTCTTTCCAGTGGTTACATTTGAATTTGTAATACACTTTTATAGTAATGGTGTCTTTATGGTTACCAAAAATAAGACACTGCCTACTTACTCCAGGAGCTGTGTAGTCCCAGTGGAGATACCACGTGTTCGATAAGATGCTTTTCCTGTGCAGCCACAACATTCTGTTATCCTTCACTTTCCATGCTGTGAAATTACTCTGCAAGTGCACAAATTTCAAGGAATGATTTACAATTGTCATTTGTTTGTCTCCTTTTCCAACCCCCTGTGAAAATTTGTTTCCTTCTATCTACCACTAGAACTGGAATTTCCCTTGAAAAATTTCAAATATCCATAGCATCATGACAGGTCGAATCAAGTCATTCAGGCTTTCAGGACATAACATCAGCCCACACAATGTGACATGGTTGCTGCATCATGTCACAACTCTTTAGGGATATTATAGTTTTTTTAATAAATGATTGTGGAAGTTACCATGGCTACAAACCCTCTTTATTCTGTTCAGATTTGAAACATTTCTTTAAATATTGGCTAAACCACACTTTCCTTCCCAGCAACAACACGAGTGTTTCAAATGTGCTTATTATCAAGTTTCGAGGATGAGGAAATTCCTAGCATATTTCCATGTGGTTTTCGATGTTTTGTTGTTTTGGATTTTTTTTAATCAGCTGTGCTTTCTTTCCTTGGGATAAATGCAAAACGTGAAAAAAAGGGATTTTTTTTCTATTTAAATTGCACCTAAGAGGACTTAGCTCCTGTAGATAAGAGCAACTCCAGTAGACTTGTGAAAGTCAAAGTGGGCAGTGTCTGGAGTAGGAGGCACTGCCCTGTGAATGCCATTTGTCATTCCTGCTCAGTAATCCTCATATTTTCCTTGGAGTTGCCAGTGGCATTAATCTGGAAGAGCTTGGCAGGACACTCTGTCGAACAGCATGACAAAGAAGCTTCATTTCCCACCCTAACACTGGGTAGGATTTGGAAGTTTTATCAATGGGTTTTATTTTTGGAATTCTAGTGTCCACCCTTACCAAGTCCCAAAGTCTGGTGGTCTTTCCAAGAAAGCTTGTGTAATTCTCTTCTGAATTTGCAGCCAGATTTAGGGTGTTTCAGAATCTGTGGAGGAATACAGCTTGGGAAAATCACCTCTGCTGACAGAAAGTAACTTTCTCTCGAGTTTTGTTCAAATAAAAACAAAGACACATGTGGGTTCATCTTCCCCTTGTGTAGTTCTGGAACACCCCATGGCTGGTCTTACTGGGCTGAAAGGGAAAGAAACATATTTATCTTTTGCCTTTTTGCTTTTTATTTGTTTTTAATCATTTAGATTACATTATTTTAATTTCTGGATTCTGTTGAAAAGTTGATCTTAGTTTTAGCTAAAATACATTACTTTATGCAAAGTTTCTTTGCTTGCTGTCCTAGTTGTGATTTTTAATATTTCCCAAAGAAATTAAAAGGAAATTTGTTGGAATTTGACCAGCTCTTTATCATAATTATCTAATATCTGTATAATGAAATGTGAAATCTTGGAATTCAAAACCAAGGAAAATAATTCTATCCATTCTCTCTGGTGATTTGGCATATCATATATTTATACACATTATATTATTGGTATATATTTATTATATGCAATAATTACAACATAAATATATTAAATACATATGCTTTTGTATGCACATATTTTGAAGTCATTTCCTTTACTGCTAGGAAAATCATTAGGACTAATTGCTAGAAAAGTAGCAGTTGGCAGGATGGAAGATCTTGATGGACAGGTTTTAATAGAAAAGCATCTATATTAGGAGCCTTTTCTCTGTTCTTCCTCATTTTTATCATAAAAATTAAACAAATGTCAGTGATTAAAACTGTTTAAAAATAAATCTTTCCTTCCCAAATGTGCATGCAGAAGTTAATGGTCTTATGGGAGTTAAAGCTCCCATGTGGTCAACAGCCACTCCATTAGATTTGCATCGTTTTGTACACCCAGAGTCAGTGTGCAATGTCATTTTCCTTTGCCTTTTATGGGGTTGCCCCTTCCTGTGGTTGTTTCCTGCAAATTCTCATGACTAATCTGTTTCTGAGGTGGCTCTTTTTGCAGCCAAACCTAATTCCCTGAATTAATGAGAATTTGTGAATCAGTGGGGGCGATGGCACCCAAAAAGAAAGTCAATGAAAGTGATGCAAGTAGCCAATTTAAAATGTCACAAAAGGGTGACCAATAGTCTGATTTTTATCCTTTGGCAGTCACCTCACAGTGGGTTTGAAGGGGCCATTTTCAGATGGTTTATGATCTGTGCCAATGCCTCTCTATCACCTGGGCTCTTTTAGCTTCCGTAATTTTTGCTATCCATTTCAGAGGGAAACTGAGATGGGCCAAATTTAATTAAGGCTTTACTGGAATCTGAGTCCTTTCATTTCTAATATCCACTCTATCTGGTTATGCAGTAATTTAAGATTATGTAATTTAAAAAAAAAGAGAAACATTATTATCCTCCATTAAGTATTTCTTTGGTTTGTGAGCAAAACATAATTCTTAAAAGAAAGAGCAGAGGGAATGAATTTTATCTTTAGACTGTGATTCTCCTTGTGAAGCAGCAGGACAACCTCTCCCACGGAGGAGTTCAGTTATTCCTCCAGGATTCGTGTTTTCCATAAAACAGGATCCTGACTCCTACCCTCACACTCACCTGCTTGACATTATTGTGTGCAGCATTGTGGAAATGTGTTGATGATGTGTGCAGCTCTGTGAGTGTCCATGTGAACAGATGGATGTCAAGATCAGGGACAGGGTGACAAAACCCCAGCAAAATTACCTTTGCTTGGTATTTCCAGAATTCCAGAAATCTTTTTTTTTTTCTCTCCTGTATAAGGGAGCAGCAAGGGCAAGGCAGATGGGAGTAGTAGAGTGTACTCATTGAGTGCACAGCCCCACAGATCCAAACAACATCAGAGAGGACCTGGAATGGTTACCAAGGTTCTTGGGTCAGGCAAGAATCCAGTGATTGGCACTGGATTTTGGGCACTGGTTGACAACCAGCTGAACATAAGCCAGCCGTGCCCAGATAGCCAAGAGGCCAATGGCTCCTGGGTTAGGGCAGTGACTGTCCCCTGGGCTGGTACTGTTGGGGCCACACCTCAAATCCTGTGTCCACTTCTGGGCACCTCACTGCAAAATGGACATTGAGGGGATGTAGCATGTCCAGAGAATGGAACGGAGTTGGGGAAGGGGCTGGAGCAGCAGGAGGGTCTGAGGGAGCTGGAGGGG
This sequence comes from Fringilla coelebs, assembly GCF_963513975.1. Lineage (NCBI taxonomy): Eukaryota > Metazoa > Chordata > Aves > Passeriformes > Fringillidae > Fringilla > Fringilla coelebs. The sequence continues at coordinate 55,327,487 of NC_140033.1, read as the reverse complement.
CTCAGCCTGGAGAAAAGGAGGCTCAGGGGGAACCTTCTGGCTCTGTACAACTCCCTGACAGGAGGGGACAGCTGGGGGGGATTGGGCTCTGCTTCAAGGGAACAGGGACAGGATGAGAGGAAATGGCCTCAAGCTGTGCCAGGAGAGTTTCAGGTTGGACATCAGAAAGATTTTTTCCCTGAAAGGCTGTTAGACACTGGAATGGGCTGTCCAGGGAGGACATGGAGTTCCCATCCCTGGAAGTGTTCAAGAAATGACTGGACATGGCACTCAGCGCTCTGGGCGGGGGGACAGAGTGGTGTTTGGTGCCAGGTTGATCCTTGAGCTCTTTTCCAATGTTAGTGATCCTGTGACCCCCCAGAGGTTTGCAGCAGCAAGGCAGGGCTAAGATCAAAGCAGCAGGTGCAGGCAGTGACTAGGACATGGGGGACATGAGGCAGAGCAGAGGCACACCCAGATCAACCCCAGCTGCAGGGAGCCCAGCTGCAGGGAGCCCAGCTCGTGGGCCCTGGCACTTGTGTGCTTCCAGCACAAGTGCCATCCACCCAGGAAGCTCTGGTGCAGCACACAGGACAGCAAGTAAGGCTGGCTGATACAGGACCTACCTCTGGGCCCCTGACAGTGCTGTTTGGTTACTGTGGCCCTGAATACCATGTAGACTTTCACTACCCTGAGCTGCAGTCTCTCCACATGCACCTTCTGCTCATTGCCCCAGGACCTCTCTGAGCGCAAGCCTGAGCACCCACCTGTGGCTTTGGCTAGGTTAGAGGTGTTCCAGCACCCAGCCCCATCATGCTGAGTGAATTTTCAGGGCTGATTTTGGTCTTGATTTGTTTGTACCATCAAATGAGCATGTTGCCATCACCCATCCTGCTTGCTCTGGTCAGGCCCTGGGGGGACAGTGCTCTGGCCAGGTGGGTGCTGCATCTGCCCATCTTGTGGTCACCCTCAGTTTCTTCTTGTCCTTCACAGAGCAGCTCTGTTCCTGTTGCTCCCTGGGGAAGGTCTGGTGCCTTTAGACCCCTCTTTAGTCACTACTGGGAGAGACAGATACATGCAGGGGCAGTTCTGTTCTCAGGGGGTTTGAATTATGTTTCCGGTGTGCCTTTATTCTCCCTGTCTCTGCAGAGGACACTGGGAAGGTTGGGCCCCCAAACTAGGTTGTGTGAACAGCAGCAACAGAAAGGGAGCAGACTACACTGGCAGAAAAAATCACGTGAGTGTCGTGATAAATGTGCTGCTTTTGAGAGGGTGAAAAGGAAATATAAAAGGAAGAGATAAGGAGGACAAAATGGTAAAATAATCTATAAAGAGAAGGTGTTGAATTGAGCTGAAAAACACTGCTAAGAGAATCTACAAGAGCTGGAAATTGTCAACCAGCACAGGATTGAGCAAGTCCAACCACAGACATGATAAATGAGAACATTTTCTGTTTCTAACATTGTGTGTGAGCAGCGTGTCCCTCAGTCCTCTTTCTGCAAATTTCATCTCAAGCCAAACGGCACATTTTACTCTCAGGCCAGAGGAGTTACCACTTGTGTCCTCTGTGCTCTCAGAAAGCCTTCCTTGTTTAATTCTGGGTTTTGAATAAAAAATAATCCTACTAGGAACTCTCATCCAGTGATACTGTCGGTGCTTCTGCATCTCCTACAGTCACATCAACCTTGTGTTCTGAATCCTTAGGTATGAGAAAGATATTCTTACCCTCTGTGCTTGTTTGGCTTTTTGCTGGAAAACAGAGTCATCCTCTGCACAGAGTCAGTGTAAGATTCAGTTTGTCCACAGTAAGGTTATACAAGTTGTTTAATATAAAAATAAGTAGGCCTGGCAGGTTTTTAAAAGCCTTGGCAATAGCGCATGGGAGGGATTTTATTACTCTGCAAAGTGGTTCTTCTTATGAGCAAAATACAAACAGAACCAAAACTTTCCATTTCTCAATAGGCACCTAATGGTTAAAGGGCCTGTTTTTTTAACACTGCACTGAATCATGACTGTACATTTCTAAATTACAGCTGTTTTGAAGGCCCTGAACTCACTAAAAGGTGCTCCAAGTATAATATCAGTGTTATGGATTGGATACTGGCAGCCCTTTTCCTCTAATCCCTTGGTTGGCCAAAGATACAGAGAAGGGATAATTTCTGAGGTTCACAGTTTGAATTTTGACTAGAGACTAATCATGGGTCATTGTGAAAAATGAGGTCTGACACTATGCTCTGAAGGGTGCTGTGAATCTCCTCTAAGTGTGACCAGACAGCTTTGGATTTTCCTGGAGAGAGGCTGAGTCACATTTGTAAATCTTTTTTGGTAGATGGTGCTTTCAGTTCCCAGTAAGGTGAGTGGGAGCATCTGTTGCTCCCTCAGAACACATACAGAACAGCTGTGGAGCTGCTTCTTTGCTCAGCAGTGAATTGACCACTGATCCAACAGGCAAAAAGACAACTGAGTGATAAGGGCCTCTGAGCCTCAGTCTCCTCTGAAGCACTACTCTGTGGGAAACTTGGAGAGAGCTCTTGGGAAATGTTAAGGCAAGGTGAGGCTCCTGTCTCTGAGCAAGATGTCCCCTAGCAGACCATTAGCTGATTGCAGCTACAGCTCAGGAGCTGATGAGTGCTCATAATGAACATGAGTGGATGCAGGGCAAATGCTCCCTTGGCAAACACGATTCTGAGCCAAGTAAGGGAAAAGGTCAGGCTGAAGCTGCATGCCACAAAATAAGGATGCTGCAAAGGTGGCTTTATAGGAAACCTTTTAAACCAAGACTTACAAACATTATACTTTCCACCAGGATTTGACTTCCTGGTCCTAGCTCAAAGTCTGGCCTTTGTAACACTGGCTGCCCTCTTTTTCTTCTGCTGTGTGCATGTATTTTCAAGCTTCCATACAAGATCCCAGCCTACAAACAAGTGAATAGAACTCAATTTGCCAATACCTGCTCTTGGATTTGTGTGGGCTGACTCCACCAAAAGCAGCAGCACAACATCTCTGCCTCCAATGTAGCAATGCAGAGCACTTTGTGCAAACAAAAATAGAAGACGACAATGGCAGAATTGTACTGCTGAGCTCTTCAAATCAAACACCTTCAGATGATTTAATGGTAGTGACAAAAGCTGTGTCAAATGATTCCCTTGTTTATCTGACAGCATTTAGATATGTCAGACATCCGAGCTCCATCACACGAGGCTTGGTGTTCTGATATGATAATAAATACTGCTTACCCCAGAGCTCTCTGTGCATCCAGGGAGAGATGAGCTGCCAGGAGGGCCGCATGGGAGTTGTGAACTGATTGAGATTAGTATAAGGAGCAGCAGCCATGGAACACCAGCTGTCTGTCCTTCATCTAGAAAGGAGAGAGCAGGGAGTAAGCTTTAAAGAGATATACCAAGAAAGACGTGGAATGCTATTTACACATTATGACCGCGTGCGTTCCCCATACATAGACAGTAGAATAAAAAAATTGGGAGGAAATCTAACAGACAAGTTAGCAAAGGCAGGAATTGACATCTGCTGTGAAATCTATAACTGAAGGTTTGTTATCTGAATTTCTTCCTTTTTGACCACAGAACATTTTTCTGGGTCTCATTTTCTTCCAGTGTAACATGTACACCCAGCAAATACTCCAGCTAAATCATTTCCAACCTCTGGATTGTTTGTGGACTGTTAAGTTTCTTTGCTTTGCTCTTCTTCTTAAATTGCATGCCATTTTCTTGTCTTAATAACCTGAGTAAAGGAGATAAATTACAACAGCAGAAAGTCACTGCTAAACATTCCAGAGAGTTTTTTTTTCATCCTCAATATTTGAAGTGCATGGGATTTCCCCTAATAAAGACCAAAGTGTCTCTATAACCAATTTTTTTAAAAAAACTGTACAGTTTTTATCTTTGTGGGCTGATTAAAATCCTCCCCAACCTCCTCTTTCATTTACTCAAAAAGTATATGTGTGTTTTATTATCCAACTAGCAGGGCCTGTAGCAACTATCTGTGTCCTAAAATATGCAGCTACAAACAGCACAAAAGTTAATCTAGGCTGATATCCAGGATGAGGGAATAGAGTCTTGGGCTGCACAAGTCAGGGGTCAGCTGTGACATAGCATGGACAAGTCCCCCAGTCTCCTGTTCCTGTAGCAATGGGACTGACGTGATGCCAGAGTTCAGGTCTGGAGATCCTTTGTTGCTTTGGTAACTAAAACTTCTCTTCATGCCAAATGATGTTGCCTTTGGGCAGCAGGACAGTCTGTGTTCTGCCACTGGCAAGTTTTTTTGCTGTGAAAATAAACTCTGCTGCTAGTTCATCAAATGAATTAGCTTTTGCCTTGATTTCCAGGTTTTTTCCAGGCCTCTGGCATGACTAGTTTTAACCTTCTGATGGTGCTTGTTGTGTCCTTCAGCATTAGTCTTCTATGATGGTTTAGATGAGATCAATTTGCTTGTTTCATTTGTCTTGAATAAATTGGCAGATTGCATTTCTCCTCTTTTTAATGGCAAAAAACCTGTTCTCTGTGTTCTTTCCCCCCAGATTTCAGGGAGGTGAAAGGCCCATTGCAAGTTACCCATAGCAGGAGTCCACGTGGTGCCAAGAACCTCTGAGTGACACTGGCAGTGCTCTGTGTACACCTGTGGCCAGTATTTTATAGGATTTTATAGAGTTATGGGGAAAAGGGACAAATCCAGCTTCTGTTCTTGGGGAGGAATATGATGTGGAGTTGTGGGAGTGCAGATGGTACAGGGAAGTTTTTTGCTTTTCCAGCTGTGGAGAAAGTGTGATTCTGTGTTTTATGATGAAGAATTTAGTGGGAAAAGTTTCTCTTCTCCCTCACCTCCCCGTTTGCCCTATAAGCACAGGGAGAACAAGAAGGTAGGGAGTAAGGCAGGGGATATTTGTGCTTGTGGAAGTAAAACCTGAGGTCAACTCTGTGCTTTTCTTCATTAAGTCCAGGAACAGCTAAACACTGGTGCAGGAAAAATTATCACAGTTTCTTTCTTTTTATTCTTACCATCATCAGATCTTCTCTCAAAGCCATACTAAGGACAAGTATTTAGGCATTAGGCTTTTTTAAAAGATTGAATCAAAATATCTGGAAGCAAATTGTTTTCATTCTACCCACAGTTGTAAATTTAACAAGACAAGGTCTCCTTTTGCCCCCTTCACTGATCTTGACAAGTGTTTGGCTGAATGCAGAATCACATTGCTGGCAAACATCATTGTACCACTCTGGCCTCTTCCCTGTGTTTGCTGACCTCAGCCATCCTGGAACAGCTGCTTCTGCAATGGACTGGGAGGACTTTTATTAGTAGGGGGGAATTTTTATGCACTTTATTGGCCTGTATACACCTTTCACATGAACACGGGGGCTTTTTAGGCCTGTAAGATGAGCTGAGGTTTAGAATCACAGAATAGCCTGGGTTGGAAAGGGATCTTAAAGATCATCTCATTCCAGTGCCTCCCCTGCCATGGGCAGGGACACCTTCCACTAGCCCAGCTCGCTCAGAGCCCCATCCAACCTGGCCTGGAACACTGCCAGGGATGGGGCAGCTACAGCTTCTCTGGGAAACTTGTTCCAAGGCCTTGCCACCCTCACAGGGAACAATTTCTTCCTCATATCCAATCTAAACCTGCTCTCTGTCAGTGTGATGCCATTGCCCCTTGTCCTGTCACTCCAGGCCCTTGCCAAGAGTCTCTCTCCATCTTTCCTGCAGGCTCCCTTCAGGCACTGCAAGGGCACAGTGAGGTCACCCCAAAGCCTTCTCTTCTCCAGGCTGAACAATCCCAATTCCCTCAGCCTTTCCTCCCAGCAGAGCTGCTCCTTCCCTCTGATCTCCTTGGTGTCCCTGCTCTGGCCTGGCTCCAGCAGCTGCACATCCTTCCTGAGAAGCCATCCCAGAACATTTCAGCCCCTCAATGAGGTGTCTGGAGCCTGGATAATTTGTACCTTAATCATGGATTTAGTGCAGCTGGCAGGTTTTTAACCTGTTATTTAAGAACTGTTTAGATGAAAACTTTTGAAAGGTGTGCAAGGGAAGGGGGTTTAATTGCCTGTAGCAGAGGCTGTCCAGGTCTTTGGAGAGCATGTTACTGACCCTTTATAATTCCTGTAAATGCTCTTTGGACTGTGAAAGCATTTGGGTAACAGCCAACACTTTGATTGTGAGAGTCCATGGAAGGTCATGGCATTATCCAAGGAATATCTGTGTGCCTTATGGAATCAGGTAGGAGAGGGCTGTGAGCCCCCCGTGCTCAGATAGTCCTTCCCAGCTCTGTAAGTGCAGGCACAACCTTGTGCTTCTCTCTGCTACCATTCTTCACCTAGCTCACCCAAAATCTGGGCTTGCTGGGAGGTGCCCTTCAAAATGTGCTGCACAACTTTCCTTTTCTTAAGAAGGGTCAGTGCTAGTCCTAAGCAGCTTGGCTGTGGTCCTGTTAATTAAGTAGCTGTCACTGATTTAAAGGATGAATCAGCAGGGACTTCATTTGTTGGTGGCTGAGAGCATCCAAGCAGTCAGTAAAGCTGCCAGGATGTGTTTATTCCTACATATTCCTACGCTGTCCCCTCCATGTGACACAGCTCTGTGTGGGGCTGAAACAAGTCTGGATTCACAAAGCTGACATGAAATGTCAATACTGCAAACCATTTCTGACATGCATAGGCTTATCCTAATCCAACTTAAGGTTTATGCAGACCCAGTCATTCATAAGTCCATCAGTCACCCAGCCCCTCATGTGTGCCCTGAGCCCCTGGAACAACACAGGGCCATCTGTTGCTTTAATGGAGGATTAATTTCTAGGAAAATCCAGCACCCAGTATCAAAGCTGATATGCTTACATCCATGTTTGGCCAATTTTTTTAGTATTTTTATTCTGGGCAGGAGTTGAATTGCAACCAAGATAAAAAATGTACATGCATATCTTGAGACTGAGCCAGCATGTGCAGTTTTCAGAGCAATGAAGTCAGATTTGCTCAATTTTGTGACTTCAGGTGAAGGCTTTGTCATTTTTTGTCCTGAACCTGTACATGTTTATGGAGATCGTCCTTTGGAATTGTGTCCTTCTGAGGAAGAAAAACCATGCAAAAGAAATTTAATTAATCATAGGCCTGGCTTGGAAGGAACTTTAAAAATCACCCAGTTCTATCTCTCTGCCATGGGCAGGACCCCTTCCACTATCCCAGCTCGCTCAGAGACGTATCCAGCCTGGCCTGGAACACTGCCAGGGATGGGGAAGCACAGCTGCTCTGGGCAACCTGTGCCAGGGCCTCACCATCCTCAGAGGAAAGAATTCCTTCCTGACAGCCAATCTAAACCCACTATCTGTCAGTTTGATCATGATGTCAGTGAAACTAATGTGACGGGTAAATATATTTATTTACTTAATCACTAATATTTTTAGCAGCAAATTAGAATGTCAGTACAGCTAAGCATAAAATGGTTGTAGGAGGACAATGAGCAAGCCACTGTCAGTGTAAGGTAGGGGCCTGCACCTTCATTAAGTGGCATGATAAACTTTATGGGAACTATCTGTTTTCTTCAAACTTTTTATTTATCCTCAGGGAAAGTGGTATGTTTAGGGGCAGGCCCACATTTCTGGAAGTTGCTGTTGTTTTTCTTCACCAGCCTTTACTGTGGTAACTTCTGCACTGGTGGTTTTCTGTGTATCTAATATACAATTATTAGCTCAATAATAATATTTCCATGTATCTAATATACAATTACCTAGCTCTTACTTAAAAACTGTCTAGGTGAGGGTGGCTTTGAGTGCTGAGTCCCTTAGAGCTTGGAGCTCTGGCTGGTCCCAGGGATTCAAACTGTACCTGAGTGCTCCACTCCACCTTCAGGCAAGTTTTAGCAGGATCCAGTGTTAGCACACAAACCCAGGCAATACTGGAATAGTGCTCACATAGGCCCTTTTTCCTTTTTTTCATTCATAACAGTCAAAATTACATAGCTTCTCCAGATTCGGTGTGATGTGTCTATTTTAACTGAGGGATTGAATGGTGTGTCATGATTTTTCTTGGTACCAAATCCACCAGAAACTGTTCTCTTTCTCTTCCAGAAACAATCCTCATCTCTTCTTTTCTCCTGCTCCTGTCTCCTCCAGCTCCCAATTGTTGAAAAATCTGTGATCCATCTTTTCTTACTGGAAATGAATGCAGGGAAAAATGCAGGAATGGTTCTCAGAGCAGAAACTGTACAATCCTATTTGCAAGAAACTCCAACCTGGAGAACAAAACAAGGCACGAAACTTAGGAGAAGGCAAATGATGTTGGAAAGAAAGAGAAGAGAAAAGGTTTTGCTTTGGTTTGTTTTTTTTAATAGGAGATAGGAAATTGTTGAAAGAGTCTAATGTGGGCACTAATATTAATAACCCAGGTTGTAATTTAAAATTGTAGTTAATGATAAGGAGTGTTGTGAAAGGATATTGCGTCCTACTTCTCTTGGGCCAAGTTGTCTTAGGGATCAGGATAAATTCATTTAAAAAAATCCCCTAAACTGAGCTTATATTTGATTAAAGAGGCAGTTGGTTAGACTAGTCTGACCTATCTCCTTTGTTTTAACCTATCATAAGCAGATTCTGTGCAAACAAAAAATCCTTTTGCAGTAGTCTGCATTAAGCCCAGAGCCTCTGTCAAAATACCTGAAAAGTAGGTTAAATTGATACAAATATAACTTCATTTTTTTAAATGAAGTGTTTTTAAAATAGGGTGATACATGCTGCTTGAATTAAATTTAAAAAAAAGAGAGAGGAATCCTGAGAAACCAAGTATCTGTGAACTGGGAATGAGAATGCTGAGAACAGATTTGCTTTGCCTCAATATCTTTAAACACTTCCTTTTAAAAGATTCTTTCTGAAGCTGTCGAAACAATCTTTTACTATAAGTGTATGGTTTGTTGTGCTGAGGCACAAACAGGAAACTAATCTGGGGTTATTTTATTTATCCCTGTCAGACAATACTGATTGCCTGACAGTGCTTGTATGAAGGAAGGAAATCCTTAGGGAACACGATGCATATCTTGCCATGAAATCCTAGACCTCCACATAAGAATGAAGAGACATTTTAACTTTATTACATTCTTTCCATAATCAGCCGTCAACCCCTACTGCTTGACCCACCCTATTGTGATTGTTACACCATCCCAAGGTGTGAATGGAATGATTTGAAAAAAATCAGGTACATTAATATTTAATGTTATATAAAAAGTGAAGGATGTCTTAAGAACCTGTTATTAAGATATTATTGTACCTTATTATATACTAAGATATGTTCTGTCCCCCTGCTCCTCTCGGCTCAGTCCCTCCTCCAGAGCTGCCTCCAGCTCTGGGATCCCAGCACAGGAAGGACAGGGAGCTGCTGGAGTCAGTGCAGAGCAGGGACACCAAGGGGATCAGAGGGATGGAGCAGCTCTGCTGGGAGGAAAGGCCGAGGGAATTGGGATTGGTCAGCCAGGAGAAGAGAAGGCTTTGGGGTGACCTCATTGTGGCCTTCCAGGCTTTGGGGTGACCTCATTGTGGCCTTCCAGGACCTAAAAGGAGCCCACAGGAAAGATGGAGAGAGACTCTTGACAGGGGCCTGGAGTGACAGGACAAGGGGCAATGGCTTCACACTGACAGAGAGCAGGTTTAGATTGGATATGAGGAAGAAATTGCTCCCTGTAAGGGTGGTGAGGCCCTGGCACAGGTTTCCCAGAGAAGCTGTGGCTGCCCCATCCCTGGCAGTGTTCCAGGCCAGGTTGGATGGGACTCTGAGCGAGCTGGGCTAGTGGCAGGTGTCCCTGCCCGTGGCAGGGGAGGCACTGGAATGAGATGATCTTTAAGGTCCCTTTCCAACCCAAACCATTCCATGATTCTAGGGTGTTAAACCCACAATTTTTCCTCCTTTCCTCAACTCAGCACAGATGTCATCCATGGAAAAGGATGTAAATCCAATCTTTCCCCTGAACTGCTTGGAGTTTGTCCTGTGAACCAGAGATGGCTGAACTGCAAATCAACCTTGATCATGGAGCTGATGCTGTCTCTTTGCCAAGACATGGAACCCAGTCTGTAGGGGACTAAGAGGATTTTTTTAGATGGACAACAGGAAATGGAGGTTGATTAAGACCTGCCACTGTTCTCTCTTGGTCAAAGGAGTGGTCCCCATCAAAAGGATTTGAAAGGGATTACAACTTGGTCTAGAGGAAGGTCTCTCTGCCCATGCCTGGGAGATTGAAACAAGGTGATCCTTATAATCCCTTCCCACCCAAACCACTCCATGATTCTGAGATGATTCCATGACTGAAAGTGACTCCCTGAGTTCAGCAATAATGAAGTCAAAACCTTTAATTTTCCTCACAGCTTGAAACAAACCTGCTGGGTTCTGTGGTTTGCAGCCCTATCCTTGTCTTTTACACACCATGGGGAGCAAAGAGAAGGCTAAAAGATGGGGTCAGATAATGGGAGAAAGGTGGGGAGTTACTTCAGGCTGCAGCCTGAGGAGCTGCAGGGCCATCCAGCTGTGTTGACCTTGGTCTGGGGCCCTCTCCTGTGCTGTGATCCACACACCACCATGTCCAGAGGATCTGGCTGATGTGCAGGGTGTGTTCCCCTAAAAGGGCTGAGAGGCCATGGGTGTTTTTGGCCCCATCTCTGCTGGTCTCTGCCGTGAGGGCACGGGGCACCCCGGTGCCGAGAGGCAAATACCGAAGCTGTGGCTGCCTGGAGCCAGGCTGGGCGGCTTGGGCAGGATTACGAGCGGGTGACAGATGCACAAGCTGGCCTGAGGGCTCGGAGCATGGCTGGCCAGGCAAAAATACCACAGTTCATACTGCAGGCTCGGGGGTCGCGCACGGCTGGATGTACGGGGAGGAGGAGCAGGTTCAGACCCTCTGCGGGAAAAGGGAGGAAGGTGGCAGATGGGTTTTAAGCGGGGAAATATGCATATCCCCGATTTTGGGCTTTGGTTCAAGGAGAAAGAGCCGGAGTTACAGCAGCGTGAGGAAGTTCTGCGCTGGGAGCGCGCAGCAGGCTCGAGGCTGGCGTGTGAGGATTTCGGCAGAAACGTGAGGCGTTCCCGGAGCTCAGGCCGCGGGGCTCCCGGGGCCTTCGGAACCTGGCGGGGCCTGACAGCCCGGGGGGAGACAGCGCCCGTGTCCCGGGATCGCAGGCGGCCCAGGCCGTGCCAGGGCTGCGGTGATCCCAGCAGTGCTGCTCCCAGCCCGGCCCTGGGCTCGATGGGACCCCCCCGGCAGCAGCGAGAGCAGTGGGACCCACCGCTACCGCGGGCAGCCGGCGCCATCTCCCGGTGTCGGGAGAGAGGGAAGGAAGGAGGGAAGGGAGAGAGATGGAGGTAGAGAAGGAAGCAGGGAGGAAGGGGGCAGAGAGAGAGGAAGGAGCAGGGAAAGGAGGGAAAGAGTAGGAAGGAAATAGCAGGGAGACAGGGACAGAGAGGGACAGGGAGGGGACGGGGAAAGGAAAGGAAGCAGGGAGGAGGGAGGCAGGGAGAGGGAACATCTAGTTCTGTGTCACAGCACGTTGGCAACAATCCTTGCTTGGCTCCACAGCTATCCAGTTATTCTTGTTCGAGACACACACATTAGTCCTCTTGTCTTCTGGGCTTCCACACGAGGTCTCTGCCTCAGAGGGACAGGGAAAACCGGCAGCACCTTTACCTTGAGAAACTTGCCCCAAAAATAATTGAACATTTTCTCCAGGTGTGAAAACACCCATATGAAGATGCTCAGCATTGCTAGGTGTTCTTCCTCCTCCATCTACCCTATGCTAACCTGGTTCTGTTTTATGCAAGACATGAAGTAGATAAAATAGGATTCTTCAGTAGACTGAGTTTAAAAACAACTCAAAAAAGGGATATAAAGAGCACTACACTGCACTACACCATAGTAGGCCATTTGTGTATATATAGCCATTATCTTTTCCTTTCCTTTGGGTTTATTTGGTATTTTTATTTTCTCTGGGTTTGTTTGGTTTTGGTGGGGTTTTTTTATTTGTTTGTTTGGGGTTTGTTGTTGTTTTGTTTTGTTTGCTTTGTTTTTTGGTTTTTTTCCCCTTTTTCTGCCTCCTGTCGAGGTGGAACCTCCTGGGCTCAGTCCCTGCCCGTTCCTCTGCTGCCATTGCCGGGCCCCTGGAGCAGAGCCTGGGCCCTGCTCAGAGCCCTCCCTGCAGACAGGGACACCCAGGGCTGAGGGCCCCTCTCAGCTGGGGCTCCTCTCCAGGCTGGACAGCCCCAGCTCCCTCAGCCTTTCCCTGCCAGAGATGCTCCAGGCCCTGAATCATCTCTGCAGCCTCCACTGGCCCCGCTCCAGGAGCTCCATGTCCCTGCTGTGCTGAGGAGCCCAGAGCTGGACACAGCACTGCAGGTGAGGCCTCACCAGGGATTTGTAAATTGGGAACTTCCAGGAGCCCTCAAATATAGGACTATTACACTTTTATTTATACTATTACACTTTTATTTAGAGTTAAGCCCTAGCAGCTGCTTAGGAGAGCACAGCAGAGCCCCTTTCTTTTCATGGAATCATTTCACTTCTTGGATCATTTCAGTTCCTGGTCATCATACCACCTCTACTGCAACATGAAGCTCCACCTCTGGCTTTCATTTGCAGGCACCCTAATTCTGGGATGTTTATAAATGCAGAATATTGTGAAGGTCAGTTTTCCTTGCATACTTTACTCAGCAAGGTACACAAAGTTCTGCACCAATGCTTCACTGTGTGATTTTAGGTGTAGCATCAACTGAGTTGTCACTACGGTGTCACGCACATTTTTGGTAGTTCTCTCTGCTAAAAACTGGAGCAGGAAAGTTTTGCAGAGGTTACTGATTTAAAGGTGGCAAGTATGATTTCTCCAGTTCTAAAGGTGGAAACAGTAGTAAACTGCTATTTACCAGCATGGAGAAATAGCTGGAAAACTTGTACTCCTCCAGATCTCAACCAGACAGACTGAGAGGAACTCTAATGGATCTTACAAGAACTGGCTTTGGTTTTATCTCATAAAATTTGCAGTACATTCTGTCAGAGAGGAATTGTACTTCTTGACAGCATAAGGGATTGCTGCAGTTCTGACTGGAATTTGAATGCTTGCCACAGCCCGTTGAGCAAAGCAGCACTCTGCACTACCTTTGTCAAGTCTGTCTTTTCATTTAATATGATTTTGATTTTAAAAATAAAGGTGAAATCCTTGTGAGACCATACCTTTAAGTAGAACACATTATATAGAAGTAACTAGAGCTCCTGAGTCCTTCAAGCTCTTCGTATGTAATTTGACATCTTCAGTGTGGAGTGATTTTTCTTCTTTCCCACCCCTCACTTTCCCAAATGGGAGATGGCTCCCAGGACTCCAGGGAAGGAGATCCACGAGTATGGGGAACCTGATTGGGCAATGATTTCAAATTAAGGTGATTTTGTGTCTAAAACAATATAGAAAAATCATCTTTGTAGACTTTCTACTAGGTGGGACCTCTAAAAAGCAGCTTTCAAAGTAAAATTCCAATCAGAAAAAAAATTCCAACAACAAAACACCACAGTTGTATAGAATGCAATATCAATAACAATGTTTGACTAGTTTTTGACAAATAAATATGTAAATTTCTGCTTCTTTCTCATTCTCCCTCTGTTCTGAAACATTTCACCTGCACCTGTCATGAGAATTCTTAAATATAAGCACTTTATATTTCTTCCACATTTAGCATGGCAGCTTTACACTTTAAAACATTTGCTGATGTCTGTCTTTATTTTTGAAAAATGCTGATTTTAAAAACTCAGGTGTTTACAGAAAAGTTTAGCTTTGGAAAACACTCAATTACAATGTCAGTTAAAAGTTTTAAGATGGTCTGTTCTATGATTTAACAGTTCTGAGCCTTTTTCATTGTGATTTTTTCTTTTTTTCCCTGCTTGAAACCACTTTCCTCTAACTAATTAATTGTTAAACATATCTTTAGTTTGAAGTCTTTGGATTTTTTTCCTAATTCAGGAAAGAAAACAGTAAAAATCACCATACCAAATAGTGAGTATGATAGGAAACCATTTCCCAGCTGCAGCCATGGGTACCTGAGTGTTGGCCTGGATTTTTGTATTATGGCTGCAAGTCCTTATACTGAAAATTCTGGATCAAGTCAGGATTTTGCCAAATCTATAGGAGAAATATTATTTGGTTACCTGTTGTCCCAGGACAGTGGCCTCTCAAAAAGGATGTCTGAGGTTTCCAGCAGGTGATTGTTATTGTTGTTCCAGCCTGAGTCACCTGAAGTACTCTCTGACAGACTTACAGAGGTCTGTGGGATGATGAAATGAGAGGAATTAATTTTTCCTAACAGGTCTCATGAAGGGAAAAGAAGGTGAAGGCATCAGAAACCATCTTATTCTCTGGAGGTGAAGAAGGAGGATCTATATCAGGAGTATTTGCTGTCTTTTCAAGTCCATCCGTGGTGATGGATATTCTGAGTGCACTGGTTGTAAATACGAGCCCTAATTTTTCACTGTCCTTTCAGATCAGGGTTGTTGGAGGTAGGATTTAGCTTGTTCAGCCTGTTTGTGTTACTCAGGTGTTGGTGTCATACCTTCTGTTCCCTTTTCATCTGTGAAAGGATGGGAGGAATGTGAATAAGAAGCAGGGCCATATTTCCTTAGCACATTGGCTGCACTTGGCAACTCATCCTTCAGATCACATTACAAATGAGATTCAGCAAGTTTTTGAGCCTTCCCTGCTTTTCACAATCACGTTGAGTTTGATACCCTTTTTATTGGAGACGTGTTTCTTTTGTAGCCGCTCTCTTCAAAGTCCCTGCCTGTTCCCCAGGTTCCTTCTGCATTAATTGCCTCTTATCAGGAATTGAGTGTGCTCTGGGGGGCTGTTTGTCTCTGCTCTTTGTTAGTCACAAAATATCTGTTATATTGGTTTTCCATCTCCAGAGTCTCTGAGGGCTCCTGGGAAGTACATGAAATATAAAATTACCCAGCTCTGTCTTTAGATCATGGTGATAGTCCTCTAATCCCAATGCACAGTATCAAGATACTTTGTTTTATGCAGATGAATGTCACCACCTGAAAGAAACCAAAGACTTGAACTCCAGCTCAGTGAGTGCAAGCTCTCATTCTTCCCATCCCAGTGATAAATTTGTGCTAAGGATTTTTGAGAGAAAATTATTTACCTAACAAGCTGGTAGCTTGCCAGAGGATGTGGTTTGGGATTATTTGCCTCCAAAGCTCTCTGGGGGAACACAAATTTAAAAGATTCCCTAAGGAATTATTACCTTTAGGAAACTTATTTCCTTATTTTCCTGCCCCACAGATGTTCAAAGGCCCTCTCTCTGCTCCCTGGAGGTCCTGCCATCCATGGGTCACTTGGACTGGCCCAGCAGGAATAGGATCTGACCTGTGTTTCTGAGCAGGACACTTGGAGGGTGCCGAAGAGCTGGGTGATGGACATGGGACATCTAGGGCATGAAATTAAGCCAGAGTCCTGTTGTGCTGCTTTGCTATGCTTGTTTATGTAGGGGGCTCTGGGGAGATTTTCCTGTTTCCATTCTCTTTATGGATTTGATTTTTCAATCAGTGGCTCCATGCTTCTGAGAATTTTCATGTTTCTGAGTAGAGAAGACCCAGTGTCCCTGCTGGCCACCACATTGTGACATTTCTTTTCCTACAACCTGGGATAGAAGCATAGCTCCAGAAAGGAGCTTATTTGTTTGGATTTTATTTGTTTGTTCATGGTAGGTGGTGGTGGTGTTTTGTTTTATTTTGTTTTGTAAAGATATTTAGTTGGATTGATCCTGACGGCAGGCACAGGTCCTGACAATCCTTTCCCATCTGTTCATTTGCATGTGCCCATGCTTCTATTTTTGAAGGAGGGATCACCTCTCTCTTCTGTCTGGATACCTTTGGTGCTAGTAAATGGTGATAATTCTGCAGCTCTACAACAATCCAGAAAGTTCCTTTTCAAACTAAGTAGTTTTTCTCCCAGGCATCAGGAGTTCTTCAATGTCCTTGAGACTCTCCTTTGTTTTCCCCTCTGCTTCAGCTATATATTTATTTTTATTTCTGTATCTTTTTTTGCAGCTGCCAGCAGAAGCCTTTGCAGCCTTGAGTCTTGAAAGTCAGATGTTGGTGTTATGAGTCCTATTTTTGCTCTGAGTACTGGCAGGGCCCCCACAGGCAGTCTGAGATGGCTCCAGTTCATACTGTCCCTTGTTGTCATGTCTGTGTGCTAGAAAGAACAGCTCTTCCTCTTGACTAACTTTCCTGTTGATTTTTCTTGTTTTCACATGACTTCTCTTATTGTGGACTTCAGCCACTCAATAATAATTAACAATGCCAATAGCAGGCAATTACAGCCAATCTTCTCATACACTCCATTCTAAGTGGTTCTGGCATAAATATAAATAGTATAATTACAGTGTAATAAATTTATGGATGAAGTCCTGCTGAGGACTTCCCAGTGGGAGCAGGAAGCAGGAAGCCAGGGCTATCCATGTTATAAAGAAGCAACATCATCAATACCATTCTATTGAAAGGAAATGCTGCAGTATCAGTCCGTATGGAATTGCTGTTTTCTCCTTAAATGTCCACCAGTAGTGGGACCTTGGCGGCCTCTTGGTGTTATAATAGATCTGGACATCATTAAAAAGTGAATCCTGCAAACAGAATTTTGCTGGGATCATGTCTTACTCCCTGGCCTTGACAGTGACTTTTGCTACTGATCTCCTTTTGAGATGACCCCAGGCTTCAAGACTCAGTGTCTGGCTCTTTAAAGGGTCAACTTCTAGATATATTGGATTGCTTTTATTGGTATTAAAATTAGAACAATTTCCCGCAGGAAGCTGACCAGATGTCCTCATTTAATCAGATTTTTTTTTCTTGTGTAACATCCAGCTGTCCTATCACCTTTCAGAGCAGACTCAATTATCTCCCTTGACTTGTATCTGAGATCCCTAAAAGCTGTCAAGAATTTCTCACTCATAATTGCATCTCTGATCCTTCCATCAGGAGTAAAACACAACTCAAAACTCAAGGAAATATTGGTTAGAGCTCAGAACTTCTTTAATAAGAAAAGGAGTTGATACTCCTATTGCAAGGGAATTCTTCAGTCCAGTCACCAGTGTAAAAGATTTTTAATAGTTCATTATGAAAGTATTTTGGGTTATCTTTGATTTAGCTTGTGCACTGTTTTCTCAGGCTGTAGGAATGCAGTCTGACAGAAAGTGTATGGGAGAATAAATACACATTTTTACATACTGAAGTGCTGGAAGGCTGGTTTGACTTCAGCTTGGCAGTACAAGAAAGAAATATTTCCTTAAGAATGATAGCCACTGTTGAAAATGAGGCTGATCCACAGACCCTGAGTAGCATGGAAACTAAACCCTTGTCTCTGCTAACAGCATAAACAGCACAATTCGGTTGGAAGGATGCTTGAAGATATTTTTATTCCAGTCATAAGACCCTGGTGCATTGTATAATATTTTTTATATTACATTTTTTTTTTAAATATTTGGTTTATCTGTTTTCAGCAGTATGGAATAAATGACTTTAGGATAAACTGTGCATTCAATTTTGGTGCATTTTTAATCGAAACAGGGTATTTGATTCATAAAAATTCTTGGTGCACATCAAAGCTCAGGCTGAAAAGGGGAAGAATAGGGCACATAATCATGGGCAGCTCCCAATGGGGTTGCTCCCTATCCCACAGAAATCTGCCACTCTGCTCAGCTATTTATTGCCCACCATAATTATGACAAATCTTTAAATCCTTTCAGTTGTTACTGAGATGTCCTGGGGGCTCATGTCCCAGGGTGTCTAATTTCTGTTTGGCTAAATAGCCCCATTGGGCAGAATATGGATTAGATTTAAAGCCTCTGGGGACTTCCCACAGCAGCACCTTATTTACACTGGAATGGAAAAGTACATTTTTCCATATGGGAAGAGATTTTTGGATAAAGTTTGTTTTTTGTGTTGTTTGCAGTACAAAAAAAATTCCTGGAACAGTTAATGAAAAGAAAACAGGCCCTCAGTTGTTAGGAGTGCAAGTGACCTGGTGGGTTTGATCCAGCCCAGAAATCCAAGGAGATTTCTGTCAGTGACAGCAGTCTGAGCAAGGCGGCAAATTTTTTTAGACATTGTGGTTTGCAGAGTGCATTACAGCTGCTGTACTCTGTGATTAAGATTGGACTTGATGATCTTGGAGGTCTTTTCCAGCCTTGAAGATTCCATGATTCTGGGATAGTCTGACACTCAGAAATGTGGCCAGAGGATGGGTAAAGGCTCAGCTGCTCAGTCACACAAGGGAGGGCTCTCTGAAGGGACACTGAAGCCTTTTTCCTTGGAGAAGGGGAAGAAATATTGTTCCAGAAAACCTCTCTAAACAAAGTATTTAGTGTGCGGTGGGGAAAACAAGAATGTTCTGAAAAAAAAAAATCTAAAAGGACCTTTGATTATCAAAGAGCAACAAAGGCAAGGGAGGAGCATTGTCCCGTGGATGAGGAGTCAGTCATGGTGTATTTTAAGCAGCCAGCAATAGATCCTTTCATACCTAAAAATAAAGATATGTGGATCTCCTCCAAAATCCGTGAAAGCAAATGGGATTATTTTCATTGACCTTTTCAGTTGGAAGCCATAAATAGATGTTTTTCTGATTTTCGCTCTTTTGCTGGAGAAGAACAGGACATTTTGGATTTTAGAGCTCTTTTCTAGCTGACAGACTGTGTCTGCTGATAGTTATGCACAGCTAGATCACTCTCCACTCCCAATCTCAGGAAAAACAGTACTGCTGGAGCTAGGATGAGCTGAGAATAGGTGAATCATGCAAATGGCAGCCTCCAACATGGCTGAGGAAAAGAAAAGGAAAATATTTTTATACAGATAGAAGGGCAGTTGGGGTAACTGTGGTGTCATTGTGAGGGGTGTGAGAATTGGGGTCATTAAGGCAGGAAAGGGATGAATCTCCAGACACTTGCTCTGACTTTCTTTGTAACTTGTGCTGTGAAGCTATGCTGGCAATGAACCTGGAACTTGTGGCTGGGCAGTAACACATCTGAGAAGGCTCCTTCCTTGATTTCAAAGCAATGTATGTTTGAATGAAACAAAGTGTCAAAAATGACCAAAAGTCACTAAATCCCATGTATGCAATCCTGCTGGGAAGATCCTGTCTCAGTGTAT
Organism: Fringilla coelebs; assembly: GCF_963513975.1. NCBI lineage: Eukaryota > Metazoa > Chordata > Aves > Passeriformes > Fringillidae > Fringilla > Fringilla coelebs. The sequence goes on along the minus strand of NC_140033.1, from coordinate 55,308,362 downwards.
TCACAGAAGGCTGCCCACTCTGCCACCAGCAATCTCCTGCAGTGTTGTAATATTTTTATTCCTCCTTGTCCCAAAAAACTGTGCAGTGACTTTATTGCCTGTGCTCTAACAGGCCTAGGCGCACAGGAGCTTGAGCAGAGAAAGGACAGATCCTGTGCTGGCTTCTCAAAATATTGACAATATTCCTGGACCCTTGGCTTGAGGGTCCATCCCCAGTCCTCCCACGTCCCTGCATTTTGTACATACATGGCTGATCCTCCCTGTAAGAGGTGCCTGGAAAAGGTTTGGATCTATACACTGTGGTCCCTCATTTGCTTGATATTTCAATTCAATTGAATTTTGAATTTTATCCCTCTGGAAATATTTACCGCAGTCCTGGTACCCCAGCCCATCTCCAAAATATAGAAAACATCTCCAGCTGTGCCTGAATCTGACCATGTGGTTGTATTTGCCTTTAAAATCATTGCTGAACTTTTCTACTGACACCACTTCATTTTTTCAATGCCCTTTCTGTCAGAAGCAAAACATCAGCAACAATGACAGTTCATGAAGCAACAATTTGTAGGGTAACTACTCCAGGCTCTGTATGTAGTTAATCTCATCTTTTCCATATTCAAATCCAGTTTTATTATCTATTTTGTTTGTTTTTATTTTTCTTCAGAGTGATCTTTTAAGATCCTTTTGATTAGCAGGAATTAAGAGCACTGTACCCAAGAAAACATTCGTCTTGGGAGACAGGAAGCACCAGGAAGGGGTGAATGCTCAGGGTCTTGCACCAGAGGAGCTTTGGCTGAGTGATGAGGGTTGGACATCCAGCGAATTGAATTTGGTACATGCCGTACTCTCCCAATGAGTTAGCAGGGCTTGTTTGTCCAAAAGCATTTTTGAAAATCAAAGTTTATATTAGTCTAGATAAAGCCTTGGGCATTAGTGTTGAGTGGAAGATGTCTTTTTTTAGTCTCTGGTTATGGCTTCATACTCTGAAAGCTTTTTGTAACTCCAAGGAAAAGAGTTACTTAAATACATATTCCTGGAATCCACCAGTGGTTGCTTTTGCTGGAGGTGGTGAATTCAATGTTCCTTTTCAGTCTCTCACTTTTTAAAGTTTCCTACAGCCTGAGAATTAAAAGAGTATTTGAAGGTTTATTTTGTTATTTCTCCTGAGAAGGAGTTGCTTTCAGTTTTCATCCAGCTCTTGTCTCAAGCATTTATTTGAAATTGTGGGGCTCTCCTATGGCAAATTACTGCTTATTCAGGAGAAGCTGGATTTATGACGTGGCATTTTTATATTAGTGCCTAGCATTTTAGGAGAAACACGCTGTGCTGTGAAGCTTATTCTAAAAGTGTTAGTAATGCAGGAATTTGCTATTAAAAAAGAATGGGGATCCAGGCCTTGGGAAGGGTATTCTAGCACTTTTAGGATGGATTATGGAGATCTAGCCTTACATATTGACTTACTTGTTCCCTTGTCTTTTCAGATACCATGCCACCTGCTCAGAAAGCCTTGTTTGCAGCTGAGCTGTGCCCAGCAACTTGTTTCGCCTCTCATTTAGATAATGCTTTAATCACCCTACTTCTCAAATGGGGGCTGTAAAGCACTCAGTGATTTGCTGTGCTCCTGATGCTGCCGGGGCCACTTTTCTGGTTCAGTTAATTTACTTCAACTGGTTTGTGAAGGCTGCCCAGAGACAATATTCTGGTAACAGGAAAGAAAGAACAACTCTCCTTGTTGTGCAACAGTGTGAGAACTCTCAGTTAGTAGTTAGAGTCACTCTGTGAACCTGTAGTGTCCAGCACTGATTTGTAGCACCACCCCTCAGCAAGCAGCCTTTGGTTTTGTCTCTCAAGCTAGCCCTTCCCAAGGGAATCATGATGCAGAGCTCTTGTGACCTTGGAAGGTGCTAGGGGAGGCCACCTCTTCAGGATTAAAGGGGTGGGTGGGAATCATGGAATTCTAATGAACACTGACTTGTGAGGCAACACTTGGAGGGTTTTTGCGGAGCTGTTTTGAACTCCGGCCAGCCCTGCTGGTCATGCTCCTGACATGCCTTCGAGCTGATTCCATGGAGATTTCCTTGCATTTGGTATAGAATGCCTGCTCTCAGATGGTGTTTCACATTCTCATGACTTCAGCCTGCCTGTTCTGAAATGCCAGTGCGCCTGCTGCTCACTCCTGTGCGCTCCAGTGGCTCAGCAATGCTGCTCCCTGCCTGGCGTGGGATTTCCCTCTGTTTCTCAGGGATATGGGGTCAGCTTAGCTGTCCCTAGTCTCTGTGTCCTGAAAGCCTCTTTCCTCATCACTAGTCAAGCCACACCTGCCTTTTCACCTCCTCCTCCTACCCCAGACTTTCTCTCTTTTTTTTTTGTGATGTTGTTAAACTTTAAATCTTCACTAGGATTTGATGCTGAAGCAAGGGTGGTCAAAGGAGGTAGGAAAAGGATATACTCATTCAATTATAGGGACTCCCTAAACAAACAAAAAAGGAGTATTTATCACTGTAGTTCTCCTGCAATTTTGGCATGGCAAAGATGGTTCTCTTCTCTCAGTCAGAGATAGATTTTTCAGAGCTTTAATACCAAATTTAATATGTCCTTTAGGATATGAGATTGTACAAAATGTGCTGGTGTTTTTCTGCTGGAAAGACTGTGCTCTTTGCAACAGTTTTTGCTCTGACTCAAATTCACAGCCCTCAGGAAGCTCTAAGTGGAAGGAAGGCAAATTTCCACATGAAGGAGAAGGAAATAAACATAGCAAAGAGCTGAAAGAACCCAGTTCTTCCTTCAAGGACAGTGCTTAAGTACTTTGATGTGGTTGCAGAATTTCTTCTTCATGAGGGAAGACATAGACAAGTCCCTTAGTAACTTACCAAGTGTCATTCCTAATCAGGTTTTCCACCACACATATTTATACACCTATCTTTTAAACCCCTTTTCTGTGAGCGAGATATTCTGTTGCAGAACTTTCTGGACTGCCTCAGCTCGTGAGTGAACCTTCTTTCCTTACCTCTGAAGTGCCTCTGTTGTGTTTGTTGCAAATTTTCTTGTCCCACTGATTTCTTTGGATGGATAAGCTGAGGACCAAGGGGAACACGTGACTTAAGACCCTGCGAGGAGACAGTGGCAGGTGAAGAAGTGAAGATTACATAGGTCTTGTCTCCAACTAATCAATGAGAATATACGCTGTGTCTCATGCCACAAAAAGGTGATGATGAGAGGCATGAGCTCCATAAAAAGGACAATTTAGGGTGTATCTATCTATCTATCTATCTAATCTATATCTATATCTATATCTATATCTATATCTATATCTATATCTATATCTATATCTATATCTATCTATATCTATGTCTATATATCTATATCTATTGATATCTATATATATATATCTCCTGACATTTGGAATGTTCTCTTTCCATATGTAGGAGATGTAAGTGTGAGTCTAGCTCATATATCCAGGCTGTGATGTGTCAAATGTAAGAGGAAGTTGCAACAGTCTGATGCTGAAATGACAATGAATGTGTGGGAAAATTGTGGGAACTCAGACCTCACTGCTGACCTCAGTGTACACACCATACCCTTCATTATACCCATTTTTATATTAATTTTATCTCTTTTTTTTTCCAGCCTGTGATACAGGTTATTGACCTTCAGCATTTGTACAGACTGATAACAAACAGTAGGTAAAGTACAGATAAAATAAGTAATCAGTACCACCTATGCCCATTGCCCAATGGTTAATTTTGCAAAACATCTTATTCTGTAACATGACAGGTATGGTTTATTTTGCTTTGAAAGTAAAGTGCTTTGGCATTCAGTGCTCTGCAGCTTTAAATTCTCATTAAATGGTTGTCTCCTGAAGGTCACATTCTTTACCCCTTGAGGCAGAGACTTTGTCCTCTTTCACCAGCTGCTTCATTTTTCTCTTTTCTTTTGATCCTTTTAGCTGGAACTTTCAATTTCAGTCTATGGAAGAACAAAATTCTGGCATTAAACATAAAATCATATTCCACCTTCATTTCTGAATAGTGCTTATTTGAGTCAAATAAATAACTGTTTGAAACAAGGAATAGAAAAAGTATGATACTTCAGATAAATATTACTGGGATCAATGGAGCAAAATAAAATAAACCTGTATTTGCTACAAACCCTGAATTTTACTTGTTTAAAAATTTCCCTTCAAGGGTTTCTCCCTTGTGATTTCAGGCCAATCATCTCATTAATGCTGTGATAGGACAGGATATCTTTCTTTCTCCTGGTATCTTCTGTTCTGATGATTTTGGACAAAAATAGGCAGAGGGAAATTAGAGAGAAAGGGAAAGGATGATGTCAGCTGTTGTGCTGTGGTTGTGTTAGCTTTATTGGCTTAGGAAATCCTGTTTAAAGATTATTCTGGCTCATCCTGAACACACAGATAACTCCTTGCAGAAGTGTAAAAGTTCAGTCTTTCCTACTGGTGTTAGAGAGACAAAACATACTGGCATTTCAGTAAACCCTTGCATTTGAATTTTAAATAGAATTTAGGGAGTTTGTTATCCAAAGTCCTGGTGAAAAATACTTAACCACTCCCAGCCTTAATTTCTCTAAAATATTCATGGGATTTAGAAAGCCTAGCTTGTGAAAGAGGTTCTGTCATGCACCTGCAGAGGTACCTGAGTATCTTCAAGAAACTGGGACCACACCTCTCTTTGGTAAATAATTCCTGAATATGTGACCTGTGACTCTTCCCCTCATCAGGGGCACACCTTCTGGGTGCAGCAGATCCTGGATGCTTTCCCACAAAACTGGGAAATGGTAATGGAAAACTGGGTAATGGAAATTACCCAAAACAGGTCATGGGAAAGGAATTAGCCTTAAAGACACTGCAACACCAAATACAACACTGAGGGAAATCAGTCCCTATTTACAGTGTGCCATGTTTGTTTTAATTCACTATAAAGCATTGATCCTTCTGGGTGTAAATATTATCCCACAGAATATTAACTGCATATCCAGCCTTCCTTCCCAGTGTTGTCTTGTTGATTCGCATCTCATTCCTTCCTTGCCTTTCTCTTCCTTTCTTCCTCCTCTGGTGGAAAGTTTGGATTTCTGCTTCCCAAATGGGCCGGGTGCATTGGAGCCTGACTCTCTGCTATACAACGTCATCCAGCCAGCTTTCCCAAACTCTGCATTTCTTCTCTTCTGGATTCCCACTGCCCTTCTGCCTCCTTCTGCCAGATGCTGCCTCATTCTGGGCCTGACTTGCGGATATTCTGTCTGATTTGCATCCCACAGCTGCTATTTGATCTCAGTTCTGCTCTTTTCTCCCTCCTCCCCCTGCTAGTTTTGATCTAGTTCCAGAGTTTCATTATCTAATTCATTTGTTCTGGTAGACCTTTATTTTCTTCATCTTTTATTAGGCCTAATGGGAATTGTTTTCTCGCTTTGGAGCTTAGTGATGGCTTCTTTTCCCATTTAATATGTCCAGGCTGCCAGGCACTTGTACCAGACTGCACCTCAGCCTCCAACAGGCCACGGTTGTTATCTGGCTTTTCCCAGCAGTTGTTTGGCTCAGAACCAAGAATGCAGGAGTGCACCAAATGCCTGTGTAGTGTCTGTCCCTGACAATGGGACACAATTACCCGCTCACTTCAGAGATTGTCACCCTAAAAACTCTGCCTTTCTCTATATATGGACGGACATGGTTCATTTGTGAGGTTTGCTTGGGAGACAGGCAGGAGAGGTTACACCTCCTGCAGCAAAGAAAAACCCCTCAGCTGCCTTTTTGCCAAGTTCCAATCTCAGGAATCCAAAGAGCCATCTTGGTTGTGACTTAAAGATGGCAAACCCTGAGAGCAGCATGCTGAGGATGTGTACAGGCAGAGAGGCTTGGTTTCCAACCCTCTCGTGTCCCAGTTAAATGTGTGTTTTTTCTCTTAATAAACCTCACCTAGGGCTCCTAGGTACTGTGTAACACAGGTGTAGTATACAAGGAATTGTAATGAGTAACTTCTGATTGAATGAAAAGGATAGTGACTACACACTTGAAAAAGTTTATTTTGAGTTGCATCTTACCCAAAGGACATGTAATTATTTAGGTGTCTTGGAGTTCTTCAGAAATATTGTGGTCTACTAAGAGTAGTAGGCCACTAATAATTAAGAGTAAGTATTGGTTGGACACATGACAGGAGAAAGCAGGAGTAGGACAAGGGGGTTTGGATTGGCTTGTTTCCGGTGTTCCTATTGATCTTTACTGTTGTTCATTCCTGACCAATCATTTCCTCAGGGCGTTGAATGATTGGTTAGGTCTTTCATCCAGTCTCCTTCCGCGGCACTGGTTTTATTGTGCTGACTCTGTTTCTGGATGTTATTCTGCCCATTTGGACCATTCCCCTGCTATATCCTCGACCCTTTAGAACTTGCAAAGAGCATTGACTAACCCCCTTAAAACAAGGTTACAATAATCAACTCAACCTTAACTCAATACAAACTGAATCTTACTTATAACAACTATGCAGAAATATTTTTGTTATTGCTGAACAGGGATTGTACAGAGCCAAGGCCTTTTCTGCTTTTCCTGCTGTCAGGCTGGTGAAGGAAGTTTGGGGTGCTTGGAGATTTGGTAGGAGACACAGCGAGGACAGATGACTCCAGCTGACCAAAGGACATTTCAGACCAGCTGACATCATGCTCAATATATAAAAGGGAGGGAGAAGGAGGAAGGTGGAAATGTTTGGGATGATGCCTTTTTGTCTTCCCAAATATCTGTGATGGACCCCTGCCCTCCTGGAGGTGGCTAAACATCTGCCTGCCCATGGGGAGTGGTGAAAGAATTCCTTGCTTTACTTTATTTGTGCACACAGCTTTTGTTTTTCCCGTCAAACTGTCCTTGTCTCAACCCATGAATTTTCTCACTTCTACCTTTCTGATCCTCTCCCTGATTCCTGTGATGAGGGGATGAGTGAGGGGCTGCCTTGTGGGGTTAAACCAGGACAGGAAAATGGGCAAGGGACCTTGACACACCAAGGGCGGATCTGAAATCAGGCTTTGGGCTAAGTGGAAAGAAACAGCTTTTCCTCATTCAAGCAGTTGCATTCTGTTACAGGTTTGTTGGAACAGTTAAACAAAACCTGTAATTTTTGTATTTGGAAATCTTCATTGTCCCTCATTTTTTTATTCTAAGGGGAGGAGGAAGGACTTCAGTGTCCAGGCTCTGGCTGTGTAGAGGAACAGGTTGTGGGGAACTCAGTTCAGCCAGGTATCCCCATTCTTATACAAGGATATACATACATGGAACAACCAAGATATCCACCAAGGCCTCACAAGTCCTATATATTGTCAGTAACAGTATTTTAAATCAAAACATTTTTCATTCTTAGCAAAGAAAAAAAAAATATTTGAATCACAGTTCCAGTGAGAACCTTTCCCCAAGTTATCACAATTTAGTTGTGTTTACTTGGTACAACCTAACCTTCCTAGCAAAATTTAGGTGCATGGAGCAAAACAAATAATTCTGATAAAGTATTGATGAAAGGAAATCAATTAATTTTAAACAATCTGTAGCAATCAGTTCTCTGGACAGGGCTTATGCAGTGCTAATCCTTACAGGATTAAGTGTTTTGTTACAGTGAAGTGTCAATGTTGTGGCCACAGAGAGGAACTATCTGTGCTTGGTTTGATAACTGTGGGGTTTCCTCTTGTTTTTCTCAGTGTAATTTGACATAGCAGACTGCCAGCTCCTCAAATCGATCTCCCTCCCTAGAGGTCTCTCATGTCCAGCACCCTATGGAGAATTGTCACTTTTGGGAGATGCCTGTCTCTAGCCATTAAAATAATTTAGACGGTCAGGATATCCAGCTTTTCTTCATGCTTTCCCAAGTGCTCGTCCATTCTTTGGCTCCAGTCTTGCAGGTCCTCCTGAGTATTTCCCAGTTTCATATTCAGCTCTGGTACTTGGCTCCAGGTTTGGTAGTGGATTGGCTCACAGAACTGAGAAAGGTGGCACAGCTTTATCTAGTACAAAAAGGGTTCTTAATTTGTAGCTTTGTTATCTGGAATGATTTAAAAGGATAATTAATTCAGCCAAAGGTCTCAAACACAGTTATAAACACATTTGCATTAAATAAAGAAACCCCACTTACATACAATGAACTTTTTGTGTTTTGTAGTTCTGTTTACTTCTCAAATGAACTTTCCTCTTCTCATAATCTTATTCAGAGAGTGAAACAAGCCTGCTTAATATATTCTACACTTCACTTGTTCTGGAAATATGAACAGGATTTGTGTTGAAGTTCCCTGGAAGTTTTCAGAAAAGCTGCTTTGAGCTCTGCTGGTGACAAGGCTCAGCAAGGCTGATGGGTGATGGCAGCTCAGAACAGATCTGTAGGTACCTGAGACTGTTCTTGGGAGGTGAAAAAGCTTTGAACCCAGCCTCTCTTGTTCTGCTGATCTTTCTCTAAAAGCCCAAGACAATTTAAAATGGTGAAAAACATCTCTGAAAGTAACTCTTACTTTTTCAATTACTTCCTAATCTATAAAATCATTGAAAAGCAAACAAATGTATCACAAAGTTCAGATATTCTAATCAATAATTTGAGCAGGTAACAGTCACAATTGCAATTGCCTGAAAATCTGTGAATTAAGTGGGAAACGGGGGAGATCTGTCCCTTAGCAAGGATATCAAATTAATATAATCATTATATTAATCATATATATGTATAAGTCAATAATTATGTAATGAAAGCAACAGGGCATGAAGACAGATCTGTAAAACACTAATCTCTAGAGAAGATACTTTTCTATTTAATGCTAAACCTTTCATAGGAACATTTTCATCAAAATGATTGAATTAATTAAACATTCTTAACATCAAACCCAAACTTGTTTACCCAAGAGTACTTGAAGCAAATTTAGACTCCTGGGTCTCTATGCATCGAATATGATATGGTTGATGTGACCTCTCTCAATGTACTTGCTTTTTGATCCTGTAGTATTTAGGTGATTTCACTACCTCCTGCAGAGTACAGCATGACCTTTGCCAGATCTTTTCCCTGCCAGATGCTTGGCAATTTTGAAAGCAGGAATTGAATAGCTTATAAGGTTAGGAAATAGTGACAGTCTTTCTCATAAGAGCTCATCTGTGTGTGCTCAGACACATGTTTAGAACTTAAAAAATGTCAGAGAGAACGGTAACAGGGGATAGTCCAACCTGTAGGAAAACAGGAAAAAGATACAAATGGTTCCTTAAAATCAGAGGAAATATTCATTCCTTGATTTGCAGTCTTTGGATGTTTTGGGGGCAGGCAGTCATCAGACATCACCTGTTCATGACTCACCTTGATGGCATTATTTGGAGTTCCCAGGCTGGTTGAGTCACTGCTTCATCTTCTCTTCCCAAGTTCAAAAGCAGGAATCACTCTTTGCTTCTGGCACAGTGGCCTGGAAAAAGGAGCACCATCTTCTGCCTTCAGCTGAGCCTGAAGGCAGTGACTGTGACTTGTGCTGCCCTGCAGCCCCTCAGCCCAAGGTGTGCCCAGAGAGCCAGGAGGTGCAGATCCCTACAGCTCTCCCTTTTCCCCTTGTTATCCTGCTTGTCCTCCTCATAGGCCAGCTGGGAAAACCTCACTGAGCCTGGCAGCTCCTTTTTACAGCTCCCTCTCACAGCAACAAGCCAAGCAGGCTCTGAAAATAAACAAGGAGTGGGATAAACAGGAGGTGAATTTGCGGAAGCTGCCTCAGCCCCCAGCTCGGGGCACCACTTGACACCAGCACAGTCATTTTCCTTCACCCACATTCTCAAATTTAAGGGGCTTGACATGTTCTGGATTGTGGCTGATGGTCCAGTCAGTGGTTGCTGCTCCTTATCCATGCTTCTACATCTCTATACATTTTTAATGCACACTCTTGTTACTTCTAAAATAGACACAGATGTGTTTTGGGAGCTGTCACAACCCCTGTTTTACCAGGCAATGAATCAGAAAATTAATCACTTGCAGCTTTTGGCAGTACAGGGCTATAGAGTCACTCCTATCAATTTACTAACCAAGAAACAGTGCTAATTTAGGTTGCTAGCCACATAAAGTTCACACAAGGTAAAGGAGAGTAAAACATAAGTGAACACATAGTCTGACTCCTCTGCAAATTGTGAATTTGATGGTGTGTTAAGTAAATGCACCTCAGTTACTGATTTTTTTTTTTGCAAAAGCAGAGTACAAATTCTAAAACGTTATTTAAAACATTACTGTATTCCTAATAGAGTCTGACTGTAACAAACCACTGTGTTAAATGAAATGCTTCAAGGATGAATCAGTACAAGAAAGCAAAAATTTCCTATGAATTTTTTGATGCAGGACATACAGGACTTACCTTTTGAAACATTACAGCTTTTTAGATTGTCTGAGATTTCCTTTTCTGAATTGCTAATCAATCCAGAAGGATGTTCCCTAATATTTATCACTTCAGTCCCCACATTTTTAGCCCTATTTAGAATGTAAATTAGTTCTCACTACAGCAAGTTATTTTACATTACCAGCATTACTTTTGTTAACAGCTGAATGCAAAACACTTTTAAGTTCTTGAGCTTTTCTCACATTAAGAAGAAGACATCGATTTGCTTCATCTGGTACAAAATAATTCCTTCCATCTCTACCCATGTCATGGCTCAGTGCTGCTGGGATCATCCATAAAGGAAGAAAGGAGCGTTTCCTTTAAAGACATCCCTAATCACTTTTCACTCTTTAAAGATCCTCCCCTGATGCTAAAAAGTACCATGCCAAGGCCCCACTGTTGTGGTTTTTTCAAACTTTTTTCTGAAATTACTAAGCTGATTTTATGTGAATAAAATAATCTTATCAGTCAGAACAGTAGCTTTTATATTATGTTGATGTTTCCAGCTAAGGGCTCAGTTAAAGGGCATTTCACCTGCTGGTCCAACAGGCAGGAGAGAAATGAGATTAAGGTGTGAAAGAGGAACTGCAAAGAGGGAGATGCTCAAGGAAGGGGTTCAACCATCCTGTTTAATGCACTATTGAAGGCCATTAAATCCCAGCAGGCTGCAGGTGGATAGAGTTGGCCTCTGCCATTCTGCAGCTTCATGGTGAAGGCAGGCTGTGCTCTGTATTGAATTTGAAATCTTGAATTGTCCCCTGTGGCTGGCAGGGGTAGCTGAGCCATAGAGGGCACACTCTACTCCCTTTTCCCAAGGATCCAAGATATGCTTCTTTCCCTCCACCCCTCCTTTGACTGCCTTCAGAGCTGATTTAGCAGCTGCTGCCCTGGGTGTGCCCCAGTGGGATTGGGCCATCCCTACTCTGATCCATTTCCTTCCTAAGGTGGAGACGGGGTGCAGAGCTCCATGAAAGGTAAAGGTCTGGATGGGATGTGCTGCTGGCCTGGAGGGCACGGCTGCCAGCCCCGTGTGTCCTTTCCCTGGTGCCCCCATCACCACCCCCGCTTGGCTTTTCACGGCCATTGCAGGCATCTCTATTACTTATATGAAGTCTGGGAAAGAAGGCAGTAAACAAAATTTGATCAGGAGGTATGGGATGAACACCTACTTTCCCAAATGCATTGTTACAGTACACAGGAGGCGGTGGGAAAAAATAGATGGGACAGAAATGCTGGTGAAAATTATGTTTCCTTTTTCGGTCTACTACAAGGAGATGTAAATACCCCAGTGTGGTGCTTGATCACAGAGTTCAGAGCAATCTTTTCAAGCTCTGTCTCCTAACAGCCTGGGGTTTTTTTAAAATCAAAGATAGATGAGTAAAGCGATGATTGACTCTCACAATTAACAGACAAATATCATGGATATAGGTTAAGAAATGTTTTATAGATGTTTCACCCCCTTGCATTGTTATCAAGGGACATCCAGGGCTGGGACATTTGGGACAGTCACCTTGTTACTATGGCAACATCTGACCTCCAGATGGATTTGAGGAAGTGAATGCCACCACTGGACAGCAAAGAAGGGGTCAATGGACACAACTTTGGGAGGGGTTAAAGGGCTAAAAGGTGAAACCTCCATCATGTGGGCAAGCACATGGTGGGGAAAATCCTTTGCTCCCAGCACTGTAACAGTTTCTCTATTCAGTCTCATGTTATATTTTTGATAAGGTTTAATAAACCTTTCTAAATTTATGAAAAGTGAGTGGCCATTTTCACAAAGATGTAATCTTTTGACAGTCTGCCTGTTATCCTGAGCATGAGAGTGCAGGTACATTTGTAGCCGTGGTTGAAGACATTTTACCATTGAATGACCACAAACTGTTCCTGCTAACACCATAGTTTTACTCTTAACATTTTACAACCTGAATCCCAGATGCTCACGGCCCATCTGCAAAGTTAGAAGTATACAAATCGAGTTTTCCTAGAGAGAATGCAAGGACTCCTAAGCCACAGTTCCATGGGACACTTTTCTTCTCAGCTCCACAGAAAGGTGCTCAAACCTACCTAAAGATGCTTGAGATGTGGGTTTTAGTGCAAAAGATGAGCACATCCCTCTATGGCCTGCCTTTCAAAGGTAGGAGTCACGTGCTTTGTCTCATTTCTCTCTTCTTCCATTTCAAGAAGTTGTTACTTAGCAGAGAGAACAATTTCTAGCTTGGCACAATTACCAGGTTCTCCCCCTTTGAACTGTACCCATCCTTTGTTTCTTCTTTGAGCCCCAGCAGGCCAGGCCCACGTGTGTGGACATGGGGTGTAGCGCAGTGGTGCTCTGCTCTGTGTCACTTGGCACTTTTATCCATCTCTCAGAGGTGCTGAAAGTGCTGTAAGCACATGAGGTACCCCACTGACCTCAATTGTGCTTGTTTCCTGTTTCAAGACTGCTTTTTATTGCCAAGTAGTGCAAAAAAAACCCCCATGTTAGAATAAATGAGATGCAGGTCATAGATTTATGGATACAATACCACAGCTAACAAAATTAATATACCACAGCTAAGTAAATTAATCTAAAAATACCCTTTCAGTTCTCCTGGTGGAGGATTATGTGCAGATGAAGCCCAACAATATGCTCTTTATGACAAATGGGCACTTTTTTTCTACCTGTAAATTTACAGCACTTTGGACTTTGTCTATGTGATGATGATTCAAACTGGACTGGTGAAACAAGCTCAATATCTATGCAATTAAATGAATGTATCTCCTGCTGTCCCAGTTTAATGGCATTTGTTTTATTTTGTCTCAAGTTAATTAATGATTTCTCTGACATCACGCCTTCAAAGGGCTGAAGTAAAGCTTTGTTTGTAGTTGTTGGTTTGGGTTTTTTGGATTTTTTTTTGAGGTTTTTCTGTGAACATTTCTCAGTCAGCTGCAGTGCTTTGTGATGCTGTTACCCCTTCTGTGAAGGATTTCCCCACCACTTGCATTGGTCAGAATGCACTTGCTCTTCTCAGGCACTCCAGGGAAATTCTGCCTGTGTGCATAGGGGAGTGGAAGCTCTGGAAGTTACCCTGAAGCATGTGAGAAATGCTCCCACATGCCATTCCCCAGACACTGCTGTGAAAGCAGGGACTTGGCCAGGACACTACTAACAAATAACAAAGGTCAGTGACATCTTGACACAGTGCAGCTGCTTCCTACTCAAATGTGAATCAAAGATTTTGCTGTATCAGTTTTTAAACTGATTGAACTGGTATCTGCAGTTTCCTGTCTAGACAATGCCTCACTCGTAAATCCAAACAAATCTGGCAAAAGTGGGGAATGACAGTGTCTCACTGATAAACTGTGCTTTTTTTCAGATGTTGTGTGTTTGAATTACAGGAAAAGAAATGTTAGATATATAAAGGGGGAAAATAAAATCTCCCTCCTGCTCCAAACTCCAAAAAAAGAAATTTTCTTCCAATGTATATTTCAGAAAGTAATGCTTTCTGGATGCTTTAGGTGAAATAATGTCCTCGGGAATGCTCACTCCTGGTGAGACATTTCACTGATGCCAAGGTTCACTTTTGTGCTTTGAAAAGTCAGTCAGAAAACTGATTTTGTTTTCCCTGTGTTCTAAAACCACTTTCAACACCCCTGTGAGAAATAACACTAAGAAATAATTTTCCAATGCTCCAGATAAAGGGGCATCAAAGTGACTAACTGTTCATAGTTGGTATTTTTTGTTTTCCATCCTTTTAATCCACTGTGTAATTCTTTACGTAGAGGAATCACTAAAGACTTGCAACATGCTTAGTCTTAACACTCATGTCCAACAAAATGCTAGAGGCACAGAAGGGACACAGATTTTTCTTTAACCCAGGTACCTCGTCACCATGGCTGTATTTTATAAGTGGAACTTCTTATGGAGGGTGAGGTGGAAGGTAAAACCTTGGCAATGCTATTGCTGGATTTAGAGAGCTCAGTGCTTTGCAAGGAGGACAGGGGTTAAATCACTCTCCTTTCCTTTCTGGAATTGGAGGGGTAGAAGGATCTTGCCACAAGACCCCTGGAAAAGCTCTGAGAGGGGCTCAGGTCAGTGTAGCCCCAAGGACCATGGAAGTCCCAGTGATGACACAATTTCAAGAGGCTTAAGTGTGGACACATTCAATTATACTCACTTCTGTGAGTGCCAATTAAGATATAGACATAATTAATAAATTGGAATGAACTTGTCAGGGAAAGCCTATTTTAAGCCTTGTTGCAATCACAGAGATATTTAAAGTGTCTTCTCCTTCTGCTCAGTTGTGTGTGAACAAAATTCCATGTTGCACCTTAAAGGAAAAACACCGTGTTTGGTCATTCTTGTTTTTTCTCAAGTAGATATTTGCCATTTCTTTGTCTGTAGTCTCTTAGCTATTTCTAGAACAGGCTGCATGCTATAATTTTATGTGAAGCAGGGTTGAAGATCCATAGGGGGCCAGAGAAACTCCTCTTGGGGCTGAGAACAGCCAAGGACAGATCTAAACAAGCTCTCAGAGGTCACCATGAAGTCCGAGGGTGAAAAGGAAGACAATCCTTGGCCTGCCTGCCCGTCCAACCCTTTTTTGCCACTCTAACTTTGCACTGAGGGGGTGGAAGTAGATGGGGCAGGCATGGGGGTGGTCCCTGGGTTCCAAATCCAGGAGAAGCAAGGGAAGAGCACGCCAGGTTTTCTCCAGGATACACAAGTTCACAAATATTAGGGGTGGTGGAGTCACAAGGCTGGCTTTGTTGATTTAATAGTATTCAGCTGTTCTCTGTTTCCATGTAACTCTACACCTTTCCTAGCAAAACTATTTATTATCCCATATTAATAATAGCAGTGTTTTTTCAAAGTCACCTACCACAACCTGCCCTTACATCAACATCTCAGACTGTCTCATGGGATTCTGGGAAGGAATTGTCTTATCTTGCCCAAAGATTTCAAGGTTAACAAGGCAGTATAAGACTGCCTGTGTGATGTTTCTGCCCCTAAACCAGAGCTCCTATTTGGCTGTAAAAGCCTCGCAGCACAAAATGTTCTTTGTCATTGGCCCAGCGATTCTCAATTGAAGTTGCTTGTTCTCATTACAGCCAGGGAGTAACATCTCTTACCAGCAAAGAAACCACACTGAGCTTGGACAGCCAAAGCTAGTCAGAAAATTTAGGTCCCTTTGTGATGGCTGTGACAGGACATTGAATTATGTCTGTCTGTTATCTCATTAGTTCCCAGTTCACCGTTTTTTTTTTTTAAATCAGTTTCTTTTGGGATTTACTAGAAGACTCTAAAGCTTTTTTTTTTTTTTCACCTGTATGTATGTGCTGATTTTCTTCAGAGTAAGGACCCTGTGGGTTAAAAAACACAGCAGTCAGACTATCCTTTACAGGTTCACTTCAAGTAAATTACTCCCTATTCCTGGAATTGGACAGCATTTTGATTTAAGTACACTTTTGTTATGTAAAATATCTGTTATGATTAAAGTTATGGATTAAGAGATTTTCCTCTTTGGCTTGTTTAACTAGGCATTCCTTATTTGAAACGAGAGTTTGACATCTCTAGCTAGGAGCATTTTCTAATTAAAGAAAATATTCTTTTGAGGTCAGGCATGCATTAGTAGCCTTCAAAATAAAATTTAAAAGCAAACAACTAAACAAAACAAACAACAAATCCCAAACATGTTAGTCTAACAGTATATTAAGAGGATGTTTTTTATTTAGGAAAAATGCATTAAGTGCTTCAGGAAAGAAAATGTTTATTTCTGGTTTTGAACTGGATATATTATTCAGATCTTATATGCACATTAATTTACCATGATTTAGCATTCTAGTGAAGCTGTACTCTCAGGAAAACAGGTTAGAAGGATAATCTAGGTTCAGAAAAAAACGATTAGCCAATTTATCTTGTGTAATGTGAAATCTGTTTGAGAAAATCCTTTTTGGCTTCTTAAAGATTGATTTCTTTTTCATGAGCAATTTTTAAGAAGAAACAATCTCTCCTGATGGAAAGCAAGGTAGCTCCACATTATTACAACAGACAAAAAAACCACCACAGATGAAAAAAAAATAGAAAAACTCCAAAACAATTGGGGTTTTACTCATGATCCCAGTTAAACCATTGCTGAACAGAGGTGCTCTAAGATGTCAAATCATCCTGAGTGTAATCTGAGGCTCCACCAAAAATCATTCATGTGACCTTGTGGGTTTCCTATCATTTCCAATACTGGCCATCTAAAATGGCAGGCACCTAAATCTGTAACCTCAGTTCTGCCCCTTTGGGAAGGTTAGAAGTAGGGTGGTGCATTTGTGGCTTGGAAGGGTGTCTAATGCCCAGTATCAAATATATTTTTGTCTATTTTAAGGGTCATCATACTTGAAACAAACCAAGCTGCTGAAACCTCACAGTTCATCTGTTGTTTCAACTGCCTGAGTATACACAACATTGTTCTGTGCAGTTTCACATGACCTAACACTATTTTTATGCTCATTTCACTAATAGGTGACAAAGGCACTTAATACTTTTCTCATTAAAGCTCCTCTTGCTGCTGTTGCCACGGGGCTGTGTGCTCTGAACCCACCTACAGTCCTTCACCTCTCAGCCCTTAGGGTCACAAACCGGGAAGGAGGTTCCACCTCATCCTGGAGGTGCTTTGTCTTTGCCTCCCACCTTGATGGCTCTTTTAGCAAGGTCAGTCTGACAGGGTATATCCATTATCTGTAATATCCCTGTTCAGATTTTGGAGTTTTACAACTGATAGCAGACAGCTAGCACAATGCATTTCTTTTCTGCACTCCTGGAAAAGTAAAATGTCACTTTTGTTGGGCTGGCTGCTCATGTAGATTTGTGAGGCTGATGGACTTTGAGACGTGCGAAGGTGTTTTTGTACAAATCACAGAATCACAGAATGGTTTGGGTGGGAAGGAACCTTAAAAACCATCCACTTCCAATCCCCTGCCATGGGCAGAGACACCTTTCACTAGCCCAGGTTAATCTGAGCCCAATCCAACCTGACCCGGAATATTTCCAGGGATGGGGCAGCCACAGCTGCTCTGGCCAACCTGTGCCAGGGCCTCACCACCCTCACAGGGAACAATTTCTTCCCAATATCCCAACTAAACCTGCTCTCTGTCAGTGTGAAGCCATTCCCCCTGTCCTGTCACTCCAGGCCCTTGCCAAGAGTCTCTCTCCATCTTTCCTGTGGGCTCCCTTCAGGCACTGCAAGGGCACAATGAGGTCACCCCAAAGCCTGAACAATCCCGATTCTCACAGCCTTTTTATGTGGATATTTATGCACACATATGCATCGTGCTGTTGTACAGGAAACTGGTCATACTCCTTAAATCCCTCCTTTTCAATCTCCAGCTGGAGGTACAGAGACTGCTGCTGATTACTTTTCCAAGGACCAAAGCTGAGTGTTTGCTCCCACCTCTGAAACATGGGCTGCTGCTTTGTAGTTAAATCCTCTGCCCCTGGTCCATTTACATGCAATTACTTTGAGAAAACCCAGATGTGGGTACCTGATACGAGGTCTACTTTTCATAGCTTTGTTGTGAAAATTGTTGGAAGTTTGCAATACTGCTGTGAGATGGGGGGAAATGGTGCTGAACCCAGTGTGTCCACTCTCTAAAAGTCTCTGCAACTGGTGCTGACTCACTGGATTACTCAATATTAGCATGTGGGAACCTAGTGGTGCTGTTGCTTCTGCAGGATCCACCAATTACCAGTTCCTAATAGTTACAGAGGAACTATCCAAGGCGTTAAAAATACCCCTTGACAAGTCTGTCCTTGCTGTAAACAGAGAGTTGTTCTTCAGAGGAGTGACCTCAGGAGGAATTTTCAGCAACTGCTACATCAAAAGGGGATTTTCTTTCTACTTATCATTCTCAGAGGCTCAAAGCCACAGTGCATCAATAATAACTCATGTTTGTGTAATGTGATGCCACAAACCATAAAAACTTCAAGAACTAACTTGTTCAAGTAACCAGGGAAACCAAAGCAGCGGAAAAAATGTGCTTTTCCACCTCACGAGAAAAAGACTCAAATGGTGATCAGTGCTGAGTACAAATCTATGTCTTTTAAGGGGAAAGGTGAATTTCAACTTCCCATTGCAATCCCTGTAAAAACCAATTGCAGACTTAATAATGGGAACCTTCTGTTTGTTCCACCTCTGAAAATTCAGTTTTTCTGTCTCCTATGATGAGAGGGAAATTCTATGCCTGCCATTTCATGTTTGTTTCCTATTTATTCCTGTTTGCACAATAAAGGATTGGCAGGCAGGATGTCTGGGAAGCCAGATGGAATAAGGGAGCAAAGTGGGTGGCCACAACTTTAATAAGATGTGTCCTCTTTGCAGATTATTCCTGTCATGTTATCCCTGGCCAGACAACCATTTGCTGGTTAGAGCAGCCAGAGTGACAAAAGAGCTGCTCCTGAAAAGCTCTTTTTTTTTTTCCTTCTAAATACTTTCAAATACTTTTTTCCTGCTAGAAAAGAAAATATGGCATGTTAGCTCTGGAAGTAGAGACTGGAGTTGGGCACAAGTTTTCCAACCCCTGGTACTTCAAAGGACCTAATAAATCATGGGATAATTGCGGAAGTGTCAAAGGAAAGGCAGAAGATGTTGCATGGTGATGTCCAGGGACTATTGTGTTGTCAAATAATAAGGAAATAAAGAAATAAAGAAATCATTTTCCATACCTAACTGAGAGAGGCCAGAAATGCTAATTAGTTGCTAGATTTTTGCAAGGCTCTTGCTGTTTTCTTGATGTGTCAAAGTCTTCTATTTTCAAAAGTAGTAGAATACTCGTTACCTTTAAATGCTATTTAATGTCGTTAACCAGCTTTCAAGATTCTGAAGATTTCACATTTAAAGTGTTCACACTTGGAAAACATGGAAATTGAGATCTGAGCAGATATATTGCCAAGACTGGCACACTTAATAAAGGCCATTTAAAAAATAAAATGAAATCTAACCAGTAATTTCCATAAATATGATTTAGATTATTGAATGAAGTCACTGATTTAAAGGGTCTGGATTTAAATAAACTTGATTCCAGTATTGTTATAAAAAAAATGTACAGCAGCATGCAGTGACAGCCCATACATTGCAACTGTGTTGAGATACTGCATGAATCATGCATTTTACGTATGTCAATATATATATTATCCTCATACTAGTACACAGAGACCACGATTGAAGAGGTAACATAGCTGGAAAGGTTAATTATACTATCTGAATTGGTTTGTCTTGTTAAAATGACCACTAAGTTCCAGGCTGATCAAAGTTATACACCTGAGTATTGTTCATCTGCTTCCAGCTATGAATGGTGATATAATTAAACATTTTATCAGTACCTGAAAAAGCTCTGTCACCTAAAGCCTCTTTATTTTAACACTTTACAGCAGATGTCATAATAAACATCTTCTCTATTTTTATTTGCTTTAAATGGGAAGCCAAGCAATTCCGAGTCCGCGTTTATCACTGTGCAGAATGATCCTTTGTTCTCAGGGGGCCATAGTAAATGGTAATACATGGGCCTCCTGCAGGCAATTCTTCAACAAAAGTGGAAAAGTAAAGCATACTTTTGGGAACAGACACACTGGTTTGCCCAGCTGACTTGATAATGCTGCTGCATAGACTGAATACAAATTTGTTGTTGTAAGAAGAGATCTTCTGCCTTTATTTAGGGCGGACTCCAAGTGCACCTTTTGTGCTTCTCCAGTGGTTTGGTTAGGAATGAGATCTAATATTTCTTCTCTCTGACACAAACACCCAGTGCTTTCCACACAGCCTTTGAAGTACGATGGGGATTTCATTGATGCCTATCACTACAAAACTGATTCACCATCTGGATGTGCCCACTGCATTCATTTTCTATGCCTCATTGTATCTAGCAGCAAGAATTAGCTGGGACCTTTTAGTAAGCTTTATCCAGTTAAAACACAAGATATATTTAGATTTCTTTTGTTCAAAATGTAGTTTAAAATATGGAACATAATTAACTGACAGGGATTTTGCAATCTCAGAGTCCAAGACAAGATTTTCCTAATAAAGGAAGACAATAGGAGCTAACATATATATGTACAATAGAAAACTTTTCTAACAAGGTTCCTATTGTTAAGAGCTCCTCTTCAGACCGTAGCCCTGCTTATCTTTCCAGCAGCAGCCTATTACACTGACATTTCACAAGCTGAGCCAGGTAAATCTATATGGGGCTGGGTTCCATATTTCATTGGCCTTTAATCTAAACTCGCTCGTATTCAGAACCCTTTGGTCCATTCTGGCTTTTATCTTGCTGGTTGCCTTTGTTAATGTGTTATTTCCATTTTCTCTTTCAACTTAATGATTTTGACTAGGAATAAAGAAGTGTTTTCAGCCCAGACTTCAGAACTGCAGGACCAGCTGTTTGCGTTGTTGCATCTGGTGTGAGCTGGGGTGCACTTAAAAAAATGAGTCCATTTATATCCACTTTATTTGAGAAAGGTTAAATAGCTTTTCAAGTTGCAGTTTTAAACTGGTTGCTTTTAACACCAGCCAAAGAAACTTGTGCTATAACTGGCTTTTGTTTCCATGCCCATGACACTGGATATTAGGTTTAAAGAGTTAGCACAGCCATCTCATCAGTGTTGTGCAATGGGACACTCATTTCTCTCATATAAAATTGATTTCCTCATTGTGTTATGGTGGATCAGCTTCGGGAATGACCTTGGCCTGAAAATGTGGAGAGGTTTTAGAAAACAATCATATTTTCACTGCCTGAAACTAGCCATAAGTAAAATGTAGAGTGTATCTCTCTCTCTCTCTCTACATATATATATATATAGATAGATTCCTCTGAATACAGTAAAAAAGAAAAAGAATAAAGCAGTTTCCTGGTGCTTTGGAATTTTCCAAAGGAGATTTTGTTCTTCGTCTGTTCAAAAACCATGCAAATGTCCAGCCTTCTTAGAAAATGAACTGGAAATTAAAGGGGTTTTTACCCAAGAGATACCTGTAAAAGGGCAGAGCAACTCTAAAGTGTTCCCACATTTGTGGGCATGATACTTGGAGTTATTTTAAACTGACACATTAGAATAAAAAAGATTTAGTTCACCTGTCAAATAGTAAATACTTTACTTAATTTGGAGTCCACAAAAAATGAAAAGTAACTTCATGTCAGATATGTACAGAATTTACTGCAGAAAAATCCATATTGTAAAAGGTGTTTGACTCAATTCTATCAAACCTTTCCAAAACCCTGGGTGTTTTCCAAAGGAGTCAGAGCTGTTTTGAAAAGAACTTCTTTTAATATTGATTTTTGGATTAAGATTTTATTTGTAATAGGCATTTTTAAAAAGATACTATTCATGCCTTCATACAAATCAGGACTTCTTGCACACAGAAATATGAATTTACAAGAGTCCAGGTGTTAGAGAAAAGAGCAGGAGATAGGACTGTCTTAAAACCTTTTCAGAGAGTTATGGAACGTGAATCATAACCACAACCCAGAGACAAATGCTTAAATTTTCCTCATGGATATCCCTTTATCCCCCTTCTCCTTCTTTTTGATTTAAGTAAGGTTGGGGTGCCTGAAGCGAGCCAACAAAGATGATGGAGAGGGATTTTTTTACAAGGGCCTGGAGTTACAGGACAAGGGCTTCACACTGACAGAGAGGAGGTTTAGATGAGATATTAGGGAAAAATTCTTCCCTGTGAGGGAGGTGAAGCCCTGGCACAGGTTGGCCAGAGCAGCTGTGGCTGCTCCATCCCTGGCAGTGTTCCTGGCCAGGTTGGAAGGGGCTCTGTGCAACCTGGGATAGTGGAATGTGTCCCTGGAGGGGGACAGGCAGGGGGTTGGAATGAAATTGTTTTTAAGGTTCCTTCCAACCCAAACACTTCTGTGATTCTGTGATTTATGTAAATGGTGGATGCCAATGGGCCCCAAGTATTGTTTGGGAGCCTGTGTAGGTGATGTAGGATCTATTTCTCATTATCTGATTAGGCTGTTGGGCAGTTCTTAATACTACTTAATCCAAATCAGTGTGAAGAAAGTCCTTTGGGTTGAGTCTGGAGGAAACCCGATCTCTGAATGCTTGTTGTCATGCCCATCCCTTTCAATGCTCAGCCCTGCTCTCTTCTTTGGAAGCCCTAAAATTCCTTCTCAGGCAAGACTTGTGCAAGCACTTGGAAAACCCCAGAATCTCCAGGTATGGGCTACCCAGTGCTTTGGTGGTGAATTCAGCAGTGCGAGCCCCAGAGCACGCTCAGGCAATGGGGCAGTGCTCTGAGCCAACCCAGAAAAAAGTTGCTGCTCTGCTGCTGGCCAGTGGGAGAGGACAACCAAGAAGGCATCTGAGCAGGCTGTGCCTGAAAGCTTTCTAAATCAGGGCTGAGCAGAGGAGTGGTGACCACACGGTGTGGAATCTGCCATCCCACACGTTGCGCAGAGTAGGGCAATGAATGCAGCACTGACAGGGCAGTGTAGATTGATTTAAGCAGCAGGGATGGGGCTGGAGTGTCCCAGCTGCCCTGTGGAGCAGCTCAGGGGAGCCCAGCTGAAGAAGCAAGAGGGAGGAAGTTACTCCCATCCTCCAAATCAGAAGGCTGGCATCAGAAACCGTGGACCACTCCTGTGCTTTTTGGGGAGTTGAGCAACCCTTGCACACCAGAGCATGGCAGCCCCCAGAAATGCCGTGTATGGTTGGCATGGGGCAGGGAGTGGTTGTAAATTAAATGTGGGGATTCCCACTGAGACCTGGTGGCTGATTATGACCATGAGAACCCTGCTCTTTGTCACAGCCACTTAGAAATAAAAACAACTAAGAAGACTCCAGGAAGGCTAAAATGTTTTCAGAAAAATCTTGTAAAAACAGGACCTTTTTCTTTAGTTAAGGGTGATGAAAATTCAAACACAACAGAGCTGCTGAGTCTCAGACTGGAGCAAAGTTGAGAAATCTGATCAAGTCCCTACTAAAGTCCTGTGGGGGCATGTCCAGCTCTTGCAAGCCCCTCAGCTGCCTGAAGAGAGACCTGTAAACACACATTTGCAAGCAGTTGTGAAAGAACCACCTCCATTTACTCAGGGCTTCGGTCACATTCAAGCTGAGACCCTCTTTGCCCAGTCCTACTGTCCTGGCAGTGAAGCTCTCGTGCCTATTTTTAAATTCTTTCATCTTGCCAAATTGAGAGTTTATGTAAAGGAGTGTCAAGTGTGGATCAGTTTACACAGATAGAAGTCTAGAGATTTAGCCTGTCTTTTGTGGCAAGGACAGCGTTATCCCAACCACTTCTACAGGCTTCACCACAGTGGCCTTTCTGGACTTCCCTTTGCAAGTAAGGGTCTTCACAGCATTTTTTTCCCACGTGTTAAAGCACAAATAAAAGATACAAAAGAAAGCCTACTGACACATACACAAGCTCTTTCCTACTGCATGTTGGGTTTTGTGTGCTGTCACTAAGTCAAACATTTGCATGCTGGTAGATAATTAACTGCACTGATCAACAGGAAAATCCAGGTTCTGTGTTGTTGTTTTGGATTAAAAATTTACCTGGTGTGATTTGACAGTGGAAAGCAATTGCCTTGGTGGAAAACACAGCTAGCTAAATGCTAGGAAAGAACTGATTAACCTGGAGTGACATGGCTTTTGAGGCAATGGATTATTTATTTTTCTTTCAAAGTGATTCATTAGGTGAATGGGAAAATCATAAAATCAGAGTGGTGTGGGATGGAAGGGGCCTTAAAGTTCCAACCCCCTGCCATGGGCAAGGACACCTTCCACTATCCCAGGTTGCTCAGAGACCCATCCAGCCTGGCCTTGGACACTTCCAGGGGTGGGGCAGCCACAGCTGCTCTGGGCAATCTGTGCCAGGGCTTCACCATCCTCACAGGGAAGAATTTCTTCTATAATTTCCTCTATTTCTTTGACTTTCCCTGGTGAACCACTTTTTAAATGATGAGTTAGGTTTTAATACTTCTTCATGCTTAGAAGGGAATTAACTGAATTCCTTACTTCCTGGAAGAAAGCCCTATGCTACATCAGAGGTGACACTGGCAAAGCTGGTGGATACATGGCTAGGCTATACAAATTCTTACTTTCAAGAACATCAACTTTGCATCCACGCTATCAGTTCTCTTGTGCATGAAGCCCATCCACCTGCCAGATGATTTTCTAGCTCTCATGGCAATTTTGTGTGCAGTTCCACTTGTAGCCAACCAGTCACACACGTACGTGCTTTCTACCAAGAAGAAGGAGAAGGGTCTTGAGGACTTCAGATTCTCAGGTTTCCAAACCACTTCAGACTATTAACTCTGAGGACTTCTGAAAAAAAAAAAAAAAAGAGAAAAAAGAAAAAAACAACCAAAACCCAAAAATAGCAACAACAACAACAACAACAAAAACCAACCAAAAAACCAATAAAAACCCCCAAAAAACCCCAACACCCAGCAACAAAACAAATTCTCTCTTTGTGATGAATGCTGGATTATTTTTGTATGCATTCTTGGCAAATATGACAACGTGCAGCCCTGGGAGACCATGCTACTGAGTAGATTTTTGAAAGCAGCAGCTCTTTCAGCAGAGTCTCTGCCAAGATAATAACAACAAACAATGAGCTGCTTGTTGTCAGAACCCTGAGGAGGCAGAAGGAAAAGTGTCTTGGAAGTAGATGAACTTCACTTTAAGTTCTGCTTTGAGTAGACGAAGAGGGTGCTGAAAGATTGTCAGTAGATATAGAGATAGACTGGAGAAAACAACAAATTCTGGAAGCCCAGTGGAGATTTGGGTCATTGTAAGGTTAGGCAAAGTATGTGTTGGGAATGCAGTGAAATGTTTGCTTGTTTGCATGTGTATGAGAGTAATACAATTTTGGGGAGCTGGCTTCCAGGTCTGACTGCCGGTAAATATGGTGTGACACCCCAGTGTGCCTGGAGGGCAGGGCTCGAGTTGTGGAAACTGAATCCTGAACAAGATTCTATCACTTTGCTCAGTACAAGGGGTAGTAAATAGCTTTTGGAACCAAGGTGCCCCTGTCAAAAGAACCACTGCTGTCAAAAGAACCACTCCTTTCCCTGGAGACAACATTGGTTTAAGTTTTGTGTGTGCCCAAGGGGAGAAACAGGGTTAGTTATTTTCTTTTGGAAAAGGGGTTTATCTGGAAGGAAAACTTGGCTGAAGCCTGAGTCAAACCACAAAACAGAGAAAAAGATTTCCAGTGGTCCATTTTTTCCCTTCTGGGTAGGTGTTGATTTGCTGATGTCTTTGGTCAATGTGCTGGTTATTCTGAGAACTATTCTGAGGTCAGACATCAACCAGTGGTTCTGGCATTTAATGGCTTCAGGATGGGAACAGCAGGGAAATTAAGAAAAAAAATTGGACAACTGCAGTGGCTGGCTCCTTATTTCAATCCATCCTGAAGTACTAAACCAGTGCAGGATCATCACTGGATCTTGGTCTCTTTTTAGTGTCACTCCTTTGATTTCAGTGAACTCCTTTGCTTTAACTAGATGTGTCTTAGTACAGGGTCATGTCTCAGCTACCAGATACCTGCAATTTATTTTTCCAATGTCAAAATTTTATTATAGGTAACTCTTGGAATAGGCACATAAGCCTGAATCTGGAAGCTGGTGTGATTTGAAGGCTTTCATAATCTTACATATTAAGTCCTGGGTCTGCCCCAATAGCTGATGTTGGCACTGTGTATACCAGGTTCCAACAAGTAGTGCCTTTGTAACAAAGCCATTTTGCCCAAATGAGTCGAATTTACTGAGAATGTGTACACAGCATAGAAGGGGAGTATTTATTCAACATGTGAGAGTGCATAATGGGTATGAACCTCAAATATTGAAAACAGTCCAGAAGACAGAAGGCATAGTTTGATAAATTCTTAGAGTATGGCATTTAAAAGCTCCTCATTTGCATTTGGTAACTTAAAAGTAGAGACTACAGGGGAAATCCTGTCTCACTATAGCTGATAGAAATTTCAGAGGGGGAAAAATGTTACCTCTTAGTGCATAAGGCTGGTCTTGTCTATGAATGTGAATGGAACTGATAAATTGCTTTATTGCCCCCTCTATGCCTTTGCAATAATTATTCAAATTTGTTACCTGAGTTCTGGGTGGTTTATAAGAAAGTTCCTGGCTTTTAATGGAGGATTTTTCCTACAAAACACAGAAGCAACTTCTAATACATGGTTCAGAACATGAATTCACCAGTTTCCTCAGGAATCTGTGGATTAGGAATTGGGAGAGGTAGGTGTAAATTTGGTGAGCACTGAGTAGATGTGTGACAAAGAGTGAAGATAGCAGGAGAAACAGAGCATGCATGATAAGGAAAATACCACAGGCAAATGATGAAATTGGAAGTAGCTGGGAAAGAAGAGACCTAAAGGCAAGAAGTGGACTGAGTTTAGCTGCAGGAATTGAAGCCAACAAAATACTCCCTGCTGGAGCTGGAATGGAACCCAGGAGCCATGCCAGCACACAGTTCTGTGGTTCGCTGGCAAAATGCAATGGTCCGCACTAGAAATTATAAACTTTTGCAGCTGTCCTCCACTCCCTGAGCTCCAGGAACCGAGATTAGGTTGAGGTGACTCACACAAGTGTCAGAGAAATGCCCTTTAATGAAGTGTCCCTTTTATTGCCTTGGTAATTTTAGAGCAGATGTCGTATGCGATACATGGCAGGACACACACACGGGCTCAGCTGCCTTCTGCCAAACATGGGACTTGGGATGGACTCCCAGTGGCTGCTGTCAGTGCAATGGATGGGTCTGAGGAGCTTTACAATGGAACAGCCTGGAATCTGATCCAGCACTAGATGCTGCTGTGGGTTGCTTTGCATCCTGGCTTTCGATTTGTGGGAGCTCCGGGTCCTTGTGGCTACAAAGGCACCCCATACCCATTAGAGCATGCTAATGTTCCTAAGAATTCTGAATAACTGGAGCCTTCAGACTCAACTGAGCAATAGTTCTTAGTTTAACATCTTGTCCCCATCAGTAAAGGATGTTTTTGGAGATAAATGCTCTTGCTCATGAAGCCTTCAGACATGGTGATAAACTACAAGGAGTACAAGATGCTCAGTCAAGCATGTCTTTCCCTTCCCTCACTGTGGCACTGAAGGACTCAGGGAGGTGATTTAAGCTTGCTGCTTGTAGGAAATTCCATGGGGAAATGAACCCTTCTGTCTTCAGAACAGGATTTTGATAAGTGTGTCCTGAGGCCACACACAGCCTAAGAAGTGAGTGAGGAAAATGGCAGCGAACAAATACAGAGCAGCCAGAGCACTTGGAGCATGCAGAGAGAGAAGTGCTTTAAGAGGAAAAGATAAAAAAGGGCTAGGATCATGCAGTTCCAGAATTCATCACATTACAATCTCACAGGAGATGAACTACAGTTCTGCAGGATGTACTTAATTTCTGACATTTTCTCTCTTTTAAGTGCTTGACCTGACATCTTTTACAGTGTTTAATACATTTCTGAGGGTGGGAATTCATGCACATACCCACTCACAAGCCAGGTGTGTGCCCTATAGTTACTTAACATACACATTATATACATATTTAAATTCAAAAGCATTTTTAGAAAGTAGTTTTACTATCACTCTTATAACTAATATTCCTCACTTAAGGAAGTGTTAGATTTTATTTTTGGTATCTGATCTTTATAAAGCCTCTGGAAAGGAATGAGTTATGGTTAAAGATGGTTTCTTTAGCTCTTTAGAGCTTGCAGTCTATGTTAATAACCCATCTGCATGGAGATTTTCTCCAGCATCCTAAAAAAATTGCCCCCAGATTTTGCTTCCCTCTTGTAGCCAAACGGCATCTGGTGCCCAGCTGATTTAGGTGTCAGGATACCTATAGCAGCCTGGTGTGTATGTACAGAGATTCACAAATGTGATGGAGGCTGGAACTCTTCATCATCATGCATTCCCCATATGGGGGAAGCAGGATAAGAAATCATTGTTTCCTTTCAACAAGCCCAGAAGAAAAGCAGAAACCTGCTGAGGTGTAGTCTGAGAAATGTCTGATCACAGAATCCCAGGATGGCTCAGGCTGGAAGGGACCACAGTGGGGCTGCTGGTCCCCTCTCCCTGCTCCAGCAGGGCCATCCCAGAGCACAGGATTGTGTCCAGAGGGGTCTGGAATATCCCCAGTGAGGAGACTCCACACCCTCTCTGGACAATCTGTTCAGGGCTCGGTCACTGCCCAGGACAGAAGTTCTGCCTCCTGCCCAGGTGGAACCTCCTGGGCTCAGTCCCTGCCTGTTCCTCTGCTGCCATTGCCGGGCCCCTGGAGCAGAGCCTGGGCCCTGCTCAGAGCCCTCCCTGCAGACAGGGACACCCAGGGCTGAGGGCCCCTCTCAGCTGGGGCTCCTCTCCAGGCTGGACAGCCCCAGCTCCCTCAGCCTTTCCCTGCCAGAGATGCTCCAGGCCCTGAATCATCTCTGCAGCCTCCACTGAACCCGCTCCAGGAGCTCCATGTCCCTGCTGTGCTGAGGAGCCCAGGGCTGGACACAGCACTGCAGATGAGGCCTTACAAGGGCTGATTGTTCAGGTGACACCTGTAAGAGGGCTCAAACATGCCCCTCCCAAAGTCAGAAGTCTGCATTTAGTGAAAGCAAGGTGGTCTCTGCACAAGGAAAAATAAGAAGGCCCACGTAGCAGTTCTGCCTCTCCCCCTCTCTTGGCCAGCAGAAATGTGTGTGACATTGGCCCTTTTCAGTCAAAAGTAACTTCTGGTTGCCATGAGCTGTTGAAGATGATGAGTCTCACAGTGACACTGATGGTTCCCTTGGCACGTCACAGCCATATCAACTCTTCCCATGAACAACTGGCTTAAGTGCTCCCTAACTCTGTCTTCTTCCTGCAATCATGAGGAAATAATTACAGAGTGATTCTTTGGGTGTCCTGTGTAGGGCCAGGATTTGGACTTCAATGATCTTGATGATCCACAGTAAGTCTCAGAGCCCGTGACTTCAAGACTTGTTCTACCAGCTAAAGAGGGTTTAATCTGCTTCCTCTTCCCAAGCAGGTGGTCTGTAGCAGATTCCTCTATCAGATTCCTGCCCCAAATATTAGCCTTTATTCTGATAACTCTTGACAAAATCTTGATTCAGTTCCAAGGTTATTTGGACACTTGAGCTATCTCAGGCATTTCTGCTCAGATCCTCCACAGCTTCCATTTCTAGTGATAGAGCATTTAGAGTCACCACAAGTTTATCTGCATGTCCTGGTGTAAAATCTCCTGCAGCAAGAAGTGCTTCAGTCCAGCTGTTGAAAGTAAAATTGAAACTGAAATTTAAAAAAAAAAGTGTAGCTTTGAGCATTTATACTCTTGTGGTATACTGGTGTATTTGAGAAAACTATTGAGCGAAAATGGAGGCTGGAGGGAAGAAGAAAAAGACAGCAAAAGGAAAGAAATAAACCAAAAAAAGAGGAAAAATAATACAAAAGGAAGAATTTTGTAGCTGGTAGTGAATAAAGTGTTAGGAACACTTCCTTCCTTATTTTTATCTCCTGGCAAGTTTATAACTTCATTTATTCCAGGAAAAGTCCATCTTCTGTGACCACAAGTCTTCTGTTTACTCAAACTAGTGTCACAGCTAAGTGAGATCTTTTCACCATGGAAGAAATTAGGTTGGCAGTTGGTGACAGGCACTAGGCACATCCCTGAGAGCTGGACAAGGCACTTTGAACTGGACTTGATGCCAGGGACATTAGTGGAAGGAGCAGTAAATGAGGATAATGAATGTGTTCATGAGAGGGAAGGAGAACAGGTAAGGTGGGATATCTATTGAAATTTTATGATAGGGGTGCACGTGCATGTGGCATCATGTAGGAACTTATTTAAGCAAATCAACTTGGGAATTCACTGTCAGGATCACTTTAAAATTAGTACGTCAGCTCATGGATAAGACTGGAATAACATGCAATATAGGGAATGTGCCATGTGGGTAGTCTTTTGTACATCCTTTCCCCAGTAGAGAGCAGCAACTCACCAAGGGATTCTTTAGCATGTCCCTCCTTAGAGAAACTGTAAAAATGAGTCTTGTTTCGTTTCATATTTGAGTTCATTCATCACGGGTTCAGTTCAACTGAAAACACTGTAAGTCTTGGTTATGATATTAAAAGAAATTTTAAGAGAAAAGACAGAGAAGTCTAGCATCTCCTAGCACATCCATCCTGCTGGAAAATGGGCGAGCAGACAAACCAAATCATACTCTTGGTTTGGTAGTTTTTGCTTCCTTTCTACAAGCAGAATTTGCAGCATCCTCGTGTTAGACTTAATCTCCCTTTGGCTACTGATTAGAATGAAATTCTCTTTG
This sequence comes from Fringilla coelebs, assembly GCF_963513975.1. Lineage (NCBI taxonomy): Eukaryota > Metazoa > Chordata > Aves > Passeriformes > Fringillidae > Fringilla > Fringilla coelebs. The sequence goes on along the minus strand of NC_140033.1, from coordinate 55,277,709 downwards.
GCTACTGATATCTCAAAATCATCTTATTCCATCTCACACACACTGGGATGATGCTTTTAAAAGGGCCTGGGTGATCTTTGCAACATTCTCAGATTTCAGGGATGGTGTCTTAGAAATACCAAGTTAGGAAGAAGAAACTAAGTTACACAAGAATGAATCAAAGCCTTACTTCATTTTCTCATGGATATTTAGCAAACCTTTACCCCCAAAGAAAGGGCTAATTCTTTTAGAAGAGCCATTGAAAACATTGGACCTGTTTCATATATTTTTTCTGTGTTTCCTCCCTCATAAAGTACAAAGACACAAAGTGGAGGAGACTTGGTGTGATGATACAGGATTCTTTCCGATTCTTACCCTATTTCAGTCTAAAACCTCAAGAATGCCGTATCTTCCTTTCTGGGGACCTTCAGAGGTACATTTTAGGTGATCTCATGCTTTTTCTAAAGGGGATGAATTCTGCTAAAATCTGAGTTAGGTTTCCTTCTCTCAGATTCATTTCCAGTTTAAATTAAGTGATGAATAACAACCACAGAAAGTTCAATGTCTCAAGTTTCTTTTTCCATGCTGTGCCCATCTTCCCATCTGCAGAACAGTCCACATGTTCTCCAGTCATGATAATCTAAGAAGCAGAAAACATCTCCTTGTTCTTTTCATGGATCTTCATGCCTCAGCATCCTGGGCCAACTTAGGGAGTGCAACCACTGCCAGCCTGTTTCTCTCAGTTTTATGCAGGCAGGAAGGTGACAGGAAGGGATGTGACATGAGCAAGGTGTCAGTGTATCCACACACATCTGTTAATGCATCAAAGCTGCCATAATGGGGGAAGGGAACTTATTTTAGCAAAGGCATGAATTCCACAGATTCATCAAGGCTGGAAAAAGCCTCCAAGGTCATTGAGTCCAAACACCACCCTGTCAACTACACCAGAGCACTGAGTGCCACATGCAGTCATTTCTTAAACAACCTCCAGAGGTGGTGACTTAACCACCTCCCAGGGCAGCCCATTCCAATGTTTTACAACTCCTTCAGTGAAGAAATTCTTCTTGAACCCCCTCTGGTGCAGCTTGAGGATATTTCCACTTGCCCTGTCCCTTGTTCCCTGGGAGCAGTGCCCAACCCCTGCCTGGCTGTCCCCTCCTGTCAGGGAGTTGTGCAGAGCCAGAAGGTTCCCCCTGAGCCTCCTTTTCTCCAGGCTGAGCCCCCCCAGCTCCCTCAGCTGCTCCTCATGAGTGACTCTCCAAACACTAGAGAAGAAGAGATGGGAGACATAGAATGCAGCAGTTAAAAAAAGTTAAAAAGGATCTGTTTTGTGTTTAAAGCCCTGTTTTACCTCTGAATCAGACAGGAAGATGGTGTTGAAAAGTTTGCAGAGTAACAGAGAATCTGCCTTTTCCCACAGCAGCATCAGATGGATGGAAGATGACCATGAGCTATCAAACAAGTACTGGGAAGAAACTTTTTCCAGAGGCCATGAGATCAAGGCTGAGAACAGAGGCAGTGGTGGTGCTGCCCTGCTCCTTGTGAGGGAGGGGTGTGGATGAACATGGCCCTTCCAGCTCCCAGGCTGGGTGGCAGCTTCAGGGGAAGGAGGAGAATCATGCCGTTCCCCACTGGGAGCTGAGCTGAGCACACGAGCTGTGTGCACGAGACAGGCAATGGCAGCTCATCCCCAGCTGCCCTGTGCAGCCTGGCAGGGATGTTAAGCAGGGCAGCTTTGAAGTGGGAGCTGTAACAAAAAAGGGAGGCCCTGCAATGAGTTTTTACCATCTCTTTTTGTAAATGTGCTCTCCCTCCATCACTTCTTGGGCTGCACCCTGAATGTCTTCAACCCCGACTACATCTCCCCTTGAGATTTCTGCTCTGTTTAGCCATTGCCATCCTTTTTGTTGTGTTAGAGCTTTAAAGTCTCTGCATGCCAGAACATTTCCCTCTAATCTGGGTCTCTAACAAACTGCTGTCATCACAGATGTATCACACGCAGCTCTTGCCCCAGGACACTGCATGTTTCTGAAGAACTACTTCTTTCCTAACATTCCAGTGAAATGCAGGAATCGTCTCTTGTAGTCTCACAACACCTCCTCTTTATCCATTTTTCTTTTAAAGTGGTCAAACTGTGTATTGCTATCTCTGTGAGTCATTAAGTCTCTATTTCATTATATTTTCCCCAGAAAGATAAAATATTCTTTATGTTATTTGCTTAAGTAAAAATGGTTATTCAGAGGGAGAAAGAACACAGTATTTTTGTGTCTTAGACACAAATCTGATTTTATAATAGTGTCAAACTCTGTAAGAATCCCAAACCAGTTTTCAAAATTCAGTCTGAGTGCTGCTTTTATAAATCCAGACCTTGATTTGCTGTTCCTACCTTTATTTTAGTGAGAGATAAGGGTATGAAATTTGCCAAATGATTGATACACTCCCACAGCTGTCAGAGCCTGTCCTCTTCAGGAGCACCCTGAGATTCTATCAGTTTTACTGAGGGATAGTAAAAGTTTGTAATTGTCCTGAAAATTGATCCTTGAGGATTCAGTCCTTTCCCTTAGCTCAGCACCGCTGTATTATGTATGCAACCAGAGAGATATCCTTTCTTTGGGAACAAAAGTAAGCCCTTATTCCTTTCAACACTGCCAAAAGAGAGTGGGATCTCCTTCCCACACTGACAAATGTGAGTTCTGCAGCATGTTAAGCAACTGCTCCAGGAAACTGCTCTCCTGCAAAGCCTCTGTGGGTACCAACATTGCACTGATGTCCCTGAAGACTAATGTTAAAGGCAGCAATTTGCACAACAGACTGTGCTTACAAAAATTCATCATTTGGTCTAAGTCAATGAGCTGGAATTACTTTTAGTCGTTTTTTTGTGGGGAAAGGTTCTCATAAATACACATGTGTGTCAAGATACTTGAAAAATCAAACCTTAAAAGCTCTATTTAGAATGCATGTTTGGGGTGTTACTCACCTGTCGAAATATCAGCATGTAACATATTCTGAGCTTTTCTGTGATATCCTTTTTTGTCTGGATCTACTGCTTCAGAAGGTTTTCCATTACCCTGTGTCATTCCTGTCCAGCTCATGTGAATATCTATGGAATCCTCAAGTGTCTCAAGTTGCACCAGATTCTCATGTACACAGAGTTGAATTGCAGCTTTTGAAACCAAGATAAAAAAGTATTGGTAGTGTTCACACAGTTCTCAGAGATATTTACATTTGCTCATCTTTAAAACATCTGTGTCAAATAAATCTGAAAAGTTTGAGTTTTACATGTCAGGTTTTGGGACGGAATTGTCTGTAAATTATCTAATGGCCAGAAGCTAATTACAGCCCTTGTCTAGACTGTTTCGGATGAAGCAGACTTTATTGGAGGGTTATTTTCCTTATGAAAAATCTCTGTCTTTGAACAACTCTATGATACTGTATGGGAAAATGACTACTTTACCGGAACATTGTTTTCTCTTTGGAAAATCCAAACAGTATCTCCCCAGAAGACTACCTTGAAGATGCTGGTTTATTTCTCTCACTTCCATTAAAGAAAAGCAAGGACCTCAATGCTGCCTGTAAAGGAGCAGAGCACAAGTGTGAAGGTAGAAAAAGGGTGATGATCAAGAAGGCAAAGTTTCTGGGTTCACAATGGCACATGAAAGGGTGCTTTTTGCTTTCTCTTTTTTAGTTTAAGTTATTGCAGCTTTTTTCCTGCATTGAGAAAGCAGAAATGCTTGAAAGCTTTCAAGCTGGGCAGCAAGCAAGCCATCAAACTCCCCAAATGGAATATTTTAGAATTCCTGTCTCATGAACAATGCCTGGGTTTTCTGTTTTGTTTTGTTTATTGCGAATCAATATGAACTTGTTTTCCAGTCTCTTAACATTTTCCAAGGGATCTTGATTCTATTTCTCTGGGCCAGATTTATTATTAAGATTCTGGGCAAGAATTCCCAATGGCAAATAAATATGAAAAATAAATTAACGGCTACAAGATCAGTGTGATCTCTGCTAGTTCTGCACTCATCCGGATGTAGGGATGACCTCTCTGAGATGTGGATCTCAAGGATCTGGATGTGTCTAATGGCCTGTGTTTCCCCACCTTTGGAAAGCAGCCTTGGTTACCCACACCCCTTTCTTTGTACATTGTCAGCACTGCATGGTCCTGTACCTGGGGACTTAGTTTTATTCCAGAAAGCCATTTTGAAAATGCCAAATGAGGTCCATGACCTTACTATAGATCTGTTACACCATGAAGAAGGCTGGGGAGGGATTGTTGGACCTGATCTTGGAGGTCTTTTCCATCCTAAATGGTTCTGTGAATAAAAGGTCCTGAGGAGCTCTGCATTAGGGCTGCAGACCCTGCAGACAGCAGGGATATTCCTTCTAAGCACCATTCCTCACAAACCTCTAGACTGTAAATTCAAATGCAACTCAGCAGACCATCCTTGAAAAGCCATCAGCAGCCTGTCTCAGCTGAGGGTCACAGTTCATGGCAGAGAGTCAAGCCACAGTTCCATGGATCCTTTTGGGAGACTGGCAGTGTGTCCATGCCTCTTGCTGTCTCTCCCACCAAGCGTGAGTGCTCTGGATCATGACGGATCTGTGCCTGGAGGTTCATGTGCCTATGTTTCATAATGATCACCTATTCCCAGCTGAAGTGTTGCACTTGCTGGCCTCAAGTGAGGAGTAGAGGGCCCTGTTACCAATGTTTTATTCTCCTACTTACTGTAATCATTTTGGATTTAAGCCAGCCCATATAAACAATGTGCTTGGGCCTTTCCAATTCTGCGTTGCCATTTTAGCACTCTGGACATCAGCCAGTGCCCATAAAGTGTGTGGCATTGATTTAATTTCAGCTGTCTTCCCAGACTTTTGATAAATGGATCCAAGGTGGACATGTCTGTCTAAAATAGGAATTTAATTCTGTATTGGGAGTGAACAGTATTTGGATAAATTCTGTCACTGACCCAATTATCAGCATTGCTTTCAACTTCTGCCTAACATGATGCCAGGCAAAAGGTGCTTTAAAGAAGAGGATGGCGATGAAATTATATCATTCCAATGGGGCTGTAAGCTTGATGTTTTATGTTTTATGCCCATGTGGATAGTCAGCCTGTGATGGAAATGACTTACTGAGATTTACTTCATTCCCATAAGGCACTTGAGCATTACAGTATTACATGTGAATTCTTCTTGTACAAAGACTTTCACAAGTTCAAAGTGCCAGTTCTCATTGATTAGAAGCAGAAGCAGAAATATCCCAATGCAGTGGTTTAAGTAGTGGTGTGATTCTAAATTTTCTTCTGAAACCTCTTGCTTTCATGAACAATGCGGAAGGAATAAATCAAGAAACACCACACAGCTAAGGATCTAATTGCTAATGCTATTCAAATGCATAATATTATGACAAATTGTGACATTTCAACAAGCTCCTAAAATCACATCATCCCTTATCTACCTTTTGTAGCTACTTGTAAGATTATTGTACTTATCACATTAACACCACATCTCAAACAGAATTATTGCAGGGTCTATTTCTGTCTAATACACATGGAGAGATGAAAATGTAAGCTTTGCAATGTAACTAAAGTCTCTCAAGCAGATAAAGGATTGAAAGAGTACTAGGCAATCAGAGATTGTAATTTTGACTGATGTAGGGGAAGCAGAAAGTAGAGCAGAGTGGAAATTACTCAAAGGTGAAAGGAGATGTATTTTTATCCAGGCAGAAAGTCTAGATATTAACTCACAGATTCAAATGCTCTCTACATTTTATTTAGTATTCCAGCCCTATCAAAAATTGTTGGGGTATCCTGTGCAGGGCCAGGAGTTGGACTTGATGACCCATGTGGGTCCTTTCCAACTCAGAATATTCTGTGATTCTGTGAATATCTCCTCTTTGGCTCTAGTCAATGCAAATTTTCTTTAAAGATGGTGACAATGGGACAGGAGTGAGACCTATAAATAAATAACCCATTGTGCTGTGACAGACCCAAATCCTGATGACAAACCTGACAGCTGTTCACAGTTTTGCTAAGAGGAACTGCCTATTTTCTTCCATGGAGATTACCAATAAAAGTCCAACAGAATTCATAGGAAAAATGCCTTCAGGAATTGCATCCCTGACACTATTGACTGTCAACGTGACGTCTAACCAAACATGATACAAATACAATCCTGGAATGCAAGAGAAAATCTTAATGAAAATGAGGATTAATTTTGTGACCTGAAGTAAAAAAAAAAAAAAAAAGTTGATTTTAATGTCATCTTGTAATTGTCACATTTCTCTAAAAAGTCAATTAGCACAATAATCTATAGGAAAGACTAGAGATAATGGATAATTGGAGCTGGCATGCCAACTTACTGTAAATTATTCAGAAAGTTTCTGAGATAGGCCAATGCACCATATATCCTTCATTTTATCAACAAATATTCTGTATTTGCTTGAATATTTACCAGAAATATGGCTTAGAAATGCTGTAGAGTTTTAAAATCATCCACAGATATTAATAATTTTTTTACATTATAATTGTTTCTTTTAGTTGCATCTCTAACCCTATAAAACTTCCTCAAGTTTTATGAAGTCAGCTCTTTGGAGTTCAGTAAGGGCCAAAAGAAAAAAAAAAAAACAGTAATTAGAGACTTGAACACATTTCAGCTTTAAGAACAAACTCCTTGGGTATGCCCAGGACTGGAAGGAAATGACACATGTCATTTTCCCTTCTTATTTATCAAATCATTGAACCAAAGAATGGTTTAAGCTGGGAGGGACCTTAAAGATCAACTTGTTCCAACCCCCTGCCATGGCAGGGACATCTTCCACTAGACCAGGCTGTCCCAAGCCTCATTCAGCTTGGACTTGAACACCTTACAGGGGTGGGATGTTCTTAAAATAAACTGTATTTATTTTTAGTTCTGTCAGGTAGATTTTTTTCTTCTTGTGAATGACCACTGCTGTGTTTTGAGGGAGTTTTCACTGAAAGGCACAAGGAGAAAACATTTTAGCACTTTTTTTTTTTTTTTGGGTCCATATGGCAGCTGCAGAAAACTCCTCGGAGGTCTGGCAGGCTCCAAGCAGCCTGGGGGAGATGGATTAGTGAACATAGGACAGGTGAGTTCATCAGAGATGCATGAGAAATTGCAAAACTATGTGATAAACACTTTTTTATCACAGGTTTATCTTAGGAAGCCCTCACTGCTTTCCCCGTCTCACGAGGGAGAATAGCTCCACCAAAAGCATGCTAGAGGGTTTGCTCAGCTGGGACTGAGAGGAGGAAACATCCAGTCAGAAAACATCTGGTAATCAGTATCTGAGACTGCCTAATGTTGGAACTGCTCTGGGGGAGGGCATGGTCTTCCCAGCTGAAGTGTGTGACTGGAGTGTCACTGTGATCCTTCCTTCCTTCCTTCCTTCCTTCCTTCCTTCCTTCCTTCCTTCCTTCCTTCCTTCCTTCCTTCCTTCCTTCCTTCCTTCCTTCCTTCCTTCCTTCCTTCCTTCCTTCCTTCCTTCCTTCCTTCCTTCCTTCCTTCCTTCCTTCCTTCCTTCCTCCCTTCCTCCCTTCCTCCCTTCCTCCCTTCCTCCCTTCCTCCCTTCCTCCCTTCCTCCCTTCCTCCCTTCCTCCCTTCCTCCCTTCCTCCCTTCCTCCCTTCCTCCCTTCCTCCCTTCCTCCCTTCCTCCCTTCCTCCTTCCTCCCTCCCCCCCTCCCTTCCTTCCTTCCCCCCCACATTCCCATTCAGAAAAATTAAAATTTAGCACACTCACCAGGCATATGGGAGACTAAATTTCCAAGCCCCTCTGGTAGAGTCTCCCATACCCTGGTTCATGTCATAATTGCCACTTACTCTGGCATGGGCTTCATTGCTGAGGCTGCCCTTTTGACAGTCTTCCTAAATGTTCCTCAGGAGCGAGAGGTAAGATGTAAACATGACCTCATATGTTAGTGATAACAGGAGAGGGAGGCTCTGGATTTCTGCTCCTCTTTCATTGAAAATGTAATCATTTTTAAGAACTGGAAGCCAGAGGTAGGTAGAAGTTTGTCTTTGGCAGGAGAGAGACGATGACATCTCATGGAGAAGAGAGAAGAGCAAAAGCCATGTTTAGTTCTTAGCATGAGTAAGGGAGAAATAATGCTCTGGATAACAGAATTTCAAGGCTTATCTGTTTGTTTTCTTCTCCATGGAGAGCCTCCTTTCAGCACAGGTGTTTTATTTCAAGCACAGGCTATATCTCATGGAGTCAAATCTATTTTATTCTCCAGCTGGCTGATTACAGTTTGGCTCTGTCATATTTATTCTCTCCCAGGGGCCTACACACTGTATGGGGTTTGCATGGCCAGGTTTTGGTAGCAGGGGGGCCCCAGGGGTGGCTTCTGTGAGAAGCTGCTGGAAGCTCCCTCTGTGTCCGAGATAACCAATTCCAAGCAGTTCCAAGATGGATGGATGTGCTGTTGGCCAAGGCTGAGCAGATCAGGAATGGTGGGAGCACCTCTGCCATAACATTTTTTAAGAAGTAAGTAAAGATGTGCAGAGGTAATTGTGGCTAGAGAAGAGAGGAGTGAGAAGATGTGAGATGAACAGCCCTGCAGACACCCAGGGCAGTGAGGAGGGAGCTGAGGCACTGGAGCTGAGATTCCTCTGCAGCCCATGGTGCAGCCCATGGGGGTGCAGGGATCCACCTGCAGCCCCCAGAACAGCCCCTGCTGGAGCAGGGTGATGCCCAAAGGATGCTGTGACCCTGAGGGAAGCCCACACTGGAGCAGACTCCTGTGGAAAGAGGATCCCAAGCTGGAGCAGGTTTGCTGGCAGCACTTGTGACCCTGTGGGAGAAACCCAGGCTGGAGCAGTCTGTTCCTGAAGGACTGACTCCCATGGAAGGGACCCACACTGGAACAGTTAGTGAAGAACTGCAGACCATAAGAAGGACTCATGCTGGAGAAGTTCATGTCCCCCCAAGACAGGGACCCCACTCTGGAGCAGGCAAAGGACTCCCCTCCTTGAGGAAGAAGCAGCAACAGAAACAATGCGATGAACTGACCATAACTCCCACTCCCCATCTCCCTACTCCACTGAGGGGCAGGATATAGAGCCCAGGGAGATGTGGGGGGAAGTTGTTTTCAGGATTTGCTTTATTTCTCATTATCCTACTCTGATCTGACTGGTACATAATTGTACTGATTTCCCCAAGCTGAGTCTGTTTTGCCCAGGACAGTAAGGGATGCCTGATCTCTCCCCGTCTTTATCTCAACACATGAGCCTTTTGTTATATTTTCTCTCCACTGTCCAGTTGAGCAGGGGAGTGACAGTGCAGCTTTGGTGGGCACCTGGTGTCAAGCCAGGGTCAGATGACCACCCACACATACAGAAAATATCTATCCAGCTGCTCCTCATTCCTCCTGTGATCTGATCATCTGCTCTCAGACAGGTACTCTAGCTGCAATTTAGGGCAGACTGTCTGAGGAAAACACACTCTGGTCTTACTGTATCCTCTTTTTGGGAATACCTATCATCCCCACATCCCCACATGGTTCTCACACTTAAAATGTAGCAAGATTTTGTTATTACCAGCACATAAAAAACCCCAACAAACCAGAGGTTTCTGTGGTGTGGCTGCTGGGCACAGATTATTTTCTCTGGCATTTGTTTTCTGAGCCTGTGCTGCTACTCTGTCTCTTTGCTGAGGAGAAACTTCTGCTTCAGGATACCTGGAGCTTCTGTAAAAGAAGCTTGAAATAATCAAGATAAATCAGTGGCTGTCCCTAGGACAGCACTCATAGGAACTGTTCATCAGGCACTAAAGAGATTTTGACATATGGTACATTGAGCCATTTAATGTCTGATCTCTGATTTGGGTGTAAAGAATTTCTTTTTACTCTCCATTCCACGCCTTAGTGTCACGGCCAGCAGCAGTGTGGCTGAGAGCTCAACAGACCTTGCCTGACCCAAATCCCTGAGAATACAGGGATTTGCTCTAATAAAGGGGGATTATGGGAAATAGTGCTAAATCCTTATGTCCGTGTTCATTCTATCTCACAGCTGTTCTGTAGAGCAGAGGTGACAAAAGCAGAGGGGAAGATACTGGTTGACAAAGATGGCTGAACTGCTGAGACCAACACGCCACTTCCATAAAGTCATAGATTCATAAATGATTTGGGTTGCCAAAACTTCAAAGAAGTTCCAGCCCCCCTGCCATGGGCAGGGACATCTTCCACTAGCCCAGCTTGATCAGAGCCCCATCCTGCCTGGCCTGGAACACTGCCAGGGATGGGGCAGCCACAGCTGCTCTGGGCACCCTGTGCCATGGCCACTCCACCCTCTCAGGGAAGAATTTCTTACCGATATCCCATCTAAACCTGCTCTCTGTCAGTGTGAAGCCACTGCCCCTTGTCCTGTCACTCCAGGCCCTTGTCAAGGGTCTCTCTTCATCCTTCCTGTAGGGTCCCTTTAGGTCCTGGAATGAGGTCACCCTGAATCTTTGTTTTCTCCACGCTGAACAATTCCAGTTCTTGCAGTCTTTTCTTGCAACACTCAGAAGAACTGTTTTGTACATACCTGTGTTGTTTCTGTCTTTACTTAAAGACGGCCTGAGAGTGACATGCATCAATGTAAGTGACAGAAATTCTCTATGAGCAATTGAAAACAGCCTTTCCCCCCCCCCCCTTTGTGATGAATAACAGTGTAGGCTAAAGTGGGAAGAATTTCCATGCTTACGTGTTATGTTGTGCCAAGTGTCTTGACAGATTATTTTTTGTTTGTCTGTGTTCTCATTGGATCCCAAATTCTGGGAATTTGGCTCTGGGAAGTGATACCTCTTTGTTTAGGGAGAGAACAGGAGCTGTCTCCTGGAAACAGAGCAGGCTGGGCTCACTAAGCTCGGGATTTAGTCCTTAGACACCAGGAACATCCAGGTCTTTGCTTTTAGAAGTTGTTCTGCTCCTTGCCATGTTTCTTCATTCATGTTTAAGTGTGAGTTAAAGAAAAATGTTGTTAAAACATTATGCTGATTTAAAGCAGGATGGAACCTACTGATTTATGTGAGTGACAGTCCCAAAATGACCACTTTTTGGGGACGTTTTGTCTGCCACACAAGCGTCAGATCGTGAACTACATGTGCCAAAGACAAGGCTCCTAGAGTGACAGTCTCCTTTTGAACTCATTACTGATGTGTATTCTGATTAAGGAGATGACTTCAGCTCAGCTTAGAGGCTTAGTCTGGAAGTTTAGAAATTTGTGTACAAAACCAGAATATGTTTGGAAACATGAAACTATTGGAGCAAGTCCAGAGGAGGCCACAAAGGTGACAAGGGGACTGGAGCACCTTCCCTATGGAGACAGGCTGGGAAAATTTGGGCTATTCAGCCTGGAGAAGGGAAGGATGCATGTAGGCCTCACTGTATCAGCACCTCCTGATATCTAGAGGGCCTGCAGGGAAGCGGGAGAGGGACATTTGCCCAGAGCAGCTGTGGCTGGCCCATCCCTGGAAGTGTCCAAGGCCAGGCTGGATGGAGCTCAGAGAAAACTGGGATAGTGGAAGGTGTCCCTGCCCATGGCAGGGGGCTGGAACTGGAAGACCTTTAAGGTCCATTCCAACCCAGGACATCTGTGATTCTGTGGTTCTGTGATTCTAAGATTCTGAGTTTCAGAGGTGTGTGAGACATTAGGCACAAGAAATACCCGTGTAACCTGAGTTCTCAGCCCGGCCCCAGATCCCAGATGGGAGCTGGAAACCACAAGTGGGCTGCCAGCAGCCTGGATCCCACTCGTCCTGCAGGAGGACCCGCTGACCTCAGAGTAGAACACTGCTGGCAGGAGCAGGTGTGGAGATGTCAGCCTGCAGTGTTTTACACAACAAAGACATTTGGTTGCATGTTTATTTGTTTTAGAAACTGAACACAATCTGTTTGCAGAGACATACTTTTTGTGCTGACTTGGTGGGAGCCACTGAGTGAAAAGTTGGCAGGTGGGAGATGTGATTTAGCCTCCTTGTTGATGCCCCTTCAACTCAGGTGGCGATTTTGTTGCCAAAGGAAAGATTTATCATGTCTTTTTAATAATCTCTGGAGAAACCTTTCCCAGATCTCAGATCCAACACTTAATTCTTCATTAACTTGCCACTCTTGTTACCAATTCCCTCACCCAGGGGTGAATAACTGATTGCTATCAGTCCTGTCAATCCCCTCATCATGATGAGATTCCTCATCGCAGGAATAGCTTCTGCTTTGGAGGCAGATAAATACCAATTTCATAACGGAGGGAGTAGGTCTTGGGAATGGGAGTTGAACACACCTTAACCAAGAGGGAAAATGTAAAAGCACAACTCTTGGCTTTATTCCTCTTTAAGTCTCAAATCTGGAGCTGTTCCAAAGTGAGACTTTTAACTTTTAAGCTATTGTTCTAAATAAGTCTGAATAATTGCTCAGTTTTAATCTGAAAACACCTACTAAGATTTTCTTGGACCCAGTGAGGATATTCCGACTTTTTCTGCTAGATTCTGCAGAAAATTCAAGAGCAGGGAGTCGAGGTACTTCTTGTTTCTTTCCAGCTGGTTAAAACACTAGGCATTTTAAAACAATTTAAAAGTCAGGATTTCTACCTAAAAGCACAATGGGAAGAAGAAACTGTTCTCATACCTTTTGGGGAGGAAGTATTTTTCTACTATTCCAATTTAAACTGTAAATGCTACAAAACAAAATCACAGAGCTTATATTAAGGCTCACTAGACTGGAGCTGCACTGCCTGAGAAACATGTAAACATAAACACATCCTTCAGGCAAAGATATTGTTTCAGCTCTTTACTAATCATCTAACATTATGTATTATATGATTTTATTTCTTTTCTGTTTAAAAATGTAGTTGGATTTGTCAGTACAATACATGAAGCTCTTGCTGCTTGGTTTGATATTTGAATATCAAATCCTCAGTTTCTAGATTTTTTTCGAGAATTTACAGTCTAGCAATGGCAGAAGAGTGGATGTCTCCATATCTAGGGACTGGGGCAAAGTTTGGGAATTAGTGGAAAAGTTTAAATATACATGTTTAGAAAAATAAACTATAAAGTGAACAAGCTTTCAAAATAATTTTATATATATATTCTTAGATTTGGCTTGAAAAGACTGATAAATAGGGCAAGTTTGAATTTTACCATTTCAGCTGCCTTTGAATAATGCCAGAAAAGTCCAATTAGAAAGCTTAGTAAGTTAAGAGAAAACTTGATCTTACCATACAATGCTGGATCAAAAGTAATTTTCACAAACTTCTTGGAGAAAAATAAAACATGAATTCTGAATTTTGACAAACTGCTATGGAAAAGTCTTTTTGTGATACATCAACAACAGGAAAAGAGAGTTTCAAAATGAGATAATAATAGTGCTTTTAAGAAGCAAATTGAAGTCCTATAAATATGTTGGTGGTTTGGGATTTTTTGTTCATGATAGCTATTTTAAAAACTCAGCAGTTGCCTTTTAAATCAATTTTCTAACCTTAAGAGAAGTTTGCTAAGATCTTAAAGTCGGGAGTCATCCTCTTGCTAATTTAATGACCTCTGCCAAGCACTGTTTTCAGTGATGAAAGAAAACTTCTAACCCCCTGGACTCCTGTGGGAGGGATAGAAAATAAGGTGACTAAGCCTGACCTCTCCTCTAGTTCAGATGCACCTTCTTGCACTACATGTTATTAAGGAAGATATTTTTAAATGCTTGGAGTTCTGAGCACCTTCTATTAAGATAGGACATCTCTACCCACCAGCACAATAAAAGAAGTTTTAATGGCCCAGTCATAAATACATTTTCCTTCTTGTTGCTGGCTTTTTGGGGTTTTTTGGGAGTTTTTTTAATGTAATAACAGAATTTCCCCAGCATACAAATTGTGAAGCTGGGAACCAACCCCAGAAAGGTTTGTCTGGGCCAAAATCATTGCAATCTTCAAATCTCCCGAGGAGCTCTTTTTTCCAGCACTCCCCAACCTTTCTAATCCTCTTAGAAATATCAAGGACTCTACAATTGCTGTGGTTTGGAAACCAAGGGTAAATCTGTCTGTATTTACATGTGTGGAAAGTGCTGAGAGGAGGAACAGAAAAGGCAGCAAATTCAATGTGCCTGAGTCACAGCAGATCCCAGGAAAGACTTGATTTCCTCAATGGAGAAAATTGAGGTGGAATTCCACAGCAGCTGGTCCTGAGCTGCTGCTGGCTGATTCTTCCTCTCTGTTGTTTTGCTGAAGCCTGTTTTGGTACAAGCATTATGGGGATGGGTTTAGGAACAGCCAATGCAGGGAGGAGAATCACCAAATTTGAGGATTCCTCCCTGATTTAAGTTGTTCTGGGCAGTATTAATGGTGTTGAGACTTTTCCCCGGTCCAGAATGACTTATTAAGCCAGGACATCCAGAACAGCTAAAGTGATGCCAAATAGTAAGAAAAAACCTAAAAGCTATGCACAATAAAACACTTTTACCTGCTGCTGTTAATTAAATAGATTCTTTATATTTGGTGTCTTTGAAAACCGAAAATTGGGTTTCCGTACACTACAACTGATTTATCTTTTTTATTTTAATGAAGAGTGTCAAGGTTGAAATTAGCAATGCCAAGGCTAGAATGTAATATCTGTATTGAGCTGTAGTAAATGCAGGGTATAAAGAAAGCAGTTTGCAGTGGTTTCATATAACTGATTGTAGTATGTAAACACTGATGCCAGCCAGACCACTGCTGGATTCCTGCTAAACCCCAATCCCTGCAGCAGGGTAATCAGCTAATCTTCTAATCCTGCTTCCTCGGGGAAGGGATTGGGATCAGACAGCAACTCTTAATGCAGGCTGTGCCCTCGGAGCCAAGGCTGGAGTGACTCCCACAGGGAAACAGCTCTGGCCCATGGATGTATTGCCAATGGCACCTCTTTTAAAATTGCAGTGTTGCAGGTGCTAAAGGGGGCGTGTAGAGGAGACAAAGTAAAACCAAGTCAAAGGAGTCTCATTTAGTATGGAAAATCAGCAGGGTCTTCATGGGGTCTTTCCAATGATACATCTGGAAACTACAGAGGGATTTGTTTTCTTTTCCTGGTTTGTTAAGTCTTGTTAAAGCTAAAGAAAGCCTAATCAGATAAAAGACCACAAGGGTGGTCAAGCACTGGCACATTTTCCCAGGGTAATTGTGAAGGCTCTGTCCTTGGAGCTGTTCAAAATTTAACTGGATACAGCCCTAAGCAATGCCTCAAATTCAATATTTATTCATGGTCTGCTCAGGGGCGACAAATCTTTCCAACCTAATATATTTTGTGATTCTATACCAGCTTCTGAAGGACTTTGTCCATTGAGCTATGTGCAGGTTTCAATATTGTATATTGAGCAGCATTCAATATTGTATATTGTAATAAATGGGGAAAAGGCTTAGAAGAATCCCTTCTTCTCCTGTTTCGCACCTGTTAATGTCCAGGGAAAGAGTGGAAAGGCAGAAATTTATATGTTATGGGCACTGCCAACAACCTGGAAGTATTTTTGGGGGTATCAAAGACACAGCAGGAGCCATGTGTGAGTGTTACATCCAGGAACAAGGGGAAACATCTCTTTCCACAATCCACTGGAGCTCTCCTTCGGTGTGGTGTGTTTGGAAGCCACCACAATTGCAAGGATGTGTGATCCTTCCTCTATACTGTGGCATGTATATAAAAGCCTCATGTATATAAAAGCTTTAACTGATCCTTAATTTGCTGTTTCCTACTGACTTCGAAAATCCCATGAAATACAGTGGTTACTGGCAACCTCCAAGCTCTTGACTCAGTGAAAGTGAATCATTCTATTTATGTTACTAGAAGGGAGTGGAGTCTGGCAGAGGCTCTGTTTGGAATGATTTAATGAAGTAACTCCTTTAGAAGGGATTAGTTTTTCTTGGGTTTTTGTCTTTTTCTTCAGGGAATTTGTCTTTTTTTTTTTTTTTCTTTTTAACATGGAGGGGTTTTTCTTTTCCCTTGGTTTTAGCCCTTCCAGCATCCTCCCCTCCCCTCCCCTGTTAAAATCTTGATCTGTTGTGTGACAAAATATTTGTTGTGTTTTCAAATGGTTGTGAATATGCATATGAATATTCTTTTTTTTCTGAATTCGTTTAAATTTTTGGCTTCTCTGCCTCTTAGTTTCTCACTGTACTTTAGCCTGACATTATTTCTTTACAGCTTTTGACACTTTGAAGCTTCCTACATCTAAATGTCATTAGATACCCATAATTATTTTGTTATGGACTACCATGAACAACATAATCACTTCACGCAATTCCTTATTTTTCAAATGCTTGAAACAAATGCTGATATTTACCTTTTATCTCAGTTAAGCATTTCCAGGTGTTTCAATTTCTCTTTGGACTTTTCTAACATGGGGCACTTGTCTTACACAAGATAACGCAAAAAAACTCTTTCCCTGAGATTCCTGCCAGGTATTTTACTGCCTGCAGGAAAGGAAGATCCCTCAATAGCAGTGAGCAGAGCAGACCCTGCTACATCTCAGAGAGTGAAACACAATCCAGTTTTAAATGCAGGGAACTGGGCCTTAGACAGATTGTTGTAATTTTAATGTGAGTTTTTTTCCCACCTGTTGCATATTTACTCCACTGATAGTCCCTAAATATGCCTCTGTCTGTCCAGTACTGTGTGGCTACTTCTCAGCACCGTTAAAATGTGGAAAAATGGAGCAGGGAAGAAGCAGCTCTGGAAATGAGAAAGGAGGAGAAGAATGCAGAACAAGGGATGGAACAAGAAGAACTAGGAAAAAAAAATTCCAAATGGAAAAAGTTGTGTAAGTTAATGAAAGATAGATGGATTCCCATGTTGCAAACAAATTGAGGGAAACTATTTTCTCTTTCTAATACTTTATAAAGCTTCCTCTTATCCAGAATCAGACTGATATCCTTGCTGGGTTTAGCTTTGTTTTGCCTTGTCTTTAACACAGTTCACCTGTCTTGAAGGTTGTGGTGTAGAACTGATTTCAATAAAACACAGGAAATTAACTTAATGATCCTGATCTCTTTCCCTAAAGTGATAGAATTCTCTGTGGGAGGCCAGGGCTTTTCCAGCTCCAGACAGACTTTGGGAATGCCTTGTGAGGAGCCAATAAACTCAGTTTGATGCTCTTCTTTCCCTGGATCCCAGTGCCTAGGTTACACCCAACAGAAATCAGCAGACTATTAAGCAAGGCTATTCTTTGTTCCAGCTTGGAATCTGCTGTCCCTTTTAGCTGTTCCTAGAAACTTTTTACCACTCCTCTGAGGTGCCACTGGTGAAAATAAAATTATTGTGGCTAAGAAAGAGGGATATAGTCAGAGTAGTGTGGCTCACATGTTCACTCCTTTTCTGACAACCATCTTTTGAAGAGGCAGTCTAATGGGCCAGTTCAGCCTGGCAGAGAATATTTGATCTGATAAAGATTGTCCCTGCAGCAGCTTCTGAATTAAGGGGGGGGAAAAAAATAAAAAGAGGGGAGGAGGATAAAGACCCACCTCATATAAAAAGAAATCTGAGTACAGAGTAAAAGCACTACATAGAATTCAACAGGAAAATATATGAATGAATCTTGTATTTGTCACAGCATCATCAATGTTTGAAAAGACCTCCGAGACCATCAAGTCCAAATTTTGACCAATCCCCACCTTGTCAGTGAAACCAGAGCACTGAGGGTCACATCCAGTCCTTTCTTCATGGATGGGTACTCCACCACTTCCGTGGACAGCCCATTCCCGCCTTTCAGTGAAGAACTCAATGTCTTTCAGTAGTGACAGGCCCAGAACTGGACACAGGATTTGAGGTGTGGTCTCACCACTGCCCACTACAGAGGGACAATCACTGCCCAGCTTCTGCTGGCCACACCATTGCTGAGCCACAGTTTTATAACAATTTCTTTGTCAAAGCACCTTGATGAAGAAACTACAGAATTTAGCAAATGGTTCTGGGGGAAAAAAAAAAGATCTAGGAAGAGAAAACAGGTTCTTTGAATATAGAGGGAGGGGTAAAATTGGTGCTGACACAAAAGTGTCTTAAAAATCTACCAATGATTTCTGGAATGCCATAGAGAATGTAGTGAAATACTCAGAGAAAATTAAAGAACATATTTTTCCCTAAGAGAAGAAAAGAAATAGTTGGAAAAAGAGCATGAGTCCTCACCTTCATCAGTCATAAACTGTGGTACCAAGTAATTGAAATTATTTCACTCTTATTTTCTAATGGAACTTTTCATTAAGAGACTTAGCTGATAGGATTTAGGCAATCAGCATAGAGGCCCTCTCCATGGGCTGCAGAGAATCTCTGCTTGGGTGCCTGGAGCCCTGCCTCTCCCTCTTCCTGCTCTCACCATGTGTCTGCTGGATGTTTCTCACATGTTTTCCTCACTCCTCTCTGCCCATGAGATATTTTTGCCTTTCTTCAAGGAAGTTTTGCTTAGCATACAGTTTATTCTAACAATATTCCAAGAAGTAGCATAAGGTGATAGCTAGGACACTGATTGTTGGGAGTTTTATTTGTCTTATTAGTGGTTTTTATGGCCAGTGTAGCTACCTAGAGGAGCATCAGTGTTTTGTCTCATTCTGGACTAAGTCCCTTGGTATCAATTTAATAACTGTTATTAACTAAAGGGGGCAGGGCCTGCTTTAGTTTGCTATTTGAACAAAGTGCAGGCCATGAGAAATGCCCACATTTCTTGGAAAAATTAGTATCTCTCTAAAGGCCATCTTGAACTTGTAGCCTATTCAGTTCTTTTTTTTCCTACCAGATGCAAAAAGCCAGGGAAGTTTGGACCCTGAAAGGGTTTCAGTTGCTGACAGATTTTCTCTGAAGCAAGAAGGGTTCCAGTGCCACATCATCAGCCAAGCTCCAAAAGTAAAACCCAGGCCCTTTCTCTTGGTCTTGACACCTTGCCTTTCCATCCATATTCAGTTCTCAAAGCTCATCTGTCCTTTGTGTTTTCACATCCCTCAACCCTGCCAGTGGATGTCCTCAATCCTTTTTTCCTCTTCTCTAGGAATCTTTTTTCCCTGATGAGTTTTTGTTTCCTTAATGTCTCTTCTCTATTTCTTGCCCAAGTCTCTAAATTTTTCTTTCCTTTACATTACACATACATGGCCAGACCTGCTCCTTGCTTTCAGTTTTGTTATTTTTCAGTCAGTGTATGATAACCTTTTAATGAGGATTTTGAACAATAACAAGGATTTTGAACTCTCCTTGTAGAGGAGGGTAAACAATGTTAGCCTTAATAAGGATTTCCAAATACATTGTGAAATTAGCCATTTCACAAGCAGTAGGACTACTGAAGCATGATTCCTGCTGGCTTTGTGCCATGAGGCTCAACTGGGCAGAACCTCTGATGCCTAATAAAACAAAAAGTCATCTCAGGTTCTCCCTCAAAGGGCTCCTTGAGGGATCTCTTGTCTTTCTCCAGATGCCATTTATTAGTGTCTGTATTACGTCCCAATGATTATTACCCCTTATCATCTTAGGAGAGATGTTTGTCCCTGTTTGTGCAAGCCAGAGCCCTTCCTGTGATTTAACCCTTGGCTCCCTGGTGGTGGTGACACAGGGGAGGTACACAGATGCATGTCCCCAGCCTGCCACATGGAGCCAAAGCTTGCAGCTGGGCCATTAGTACAGCTCTGGAAAAGAAATCTTTGAATGCTCTGCATTTCATATGTTGATTAATCTGGCTCTTGACAAGGACACAAGATTATGGCTGAAGATACCTAGACATTTCGTGCTATTTTTGAATGGCAAAAGAAAATTTATTTATTTTATTTAATTGTTTTAGAATTATTGTTTTCTTCACTGGCCAGTGCTGACACATGGATGGCTGTGCAATAATTAGTGCA
Organism: Fringilla coelebs; assembly: GCF_963513975.1. Taxonomy (NCBI): domain Eukaryota; kingdom Metazoa; phylum Chordata; class Aves; order Passeriformes; family Fringillidae; genus Fringilla; species Fringilla coelebs. The sequence goes on along the minus strand of NC_140033.1, from coordinate 55,257,912 downwards.
GAGCTGTGTGCCTGTGGCAATAGGTTCACTGAAGCATTCTGGCTCATGGCAAGAGCAGAAGCAACAAAACTGAACACCAACTTTGAGCCAGTCCTCTTCAGAGGAGTTCTGTAATGAACAGAGCAGAAATTAGCCAGATGTATCTAATTAATTACAAAATGCTGGCTTAATTAGTTCAAAGTTAAATGGATGGACTAACATGTGACAATAACAAACCTGTGACTCTGTCAGCACTGTCAGCAGTGCTGAAATGCAATGACCTTGCTCTGAATGATGTGATGGGGAGCCCGAAAATGGGATGGTGGTTTGGATCAGCCCTGCAGTAAATAATGGGTTATTACACCAGTTTGCCACTGCCAAACCTTAGAAACATTATATGCTTCATCATAGAGCAGAAAGCCCACTTGAAGCCCTATTATCTTTTGCTATCATTTACTATTTCTTTAAGTTGGAGGGGTTTTCCTTTTTTTTTTTTAAACTCTGATTTTAGGCAAAAAAAACCAAAACAGCATATTGTGTGGAATTCAAGAAAGCACACGCCACAGGAATGTCATCCTGCCCTTAGGCAAATAGCTGAGCAAACCCCAAACACCACACTTTCAAAAGCAAACTTGTAAGCAGCTTTCTGCAACCTCCTCTGTAGGAACAGGCATGAATTAAACATGCTTATCCCTCCCATGGCTTTGCTGAGGCAACTGCTGTTGTAGAAGAACAAAACTACCTAGAGGGATATGAGCTCAAATGTCAGAAAATAAACCCTCCCTGCTCTCAGTCAATTTTTAAGTTTATGTTTTTAATAATGCCAAAATCTGCCCCCTGCAGATTGTTTTTTGTTTAACCCTGAAGGATATATTGCTGATGAGAACCAAGCATGGAAAGTGTCTGATGCTTGGCTGCATTATTTCATGCAATTAGTCGTAATTCTGAGTTAGCAGCTGAGATTATCTAAGAACAAAAGAAAAAAAAAAGAAAAAAGAGGAAAATAACAACAAAAAAGTGCCTTTGCTACAGTTATTCCTGGTTTGTGTTGTGCTGAAATAGTCAGCAGTAAAGGAGACTCTTCATGATATTAGGAACATGAATTTGGCATTCATTTTTCTGAGCAAATCTTTCTATTTGATTCTTGAGATGTCAATATACTATAAAGGATTGCCCCACAAGAGTTTAAGTGACATCCACCACCTACTTCACTGTCCCTCACGAGCCTCCAGAATCCTGCAACACTTCTGCCAAGGTGCTGGAGTGACAGATATTCCTGCCACTAGAGGGTATAATGTCTCTATCGTTCATACCTGGCCAGCCCTCATTCATCGTGGATGCACGAACACCTGGCTTTTCAGGAGGTTCAAAACTGAGGCAAAGCATCCTCAGGGAAGCCCAAATGAGTTTTTGGTTCTTTGGGATAGGAGCAGCCTGCTTTGCTCATCTCAGCCGAAGAATGCTTTTCAGAAAGCTGCAAGTATGAGTGCAAACTGACCAGCAGAGCTAAATGGATCAGGATTTGTGGGAAAAGTTAATTTAAAAAGTCCATAACCAGAGCAGTTTAGCAACAGTGGGAAATCCCAGCCTGTCATTCCAGCTGAACATGGGAGGCTGATGTATAAACCCATTAATCATGTTCCCTTGTACTTGGGTGGTAGGATCTCTCAGCAGCCAAAAGTAAGGTTCTGAAGGCTGAGAAGAAGCCTGTACAAAAACACAACTGAAGAGATCCCTGACTGATAATTCTGAGGAGGAAAGAGCTTGTTCTCATTCCACTGAGGTAACAAGCTCTATGCCAATGCAGAACGCAGCAGCCCTCAAGCAGAGCAGAGGGTACCACAGCACGAGCCAAAGATAAAAACTGGGCCATGACAGCCCTTCTTCTACAGCACTTGGGATCCTTCAGGGAAAAAGAAAAAAAACCACAACACCTGTGTGTTCTTCTGCCAGGTGACAAATGCATTTTTTTCTGTTTCCAGCTACTGAGAAAAATGAGCTTTGAGAAAAAAGTTACTTGTGAGCTGTTAGAAGGCTCCATGCAATTAATCATGCTAATCTCTAGCATTTGGGAGCAAGATGTATCTTTGATTGTATGTCTTGCTGTACTGCAGGTTGAGGATCTGAGGATCTGAATAACAAGCCCAGTGAAGAATTGCACTCTAAATTAAACCTGTGAAAACTCCTTCTTAATTTTTTATAAAAATGGTAAAGACATTATCTTATCAGTCCAGCCCCTCTCTGCCTTGTGATCTCTCACAGAGGTGAAACAAGAAAAAATGCTTAAATCCATGGATGGTGCAGACGAAAAAAGTATTCCTTTAAAGAACAGGAGACACAAACCCTGTGTAAAAGCAATAGTTTCACCTTGCCTTTGAAAGGGTCAAGATGCATGCAGATATGCAGCCAAACACTGCTCTTAGGTGACCAGAATGCCACTTCAGCTGCCTCCAAGTCCCCGCGGACGAGGGCACTTAGGTGGCACCTGAGTGAGAAAGCAAAAACACCAGCACCAAGTTCCAGATTCGCCACAGCTCAGTCTTGCAGCGCAAAGCCATCAGGCAGGCTCACAAGTATTTGCTCTGCTAATCTGGATCCCATTTAATGGCTATCAGATAACCCCAGCACGGTGATTGCTACGCTGCTGCTGTCCCCAGCCAGTGGCAGTGCAGGTGGCAGCAGGGCTGCCTTTACGGAGAGGGCGTTGCCTGAGGAAAGCAAGAACACAGGAATTCTGTCTGAGAAAGGACTGAGTGGCTCAGGGCTGCAATGCTTCGGTAACTCAGCTCTTCCCTCCGTTCTGCACGCGCAGGGCCTGGGCTGGCAGAACTAATCCCTGGTGAGAAGTAAGCGGATGGAGACTGTGTCCGTGTCTGCTGCAAACCCTAAACTGTGCAAACTCCCAGTACCTCAGCTCACTGGCAGTGTGGGGAAGGGGCTAGTTAGGATCAGGTGTAACGCAGAGTCTGCTGCTGCTCTTGTGCAAGATAAAACCCCTGAGAGCTTCACCAGAGCTAAATTTGTCCCTCTGGGTTGAAAACCATGCAGATGTGGCACTTGGGGACACGGGCCAGTGCTGGCTTGGTAGGTGGGCTAGCTGGTCTTAGGGGTCTTTTCCAACCATAATTATTCTGTGTTATATTGTGACATTTCTCTCAGGAATAAGGAATTTAGGGATCATAAGTGAGAGAAGCTGGACTTGCAGGACTAGAAATGCCAGACAAGAGAAATTTTGACCTCTGGAAATAAGGGTCAGAGTCAAAGCTAGAAAAGATACGATCCTTGTTTATGCATTTAAAAAGGATCTATGCCAGCCCAGCTGCTCTTTGCTAGCATAACTAAAAGCTGTCCTGTGCAGGACCAGGAGCGTGACTTCAGTGATCCTTGTGTGTCCCTTCCAACTCAAGATATTCTATGAAATTTATTTACTATTAATTATTAAAAGCATTATGTCACTTCATTTCCCCAAAACACATGTGTACAGGTGAAATAGGAGGATTCTCTCCAGAGGTTTTAAGGGAGGGAACGAGATGTTCAGAACCAAGATGATTACCGCACCAATAAAATATGTACAATCCATGAAAAAAAAAATCACTCGCAAAAAGAGGTTCTAAGAGGATTATCCTGACAATGAAGAATATAAAAGCACAGGTTGGTATATTCTGCCAAAAGTACAGGGACTTGCCATGAGACTGCATTGCAACGGAAGTGTGAATTTTGTGGATTCTGTGAGTCTGAAAAAGGCCTTGGAATTAGTGCAACTCCATGTATTCTGTTATCAGCGCTTATTTTATTGCATAATACCCAAATCCTGGTGGGTCCACTTCAGTTCCTGGAGTTTAAACTGGCTTTCAATGCAAGTACATGAACAAGTCACAGGAGAGTTTTAGAACTGTTATTAGCTGGCATGTGGAAAATCAAGAGTTGAGGGATGTACTGGTTTTGTCTGGAACAGAGTTAATTTCCCTCAGTAGTTGGCAGGGATTTGGATTTGTGTTTTGGATTTGTGCTGGAAGCGGGGTTGGTAACACTGGGATACTTTAGCTCTTGCTGAGCAGCTTTTACCCAGCACTGAGGCCTTTTCTGCTTTTCACCACACCCCATCAGCGAGGAGGGTGCACAATGTGTTGTAAGGGGACACGGCCAGGACAGGTGATCCCCGCTGGCCAAAGGGACATTCCAGACCATCTGGCATCGTGCTCAGCTTATAAAGCTGGGGGGGAGAAGAAGGAAGTGGGGGATGTTTGAAGTGATGGCAGACTTTTCCCCAGGTGTGTCTGAAGGAGCCCTGCTCTCCTGGGGATGGCTGAACATCTGCCTGCCTATGGGAAGTGGTGAATTAATTCCTTGTTTTGCTTTGCTGGCTTGCTCAGCTTTTGCTTTCCCGATTAAACTGTCCTTATCTCAACCCACGAGGTTTCTGGCTTTCACCCTGCCAATTCCAGCTCTTTTCCTTCCCAGTGGGATAGGGGAAAGTGAGTGGCTGTGTGGGCTTAAACCACAACAAAGTCATTTGCAGTTCTCAGTCTTGAGGTTGCCTCTGAAGCTGCACTTTACTCTGCCTCACCATGGGTTTTACCTCCTGTGGGTTACTACATCTTAGTGGTGCAGGCTGGATAGATTCCTGTGGAAGACACAGTTATGAGATGGTTGGTTCATGGATTTAGATAAAGCAGCCAAAACAAATTTATGCCCTTTGTCCATTTGTAAATGTCCACTGAACCTGAAGATGTCAACTGGGTGTAAAGAAGGGCATGTTTTCTTTGGCTTTAACCTAAACTCACTTGAGGGGATTGCTCCAAAAACACTAAACACAGTCTTTTCTAGAAAAAGAGATTTTTAATTTTAGAGGATTTTTGAAAAGAAGAAGAAAATACTAAAATTAATCTTCATACCCACGTGCAAACTTTATGTTTTCCAAATGTATTTCTAGTTTCCAGAGGTATGATACAATACTGCTTATTATGGGATTGTATTGCTTTCTGCCAATTCCCTCTTAGCTCTGTAGGCCACAAGCAGAACTCATGTGTGCATGCTGAAACTCAGACATACCTGACACAACACCCAGTGTAATTTTCATTGTCCAAAAATGTAGAGTGCCTAACACTGCCTTTGTTTACACACACCTGAGGATGTGGCTAAGGGCAGGGACACCTTACAGGAGATCAGGCTGCTCAGAGCCCCATTCAGCCTGGCCATGGGCACTGCCAGAAATGGGGCAGCCACAGCTGCTCTGGGATACCTGTGCTAGGACCTTAGCATCCCCAAAGGAAAGAATTTCTTCCTAAGATCCCATCTAAACCTGCTCTCTGTCAGTGTGAAGCCATTCCCCCTTGTCCTGTCACTCCAGGCCCTTGTCAAGAGTCTCTCTCCATCATTCCTGTGGGCTCCTAAGAGCCGAAATGAGGGATGTGGGACTCCAGGCACCTCTCCAAAATGCAGTCTATTCCATCCAAGATGTTGCAGCAGTGCAGGGTCGTGGGCAACAGAGCCTGTGCCTACAGCTGTCAGCTCCAGCTGCAGGCAGGCCTGGAGACCATTTGGTTTTGTTACAATGCATTATATACTTTTATTTGTTGAGCCTCTTAATACAGTAGAAGCAATCTATGCCTTAACTATTGTCTGTAGCCCATCATAACTACTATCATTACCATATTCATTCTCCAATCACTAAAAGTCAGTACATTACAGTTTAAGCTAGAAGTTGTTTTTTAGTTTTCTTGCAGTGGAAAATTCTGAGGCCTTTTTTCTACTTGCCACATTTGCTGACTTGTTTGCCTGTGCTATCTTTCTGCTTGGTAAAAAACATCTTCTTGTTTGGGGTGGGTTTATCCCTTGCTCTAAATCATAAAACCCCCTTCTAACTAACGTACCCTTTGCCTCCTTGGTTACCCAGTAAGACTGGCTCAGCAATTCTTTTCTTCTATATCAAAACTTGCTTCCATCTCTATTCCTTCTTCAGACTCCATATTTTAAAATCTTTCTGCTAAGCATACATATCTGTGAGACTATTTTGTCAAACTTTCATCCTTCCCAACAGGCTCCCTTCAGGCACTGCAAGGGCACAATGAGGTCACCCCAAAGCCTTCTCCTCTCCAGGCTGACCAATCCCAATTCCCTCAGCCTTTCCTCCCAGCAGAGCTGCTCCATCCCTCTGATCCCCTTGGTGTCCCTGCTCTGGCCTGGCTCCAGCAGCTCCCTGTCCTTCCTGTGCTGGGATCCCAGAGCTGGATGCAGCCCTGCAGGGGGGCTCAGCAGGGTGGGGCAGAGGGGCAGAATCCCCCCTGCCCTGCTGCCCACAGTGGCTTGAATGCAGCCCAGAAATTTCTCCCTTACCTCCTTGAGATGACTTTTGAAAGGTTGTTTCCTTTCCATTTGCTCCCTGAAGAAGAAAGAGTGGGCTGCCTACCCTTTCCTACCCTCTCCCAACTGATTGTTTAATCTGTTGTTCTTCAGTTTTCCAGTCAGTCTCACTGTCCCTTAGGCCACTGCGTGTGCTTTCATTGGCACATGAAAACATGCCCATGCCCTCCAACTCTTGCCCAAACCATATCTGTCATGGTTTGACATTGGTGCAATGCTAGTGCACTTATGAAAATATTTTTCTCAAATGAGTGCTGTGAGATGCAACTAGAAACATAGCAGAGCAGGCTTAATATTAGAAATAAAGAAAAAAAAAACTTTATTAAGCTACAACTATAATAAAAGGAACACATAAAATTCAAAATGAAAACTTTTAAAAACATTTCTCCTTCCCCCACCCAATTTCTAACATGCCACAGTGAGACAAAACTTTGGATTCTCAATCAAATCACCATCTTTCAGATAATTAATTCTTAGTCCATCACTACTCATCAGATAATTAATTCTCAGTTTATTAAGGGAGAAAGGAGTCCTTGTACTATAGATTTTCTAGGAAACACTGTTGAAACTTCTTGTGTTTTGATGTCACACATGGCACTGCTCAGAGAAAATTTGCTATTGTGATATTTTTTTCTATGTACAGTGCTTTCACTACTGTTCATGGACTAAAACTGCTTAGAGGGTTCTCTTTTAAGGATGCTTTGCTAAGTATTAAAGAATAACTACCTCTTATCTGGGAACCACAGTCTTCCCTTTATTTTTACTTTTCTTGGGGCTGAGGGTCTTGAGAACAGAGATTTTCTTCTTTTTTTGTCAAGGCAGAGGGCACTACCACACCCTCTTCATCTTTTTCTGTTCCCTCTACTCTTGCACTTGGTGTCACTGCAGCAGGTCACTCTCTTTGCTGAAGCTATTGCATCCCCCTAATTGCAGTTTCTGTGTTACAGGAAAAATTGGTTTAATCCATGTCTATGCAAGAAAAGTACAGCTAAAGGCTAGTCCATTATTTCCTCTTACTTAGGATTCTTTTTTATCTTTTTCTGACATCGTTTACTTGTTCTGACACACTACGCTTGCCCATTTTCTTCTATTTCATGTTGCCTTTTTTCTTATTCCAGCCAAGGAGAACAAGTGTTTTGTAAAGTTTTTATTGTCTAAGAAAAGGGTTAAAATTTCAGGCTCAGAATTCCCACGGCGACTGGGCAGCAGCTTCTTGCGCCCCTTTTTCGGCCAGCAGAGCTGCCAGCACATGATATAAAATTTCAAGGCGGCAGGCTCTCTCTCTGGGGCTGCCCAGGACATCTCAGTGTTTCTCCACCTTTCTGTCCTGCAGGGGCCTTCACCCCCCTTCTCTGTCCAAGGCTCCAGCCGACCTCCACCGAGGCCGCAAGGCTTCCCCTCCCGCACCCAGCTCGGCTGAACCGACCAGAACCAAGGGAGCTTCTTCCCCCCGGGAGTTCTCTGCTGTTACCCCTCTGTGCTCTCAGAGGTGTGTCCATGTCCTCAGGGGCCACACCAGGTGCCAGTATTCAAATTTCAGCACTGACTGGTTTGACCACAACTTCCCGAGAAACTCACTTCCTTGTCAACCCAGGACAATATCACAAAGGCAAATATGAGTATTTTCTCTCAAGATTTTGTGCAAGCATAGATGCTGGCAGCTCAAAACTAAATACATATTTGATAGTCATACTTTTTCATTTGGAGAAATGGGATACATAAGATTAATCATGCCCAGAATTACTAATTATTAATTATAAATAAGTCTGGTGTAGACAAACCTAAATGAACTCTTATATAACGACAGCAAAATCCCACCTGGTGCTTCCATGCATTACAAAATAAAAACCTTACAAAAACTGTACTGCACTGCTTATAGGAAATAATCCTTCCCATTAAAAATTAAATTTCCTCAGTTTGCAACACTGCAACTTGCTACTATTGTAACATTAACCATTGTTTCTAGACGTGAAGTCTTCCTTTTCATGGAAAGGAGGAGGAAAAAAAGTGTTTCAGTGACATATTTCTACAGGGAAAACCATTAATGCTGAATTTTCCCAGTCAATAATTATAGTTCTAATGAGATTCCTTTGAAACTTATTGGAATTCTTTGTCAAAATGAAAAGAATTGTTCTTAATGTGTTTTCTTTGAGTATTCCTGTAAAGTATACTTTCCAAAGTTCCCAAGAAGGATTCTCTAACAGTAAGAGGAAACTAAGCTTAAAGACATTTTTTTCCTTCCAGCCTTCATCTTGTTGAGTTTGTGGCTAATTCTGTATTTGTCCTGTGATTCTTAAAATTCCTCCAACTTTTTCTTTACCTTCTCTGTTACCTCTTGAGACCATAATCTAATATACCCAAAAATGCTCTGAAAAACTGTTTTGTAAAGAAGACGGAATGATTACAATACTTTTCTTGCTCATTGTTTTGGCAAATACATTTGGCAATAAGGAAGATTTAACAAAATTCATAAATACATTAAAATAAACCAAGACTTTAGAGAGTGAGAGATGGAATGTGTGTGATGTATATTTTTAAAAAAATTTAAAAAGGTAGGTGGCTGGTACCATGCTGTCCCTCCATGTTCATGTTAATGAAAAGGTGCAGCAGGACAGTAAAAAGATATTTCTCATCTCAAACAGGAATAAGAGGACAAGCAAAGCATCTAGAGTGGGGTCTGCATGATGCTTTAGTCAGTGTAGGAGGACCATTCAGGAGGAGGTGCTGCAAACTAAGCAAGGACTCACTGTGGTGTCCTCCCCAAAAGGGAAGGGAGCTCCTAAAACCCATAGATGCTCCTGGTTGAAAGGAATGACAAAAGACAGAGGATCTGAGAAAGTTTATAAAGTTTATGGGTAAATCACACACACCTGTCATGCAAAGCTGTGTGAGTTTGTCCCTGATCTCCAAGTACATGCACGTGGTTGTGGGTTTGGAACAAAAGAGTGGGGCAGAAGGGAAGAGAGTGGGAGAGGGATCAAAGAGGAGGGAGGGAGGGAGGGAGGGAGGGAGGGAGGGAGGGAGGAAGGAAGGAAGGAAGGAAGGAAGGAAGGAAGGAAGGAAGGAAGGAAGGAAGGAAGGAAGGAAGGAAGGAAGGAAGGAAGGGAGGGAGGGAGGGAGGGAGGGAGGGAGGGAGGGAGGGAGGGAGGGAGGAAGGAAGGAAGGAAGGAAGGAAGGAAGGGAGGGATTACCAGTCCTGGCACCACTGTTGATCCAGATGAGGGGGGTGTCTGGGCTTGTGTGTGCTCAGGCTTTATGGGGATATCTTTTCATAGATGCGTTTTCTCACCCTGGAAATAAGTTCTTTGTTTTCTATGTAAATTACTTGGCAGAGAATAACAAAATCACAGAGGTTGAAAAAGACTTCTGAGATCATCAAATCCTGCCTGTGACCAATCCCCACTGCATCAACCAGCCCAAAGCACAGCAGAGTGCCACATCCAATGGTTTCCTGAACACCACCAGGGATGGGGACTCCACCCTGGGCAGCCTGTTCCAGCGTTTCACAACCCTTTCTAAGAAGAAACTGCTCCTTATGTCCATCCTGAATCTCCCCTTGTGCATCCTGAGGCCATTTCCTCTTGTCCAGTCGCTACTTGCCTTGTAGAAGAGACCAGCTCCCACCTTGATACAACCTCCTCTGGCAGTGCAAAGCCAAACCCTGGTTGTGGCATTGTCCCATGGTAGGAGCATTTGCAGAGTCTAATTTCTGTCCCCACAGTGTCACCTGAAAGGTTCAGTAAGTGTGGCACAGGAGCAGTACCACACGGGGTCACCAGTCCAGCCATCCCTGTATCCTTTCTCTTGCCATGCCCTGCAGTAGGCAGCTAATTCTCAGGAAGCTGCTAATTGAACCTTGATGACCAAAATGGAATTGGTTCCTTTATGCTTCATTGGAGGGGGGATTATACTCTAAACCATCAGGCTTTGTTTTTCCTTCCAGTAATTCTTGGACATATTTTTTTTTCCCCCACTTCTTCCTGATATAACTGTAGGTGCTGATCTTTGTATGATTCATCATGTAAGCATCCAGTTCCTTTTTTACTCTTGACAATTGCTTAACCTCAAAGCCACTCTGTGACTGATTAATCCCACACTAAGTGGCACTGATATCCTGTGTGAGCCATGGGAATTGCTATGCAGGTGGTGCATTTGCATCCCTGTTAGGTGAGTTCTCCCTCCCCCATTAGCCTCAAATTAACATTAGCACAGTACAGAGTACCTGCATCTGTCAGCATGCTCTATTCACATTAAGTGACCAAAATTCTTGATGCTAAACCAGATCACAGGAATAAAGGACATTTTGAAATCTGGTGTGTTTTTTAGTTCTGCTTCCCTCCTACAGAGTTGAGCAACACGCACTCTGCAACAAATGGTGTTCGCTTCTTGAGCTCTCAGTTTGATATGCATTGATCTGTTTAGTTTTATAATATTCAAAATTTGTTCCAACAGAAGAAATTACAATTTGTAACAAATAAAAATAAAAAAAACATCCTGCCCATTGTCTTCAGGAAAGTTGAGGAAAGCCACCAGGATAACAGGCACAGAAAATGTTAGAGATGCCCAGGAAGCAAAGTTGTTCTCTTTGCACTGAGTGCTGAAAGATGTGAAGAGTGAGTGGGATACGTGATGTCAAGCACAAACTAAGGTTAATTCCAGGTGAATGCTTTTCTGCTTCTTTATGGAACCCAGCAGTTTTATTGCAGCCTCATTTACGCTGCTGCAGTTCCATCTGCGTCAGTATTTCCTTTGGAAATCCCTATTTTCAGGGCTTTAGAAACTGCCCATAAAAAGCCTTAATGGGCAGAAATCTTGGCAACCCTGCTCCCAATATGGGAGAAAACCATTGAGTTTTAAGAGAGTTTATTTCCCTCTAAGTTGTAACTCACATTACTTCAAGGGCTTTCCTTAGAGGAAAGTTTTCAGACTTTTTGTGTCCTCTTGTGACCTGGACTAAGGAAGTCATGTTACTGAACATGAATAACACCTATTGCCCAGTGAGGAAATCCTAAGATGAGTCTCTTGGGTCACTTTTGCCCAGACCTCCCAGCTGTAATGCAGTCCTGGCAATTCTTATGTGGAAAAGGGGAGAGCAGATAAAACTGAGGGATAATTCAGCAGTCTTTCCCCACCCCAATATATTCCTGATACCGAATATAGAAGATTCATATCCTGACCAATTTCTTTCCATTCGTGGAGGCCATAAACCAGGCACATATATTTTCTTTTCCCCAGTTCAGGGTTTAATTTCACACCTTGGGCCTTCTTATTTATCCCCCAGCCCCTTTAGGCAGTCTGAACACATAGAGGCATGATTAAGAATGCATAAAGCTTATTGACACTTGTTTTATGGGTCCTTTGAACTATTCAAGTGTTATAAAGGGAACACAAAGTAATAGGAAACAGAAGCAGCAGTGTGTTAGTAATAGAAATAATAGGAAGAAAAGTCTCTTAGACTAGTGGGGAACTAGATGCTAGTGGGGATCTTTGCCTCATTCTTACCCCATCAACCCTGGTTAAGTCTATTTGCAGTGGTCAGATGCCCTGTTCCTCCTCTCTGTGGTCTGTCCTCTGAGGAAATCTCTCCACAGAAGCCTTGGAATGACTGCGTGGATTCCATGCCATGCCATGCCATGCCATGCCATGCCATGCCATGCCATGCCATGCCATGCCATGCCATGCCATGCCATGCCATGCCATGCCATGCCATGCCATGCCATGGCAGCACTACCCCCAGGACAATGTTGCAGTTTGGTGGCTGGAATTGCAATTGTGGATGGTTTGAAGCAAAGCTTCACCTCATTGTGTGTGGTAGATTGTTTTTTTGTTGTAATCTTAAGGTGTTCCTTATTGTGAGGTTATAGGGGTTTGTTCCAGGTACCCCGTTCGGTTTCCCCAATGGTTTTGACCTGAAGTTGTTTACTACTACTTTCCCACCTAATCTTCTGTCAATCCTCATGTCAATCTCCCTTGCACCTCCCTGATTTCCATACCCTTCCCTGCCAATCCTTGAAGTACTGCCCTCCTCCGTTGTTCATCAAATGTAACCCCTTCCCTTTCTCTAGAACCTTCCTTGTCTATCACCCTTTCCTCAAAGTTCCATTGCTGCGCCAAGCCTGATCCCCTCCCATGTTACCCCTATTGGTTACCCAGAATCTGATCCCCGCCCTGTGTTCCTCCTATTGGTTACCCAGAATCTGATCCCCTCCCATGTTACCTCCTATTGGTTACCCAGAATCCAATCCCCACCGATTTTACCTCCTATTGGTTACCCAGAATCCAATCCCCTCCTATGTTACCTCCTATTGGTTACCCAGAATCCGATCCCGCCCTATGTTCCTCTCCTGCTGTTCTACCATTGGTTATCCTCCTCTAGTACTGTCCCCTGTGCTTACCTTGCTGTATTCCTGTTAAAGCTTGTCACTTGCCCCTGGACCCTCCCTTGCCCCTGGACCCTCTCAGAGATTTAGCCCTCTTGAGAACTTATACAAGTGGCCCCTCTCATCTCCTTTGTTCTGGCTTCTTTGACTCAGGATTGCCATCAGCAGATGGGCAGAGCAGCTCTGCTGTCTCTGGGCGTTAGGCAGCTCTGCTCTGCTGCCCCCCAGACCAGCCTGAGCAGGGGATGGGGGCAGCTGCTCTTGGCACAGGCCAGGAGGTGAGGGCTGGCCAGAGGATCACCGAGCGACTGCCCGTGTCACTTGTGCAGCCCTTACACAGGGTTGGAAATCCCAGGAAGGATTTTTGTGTGTGGTGATGAGCAGACACAGCCCTCCAGGACGTTTCTGTTTCTTACCAACACTGATTTGGATGTCTTGAGAAATAACATTAAAGGAGTGTGAGAACTTCAACAATCCTTTCAGTAGCCACGTGATTGTGAAGAAAGTAAAACATGCCTCGTTCCCTTCTTTAATGTACAGGTAACCTAATTTTCTACACCAAGACAAATGGAGACTCAATCTTTCTGTCAGTGAAGGACCTCTGAATGTGTTATTCAGGGAGATTTATCTTTTCTTGTTGTCACAACTCAATGTCATTAATTCTCTGACATTCAGTTATCCTCATATTTTTTGGTGCCACTTCTGCCTGGGCATTATCTCCTGCTTTGGATGCATTTGCTTCTTCTTATTTGTGTCACTTTGTGCTTGGCTTTACTCAGAATGTTTTTGTTTACTTTGGGCTGGTTTGTCGTATTGCACTAAATAGTTCATTTATTTGCTGTTTTGCAGTGAATGGTATGTTTGTATCCTCATGGGATTCCCCTCTTATATCACATGGTCTTCCCCCCTTCCCCTTCCCCCCCATCCCACCCAAGCCCCAGTGGTGGTCTCTCTCCAGGTTACTCCCTCCCCTCGTTCCTCCCATTCACTTGTGTCCCATTGGTTGTGTTCCCTCTTCTCCACCTCCCTTCATTCCCCTGGGTTTAAAATCTCCCTCCATAAGAGATTCTGGCTCTCCCCCTGGGATGCTGCCTTGATACCCAGGCAGCTCCTGTCTAGGATAAAGTGGGACTCTGGTCCTGAGAGGAGAGAGCACCTTGAGTGTTTTACTTTTGTCCTTGTAAAGGCTGTGAGGGGCCAGGGTGTAGAGCTAGCGACTTCGGACCCAAACAGCCCCAGAGATCAGCCTTTACACTGGTTTGCCAATTTTTCAAGATCTTTCAGATTCTTACCCAGTTCTCCAAAGCACTTAGCATTTCCTTTCTCTCTCGATGATATTCACATCTTTATGAAACCCATTAAGCACTTAGCCTAGGTTAATACTTTGTGCAAATAATGAACTTTTCAGTTCTTAGTCCAAACAAACAAAACATTTAGCCTTGAACATAAGTGATTTCTTCTTTTTTCTCTTAGAAAAGAAAATCCCTTCCTACTCATCATATTCTGTGGTTCTGTGGAAAAAAAAGTCATTATGAGTCAATGGAAATATTTTTGTTTTCATCGCTGACAATTCTAATAAAAGCAAAGAAGTGAATGAGTAATGAAAAGCTTCATTAGATAACGCTGAAAAATAACAAAGAAATGCCACTCTTTCTGCTGAACCCAGTGCTTAAGCTACTTACCCAAAATACCAGAGATTTAGTTTCCCATGGAGAAGTGTCAAATCCCCAGCTCCTAGAGTGCTCTGGCCTCCAAACTCTTTGTCAGGTCTGGGCAGCTTTTCAGTCTCCCTTTTAAAGCATTTTCCCAATAAGCTGAAGTGATCCCTGGCAGAGGGACAAGAACCAAGGTATTCCTTTTTCCAGGTGAGTATCCCAATGAATAGAGAGAGAGCATAAAGCTCCAGCTGATCTTTCCCGTGTCTTGGACAGCCCTGTTCTTGGGCAGGGATCCTTTTAAGGAACAGCAGCCAGCAGAGGAACTTTCCTCCACTAGTCTAAACCAGAATATCCTTAATATGGATATGGGCAAGGCTTTAGATGTGGAATAGGTCAAGGGTAATCAATTGCTCACATCTAAAAGGTCCCTCACATCCAAAAGGGTGTTCTCATAAAAAGGGATGAAGATCCTTTCTCTACTTGAGCAACCTATACAGAAAATTTTTTAAAAATTTCTGAAAGGCTTTATCAAAATCACTGCATCTTTTCAGGCCAGCCCCAAACTTGTTCTTCAGTGAGCTGAACATAGCAAATGCGTTCTTTGAGTGACACTCTCTTGTGACAGCATGAGACAAGTGTCTGTCTGTACCTGAGAGGATCCAACACTAACTCCTTCCAAAACAAATGAGGGACCTCAGGCAGCTTTTACTGAAAGTATCTGAAGAAAAATTTTTGTTGCTTTGGGAAGCCTAACATGATGTGATGGTGCCATAAGCCTAAAAGTAAATAGGTTTGAACTGTTCCCTCTTTAGGTAGTGTTACTTTGAGCTTCCAATGTGGCCAAGGAGAGCAGTCTGTGCTGCTCTGTTCTCAGCTGCCATGTGGAACAGCTTCCCCAGCCTAAACCACACCAATATTGAGATAATTAGAGAACCTAATACAAAAACAGACGTGGTTGGATTTGAAATTCATTAGTAACAAATGCTGTACAAGATTCTTGCTGGAGAACTACTCATCAAATAGTAAAGCTTGAGGAAGAAAGTCCTGCATATGGGTGATGGATTGGGGTGGTAAAGGAAGTGCTGATCCCATCAGTCTGCTGAGCTCTATATTCTCAACAGAATAGGAAGCTTTGTGCACTCTGAAATTGTGGTGAAAGAAACCCTAGACCTCTAGCAAAAATCCGTGTCTGGTAAAGCCCTTGCTCGGTGCCATGTTTGGGTGAGGATTACAAGGTTTATTTTCAGTTCTTAGGCTTGGAGCGTAACAACTGAAGAATATTTTGTTGGAGATGTTCCAATGCCTGGAGTGAGTTTCTTGTCAAATGACAACACTCTAAGAATGGACTGCAGAAGGCTCAGAAGTAGAGGGGCCCTCAGCCCTGGGTGTCCCTGTCTGCAGGGAGGGCTCTGAGCAGGGCCCAGGCTCTGCTCCAGGGGCCCGGCAATGGCAGCAGAGGAACGGGCAGGGACTGAGCCCAGGAGGTTCCACCTGGGCAGGAGGCAGAACTTCTGTCCTGGGCAGTGACCGAGCCCTGAACAGATTGTCCAGAGAGGGTGTGGAGCCTCCTCACTGGGGATATTCCAAAATCAGCTGGACACAGTCCTGTGTCTTGAGAAGTTCATGGGAGACTGCTACAACAAACAAATGGCTCACCATGTGGCCTCAAAAACAAGGATTTCCCAACACTGGCAGGGTGAGAACACCCTGAGCAAATGGCCAAAGAATAGCTAAAGTTTTCTGTACATCCCTTTTTTTTCTATAGGACACCCTGCACAGAGCAAACCTTTATCTATACCCATCACAGACTTGACTTATATTTCAGGCTACCTTTTCAGAGGTTCTAGAAAAGTTTCCCATCGCTAACTTCAGTGCAAAAGATCAGTCTGTATCTACTAGTTAGGTATCTATAAAGACTTCAATTAACATTCGTCATTATTTGCTCTTGCTAAGGTACAGGAGCAGCCCTGAATGGCAAAATAGTGACAAAAGGAACAAAGCATTTCCAGATGGCACTGATTTCATATTCAGCTTCCTCTGTAGGATTTTATATGTATCTTTGTATAGATTTGGCACTGGCCAGGAGTAGAAAAGAGAGCTGCTCTGGCTGGCCAAGTGGTGCAGTTCAGAACTACAGTTTTCATGCAACTTTATTATGAAACTGTTTATTGCAATGCTGAACTCATATACAGAAATGTAACCTAAAAACCTTAGGAGATTTTCAAGCCTCCAAGAGAAGTTAATATCTTTAGGAATACCATGGACACAAACTCAGTACTTGACTTAAAAAGCACATCAAAGAAGAATGTTGTGGACACTATTTATATTGAATATTTCAAGCAAAATTTTTACGTTCTTACGTTCTTAAGTGTTCATGGGTTTGGGATATGAAATATGAGACTTTTGAAGTTGTGATGTACATAGTAAAGCTTTGGATGCTGTAAAGCTGCCAGTGTTCTTGGGGAAGTACATCTAAGAAATGCTCTCTAGAGTTTTTAACAGTAATAACTCTCATTTCAGTCCCTCCCTCTGCTCTGTGAAGCAAAGCTATGGCAGTTTTGTTCCCGGGAGGTGCTAAGATGCTCTGTTGCTTGCTAGGTTTTGCTCTGCACTGCTCACAGCCAGTTTGAGAGACACAAATGAGAGGTCTCACCATACTGTGGCATCTGATCTCAGGAGCTGCAACTCATTCAGGAAGCACAAGTGGAGATGGATCACCTTGGAGTTCCACAGTGTGTTCCAGTGTGCACAAACATGTCAGGTTATCTCCATTAGCAGAGAGGTGGAGCTGATCGGAGGGAACCTAGAGAGATGTGGCATCCAACAGCAACCTGATTTTTTTCTCTGCTCAGCATTGTTTGTATGTGCAGTCTTAGACTGAGCACTCTGTCCCAGAAGAGAAATGACAGAAGGTCCAGATTCCACTTTTTTATTAGAACTTATTCTTTTGGAAACAACTTTGGGAACGTTCTGTGCAGAATTTTGTCCCTGTCATAAACACAGAAGCAGATTTTTCTTTCCCATTTATCTTTCACTTCCATATCTTCCCTTCTGTATCCTCCCTCTGTTTTTTCTCTGTGCTTCAAACAATAGGTTCCTAAAAAATAAGGGTGTGCTTTCTGGATGTACCATTTGAATGGATTTTAAATATACGGATCTGCATACACCTCTGTTCCTCATCATCTTGAGTGTCTAATCATCTTAGAGCACTGCTTCCAGTTAGGAGAAAATTCTAAGTCAACAAATTTAAAATTGGACAGTGCAAAAGGCTTCTTCCCTTCTCCCCATTGATCCAAGCACCTTCAATATTATTATTTGTTTCTCTAGTTAATGAAGACAGTTAAACAGAGGCATCTCACAGCCATAATGAATTAGGGGAAAGTGTATTTAAATTGTGCTGCTGAGGATAACCATGGCCACAGCTCAGCAAAAGACTATACAGTTTAAAAAAAAATCTCACAGTCTAATTAGAGTGACCAAATCTCCTTTTTCTTAAAAATAAAATATGTACAAGCCTGAATGAGCATAAATTTTAGCAGACTGGCCTGAACAAGAAAAGTCTTGAGTAATATGGATGAACAGATGTAAAGAAATTTGAAGTTTATATCTGTATTTTAACAGATTGCATTGGGACCACACTAGGCTCAGGGAAAAGAAATTGGAAGGACACTATCCTAAAAGCCTCATGTGTGGAATTTTCGCTGTGATGGTGGGACATTTTATGCTCAGAACAAGGGTTCTGTCCTTGGCTTATATGGCATGCCATATAAGCCATGGTGGGAGACACTCAGATATAAAGGACAGGGAAAATAAGTGCTTTTGTCTCTCCTTTTGGGGCATTTGCTTTGTGGCTTAATTGTAGAAAAAACAGTCCAGTAGAGAGAAGTCTAAATTTAGTCTGCTCCTGGGGAAACCACACCATTTCAATATTTGTTGGCAATATTTCAATATTGCATCAAGCAGCAAATTCTTTTGAGGTGTAGCCACTGAAATCAAAGTCAAATATCCCAGTGACTTTTTGGTAGCAAAGTAAAGGTCCTTTTCTTTTGCAGAGAGTCTTGTACTACTTTAGGCCCTTTAAATACTTCAGAAATCCTTTTGGCTGCTAAAAATAAAAGGGGTTGTGACATTTGTTTACAAATCTGCACCCTTAAGGAAAATCTGGATTGACTTCTTGACTCAATGGGGGCAGCAGAATTCCACTAAGTGGAAATGTTTTTGTCAGACTTTTAATTTAAAATGCTAATACTTTTGTTCTACATCTTCATGCTGCACTAACACTGAATTAAAATGGAGTCCCAATGGTAATGTGCAATATCTGAATCAATATCACACAATTAGTGTCATGAAAGTGAATATTAAATGATATAATAGCAGTGGGACTCACCAAAAAGAGGGGATTTTTAAGGGAATAAAGCCTTTGGTGTCCATTAACTCATGCCCGACTAATGCTAAATTATGATCTGAAAAATACTTGTGAGAGCTTCACTAATGTCCACAAAATGTATCCTAATTAATGCTATTGTGATAAATTCTGAAAGAATTCATTATGGCTCAGTTCTTTTAATAGATAGTTACCCATAAATTTAATCTCAACAAACTCTGGCATTACCACATCCCAGTGATTAGACCCACAAAGATGCTCTGGTGGACTGTGTCCAAACTGTTTATTTAAAGACTACCAATGACTGCTTTTTCTCTTTGACATATTTAACTTTGGAGCTTTCTGCCATGACTGAGAATCAACATCCTGCCTCATTTTGTGGCTTCATGGTCAGTGCAATGCCTCTGTCCCTGTGGATGTGACAATGGGAGGAGCACAAGGATGGATGTGATTTCAGTCTGTCCAGTCTCATGTCATATAAATACTGAATTCATTTGCTGGACAAGAAAACTGCTTGGATTCAGATTCTATCAGACACCAGATATATGGATTTTTTGAGGTTGTTCCCTGCTCTCATGGAGTTTCCCACATCTGTTCCACTGTCGGTCGTGGCAGGGCCTGGTCCCAATGCCTTCAATACAACAGGAATCTGGTTTGTATTCTCTGAATGTAAAATAACACATTTTCTATCAAAATATTTCCCTGCAAAATTAATCTGCCGAATAAGCAAAGTGTTCTTTAATATCTGAAACGTGAAAGCCATTTACAATTTATTGTTAATTATTACAGACATACTCAAGCACGGGCCAATTTTAAAGGTGTGGGAACAACATAAATTTAAATTAAACTCTTGTAACTTCATGAAAATTGCAGATATCTCTTTCAAGTTCTCCTCATCCTTTTAGTTGGATATGCTGTCTGAACTAAATTTAATATAAATGTTACTGATTTCATCCAAAACACATGTCCAGACACAACAAGGTTTTTAGAGCATATGCTTTGCTGGATTTACGCCTGGATTAAATCCAGAAAAGCCCAGTGTGCTCTTCTGAGGAGGACTGCATCCATACATGCTTGTATGATTTCCTAAATCAAGGCCTTTTATTGTTTGCATTGCTCAAAAACTTTCTCTCCATTTAGCCTTCATATTTATTGATTTTAAAAGGGTTTGCCAAAGTAACAATTATAAGCCAGGAGTCAGGGCAGTGTTACACCAAGTTTATTTTCTGTGTAGCCAGAAGACAAATGTACAACAGAATTCAATTTACCTGTTTTTAACAGTTTGGGGTCACCATTTGTCTATACATTCCTTATGTCACTTATAAATTAAATCAGTAAAATTAAAAAGTACTGATTTACTTGGTTTTTCTAGAACTACATAGAAATTGGATGCTACATTTTGATTTTCACAGGAAAAAAAACCTGCAGTGGGTCAGAGTCATCCCTGTTGTGTGCCAGAAATTAATTTGGCCTCGTGATAGATTTGGACATAAAATACACTTCTACTCTGAACATTTGCTACATTAAATGGCAGCTTATACCAATCAGTCCCACATTCTGAGCAGAGTCAAAATGTCAAAATTGCTGACTTCAATGACAAAGTGATTTTTTTGCCACTTTTTTCCCAAAAGTACATGCTTGAGATTGTAACTGAAAAACGTGCTTCTGCATATGGTTGAATTAAAAATATTTAGATGGCAGTGCAAGCTTGCCTTGAGCATGTGCTAAAGTGCAGCTCCTGCAAAAAAGAGACTTGCCTGCCCAGAATAGGGTGTGGTAACCAACTTCTGCTCCATCAAATAATTTGGCAGGTCAGGAAGTAGATCTTTTTTTCTGAAGGAAAATAAAAAGAATCTTCATGCAAGGTACTACCACCACCACTGTTTGTTTGGGGATTTTTTTCTTGTTTTTTTGTTTTTGTTGTTGTTGTTGCTGTTTTTTGTTTTTTGGGTTTTTTTTTTTGGTTGGTTAGTGGGGTTTTTGGGGGTTTTTTTAGGTTTGTTTTTGTTTTTTTTTAATAACTGACACCCTTAATCAGCTCTTCCCTCTTCTTCTCCTCTGATACTGCAGTGTTTTTTTCTCATTATGTTAACATTGCTCTTAGAATTCTCTATACCTAAATTTTCCTCAAATCTTTCAGGGAATCCTAAGTAATGAATCTGTAGTCCAAGCTAGGAATCATGCTTTTCTTTCAAGGAAAGACATCAGAAGGCCCTGATTTCCACAAAGGAAAACCATTTCTGTGTATTTATTTCAATGCTTGCTTGACAATTCTTGTGCATCCACAGGTACATGTGTGTTCAAGCACTCACACAAAAATCAGGCCCTGATTTTGCTCTCTTGAAGCAAAATCACTTTGCTCATTCTCCTCTTGAGTGCTTGGACTACAGATTCTTCCTGCCCCACATAATGGACCTTTGACTACAAACTCAAGGTGCCTTTTGTCCACTCAGCTCTTCACAGTTACTTCAGCACGTGGTCAGGTAAAGTGAGAAATTGAATTATCCTGTGTTGAAATCCATGTTGCACAAAGTACACTGGTCACAGGTGGCAAGTGAGCGACTTTTCAATCAGCCAAGACAGATCTGCAGGAACTCCAGCCATCCTTTAGGTTCTCCCCCTCATGGAATTGGAGGTGCAGGCTGCAAGGAATGCTGAATTCCTGCCAGGCTTTATTTTCACAGGATCAAAACCATTTAGGTTGTCAAAACATTAACAACTCTGAGGTATCACCTTTATCTCAGGTAATCCTCAAGCTGGTTGTTAGAGACTGGAAGAGTACCCTGGGAGAGTGTTACTTGAGATTTACTTGATTCTCACCTGTTTTCCATGGAATGTGATATTTATGTTTCCATAGGTCAGGATGCTGAGCTTGGTGGATTTTCGCCCTGGGCTTCTGCTGGTTTTGCATCCAGGTTGAACCTACAACCAACCATTCAAGACATGGAATTATGAATTATGAACCAGCACAATAATTCATGCAAACTGCTGTTTAATTCTTTGCTATTATTGAATAAGAAAATCACTCAAAATCTGCTTGGGCTGGGAGATGAAGCTCCGTGGGGCTGACTGTCCTTCAGAGCAGTCAATTCCAGCTGGAAGAGGAGAGGTGGGAACTGGGGCAGGATTAGTCCTACTGAGAATCAGCTCTCTGAAAATTGGATGTCTGGCTCAAGCTGTTCACATGGGGCTCTGTCTCAAGCACCTCGAGGGAGTGATTAATCTCTCTCATCTGAAAGATTAAACTAAGTGAGGACAGCTAAATGTGGGGGAAATCAGTCTTGTTCTCCCACTGATTGTATTCTAAATAGCTGGATAATGATGTATAGCAAGCTTAATAAAGTTTATCAAATTAAAAGAAAAAAAAAGGATTCTTGAAACCATCTGAGGCTGCCAAGGAATAACAAAAAGATGTTTCGCATAATTTCTTCCCAGAGTCTGAAGGACCCAGACAGTCAATGGAGACATTTTTGTTCCCATAAAAAAAAAGAAAAAATCCAACCAATAATATTAATTTCAAGGGGTTTACTTTGCTTTATTTTGTCCAGGTTAAGTCCAGTCTTTTTCACTTCCTGGAAAGAAAAGCTTCCATTTTCTGTTGCAAACTTATTTCTGCAGTTACAAGACAAAAACAAGGGTGAAGAATATGAATCACCAAGAGTTTTCAGGAGGAAGATTATCAGAAATGCCATTTTCTTCTGGTATTCAGAATTTTCTGTGTGCTTTCTTTTCAGTCTAGAAAGAAAAACTATTTTGAATAGTCAAAAAACCTGTTCTTGCTTTCAGTTTCTACCAGAGGACTCTGCCTTGTTGTGAGAGAGTAAGAATTGTTTCCAGAGCTGTCCATGAGTAAAGTTCACTCATTTCCTTGAGCCAGAAATGAGCTTTTGTGTCTGGGCAATGACTTTTGGATCAGACTTAGTTATTTCAGAAAAAATGTCCCCTGATGCTGCCAGCAGCACTTGTAAGAGAGGATGGATGTCTGTATGGGATGCTTCCTGAGCCCAGGCCTTTGTCTTCATCTGTGCTGTGATTTCATTACCTGTCAATGGGGATGATATTTACATCGACCTCACAGAGGTGTTGCAAAGTTCACTTCATTAAAATTTGCCAAATGTCAGGTCCTTGGAAGCAAGATGGGATGGAATTATAAAGAAGTTATTTTTAGTATTCAGAAATTAATCTTTTAACCTGCCAGAACAGATGCTCTTTGCCTTTCTCTGTGCCCTCCAGGCTGCTGAACTCTGGTGAATCATGGGCAGAAATTAGCTGCAGACTTTGCCTGCAGACAAGGTAGGGATTGCATCAGACCCTGTGGAAATAAAGATATGTTCTCAAAGACCTGTTGGAGTCCCTTTGAATGTGAAGATTGTGTTGAACAACTTCATAGATGATTCTGCAGCTCTCAAACCCAAAATTGTTCTGTTGGAAAGACTTTCTTTAGGAAGTGACAGCTGTTTAGGCCACTAAAATTTAGATTTGTCTTCTGAAATCTGCTTTTCAGAAGAAAATTTTTTCTTCAGAAGAAGATTTGTCTTCTGAAATCTGGTTTTCCATATTTCCCCCCCTGTTCGGAATTAGTAATTGTCAGAATTTCAGTTTTCAAATTAAAAAAGTTAAACTATAGGAATACCATTAAAAAAAGTAGTTAGGACCAACAATGAAATAAAATTTAAGAGTCCTAAATAAATAAAAAGCAGCCATGGCCTGGAAACTAAAAACTAAGGCCAAAAAGGAGAGAGTGCTAAGGCTTAGAATATCTGGAATGGAAAAATGCATAAAGAGTAAAATAGGGGAAGATGATTTCTTTAAGCTTCAGGCTTTCTTTTTCTTAATTATGTTTTAAGAATACTTCATTTTAATTATCGACATGAATGGTTCAGTGACTCAGTTCTGCAGACCTCAACAGCTACAGCTCAACAATGTGCAAAATCTCTTCCTCCCACTACCTTCCCCTCTGATACTTTACTGCTGCTGCTGCTATGTTTCAGCTGGGACTGTGTGACCAAAAATGGGAATGTTAGGGAGAAAAATGTCTGCAAACACTCACATTCCCTTTGTTTCACCATGAAAAATCCACACCACCAGTGTGGCACTGGCCTGTGGGCCTCATCACGTCAAGCTGTCCAGGATTCCAGCTTTTGGAGAACCTGCCCAAGAGCTTGCCAGGACGATGGGATCTGAAATAACAGTACTGTGGCCTTGTCCATTTGTCACACTCTTTGCCTGAGCATGCACTGGCCTCAGTCAGTGGCTTTGGACTGACAGAAAGTAGGTTTAGATTGGATAGTGGAAAAGAATTCCTCCTTGTGAGGGTGGTGAGGCACTGGCACTGGTTTCTGGCAGACTGGAATGTTAATGGCTGATGACTCAAAACAATCTGCCACTGCGGAGGTGCTTAAGTGTTATTTTTATGCTTTTATATTGCTATGTCACTATAGATAATCATAACCAAAATGGCTACAAACCTGCTTCCCTGCAAACAAACTATTCAAAAATAAATCTGGAAAATATAGATTTATTTATAAACACGGTAATTTGTGTTGTTTCATTTAACCCGTCCCAAGATATTTATTAAAAAGAACCTGGGATACCCTTGCCTTCAGGAACAGATCATAACACTTGCACAGAGCAGCTGTGGCTGCCCCATCCCTGTAAGTGTTCAAGGCCAGGTTGGATGGGGCTCTGAGCAAGGGATAAGGGAAAGTGTTCCTGCCCATGGCAGGGTTTGGGAATTAAATGGACTTTAGGTCCCTTGCAAAGGCAAAGGCAAATCATTCTATAATTCCATGATCTAGACAAAGGATGATCTGATCCAGCCCACCACAGCTGCACACCCACAGAAGTGGGAGTGCTGTGCAAGGGGTGAGTGAACCCCAAAGCTGGGACATGGCTGTCACACTGCTAGGGTCATTTCATTGTGCCTCTGTCTGGTGTCTCTGCAGCAAACAGACCTAGCAGCCTGCTCAGAACTGACTTCACAGAATCACAGAATTGTTTAGGCTGGAAAAGACCTGCCAGGCAATTGAGTCCATCCTTTTCCTGAGCTTTACTTTATCAACTTTACTTTATTAACCAGATCAGAGCACTGAGTAATTTCTTGAAAACCTCCAGGAATGGGGACTCCACCACCACCCTGGGCAGTCTGTTTTTGTGCTTCACAACCCTTTCCACAAGAAAATCCTTCCTGATGTCCAACCTGAATCTGTCTTGGTGCAGCTTGAGGCTGTTTCCTCTTGTCCTATCCCGTGTTCCCTGGGAGAAGACCCTTACCCCGCTTGGCTGCACCCTCCTGTCAAGGAGTTGTAGAGAGTGAAGAGGTTCTCCTTGAGCCTCCTCTTCTCCAGGCTGAGCCCCTCAACTCCCGCAGCTGTTCCTCACAGGATGGGCTGTCTTGGTGTGTTCAGAGTACAGAGCTTGAAGATGAACAAGGGTCCAAGCAAACATCAATAGCTGCAGAGTTACCATGGAAGAGAACCAGACAGGCATTTCAGGTACAAAGAGATAATGGAGACATGGTTCAGAGGAGTGAATCATCTCATTCGTGCTGCTAAAATGCTGCTAATAAAATGTGATGACAGCCTCGGCGTTAATAACATGTGCGCTATCTCTGTGATCAGCACAATGTTTATTTTAGAGAAGGGTGTTTATTCCTTCCATTGCCTGTCCTCGTCATTCAAGGCTGAACAAAAGGTCTTTTGTGTAGTGCAGAGCTGGGCTTAACCCTACAAAGGACTAAGCATTCTTGAAGCAGTGGACTTAGTCACATGCTTAACTTTAAGCATGTCAACAGCCCCACTGAAATTGGCAAGACTAATTATGTCCTCAGAGTTAAGCAGGGGCTTAAGTGCACTTTTGGACCACAGCCAGAGTACTCAGCACCTTTGCAAGCCTGATCTGCCAGTGAGTAAATTTTGTTTTGGAAGAATTTATATTCAAAGAAAGCAAAATGACAAAAAAAGTTAAAAAACCAAACCAAAACAAAAAAACTAACCAAACATACAAAAAAAAAAAAAAAAAACCAAAACCAAAAAAACCTAACCCTTGCATCTTTCTGTATTATTAAATTGGATCCAGGCCAAAACTTTACCATTCCCACCAGCACATGCAGCTGTTCTCCAAGAAAAGGGTGTAATTCCAACCCCTGGATAAAAGTGTACATTTCAGTGCATTTGCCGTAAGGAGAAGTTCGCCGTTTTTCACAGTTCAAGCAACTTTTCCTGTTTGGTGGTAGTTTCCCTGTCTCCAGTGAAAACTGCCTCAATTTCCTATGGAATGTTTACAGGCAGAACAGGAAACAGTTTCATTTTATTGCAACCCCACAGTGTATTTCCCATTTTATCAAGCCCATGAAGAATGTGTTCCAACCCTGCAAGCTGAGCTGCAGCTTGGAGAAGCCGAGGGGAGAGTTTTTAGGTATTGAAGGAGCTTTAGTGAGACCTGCTCTGAAAAGAGCACCTTGAGTCTCCAGAGAAAAGTGAGATGAAGTGCCACTGCTGCACCTTCATCTCATTCCAGACCATTGCCACCATTGCCACAAGCCTGAGTAGAGGTCACTCTCTGTCCACAGTAATCCACACAGTGAAAGACACCACTGTGAAACTTTGATTCCTCACTTCTCATCTTACCATCTCCTCCAGGATGATTTCAACCTGCAATTGCTGCTCAGCTGTATTTATTTTTTTTTCACCCTGCATACTCGTTTTCCTCACTGGACACTCCAGATTTTCACCAGATTACTTAAATTCTTAGCTTCTCTCCTATTACTTAATACTGCCAGTACTTGTTCCCTTCCACCTCTGGAAGTGAATGCATCCCAACAAACAAGTTCTCATGGATGAAATAAAAGAGGAGAGGAAATGGAAGGGGAGAGGGAAGCAGGAAAGAGGTAAGCCTCTGAGCTTTGAGGTTTGAGCTGTGGAGCTACCAGTGCTTTTTTAGCAATGCCCTCCCAACTTGCCAGAACCTGTCAGTCTAGCCTTCCTATTATCACTTGCACTTTGAATTTCTGCTGGAATGTACTCGTCTGTTGATTTCCCATTTGCTATTTGGTGAGGTTCATAAGGAACAGCTTCAGTACCTGTCCTAACTCCTTTATTTCTCCTCCTCCCCTCCTCTTTTCAAACCAGTCACTAAAGTACAGCTGTTCTGGCTTGCAGACCCTACACATAGCTTGCAAGCAATGTTTGTTAAACAGATCTTCAATTAGCTGTAAGCTCCCCAGGTTTAGCTCTGGAAACGCTCAACTTAGCAGCTGACCTTTCAGTTCAGTCACCTATCAACTGGACTAATTTTTAAACCCCAGTCTTTACCGAAACTCTTGGCACTGAAGGACAGTTTTGCTTCCTTCATCCACCTTTGCTAAATCACACAAGAGTGCATGAGGTGACATTTTCTACTTTCTAAGAGACCAAAAGATGATTTTGTTACAATATGTATAGTTCTGCTTTTAATCCTTGCTGTCTTCAGGTTCAAGTGACTTCAGAATTCACCCCTGCCCATCATCTATCCAAATCATTGCATTAGGGCATCACAGTGGTACAGGAGAAATGAGGTCACTTTCCTGGAAGGACAGTAACTGCTGATTTATTTGATAAAAAAACAGAATCATCTGTAAGCACAGCAAGCTGCAGAGCGGAGTGGAATGGTATGAGTGCCTCCTTCTGCCTGTTGGATATTCCCATAATCCTAGAATGGGCCAGGCTGGAAGGGACCACAGTGGGTCACTGGTCCCATCTCCCTGCTCCAGCACAATCCTGTGCCATCCCAGAGCACAGGGCACAGGATTGTGTCCAGAGGGGTCTGGAATATCCCCAGTGAGGAGGCTCCACACTCTCTCTGGACAATCTGTTCAGTGCTCAGTCACTGCCCAAGGCAGAAATTCTGCATTATGACTGGGTGGAACCTCCTAGGATCAGTTCCTGCCCGTTCCTCTGCTGCCTCTGCTCAGTACCACCAGCCTGGCTCAATCCTCTTGGTGATGCTTTAAGATTTAGCTTTCATATTCTCCAGATTCTGTACTTTATTAGTGTGTAACTCTGAACATATAAAGTGTTAGCAAGTCCTCGTCACAGTTTAGTCAGACAAAACAATCCTTTTCCAGCCTGAGAAACAAGGACACTGCTGCAGCTTCGGGCCCAGACAACAGCAAATTGAGGAGAGCAGTGTGGGAGGATGGGACCTCATAACCTGAAGCTGCAATTGGACAATTGGACAATTAATCCCAATATGTAAATGGAGCAAAACTCATAAAAGTGTGAAAACTCCTGATCTGGAGTCCATCTTGGGTGGAGCCATGGCCAGACTCTTGTAATGCCCAAAGTGTATCCTTGGAAGGCCTTTTAATAAATAACTACTGTATTCCTTTAACACTGTCTAGCCTCTGTTCTAGGTAGCCTCCCAAGGCATCATTGGTATCCCTCCCTTCTTCACTTCAAATGTCAGTGACTGCTGGGTTTTTTCCCTCAGAATCTCGTGCTCATTCATTGCTTGTACACAACAAGATTAACAGGAAAATTCCAGGCTCCTGCTTGTATGTTGGCATTCAAGATTTCACTGTGTTTTACTCTGTTGTTATGTCCAAGCACAGGTCCTCTTCAGTCCCATGGAATCCTTTAAACATGGAGCACAAATTCAATCAGTTTGGGAAAAGCAAGACTTCAGCAGTGTAAAATGTTACAGAATGTTGAGAGCAAAAGGCAAAAAAGTCAGGTAGCAAAGGCAAACTTGCTGTAAGACAGCAGTTTTGAGGGATTTACTTTCCCAAATGCTGCCTGGCAAACATTTTATTTTGTTATTAGAAAATAAACATTGAAAATACTACTAGAGGCTACAAACTATTTAAGTTGCACAGACTTCCTAGACACTCTAACACTGCTAATGTTGTTTCCTATAAACTCTGAGATATTGATGGTTCTTCTATCCTGTTCAGCAGTAGAAGTAATAATAACAGTCAATTTTTAGTAATCTGCAAGAACAGCAGCAGCCATCTGCAAATTTTTAAAGGAACAGGCATCTGAAATCATGCTTCATTGCAATGAATATTTCTTTCTAAGAGCTCACTTCCTCTGGGACCTCATGCTAATCCAGGTAAAACTGTTGTAGTTCCTGAGGAGCAGATCCACATCACATGGCATATAAATATTGTGAGATATCTGAGACATCCAAAGCTTTTTTTTTTTTTAAGGGAGTAATCATGAGAAATGTCTATTTACTTCTCACTGGAGGAATTTGAGACAGTTCTGAGGAAGTAGCACTTAATAACAGTTCAACATTTTTGCAGTCACTGTGACATGAACTCCGCTTTTGCTGAGAAATTGCACAGTTTGGAAAACTATCAATGCAGTGAGAGACAATTTATCTTTTTGTATTCAGAAAATAGCACTTTTTGGCATGCCAGAACTGTTGTTTGACAGGCATCTTCTTAAAGCATAGGGGATCTTTTAACAGCTATAATGGGGAAAATCAATCTAATTCATTACGAAAGAGCAACAGTAATGGAGTCAAATATTTTAAGACTCTAAAGCAGAGAATATTCCATCAGTTCCTGTCTATTCCTCTGGTGCTCAGCAGCAGAGCCTGGGCCCTGCTCAGAGCCCTCCCTGCAGACAGGGACACCCAGGGCTGAGGGCCCCTCTCAGCTGGGGCTCCTCTCCAGGCTGGACAGCCCCAGCTCCCTCAGCCTTTCCCTGCCAGAGATGCTCCAGGCCCTGAATCATCTCTGCAGCCTCCACTGAACCCGCTCCAGGAGCTCCATGTCCCTGCTGTGCTGAGGAGCCCAGGACTGGACACAGCACTGCAGATGTGCCTCCCAGGGCTGGGCAGAGGGGCAGGAGCACTCCTGACCTGCTGGCAATGCTCTGCCCAATACACTCCAGAATTCCTGATGATTTAATGTGCTACTCACCCCTGTGAAAGGATCACTGGAGGCTGAAAATGCCATCCCAGGGGTGCCTGATGCCTCTGGGCATGCAGCAACCTGAGAGCTTCCCTGGGAGGTTTCAAACTCTCTGTGAGAGTGCCTTCATCAGTGTCTCTAACTGATAAGTGAAAGGCCACCCCAGGCTCTGCTGCAGGATCTGGGTTAAATGCTCTAGAGCCAACATTGAAATTCCCTTTGGCCTTTCCACATCTGAGGGGAAGATCTGAAGCACTAAAGTATTGAAATGAAAGAATAAGAAGCAAAAAAAGTTTTGTTATAAAATGCTACAGCTACTCCTCTGCACTACAGGGATTGCAACTCTTCCCTTTTCTCTGTTCTGTCACCCTTCAGAACTTTATTCAGTACACATGCAAATGATCCCAGGTACTTTGAGACAGGAACTGGAAAAATGTTAGTGGGGTAAATGGATTGGGACTATCCAAATCAGATCCAAGTGCTATTTTTTTTCTGATTTAGAAGATGAGTCACTTTTTCACTGGATGACCAAGCTGAGCTGTAAAGCCTTGGCCCATGTTAGAGAAGTCTGACTTGAGGCCAACCTTTTTTCTCATCAAAACGAAGGTTCAGCTAACACAGAGAAAAGTAACCTTTGAAAATGTTTAGCAGCTGGTGAGCAAATAGATCATAACAATCAGTTCTGTGAATATATTAGAAAGCTTGGTAAAGATAACCTCTTCCTAATGATAGACTGTGAAACGTCACCACTTTGTAGTTGTAAATAAGAGTGAAGATTGACCGTGAGTCTGAAGGAATATGACATCTGCAGAAGGCATGTTAAGTGTCTATTTCTCCTATTTTTTTTTTCTTCACTTTTGCTATGAGTGATAAATCAGATCTGGTTTATCCTTGTCTTTGGCTCTTGTATCTTTTTCCCAAGTTTTCACTGTGCCTGTGAGGATCCAAAAATTCCTCAGGGAAAATTAGGAGTGACTTGCAATAAAAATATAAAAGAATTAATATAAATGTGTATACACATAATTATAAATATTTATATTATGATTTTTTCTTTCCTATTTCCTGAGGAAGACCAGGCCATTTGTAGGCACTGCAGTCAGGAAGGAGTGAGAATTGTGCAAGCCAAGGGCAACTCAGGTTCTGTAATTTTTTCATGCAGCAAAGCTGTCAATAGCCACTGTCAGAATATTTCATTTCAAGAGTTGTTATTATTGTGTGTCAGGAAACTTAGGGATGGGGAAACCATAATGGTTTTGTACTCAGCTGCTGAAAGGAATTCAGTCTGGTATTGGCCAAGGAACTAAAAATTAGTATCTGGGGAAAGTAATTGGATAAGATTATTCATCTGTCAGGCAACAGAAGAAATCCATCTCCCATTGATTTTGGGACATCTGTAAATGGATGTTTGCTATTCTAAGTAGTGCTGAACAATAACCATTTGAATTATTCATTGTGTTGATTCCCAGACTGATATATGATACTGCCAGGCTCGTGAACTGGCAGAATCTCATGCCACAATGCTACAATTCAAAAAAAGCATTCCAGAAAGTGGAAGAA
The DNA here is from genome assembly GCF_963513975.1 of Fringilla coelebs. Classification (NCBI taxonomy): domain Eukaryota; kingdom Metazoa; phylum Chordata; class Aves; order Passeriformes; family Fringillidae; genus Fringilla; species Fringilla coelebs. The sequence goes on along the minus strand of NC_140033.1, from coordinate 55,226,694 downwards.
GACTCAAGATGAAGCCAGAATCCCCGGTGTATAAAACAGGGAAAAGAATGGTACAACATGTGAGCATCAAAGATATTTTCTGTAACTCAAGGAAGGCAATTCAAAGAAAAAAGAATTATATTGGGTTTTTTTAAAGAAAAAAACCCAAAACTAAAGCAGAAAAAACCAAAGCAACCTTTACATTCTAATTAAAACCTGGGCAGTTTGGTTGTGCAGATAGAGCGATCAAGATCACAGGCACAGGCACTTCATTCAAGAAGACATGACTGAAGACTTAAAGACAAAGTCATAGGAATGAGAAGTGAAGTGCAAGCTGGGGAAAGACCAGAAGGAAGGACTACCTTCCAAATGCCTTCCAAGGCATTTTTGACACCGATGCAATGCCTGGCACTATTTTCCAAACCTCATTAACTGGGGGAATTTCCCAATGCACTGACAGAGAGCAGATCTTTCAGCAGGCAGGGCCTTATCTTACTGATTTAAGATACATTGCTGTATATTGATTTGCTGACTCTAATAAGGATGTTCTTCTGAGCAATTAGATCTTGTCTGAAAATGTAGGAGTTTCTGCTTGCCTCTACTAATCCTGAGATTTCAATCAATAATCACAAGATTCAACCAGTACCAGCCAGAACGTGGCGTGACTCTTCGTTGGAATGGAATCTCCATCCAGGGTAAGGCATCCCCACTCCCACGCAAACTCACGTCTTCCACCAGAGCCTCCTGCCTTGAATCATGCTCTGGAGGATCCTGGCCTCCTCCCCTGTCTCCAAAGGCAATCTGCACTGACTAGTGTCTGTCTCCAGAGCTCACTAGGCTGTTAGTCAGGCCTCTCCTTTCTTCCCCTTGATCAGACTGCCTGGAGCAAGTCCACATGGACATTGAGGAGGAGGAAACTTTTGTTCCCTTGGCTTCTGCAGCATGGTGGTAATATTACAGTTTACATCTCCAAGGCACCAGCAGATCATCAGTACCTTCCCTGGCCAGAGGAAGGGGAGGGAGACACTGTGACTCAGTCATTCAGCTGAGTCACTGTCCTGGCAGCAGCAATTTGGGTGGTGCCACTGTCACCACCCTTCTCGCTCAAAGCTGTGCCTGTACTCACTCCCTGCCTGCAGGAGACTCTTCTCATCAGGGACTGAGGTACCTGCCCCAGTGCACCTGATTTTAAAATTAGAATGACATTCTCCAGACCATGGAATAAATGTGAAAGCATTCCTTTGAAAGGAAAAAGAAAACAAAACCTTCTAAAATAGCCAAGTCACCCTTTAAGCTGGGTCTGGCAAGACTGTGGGCATTAAAATAAACATTTCTACATGCCAAATGTTCCCCTTTCAAATTGGAAAGAGGAATTTAATTGAAATTGTTAAAAAATCCAAGAACAATACAGAAGTGGAGTTTCCCCAAACTGTCCTTCCCCTTTCTCACATCAGAAGCAAAGAGTGACAGTGATATTCCTAGACACCAAAATAAAGACCAGGCAGGTGGTCCTGTCATACAGTATTTAAAAATTATCTCAAGCTTCTCAGGAGAGCATCCTAATCACCCTCACACCTCCTATAGTGGCATGTGCCACAGATAAATCAGTTCTCATAGTAATTACAGGCAAGAATTCTTACAAGCACCCATAGGACATTATTTTATTTTCAGGCTGAGGAAAGTTAAAAGCCATTTAAAAGCTATAAGCCAGGCATGAAGGACACTTAAATTGCCTTAAAAACAGCACTGGTTTTGCAGTATGTATGAGCAAATCTGAAGAGGACTCCGATGTGGATCAGACCCATTAGGTGTGAATTACATGTAATGCAAGATATTCCCATCCACCAGTGCGCTCAAGGCATTCAGACCCCTGCACAGAGTTCTTGGCTTACTGCTTCTCTAGAGCCAAAGCAGCCCTTAGGCCAAAGAGTGAATCTGGGCTTTGTATCAAGATAGATGAATGGCAGCAGTAAAAATTATTTGAGGATCAGCTGCAGCTCAAAAGAATGTGCATGGTTCTGGTGGAGCTTGAGGTGATCCTTCAGGAAATGGATTTATTTCTTCCCTAGAAGTGCCCTGTGTGCTTTTTAAGATTTGAACAGAAAAGGGAAAACACTTTCACAAGCACTTCTAGGTCAGTAATTTTCTCTGTTTTCACTGAAAACTTCCTTTAGGAATTTACTTGAACAATTTTAGTCAGCCATTACCACATCAAGGCTTTCTGACAGTAAAGTTTTTATTCTCTCACAATTTGAAACAGTCCTGAACAAAAGATAATCAAGAGGAAGTAAATTCAAAATAGAAATTCTGCTAAGATAACAAAGACCATGTCTAATGCATTAAAAAATACTGTATTCAACTGAAACATTTTGCTTCATCAACTTACCTTTTTTCATTGCCTGTGACACTGCTGGCATGGGATGAGAAAGAAAGTGGAAAATAAGTTTAGGTGTCTTGTTGCATGACTGTCTTCAGAGTCTTTATGCTTGGCTTTTCTATACACTGCAACCACATTTAGAGCTAGTCCATCCCTGAAATGTGTATTTATGTAGCTGTTCCTTTTCTCTGTCTTTTTTTTCTTTTGGAGCAATTTAAGTTCCCACACTAAGAATGTGAAAAGAGGCATCAGCAGAATGGGTCCATGTTTGTGCCATTTGGACCCAATCACCTGAAGATGATTTTTATGCACCTGAGGGATGATGTGTAATGTTTATCCTGCTGAGGACCACAGCCCGTGGGACACTTAGGAAGTCTTGCTGGGGCATGGGAGTTGCTTGGGGGTGCCAGAGCTGACTCCAGGCACCCTGCCTGGTCTCCCTGTCACCAGCAGGGCTGGGAGGGGAGGTTCACTCCATCCTGACAGCTGTGTCACCATGGCAGGATCAAACTGGGCTGTTCCCGTAGCACTTGTCTTGCCAGAGGGGTTTTGTAGCACAGCCAACTCATTCCAGCTCTGGACTCCACCAGGCGCAGGTGGTTTAGGGATTTCTGCAGGGCACTCAGCAGGAGGGAGAGATGAACTCTTGTTGCTTGTCACCAGGAACATCAATTTAGGCTGGATAAGGATCAGGCTTGGAATAACCACATGGAAAGCAGGACCCTTGTCAAGGAACTGGTGAGTCAAAATTAGAGACAAACCATATGAGGGGGATCTGGGCAGGCCTAGGAAGTCTGTATCAGATCATATTTGTATCCCTCCCAGTTGAATGTTCTATTTCTGACTGCAGGCAGTGCCAGTTTTTTCAAAAGAAATTCAGCTGTAGACTATTGCAGTTTATCCCCAGGGAAAGCCTGGTTTTATATTTATGGCCTGTGTTTTGAAGAGAAGATTTATATCAATTTGAAAAAAGGTTGATAAACATTTAGTCTTTTAGACAAGACACTCTCCAGCCCCTGGGGAGAAGCATTTTGACAAACCCTGGAAGGGGTGATAGGGGCCTCAGACACATTTTTAAGACTCAAGCCTCAGGGAGGAGCTTATGCAAGAGCAAAGTCACTTAAGGCTTTGCAGGCTTAGGCTACAAATTTCCAGGGAGATCCAAAATTTGTGTCCATGCCATGTGAAAGCAAAGTGCCTGTTTCACACAGCATTTACCCCACCTTGAAACTGAGGACTGAAAACCCACCTCAGTCCCCACTGTGAGGTGCTCTGCACTTCCCAGGGAATACCCAGCAGCTTTTTGGAAGTTTAGATCACCATTCCTCTCTGCCCTGCCAAACCCCAGGTGTCCCTGTAAAGTGGCACTTGGGGTTTGCTGGGCAGAGAGGAATGGTGATCAGCAAACCCACCCGGCCCACAGCTGGATGAAAAACTCAGATGAATCTCCAAAGCTGTTTCTTCCTTCAGAAGCACTGGGCTGACTCAAGATTTACTGGGCTGTCAGGACAAAACAAGGCATTCAGGAGACCTCCTGATCCCATCCTCAATCTCATTAATTTTCTGCCTCACCCAGTGCCCTCATGGCCGCATGTTAACGAAGGGCTGTAATTGGTAAATGAAATTGATTACACAACTCTTTGAATGAGGCAAATTGTCCATCTCTGGAGAAAAGGTATCATTTTCTGCTGTGCATAAATCAAAGCAGGGTCTCTTAAAAGCCCTGGGTAAGTAGAGAGCCTTTTAAATTGGCTACAAAGTGCTGGACAAAGCATTGGCAGAAGGAAGGGCAGGGACAAAAATTACCTTAACGGCTCTTTCCTATCCCCAGTTTCTGTGATTCTATGAATTTTAATTCTGAGTGGTGCAATTTAACTACCACTTGCAAAGAGCTGCAGAAAATTGAGCCATTTTCTACTGTGGGCAGATTTGTCCTGTCGTCTGTCAGCTGTGAGGGCACTGAATTGTTCCTACAGAAATGTGGACATAAAATTGATCCATGTCTGCCTGAAGGACGGTACATTGGGGCATCACAGCTGGAAAAAGCTGACGGAGTTTGTCCTAAAAGCCCGAAACCCCTCTTCAATAAAACAATCTGAACTCTGCTATGTTGCAGGACTACTCAATATCTTGTTGTTTAATCATGTTAATATTTCTATATATCTGGTTTTGAATTGTTGCAATTCCTTTACTCTCTTACTCCTTTTATAGTAGCCATTTTACTAATGCAGAGCTTGGTCTTTTTCATCTAAGAGGAGAAATGTATTTCTAGGCTATTCTGGGAAAGAAGGAATAATTCCCTTTCTTTGTGAGATGGCCTTGTCACATTAATATCACCCTTTCAACTCTCTGTAATCCTTAAGGGAGTCCTCCAAGCCTGGTTTTCAGTTTTTTTCTGAATATTTTTTCATACTATACAGGTGCTCCTGAAGCTGTAATGACAGCACAGAGACAAAAAGATCTCAGTGTCTGGCCATATAAATATAAATTTTGGAAGGGGCCACAGGAATCATCTCTTTCCAGCCTCTCTGCAGGGACACCTTGCACTAGACTGGGAGGCTCATTCCTAGGTCAGAAAACCTTTGGGACAGGGGTCATAATTTAACATTTCTTGTGTGTAAATATGCACCCTACTCTCAGGCTAAGCCTGACCAGTTTCATCTCCCAAATTACGTTAGTGCAGGAATTAAGGAACAGGTGGCACATTTTGGGGAGTTTGCCTGTGCTGGTTTTAAGAGAGCCGAGTGCTCTGGGAGGAGTGGTGATGGATGTTCCTTCATTCACTTAACTGAAAGCCTCTCACTTGTGCCAGCTGTAAGTTAGCTTTTACAGACCAGATGATAACTGCAATCATTACCTTATTTTTTCCAAGTGGTTATGTTGTTCTTAAGTGATTAACCTGTGCTTGGCAACAGTTTCTTGAACTGTGCTCTTTTTTTTGACCGTTTTTCCTCTTGTTTGCACTGAATTGATTTATTTATGTAGCGTTTGATGTGTTATAAACCCTAAAATGATCCTAGACATCAAGCCTTTTCTCAGGGGAGACCTTATCTCACTGTTGATGGCCTGATTTATATAACTCACTGCAGAAAAGCACTATTTTCTGTGATATGCCAAATTATGAATTCTCACAAAAAAACCTGCTGTGACAAACAAATAAACATTTTAGCCATGGGAAGGCAGAAGCAGAAAGGCGTTGGGACTTGCTGAAAGCCACACAGAGTGTTACTGTCAGAGGCCAGATTAGGATTTTGCAAGTCACGCATCAGCAACCTCACTTGATTTGGTATCTGGGAGTTACAAAGAAACTTGGCAAACTTTACCAGTTCTCCAACCGCTGGCACTGAGATAGGATCCTAGGAAAAGCTCAGGACAAAGGTTCTGCCAGTTTCCCTTCCCTGTTGTGTGCATATGTGCGTGTGTGTGTGTGTGTGTGAAGACAAAAAGGATCTGGCAGAAAGGTGCAAAAACTCTGGGTAGAAGTTGTAGCAGCCATTCTGCAAGCCTGTGAAGTTGTGGTGGGTGGTTTACTGACAAATCCCTAAATCCTTTCGAGCAGGGAGGTGGCCCTGCAATATGGGACTGCCGCCACCCAGTTGGTTTGTTCCCTTTTTTTTGGAGGGTTCAGAAAATGCATCTCCAGGATCCATCTGAAAAAGGCAAAGTTTGACCAGTGCCAGTCACTTTCAATATTGTCATATCCAGTTTAACAATTCGGTTCCTTTCTATGATGCCACTTCTGTGTTTGGGACATCCATGCCCTATATTCCTTCAGGAAGACTCAGTGACCTAGGCTTGCTGGGTTGTTTACTCAGGTAATTCCCTCAAACAGGAGAGAACCACACAAATGGACTGGGTTTTTTTCTAGTTACCATGTTTTAAGGATTGTGCGCCATGTGAAATAATAAGGATTTACTAAATTATGTAATCATAGAATGGCCTGAGTTGAAAGGGTCCCTAAAGATAATCTATATCCAACCCTCTGCCATGGGCAGGGATACCTTCCACTATCCCAGGGTGCTCCAAGCACTGTCCACCCTGGCTTGGAACACTTTCAGGGATGAGGCAATGGAAGATGATACCCACTTACCTTCACACACATGTACCAGACCATTCCTAGAATCCCTAGAAGAGTTTTAGGAAAAGGGCACAGAAAAACAGAGCAAAACTTCAACAGCATTTCTACTCTCCTTCATAATTCTGGTAACTCTATCACATGTGGATTTTTCTCAGTATCTTCAAGAAAAATACAAAGTTCCTTTTTCTGTTTACTTTCCAGTATTTCCTAACAATTCAATACTTGCAGCTGAGCGACATATGACATTTTTAGTGTCACTGCAATGTCATTTTTTCTCCACAGGCTGCAATAGATTTTTTTTCCCTAGCTCCTTCTCTGGAGAAGGGGGCAAGGATGGACATAGGAGAGTGAGACCTGCTCAATAAATAATTTAATTCTCAGTAACAGCAACATCCAAAACAATCTTCCCTACCCCAAGTGGAAATCATAGCTGGACACAAATATATTCCCCCAGCTGCACAATTCCCAACAAAAGTACTATTTAGAACAAATGGGTCAAAAACATTCCAAGAGTAATTCTGCTGAAAATGATAGTGTGAATCAATCTGAAATTCAATAGGTGGTGCCTAAACTCTTTCTTGCCATGGGCAAGAAAAGCCTGGTATGTGGAACGGCGAGTGCAAAATAAAAGCAGCAATGGGAGTGTTAAAGAAAGTCAAAATGATGAAAATCTAAGCCTGAGCCGAATTCTTCTTTGTGGCCCAGGAGGTCTGGTCTCACATATATAATGCAGGTTTATATTTTAAATGCATATATACAGTGCAATTATGCTCTTGCACATAAACATTTGGAGGAATTTTTGCTTCATTTCAAAAGTTTCCAAAGTGCAAACCTGGAAAATATTACAGATATATCAGGCAGATTTGGAGCCACCTTAATTTTCAAAATCATTGCAAATGACTTTATGAAAGAGAGACTCTTCTTAGATAGGTTAGGTCAAGAGCCACGAGAGGGGTGCAGCAATGGAAGCAAAGTCTACACATTCCAGAGTGTTCCAGTTTTCAATTGCCATTATTTTTTAGCTCGGGCTTCAATCTTCAAAGCTGCTGTATACATGAGTTGTTCCCTCTGGGTGTTTAGAAGTAAAATAATTAACTGTGTAAGTTGGTTGGTAGTGATAGATGGTTGGTAGTAGATAGGTAGACATGTTGCCACAGAAATCAAGATGTGCTTGATCAGAAAATAGGGAAGGAGTAAAACCAGCCCAGGACATATCAGGCTGTAAAGCACATAGTTTCCAGTGAATTTAGATCTCTGCCAAGTGTCTGCTTAAATAATTGGTCCCCTAATCTCAGCCTACCTTGGGAAGTGTTTGTTGTTAGGAAAATTCTCTATCATCCAACTGCCTTGTTCATTCAGGTCTCTTATTTTGCTGCTCCAGCCAAAGTTGATTTTCATTTAAATGTGGTAAACATAACAATGAAATTTTAGAGGTCATCTGCACCCCCATTTTATTTAATGCATGTTTCATTACTTCACCTAAAAGAAGAACAGCAAAACCACAAACTGAAACCCAATATCACCAAGCATTGAAAACAAAAAGGCTGCTTACAAGGAGTGCTGGGGAAAAAAACCCACCATTTTACTTGGCAAAGCATTTGGAAAAGTGCATTTGATCTTTTTATTTCATTCTTTGGTGCCTGATATTTCAGCCATCCACCCTGGGCTTAATTCTGTGTGGTACCAGCAAATGTGGGATTTGTTCCTGGTGTTACTGCTCACCTACTGTGTGACATGGGCTGAAGCACATCTATATCCTTGCGATGCCTAAAGACACTCAGATGTAAAATGGCTGAAGAGGAGTATTTAATTTATATTTCTGAATTATGTTTATTAATTATATTTATAGATTATATTTAATTTAGCTTGGTTCCAGAAGGCTTAATCATAAATAGTCTCCTACCCAGAGTACCTAAATGAATTCTCTCTCATGTCCCTCTCTGCTCTCTTCAGTGTTTTATTCACTCTGCCAAAATATGGCACATTTTTGTTTAAATTTTGTCATGCTAATATTTTTGCTAATACTTTTAAATTTGATTTCTATCTTTTTTTTACAGTCCCCAGTTCTGGAATGTCCTTTGGAGCCATTTCTGTGGGAAGGACTGCAGGACTCTGCTGCTCTCTCACATCATGAGCCTCTAGCAAAAAAAACCTAATGTATAAATCAATAAAACAAACAAGAGGAAAGGTGTTTTGCTATAATAACTGTTAATTAACATTTGCCTTGTTAGATGTTCTTCAGTTTTAATTTATGATGATTTATATCCATTTCTGTACTCCATATATTCAAGATAGAGACATTGAAGTTTCTACTGTTTTGGAATTCTAGTAAAATGATGTGTTCATAAAGTTTCATATTTCAAATGTTAAAATATCTTCATTTAAAAAATACAGTGTTTTATGCTTCTTATGAGAAGTGTATCTTTAAAAACCAGAAACATTCTAATTACGAGTATGGTGCTCCATAATCAGCCCTAATCAGAGGCAGTGGGGACATTAAAAGGAGGAGGATGAATCTAATTTCAGTGCTTTGCTGGGTGCACAGAACCAAGAAGCTTTTTTCCCTTGCAACTGGAAATGAAAAACATGAACACAGATGACGTGATAAACAGAAATAAGAAACATGAACAGAGATAATATGATAAATAGCACATTGATGGAGAACCTCATTATTTGGGAAGCCTTGGAAGTTATTACAGCAATAAAACCACAAAAGGTGCATCTGTAAATAGGATAAAATACATTTGTGTGTGTGTTTAACAATATTAAAGTAAACCTAGAAAGAGCTAATAAATATATTTAACAGTGAAAAGAAAATCAGTAATTCACATATATAGCATGCTGTATGTGGACTTTGATGGAATGTGTTAATAAACAAAATAGCATCTCCCTTCCTTTATTTGAATCTACGTAAACCAAATATCACTTAAAAAACTTCTGATAGAGCAAATACTCAAGTCTAATATCTCAGTCTCCCTTTAATTTTGTGTAAAATTAAGTCTGTGCTTATTTCTGTATGAATTTTTATGTATTAAATGCACTGTTTTGATTATTGTGCCGCCTGTGCATTTTCTTCTCTTTTCTTACATTTTGTTCAATTCCCGCTGTCTGGAAAGGGAACCACACAGAATGTCAAGACACTGGGTTCTTGCCATGCTCTGTTTTGCCCTGGAAAAGCAGGATCTGTCCTATCAAGCAGGATTACAGTACCAGAGGTATTTAAAATTGACTTTAGGAAGGGTGTGTGCAGGTATGCTTTTATGAACCTGATTTCAATGGGACAAGTTCCTGAGTAGGATTATATTGGATTCAAAGCAGGACTTGAATATCCTCATATTTCAGTCTTTCAAAACCCCCACAGATAATTTCCTAGTGCACAGCTCTGATAAAAACAGCTAAATATGGCTGGAATGTTACAGATGAGTTGTTTTTTAAGGCTGCTTGCTATAGGTTAATTGGGAGAACAGAAGTTTTTCATTTATTCCTTTGTAGATCTGCAGCAAAGAATTCCAGAGAAGGATATAGATGTAGCAACAAACAGATGAAGCAGTTGGGATTTCTCGGTCTAGGGATATTTTGAAAGAATTCTTTTAAAAATTGAGGCATTTTTCCCAGATCCTTATCCAGACATTTATTTGTTTCAGCAGTTTCCATAGTAATTGGTCAGTGCAAACACCCAGAATTTTCACAGTTGACCAAACCCCCAAGACAACATGAGAACATCAAGACTGGCCAGCATAAGCCAGTACTTTGGGTTGTCATCATTGCCATTGTGGAAAATGGCTTCTGGTGACCTGTACATCACAGAAGTCTTTGAATGACTTCCACACATGCACAGATGCCATGTGATGAATGTCTTTCCAATGTGATGCTATTCTCTGCTGTTAATGTCCTGAAGCTGTATGAACTTCTTCCTCAAAACTGGTACCAGGCAGCAGCTAGAGCTGATTGGAAGACAAGAATTTCCATTTTTATTAACATCTTGGGGACTTCAACATTTGTTTTGTCTTGTTGGTTTACCAAAAAAAAAAAAAAAAAAAGAAGCACACTGGGATAAAAATTGCACTGGAACAAAATCTCTCTGGCCCCAAAATTGCAAAATTTTGATACACATTTACATATTTGAGGGACAGACAGCACAGTTTAGACATTGAAGTACATCAAGGCTGTGTCCCCTGCTCTGTCTCCTTTGGTCACCTGGATGACTGCTGTGGCCTCTGGGTTACGAAATGGTAGACTCATAGACTGTGCTGAGCTGGAAGAGACCCACAAGGACCATCCAGCCCAACTCCTGGCCCTGCACAGATACCCCAACAATCCCACCCTGTGCATCCCTGAGAGCGCTGTCCAAACTCTCCTGGAGCTCTGGCAGCCTTGGGGCCGTGACCATCCCTGGGGACCCTGTTCAGTGCCTGACACCCTCTGGGGCAAGAGCCTTTCTCTGATATCCACCCTGACCCTCCCCTGCCCCAGCTCCAGCCGTTCCCTGTGTCCCGTCCCGGGTGTCAGAGCAGAGATCAGGGCCGGCCCCTCCTCTTCCCCTCCTGAGGGTGTCACAGAGCCGATGAGCTCGGGCCTCAGGCTCCTCCAGCTGAACAGACCCAGTGATCTGAGCTGCTCCTCATGTGGCCTCCCCTCCAGGCCCTTCACCAGATCCAAAACCTTACTTTGGACGCTCTCAAACAGCTTTAGATTTTTCTTATATTGTGGCACCCAAAACACAATATTCAAGGTGAGGCCGCCCCAGCCCAGAGCAGAGCAGGACAATCCCCTCCCTGGCCTGGCTGGCCATGCTGGGCCTGGTGCCCCAGGACAGGGCTGTCCCTGCTGGCTGCCCGGGCACTGCTGGCCCGTGTCCAGCTGGTCATCAACCAGGACCCCCAGGTCCCTTCCCACAACACTGCTCTCCAGCCTCTCATTCCCAGTCTGTCTGCACATCCAGGGCTGTCCCATCCCAGGTGCAGAGTCCAGCCTTGCCTCTGTTAACACAGTAGGTGATGCCCAGCCCTGCCATTTGTCCAGGGCTCTCTGCAGAGCCTCTTTGCCCTTGAGGGAGTCAACAGCTCCTCCCAGTTTTGTATCATCTGCAAACTCACTTAGTATCCCTTCCTGTCCTGCATCCAAGTCCTTTATGAAGCTGTTGAAGAGAACTGGGCTTAAGATGGAACCCTGCAGAGCCCCAACAGTGACAGGTCCCCAGTCTGATGTCACCACAGTCACTGTCACCCTCTGTGCCCAGCCTGTGAGCCAGTTACTCCCGCAGCACACCATGCTTTATCCAGCTGTGGGCTGGACAAAATCCCCATGTTGTCCTCATTAATGAACTCTGAATTATTTTTATAGCATCAAAATCAATGACCATCAAAGCAAACACTGTTTGTTGTAATGACACTTTCCAAACCAGCTGAAAAACCTCGATTGCAACAAAAAAAGTAGCATTTCCTCACACCAGGACCACGGAATCCACGATCTCTGTATTTCTGCTTGAAAAATAAGACAAACTTCATACAATGCATCTGAAGTTAGACCAACAAAATTTTTAAAAATCTTTTGCACCTGGATGAACTTTTCAACATCAGATAAAGGATAGGAACAACCATTCCTGTCATTTTTCACTAAATAATAATTCTGTTTCTGAGCTGACAGAGATGTTTTTGCAGGGAAGCAAACCTTTAGAATGTACGCCTTGAAAAAGGACTTTTTTTTGTTGTTGTTCTATTACATACTGAAGCACACTGACCTGATACAGATACAGCTTTTATAGCTGATTACAATCTTGCCACCCATATACTCCTCCAAAATATTAAACTACTCTTTTTCATCTCAATTCAAATGGAATAATATTTGACCTTTAAAAACCTGTATTAACTTTATATTTTTTGCTTTGATAAACCAAATTTTATAGGGGGTTTTCAGTAGCTTGTTTCTCTTTTCCAGAATAAGCCGGTATTATATTTCCCTATATAGGACTTGTTTCTGTTTCTGCTCAGAGTTTAACTTACTCTTACTGCTAAGCTGTATTCTTCAAGTTTCATTTCAATTTGTGATTGTTAATGAGGAAGGTGAAATGTAGTTTTTGAAGCAGATTATTCTGTATCATCCTCCTGAGAGGACTTTGTAAAGCTTTCCCACCTCTGTTGGTGGCTGCTGTTGCATTTAAGATGCCAGAATATGCCTTGTAACCTGTTTGCCACATAACTCTTTTGTGCTTAGATGAGTCTAACTGTCCAAAAACTCAAGCTAAACCCATCTGCCATTCTGCTGGTGCTCCAGAAGTGCTGCTCTCAGCGGTCTCTCCGTCTCTCACTGTGTGGGACATGCTCTTGCTTGAAAGACACCCAGCCAACAGCCAATTTTGACCCTCAGACAGACAATAGGGCACCTGCAAGCCACACTGGGAGTAGCAGGTCCATGGATTTGGGAGAGGTGAATGAGAAGGGATGCACCAGAAAGGACTAGCATAATACAAAGTTTTTATTTTGACCTACAGTTCAGAAGCAGAGGGAAAGCAGTTGAATCCCAAGTCAGTGGATTTAAAACTGATAAAAGCGAAGAGACATTTCAGCCGAAGTCTAATCAGCTACTTTTGATCTGTATCTATTATACACAGGGAAAAAAGAGAAAAAGTAAAAACTAGTAACAGAATACTGCATTATTATCACATTAGAAAATAGAACCAAATATATACCCCAGAAGAATCTATCTTAAATAAAAATGTCAGACCTATAAAGCTACTTTAAAGCTTATTAAGCCAGGTATTAATAGAATAATTCAATTTTATAATACTAATGAGTAAGTATTTAAAAATATATCTTTCACATTTTGTAGTTGCTATGAAGGGAAAACCTTAAATCTCATATAGTCTTTAAAGTCATTTGTTTGTGAACATAGAATTCTCAGAATAATGAACAGTCAAGATAATAATTAGTCAAGGTAAGGAATGCATTGATGTGTATATAGGGAGTAAAACTGTGTGTGAGAAACAGAGGATTAGGCCCCATTCACTTTCAATTTTTTCTTTAAACATTCAAAATCATGATTTTAAGCAATGGTAAAAAAATCCACTAAAAAGTAGGCTGCCACAGACTTTAAAAGTCACCCAGTCCATTTTTCTACCCTGGGCAGGGTTACATGTAAGCAAACGTCAGTCTCATAACTCACCTGGCAAATGTTTGTCTAAATTGTTCTTTAAGCCTCCACAAATTCCTGGAGCATGCTAATCCAGCCTTTCACTATCTTGCCATTAAAAAGCTGAGGTTTTTTTCCCACCCTCTTTCTGTTGAGGCAGTTCAAACACATCATGTCTTGTTCTTTTCCTGGTGGCTGTTATCATGTCTCTGCACATTCTTCCCTTCCCTAGACTAAACAAACCCAGCTCCTTCGCTCTTGTCTCACTAGCTGTGTTTTCTGGACCTCTAATAACGCTTGGTGTTCATCTCTGGGTTTTTGGCAGTTGGCAAGGGGCATTTCTCCAGCTGTTACCTGCACTTAGCTGGACATAGGATCCCAGATGGGGCTTTATCCATATGGGAAAGAGGTATTACTTCCCATACCTTCTGTAGCACCCCTCATTTATAGGGGATTCCTTTTTCATCAAGGTGGATCTACTGACTCACACATTCCCTCTTGTAGATTTGCTGCCTACTCAGTTGTTCCCCACCTTGTATTTGTCCCCTCGACCCTTAGAAATTGTTGGGTTTTTTTATTTTTTAATTTGAAAGTTGAAAAGATGAGTGGCTCCCATGTAAAAGAGGAATTGTACATATGTTTGCAATTATGGAAAGACACAAAAAAAAAAATTGCACATGAAACTAAATTTGTTTTCACCATTTCACAGTTACAATTTGCAGTCTCTAAACTTTTGTTATAAGTGGTGACCATAAAGTGATCTCTGGTAAAAATTACTTCATTCTGGAAATGTTTGTATTTTGATGTAATTTAAAAAAAAAAATCAATGAGTTCTTACTTAACATTCATAAATAAAAAGAAGAAAGTATGGGATCATTAGGCAAAGGAATTAATAGAAGGACTTCAGAAAAAAAAGTGATGTGTGGGTTTTCCAATGTTGTCTAGAAAATTCGGGAAAAGAACTGCTGCATTTTCTTCACATTCTCTTAAATTTTTCAGACTAAAATTTGTCATTCTCTTCAAATAAGGAAATGAGTAAAAGTCTGTATCTACAAAAAAAAAATTCAAATGTCTTCCTCTTTCCTCAGAATGGTAATCATACCATGATCAGTACAACACCTGAAGCCTGACACCCTGGTGTTCCAGGATTTGTGGCTGAGCTTCAAAACTACAGCACTTCCATTGCCTTGCTGCTCTGGTTTCTGATCATATATTTGAGTTTCTGCTCCAGCTTTTCCCTCAGGAAAGACTTGTTTGGATCTTCTTCTGTACCAACCACCAATTTATTGAAATTTGCAGTTTAGTTTCTTTTAAAACTGAAGTCATCTGTCAGATGTAGCTGAAATTGGAAAAGGATTTTGAGATTATGAAGAGAAAGGACAATAGCAGACATCAAGCATTTTGTTAACATAATCTTATCGCCACAGGAAATCAAGCCAAGGAGTCTCTGCTCTCTATAAGATATAAGCACTCTGCTCTTATAAGATATAAGCACTATCACACATCTTCCTACAAAAAACCTGCTTTGTTCAGGCTTTCTAGAAATAAATGGCAACAAAAAAAGAAACTATAATTCTTGCTATAAAATAAACTTTTAGAGGGTCTGGGTGTGAGAGGAAACCAAAGAAAAGTTTTCCCTTAGCCAGAGAGACTTTGGGTAAAATTTTATGAACACTAACAAGAGGGGTAAAAAGAAAATCAAAATTTCATGCTTAATTGTACCTGGCATCACTGAAATACCCTCCTAATTCACTCTGCAGAGTCATTATATAGTTTATTATATCAGCAAAGACATCACCATCATTTAGATATCAGTAATGATAATGCAGAAGAATGGATATGATAAAATTTGAGCTGTTCAAAGATTGATTTTATGTTTTAGACTTTAAATAATTTGAACATTTTTGTCATTTTCCCCCTCTTCATTTAGAGCTATCAAGAATACTCAGGCATCAAAAGCAAGCTGTGGAATACACTGTGAAAATTTATGAGATTTTAACCTGGATATTTTCTGTGTTCATGCATCTGAAAAGTGAAGTAATAACTTGTTTGTCAGTTTTCAGATCCAATCTATTTTATTTTTCAAAATAGACAAAACCCTGTCCTCATCTCCATCCTTCCAAATCAAGGAACTGACGGACTCATAATTAAATGCATTTCCACTTAAACATTTATTTCTGAGGGAAAAGGATTTTTAAAAAGAGAGAGAGGAGAAATAAATTAGCAGAAGTATCTCTGATCTGTTTTGAACTTGATCATTAAATTAATAATTTTTCCTACCTTCTTTTTTGCCAGGGTCCCCTCTTGTCTTTCCTTCAGAAATTCCTTGCATAATTTCAACAGCAGTTCCTAGCTTATTAATTCAGGCTTAGGCATCCAGCTCTTTTAAAACAGGGTTCCCTCAATCATTTTTCTGGTCAGGCAAGTAGCCTTCTTCTCAAATAGGGTTTTTTTTTTTTTCCTCTCCAAAGCAAATCCCCCAATATTATATTTCCCTATCAGAGAACAAATACAAATTCTTCCTCCTTCCCCCCCTCAACAACAGCCCATTGATTTCATGCACGCTTTCCCAGAAATTCCAAGCAGCTTCACATTCTCCCTGCCCCCAAATCCATCAGGTTTCCCATTCCCACAGTGTGCTCCAGCCCCTCTGAATGGGCCACACTTCTGATTCCCAAGGACTCCATAAAGAGCCCAGAAGTGAGGTGTCCTCCCTGGCAGCTCTGCTGTGTCACAGCAGCAGCATGACCGTGGCAGCAAATGGGCTGCCTTGGAGCCTCTGTTAACAGCATGATGTCTCAACCCAGCCCTCCTGTGGGGATCCAATTTTTGGCTGCTTGGCAGGCTGGAAAGGGGGAGAATCCGACCTCCCTCACTCCTGTGCATGACACACGAAACAAAAGCCTTCCCCTCCCTCACTGATTTCAGGCTGGCTCAAGTCCCTTGCATCGTGCAGACAACACAGGCTGCCCCATCCTCCTGTCCTGAAGGTAAATGAGTGATTTATATTCCTAATATTATTATATGGATGTCAGTTCAGGCAGGTTCATGCAAGGCAAGACAAGAGCTGTTAGGGAATTTGACTGAAAAATCAAGGTGATTTCATTTCACCCTCATGGCAGAAACAAAATAGATAATGATTTGCAAAGTTACTTCAGGGAACAGCTCCCAGGAGCTGCCATTTAATACCTTCTCAAAGTAATTAAATGACTTCTTATTTGATCACCCAAAGATGGCATATGGAAATGCATAATCAACCTGGGATGCTGTATTTTCCTAATTTTCTTTTTCATCCCTGTAACACTTAATGCTTACACACAAAAAAATTATTTTGCTTGGAGTTGTATCATGAAATAAAAGTAATTGATTACTCATAACACTGTTCCCATACGAACACCAATTTGTTGTCTCCTTAATCTGCTTGGGAAACACACTCCACTTCTGATAAACTGACAGAGCATAAAATAGTTACAAACTAATCCTTGTGGCCTGAGAACTCCCAAGATTTCTTGTTCCCCTCCCCCTTGGCAAGAATTAAAGACTTCCTCTTTCACATGGCAAATCTCCCTTTTCCCACATATTTGGTGTCAGAGCTGTGTTTCAGTAGGACTTACAAATCCAAATTCCTTCAGGTCTTTTTTTCCTTCAGTAAAATCCGTATGTACAGGCAATAGGAGTAGCAAGAATATCCATTCTCTTCCATCATTCTCCTCCTGTCCCCCTTTTCAAGGCAGTCAGTTCCTTTCCTTCCATGGACACAGCTCAAGAGTTTCCTTTTAATAGTTCCCATCCTTTTCCCTCATGTGTCACCTCTCCCACTGCACATTCATAACTCCCCATCTGAATCCTTTAAGAACCAAAAGATGCACAAATCTATATAGCTGAGCTTTCCATGAATTCCCTGTATGAAATTTTCTGTGAAATTTAATTATTTCTATGAAATCTCTCCTTGAAATCAATCATAGTGGTTTTGGCAGGTTTGTAAAATTTGCTGTCAAATTTAGTCATAGCTAGACTTTTACTACATGAAATGAAAAATAATTATTTCTTCCATCACCCTCTCTGATGTTTTTGGTGAGATGAAGGTGGTGAAAGCTGGCACCTCCTGAAGCTCACCTGAACAGAGAGAGTCCTTCCAAGCTAGCTTCTGAAAGAGAATCACTGGGGAAGTTTAAAGGGGTGTCAAAGGTGGCACCTCAGCTAGGAGATGCTACCTTAGCCGATTCCAAATGCCAGTCCTCATGTGGAACCAGCGTGGCCTTGAGGCTGCAATTCTTCTGCAGAGGCAAAGCTTCCCTCTTTTCCAGGCTGCAGTTCGCCTCTTCAGTAAAGACTTTTGAACAGGACTGAGCAGGTATAGAGACTGCACTTCTTTCAGAATGGGTCATCCTGGCAATGGGTTTTGCTGGGAGAAATTGTTCCACCTTCTGCATTAACACCCTCACAGATGGCAGCTTTACAGAATCATCAAATCACAGAATTATTATCACTGGAAAAGGCCTCCAAGACCATCAAGCCCAAACTGTGACCAATCCCCACCTTGTCAACCAGACCACAGCACTGAGTGCCATGTTTGGCAGTTCTTTGGATAGCTCCAGGAATGGGGATTCACCACCTCCCTGGACACCCCATTCCAGTGTCTAACAGCCCTTTCCATGAAGAAATCTTTCCTGATGTCCAACCTGAACTCCCCTGGCACAGCTTGAGACCATTTCCTCTCATCCTGTCCCTGTTCCCTTGAAGCAGAGCCCAATCCCCCCCCAGCTGTCCCTCCTGTCAGGGAGTTGTGCAGAGCCAGAAGGTTTCCCCTGACCCTCCTTTTCTCCAGGCTGAGCCCCCCCAGCTCCCTCAGCCCCTCCTGCTGCTCCAGCCCCTTCCCCAGTTCCGTTCTCTGGACATGCTCTAGGCCCTCGATGTCCATCTTGCAGTGACCGGCCTAGAACTGGACACAGGATTTGAGGTGTGGCCTCACCAGTGCACCTCAAAGCTCCACCTGGCTGCTCTGCCACTCCAGAGCAGCTCTGTGACATTCCCTGCTACATGCAAAACCTGCAGTCTGGACTGTGAGTGACCTCACTGTGATGGAAAGGTGCTGGCAGGGAAAATCTTCCATTGCTCTTTTTAAAGCACCATGGCTGTGCCAGAGCAGAAGCCTTGAAATGGAGCACACAGTTTAATCTGCCTTTGACATGTTTGTTTTTAGCCCAGTTGTTTCTTATTAGAAAGCACTTTCATTTCTTGTAATCATTCATCAGCAATTCCATGTGAGCACAGTGTTTAACAGAACACTCTTACCATCACCGTCAGACATCGGCTGTTCTTCCATTAAGAAAAAAGTCCTCCTGTGTTGATATAAATGGTGACATGTCTAAATTTGGAGGAAACATTTTTAAAAGGCGCATTTGGGGTTATGTAATTTTATTAGCCAAAATCACATGCACCCTGATTTACCAAATTTATTATAATATTTAGACATCTGTGTAAGGAAACAGGATCAAACACTAACTTGCAGACCTCTACAGTGTGTGTTTCATGCAAGTTTGCTCCCCAGCACACTTTTGGCTCAGGGCAGCTATCCTTGGAGTGGTTCAGTGAAGCTCACAGCCCAAACCCTGCATTCCATAGGGATTCTTCCATTCTTTTCCAGGGAGGAAGCCCTGGAAATGCTCAAGCCCATTGACAAAGAACCAGATCATAGCACTTGGCCCATGAGCCAAAGCTGGGGCACCAGTCTGAGGCTGGGTTTTTTGGCAGTACAGACCAAGTCTCCATCCTATGTATTGTGGTTTTGTATTACTCCTGTGAAAAATAAAATATTGATGTATGTGACTTTGATTAAAGGACATTTACAACACTGAGTGCAGTGTTGTTCATTGGTTGCATTTTTCCTCTGCTCACTTTCAGAGATTTTTTTTGTTTGCAGAAGGATTTACCAGTGCCAGCAATTCACTGCAACTTTGGAGAGTGTGGTGTGAGTTCTGCTCTGATTTATTGCACTGCAGAATGTGGAATCCATTGGTGTTAGGTGACACAAGATCTCAGAACCTAGTACCAGTGTATTCTTATTGTCTGTTATCTGATAGTTTGCTTAATGGACATATAAAGAGCTTTTTTGTGTTAAACCTCTTGGGTATAACTGAATAAGAATATTTTACCTTCAGATACTATACAATAACATTTTACATGCAGTTAACGAATGTGAGAGAATCAATGTGGCCATTAAGTAATATTTTTATATTTTCCTGTGGTTTGTTTTGCGTTTTTTAATTTTCTGCTTGTTTGATAAAGCTCATTGGACAACATCTTTTGAGCATCAGACATGATCATATGTTTAGCCTTTTCTAAAAAAAAACCAACCAAACAACCAACAAAAAAAAAATTTAAAAAAAAAAAACCCACCAACAAAAAGCCCCCAAATTTTGGAAAAAGAATATTTGAGTAAAAATTGCTTGGATAGAAGGAAAGTCCTTTCATTCTCTGCCCCTGCAAGGTTTGATTGTCATTGTAACAGCAGAACTGATAGACACTGCATGCTTTAGCTAAAAACCGTCAATTGTCAGATCAATATGATGGCTGAGACGGGAATAATTCAGACTTAAACTATCCAATGCCTAAGATTTACAATGACTAATGGCTTTGAAATAAAAGAGTCAATTAATTTTACAAATACATCAGGCAGTTGCCAGAATTTCACCTTCTGGTTTTGGTAGGAACAAAACATGGCATGGTTCAGGCTGATGCAGAATCTAGTTTTATTTTCACTAATTCCAGTCTCAAAACTGAGCCAAGAACCCTACAGAAACACAGGCCTTACTCTAATGGTTGTCAGATTAGGAAGGACTTACTCTGATGTGAATCAGGCTGCTTTTGCAGGTTGGTGCAGACATTGTGAAGATAATAATCTAAAGATATAATTCAGGCAAGATTTAAAACTCTGCTTGGTTTTGCACGGGTAGGCAGCCTCAAAGAAATCAGTGGGATTACCCATGTATGTAAAGTTAAATGCACACATAAATCCTTGTGAAGCTGTGACCCAAGGGTCCAGCCTTGTATTTATCTTCAATATGGATTTTAGTTCTAGAGGCAATTTCATTGATGATTTAAATATGCCCAGACACAGCAGTGTCTCATATTCATGGCTGAATGTATCTGATTGATCAGGTCCTTAGATAATGTGAGGAATAGCAGAAAAGACAATTTTATTTTCAGTCTGTTCACTTTCAGTATTATAACTTCAACCAGATTTAAATCCTCCTCTTTCCTTGCATTTTTACTCTGAAAAGACAGATGTTCATTAGTGTTAAATTAGAAGGTTTTTTCAGTCTTCATCAGGACTTCCAATTCCACCACATATTGTTCTCAACTTTAGTTTATAATTAAATTACGAGTGATAAATTGGTCTGCCCCTTACCCAAGTTCTGATTAGAACATTTGCTTTATTATTATTATTATTATTATTATTATTATTATTATTATTATTATTATTATTATTATTAATAATAATAATAATAATAGTAGTAGTAGTAATAATAATTAATAGAAATAAAAAATAATGGTAATGGTTTAATCATAATAATGACTTTCCTGTAGAAATTTCCTTTGCCTTTCTGTTTCCCTGGGAAAATGTGATCTACCCTCATGTAACTGCTTTGGTTATGACCTTTTGACACTCACTGATGTCTATTTAAGAATCTTCAAATTAAATGTCACTGGGCTCAGCATAGTAATGACCCCTTATTTTTACAGCTGTACCAAAATTTCTTCTCTACAAGATTTTCAAATTGCATTTTTTAATATTTGGCATTTCTAATTAAGATATATTAGAAAAATCATTTTTGTACTTACTGGGAGTCTCTGAAGCATACATATATCTGCCTTAAAATTCTAGAATATCTTCCATGTTTATTAAATCTACCTGTCTTTGAAGAATTCAATAGATTTTGATCACTCCCCTTTGAAGGACTATTATCTAAAAATTTTCTGTCTTCAACACTTGAGTTTTGTAAACCTGAAAGATTTTGTCCAAACAAGCTTCTTCATTAAATACTGGTTTCCATTCTGACATCGAGTCTCAACACAGTGTAGCTCAATAGAATTCAGTAAAATTGTGCTGATACAGAGATACTGCAAAAGTAGAGGAAGAGACCACAGCATTTTCAAATATAAGGTTTGGAACCACCATTCTGGTTTTCCTTCACAAAAGGTGATCTGCATGAACTAATTATATTGGTCCAATACCTGTGTGAAATCAGAATCAACCCCTACATAAAATGATGAGACAGCTGGAAGCTGGAAAAATGCAACAGTTCATATTTTTAATCATCTTCCAATTGCCATGGATGGATGGATGGATGGCTGGATGGATGGATGGAGTTTATTTATCTGTTAGGAGAAGAAAAAAAAAATCTTAGGAAAAAGAAAGACTGTGGAAGAGACACCAGGATTTAGGGGAAGACAACAAGATTTAGGAGAAGCTACCTTAATGCTTAGTTCTGTTTAGTGTCTTTGTGGCTTGCATCTCTTGCCTTCACCAAGTCATCAGACCTTCATGATCACCAAGACTTATTTTCTGCCTGTTTTCTATGCCTCCTGGCAAGAAAATATAATTTCCACCCGTAAAAATCATTCCATGATTGAAATTTTATTTTAGAATCTCAGTAATGTTTTGATCTGACAAAACAATGTCTCCGAAAGCTGTCAAATAAAGACTTCAATATTCCACTTGCCAAGAGCTTGCTAAAATAATCAGTGGAATCATATTCAGGACTGCATTCATCTCACAAAACTTCACATGTATGGGTAAGGTATGTAGAGCACTCTGTTTGCCAAGACTTTTCCTGCATCTGATGGGGAAGATACCTCCCTTTTCCTGGGATCAATGAATGCATTCCTCCATATGCTGTTCCTTTAATCACAAGGGCTGCCTAAATATCTAGGATTGACTAGATGCCAGTAAGACACTAATGTGAAATGATGTATAATCTAAACCAAGAGAGCTGAAAAACCTCTTGAAACAAAATTTAGCCAGAAAAAGACACTCCCCCCTCCCCACCCCCACCAAATCTGGATGTCATGTAAAAGAGCAGGAAAATTGATGGGGTTTGTCTACATTTGAAAAGCCATGGGTGTACTTAAGCTTTTGAAAAATGCTGCATCTTCTTTAGTCAGACTGGCAGCAAAGGGTCCGGCAACACTTTTGGACAGTTTTATAATTGTAGTCACATGTTCTGATGTGACAGGGCCTCCGGTCTTTCCATGCTCAGTATTGGCAGAGTCCTAATCCCAGGAGACTCATTCTGCAGGGTTTGTAGTGCACTCTGATCAGACAGGCAAGAACTGTTTTACAACTGTGGACTTAAAATTTTCTCAGTTCCACAAGAACAAGGTTTACAATGTATAGAAGCTCACAAGCACTGAAGAAACCACTTCCTATGCTTTGTACAGATTCTCTCACATGATCCTTTATTTTTTCTGTTACTACTAAAATGCTACTTAATGGACTTCTCTGATGTCTAATAATATTTATTGTTCCACAGTGTTGTCATCTTATTGCAAAGCTCTCATACTTTCTCAGTGATTTCTCATGGGCAGCTCCTCACAGCACTGACTCCTTCTTCACAGCCAACAAACTCCAAACTCCATCTCTCTTCACAGCACAGCCAACAAACCCCATCTCTCTTCTTTTTGGATACAGCTCTGGCCTATTAAGGGCAGGCCTGTTCCTAATCTTTGGTAATTAGTACAGCTGCAACTCCTGAGGTGGGAGATTACCTTCTGCACTTTGTTTTCTTACATTCTATCCCTCCACATCACAGTGGTATGCAAACTTTCCTTTTTAATTTGCCAGTAAATTTCACTAAGTGTCTTCCCTTTGTTAGGCAAAATTTCTGTCACTTCAAAATACTGCTCTAGTTCTATGTCGTTGCTTCTTTAAGCAATTTTCAGAAGCTGTAATGAGGCACGGAGGCAGTGGCCTAGAAATTTCAAAGCCCTCACATTGCACAAACTTCTCTGACTCACTGTCTTAGTAGAATGGAGTTGAGGTTTCATGTGGCCTGCTGCTTTGTGTGATGCCAGCTATGTTACTGTTTCAAACAACTATTTCACAAAACTATCTAGCAAAAACCGACCTATGAATCATTAACAACTTTGTTTACAAGATGACTTTCATCTTCCTCATGTTTTTCTATAGTAAATTTCCACTTTAACACAAGCCACAACTACACCCTTAAGTGAAAATTCATTACCCTTAAGCTGAGTGAAGATTTCTGCAAACAGAGTTTGGCTTTTGCGATGGTTGTTAATGATTAATGTTTAATAGGTTCTGACAACATGTTCAGCCAAGTGCAAGACACAATTGAAGACAGTCCTCAGACTTAAGAAAATAGTGCATGTAGCACAGTGGTAGCTTGTCAATTCAGAGAGCCAAGGACAGAACCTGGAGTTACAGATACCTGTGGAGTTTACTCTGTAGGTGACAGTATCCTGCCAGAAGCACAGACAGTGGAACTCCTATCTATCCACTAGTTCCATACAGAACCACAGACTGGTTGAGGCTGGAAGGGACCACAGTGGGGCAGCTGGTCCCCCCTCCCTGCTCCAGCAGGGCCATCCCAGGGCACGGGGCACAGGATTGTGTCCAGAGGGGTCTGGAATATCCCCAGTGAGGAGGCTCCACACCCTCTCTGGACAATCTGTTCAGGGCTCGGTCACTGCCCAGGACAGAAGTTCTGCCTCCTGCCCAGGTGGAACCTCCTGGGCTCAGTCCCTGCCCGTTCCTCTGCTGCCATTGCCGGGCCCCTGGAGCAGAGCCTGGGCCCTGCTCAGAGCCCTCCCTGCAGACAGGGACACCCAGGGCTGAGGGCCCCTCTCAGCTGGGGCTCCTCTCCAGGCTGGACAGCCCCAGCTCCCTCAGCCTTTCCCTGCCAGAGATGCTCCAGGCCCTGAATCATCTCTGCAGCCTCCACTGGCCCCGCTCCAGGAGCTCCATGTCCCTGCTGTGCTGAGGAGCCCAGGGCTGGACACAGCACTGCAGATGTGCCTCCCAGGGCTGGGCAGAGGGGCAGGAGCACTCCTGAGCTGCTGGCACTGCTGTTCTCAATGCAACACAGGAGATCACCAACCTTCTTGGCCTCCAGGGTGCTGCTGCCTCATGGATACCTTGTTGTCCACCAGGACCCCCAGGTCCTTCTCTGCAGAGCAGCATCCCAGCAGGTCACCCCCAACCTGTGCTGGTGCATTGAATTTTTTCTCCAAATAAATGCAGGACATTGCATTTGCCTTTACTAAATGTCAGGAATTTCTTCTCTACCCATCTCCCCAACCTGTTGAGGTCCCTCTGCAGGACTGCTCAGCACTCTGAGTTACTTCTTTTACAGCTCAAAATTTGAGCAACAGTGTGAGAAAACATTTTTGATAGCACAGAGAGGGGAAGCTGATTACAGGAGCATTATAGGAATAGGGAAGTCTATGGCTGTGTAGAAAGTGATAAATAGAATTACTGGCACTGAGATGGCCACAGTGTTGTTTTATAGGTAAATTCCAGCCATGGGTGTTGGCTACTCATGAACAGCACACAGAGCAAGCAAAGACTGTGGATTTTCCATGTAAAACATTGATGTCTGAGTTCACAGTCATCACAGGTAGTTCCTGTTGTGTTTTGGCATACATTTCTTGGCACTTCTTTTGCCTGAATCCTTTCATTCTACCCTGCAAACTGGATTGGAACCAAACCTCAATTTTTCATACACCCAGTAAAGGCTCCATTCTCAACCCTGAAGAGAAGAGACAGTGAGAAGATAAACTAGATATGGCAAGTTAAGGAAATTGTGTTGAGGCCACAGAAATTCTATGTTTTTCAAGTGTTAGCATGTGTTATCAGACAATAAAATATCCATAGTAGCTTAAAGCAATGGTGGAGGTTTGCAGTAATTTTCCAGGCTTTTCTTCATTTTCAGAAATGAAATATGGAATACAGGCAAATATGTGAATGGTTAAGTAGTTTCTCCCACTGATTTTTCTGCCCTTGAAAAATCAAGTCAAAATGTAGATAATTTGGAGCATTTTACCAGCTTTCACCAGTGCTATTATTGATGTCCTGATTACTTGCATTAACCAATAGACAAGAGCTCAATTTATCAGCTGTCTCACCCCAGTCCTGTTGTTTCTCTGTATAATACAAGAGAAAACTTCATTCAAGAAATAAAGGCTGCCACAAGGAAGCAATGCAGTGATGCTGATTGGTATAAATTGGAAGGTGCTGAAAAGTGGCAACATTTTCCTTCAACCAAAAGGCAGTAAAGTCTGAGAGACGAGTTGAGGATGACTGTCAGTCAAATTTGATAAACAATTTGTGAAGAAAGGCAAAAGGAGAGGTGCCAGAGTCACATCTGCAGGAAACTGAATGAGTCTGATTGGGAGTAAGGCACAAAATGCACTGAGAAAACTAACATAACATCAGCAGACATCTGACTGTAAGATCTCTCCAAACACATGTTGTGTGATCTTTTCTTCAAAACACCATAGGGCATGCCAGAAAAACTAATAGCTCTTCTCATACAAACATTCAAATATTCAAACATTCCCACTGACTCTGCACAATGGTTTTTTATTTTTTTTTCTTTTCTAAGATTTCTAATCCTAATTTGAATATAGCATGCCCAGATTTTTCCTCATAAATAAAACCAAGAAATCATAACTGTACTTTATGAGATTAAAGAATTAAAGAATTCAGACAAGCTTGTAGGATGGGATGGACTCTTTAACTTCTGGAATTTTAGCTTTGATCATCCTCTATAGGCTAGGAAAGTCATTGGATTAACGTCAGGGGCACTACACCTGATTTGAAACAGTAGGACAACATGTGGGGTCATGTGAAAACAGTGGGTCAGGTCTATAATACCACAGGTATTATAAAGCATTATTCTGTATTTACTACTGACTTACTGAACAATAAAGAGGTCCTGACTGTGTTGGAAGTTTAAAACTCTTTTGCCACAAACTCCTGTTTTCACATTTTCACTTCTTCCTGGGGAAAACCTCTTTAGGATTCACTCTCCGTGGAAAATCTCTACTTGCAGTTTAAGCATAACCCATTCATTGTGTGAAAAGAAAACTTTGGCCACGATACTGTACATAGTGTGACAAATTTTTACTCTGATTATTATAAGAACATTGGAAATATAGAACTGAGACTGCCTGTAGTTCTCAGAGGGTTGGTCTGTATTCAAAACCAAACTGGAAAAAAAGAAAAACCAAACCTGTCTAGGGATTATAAAATTTGGGCTGCCTAAGAACTATATACAGTAACAGCAAGAAATGTTTTAAGATTGAGAATTTGCCTTGGAGACATAACCAAGAGGGATTTCCATTTAGCTCAGTGAATGATGAGGTGATCATCTCAGCAAGACCTCCTTGGGTTTGCAGGATTTAGGACCCACACACTGAATTTTCAG
Organism: Fringilla coelebs; assembly: GCF_963513975.1. Taxonomy (NCBI): domain Eukaryota; kingdom Metazoa; phylum Chordata; class Aves; order Passeriformes; family Fringillidae; genus Fringilla; species Fringilla coelebs. The sequence continues at coordinate 55,199,678 of NC_140033.1, read as the reverse complement.
TGAATTAAACATTACACTTATACATATTTACCAAATGCATGTTTAAAATGAAAGTTTAGTAGCATCAAAACTCTTGTTAGGCACAGTGACGTTGCTTTTTAAAAGTTTGGAGTAAATGTTATTTTTCTTTGGCTGGATTAAAAAAAAACAAAAAAACCCCACCAAAACCCCAAAAGCAGGGTATGAGTGCAGCCAAAGCTGGTTTTTTTGTGGGCCCAGTTTGCCCTGTACTTGGCTTTGGAAATTCACAAGAGTTGCCCACTTTACCTAGAAAGCTTGCCTAGGAAAAAAGGTTTCTAAGATTACCATTCCCTTGCAGATTCCTTGGACAAGGCTGACTGCAGTTTTTCCTGCAGGATGTAAAATAAGTTTAGGCATTGCCAAACAAATAGGATTAAAGTGCTGTGTTGCTGCATCGTGTGTCTTATAAGAATGACTCTTCTGCAAAGTTCAGAGGTTGGATTTTGATTAAGAAGCCAAAGGAACAAAAATTCCACTGATGTCCAAAAATCAAAGCACTTTCTGCCTGAAGAGAAAATGAGTTTCTCTAGTTGGATGCAAAAAATTCCAGTCAGCAACAAAATGAATGTATTCCAGGGGGCCAGCAGAGATGGTTTAGGGTCTGGAGCATCTCTGACAGGGAAAAATTTATTTCATCAGCTAAAAAAGGGGAATTGGATGACAACAATTTTCCTAGTTGAAGATGATAATGATGTACATGAAAACTGAAGCCATGATATCTTTTAATCACTTCTCTGGTTCTTTATTTTTTCGTTTTTGTATTAATTTGGTGAATACATTGTTTCTAACATTGACAGCTTTACAAACTCACTTGACCTAAGTCAGCATAACCTCACTGACTTCCAAACAGCCAAGATTATTTACAAGAACCAAGATGCTGGCCTGGACTTTTAAAATGTGTTCTCATAACTTTATTCCTGCACATCACCGGGTTCTGAGTGCCTGTCTGTGTTAAATACACAATAGCCTTCAAGCCCCCAAATAAAGGTTTATTTGGAGTACCATGGAAAGTTTTATTAACTTAGAGTTTGAATGTGAAAATGTTAACCATAGACTAACCAAACAAAATCATTGAGATTGCATCAAGTTAGAGCAGTGAAAAATATGACAAGTAGTGACCTCTTTCTTAAAAAATATTCAATTTTTTCCCCATTGAGAGATCAATTTGGGTTATGATTTCATTTTTTCCTTTAAATATAAACTATCTGAGGAATACATAGTAGACAGTTCTGTAATCTTACAGAGATTGAGCTGCCTTTTCTTTTTTTTTTTTTTTTTTTAATTCAAAGTAGAAAAGCTGAAGTGCTAAACTTTATGAGGCCTGTAATAGGTCCTTGGCCTGAAAGGAATAAAAATAAATAATAATCAGCTAATATTAAGCACTTATGTCATGCCTTTCATCCAAGGAAGTCAAACCACTTTTTAAACAGCCATGAATTAAGAGAGGAATGTTTTGCCACAGGCAAAAGAGCGAAACAAGAAACCATCCTTTTACTCCATGCAACCTCCTGAACTGCACAAAGGCAATAATTCTGTGAGTGAAAATTACACTGGTTTTCGGTGCTTATTTCTTAGCCCTTCTGGAAACTTGGAACATGTTGTTCCTCCACACAAAGTCTCTCAGTGTGCAAGAGCCACGTGGCAGGACCAGTTCAAGCAAATGTCAGGCCTCTGCCATTTTCTTTTACTTGTCTTTCTGCCATGCCACCAAATACCAGGAAAGGAGATATAAATCTCTGATACATTGATTATTCATTTCATTTCATCATTCATTTTTTTTTTCTTTTTTGCTCTTAATTCCACATGGGTAAAAATAACCATTTCATGCTCATGAAGAATGGGCAGGCAGCACCAACTTTGTCAGCACTTACCAACTTCATGCCCTCTTCTGGACTCTCCCCTACCGAAGTGCAGCACCAGCTTAGTCTTGGTGAACTTCATGAGGTGTCTGGTGTCACTGGTGTTCCCCACTCCAGGTGAGATTCCTGGGTGGCACTGAGTTTTGACAATATCAGAGAGCACTGAGAAGGAAGGAAGGAAGGAAGGAAGGAAGGAAGGAAGGAAGGAAGGAAGGAAGGAAGGCAGGAAGGAAGGAAGGCAGGAAGGAAGGAAGGAAGGAAGGAAGGAAGGAAGGAAGGAAGGAAGGAAGGAAGGAAGGAAGGAAGGAAGGAAGGAAGGAAGGAAGGAAGGAAGGAAGGAAGGAAGGAAGGAAGGAAGGAAGGAAGGAAGGAAGGAAGGAAGGAAGGAAGGAAGGAAGGAAGGAAGGAAGGAAGGAAGGAAGGAAGGAAGGAAGGAAGGAAGGAAGGAAGGAAGGAAGGAAGGAAGGAAGGAAGGAAGGAAGGAAGGAAGGAAGGAAGGAAGGAAGGAAGGAAGGAAGGAAGGAAGGAAGGAAGGAAGGAAGGAAGGAAGGAAGGAAGGAAGGAAGGAAGGAAGGAAGGAAGGAAGGAGAGAGAAACCTTTATTTATGCCACTGTGGATGTATCTGATAGACTTCTGAGGAGGAGCTCCACAAGGACCAGGACAGGTTTGGAAAAATCTGACAAGGATGGTCAGAAAAAGTCTTCCACGTGTGGTAAGACTGAACACGCTCCAACTCATCAGCTTGGATAACTGAAGACAGCTATGATGGAGGTAAAGCTGTAAAGTAGCGAATTATTTGAATGGAGTGGCTGAAGAATGATCATTCATTATTTCTTGCAGAACATGAACTCAGGAATACCAGAGGCAGCATTCAAATGAAAAATAGGAAATTCTTTTTCATTTCTTTATTCCAGAAGATAACATACACTAAATATATAAACACACTTAAAATACTGCAAGAGAAATTTCTGGACACCAGGCAGATATTAAACACCATCCAGCAGGTACAAACTCCAGATGTGGAAGGTTTTGTGTATGATCATTAAATAACTCAGAATACAGATTACTATACACATTCACATTCTTAATTCTCTCCCTGTATACTGAGCCAGACAGATCTTTGGTCTCCCCTATCATATCATTAATTAGTTTCATTAATATGAATCATCTAATGTCTGTTAACCAAGATGCAACTTCTAGGCTTAACTGATGCTTGAAGACTGATTACCTAGTTTTAGAAAGAGTCTGTTTTATTTATTCAGGAATAACCGCTATCCTTTTACAGATTTAATTTAAAACCAACATAAAAAACTCTATAAAAATATCTTATCAGGTAAAATTCTCTTGTCTGATTATGTATCTGTCATCAGAGGATAATTAGAGCAGGTTAAATCATCCTGCAATAGAAGGAGCACTGATAAATTTTTATTGCAAGATAAAGCTGTGATTCAGGAAATTGTTTCCTCAGTAGATAAAGTTACTATTAACAGTGATACATCAGAAATTCAGTACACCATTTTATGGGCTGTATTTCAGACAGGTAGCAAATGAAATTCATTGCTATGCCAAACCATCCAAACACTTTTTGATAGGGGATGTGCCTCATGTTCAGCATCAATTTATTATAAAAGACCCAAGATAGGTGTAAAAGTAAGGAATCTGGTATTTTTAGTGTCATTGTACGAAATTAAAAGTAAGAAATCTTTTGGGGACAAAAAATAACAGGGGTTTATATAAATAGAACTCAGTCTACTGACAAAAGTGGGATCTAAGGATCAGCAGGTTCATTTTGTGGCTGAAAAAATACTGTTCTAAACGGCTGCAGACACAAAATCCATGTGCAAAACTGGGAGGAAAATTAAGACTTTAAAAATCAAAACAAATAAACTAAAGAAAGATGTTGGGAATGGCTCAGGCTGTTTGATGCTGCTGGCACTGTAAAAATCATTTTGAACAAACTCCATTTTAGCACAGGGAATCTCTGCTGGCATAAAAGCAGCATCTTTCAGCTATTCTGGAAAGAAAAAGATGTTTGTGGGAGAGGACAGGCATGGGAAGAATTTGGTTGCATGTCACATTCTAGGTGATGTGACGTGGCTTGGCAGCCATTCCCCAGATGACCTCTGAAGTCAGGGTGAGCTAGTGCTGGCCAAATGAATTAGGAATACGAAATAAGGAACAGAAGAGACTTAAATTAAAAAAAAATCCATTTTGAACCAAACAGAGCCCCTTTTAAAGGTCCTTGAAAAGCAATTGGAAACACAAGAAATTAAAAATACAACAAGAAGCAATAGATGAAAGGAAAAATGAATTTTTTTTTTAATTGATTGACTATAATTAGTGTTAGAAACTTTCCCAGGCTCTGTTAGCTATTCAGAGAATGTCACCTCCATTAGTTCATGAAAAACACCTTAAAACATAACATGTCAAACCTCACTGACTTCACGTGTTCATTTCACACTTGCAAAGATGCAAATCCTTGCAGGCACTTAGGCAGTGATTTATCTTTACTCACATAAGGATATTTTGGCTGTGCTATCCAGAGATGTCCAAGGTCTTCCAGAGATACACCTTGGATAAATACTTGTTTCCCAGTTATTGGTGTGATTTCCTTACAAACAAACTTCCAATGAAATATCATTTAATTGGGAAGTCAATCCTCTTATTTTCTTTGTGACTATTGAAAAAAGGGCTTCAATAACTGAGTTTCTGATACTTTTCTCTTTTTCTCTGTCTGTTTTACATTTTTCCTCTCATTTTCCTTTTTTCACTCTTCCTCAAAGATTTTCATCTGGGGAGACAAAAAAGACTAAAAGGAACAGGAAAGTCAAGCAGTTTTTACTCTGGTTTAAATAGAAATTAGTAAAAGTGTTAATTTAAGCATGTAATATTAGGAAGAAAAATAAGTATATTGTATAAGTACATTGTATAAGAAATTGTATAGCAACCCAATTTTGTCCTCCTTTTAGTATAAAACATCTGATTTCAATGAATTTTTCTCTTTTCAGTTTTTGCAGATTCAAATTTTGCCCTGATGCAGTCAGAGTTGCATAATTCTGGTGCTACTGGAGGAGGCTGATAGCAGGTTTGGGGTTTTCAGTCATAACCTGGTCCCTGGTCTCCATCAGCTGCGATAAGAAAAGGGTTAAAACTGCCAGAGCAAACCATGATTTGATGCTGTTCTGAGGTTATGTTATGTCATGTCTTAAGATCAATTAACTGTTCAATATTTTTTAAATCACTCCATCCCTGAAAAGTATGCGGTCCAAGATGGGGTCCAATAACTCAGACAAAAACATGCTCCACAAAATCAAAAGCAGAAAAGGCAAATTAGGCCTAAATTTCTAGAATATTTTATTGAGATGTCTTCCATTTGCTTAGAATGTCAAGCAGTTTTTATTGTTTTGAGGCATGAAAAGCCTCTTCTTTAAAAGGCAAGTTGTATAGAGCAACACAATGTAGCTTCCCCCTCAACAGCCCTCCCATGGAGAAGTGAATCTTTACAGCTCCAGAAGAACTTTGGCTGTTTTGTGGCAGGAAACCAGGTTAATGAAGAGATTTGAGCCCCACACTGTGGTATTCACATGCCCACTGAACAGAGAGAAGCTGTGAGACAAGCAGAGAAGAAGGAAAACACAATTCTTATCTCGCTTGCTGTGCCTGTGTTGTGCTAAAGTAGAATGCAATATGGAGATTGTTTACCCACAGTGAGGATGTTTTGTTCCCTTGGCCTACCAGGGCCAATGACTGTGTGTGTGTGGGACTGCCACGGGACAGTCACGAGAGAATCAGAGATGAGTGCAGCTCTGTGCAGTTGTGAGCAAGAGTGAGGGCATGGCAGATTCAGTTTAGATGAAATGTACATAGTATAGTATTATAATTAATTCATTAGCCTTCAGATGATGGAGTCAGATGTGTCACTCTCTCTCCCCTTCGTCGGGGACGCCTTGCTTCCATACCACACGTGCCCACAGTGACACTGGCTGGAGAGTTCCTCCATCTTCAGACAAACAAGCCAGCAGGAATTCCTGCCCGTGGCTGAATGCCAGGATTGAACTCTTCCCTGGGCAGCATCTTCCATGAGCCACTAACTCAATGAGATGGCAGTTTCATTAGAGCTTTACAACGTTCATGGAGTATTAAATTACTTTCCTACACCCTGGTCCGGTTTTAAGGTTTGTTTAATCATTTGTGTCTCTGTTTCTAAAGGGGATTTCAGTTTCCAAAGGGGCCTGAATCCAGAAATGAAAATGGAGGGCACAATATATTGCTTCCTGAAAGATGACACAGGGCAGAGGGGAGAAGAGGAGGGCACAGAAGGAAAAAGGAGGATGGGGGAATGTGGGGAAAAATGTAATCTTAAGATTCAGGCTAATTGAACATCCCACCAGGAGAAGATGGATGATCCTGCTGGGCAATTAGCAGACTAAGCAATATCAATAAATGAGTCTGTTTTAGGAGACCTTCAAGAGAGAGAAAATGACTCACATAAAGGAGCTGAGGAGAAGAGCTCTGCAGAGTGATGTGGGCGGGAAATGAGATGCACAGAGCAGCCATTAAATCAAAATAGGTGGATCTGCAGCATAAGAGCTGAGTAAAAAGGAAGGTAATGCTTGACAGGCAGGGTGGCCCCTCTGAGCTTCCCAAGAATGGAATTCAGGAGGGCTTAACCTTCAGGGAGATGAAGAGTTTCCAACAAGCTGCAACACAGTGGTAACAGTGGGTTCAGAGCAATGTGGGTCACTTTTCCAAGCAGTTCTTCCAGGAACATTTATGCCTGGCTGGAAAAACTGCCCCATCCTACAGGAATCATGGAATGGGTGAGGTTGGATCAGCTGATCCCACCTCCCTGCTCCAGCAGGGCCATTCCAGGGCACAGGGCACAGGATTGTGTCCAGAGGGGTCTGGAATATCCCCAGTGAGGAGACTCCACACCCTCTCTGGACAATCTGTTCAGGGCTTGGTCACCACACAGGACAGAAGTTCTGCCTCCTGCCCAGGTGGAACCTCCTGGGCTCAGTCCCTGCCCGTTCCTCTGGTGCCATTGCTGGGCCCCACAGAACAGAGCCTGGGCCCTGCTCAGAGCCTTTCATTTGGATATTTATACACACTCATACTCTCAGTCCTGTCTCCTGGAACAGTTTTTCACCTGCCTTTTTTCCTTTTTTTTTTTCCCTTTCTTTAGAATCATGGGAGAGAGAACAGGATTTCACAGGGTCACCAAGCTCTAACTACTGCAGTCTCAGGAAACGTCGTACAATCCCAGTAAAAAAATCCATGGAACTCTACCTTAAAATCTGCTCAGATTATTGTCTCACTTCCCCTTTACTCTGACTGAACAGCTGTTGCAAGAATCTCTGTCCTTGAGGACTTCAGAATGCTTAACAAATTTCCAGCCTAGATATATTCCTTCTAGGTTATACCCATGTGTTCTTGTGCCAATTATTTCTTTCAGTTTAATTACTCTTCTCCCTTCCTGCTGTTTACTTAATTGCTTTTATCAGCTTGATTTAAGAGCTTGTTATGAAGTGGTTTTAACTGTCTTTTAGTTTGTTTCTAACTAGACTGTACAGTGCCTCAAGGGGTTTGGCAGGGGCTTTCTGTTGTCATAATTCTCTGATTATTCTTAATCCTGTGAGCCATTCCTCTATCAGGGATGACTTGGAAGTATTTAGAAACAGCACTGTCGTGGTGTCACCACATTACTAAACCAAGAATATTCAAAATCCCATCCCTCTGGCAGCTGTGAAAATTCAGAATGCACAGTTTGTATCAGGGTCTGTGGGGTCCCATGAAAATGGTGCTGTTACATTTTTCAGTTAAGAGTGACTGAACTGCTTCTTGACCCAAGAAATTATTGGACACTGTTCAAGTGACTAGGGATGTTATTCAAATATGTGCGGAATCTATGTAAAGTGTCAGCTTCCCACAGATGTGGTTGGAAATAGCAATTATTGATAATATTCCTGCCACTGTTTAAACCTTTCTGTAAATATGCATTTAGAGGGCAGTGTGTGTACAAGAATGCTCTGCTCCTTTCTTGCTCTGGTATCCTGGCATTTCTTCATCAAATGGGCTTTGTGCCAGGGGGTAAATACTGTCCCTTCTGTTAACTCCCATTTGAAGAGGTAATTCCTGCAGCTAGATGGTGATGACTATCTTTTGCACCACAACTGCCTAAACCACCAGCAGTCCATGGAGGGGTGAAAGCATCACACCAGTAATGTGTCAGCAGGTTTGGTATCTTGTGCTGAATTGTTGGAGCAGCTCCCCTCAGAGCAAATCCCTGGATGCCTCCCGTTTGCTAGGACCCCACAGCCCAGCTGTGGAAGCAGGGGAGAGAGTGCTGCAAGCTCTCCATGTACCTGCTTTGCCACTCCTGAGCCAGCAGACAGCATGTGCATTTGATTTATTTAATGAATGGGAGTCTAATTATAAAGCAGAGGAAATCACTGAAGCATAAATTTATGGGCTGCCTGAGCTCACCTCCCATGTAGGCAGAAATCAGTGGTGGGAGTTGATGTTAGCAGTTGTGAAGATGTCAGGGAAGAAGGTGGATACCTGCAGGCTTTCCCTGACACCTGGGTGGAGGGAAACAGGGATGCCACGCCAGCAACAGGAGAAACTCAGCTGGCAATGGCTTTCAAACATCTCCTTGAGTCCAGGATGTTATGACAAGAGAAATAGGGAGACTTGGATAAAAAGTCCAGCGTGTTCTGACAGCAGCCTGTCCCTCTGTTTGGATATAGCATGAAAAACTGAGTCATAAAGGGCTGCAGCTATACACTGCAACTTTGTGCCCATTTTTGGCTACGTCTTGAATTACAAAAAATTACAATGACTTCTTAGAAAGGAAATCCTTGCCTTTCTACTAATATGCTGTAATATTCCTGGAAGGGAGCCAATGTGTCAATTTAAGTACCCTCTCAAAGTGCTAGGGGCTGTGATATTTTCAAGTCCCAATGTCAGCTCGAGCCTCTCTGGAATGTGTGCCAAAGTCTTCCCACTGAGAAGAATGCCTCACATTAAGCGTGTCATCCCTGGGCTGGCCCTCAGCTCCTTCCCCAGCTCAGGAGTCTCAGCTTTAACCTTCATTCCTGTATCCCATTTCCCAGCCCCGTGGAAAAGAATGCCGTGGAGGACTCTCCCCTCACTCCCATCATCCCTTTACACATTAATGTGAAATGAAATGTTCTCATGGCTGGCTGTTGAACAACAGACAGCAATTCCTGTGTGGGGAATTTTAATGTCACATTTCTTTCCTAACCTGGATGCTGCTCAATGTGCTTGTCGCTGCAGCTTAGAATTTGTGCGTGTCTAAGGACCCAGCCCTGCAGAGGTGATCAAAAATTCAAAACCATCCAAATTTGAACCCAAATGATGGAAAACAGAAGTTTTGTCTGGGTAAAACATATTTCAGAAAGGCTTTCTGACAGGATATGTCTGTCCTCAAGAGCATCCCCAGACTTGTTCAGTAACATATTTAGAAATCCAGTTAACCACCATGCCCTTGCAGTTTAATGGAAATAAAAAGTACAGTCCATTTTAAGACTGATGAAAACTGAAACCCTTAGAAGAATATAATCAGATATGTTTTAAAATTAAGCCTAAATTTTTGTGAGGCCAAGCTCACAAATATTGATGATTTCTGAGTAGGACAGTAAGAAATTTAATCTGCTTTGTATGGGTTTTTAAAAACACTAAGATATTAATCTCCATCTTGACTTATTTGGGCCTCAAATAGTCTCCATTTTTTCTCAAAATGTTGGAGCCAAGGATTTGTTTGTGTTTGAGTATAAAATGAAGGAAGACACAAAATAAACCTCACTGCAGGCACAGAAAAAAACATTTGACACTCTTTCTGTAAAAAGGGGAATGGGAATTGCCCTTCCATTGTCATTACTGGCTCTGCTGATTTGCCTGGTTTCAGTTTCCTTGGCAAGCTGGGTATCTGTTATAGCAGGAAGATGAATTTAAGAATGTCTTAATTCACAATTAATCTATGTGACTTTCTAAAGTACAGGAGTGGGAAAAAAAATCAAACCAGTTTAAAGAATTAAAAGAAAATTGCTAAAAACAATAGACATGTAAAAAACAGGCATTTTAACTCAGTTTGCAATTTAAGGAGAAGGATTTTTAATATTTAATTTTTCTTTTACAAGGTCAGTAATTACAGAAGAGAAGAAAATCTTAATAACTTTTTATTTATCTAAATTTTTCTTTTTGAGATAGACTGCGTGAGGATATCACAGATTTGGACAAAAAAATATACAGGATATCACAACTTAGTAGCAATACACAGGAACCTCACACTGGTGTGCAAGTATCAGAACAAGTTGAAGTCTTCTACAAAAACAAGACTAAGACTCCCAGTTTGGAAAAAAAAAGTTTAGTAACCCATTTTCCCATGTTCTGAGGTCTGAAAGATGAGATGCACCATGGTAACATTGTGATATTTTACCCCATTCTTGGTCATCATTTTAGCATCATTCCAAATCACATTTGATATGTCTCACTCTTTGCTGGTTTGGACTTTTTGCTTTTGTTTTAGAAACATTTGCAGAAATAAAGGATTAAATATCCTTCAGCTCCCCTGGACATGTGAAATCCAGACAACTTGCTTTGAATTTTTCCATTTTTCTCATATTATTGAGTCCATAACTTTTTCTTTACAATTAACATGGAAATATCAGCTTTTCTCCATGTTTTTTATTTTGATTTAGTTTGGGAATTTTATTGTGAGATTTTTTTGGGGGGAGAGGGATTGGATTTTTCTTGTTTTGGTTTGTTTGATTTTATTCTCTTTTTTAGGTTTTTGGTTTTAATTAAGGTATACAGTAAGGGAGATCCTCTGTTAAGCTGCTGTAAATCAAGATAGTGTTAGGAATTTAAACAGAGTTAGGATCTAGACTTTAGGGACTGTGAATGTAGAGTAAATTAGCACAAATAGGTTTCTGCACTTGTTAACCACACAGATAAGAGAGTAATCAGAGAAGGAATATATATATATATAAAAAAGAAAGAATGCATAAATGCATAAATACTATTTAAATGTATTTTTTATGTTATAAATGTGGTTTTTAAAAAATAAATCTAATAAATCAAAGCACTATTAATCCCTTTGCATTTACAAATATGTGGATTTAGAGGTAATTAATATTTACATTTATTAATATTCATAGTTAATGCATTTACAGCAAAAATGTTCCTTATTTGCTGTTTTTTAGGAAAAAGAAGGCTTTAAGGATTGACTTTATAGCTGGGAGAAGGTAGGCAGAATAACACAGATCAAAATTTGGAAATCCACTTCTGCACGTCAGGTTGACCATGAATGACCTTGCAGTTCCTTTTGTTAAATTTTCCTTGGGCATAATTTGTGATAAAGGAATCAAACCTGAAGAAGCCTGTGCTGTCTTTTCTTACAGAGAAAATGGCTTCCCTAAAGGATGACTTGGCTTCTCCTTTTTCCTAAGAGAAAAAACTGCTGGGGACTCACCCTCAAACATAGAATTACTGGATCAGTGAGGTTGGGAAAGAATTCCAAGGTCATTGAGCCCAACCTGTGACTGATCCCCACTGTATCAACCAGACCATGACACTGAGTTGCCACATCCAGGCGTTCCTTGGACACCTCCAGGGATGGGGGCTCTACCACCTTCCTTCCAATGTTTATCAACCCTTCCTAGGAAGAAATTCTCCTCTGTGTCCAACCTGGACCTCGTCCAGTGCAGCTTAAGGCCATTTCTTCTTGTCATGTCAGAATGTCACAGTCTCAGGATTATGGCCACATAGACAAGGGGCTGGGACAGTCTTGACCTCTCTTTTGGCAAGTGAGGGGACCAAGTTGCTTGGAGCTTCCACAGAGAACCTCTGAGCCCATTTCCCACAGTTTGTTTTTTCCTACGCTGTCTTTAACCTTAGACACTTGTAGATATCTTGAAGAGTCCCTCCAAAGAGAGTTGAGCTCCCCTCTTGGCTGTGCTGGTGAAAATACAGACACTCCTTTGGAAGTAACCTGGGTTTTGATCTTTTATTGGCTTTGACTACTGCAGGAGGTGATCCTGCAGGATGCTGAGTCCTTCTGTTAAATCTGAAGTGTTTGGTTGTGATTTCACTACTGCAAACCCGTGGTTCAATAGGACGAGGGACCTTCCCACAGCCAGAGCAGCAGCTGAGTGAAGTGACCCCCACAGAGGACTGAAGTGACCCCCATGGAGGTCTGGGCCTGTGGTTTGTTTATGGAAAACCACTCCGGGGCCGGAGCAGTGATTACATGGAGTGCTCGCTGGCTCCTGCTCCATCCCTATGCCAGCAACAGCAGTGCAACGCTCCGAGTCAGACCTGCTCAGAGGGCAGCTGAGTCAATGGATGGGACTCCTGCCAGCTCCCAGCTAGCCAGAGGTGGTTTGTTCCTCTTTAATTCACTTGGACCACACTCATCTCCAATGCTGGGTGAAATTCAGAGGTGCTGCAGGAATGTTTTTAGAGCTTTGGCAGCAGCCCCAACAGCAGCAGAGACCAACCTCTTGGTGTTATCTCCTCCCTTTGTCCATCCCATGACACTTTCCAGCTTCTAATTTAGCCTTCCCATGGAATAATGTGCTGCAGATTTTTTAACTGCGTCTTTGCTTGTAAAATTGGAATGTTTGCATTTCCTCACCCACATTGATCAGTGAATTTAAGGCACAGGTAATGTGCAGGGAGGAGTCAAGAGTATAAACATTATAGGCAGAAGAAATAGTTAGATTGAAGTACAGTTACCTTTAATAACCCTGTATATATGTTATATACCTCAATATATATATTTGTTGTAATCTCAAGTGAGATGTATACATTTATAAGCTGCCTATGAGTACTCTCTATAAAAATCAGTGTTTTAAAATATATAAATACTTGTTGAGGACCAAACAGCTGCTAGTTTGTCATCACTGGAAGGCATGATAAAGAAATAGAAATAGAAATAGAAATAGAAATAATAGAAATAGAAATAGAAATAGAAATAGAAATAGAAATAGAAATAGAAATAGAAATAGAAATAGAAATAGAAATAGAAATAGACCTTTGAAAGTTGCCAAGTAGTTTTTTTAAGCTCACCTGCTCAGCACTAAAAGAAGACAAAAATCATGGGAGTACCAAGGAAAAGGAGTTCAGAGGTCAGCTGGAAAAACAAAGGTCCTCACCTGTAATAAATCAATACCCTTAAAATTGAATCCTCAGCTTCTTCAATTCTTACAATGGAATAATTTCTTTGTAAAAATTTTGATGTTGCATTTAGGGGGGGAAAAGCTTAGCCAGTTGTTTTTTCAGGGAACGCAAGCAAAAAGGTGCAAATTTTAATGCTATAAATTCTTGTAGCTACACTGAAGCAAAAGAAACAGCTGCTGTTGATCTAACACAGCTTAGCACTTTTCTAAAACTTCTTCTAATGCCTCCAAGCACTCTCTTGAGGTTTTGTCATTTTATTTTAATTAGAAGGGGGGAAAAACCTCTAGAAAGATAAAGGCAAAAGCTTCAAGGAATGGAATGCAAAGATCTGTGGGCTAAGGAAAAAAAAATCATCCAATTTTAAAGGAAAACACAAAAAGGCAAATAGTAAGATTCAAACTGTAAAGTTATTAATACTATTCAGAAATTGCAAAGCATTTTAAGTGTGAAACTCCCAAAATTTTGGAACTGCTGCTAAAATAGAATACAAATAAATTTATATGGAGAAATTAATCAGAAGTACTATTTGTAACATTTTAATAGAGTATTTGACTTTATGAAGTTGATACTAGTAAAATTTGCTTTACATTTGTTCAAAGAGACAAAACATTTCTCATTCATATAATGAGAAATTAGAGGCAGAAAATCAGCATTTGTTATGCTTTTAAGACTGTTCAGAACTGAACGGAGGTACAGTTTACCCCTCTGATATCTGTCATTTTTGCTGATCTCGGGGTTAAATATGATCAATGTGATCAGTATGGCCTGCATAGGAAGTTTGTATTGTGAAATAACCTGAACCACAATTCCCAGGAATACTGTAGATTAAAAGGGAGAAAGAGAGCTTGATTAATGAGAAACAAACCCAGAAGAGCAATTCTGCTTAAAATATGTTTAATGTTTTAATATAACGAATATATTTTTATTTATCTTGCTTTTTTATTTTAATTTATTTTATGTATTTTTTCCTTCCTCCAGCGAACAATCAAAAAAGCTTGGAGAAAACTCTTTTTATCCTTCCTGAAAAAAAATGTAGTGGTTTTCATTGACATTCAGACAAGTACTGCAAGGCAAGAATCCAATTTATGCTGCAGTTTCTTCTGAATCACTCTATTAATGAAGAGGAGGTAAAATATGAGCAAGAAATTGCATTGGGTTCATCAGTTTAATTGATTTGTTTTTCAGCTGGGTGTAAAGCAATTTTATTCTTAGTGGGTTTTAACTTTAGAGCACAAAGAGAGCTTCTGGACTGCATAAAATTTGACAAAGGGATCGATCATTTTACCTCTCTGCTGTTCACAGAGCAGTGAAAGGATCACTAAAACCTCCTTCATACTCACCAAGCCAGAAGACTCTCACAATAACATCTAGTGGAAGAAAAAGGCCTTTTTGCTCTGTGTCTTTCCTCCACTAACCCAGAGCAAAAGCACGGTATTTCCCAGCAGTGCAGGCTGTCACCAGTGAGGGAACAGTGTTTATCCACGTCCCTGGGAGCCGAAGCATGCTTTTCCACTCTTGTTATGTTAACCTCTGATACCAAATGTTAGTCTTGCCTACCCTGTATATGATATTGGCAGGCACAGCAGAGTAACAAAAAAAAAAAAACAACTATTTTGGCTCTTCACAGCAAAACAAGAAAGGACCATTTGTAGATCCCTTCAGTTGCTAAAATGTGATCTCTCAAGGTTTTCTGCTTGTGTTGTCTCAGTCATATCCATCCAGAATGAAGGAGCTCCAGTGCTTAATCCATGTTTGCAAAGTTGCAAAGTGGACTTTTAGCTTGAATCTTTTGGAGTGCCCAATGGTGTGGCTCTCCTTCAGGAGAAGTTATTACAAAATATTCACAATCAGATTTCCTGCATCATTTCCACTGCACCAAGCCAGAAGAAAGTCATGAAAAGGGTGCTAACATTTTCATACTGGGTAGAAATCTATTAATTAAAAATTTTTGCAATAAATACATAAATATAAGGCAAGTATTGTACTAGCAATGTTTTCTGGACTTTTAGCTTAAAATAGTGACTGAACGCTGGTTTAGTATCTGATCCAGATTAATCTAACTGATAACTTTTGAGGTTATAAGTGGACCTTAAAAATGGAACTCTTTGGAATACAAAAGCTGCAAAAAGAAAATAATCTTTTAAGTAGAAATTTCAGTACTAGAAACTTTTCCTTGTGGAAAATGTTACTGAAATATTTTTGTTTGCTTCTTTGTTTCACAGAAACAAAACTGTTGTAGGGTTTTTTGGTGGTTTTTTGTTTGTTTGTTTGGAGGTTTTTTGGTTGTTTTTTGGGACAGTGTGTTGGTGTTTTGGTTTTTATTTTTTTGTTAAAATACAGTTGCAAAACAAACATCTCACTTGAGATTTGGAAACATCCAGTACCAGCACCAAATGTTCGTGGTAATCTGGAAGCACTGGTAAAAGACTATGATTTCATGTCAGAGCTGACTCTCGGTGCATTTTTGAGTAGAGAGGATGACTCTTGAATTATAGCTTTTAGCAACTGGCCTGAGTAGGCTGCAGGGTAAATAATTGCAAAAGTGATTATGCCTCAGGCCATTGTAGAAGAGGTAAAACCATGCCTTATTACCTTCCTCTGCATGTTGAAATTATTTTATAGCCCCAGATTGCAAGAAGCGTTATCTTTGTTTCTCTAAATTCCTCTGACTGCAGCTATTTTTGTTCTTTTCAGTCCTACTTACTTTTCCAACCAGCTCTTCCATCCCTTCTTTGTCTTCTTGTCGGCCTCCCACTTCCTATATGCCACTACTCCCCTTTTTTTCCCCCACAAACCCCAGAACTGCTGTTATAAAAGGGTAGGTGGTGTGGTAAACCTTTAGCTGGGACCCCAGCCCTCGTATTATACATGCAAAGCCACAAGTGCAGAGCACAGGGAGGTGGAATTTTCTGGAAAAAGGGATCAGTGATAGTGGCCTGCACAGCAGCTAAAAGAATAGATTAGGCCTACAGAAAGAATCACTGAGGTTGGAAAAGACCTCCAAGGTCATCCAGTCCAGCCTGTGGCCAAAGCCCACTATGTCAACTGAACCAGAGTACTGAGTGCCACATCCGGGTTTTTCTTGGACACCTCTAGGGATGGGAACTCCATCCCTGGGAAGCCCATTCCACTGTTTTAGGAGCCCTTTCAGTGCATCCCACACAGCCATCCATGAGACTGACCCAAGCACCGATGGCTATCCAAGCTCCACAGCAATGTCTTGTGTATCTACTGCATTTAACCAGCAGCCCAAGTATAATCACGCAGCAATTTTGCATGTTCTTCATTTTATTGAGCTGATTCAGGATCTCATCCCTGGAAAAAACATGGTGGAGCATGGAATTTGCCTTAAAGAGCTGGAGACTGCAGCAGAACTGACATGTGGCATTTCTCTCAGTGCAAAGCAAGGCATGCTGCTTGGCCAGTTTTTCCCAAGTGAAACAATTCCCACTTGCTGTAGGTATCACATCACAGGACAAAAGCCTCTGTGTGGGGGGAGGACTTAAAACTGCATTGCATGCTAGGAAATTTGTAGATTCTAGCTGGGCATGTTTAGGGTTTTGTGATATTTTCTCACTTTGCTGGCTCAGTAGGACCCTCAGATCTGTCACCTGGTTAGATACAGTGCAGCATCCATTCTTTTTTGAGGCATTTCAAAAAATAGAAGTCACACATAAGAGAAAGGGAAATTTTCAAAAATTAAGGGAAGATACAGGGGAGGTATCAAGGTGCAATGAAGAAAGTGAACTAATCCCTGAGGATGTGGAGATTGGTACGGACTGATTTAAAGGAGTGATTATTTGTTTAACATTCTGGGCCTAGCTCAGTATCATCATATTTCCATAAAGAAATCAGAGTTTCCTGCAGTTTTGCTTTATTTGGGGTTGATGACAGCCAAAATATCTGTCTCTGTCAGCTAAGGTCTGACTGTAACACTGACTCTGCCTTGATGCAGGAATAATTTCTAATTTCAGAAGATGTAGCTGTGCAAATGAGTTTTATTCACTCTCAGGATAAAAATTTCATCTCATTCACTTCATAATGTTTAAGCAGAGACCATGATAATTAAGGGAAAGCCAAGATGCTTCCTTAGACTATAAACAGTGCCACAAAAACAGTCCATAATACCTTTAGATTCAACTCTTTACAGACATTTCAAGCAATTCTACAGCATAATGATGTCTTGCTTTATATCAAAGGCAGAGCTTTCAAGGACAGAGGCTGTGTTTAACAAACACTGCTGGCTGCTGAGACAAGCTATAGTGGGGAATTGCCTCCAGCAGGAGGCAATTCAGCCAGGGAAAAAGGCATCAAATTAACCGCTAAAGGAAAGATAAAAATCGAACCCAGCATGTGCACTGGAGAGAACATACATGCCATAACTTCATAACAGTCCTAAAGCCCCATAAATTTTCCTATTGTTGCTTGTGTGACCAAGCTTGTATGACTCATGGATTAGGCTGTGTCAGTCAGGGATGATTGTGTGACCATCCCCATTTTCCTGCAATAAACACTCTCTCTGTCCTCTGCTCAACGCGTGATTTCTTCATTCTCCTCCCTTGCAGGGCAGAAACCTCAGTTGCTATTCTGGTCCTTGATAAAGGAAAGGCTCAGCTGCAGAACTGGAATGAGACACAGGGCAGACAGCAAAGCATGTGAGTAGGAACCTTTTACACAACCGCAGGCGTGGGTTAAACGTTGATGAGATTTTGGAAGAGAGAGATTTGCCACACGCATGTAGCAGAAAAGAATTTGGCATGAGCCTCCTCAGAAGGGAAAAGAGTTCCTTATAAACTAAGAACTTAGCCTAATCTTAGCTCCAGACGTGGACAGCCTGAAGCACAACCAGCCCCAAGTGTCAGTAGTGCGATTCAATAAAAAGAACATGCTGGATTTTTCCATCCAGCCTCTTTTTTTACTGACTACTTCCATGATGAGAGATGGGGTCAAAAGCCATAAAGTCTTTGGACTAAAAAGAAATTTTAATTTTAAAAGGCCTCCATGCCTTTGCTTTTTTCCTTATCCCACTTGATTCCCAACAGGATGAATTTGTTTTTCCAAATAAAACTGGGGAAGAATGTAATGTGGGTGAAAGAACATTTGTCTCTTTACTTGGTTTAAAAAATGATATGCATTGCAATGAAAGAAAAAGATAATCTCTTTCTTTGAATCAATGTTAAGAAAAGGTTCTGAGCATGCAAAAGACTCCATTGCCTGCTCACACAGCTCCTAAGGAGTGGTTTTGACTCTGTTGTGCATCCTTGATCCCTTGATCCATGTGTTGTGCCGGATGCAGAGCATCAGCACATCCCTTGCCCATAGAAGGGAAGGAGCATCCCACTGGGGAATGAGGCTGGAATGATCCAGCTGCCAGGCCTGCCTGGAAGGTGCTGGGGACACTGTCATTTGAAAGAGTTCCAATTCAATCCAAGGACTGCCTAATTAGCTCACAGACAACCTCACTGAGCTTAAACTTAATACTATAGAAAGATGCTTAAACTTAATACTATAGAAAAATGTTTTACCTATAGGCCCTCAAAGAGTTACATGTGTGTACTAAGCTTGGGAAACGCCTTATTTAGGAAAAAAAGAGAAAAAAACACACAAAAAAAATTTAAAAATGTAGTCTAGGATGGACAGAGAGCACACTTTGGCCCGGAATTGTTTCAAACCCCCTGCCTGTACATCTGCATTGGCTCAAATGGGACTTTCAGTTTTTGGCTGCCTGAAAATTGATCCATTTGGCTGCCCTGCCCCTCCTCCAGTTGATGTGATTTCACACTAAGGTTTTAGGGAATTAAAATGTAGAAGCTCGGCGAAATGGGCATCAGCATCCATTAGATAAAAAGTTTAAATAAAAGCACTGAGAAATGTCCCATTGGCTTCAACAAGCTGACTTCTGGTGTTAAATACGCTTTGTCAGCTCTACTTTGAACCAAAACATTTCAATTCCAGCAGACAAAAAGAATGTTAACTAGATTAGTTTGTGCAAATTATCACTGCCCATTGTTACACCAACTTTTGTAGCTTCTTGCAAATGAATGAGCTTCTCTTTTCACACTCTTTCACTATTCAACCTTTCTTTGCTTTGCTTTGCTCTATTTTCTATTTCTTCTGGTAGTGACCATTGAGAAGAGCACCTGTATTTGAAACTAAGAGTAGGAATAAACACATGGGACAGGACACATTTCCTGGATGTGTGGTGTGGAACTGAGCTTTTCATTTCAGTGATGGGCAGCCTGCTTGGCTCTAACAGATGCCGGGCCAGCAGTGCTCTAAGCCCCTTCCATTTGGAAGTGCTTGACTTGTCTTCATTTTTATCTTTATTTTGAAAAACATAAATTTGTTGTCCTTTCTTTCATCCTCTTTCAACTTGCTCCAGCTATTACAGGTCCACTGCACCTGAAAGGTGCAGAAGCACCAGTCCAGGAGGGAAAACCAGTACTGTGGTGGTGACCTCCCTGTGGGAAAATTTCCCCATGATGAAGACATTAAGTGTCTCCAACCAAGCCATATGAATACCTAGTGGAAACTTCCTGAAGGCTTTCACTGGGAAGTTTTCTTCAAAAGCTATGCCAGCATCCTGAGTACAAGATGTTCCTGAACATATTTGCTTTCTGTGATGGTGTAAGTCATGTAGTCACAGCAGAGATGGAGGGCGAGGAAACACCTAGACCTCCCCTTGCCCTGGCAAGGGTCTATGGGTCTATCACAGCCTTGAGAGTCCTCACTGATTTCTTTACTCTGTTCGGGTTTTTCACCATATTTTCAACTACATGACACATTTAATAATTTCTTCTGTCATTTTCCAGGTCTTCTCTGACTTGAACATGGTCAGAACTGAGTCCCAGCGTCCCAGCCGACATCTTACCAAGCACTTTATGCATCTCCTTTTATGTCCCAGCGTGGAATTTATCTTATTCACAAAGAATGGTGCTGTGACTCCAAATCTCCTCTTCCTCCATCATTAAAAACTGCAGGCACCTTTTCCCAGTCCTAGCATAAGTAATGGAACCAAACCTCTTCATATGGTTTTAATTTGATTTTTTTTCCTCTGCATTTTTCTTACTGATAGTCATGCAAGTTCTCTTCTGCTAACTTGGAATAATAAAAACTGAGTAGGGGTTCAAAGTATGCTTATAATTACAAGGAATGTATTTTTTTCCCAAAAAATTGTCTATCATCAACTAATCTTGTTTCTGAATTATTCCTGCAACAAAGACCATCTCTGAAAAATAAAAGGCTAGCATCAGAAAAAGACAAATGTTAAGTAAATCCAAAATATGAGCTAAGCCGATAAGTGATGTAACACATTAGTACATTGGAGAGATTTGTAATCATCCATAACTGTACTGCCAAAACACAGCTACATATTGGAGAGTGTAAATCCCATTTTGTATATCACTTAATATATAGCTTTATTTTGATATAGGAGTACAGATCAATAAATTTCCTTTTAAATGAAAAATATTTGTAAAACAGTTAAAATTTTGGTATGAGTACTGCAATGCTGCATGTGTGTAAAATCTTTCATGCAAGAAAGTTATTGTAGTTGTACTTATAGGTGCATTTTAGTGCATCTGGATGTTATTTTAATTAATACTATTATTATAATCTCATTTAATCTCACTTTGCTAATTCTCTGCCAAGGAAAGAGGTTTGAAGGTGAACTGCATAAAAGCTGACTCTGTAAAATGTCTTTTTTTAGAAAAAGCTCTGAAGAATAATGGTTTTCAGGGTGTGCCCAGAATTTCTGCTTTTTTACGCGCATCATTCCCATCCTCCCTCCTGGCATGCCTACAGCTCTGGGTACAAATTTTACACTGTGGCATCTTTGATCTACTATGTTAATTGTTATGAGTTGTCCTAACTATTTTTAAGAAAGAGGGAAAGCTGCAGAAGAAAACTTTCCAAGAAATGTGTAACAAAAGTAAGCTTGAAGTTCTTTGTGAACCATGCTTGGAAATTCTTTCTAATACTTCTCGTTTGCCTAGCCTGGGTGCAAGTGAGGATGCCAGCGAGGTTTCAGAAATTTCTTCAGCTCTGAAATGGCACCATTGGTATTCTTCAAACAATATTTAAATGATGTTTAAATAAATCATTTCCATTCTTTCCACCACCATTTCCACCAAATAAAAAGATAGTTGGATTCCTTTTCACTTCCAACAAAACATTTGCAGCACATTTCAAGTATAAAAAAGAATTTCTAGAGATGTTGTCAGGCCCTTTATAAAATTCTGAAAATTAGAAAAAAAAGTGATTTTGGCATTTGAAAGGTGAACAGCCTCCTATACTGAAGATATCAGTTGGTCAAAATGCTCAGACCTAATCTTCTCCTCCCACTTCTTCTTCCTTGCCTTTACTTTAAACCCACCCTCTTAAAAAAAAAGAGGATCATATGGCCGGAACACATTTTTATCCCAGGTAAGAGCTTTTGTCAATGGATATTAAAACCAACCACCATGGGAACTGCTCAGACTTGCTGAGGCACATGTGGTGTCCCTACAGTCCCTACAGCCCCTTTTTTGGATCTGTTTGGGAATTCAACCACGAAGTGGTGCTGTTGCAAAAGCTACCATTATAGAACATGCTCCCTGCTTTTAGACTAACCCAAGGCATGCATTAAACCCAATAAAATGTTCATGCATTTGCATACTCACACGCATGTCTTCCCCATAAATATTCAATTTTTATCATCAAATGTAATCACAGTGGTATTTGCTAATATGTAGAGAAAAATGCATGCCTTCAAAGTATATAAAATATCACATGTTTTGAAGTCTGGTCAAGTGCCTAATTAATCAGATCAATGTCTTGTAATTATTCCAATTAAAATCCCCAGAATTCAAAGATTACTTTCTCCACCATGCTTTGAGCAATGTTTCAGATTCTTCAAGACAGAACAGGGACTTGTTCAAAGTAATATTTTACTTTTTTTTTTTACTTTTTTTTTCTTTTTTATTTTACTTTTTTATTTCCATGTCAGAACCTCAGATCCAAGGGCATCAGATCAAAGAAGGTGACCATTTGGGAGCTGCATTACTTCTTATTAAGAATTCAGAAATCTGCTTCAAGTGTGAAAGAAACCCATCTATGCTAAGGATTAGCATGAGGGAAACAACCACCCCACCCCCAGAAAAACAGCTGAAGAAGTAGAAATACCTAGAAAGAAGCAGCTTCAGAACAACAGAAACGTCGGTAGGGGAAAGGTTGGAAAACAGCAAGGACCAAACACGTCTCCATTTTCCCTGGCTGTGAAAACAGGCTGTCTACAATGCTTTTTGCAGTGCACACATATTTGGCAAGATTAAGGTGTCACATCTCAAATTACAAGGCGTCTGATTGCCCACAGACCCAGACACAGGGCAAAACCCCTCCACTTGTGCAAGCTCTGGGAAGTTTGCCTCCCATCAGAGGTAAGCAGCCCTTCTGCCCAGGTCATTTGCTTCTAGACTTCTTCTTTTGCTGCCTTTTTTTTTTTTTCTCTTTTTTTTCTTTTTTTTTTTTTCCCTATTGCAAATGTGAAGTTCCCGGGCTAGGGCTGCTTTCAGAGGCTTAACCCTTTGCCTACCTTCAGAGGAACGTTCATTCACCAGCCACAGGACAGTTTTCTATTCCTAGCACTGTTTGTCCACTTTAGGAGATTAAAAGCTGAGTCACATTTTAGGCATTTCTCAGATGTGAAGGCAGTGCTTGGGCTGGGTGGGTTATGCACAGGATTTAATTCGAGTTCCCTCATCTTAGCTGAAAAAGCTCTAAATCAGATGGAAACAGCATTCAGGAACAGGGTGAGACAAAAACCATTGGAACTAGAGATATACAAGTTTGAGGAGGTTTGGTTTTTTTGTTTGTTGGTTTATTTGGTGGTTTTTTTTTAATTTGTATTTTTTGGGGGGTTTTTTTGTTTGTTTGTTTCTTTCTTTCTTTCTTTTTTTGGTTGGGTTTTTTTTAAATTGGCAGAGCAGAAAGTTTTAGTATATATTTCTTAGGAGGAGGTGGTGGAAGATGACTTTTGTTCTCCATCTGGGCAAGAAAGGCAGAACTTTGAGACAGACACAAATTGTGGAATCCCCTCAACAGGACCATTTAAATTGCAGAATCCCCTAAATGGGATCATTTTATGCTTGAAAAAATCCAGAGAAAGGACAATTGCAACTAACGACACTATCTGTATTTCAATCTATGGTGGTAAATATTTCAATAAAACTGTGACAACTTTCCAGGTAGATTAAAATGTCTTGAAGGAGATGGTACAGAGCTTTGACAGTAGGAGAGGGCTAATTATCTTTAAACAGGGAAGGGAAAGAAAAAAATTCATGGTTAAACAGGAACAGAAAAAACTTATTGAGCTAGCAAAAGTATTCTTTAAGGAAACAATCTGATGACCCTCATGATTTAAAGTGTCACCTCGTATCTTATATGACCACGTTCTAATGGTTATGACTTGCTCAATTAAGCTCAAATCAAACAGAAAAGAAAGATGACTTAAGCATGTAAATTTAGAGGGAGACTTAGAGGCATGCAGCTAAATTTATCAGCCATCTCTGTGAGCAATCTCTAAATAAAAAGTTTGGGAACCAGTCGCTGCTGGTTGCTGATGAACTTCCCATGTTTTTGGCATTTGCCATCCTTAATGGACGAATCTGCAAGTCAAAAGAGGAGGAACTGTACACAAATCCATCCTAAGGTCTGTTCTTAACAGTGAGTGTTTCTCCCAGCACTTATTTTTGTGTCATGGCAGGTGACTTCCTTGACAGAAATACTGACTGAAGAAATAAATTTGTCAAAGATTTGCAAATAACTGGAAAAAAAAATTAAAAGAGAATTCAGAGCAGGGGAGAGGGGGCTTATGGCACTGTAGCTCTGTGTCTCTATTTCACCTGCTTGACATGTCCTACAGTGACTTGTGAGCATGGGTAGGAATAGCAGCACATGCTGGCAGCGTGAGCAAAGTGTGTGCATGCGTGTGCATGTGGGAGACAGAGGCAGCGTGGGGGACAGAGGGGTGGGAAGGGGGGAGTGTATGGACCATTAAAGCGCAAACACAGAGACATTCCTGCAATAAAATACTCATCTGCTGAGAATCGCAGTCTGGAAGGGATGGTGGTGATTTAACAAAAGAATTATCTAAAATATTCCCTGGTGCTAATACTGTTCTTAATAATATGAAGTGGTTTTGCCAGGAAGAGGAATAAAATTATCAATTGGATTTAAGGGAAAAAAAAAAAAAGAAAAATAGGCACAGGATGTTTTTTTTAGAGCACATGGGGGGAAAAGGACCTTTACGACAATTTTGCCATTTTCAAAAAAATGCCTCATTGTCTCAATTTCCCCATCCAGGCAAGGTTGTTGTAAATGGTAGGTAGGGAAAGCAGAGTGTGGCAATAAAGGGGTTAATCCACGAAGCACAGAGCCATCTGGCTGAGCTGGTTTGTTATAATCGAGCAGATTATGTTCACAGGACTCAGAGTTTAAGGCTCCTCTCCCATAGAGCAACTCTCCACAACCCAAGCAGACCAACTTTGGGACTTTGAATGAACATATTTACATCCACCTTTCTCTTCATGTCGACTTTTCTGGAAACATTCACACGGATGCCATGGTTACTCCTACCACGGTAAGGGAAATTTGACGTTTTCTAATAGGGTCCTAAGAGGGCGGGGAGGGGAGGGGGGGAGAGGGGTCCTTTAAAGGAGTATAATGGGGAGGAGGTGGGGGTCTTGTAAGCAGGAGATGTGTCCCGAATGTTGCCTTTCCCATTGTGCCTCCTCCTTCCCTCACCCCTACTTGCCCTATAGTTTTCTTCAGTCCTGAGGTTCCCCTCTCCTCCCGCTCCTCACGCTGTTGTTCGGGTCCCTGGAAAGAAAGTGGTGGAGGAGAAATGCGAGGTGCTACAGGAAATCTGATTTAAGAGGCAAAAGCAAAGGACACTTTGGTTTTGTCTTAAGAGGGAAACCAGCAAGTTCAGATATAACAAAAGGGGTTGAAAATCTTGACTGTGGATTGCAAGAACCAGCCTCAGCACACGTAGCATGCTCGCCCTCCGGCAAAGTTAGAGCCCGTGACAAGCAAAGCCAAAGTTCCCAATTTCTAGACCTCGCCTGCCACAGGTAACCAGCTTCACTGGAGCTTTCATACTTTGTGTGTATGCCAGACACTGGACACCCTCTTCATGAATTAATCCTCATTCTCCTCAAACCCAAACATAAAATTCTGTGGGAAGGGCTGGAGATGAAGATTCCCTGCACATCTGTGTCTAGGTGAGAAAGATACACTCACTCTGTGCTGGAATGGCAGGGAAACTATTCTTACATTGCAGATCCCAGCGTTTGGTGAGTACCTTCTAGGAATGCAGTAGACAACTAATCAACAGAGATGGACATCTAGAGAGCAAAATAGAAAGCTGTTTCTCATCTAAACAGCTGAAATGCAGTTTAAAGCGTCAGTTACTGGCAAGTCCTTATGGAGACACCAAACTGCTCTTAGCCAAGAGGGGAAAAAGTCCTTGAATGGTTTAGATAGTTTTCTGATCAGTTCTTAATCCTTCATTAAAATAAACGGGAAAGCTATATAAAAGCTATAACTATAAATATGCAGTATCTGGAGAGATGGATATTTTGGATTGAATAGGGCTGCTATGTGCACATTCTCTGGTTCCTATATTGCAAAACCAGTTATTTAGAGATGACTCTGTGTGTGTATGTGTGTGTGTGTGTGTGTGTGTGTGTGTGAGGGGGGTTACTTCTCCCCCTCCCCCCTTTTTAAATAGACAGGAATGTGTGTTATATGGTCCAGAAGATTGTTTTGAGCTACAATCTTTCAGAAAACGCTCTTTGCTCTCAGGCTTGTGTGATTTGTTGCATGAGGAGTGCAAATGGTATGTAAAGTTTTGCCTTTGCATTTGTGCCTTCAGGAAAATATCCAGACAAGTAGGAGAGGCACTTTCAGGCAGAGAAATACCTGATGAAATACTGTGCAAGCTTGAAAGTAGAGAAGTGGCAGAAGAAGCACCTATAAATGGGATGCAAGGAAAAGGAAAATCTAATAGTAACAAAAAAGAAAAAGAAAGAAAAAAAAGAAAGAAAGAAAGAAAAAAAAAAGCCTTGCCAGACAAAAGCAGCAGAGAATGGAAGAGTTCAGCATGGTCCCAGCTGCTGGCACTAAAAGACTGGTCTGAGATACATGTGTAAATAGCAGGGACTCTGTGTGTAAGCATGGTGGGGGGACAAAATCCAGGCATGATTGCAGGTGGAGCCAAAATATGGGGAGAAGTGGAGGTACCAGCAGAGCCAGTAGGGGAGTGCTTTGTGTACATGTTGAAATATACAGAACACGTAGGTTTAAGGGGTTTTGTTTGTATTGTTCTGCTGTGGGTTGGAGTGTTTTTCTCTTCAGGGAACAAAAAATGAAATGGTGCATAGAAAGGTATTTAAAAACTGGAGGAAACGTGTAATACAGCAGAAATAAAGGGCTACACATTCTGTTGTGCGCTGGGGAAATAATGGCAGGTGAGATATGCAAAGGTGGTCAGCTTGAAAGGGAAACTGCTGCACATCAACTGGAAAAAGAGGATCCTTGTGGGTGGCAGAAAGGTTAGGAGCTCATAAGAGGAAGTAACACGAGAGAGATGGGAAAAGGTACAGGCTGGAGGCTGGGTGAGGTTATGAAAGGGACATACAAGGGTGGTAGGGTCTGCAAGGGGGAGGTTGAGTATGGAGTGGGAGTGGAGGGAGAAAGGTGAAAGCACAAAGGATGTTTGGAGGAGGAGTTAAAATGTGAAGTATTAGCTATTTGGAGAAAGGTATGGAAAATAATCTGCTATATGAAGCTTGTGGGGGGCGTCAAAAGGAGACACCTTTGATTCTGTCAAGAAATAGATATGGGGATGTATTTACAAGGAAGGTATCAGAGTATGAAAGGCAAGGCTTGCATGGTGATGGAAACATGTGCCGAGAACAGGAACACAGAGGGGAAAATTAGCTGGATGGAGATAGGGTGTGATGAGGGGATGAGGGAAAAAGGGTCCTGTAAGTATGTGAAGGGGTAACTAATTAGAGATATTTCAGAGCAGGCTGGAAGTCTGCCTTGCCTGCCTCCAAGGGAAAAAGCCACGGGGAAATGGTGGGAGGAAAGTCAAAAGAGTGGAAGTCACAGGGTGAACTGCAGCAAGGATATAAAGCCATGGCAGGTGTTGAGGAGCGTGAGAATGAGGAAAAATTAAGGAGTGTAGGAGGCATGAATGAGGATTAAATGAAGGGCTATGTTCTCTGTAATGCCTAGGAAAGAGGTGCTTTAGAGGAGATACAGGGGTGAGAGCAGAGAGCGAAGGAAAATTTGGGGGTGTGTTTCTTAGAAGGCAAAGAGAGGGAGTGGTGCAAAGGTGCAGTGGATTGCTCAGCAGAAATGGGGATGCCTCTTTGCTGGGGAGTAGGAGCAACACAGGGAAAGAACAGGCAGTAAGTTACAGGGGAAGCAGTTTGGGCAAGGAACAGCAAGCAAGGAATAGTGGGAAGACTGTGGGAGGAGGAGAACATACACAAACAAAAAGGAGCGATTTTCTGTTGCAACAGACGTAACAAATGTGTTTATATTCTGTGGTAGGTACTGGCTGAGTAAAACAGCAAGAGGGAATGGAACAAATGTGCTGGTGGAGAAATGGCTAAAGATATAAAGGGGTGGGAGGAGAAGGAATGAGAGGAAAAACTACCTGGAGGGCCGTATAAGCCACATGGCTGTGCTGAGGTCAAAAGTAAAGTGTGAAGTGTGTGGGGAGGCGAGTGGAGTTGGGAGCTGCAGGGCATGAGGTGGAAGTGGATGGGAAGGACAGTTCCTGTTATGAGGGGTGAGGAGCTCAGCGTGGGTTGACACACAGCAGTGTGAGTGAGGAAGGGACCTGTCAGGCTGTGCCTGCTTGCAAGGGCTGTGCAAGGGAAGGTGAAGGGAGGGAAAAGTTGTGTCTGATAAGGGAGATTTGTGTACACAGCATGCTCAAAAGAAATGAGGGAAGTACAGGTGAGGATTGCAGACCTGGGTGTGGGGTCTGGGAGAAGGAAAACCACTTATGGGGGAAGAAAGAGTGATGAGGAGTGAGAAAAAGTTTATGAAGGCTTAAGGCATCTCTCGTTATCTGCCTCTTGCTGCGAGGGAGGTTAAGTGTGCAAGGAGCCCTAGGTTCATGCAGTGCACCAGGAGAGCAGATTGGGAGTTCAGTGCAGGGGCACAGGTAAATCCATACAGACCTTGGTGACAGGCACATGGATATATGGAATGTGCAAGGGACAGGGGTGAATATGTTCAGTGGGTGCTGTGCTTATGAGACTGGCAGAGTTGTAGGTGATGAGCACAATCCAGGAAGAAGCTGAAACCCCTGAGGGGTGTGTAAGAGCCCTGGGTTGCTGTAAGGGATGAAGGCCAATGAAGCCCCAAAGAGCCACCCAGGAGGCCGTGCTGATGGGCAGGGTGGCTACCAGAGGCTGAGTGGAGCATCACGTGTCCACTGCGTTCATGGCACGGCTCTCCATGTCGAAATCACTTATGTAAGGCCAGCACCAGGGGTGAGTTTTGTGAGTGCTAGGGAAGCAATGTTTGCATTGAGAAGGAGGGTAGGAAAGGATGACTAACCAGGAAAATGGTTTGGTGCGTGGGTAGCGATAGGACCTGACGTGCTCGAGATGTACTTGCCTTCTGCATGATTTGCACAGCAGGCAGGCTTGCTTCTAGAGGTTTTTTGCAGACTTTTTATGAAGAATGCTGAATAATCCTCAGAGAATCCCAATAGATTTAACTACGATATTTAAACCAATTTCATTCAGAAGCATACCAAAGCACCTTATTTTCACACGTTAAAACCTGTGAATACTGCTGCTCGCACAAAGGGCAGAGAGGTTTCTCTGGGACAAGTTAACAGGGCTCTTGGATGAGCAACCATTGGGCTGAAGCGCACAGAAGGACTACAGATGTCAGTCAAAGGAAAGAGGAAAATACTGGCTTTCTCCATGGCTTGAAGCAGTGCTGGAGCAATGTGCAGCTGGTTGAGGGTTGAAAACATAGGGTACATCTTGGATGTCAGAGAGAAACACTAGGAACTTATTTCCCTTCAAAACAATTGCATTTATTTATATTATATTTGCATTATATTATTAGACAACAGCTGTTCTTCAAATGTGGTCCAAAAACACCTTCAAATTGTGTGGCTCACCTAGGACTTTGGGTTTTTCTACACAGAGCAGGAAAGTGCTTGTTTCCACCCATAGCTGGTGTAGCTGGTGAGAAAATTGTGAGTAATCCTGTGGAACTGGCACTGGAAGAAGTCAGTCTGATCACACAGAACCTCTAAACTTAACGGTTGAAGCCTCTGAGGCCAGACCTTAAATAAGATCAGTCCCATGGACCATGGTTTGTAGATCCCTTTTTTGTTCATTGCAAGGACAAATTCCTGCTAAAATAAAGTTAGCAGCCTGTGAAATTATAAGCAATTAGTGTTCATGCAGCCATAGGTTGTGTTGGGAACCCATTGTCCCATATTTTACGCTGGTTTCCCACTGCAGAGTCCAGCTCAAGCTCTCCAGCAGGATAATTTTTCTTGGCAGTTCTTGCAGCTGGTTGCAGTCTGCAGGAAGGACCTTTCTTCCCTGCTGGGAGTGAACTTCCCACCACGGCAGGCTGTGGGTGGAGGGGGTGGTGAAGCAGTTGTCCATGAGGGGGAGATGCAGTCTCAGACGCTGGATTCAGATGGGCTGATACCACACACCACAGCCCACTCAGCCCTCTGCCACGAATGTTCCCCTGACCTCTGACCACTCTGCTCGCTCCACTAGGAAAATAAAAATCAAATAGTGGCATCAACCTGTCAGCTGGCTGAAAAAAGAGAAAGGAATCAATGGGTTGTTGCAGGAAAGGGAACAAAGAATGAGGGAACGAGCTGTGCTCAGTGTGGAGAACGTGGGGCATTTGTGCCTGCCTGCATCCTTTGCAGCCATGACACAGCCAGAGAAATCAGCTTGTAAGGGGCTGGAACATCTGGGTGTCCACGCAGATGTTTGCCTTGCCATGTGTGTGTGTCTCCTGGTGGTGTCCAGGAGCAGCCAGTGGGAAGGGCTTGTGCAGGGGGATGGCAGCTGTTGCTGTGTGGGAGACTCCTCGTGCATCTGTCAGTGAGGGATGCGGGGATCAGTCGCTTTGGGAGGGGACAGATGGGATGTGCGTGTCAAGAGAGAAGTGCTAAGGGTGGATATGGAGTAGTTTCAAGGTTGTGAAATGAGTGCTAGGAGCAACATCCACAGATATGCTCCTGATTGTATCACAAGCCTTAAGTCCATAGGGGAAGGGGAGTCCTCTACAGGAAACCTCAAGGGAGACTGCACTTCCCAAGGAACTGAAAAAACCTCACTCAAGCATGCTCAGTTCAGAGTCTCCTTCTCTCCTTCACACAGTACAGGCAAGCTGGGAAAGGTGGCCCTTTCCTTCAGGGCAGCAAGCACTTAAAAGGTCACAGCAGGACCATCTACTCCTCCCTCTCTGTTCTTTCCCTGCCTCCATCTCCTCTCCACCTCTTCACACACACGAGGAAGGGTCTTTCCCAGCTTGGCTTCTGGGTCTGTGTGTGGAGCTCCCACCTGAGGGAACGCGTGATGGAGCTGCCGCGTAGGGGAAGGCAGTGTGTCTGTGCGTGTCGAAACTGAGCGTGCTGGTTGTCATCTCAGGCCCAGAGAAGGAGCCTGGTTGGTGGCTGCATTTCAAGGCACATGGGAAGGATGACAGGCTGTTCCACATTTCCATCAGGCAGAGCAGGAGTCCCTGCTTGTGTAGCCGTGAAAATGCATTCTGCAGAGCAAAGTCCACTTATCTCTTAAATAATTTATCTGTGTTATCTGTTAAAAAAACTCCAGAGGAAAACACTCTGGAAGGATTGCAACCCACAGGGTAGGATTTGCAGCAACTCCTCCAACATTTCCAATGTGCATGTTGCCATAATGGAACCACAGCAATAAACGTGCTTCTTCTCAATTGCTCTTTCAGACCTTCCAGCAATAAATTCCTTGATATAGATTTTAATTTTACATGTTTAATCTTACAACAGCTGAGTTAGCATGCGAGAATATAGTTCATTCAAAAATATATATTTCTAGGCATGGCCTTACAAAAAAATTCAACCACTTTTTGCCAAAAGTCTGAATCTATACAGTCAGAGGTAACTCGCAGGGAACTGTAGAGCTGCAGAAGGAAGAAGTATTTTGTATCTACAAGAATTCAGGTTGTGAGTGTGAAATTTAAGCCCAACCACTTCTTTTGAAAAGCTCTGTGGTTAGACAAGTTTGAATACAGCATCCTCTCCGGTGGATTCTGCCTCACCCAGGAGATAGACACAGTTGCAAGACAAAATCAGCTTCTGTCCCCTCCAGAGATGGGATTTGGGCAGTATTTGGTTTCTGCACCAAACCAAGATGAGATATTTTGGCCTTTAGGTGCCAAATATAGACCTCATAAATCTGATGGAGACCAAACCACAGAAGTTGTTAAGAGATAGACATAATTTCATGTGCTATGGGGCCTTTCCTTCATTTGTACATTTAAAAGTTAAAAAATATTTACCTAATTCAGTGTTTTCAGCTCCTGTGAGAGGTAAAACTATATCCTCCACTCATTTCTCAAACAATTTGCACAGTCAGATTTTACATGACTGGCTTTCCAAATGGATGTTGCAGATAACTCCATAACATTAAAAAAATCTTCCTGAAAAGGTGCTTTTTCTTTGCTGTTTATCCGTATTTGCCTGTTGTCCCACTTAGATCCCCCAACATCTTGACCAACTTTCCTTCTTTGTTACTGTTTGCTAAAGATATCCCTCATATATTTGATTTAAGCTGTCCTTTGTTTAAGCTCATTCTTTTCTTACAGGCTTAATATGATTTTTTTTCCTCTAAGCATATCCTTCAATTTCTTAATTATGTTTTTTCAGTTTTCTGACTTCCCTCAATTTCATCCAAAACTTTGTGGCACTAAGGCATCCAAAAATAAAAGTGATGTTCCAAAACCAGGAGCCCTCTTTCCTCTATTTGCCTGCCTTCCGTAATCACACTGACTTTTTGCACTCACTATTTTTCTCTTTTGTGTCTCCCTTCTACTGCAAAATAACTTCTATCTAATAAATCCAGCATTAATTCCTTGTTTAAATCATGACTAGCTAATTTTCAGTATTGTACCTTTCCAACTTTCTCCCTAACATTTAATTCCGTTGCTCTGAATTTATTTTTCCTAGACATATTATCTTAGGCCTTTCTCCTCTGAATCTGTTATTTTCTGCATTTTTCTAACAAACCTCTGTCCTTCTATGTAGCACTTTCTTCTGTCCTTTCCATCCTTTCTATCCATTTGCAGCCCCTTCCTTTTCCCATTTCATGTTTCTTCAGCTCTACTCTTTAACACTTTCAGACTGAGATGA
This sequence comes from Fringilla coelebs, assembly GCF_963513975.1. NCBI lineage: Eukaryota > Metazoa > Chordata > Aves > Passeriformes > Fringillidae > Fringilla > Fringilla coelebs. Next base: position 55,167,151 of record NC_140033.1, on the reverse strand, counting down.
TTTTTGAGGTCCCTTCCAGCCCAAACCATTCTATGTTTCTATGATTTTTACAGAGTAAAACTCTTTATGAGACAGATGAAACCATCTCATCATACAGGGACACCTTCAGGAAATATTACCTCAATATGTCTTTCTTCCTAGATGTGCCCCAGATGTAACTAGAACAAAGTATTAATTTATTTATACAAAATGTATACAAAATGTATGCATTAATTAATCTGGGCAGAGACCTTTTTTTCTGCTCAGAGAAAATGTCTGTGTTTAAACTGCCTTTCTGTGTTCCTGTGCTGTTCAAACTGCCTTTTAGTCTTTAACTCAGGAAATAAGTTTTGTTTTCCTGTTGAAAGACAAACCATCACAAGCTCTGAGAAAATAGAAACAATCTAAGTACTACTGCAAGATGAGTTTGGGGAGTTGTTGTTGTTGTTGTTGTTGTTTTACTAAAACAAAATGAAAATAAACAAAAGCTTCATGGAGTTAAATGTTACCCTGAGAAGCTAAAGCTGCTTTTCACATCTGCTAGAACAGGGAGTGGTCTCCCTTGGAAAAGTTTGAGTTTTGGGGAAACAGAAGTGGTTTAAAGTCCAGTGATTTTTTTTTCCTGTCTTTCTTCTAGTAGGAAATCTTCCTGTCAATTTTTTTTCCCCAGAGGTTCTCATTTTCCTCATTCCTCTGAAATAAAAGCTGATTAAGTTTCAGCATCATCTGTTTTTTGAACAAACATTATCAAATCCTATTGATTTAGTTGTCCTTTGGTGAGTTCATTTTTTTTACCTCAATCTTTCTTTGCACCTCTGGTTCAGACTGTGCCTTTCCTGACTCTGGTTTGACACCAGCACTTCCACTGACTCCAATGCATTTCTGATTAACACAGGATCAGGGCAAACATGGAAACCCACCTGACTGCAGGTCAAATTATGCTCTCAGTTGCACCCAGGCAATCCTACTAATATTTGTGAGGCTGTTACTTTGAATTTTTGTCTTGGGGTTTATTTTGGGGGATTTTTTTAAACCACGAATGCACATCCAAAGCATTTTAAGCATTTTAGTATGTTGAGCCGAAGAATTCAGAGAAGGGGAGAGAATATGCTTATATTTGATAAGTGGTATTTTGACTGGAAAAATTGCAACAAATACCTTTTTTTTGGTTGGAATTTGTCAGTTCCTCAGAGACCAAGCATTCCCCACTTGTTCTAATAAATTTAAATTAAGTGGTATTTTGATTGGAAAAATTGCTACAAATACCTTTTTTTTTTTCGGTTGGAATTTGTCAGTTCCTCAGAGACCAAGCATTCCCCACTTGTTCTAATAAATCTCAACTAAGTCTCTGTGGACACCAAAGTTTAAAAACCTTTCAGGCTTCTCCCTTGCTCAAAACCCTGTGTCCTTGTTGACTCACCCACCAGCCATCCATAGACCAGGGAATTGGTGCTTGGAGCTACAAGGACAAAGCCAGTGAAGCACATTAACCTAGGGAAAACAAGGGCATGATGCTTCTGCCTCACAGGGGACTCTTGGGCTCAGGAGTCAAAGAGAAATTCCTCAGCCCTGGAGAATTAAACCCAACAAAATCCATCTCTAGTAGAGTCTAATATCTCCTAATACGGTCTGTCTCTCTAAGATCTCAGCCAGCCAGATAGAATATTCTTCAAAGTGCTGTCATGTCTAATTTTAAATTCATCAAGTGACTGGGCTTCCACCACTCCACTTAAAATTTTCATACCATCCCCCATCCAGCTTGAGTGCCATTCATTACTACAGGATTGAGTGCTTTCCCATGGACAAGTTGTTAGCAACAACACAGTCCTGGGTGGCAGTAGGACAGCTGGCAAGAGACCATTTTAGACCAGTGGTTTGGTTTCAATTTTATTTTTTCTTTAGTTAAATTCTAGCGGTTACCTTTGTGTGATGGCATTCCTTGAGGAAAAAGTGAAAATAAAATGTGTCATTGTTGCAAGTAACAGAAATATTTTAAATAAATGGCCAGTTCTTGGAGAACTTTCTCAAAAGAAAGGTTGCCCTGGTGAGGCCACACCTGAGTCCTGGGCCCAGTTTTGGGGCCCACTCTACAAGAAAGGCACGGAGGGGCTGGAGCGTGTCCAGAGAAGGGAACGGAGCTGGGGAAGGGGCTGGAGCAGCAGGAGGGGCTGAGGGAGCTGGGGGGGCTCAGCCTGGAGAAAAGGAGGCTCAGGGGGAACCTTCTGGCTCTGCACAACTCCCTGACAGGAGGGACAGCTGGGGGGGCAGGCTCTGCTCCCAGGGAACAGGGACAGGATGAGAGGAAATGGCCTCAAGCTGTGCTGGGGAGGGCCAGGTTGGACATCAGGAGGAATTTCTTCATGGAAAGGTGCTCAGGCATTGGAAGGGGCTGCCCAGACAGGTGGTGAATCCCCATCCCTGCAGGTCTCCAAGGGACTATTGGAGCTGTCACTTGATGCTCTGTGCTGGGTGACAAGGCGGTGTTTGGTCACAGGCTGGACTCAGTGATCTGGGAGGTTTTCTCCAACCTCAATAATTCTGTGGTTCTGTGAAAAGCTCAGTACCATCTCCTCCAGATCATGGGTGTGTCTGTAGCCTGGCAGCAACCCGGACAGTGTTCCAGGAGGTAACTGCAGACAAATTACCAGGCCTGCACCTTCCCTCTTGGAGAGTCTCCAGATTCTCCAATCTATTAGCAGGATAACCAACGCCAGGATAACCAACCTTATTTCTACTTCGATGGTAGTGCAAAGCTCTCCAGGGACACCCAAAGACTCCCTGCAGGCTGCTGTTAAGATCCCACTGTGTAAAGCAGCTCGGATGGAGCAGCAGTGACAGCAGTGTATGAGCCAGCACCCTGCAGGGTGAGCACAAAGGACAGTCTCTTGCTCTGCCAGGTCAGTGTAAACACCCTGAGGCTCCTCTCAGGTACCCAGACTGCTTGGTGAGGCACACGAACCAAGCTACAGCCTTTTCCCAGCTGCTTTTAGGGCAACATGATCCTTTAGGATGACTGGAATCAGAAATATTCCTGGTCCTCTACAGGAATCACAGAATGGTTTGCCTTGGAAGGGACCTTAAAAATCATCCAGTTCCAACCCCCTGCCATGGGCAGAGACATCTTCCACTAGCCCAGCTTGCTCCAAGTCCCCTCCAACCTGGCCTTGGGCACTTCCAGGGATGGGACAGCCACAGCTTCTCTGGGCACCCTGTGCCAGGGCCTCACCACCCTCACAGGGAAGAATTCTTCCTCATACCTAACCTAAATTTCCCTTTTCAGTTTGAAGTCATTCTCCCTTGCGCTGTCACTACAGCTCCTGATGAAAAGTCCCCCTCCAGCTTCCCTGTATCCCCTTCAGATACTGGAAGGTTCTGTGAGGTCTCCACACCCTTCCCCTCCCCAGGCTGAACAGACCCAGCTTTCCCAGCCTGTCTCCGTAGGCAAAGTGCTCAAGTCCTCTTATCAACTTTTTGCCTCCTCTAGACTTGCTCCAACAGTTCCCTGTCCTTCTTCTGTTGGGGGCACCAGAACTGGTTGCAATATTCCAGGTGGGGTCTCACCAGAGCACATGGGCACCACAACCTTGCTTCAGCCAAGTCCATAAATTCAATTATTTTCTTTTTTTTTTCATAAACATTCTAAATATTTATGGCAATTTAGGGAGCTTTGTTTATTCCAACTGCTTTCTGAATTTTCTCCTGATAAACTGGGTTTTTTTGAGCAATACATGGAAACTTATAGACTACAAACCAGCATCTAAAATTATTTTCTGGTTACCTGGCAGATTACCATTGGTGGATTTCATTATGGGTTTTTTCCATCTTTTCCCATCAATAAGCTTTTATTTTCCTCTTGCTGAATATTCCTGAACAGCCAGTTGCTAACTCTGGAGATAACTAACTTAACAGAGTTAAGTTCTGACCCCACTTACATGGAAGAAGCCTAATGTGTGCCCAGGGAATAAGTTCATCTTGACGCAGTGAAAATTTAGACCAGAGTCAAGACCTGAGAACTCAACAGAGAAACTATTGCCAATAGCCAAGGAAATGAGAGTGGTTCTGTCCGCAAAAAAAAATTTAAAAAAGTTTTCTTAATGCAGAAACAGTTTTCCAAATGTGAACTAGCAAAGCTTTCTCCTAAATTCTTCTCTGACCTGTCAAAAATTATCTAATCACAGCCTGATACTGTTCTTGCTTGTTTGTTTTCTTCCTTGCTTGTTTTCTCCTCTCTTTTTACAAGAAGGTGTTGGTGTGGTGAGTCCAGCTCTCTCAATTTTTCCATCCATTAAATTCTCATCCAGATGAATTATGTCAGACCAAATCTGAAAAATGAAACCCAGCGTCCTACCTTTGATCTGAGGCAAATAATCATAGGTGCCATTGCCAGCCTTCCTCAGGAATGTGGTCCAGAGCAAAGGACTTGAAAAGAACCTCAAAGGTACTTCTAAAAGCCATAAAATGTTTTAGCAATTTTGGGTTTTCCTCGCTTTTCCTTACTGAAAAGGAACAGATGGGAACAGAAGTAAATCTGCCATCTGGAAAGACTGAAGGATCAGTATGAAAAGAGCCAGGTGTCAAGTTTGTTCATCACCAGCCCAGTTTTGTCAATTATCAACATCAAAACCTTGTTTCAACAAAGGCTGAATTACACTAAGGATAAATTATTTTTCAAAGCCATTTTTTCTGTATCTTTTTGTCACCTAATTGTTCAGCTATCTTGAAAATTCCAGTTCTGAACAGAAAAAGGAAAGAGATTAATTTGAAGTTTTACTTCTTATGCCACAGGAAATTGTCTGCCTTGGTCTTTCCTACCTTCCAATGAACACTGTAGTCTGGATTCCACTTAAAGTCCATTAACTCTGTCAAAACCTTTTAACACTATGCTAAATTGAATTTATATATAGGTTATTTGGACCTTGTTCTTATAACAGTTTGAAATGGAAATGTAGCACCTTTGGATGGGAAATCAGAAGCAGAAAAATAATTTTAGTAATTCGGTCTCTGGAGAGTGTCTGAATCACAGACTTTTTTGCTTTAAATATTGGAAATTATGTGTGTAAATATAATTTTTATATATATACATAAATGTGTATCTATATATTCGCACTAACTGTATGCAGAACAAGACTGAAGATGCCTTGCTCTTTATTTGAGTAGATTTTCTTTTTTTAATTATGTTTTATTTACATTTCATTTATGAGAGTTCACAGCACCTTTGGTTTTAATCTTATTATTAAGTGGCTATTCCTGCTTTGGGCTTTATATTGAGGAATGTTTGAGCAAATAATTTCCCATCTGCATACCAAGGAGACTGATAATACAGTATCCAAAAAATACACATAGGGAACCTGGAGTGATAGGACAAGGGAAATGGCTTCACACTGAAAAAGAAAATGTAGGTTAGATATGAGGAAGAAATTGTTCCCTGTGAGGGTGCTGAGGCCCTGGCGCAGGTTGCCCAGAGAAGCTGTGGCTGCCCCATCCCTGGCAGTGTTCCAGGCCAGATTGGATGGGGCTCTGAGCGAGCTGGGCTAGTGGAAGGGGTCCCTGCCCATGGCAGGGGCACTGGAATGAGATCATATTCAAGGTCCCTTCCAATCCAAATCATTCTGTGGTTCTATGACTCTCATATGTATAAATACAAGAGTTCCAATCAATATTTCTTTTGTTCAGACAGGCTCACAGACTGAGTTTCTTGGTAAATACTCTCAGCCTTCTTTTGCCATCTTTTGCAGAATTTTGCTTCTTTTTTGCAAAACAAATCTCTCCAAAAGCTGGAGCTGCATAAACTGGTACTGTTTTTCCACCCATAAGACAATCCTTGATGCTTCCTTTACAAGTTGTCTCAGATTGCCTTTTGTAAAATTTTGCCTGTAGTCTTCAATTATCTCCCGTGTCTGCATATTCCTATGGGTTTGTGGTTTGGTAACCTTGTCAGCTGTGATTGTCTTCTGGTTTTCCTCCAAAACATGCAATTTGTTTTGCTTGTGCTGTGCAACCTGGAAATTTTCCCTTTTTTTTCCTCTCTAAACATAAATCAGGAGTTTGTAGTACTCTTTTTTTCCCCTTCAGTTTGATGTCTCTGTACCCCAGGTCATCTGAGTAGATGACATCCACAAGCTCCTCTAAAATTTCCTGAAAAAGATTCAAATATGTTGTGTAAAAAAAGGTTTCTCCCAAATTTTTTTCGTCTTTATATAATGCTGATACCTTTCAAAATTTCTTTACCACTGTCTTTCTCTTCTTCTCCTGATACCATGATACCTTTCAAAATTTCTTTACCACTGTCTTTCTCTTCTTCTCCTGATACCATGATACCTTTCAAAATTTCTTTACCACTGTCTTTCTCTTCTTCTCCTGATACCATGATACCTTTCAAAATTTCTTTACCACTGTCTTTCTCTTCTTCTCCTGATACCATGATAATGAAATAAATCTATGACCTCTGACCGAGCCCCCAAAACAAAAAAGACACAGTTATTGCTGCTTATGTAATTTTTCAATGCATTTTCCTTATTTTTGTTATAAGGCAAATTCTTGTCCCTTCTGTTTGACTTAAGGAAATGTTGGGCTCTTTGAGGATCTTTGGCATCTCTATTTTCTCTTCATCGTCTTTCTTCTCTTCATGCTTTACTTATGATCTTCTTTTGCTGATTTTTCTCCCTCTGCAATGCACCCTGCCTTGGTTAGACAGAACTACGATTAAAAAAAAATAATTAAGGGAAAAGGCATCCCTGTGTTCCTCTTTCAAAAAGACTGAAAGTGAAACCATCCTTAATGGTTAAAATCAAGGTTGGATTTTTTTTCAAAGTTCTTTTGAGGCAGAAAAAAATAAATTCTTTATCAGACTTCTGCACTGCATCTCCATCTACTTAGTCAGATGATGATTTAACAGTTTTTTTTACTTGCCTTCCCATTTCATGAAAGACTTTTAGTACCTCTGACCCTTGCTATGTTCTCTCCTAGATGTTTGTACAGATTTAGTACAATGGCTGTGTCTTCACCTCAGAATTCCTTCTTCGCAATCAAAACTGTGTCAACAGTTCAATTTCTTCAACTTGCTTCTTTTGCTCTTGACAATATCTAATTTCCTTGCAATTAAGGTTTTTCTTCATGTAAAAAATAATTATTAAAAACCCCACAACAAGGAAGAAGCCTCAAACTTTAATTGACAGCCTAAAATGTGAATTTAAAGCAAGTTAAAGGAAGGGAACTTAAAGATCATCCAGTTCCAACCCCCTGCCATGGGCAGGGACACCTTCCACTAGCCCAGCTTGCTCAGGCCCCCATCCAGCCTGGCCTTGGGACAGCCGCAACTTCTCTGGGAACCCTGTGCCGGGGACTCACCACCCTCATAGGGAACAATTTATTCCTGATATCCAATCTAAACCTGCTCTCTGTCAGTGTGAAGCCATTTCCCTTGTCCTGTCACTCCAGGCCCTTGTCAAGAGTCTCTCTCCATCTTTCTGGTAGGCTCCTGCAGGTCCTGGAAGGCCACAATGAAGTCACTTCTCCTTTCCAGGCTGAACTACCCCCAGTTCTAAAGCAATAACCACATGGCTACAGAATATTTCTGTTCCAACAAATATTTTCATATCTATTTTGTTATCATACCTAGTTTGTAACATTTATTTAGAAGTAACTGGGAGCCAGACCAGACTGTCTCTATGACAGGGAATTCTGGAAGAGCGGACACATCTTATTTCTTTAAATGTTTGTGTCTTCTGATTGCCCTGAAATAAATGAAAGACAACTTTCCTTTCTAGTTCAGAAGGAAGATCAATCTGTTGTCCAGTTTAATTTTATTTATTGCATGTTACAGTGAGGGAAACACTTTTTCACCGTGTAAACCTGTGATCTTCAGTGCTGACAGCCCAGTTTGTATAGTCCTTCTACTCAGTGCCTCTGTAAACCCATCAAACCCAAAGGTTTATAGTGAGGCCTTGATACTGGAAAAGAAATGCAATTATCTGAGTTGCTGATCAGTTCAGCTGTTTCAGAGGGATCAGCAGTCCCTCAGAGTTAAAATCATGCTATTGGAGAAGAGTGGGGCCAAAGCTTCCAGGCTCTTTCACCCACAACAAGCTGGAACTTGCACTTGCTTTATGTGTGTAAATTCCTTTCCTCAGCTGGTTGTAGAAGGGTGTGCATCTGAAAAATGCAGCCCTTCTCACTGGTCATGGCTATGTGGGTCTTTTTTCCACCCCCAAAAACTGTCCTGCCTTTTTATCGAGTGAGAATCTTCAAGTCATGCACAGAAGATAGCAGGTGACTGACAGCTAGAGCTCACCACAGAAAAATCCCTTAAAATTCTTTAAAAATAATTGGACCAGCTTTACCATGTGTGTTTGAATTGCCAGGTTGTACTAGGAGCTGCTCACCAGGATATATGTTTTCATTTTGAACCCTTGCTCTGCAAACATCTTGGGGTGGGAATTTGTCGGGCAGTGGTCTGCCCATGTCACAATGAAATCACACCCAAACCAGTTTGAATGAATGCTCTAAGGAAAATTCCTTGAGCTGTAATTAGTAATGCATTGCTAGAACCCAGGTACTGCATATTTAAATACTCCTCCACTGGCTCTTATTAGTAACACATTGCTAAACCCCAGCACAGCCCTCTGACATCCATTCAGTTGTTTATTCATTCATTCATTAATTCCCTTTTTCTTCTGTTTTGGGGAGCAAGTAGATTTCTTTATGTTTTTCCATTTATATACTCAGCTCTTGGGGTATAAGCTGATTTCCTCAGATGAACAGAACATTTCTGAGAGATTTCAGTTGAAACAAACTTCATTTTTCATGGATCAGGTGCAAAGTGATGTTTTGGCCTCTGTCTCCAAAGCACCATAATATAAATTTTGTTAACACATTGATACAAACTACCTTTCTATTTACACATAAATTTCTTTTATGTTGACCTATGGAGTTTCAGCTTATAGCTGATGCATCTGCTTTAAAAAAAAAAATTAAGTACGGTTTGAGATAATAGAAACATTTTTTCTTTAACAGAAAAAAAAATAAAATAATTTTGCTAGTGGTCAGTCCCCATTTTTGGTTTGCTTTCCATAATCACTCCTTCAAGCTCATGAAGGAATGAGGAAGAATTTTAGGGGAATTTTGGACTTTGATCTGAGGGTGGTTATTGCAAATTTGTAAAAATAAGTATGGGGACTTCTTGGAAGTGGAGGGACTTAGAGAGGATGGAACAGACCCATTCCACCCTTTTAGCAGTACAGCCTGACATTTTGGAATATCCAGCCAAGCAAGGAATAAGGTGATCAGGACCAAGCACCAAAAGAGGCTCGTGGCAAAACTGTTTCCTTTTCTAAGAGGGGACCCTGCAGATCTTTGAGGATGCAGGAATCTTTGCTGGCAGCAGCTAGCGGGAGCTCAAAGAAGACGGAAAGGAAGATGAAGGGCTGTGAAAACCGGCTCCAAAGTGTCTTGCTGTGACTCTGACCAAGTGCTTACAACAAACTGTCCAGGAGTAAGTTCCAGCTCAAAAAACCAGTCCCTTTGTGGAGGTTATTTGGCATGTCTGCCTGAATAACAAACACACTGGGGTGGTGGCAGGGCTGTCATAATTCACTTGAAACTAGTTCTCAAAGCTTAATTTCACCCTTACAGAGACCCAGCTTCGAGCTCTTCTTCCTCTTAGGGCCTATTTTTCCAAAAGCTCAGCCTTAGTCCAGCCTACTCCCCAGTCTTGTAACAGAGTGAGCATCAGACAGAAGGAAAAAGGGGAATTCGCTGAATATTTTAATATCTTTGACATATTCATTCAGTTCCCCTCACCTTAATGCTCTGCATTGATGTACTGATATCTGGGCCATGTGTGGTGGTGCCAGCAGTTTCCAAATTTGTGCAAATACCCATGAAACATGACTTGTTATGCGTAGCTTGGCACTTCAGTGTGGAGAGTCTGCCAAAAGGAGACAGGAGCCTCATCAGAAAGAGACAGGAAATTCTCGAACAAATTTGGAAGTTGACTTTTGAGTTAGGAGTGTTGACAGGTGCAGATCCCTCTGTCTGGCAATTATCAATTCTTCTTCTCCTAAATACAGGGAAAATCCAACTACCTCGAATTTTGACTGAGGAGGAGGTGTGTCCAAGACCTGCTCCTCCAGAGCCATTCTATTTTTGCAGTTCTGATTCTGACCTCAGTCCAAAAGTGCAAGGGTCACATTTCCCTGCTCCAGAGATCTCAGAGCAGTTTCTGTTGTTATTAAAGATTTCCACCCAAACATGGTAGAAGTTTCTAAGCATGTCTGACAAAACTATGTCATTTTCAAAATGTGAATACAACATTTAATCTGGGTTTAGAACCTTGCCTAGGAAATGTGAGAGGTGCTTCTGCAAGTCAGTAGGTTGATTCCCTGTCAGGTGTGTGTGGATTTTTTTTCTTTTTCTCAGCCATACATCACTTGGCTCTGCCAAATACCTGCATAGCTGTGATCAGCTCTATCCAGGAGGACGTTCAGGTCTTTGTTTTAGTGTCTTGTAGTTCTGCTTCAGCCCCAGACAATGTATTCAGACAGTGGTAGGGGTAGGACTGGACACAAGGTAAATGACAAATTCTCTTGAAGTGGAAAACTTGCTTGATTTTCCGCTAAATTATTCTGTCCCTATTGGCAGTTTGCTATTTCCACAGACTTGGCTCATAAATATTGGATGTCTGCCTAGATGGGAAATTGCATTTCCATTTTCAACACCTGCTATGTGCTAGACTTCTATGAGAGCGCTTAGCTGATACTCTACAAAGAGGGGGAGCTTACAGTTAGTGTTTTTACCTGTGAGTACTTTTAAAATGTGCTGAATTCTCACCCCAGTTTTACTTTTCCAAGGCAACTCCAGTTTCCTACGAATTTTGAAGAATTGGTGAGATTCTTACCAGATTTTTTGCTGTTCTTACACCAACATATGCCATGCAGACATAGAAGATTCCATGCTCTTCCTTTATAAACCTAGGCTTGGGTATTCCTGGCTGGTATCTCCCTCCACACGCAGCTTTCACAGTGTGTTTGTTAAGGAGTATTTAGGCGGAGGCAATGTTTGCATTTCATGGCGCTGTATGTATAGAGGCCACAGAGAATTCAGCAGCTCCACTGAGGTGTTATGTAAACAGAGGATATTTATGATAATCATAATTATACACGGTTGCATAGAATTATTCATGGAAGCTCAGAAACTATAGTTGCATATTTTGTTTACCAGATCTCAATAACTATTTTAGTAAGACAGGCTCAGGGCTAAATGCATTACCTGACAGGCAGGCAAACCTGGATTTCTGCCCATACACAGCACGGGTACAGAATCAGTGTCATATTCTGGATTTTTCTTACACAATGGACAATAAATAAGCAAAAGAAGAAAAAAGTTTAGGAAAAAACTTAAGCCAGTTGTTTTGGTGGTAGGTTTTGGGGATTTTTTAAGATCTGTTATCTTTTGCTGTCCAGTGAGTTTGCAAAGACAATGAATTCAGAAATAGGCATAAACACAAAACTTGAAATAACACATCACAGTGTTTTGTCATTATTGACCATAAATTTGCAAGTACATTTTTGTACATGAAGCACACCTCCCTCTCCTCTGGCAGCAGCCCTGGGAATCTCATAGAGTAAAAGATTCGGTCAAGAAAATCACACAGAATCATAAATTAAAATAAAGAGATCACCATTTTCTTATTCAAAAACTCTTCCCTGGAAATAAATGTCTGTTTATGCTGTCCTCAGCAGCCTCTAGTGATGAAAACTGCATGTATTCTAAGCAACCTGTTGCTGTTAGAAGGACACCCTCTGCCTCCCTGGTTTTTCAGCCAAGCAGTTCTTATCTTGCTGCACTGTTAGGTTAAGAGGGACAAAAATCTGTTCTGGCCACTTGAGCTCAAGGGGCTTTGGCTCATATCTTAATTTTCTCCTCATAAAACCATCACTTAGAAAACGAGGTACAAGTGCAGGTCTCATTCTGTAGCAAGGCTATATTAGTAAGAGGATTTTTCTGGAAAATTAAGACATGTTTGCTGAACAGGTCATTGATGTTTTCCTGAATCTTAGGATCTCTTACTTTCAGTTGCACCATTCAACTTTGTCCTCAGGTTGAAGCATGTGTGGTCCCTCTCCATTTTTTTTCATTTTTAGTAGTGCTGGAACCAACAGCACCATGCAAAGCCTCATCTGCTGCTTCTTACAACTGCATCGTGTAGGCAAGGTTCCTCCTCCATCTGGTACAACCATGAGAAATAGAAGGATAGAGTTCAAATGACTGATGAGCAAAGTGGCAGGAGATTCCTTCACTTAATGCATTTGTTGTTACAGCCTTCAAGTATGGGTTTAGCTTACAGCTGGTGTAAGAATAAAGATGAAAATGCAATTTCCTGCCTCTCAGACTGAGTGAAATACACCTGGGAGTGAACAGGAATAGAGTCCCTGAAATGGAGGCTGGGTGTCACATGAGTTTTGCTGCTTTTCATAGGAGCACGTTTATCTGCTGTGTTCTTTCCTCTGGGCTCTGCTAAAGGTTATCACTACCCTAGCTTTTATGCTAGTTTCAGACATTTATGCATTAATCAGCAGAGATATGGCACTGAACCTTTCCTTGAAATGTCTGCATATTTACTGTCTTGCATGACATATATATATATCATTACTGGATGTTGATAAGAACAAACAAGAAGGAAATATTTAACAAACAAGCACTATACTTAGCATGTGATTTATAGGCTTAAAATGGAGTCCATATGCTAGTGGTGGGAGCCTTGTAAGCTGCATGTGCAACATTGTGCTCTGCATCAGCACTTAAAAATGAAAAATTAAACATCGGCTCCATTTACTTGGGCTACAATGAATATCTTCAGTGCTTTATGAATTACTGAGGTGTGCTTACGTGCCAAACTAAAAGCAAACTAAAAAAAAAAAAAAAAAACAAAGAACCAAAGACCTACAAGAAAACTCCTTTCTCCACTTGACAAGACTTTTTGAGTCAGAGATCAACATGTGCTTAAGCCATTACAGTCTGGATAAGGCACAACAGAGCATTGCAGAGTACATGAAAACAAATTAATTCACTAGGAAAGTCCTTTGCAAGTCACTCCTGGAAGGCAAAGAAAGTGATCTCCATGTTCAGCCCTCTCCAAAATAATCACCCAGCATCATTTCAGAAGGTTAAGTGGTGTCAGAAGCAAGTGGAATCAATGGAAAAACTTTCCAGTGTCAGACTTTCATCTGTGACAGCTCAGACTGGGTATTTAACACATGATAGGACTGAAGGAGAGGAGTGGAGAGTTTTCATTCAAAAGGAAAGCACAGAGAGAACCTGCCTTCAGAGAAAGCAAAAAGTACTATTTCTTTTCTGACCAGTCTGAAAGCAAAGACACTAGAACGCTATACATCAATCCAGATGAAGTTAGTGAAAAGATTCCCAAGTATTTTTGTGGATTTTAGGGTTATACTGAACTTTTGATGTTTACTGGACAGACTGCTGGCATGTGGGTTGGAGGGATCAGGTCTTATTCCAGAAATTAGGCAAACAGTTGATCACAGACCTAGGGGTTCATGTCAAAAACACAGGTCATGTCCAAAAAAATAGGTAGGCTTTTGGGATGCTGACAATTTCCTTGCTCTCTCCCCTTTCCAAGGCCTGAGAACTGGCAGGAAGGCTCAAAGCAAGGTAAAATGTTGAGGCAGATAGGAATCAAGAACAAGCTATGCTGGCTAGTGCTGGGGGAGGCAAGAAGCATTGCTGAGATGGAATGTTTATAGAAAAAATCCCACAGCTCATATTCGTATTATACATTTATAAATTCCTGGAACTCAATTTTATAGGGTTTTTGATTAATGGCTGTGCTGCAGTTCATCTCCAAACCTATTGAACTTACTGTACTGGAACTGAGCAAAACATGCACATGCCAAATATGAGCACTACTACTGGACTGTGATTTAAAGATGGTTATTTGCTCAAAGGCATTGCTGAGGCGGCTCTGCTTATTGTACACATAGAGATCAAAGTCAAAGCAGGGCCTCTCAGCAGCCTTCTTAAAACCAGTCAGGGATGTGCTTGTCTCAGATAGCTCTACAGCAGAAGAGCTGAAGAATAATGAAAAGTGCTTGTGATTTCCCCAACACCTTTACAGCAAAGCAGGTGCGGAGCTTGTTGATGCATGGGTTACACATTAATCAGCAGATTTATCTCTGCTGATTAATGCAGAGCTTGTTGATATATGGATGGATTTTTCTAATTATATATTTATGTCACTTCCATCACAGCATCTTCCAGGAGCATGGCCAAGTGCTTCATTTCCTTGTGCTGGTCATGCATGCCAAGTGTTCCCACAGTGTGGTATTGGACACTAGTGCTGTTTCTCCCACACTTCAAAGAAGACATCTGTGGTTATGACTGGCAAATGCCAACTTAATTATTGATCATCATGGTAATGTACTCAAACCAGTCTCGTTCTGCTGAGGTGGGAGTCACTTCATTAAATACTTATGGCTATTAGGGTTTGTGAGGTGAAATGGGATGCCTCTAATTTCTTGGTGTGCCAACTGGAGTCAAATGAAGGCGATGTGAAAAAACAACAACAACAACAAAAAAAAACCCACCCAAAACTATGTGGGAAACCTGAAGATTTGCCAGAGAAATTTCTACAGACCGTACCATGGCCTGTGGTCTTCCCAGACAGTTCAGCTTTCAACTGCAAGGTGGCATCACCTTAGAAGGTGAAATATCCATTTAATCCCAGAGCTGGGATCTGGGAACAGAATCTTTGGCATATTTCACCCAGCCTCCTGCAATCACTTCTAGCAGGAAACAAAACAAATGATTGATAATCACTGTTGATAATGAAAATCTTTAGAAATACAACATACCCTTTGAAAACATAGGATCCAGGCAATTAAATCTGTTCCACCTCTCTTCTTTCTGAATGTAGAATAAGTTTGAAGCTCCATGTCTCTTCTTCAATGCACTGTATAACAACAACAACAAAAAGGAGCCCACTCACCCCTACACACAGAGTAAATCCTGGAAAACTGAATTTTCAGGTAAAACTAATACTGGAAAATTGTTTCTAAGGAAGAGTTTCTGCTCTGGGATTTGGCTTTGTGTTTATAAAAACAAGAAACAGTTGCAATGATGCTGGCTTACTAAACAGTCCCAGACCAAAGATAATATTAGGAGGTATAAAGTTGTGGAAATTAATTTAATTACACTTATGCAGTGTAATGGGCTTAATATGAAGACAAGCTTAGTCTGGTTTTAATGAAAATGTCACTAGTTTTTATGACTGCTTGAATTTGGATGAATGTTCTTTATTGTTAAATATAAGTATTATATATAAGTAATTAGAATTACCTATGTATAATACTCATATTTAACAATAAAGGCAGAATTACATCCTTTTTTTTTTTTATTGGGTTCCTTCATTACTCATCCTCAATTAGCTTCATTTTTTCTTAGCTCTTCTTATTTTCTTCAAGCTTTGCAAAGCATAGTGGTCGATTCCTTACTCAGGGCAGTATTTTGAAAGATAAAATGTGTGGAGCAACTCACGTGTTTCCTTTTAAAGAAAACTTTAATTCATGTCTGTTGAAGTCCTTGCTTCCAGATGGTTCAAATATAAAGTAGCATTTTTCTTGCCGTGCCACACTGTGATGGTTCAGTCATAACCGGGGGCTGTCAAACAAATGGGACCCTGATCTGTTATTTCAGAAGTCCCTGCTGCACAATTTAAGGGTGCCAAGTGGGTCAGCCACCAGTCAGACACTGCAGCAGACAGTCAAGCTCCAATAGGAGCGATAGACAGACATAAAGTTGCCATTTTCATGGGAGAATTCTGGTTAAAAAAAATATAAAAAATTACGATCCGAGTACATTAACCCTGGAAGAAAAAAAAAAGAGGTGATTTAAAGAGGAAAGGAAAAGGTGTTGAAAGTGTGTTCATATATCTACAGATTGTCAAGATTTTGGATTCATACACATTCCCAGGCTTTCAAAGCAGGAATGACTTGAGGTTGCATATTTGAAAGTGCCAGATGTTAGTGTTTAGCCTGAGGAGGCAGAAGACCATTCACACTGGACAGTTCATGTTCACAAACTGGTGATCTCCGCCACCTTGGATGCAAAAGGTGGAGGAGGCACAAGTAATCTCATTCCCCACCTCCCAGAATTTAGGTGTCCTTGACACAACGTTGAGTTGAATGATGTGAAGAGATGAGAGCCCCCCTGCTTGGTCTCACTGTGGGTTTGGTGGGTTTGGGAGATAAATTCCAGTCTCTAGTATCTTAACATTTGGTATTACTGAAAACATGAAGGATTAGGGAATACCAGAGGGATTATGTATTTTCGTCCTGACTCATTAAGTAACTCTGAGTAAGCATTCCCAAAGGGTTCCCAAGTGTTTCTCACAGCTTTATCAGTCCAATTCCATCTCTCCAAAAGGAGACAGACAGACAGACTCCCACTAACTTCTTGTGGAGCTGGACTGGTCCTGAAATGTGCTGCATGCAGGATAGACAGCTGTTTGCTTAGAAGCATGAAAATAGCTAAAATTATATTGAGAAAGTGCGTGGAGGTTCATTAATTGGAATTATTTTTATTTGAGTAGTATTCATTTGATGGTTCATGTTTCTGGCTGTCAGATTACAAACCAATGATGAGTAGAAAAGTCATAAAAGATTGAGAAAAACACAGGGTTCCAGGCTCTGATTATGTCACGCAACCTGTGTGACAGGAGAACAAGGATTTTCTGCTTTCAGGATCAGTGAAACTATGACTACTTAACAGTATTCATACTCATAATTTACTTTTTCTATGTCCGTTTTTAGGGTGATAAGTTTTTTTTTTCACTGACATACTTTAGGAACAAGTCTGAGTTATTGTGAAAATGGGAGGAGAGGACTTGCTGAAACATTGCAGTGATTCCATCCCTAACCAAGGGACATATTTCTTTGCAGAACAAAATTATCAGCAAAAGGTAATTCTACATAGACTGCGTGTGCTAAACCCCTTAGTGTTCCAATTTATCTCTGTAGGGAATAAAAAACCGGATTCTCTTCTTTATCAATCCCACATTCCAGGGAAGCTGCGTCTTTGACACACTAAATAGGAGCAGGACTTTTCCAGCTGGTAGATGCAGTCATCCCATTAATTTTCCTCAAATACTTATCCTGTCTTAAAATGTTGAACCATTTTCTAAAGCCATCAAAGGATGGGGGCTTTAAAGTCATTGTCACTTCCCAGAGTGTTATAGAGTTCTTTGGTTATTCATCCTCAAAGCTGCAAAGGCAGCAAAACATCTTTGTCAACTGAGGAGGTGAGCACTTTTGTCAGAGTTCAGAAATCCTTCCCATCATACTGGTTTTCCCCCTTTTTTTCTGGAGGGGATGATTCACTGAAAGGAACTAAACAAATTTATGTTCTTTCTTGAACTAAGATCTCATCTGAGCCATCACTGTGAGGTTTTACAGGTGGGAGGGGCAGATCCATAAGAAAACTTCACTTCATTACTGTGGTCACCGCAAACGTGTTCACGCTGATAACAGAGGGAGTCAGCACACAAGGTTTCTTTGGTTACGCATGGCCATGTAAACACTTCCAGGGAGTTAAGAGGGTCACTTTCTTTTTTAACTGAAATTGCTTCTGCGTGGCCTTATGTAAAAACAAATAAGGAACTGGAATCAGAAATTAGTGTCTGGATAAATTTTATTAGCAAATCAGTATTATGGTTTACATAGACAAGCCAAAATATGTGAATGCCAGATTAGATAGGGCTCGGACAAACCTGGGATGCTGGAAGGTATCCCTGCCCATGGCAGGAGGTTAGAAGGAGATGATCTTAAGGTGCCTTCCATCCCAGGAAGTTCTGTGGTTCTGTGATACCATGATCTACTAAAACATTGACAAAACCCACTGTTGTAATCCTCCTGGAGGTGAAGGCTGAGTGGGTGCACACCTTTCTCAAGCTCTGTTCAAGCTACCCACAGACCGCTGATCACTGTCTGCATCAATCATGAGTCTCCCAGGTCTGTGTCTCACCACTTGCAGCTATGTTCATGCAAACCTTTATTACAGATATTCTGCAGCTAGGTAAATAGTGGCCAGCAAAAACCTAGTTTTCTCTAGTTTTTGTTTTTAGTTGTTGTGACACAGATGAGTGAAATGTGCAGTTGGGACAAATATCTGAATACATTTTTGCCCATACTTGAATATATCAAGGGAATCTTGGATACAGAGCTATCTTCATCTCCCACAGCAGCTCCCACCACAAAGATAACGTCTCCATTTCTAGAGTAATTACAATATCTCAGTAGTATCACTGGGATTAAGTACTTTCATTCCCATTTCAAAGGTAGAAAAGTTGCATTCTTCTTTTACCTCAGAACCACAAAATGCATTCTAGTTGAAAAATAAACAAATCTTTCATCTGTGCTAGTGAATCAGCTTCAGCAAACATATCTCAGACTAAAATGACCTTGTTTTGTCTTTACTGGTGCAACATGTAGCTGCTACATGTTCCTCAGTAATGCTGCAGGACAAAAAAAAAAAAAAAAATTAGATTAATTTTAGCAACATAAACAAGTCCTTAATATCTTTCCCAAACTTATAAAGGCAATTCCCAGGGAAGTGAGGAGCTGAACACAGGTTAGTGACTTAACCACTGGACACTCCTTTCTGACTAGCTGACCTCTGAGGAGGTATCCTGCAAAATTTGCAAGAACCACCATTTTTCCTTGGTCTCAGCAGGACTCAAAGTCCTGAGCACTTGGAATGCCACAAACACAATCTGCACGACGATGAAGCCTAGTTATGATAGGACCATGGGTGTTGCCAACATTTTTATAAATGCATTTGAAAAGCACAATTTTAAATGTATTGTACCTCATTCACTTAGTTATGGTATATTTTTAATTACTATTGCAATAACATCTGGAAGCCTCGCTCAGGATCTGGCCTCACTGCCCCCAAACTGTGTGAGACACAACTTTTCTGCGTTGTAGAGAACAAGACCCTGCAGAATTCCTCGTGTAAGGGGAGAGGAAATGGGGACATACTTCTGGCATCTGGGGCTGGCAGGCAAGCAAGATACTGTGGGATTGTCCAACTGGCACGTGTCCAGCCGGGAGAAGGGCCACAGCACGAGGCTGAAAACAAAACTCTCTCCCAAGTCTGCTTTTACATACAAGCCCAGGAGGTGAAGCCAGCCAGCTGCAGGGCAGGCACATGACACTTTTGCTCTGTGGCCTTAGTTCATCCAGCCTGCAGGTTCTCCGAGCAGGAGGTGCTGGATAAGGGCAGGAGAGTTGGCCTTCCCTGACCGGGAAAGATGGGAGCATCACTTATTTCTTGACATCCGACAGCACTTGCGTCCCTGAACAAAGGAAGGCACCAGCCTCCCTCCCAGAGAGATCAGAATCCAAGAGAAAAGAGTGAACACCCAGCTTAAGAAAACAGGGCCAGGGAGGAGCAAGGCTGAGGAGAGGAGGGGGTGAATTTTGGATGGAGATGGGAGCTTGATTCCCAGATATGCCCTTGGGCAGTCTATACCAGCAAACACTACAGTAAGCTGTACTTGTAAATATATATTTTCACTTACTCAAACTGTAAATAGTGATGACAGCTGAGAGAAGAGCAAAGTTGGGTAGGAGGGAGGAGAAGAGAGGTTTTTTTTAATTTCCCATGAAGAAATAAATTTGCCAATCTCAGAACTGGTGAAAAAGTGTACTGGCATCAAACCAAAACTCAGTTCCTAAATGACACATGCAGACAATCAAGGTTCACTGTTTTTTCACTTAATGGGATCATTTCACAAAGCATTGGAGTATTTTCAGGTTAGGGCCAGATTCTCACAGTGATGCAAACCAGTGGGATGACTCAGTGCTGCTAAACTACAGAAGATCTGATCTTCTAGACAAAATTCAGATGCCTGGATCATCACAGAAAATGGACTTTCAAGGCCTTTAAATCCTTGTTCCTCAGATCCCGTGGATATTGTTAGATCTTACAATTCTACTGTAATTATATTATCCTTCAAGGTGTAGACTTTCTAAAGAAATCATTAAATTCTCACTTTGTAGTAAATATACTGTACATCCCAGCCTTCTCAAATTCCTGAAAAGGTTTGGATCAGAAAAATCAAATCAATTAAATTCAAACCATTGAAAGGAAGGCCTGTTTACTTTAAACAATTAAACAATTTGTCCTTCTAAGCATATTTTTGATTATTTATTTGTTTTAAAGTTCAAGTCAAATAAGCTGGTTTGATCTGTAGAACTGAAGCCAAAATATTTTCAGACGGTCAACTTGTAAACTTTTTGACATTGACTCATGTTTTTTCTTGCCAGATTCATGGCTTTTATCTCTTTGAGACTCCCTTGGCTTCTAAGAGACTCCCTTGACTTCTGAGTCCCAATTTTAGATAGTGGTTCAAACCCCAGTTAGGTTCTTGGTACCTGAGATAAGCTCCAGTGATTTAAAGCATTTTCAAAAAATTCTAGCACAAGTAACACCAATTTCTTCTGCACACTTCAAACAGCATCACCTCAATTGGTAGGGCTCTAAGAGAAAAATCTATAGCAGAGATGTAAACCTCAATTGCTCTCTGATAATTTGGCTCAATTTCCTACATTCAACACCTGTCCTGCTTTGCCCACCTGAGCTAAAGTGTTCAGGGACTTCTCTGGAGTAAGAAAGTACCTGCCAAACAACATGTGAAGTGGGGGGGACTATGTTTTACAGCTCTTCTTTCTTCTGTTGTGCAGAGATGGCATAGAGGAATGAACATTTTTGTATAGCTGCTCTTGGTGGAGGAGACACCAGGGGCAACTGGAGCTGTGGCAGAAGGAATGAGGGAATGAAACAACTGTTGTGGGCTGCACAGAGCAAAAGGCTCCAAAAAAGATACGGGGCAAAATCCAGGTGTTTTTCTGCATGTCTCCATAGCCCATCTCACCCAATTCCCAGCAATTTCTTTAATATGTGAGTCTGATGTGGTGGTACAGCCCATGTGTCTTTCTCTTAATCCCTCCTAATTAACTTTTAACTTGGCCCCTGCTGAGAGAGGATCTCAAGGTGTTTCACTTTCGCCAGATGGCCAGAGAGAAAGGATGGAAGAGCTATCCCCTGAGGAAGTCCAGCCAAGGGAGAGTGCGGGGGTACCAGTCACTGGTTTTTCTGGGTCTGGACTGAAGGCACTTGAGACAGTGATTTGTGTTCGGACTCAAGTGTTTATTATTTCTATCAGTAAAACAGTCTCATTACTGTGAGCTCAGAAGCTTTTCATTAGAAGGTGCAAAATGGCTAACTATGTCTTGTTACAAGGGCTTTTAAGACTAAAGCATCCAATTAAGAGCTGACACCTAGATCATTTTCCCTTTTAACCCAATAACTGATCCCAAAGAGCCCACAATGGGGACTTTTCTGCCCAATTACAAAATGCCACCCAAACCCATGAAGAAGAAGGAAGAAGAAGCATGAAGAAGAAACCCAGGATGACACCCTGTGCCCTCCATCTTGCTTCCCTCCACAACATACTAAAAATCCCAAAACCTAAATTTCTCACCAAGTGATGCACCTGCACTACTTTCTCGAATCTATTTCACACTTTGGTGGATTCTAGTCTATCTTAAAGTCTAGGAAACTTTCTCCATGAATGAGGGTCAAAGTCAGTGCTCCCCTGGGTGTCAGGGCAACCCAGAGCAGACAGAGAAATATTCCCGGTGCCCTGGGTTTCCATAGGAGAGAATCTTGGAGCCATCGGTATCCGGCAATCCACACAGCAGAACAATTTAAGAACATCCAAACTGCTGCGGAAGTTTCGGCTGCAATTTTATTTTTTAGGAAACCAAAGAACCTAACCACAGTTCACAACACAAAACAAAATTCACTTTTGGTACTCCTCAATGAAGTGTGCTGCTGCAGGGACCAGCAGGTCCAAACCCAGAAGCTTCTCTGGCCTCTGCTTGCATTGACTTCTTCCAGTCCAGCCCTGTCACACCACAGGCCTCCTGGGCACCTCAGGCAGGTCAGCCCCTCTCATTTGCAGAAAGATTTTCACCTGCAAAACAGGAATCACTGGAGCACTGTTCAGCCTGGTGGGAATATCATGAGAGTAAATACTCTAAAAATACCAAATCACAAGTTTCCTGAAGCTGAGGAGAGCAAAAGGGCTTGTCTAGAGCCACAATTCAGGCAGTTGTCTCTGCCTAAAAAGCTCTAATGGGATGACAGGACATGACAAAAAAAACCAAAAAAACAAGGGATTTCACCACCACCCAGAGCCATGCCCCTTCCCAAGCACAACACAAGGACTTTGAAGCAGCACATCTGTGCCCATGGCAATCAGACAGGCAAATCTCTGTCTGACAGAGATTTTGATTTAAAAAACAACATGAAAAACACTAGTAAAGATCTGGCCTGGGCCTGCAGAGTGTTTGCCAGGTTGAGTCCACCTGGAAACAGACAGAGGCACAATCAGGTACGGGGAGATGGAGCTGCCTTCCACAAGCAGAGACATTGAGAGAGTGAAGATCCATCCCTGACAGACAGATTCAGAGATTATTCTGCCCTTGTGGCTATGTCAGAGGCAAGAGGAAGCATGGAACCACAGAATCATAGAGTTAATAAGGTTGGAAAAGGCCTCTGAGATCACCAAATCCATCTGGTAACCCAGCACCTCCATGGCCACCAATGAACTGTGTCCTCAAGTGCCATACAAACCTGTATTTTGGACACTTCCAGGGATGGTGACTCTACTACTTCCCTGGATAATCTGTTCCAATGTTTTACAACCCTTTTTGTGGAGAACTTTTTCCTAATATTGCAGTCCCTGACTGATTCTGCTTTACGCCAGTGCCTCTTTGATACAGGCTCAGTTAACATGGTTGAGCTGATGCAACTTTTCTATGTGATCCTTTTTAAAATGGTTTGATTTTTTTTTTTCCCCACCAGGAGAACAAACAGAAACTGAACTGATAGCAAGCAGATTAACCCACTGAAAAGACATTGTGTCAGGATTACAGTTTGGAATATCTGAAGAATGTGAATATTGATAGAACAGAATCAGAAAGAGAGGTGGCCCTTCTTTTGTCACTTGTGCTTAGTTTGCACACGTTTCACTTTATCAGCTGCAGTGGAGTTTTTCCCAGTCTAAACCAGTGTTAGAGAAAGAGGTGAGGCACAGGGAACACCAAGAGTGAGAATTTTTGAATTAGTGAACTGAACAATCTAAGCCATATTTAAGCACATACATTTCATACACAGAAGAATGATGGGAAGGCATAAAGAAAAAACAATGCTTGTGAAGATGCTAAATGCAATTTATTCCAAGAAATAAGATCAAAAGAAGTGTTTGAGCAGGAAAAAAATTATGTTGTATGCAAAGCAAAAAAAAAAAAAGAAAAATTAAATTAGCATAAATAAATCCTTGGCATTTACTCCAGAGAATACCAGGAAAACAAGACGATAATTAAGCTTCTGTGTTGCATTACTTTAAAAATCCACTTGAATGAAAGCAAGCAGTAAAATAATGAACTGAACCGAGAGCACTGTTCAATTAAAGGTTGAATTTAAGGGAGTTTATAGGAGCAACACTTAACAAAGAACAACTTGGTGGGGCTTATTATTATGGAAAAGGGGGGAAAATGTTGTGGTGTGTTAAAAGGCATTTATAAAATCAGAGGATATGATCAAACCAATCCAGATTAGTCCTCCACAGCAGCAAGACCTTAAAATTAGGTCAGGGGAATGAAAGGAGAACTGAGTCTGAACTGTTTTGTACAAAGGCGATGTGACATATGGAACACAGTATAGCTCAAGCAGAGAGCATGAATGTTTCCAGGAAAGAAAATGACAGGGTACTCCATAAGGAAATTTACAACCATGGAAGCTTCAAAAGGAATACAATTCCTATTTATTTGAGTATTTGTTTAGGTGAGTCAAGCACTGCCTGTGCTCCAAAAGATAAGCATTATTTATTCTTCTTTCCACCTTCCTAACGGTGGTGTTTGTGGGGTTTGGCTTGTTCCGTTTTCACTGGGCTGCAATTTTGCCTTCCTGGAACACAAAGGACAAGAACTACAAACATTTTAAGTTCAATAGTAATGGCTTTAAAACCTTCTTTTTTTGTATTCTGTCCTGCTTTCACAAGGAGTTTAATAAGTGAAGACTTTTCAGTACAAAACAGTCCTTGAATAAGTTATTCCTCTGCCTCCTTGCTAGGTTTCAGATCCCATCTCCGGAAGGAAAATATTGAACACTAATACAGAACTCCAATTTCAAATCTTGAACCTGAGACCTTACTGTAGTCTGAAAATTTCTCTTCAGTTAGAAACAAATTAAAGAAAATTGAGAGGTCATTCATTGTCTTTACACCATGTATAAAACTCTCATTTTCACTGAAAAAAATTGCAGGTTAGGAGGAAGGCAAGGAAGCTGCAATAGATTTTTGTGGAGTGATACCTGCATTAAAGGCATTTCTTCTGTTAAAATGTAGATGAACTAGTCTTCTTTCTTGCAGTAATGCTGGTTTTTCTTCCACATAGCTGTGGATCAGCACAACCAGCTTCAGTCTAAGCTCAGTATTATTCCCAAATTTAAGGAAAAGGAAATAATTTGGTGAAGTGCTGATCTAAGCTTCAGCTTGTTGATAGAGCACAGGAAAGAGGACAAGAAGATCATTTTGTTTTATCACCTTGTTCAGATATTTGTGTATTCCATTTTTCAATATTGTTAGAGATCTGCCGCTGAAAGATCTTCCAAAAACAGTCACACTTTCTTCATCCAGGTAAATCTGAAGCAGCACCACACAAGTCTGAAAAGTTATTTTAAGTCTAAAGAGTATTTTAAGTCTATGCAAGCAACTTTTAAGCAGAAGACACAGCATTGTTTCTTAAATTCCTCCAGTTTATTTGGAATCTTGCTGATTGTGAGCATTAACACCTGACCCATTCCCTACTGGGTTTCCTCATAACAGCTTACCAGTACTGACATTAGCTGAAGAGAAAACCAAGCCAGCTCAGACTTTATGCCAGATTATGACCTCAGTTTTATGCATCTCATTCTGCAGTCGCTTGCTTTCTGCGTGACCAAAAGCAGAGTTTGGCCTCAAGCTTTAATTTTTAAGAGTTGCATATACACAACTCTCTCCAAGAATAATACCATTTAATAATTTAAAGTGGGAATAAATATCCTTTTCAATTTTCTCTAATTTCTAGCAGTCTAAAAATATGTGTCTTATCTTTGCTGGATAACTCTAGCAAAGTGTTTTGCGTCTCAAACCCAGCTTCTGCCCATGCCCTTGAGTTCCATGCTCCAGACAGTGTGAAACCCCCAGGCTTGACCTGCCAGGTCCTCTTCTGCTTTCCACTCACCTTATCTCAATCAAAGCCCTGCTGGAGGTTTGACATCCCAAACTGTGCCTTCTTATAAATGCAGACAAGAAAGAGGCCTTCATGACACTGTCAAGGAAGAAATTTCTGAGGCTTGAGGTGCTCTCAGCCTAGAGATGTTGGTTTAGGGTGAGATGATGGAAGAACAGGACAGAAAAGAGGCTTGCATGTGGTTTTGTCTTTTCCTAGGAGGGCAGACATCTCCTGAATATATGTAGGCTTCCCATCACCTCCAGCCATGGGAAAAGCTGCTTTCCATCAAAAAAGCCCATTACTCCTGCATGCAGCTCAGCAAAGCTCTTCGTGTTCTCACTGTCAAAAAAGCATGAGAACTTTTTATCCCCTTTACATGCAGTTATCCCAAGACATTGACTGACCTCTCACCTTTTGTAAAAAGTTCCCCCATATGTTTGCCTCCCTGAAGCTCCTAAGGATGTGACTGCTTTGTTTTGTTTTTGCAGTGGGCTCCTTTCCATATTTTCTAGTAACAGACTGCGAGCAGGTTAGGAAGGTCCTTCAGAGGACTTAGGGAATATGCTCCCCATTTTTCCAGCATTAGTAATATCCTATCTCATTTGAACACAGGCCTTTACCTCAGAATTTGTACAGGATGCTCTTGCTACTCACCACATATTGCCATAGCTGGTACCTAGTCAGGAATATAAAAGGGAGGATGGGTTGTCCACCCCTCTTCCCCAGTTTTGCTCCCATGGCTGTTCAAGCTCAGCTTGCTCAGAACAACTCTTCCTGCAGCCAGAGGAGCAGGGACTGCTCACCCAATACTCCCTGCTGAGAGGAAGTGGGTGGAGTGGGGATGCTGAGATGACAGAAGTGCAGAGAGCCCAAGCTTCACCCCACTCTGCTTCCTTGCTCGCCAAAAGAGCTGGCTGGGAGCATGGGAGAGTAAACTGCTCCATGGGAAAAAAAAAATTTAAAAAAGGGAAAGAAAAAAAATGAGGATGAAGTAATTGACTTTTGTAGCAGAGCAAAGGGAATGCAAGTGGTGGTGGAGGGAAGATAGGGAGGAACTGTGACTGACTCACAATATATTCAGTTCTCCGCTCCTGGGGAGATGCAGCTGTGCATCTCCCCTCGTATAGGCTGTAAAGTTACACCATCGTCCAAAGTAAGCATCCCTAATTCTCCTACTTCCTGAAGCACAACAGTGTTTGGCTCCTTTTTAATCAGGGATTTCTACTGTGCAAATTGAAGTCTAGGATGAGGCTTTTCCTATGTGCAGAATTAAAAATCCTTCCCTTGATTGTTTTGTCAGTTCCTGGGGAAAACTACTGAACTGTTACAGCAAATTTACATTGGCCCGATCCTTTTTTAAAGCTCATTCCAAGTTATTCTTAATTTCTCAAGACACCTGAGATGTTGTGCGTGAGCCAGCCATGAACACCTTTGGCAATGCTTTCCACATCTTTTTCCTTCCCTCTGCTTGCTTTCTAGTTACTTCTGACTTCACTCGAGTAAGGACTGTTTCCCTTTTCTACCACTTCAGTAGAAGAAACATGGCATGGAATTACTTCTGATTTTGGCCAGCTTTGGTTAAGGCCAGCAGATTGTGGGGAAGAAGAAAGAAGAGGTTAATCCCATGTGTAGAACTAACCTAGGCCAGCCCAGACCTCACGAGAGGAAGGTCTGAAGGCCTACTCTCCCATTTTCTTCCCATGTGAGCTTTGGCTTGCATAACTTAGGAAAAGTCATACAACCTACCTGGCTTTCACTTTCCAAACTGTAAAACAACCACAGCCCTCTCTTACCTTCTGTTAGCAGGGAAGTTGGAACTAGAGGATCCCTGAGGTCCCTTCCAACCCAAACCATTCCATGACTCTGTGATTCTGTGAATTTTGGGGTGGTTAGATGGGAGTAGGACCCTTTTGTGAAATGTATAAAGTGTGCATTTGAAAAGAGGTGACCAGAAGTCTGCTAAAAATTAGTCTTTCCATTTCTGGTTCTCATACCCTACAAATTACTTCAAATCTGCCCTTCTATAATTTTTTTCACAACCAGAATTTCTTAAGTAAGAAGGGATTTTCTAAAAAGCCATATTAGTTACTGACTGTGTAAGGAGAGGTAAAACCAGCTGTGGTACATCTCATTTGCCTCCTTCACATGCCCAGCTTAAGACTTTGCTTTTCTGTCAAATATCTGGAGATCATATGCTGGGTAAGAGACAACATGTGTTAAAGTACTCCCAGCTCTAAAATTCCACTTTCAAGGATTTCTGGCAAGAGGGAGCAGGGAATGCACTGTGTATCAACAGAAAAATGGTATCTGGATTGAAAGATAAGAAAAACCTCCATGGCTTCGAAAAACCAAAGCCATTTTCAGTTGAGTTTTGGACCTGGCAGAGGTGCAGAGCTTGCATTAGTACAGTGGGAGAACACAGAAATCATGCTTTGACTTTGCAAAGGCTTCTAGAGATCCTGATTTGCAAATTATTGGACATTTTGGATGGAAATAGCAAAGCATTCAAACATGAGCTGATTGTGTGAGCAGTCTGCACTGCAGCGGGGTGACTCACAAACTTAAAAATCAGATATTCTGCTAGACTGGGACCAGAATACTGTTGCCACCCTTGAGCATTAATCCCCAAATATAGTCAAACTCATGGCAAAGTGTGAACTGAGAGTTGAAACTGGAACACTTCCACATCTTGAGGAGAATTGCATACAGGAAATTTTATCCACATGCACATTGATGAACTGGGGGACTCCCAAGCAAAGTTCCTTTTCAGGCAGATTTCTACCAGGAAAAAAATGCAGAGAAGCTGGATTTGCCAGAACAGTTCTTACCCTCAGGACAGGCCTATGTGTAAATTATTTGCTATAAACTAATGCAATTAGCAGGATGGCTTTTTTTGCTCTGAAGAGGCAATGGCTTTTTGAATGATTCAGCCGCAATGGGAAAAAACACAAGCCTGTCATGGGCATACATTGTATTTGTGAGCTCTTCTCCAAAAGAGAGGCTCAAGGGCTTTACTCTGCACCTGGGAGCAGCTCTAGGCGAGCCCTCATGATTTTACCAAGAGAAGTTGTTGGTAGAGGTGATGTCTCCTATTAACAATCTTATTTAACTGGTCAGAACAAATGAGCTCTTTCCATACAAAGCTCTTTTCAAAGTCTGACATTTTTTGCAAAGAAGCAAACTTCTAACCTTTCCCTCCACCATAACACTTCTGTTTCACCAGAAATACAAGACTCCCTTTTCTCTGAGAATTAATTTTAAAACTTCATTTTAAGCTGGTTGTGAGCAAGCTACTGCACCTGTGCAAAGGGCATGGAAAAGATGTTAATTAGATACAGTAATGCTAATTTTGCACCACAGTTCTAATGGAAACAATCCAGTTGCATGCTGTTTGTTAAAATAAAGTTCAAACATGAGCTGTATGCAGTTCCATTGTCACCCCCTGACTCTCTTATTGTACAAAAGCTTTGTCCAATTAATGCTGGTTTCACTGAGTTCCTATGGTGGTTTTAAAATTGGATCAGGTCTGGTATCCTTTCCTTAAGAATGCTGCATCAGATACATTGCACCTGCAAGCCTAACAAGACCTTTTATATCTGGGGGGCTGTGAACCTTTGAGGAATAGGGAGAGGCAATTCAGAGGGCAGTCTTTGATTCATGGAGTGGCCATGGATGTATTTGCATGTGGATTCAGGGAAATGCAGTGTCACGGCCTCTGGAAAAGCAAACACAGGTACAGTTCTGGGTGAAATGCAGCAGTTCTTCCCCAGCAAGGGTCAGTCCTTGGGACAAACTCCAGAGCAGTAATTCTGTCTCTTCTAAACCATCTTAACACTGGAAGGGGCAGCTCAGGGAGGTGTAGAGTCCCCTTCCTGGAGGTGGGAATGACTAGATAAGGCACTCGGTGCTCTGGGATGGTTGACAAAGTGGTTGGCAGTCACAAGTTGAACTCGATGCTCTTAAAGGTCTTTTCCAACCTTAATGATTTTGTGATTCAGTGATTCTGTACCCTCAATGCAAACATCTGTGTTCAAGGGTCACAGCAGAGCTCTCAGAAAAAGAAATAAATGCCCTTTTAAAAAATGTTAATGACAGAAATATCTCAGGTTAACTGCAGGGTCTATTTTATTTCTGCCCAAACAAAGGCTCACTTCATTTCTACCTAGCATTCCCTATATTCCCTGTATTTCTTTTTCCTTGTGGGTGCAAGTCCTGTCTGTACTCATAAATCAAGCTTAGAAATACAAGATTTTTCATAATGAGACTCTGCACTTTTGCATTTGCAGCTCTTGCTTTATTCTGTTTGTTTGTTGGATTTTATTGTTTTCCTTACTTCACAAAAGAAAAAGGAAAACAGAAGATGTTAAAAATTATAGAAGTTGTTTTCAGCTTCTGAAACAAAAAAAAAAACCCAGAAACTCTTTTGCTTTCAATATAAAATTCTGCAAAATAATGATATATTGAAAATCAAAGCTGAAAACCGTTTTGCCTTCAAGTTTCCTAATAGCAGAAAAACAAACAAATGGTGGTTTTTTAGTGACGAGGGTTTTTTGGTTTGGTTTTTTTTTTTTCCTCCTAAAAAAACGAGTCCTGCAGCAATGTAAATGTAAAAACTTGTCAGACCATCCAGCATCACAGGGTCTCCAGGAGGCTGCTCTTTCATAGCCTAACAGGAGAGGGACAAAATCCAGATAATCTGTGAGGTGCTTCCCTTTCTCCTCCTGTTGTCAAGTTAAACAAAATCCACCTCTGGCATTTTCTAATAGAACAATCAGGACAATCTGTTACAAGGCCAGGCTTGAAGCCCCCAGAATTTTTTGTGGGAGGTGAAAGTTTCATCTGGAAGGCTGCTCTCAGCTTTAATTGTGGACAACTTAAGCCCTCAAAGCATCTCTTTGACAAATACAAGAGAAACTGCAACTACTGCCTGACTTTAATACAAAACAATTAATCAGTCCCGGTTGAGCCAAAGTAGGTCCAGGTTGACTTGAAAGGTTAATGGATCTTCAAACTGTTTCAAAAAAAGGCTTAAATGGAGTTTCAGTGCTGCGAGGAAACACGAAACCCAGGCCTCTTTGGTGTGGCTTTGGGTTTGTTACAAACATCTTGCAGAGCTTGAAAACTGCTTTTGATGATGGGCCTAACTTCCCTTTCCTCAGCTTAATCCCAGTTTTCCTGATTGCACTCCTTTGCCCCACCCTAAAGCAAATGCTCCCTTTCCCCAATGCTTACACTTTCCAGACCTTTGCCCTGGGTTTTCTGTCGTGCCCTTTCTGCGAGCTCAAGGCAAATGCTTGCACCTTCAAGGCAGCTTCCTCAAAGGTTAGTTTTACAACCCTTTCAGTCATTTTTGCTTCTCCTTCCCAATTTTCTTTTTGTATGACAATACCTTCCATCTTTCAAGCAGCTTTCCCAATTTTACTGCTTTTTCACAAGAAGCAGCAATTCCCTTCCAGCTCAGCAATGAAATGCCCCAGTATTTACATTTATCAAATACTGTGCTTTTCCAAAACTTTTCCAAAGTTTTAGATCATTCCTGGGTCTGATCAGGTATTGCTCCTTTCTAAGTTTTTTTTCACCTCTGTATATCACTGCTCAACATTAATATTTCCCCAGCACATAAGTTTTTAATTTCTAATTCAGGTTTCATTTTGCAATTTTCTGACAATGTTTTATTTCTCCATCTCCCCAGCAGAGATTGTATTTCTCTTCACTCACTCCTGTTTGCATCACCTCCAAATTCAGCTGCAAATTTAATTTGTTTGCTGCTTAGCCGTGCTGCTATTAACAAACAGTAATGAAAAGATTAACTATCAGTTTAAATTATCCGTAATATTTTATTTGTGGAGTTTTCTATTATTCTGTTTGCAAATTACTTCTGAGGAAAAAAATATGCAAGTGCAAAGATCTGGGAAAATCTTCTGCTTTTTGTAGAATAAGCACAGGTCAAGTCAAGTCAAGCTATCTGGTCAGCTATGGACATGACCTTTAGATTTCTTTGTATTTTGGGCAGTTTTCAGAGTTACTCAGTGAATAATATGAAGAAATACTTCCACTTTTGTTGAAATTATTTACCCCACTACAGCTTTATCTCTATGATGGTATTGTTTTTATTTCCCTGTAATTCATACTTTTTATTGATAGATAAAACATCATTATAGGTTGCCTTCCCGGATCCAGCCAGTGCAACACAAAAACCTCAGCCTGTCTGCCCTTGCAAATATCAGCTGATTTCTGTGTATTCTAGTTTCTGTTCTTTTAAAAAAGGAACAATGGCAGTACTCCTACTTTGTCAGTAATAACCAAGAGAAACACTTAGAAATTGCTCCAATATCAGTGATGTGAGAATCACAGAATGGCCTAGGCTGGAAGACACCTTAAAGGTCACTTTGTCCCACTCCCTGCCATGAGCAGGGATGCCTTCCACTATCCCAGCTTGCTCAGAGCCCCATCCAACTTGGCCTGGAACACTGCCAGGGATGGGGCAGCCACAGCTTCTCTGGGCAGCCTGTGCCAGGGCCTCAGCACCCTCACAGGGAACAATTTCTTCCTGATATCCAATCTGAACCTGCTCTGTGTCAGTGTGAAGCCATTGTCCCTTGTCCTGTCACTCCAGGCCCCTGTCAAGAGTCTCTCTCCATCTTTCCTGTAGATTCCCTTCAGGTACCAGAAGGTCACAATGAGGTCACCTCAAAACATTTTCTTTTCCAGGCTGAACTATCCCAGTTCTCCCAGCCTTTGCTCTCTCAGTAGGGGAAAATCAGGCAGCTCTTTGACAGAGAACCCTACGGATGTCAGTATACATACCTAGAGTAATAAAACACCCAATCCTTCCATAGACCTCCTTCCTTTGCAGATACAAAAAGTAACAGACATTTAGACTTGAAAAAACTCTTCCAACATACCAGGGAAATTGGGATCCCAGCCTTCAAACCCCTCATTATGACCTCCTCAATACACAGATTAATCAGTCAGCTGCTTAAGGCAAAATGATACCACGGCAGTGGGGCACAGATAGACAGGTGTAAACATGTAAATATGTCACAGAAGTGTCAGTGAGGGATGGAACTGGAATGGAAAAGGACCTTGTTGTGACTGAGAAAAGGCTGCCTACTCCTGTAGCTGATTATAGACCTGGGGATGTAGCTGGGATGGGTGATATCATACAGGACATTATTAATAGTGCAGTCCCCCAGTGGGATTGTGAGAGGATGCTGGGGACTGCCAAATGCCTCCAGGGAGCTCTCACATGTTGTAGGTGGTGGGGGAGGGAGGTGCAGGGCCAAAACCTGACAAGAATGAACTGTATACAAGGTGTGAGAAGCAGCAGTTGTTCCAAAGAGTGAGGTAAGCCCAGAGGAACTGCTCCTGACCTTTCTCTTGGAATCAGGCAGGTATGTGTCCAGCAGCCTCCTCTTGATTTCCAAAAAAACCCAGATATTTCTGTGGAAGGATCAAATGTGGACACACACCTGCCATTGCAATCACCTGTGTGACTCTACACAGCTCATCTGACAGTGCAGCCCACAGACTGCTCCTTGCAGCAGAGGTGCTATCAATTTTGCAGAAGTGGCCCTCAGGAAGATGTCACCGCTTGGGAAAGCTTTCCCCAGTGACCAGTAGGGTCATGGTCACCCCCACAGTGTTGTGGGTTGGCTCCAAGTGCAGAGGAATTTTACATGCTCAGGTGAGCAGCTGTCCTGCTGTGCTTTGCTCAGCCAGTCATTTGGAAAAGAAATGTCAGTGACTCTGTGCTGAACTCCATTTCCGTAAGAAATTCAGTATACACCTTTCACTGGAGGTACCTGGGGCTCAGTGCTCAGACGTGTCTTCTCTTTTATAAATGGCCTAGAGTAAATTAATTAATACACCTCTGAGCTGCTGCAGAGATGAAGAAACCTTGGTGGGCTCCCCCTCAGATGCATAGCTGCACTCCCCTACCAGTGTGCAAGAGGAATGGATTCGTTTCCAATCCCCTCACTAACTTAGTTTGGTTGCCCCTCAGGATGGACGTGTTAACACTTTGGGCTGCCATCACTTGATTTTGTCTCTGAATTCTTCAGCTCCTCAGAGGGCCTGGCTCTTGTGAAAGCTTTAGTTTCAATCTGTCTGTGTTGAAATTTCCATATCCTGAGAAGTAGAAGTGTTCAGGAGGGCATCTGCAGGGACATTCAGCACTCTGCAGCAACCTACCTTTATAAATCCATCTTGTACAAACAGCTGGTTACTATTCTGGAACACAGTGCAAATTTTCAGACACAGTTATGTCACATTCCCTCCTTCTTGAACATTCAGAATTCTTTTCTTGTTCTGTACCTTCCCCATGTCCCCCAAAGCACAGAGGAAGAGGGCTGCGTTTCTTCCCAACATAGTTATTAGGAAGAGGGAATCAACAGGGCAGTCCATGACTTGGGAGTTTGTGGAAGCAGTGTTCAGTAAACAGCAACAATAATTACCCTTTCCTCTTTGGTAAAAGCTTGGAAAAGCTGTCAGCCACCACAAAGGATCATTAGTTGCTTGGTCTGAAGAGCTGAAGCTGCTCCTAAATTTTTTTAGGAAGTGCCAAACACTTTGAGCTGGCTTACATAAATCATGTGGGGTATTGCAATGCTGAATGTAAAACTCACCAGTCACTTTTCCTTCTAGTCCTGTTCCTCTTAGCAATGACTTACAAGTAAATACTTGGGCAGTCTCTCACAGTACTAGGATTTCATGCTTTCTGCAGAACATTTTAAATGATGTCTCGCTTTTTCTCTGTGTGGAATGTTCAGAAACTGACCAGAATAAAGCTATACACATATTTTTAAAATTACCACAAACAAAACTAAACAAAATTTTTCACTACTACATAAAGTGGTGAGTCTGAAAAGAGCAGCAAATGGTTTAGCAGAGTTTATTAGGGATTGAATTTATCAATGGAAGGAAGAGGTAAGCTTATTTACTTCTCCTAAATGTAGACCTTGAGCCACCTAGCTCAGACAGAATTCATAGTCTGCTAAAACTGCAGTGATAGGCAGGAATACAAGCCATTGAAAGAGAGTAAAGCCACAGTCGGGAGATAATCAGATTTGCAACGCATGAGCTTTTGTTTTCTGTGCTCTTTGCTCTTCCTCTCTGAGCCACAAATGTCAGCAGTCTCCAAATCAAATTTGCTTAGTGCAAACCGGCCACAAACACGGCCAAAATGAACTTGTGTCAGGAATTCACATGGGGAAAATTCCAAGAAGAACCATGAAAAACAACAAAAATATCTCACTAGCATCACCTAACCAAGGAAAATAATTTTGCTTGGACAAAATCTTTCCACTTGAAATGAATAATCTAAATTGAAAAACAAAACAAAAAAAATCCCAATGAAAGAGCAGAAAAAGTCACATGAAAGATTTAATTCTTGGGAGATTTTTCTACCATTCTCCAAAAGGCCAAAGAAAGAGCTCCTTGTGCTGAAGTAGCTTCTGCTAAGGTACACAGGATCCTGGACCCCCCAAGAACCTGGAATTTGAGTCAATATTCTCTCAGACAGGACACATGCTGAAATCATGCCCCCAGTCTAAGTCCCCTCAATAGATAATTTACTCACTGGTCTGCACTGAGAAAGCATTTGTTCTGCTTTGTGATTTGCATTGTGGAACTTCTGGAGGTATGGCCAGAAACACCAGAATGTTTTGCTTTGAAAATATGAAAAGATAAACATTTTAATGTTTTACATTTTCCTCTCCTTTTTACAGATTTAACAACACACACACCAAATAAATCTCAAGTTATCTGCAGTTCAGACAGGCACAACATTCCATTTTGGGCAAAGAGTCATTCATCAAATGCAATACTGCCCAGACCTGCAAACAAATATACTTTTAATGTGCCTTATAACCATATTACAGCCAAGGCCATAAACCAGCTTCAGATTTCCAATAACACTCATTTCTCCTATCTAAAATAGTGCTTTAGACATACTCTGAGGTGCTGGACCTCATGGACAGCCTGACAATTTTTAGTCATGGACTGGAACTTCTGAACAGCACTTATGAACCTCCTAGGTTGGAGGAACTCCCAGAAAACTGTAATCTCACCAATCTTTGTGGTTTTGTCAAAGTTTTGCACCCAGAAAAATAGAAATATTTGTTCTGAAACCTTTTTACTTTTGCAGCAACTAATATGCAAAGCATAAATCAAACTACAGGTTGAATTTCAAAGTTAGCATCTTTCCCACCAAATCTGTAAGATGTTTCACATGAAGTTCAGGAAAACATTTTTCAACATTTTTCCCATTAATGGGGTTCCTCTGAGGAGAAGAAAACCAGCTCATTTTAGCTTCTCCAGCCCCAAGGTCCCCAGCCCTTTCTTTCTGTGTGCGTGACATTGAGGAGAGCCCGCAGGAACTCCAGCCTTACTTTTCCCACCTCATCACCTGCTCCAACTTGTGTGTTTTGCTAGTGCCACTTAGTTTTGAGACTGAGCAGAGCAGGGATTGCATGCAGCTGCATGTTGGCATGAATAATGCTTCAAGCTTTTGGGCTGAGCCACGTCAGAGCTTTGCTCGCCATCCTGTGGGCTCGTGTGTTGTCCCGTGTGTGGATTCCGGGTTCTGCCAGAAATCTGCTCAATGACATCTGTTTAATAATATTTTTACTGTTTTTAAAAGAAAATCCTATGCTGAGGGAAGGCGAAATTGCACAGCAGTTGCACAGACAGAAAGGTCTGGGCTCTGAGATCCATCTACATTAAGTTAGTATTATTCAGGTATGACAGTAATTGTATGGTAACTGAACATCATTGATTTTTTTTCCCCCCTCAAAAGCAAAACATTGCTGCAGGCAACGGTCTAGATTTAGGTGAACTCCCACTGTGACAAACTGAGAATGGAGAAAACACATTTCTTGTCCATAAAAGGACAGCTCACACATCCACAGAGGGTAGCTCTGATTTTGCTCTGTTCCAAACTGTGAAGTGGGGACTCAATCTTGCAAAAAGGAGTTTTGTTTAGAGTGGATAGAAGGTTCTTCTGTTAAAGATTTTTTCTTCTTTTTTACCTTTGCCTTCTGAAACAGAAAATAGCTCACCCTCTTAGGCAGAAAATGGTGATTTTTTTTTTTTTTTTTTTTTTTAAGTGGAAAATTTTCTGTTCAGGAGGGAGGGGATCCTTCCCCTTATCTCAGCACTAGTGGGGCACATCTGGAGCGCTGTGTCCAGTTCTGCGCTCCTTAGTATAGGAGCAAATCCATGAAAATTATTAAGGATTAGGACAACTGTACCAAAAGAGGCTGACAGAGCTGGGGCTGTTCGTGCTGCAGAAGAGAAGTCCCAGGGGGATTTTACTGAACTGCAGAAATACCTCACAAGAGGGATGAATAAAGATGGAGCCAGGCTCTACTCAGGCATGCCCATGAAAGGACAGGAGGCAATGGGAAAGAACTAAGATATAGGAAACACTGCTGATACATAAAATGTATTTTTTGTTAAGTTTAAGGGTGGTGAAACACTGGAATGGCTTGTCTAGAGGTTGTGGAGTCTCCAACCATGGAATATTCCAAACCTGAGTAGGCTCAGCTCTCTGCAAGCTGCCCTGGCTGATACTCCTGTGAGCAGTGAGATTGGCCTAGATGATGTCCTGAGGATCCTCCCAACTCCATCTCTCCCACTATCTGTGACTCTGTGCCTTCATCCCAGGGTGCAAGAGGTCTCTAACACATGGTGGGTGTGTTGCAGAACAGGGAAATCAAATTCAAGGCTTTCCTGAGTCATTTGAAGCAGTACTACACTCAGGGTTTATCACAGACTATGAGGGTGCTCTAAGAGGATTTTTGTATTTTCTCCTTCAATCCACTACTTTGTGCACCCAATTTATAAACAGGTGTGATTTTTAGGGAATGGTTCACATCCATGACTTAGGATTTTACATTGATTTGATTTAAATATCAATGCAAATACCAAATATACAGGTGTCCAAACATTCAAGGAGAAAAAATAAATCTGTCCTCCCTGGACAGTTGCTCCTGGCTCTCAGCTACACAAACAAGATGAAAGAAAAGCTTAAAAAAGAAGGGACAAATGAGCTTCTAGAATATGGACAGAAGGTAGAAATATAAGGAGACCACAGGAAGCTATACAGAGCAGTGCATGGCAAAGTACCAAGAAGCAGCACACTTTTAGGAATGGTTTTCAAAATATTGAATCTTTGAACAAGATTTTTGAATTTTAGGAGATGGTGGAGAGAGGGATGTCCTCAATCTGTCCTTGAATATTTGTAATTGATGTCAGTTTTATTTCACCTCATATAAATGTAATGAAACAACTTCTTTAAAAACCACCAAAAAAAGGATCCCCAGTCCTGATAACCACCCCTACAAAATGACAGTTGGGTCAGTGGGTCCTCCTGAATTCCCCACTTGTATTATAGAGGCTTAGTAGCCACTTTCTGATTTGACTGCATCATTTTCCTTCAGGAACCCTTTCCCTTACTAGAGAGAGAAAGAGAACGAAAGCCCTATTGAAACACAGGATTTATTTCCTTCTTATGGTAACATTAAACAGAAACCACTTGATAAATATGAATTAGATGAATCTGAGAGATCTCAACACACAAAACCTTACAACAGTTAGCAAAGTCAGTGAAACAGTTTTCTACTGTGCATGATCCGGCAAGTTTGAAAAACTAAACTTCTCTGTGGAATAAACTCTGTGGAAGTAACTTGGCCTCTCTCTGCTGCCAAGCCCAGGCCATGCTATCCCAAGAACTACCTGCCTCTGCAGAGAAAGTGCCTAACTGATATATATGCCACTATGCATGGAAAGAGGAAAAGCAAGGCCTAAAATATAGAAGAAATATTGAAAAAAAAAATCCGAATAGAGTTTGCACTCATTATAAAGTATAACAAATAGCATCTTCAAAGAAACTTGCAGCCTGTTTCCATACCTCTGTATATGTCTCTTTAAAGACATAGATGTTACTAAAAAAATCCCAATTTTCATGTTCACAGCCTCTAGCAAACCTCCCTCTTGGACTGTTTTAACATTGACTCTCTGTTTCTTTGCAGATCTTACAGGTGAACAAGGTGATGTCCATCTTGTTTTATGTGATATTTCTCACTTACCTTCGTGGCATCCAATCTTCCAACATGGATCAAAGGAGTTTGCCAGAAGATTCGATAAATTCTCTTATTATTAAACTCATTCAGGCAGACATTTTAAAAAACAAGCTTTCTAAGCAGATGGTAGACATTAAGGAAAACTATCAAAACACGGTGCAGAAAACAGACACTCGGCAAGACATAGACAGAGAGGAAAATGTGAAATCAGACTTCCAGCCAGTTATCTCAGTGGATACAGATCTCTTGAGGCAGCAGAGACGCTACAACTCTCCCCGAGTCCTTCTGAGTGACAACACGCCGCTGGAGCCACCGCCACTGTACCTCATGGAGGATTACATCGGGAATTCTGTGGTGGTGAACAGAACCTCCCGGCGGAAGAGGTACGCGGAGCACAGGGGCCACCGGGGGGAATACTCCGTTTGTGACAGTGAAAGTTTGTGGGTCACGGACAAATCCTCTGCCATCGACATCAGGGGACACCAGGTGACTGTTCTGGGAGAAATTAAAACGGGCAACTCTCCAGTTAAGCAATACTTTTATGAAACGAGGTGTAAAGATGCCAAGCCTGTAAAAAACGGCTGCCGCGGCATTGATGACAAGCACTGGAACTCCCAATGCAAGACATCCCAAACTTATGTCAGAGCACTGACTTCAGAAAACAACAAACTGGTGGGCTGGAGGTGGATACGGATAGACACCTCCTGCGTGTGTGCCTTGTCCAGGAAAATAGGAAGAACATAGATCTGCATCTCTTTGCTATATAAATTATTTCTTTAAATTATATGATACGCATGTAGCATATAAATGTTTATATTGTTTTATATATATTATAAGTTGACCTTATTTATTAAACTTCAGCAAATCTACAGTATCTAAGCTTTCTCTCTCAATAAACAAAAGCAAAGAGTGTGTGCCTCTACCGTGGCCAACTCTGGGGTTTTTTAGCCTATGTTTGTGACGCTGCTTGTCGGCAGCATACCTTTACCTTCCTGTAAAATCTGTAAAATCAGTATTTTTCATTCAGTATTGTCAAACCAGTGACTGTCATTTAGTAAACTTGTTAAGAATCAGATCAATGCCAAGAGTTGTGTACATATTTATATTCCCTGCTCTATACATTCATATTTAATTGGATCTGCAGTGTGTTGACTCCTCACCACCCAAAAAAAAAAAAAAAGGACCAAAATACATGTTGTAGCCTGCAGATGATGTCAAATTTTCAGGCACCAGGTAGCCCTAAAATAAAGTTTCTGTGTATTACACCAGTTTTGCCAGTGAAATTACCATTTTCCTTCTGTTAGCAATTCAGAATGGCTGCTAGTAATCCAGAAATATCCATTTGTGTTTAGGAAGCACATTTGTTTTGCAACTGTCTCTAATGCTGTCAGTGCATCATTGAAAAAATATGAAAAATATCTGAAATATTTGTAGCCAAAACTCACTGAAGTCAAGAACTGATCTAAATGGATCATTAATATAATACATAAAAGATGGTTTGTTGTGATCAGCCTCTTCCTCCTAACATGAATCAATTATCTTCTGCTTGCATTGTTGGATCATTCCTCTCTGACTGAGGTTTTTAATTAAAAACAAAGCTGGTGGGGTCTTAACCTTAAAAGAATCCTTGCACATTGTAGTAAAGAAAGATACAATACCCTGGCATGGATATCAAAGCCACAGACCAGTATGAAGGTTTCCTTCTCTTCAGCGATCCATTCTCCATCTTTCACAGGGGGAAAAATGTGTTGAACTGCTCGAGAAACCTGGTACCTTTCACAGGAATGTGAAATGGATGGTGGCTAAAATCCACGAAGTCTGTAGTTATACTGAAGTTCCCCAATTAAACATATGAGTTATTCCTTAGGAGAGACAAATGTGCTAGTATGTATTTTCCTTAGACCCTTCTGTGGATTTTCATCCACTGTAGCTCCACTGGGGACAGGAATAATAACACTATTTGAAGAGATGTCCCTTTACACATTAGCTGTGCAATGCCCTGGTTGGGATCCCACTCCTAGGAGGTAAATGAGAGTTCATGGCTAGGAACAGAATTCAGATTGAGCTGCATGTTATCTGTGTCCTGATAGATCCAAACCACAGCCAGCGCTGGGAAATACCAGCTATTCAGAAAGTTTTTCCCTCATTTATTTTCTGAGGGTTTTACAGCTATAGCCTTTGCTGCCATACCATGTTCAGCGTCATAAATGGAAATGAGATCAGAGCCCTCAAAACACGAGGCAGCAGGATGCCTTTGCTCATGCAGCTTTCACTCCTGAAAAACCAGCTTCAAATATGCAACAGGCCATGAAAGGCAGCAAACTGTGGGGTCTCCCCTAATCCCTTACAGAGAGCGCTGCACACCATAAAACCACCAGGGAGCTGGACAGATTGCCTTGAGGCCAAGCACGGGAACAGTCCTGTCTTGGAAAGCCAGGTTTGAGCACATGGGTATTTTCTTCGGGGGAGGCCAGAAGCAAAGCTTTTGAGAACCATCTCAACTTTCAGCATGAGGCCAGTGTAGTTACCTCACAGGAAATATCATCACTTTCAGCACTAAATCCTAACTTTGCTTCAAGCAATAACAACTTCAGAGGTTCAATACCAATGCAGCCATTTAAATGAGAGGATGTAATATAACAAGGAACTTGGTATCTGATAGATTTGATTAGAATATTTCTCATTTCTTTGCAAAAATTTTAAGAAGAAAAAACCCCCAACCCCACAGAGCTTTTGCTACTTTTCCCAGTAGGAAAGTCTAAGTTTTAACTAACTGTTTTGGCTTGGGGGAATAAGCATATTTTTCAGAGTTCTGCCACGCTGAATTTTTTTGTAAATTAAAAGCTTGATTTTACACCCTGAGTTCCCAAAT
Source organism: Fringilla coelebs (assembly GCF_963513975.1). Lineage (NCBI taxonomy): Eukaryota > Metazoa > Chordata > Aves > Passeriformes > Fringillidae > Fringilla > Fringilla coelebs. The sequence goes on along the minus strand of NC_140033.1, from coordinate 55,125,860 downwards.
AAAGATCATTTGCAGATGCTGGGGGCAATTGAGAGCTTATATATTTATGGATGACTAACTTTAGAGATCTCTGTTTCACTGTGCCACATAGGTCTACCTCCATGTGAGGAGACAAGGTAAGAAGACCAATTTAGCTTGGTTGAATCCCATCAATCAGAAACTACCTTGTTCCTGCAATGTGGATGTCACTTTTGTTTACATAAATCCATTTCTCCAGATTTTGTTACTGTAAATCCAGAGAAAATCTGTTGAAGATGGAAGAAAACATAGCTTTATAACAATGTAGACAACATCAGAGTTGATTCTAATGCCTTTATTTCTGCTCACTGAAAATCAAGGGAGGTTCATTCCTTGAGGGTTCAAAGAAAGCCATTTGTCATTTTCCACTGTAAATCCAGTAACAGGAACTGGTCTTTGACTCTTGACTTTAACAAGTATTTTACAAGCAGCCAGCAAAAATATCTCAGAGTAAATATGCCTGTCATCTGAAACACATGAGATGAGAACGGAGCATGGTGTGTACGGTTATTAGACCGGCTGCCCCTTTCCCACCCCAGGAAAACAATGAGTGGAAGTGTTACCCTCTGGATCTGATCCAGCTTCCACTGAAGTCAATGGGGGGAAAAAAAAAATCTCACCTTCTCTGGTGGAATCTGGATCAGGCCCCAAGTGAAGAAAACCCTGCAGATCTTGACCAGAGAGCAAAGCAATCCCACACATCAGTAAGACGTTCCTATAAATCCTGTGTACGCATAAGATGTTGTATAATTTTGTAACGAGTTTGTAAACAAAGCCTGTAATAAATTTGTTAAGGTCTAATTCTCTTTTCACTGTAGCCAGGGATGGTTTTATTTTCGACTTTAGTCATGGCACAATGAATTCGAAATTCCTAGCCAACTCTTTTTTTTCTTTGTCTTAAGTAATTAAACAAAATATTCAGCTCTCAATGCCAGTTTAAGCATTCTAAAAATCACTTCCATTAGGCAGCTCAGATGCTCTGTCAATATTGTTTTGCCGATAGATCATTATAAACGCACATTTTATTTAGATTTTCTCCCAAATGACCAAATGCTATTCTGAAATTGCCTGTCTGTGTCAAAATGTATTTTCTCTGCTTTTTCACCCTATTTTTTTTTCCAGTCCATTTAGTAACAGCAAAAAATGCTCCACTGAGGTTTTGGAAAACCATCTGCATTTGTTTTATCACCTTTGAACATGTGTTCAGGAATGAAGTCTGTGCAGAGAGTTTACTGCTACCAAGAGATTTGTGCGGCTGCACCAGGAAGAAACTTTGACTGGACTTTACAGAGTGTGTGCTCAAAACCACTCTGCTCATACTCTGTTATTTCGATTCTTTAGCAATTCGAGGCTTTTGCATTGTGTATCTGCAGACAATACCAAACAGGAAACGAGCCTGATCGGGAGTTTCAAAATTAAAACTTTCATGATAATGACCTGCTATCTCTGACCTCTTGGCAAATGCGTTTGCACAGCGAAGTCAAGCACAGGAACATTTGTTTCATTTAATAGAAACATTGTGGCAAAAGGAATGGGATTCAGTGCTCTCCATGCTTGCTAAGCATGTGTAGTTCATAATGGATATGGGGCAGGAGGAGGAAGAGGAGGAAGAGGAGTAGAATCAGATAAAAAGCACTACAGCTTGTGAGAAGTAAAAGGCTGTGCTCCAGCTTGGGGCATTTTAAAGTGTGGAGGGGTTGTTCTCTGAAATGCTTTGTCTGTATTTTGTTACAGCAGTTGGCAGAATGACGAAGCAAGCACAGATGTGGTGTAAAAAAACCAAGCAATATGAGGATAACAAAAAACTTTCCCGGGAAAGTCATCCACTCACTACCACTGTGGGTCCTTGCAATTCTGGGCAGGTGACTGAAGGGTTCAGCAATGACATCCCTAATTTAATGGTTTGGCTTATCTCTGTGGGGGGAAAAAAAAAGAAAAAAAAAAACCAAAAAACAACTAGTCTTTTTTTTTACATTCATGAGCTGGATCATTTTCTTTTCTTTCCTTTTTTTTCTTGTCCCTTTGAGTTTTTGTTTGTTTGTTTGTTTGTTTGTTTGTTTGTTTGTTTGTTTTGATAAACTCTAGCTGCTTTGGCACCTCTGATGAACAATGAGTGGTTATGCTTTGCATGACTGTCCCCAAATATAGATTTCGCCTTTGTTTTAGAACTGAGCTTTGAAGCCAGTGGCACCTGAAAGCCATACTTTCATCATGGAACTGGTCTTTTGATGTCATGACCTCGTGTTTCTGGACATTTTGATCACAGGGTTCTATTTCGGAGCTCTTATCCACACAATAGATGAGATCATGACCAGGATGACTGAGAAGTGAGAGTGAGGCAGCCCTGTGCCATCTTTGCATCCACCTTCACACATCTCCTGCTCTGATTTCAGTCTTGAGTTGCACAATCTAGGGCTGGTAATCAAGGTTTGCTTTCTGTATGTCCAAGGGTTCAGATGCCCAGAATATCCTATAATGCTTGGGTTTGGGAGTGACCCTAAAGGTTATCTCATTCCAACACCTCTGCCATGGTCAGGAACACCTTCCATAGACCAGGTTTCTCAGAGCCACATTCAACCTGTCCTTGAGCACTTCCAGGGGTGATCTTTGGCAGGAGGACAATTTCTCAGTTCACATAAACATGCCTTGTGTGAATCTGGATATACCTTCTGTAAAAGGCTGCCATGGTTGCAGCATTGGCCCTCTCCAAAACACAGTACACTGTCACTCCTCACCTGAATCACAGGGAACAGAGTCAGTGACAGACCAGCTAATTCATCCAGGGGAGACTGCTAAGGAGGCAGGTAACATGGTCCTCTTCTCTAAACAAAAATATTCCCATGGAGGGTGTGAGGAAAGCAAAGGAAGTGCTGAAACATGCAGGGAGTTGGAACTGTTGGGTGGCAAACATCTTGCAGAGATTTTGGAAAGCGAGGGAGAATTCAGCTGTTCAACTGTAACATCAGATGAAAGGCTCTTTCCTTGCTATGATAAGGGTTAAATAAATACCATTAGATCATCTGTAGCAGCAATTCAAAAACAAAATGAACCTCTATTAATTGGGGTTAATCCCTCTGTGTTGATGAGGAGTTAACCACGCTTGCTGAGCACAAAGGACAAAACCTTGCCCTCAGTTACCCTGCGCAGCCTCGGTTCTCAGCACTCAGGACTATGAAGTCGTTAAGTGAGGGCCAAATTTGGCTTAGAAAGTACTAAATCCACATTGAATGCATGAGGGGGAGCCCATGTAGGAAGCATTATCCACCACACAAAACAAGCCAAGTTTTTAACATGAGTTTATAAAAATTTCTTATTACTTTGTCCAGTTCCAGGGATTTAGGGTTTAAAATAAGTTTTGAACTGTCTGGTATGAGCAGTACACATATATTTAGCAGCAATTTACAAAAGAAAAGAACCCTGTAAATGGAAGTATGCAGAAATACTGTGTCCAGCACTGCAAATAATCTCTGTTGATTCTTATTTATATTCTCAGTGTCTCAGAGAGGAATTTAATACAAATCTTGGTTTGTTTTACTTACCACATTTTGTAAAATAATCACCTCAATTTACTGCTTGTAGAGGTTTGTGGTGTGCAATCTTTGTGGATAATGAAGCAGAAACATGGCTCTAAAGCTGCTGAGCAATGTAAGAGTTGCAAGTCCCACACTTGCACATCAGAGAATGAAAACAAATGTGTGAAAATAACAGAATCGGTTTCTCAGGCTCAGAGATTAAATATGTTTTAAAATATCGAATGACAGCTTTTTTCAAGTTATTACAAATATCACGTCAGATTTGTATGTGACACAGCCCACTGCTCACATGGAGCATAATTTTTGTAATCTTTGCTATTGCACAAATCTACTCAATGTGATTCCCATTAAGTTCAGAAAACAGAAATTTGCTCATTTCCACACTGCTGACAGAGCATTCAGAATAACCCCAATAGATGAGCCAAATCTCAGGTCAGAGCATAATCCCTGAGTTTATGTCCTAAGGATAAAACTACTAGAAAGGAAACTTTTTTATGCAGAGAGTGAGAGCTCAGCTGCACACTCCCAGTGTCTGTGCCATGCTATCACATGTTTGAAGACTTTAGGAGGAAGAATCCGGTCAGCTGGAGAGTTGATGGGAAGAAGTGGGAGATGGATGGGGCAATAATTATTACACGGCCTCCTTGAAAACTGGATCCCACAAACACATAAAATGCAGCCCTCAGGATCCTCCTGATCCCAGGATCTGACTCAGAGGCATTTATTCCTTAGGTCAATAATCTTGGATTCCTGAGACTTGGCGTCGGGACATGGTACTTGTCCTAGGCAGGGGTAAAGGTGAAAAAAAACCCTTCTCCCACCATAATCAGATAACAGCAATTATGCAAGAGGGCGTTCTCATGGGAACAGTTTTTTCTCAAAATCCCATGGCTTTTTTTTGAATTTTTTTTTTCTGCCTAAATGGAAGATATGGGTTTCTGAGAAAGGGCCTTCTGTCTGTAGTTTTCTCAGAGGGATATGAGGGAGCTGGAGAATAGAACTTAGGCAGAAAGTGGAAAATTCTCACTGAGTACAGCTTTTCAATGATCTATTTTCCCTTCACTACAAAATTATGTGGTGAAGTTTCCTGACAGAGACCCTAATGCAGGGAGAATTTGCATGTGAGTGACAATGAAAAGCATCTCAGTACAGAACCTGGATTGAGGAGAGGAGCTCAGAAACCCCTGTGGCTCCCTCCTCTCTTTTCCTGAATGCCCAGAGAGATTCGAGGGTGTCAGTGGCACAAAAAGGGAGAGCTGCAGAACACACTTCTCCATTCACAACAGTCAGGCAAAGGCAGCACAAGGACAACTCCATCATTGCAGAGGGTGATCCAGGGCATGCCCTTCATCTCCCTCCATGGCATCTCAAAAAGAAGGATCCGTAATATAATTTCATAAACCAACTTTAAGAAATAACAAGCCAATGCTGCAATGGTCTGGACCGGTCCACACAAAATGAAAGACAAAATCTGGTGGGATTTTGCCTTTCATTTTGTGTGCACCAGGTCCAGACCAGTATTTGCTGTTGAACAGTATATTGGAATCCAGAATGTGCAAGAAAGAAGTAATATGCATAGTGAAAAGTATCTAAGTCACACACAGAACTAATAAATACTCAGTTTTATTCTGATCTCATGCAGGTTTAATGTCTGACTTCAGTGGGATCACTCCCAGTTTTTACTGATACAATAAAGCTTGGAATTGCATGTGACATTTGAAAACAGGTGGCGGGCTCTGTGCGAGCTCAGACTCTCAATTTCTGTGTGCCTTGTCGCTGCTGCCCCATGAAGCTCGGTGATGGATGCCGATGGAATTATTTAATGGGATAGATTATAGGGACCTACACTTCCATGCTTTAAATTACTTCTGCCCTGCTTGGAGAGATATTGTTGACAGCTCTCAGACTGATTCAATGCAGTTCACCAGGCAAAGCCTAGGGGTCTTCCATGCCACCAGCTAAGCAATCTTCCCTGAGAACCACAATGCAGAGAATTCAACACCAGCTCTGATTCTTGCTTCAGATGGAACTTCAGTGGTTTGGTTTTGTTCGAAGAAATTATGAGAAATCAAAGTTAGATGTGCAGGTACTGGCATTCAGAATTAATTTCTGAAATCCATAACTACTGCCAGCATGAGAATACTGCGAGATGAAGGTAGCATGTACACTCTGCAGGCTCAGTGAAGATGGTCTTGCTCAGAAACAAAACTATTTTAGGCAACAGCAGTTCATTTGGAGCAAAGACAAAAATCCCAGTCCTGCTGAACAGTGGTGCCCAAGCGAGTTTCTTTTTAGTTCACCAGAGACTTCATGGTTTTGGCTTTCCTAGGCATTTTTCAGTAGGTATTATTGAGCATAATTAGCATGATAAATTTTGCTACATTAGAAACATTCCAGAACTACAACCTGAAATAAACTGAAATGGTTGATCATGGTTAAGCATCATGTCCTGAATTTTGAAGCCTCTACCAGCCTTCAATAATGGCTCAGCTTGTAAATGCAGCGTGACTTTGCGGCTAGGAAAATTTCCCCGAGATTTTTCTCTTCATCTGCTTTTCCATAAAATCTTCATAAATACCAGAGATTTTACAGTGTCTAAACATAATCTGAAGTGCCCACTTCTCTCAGCCCTGAGGTCATCCATTCTCCCATGAAGTGTTTACTAAATATTCCATTGCCCCAAGCAATGGTTTGCTCAGTGGGAACAGTGCAGGCTCCATGAGTGAATAGCTACAGTTCAGGAGGTGTGAATACAGACAAGAACACAAAAGCTGATACCAAGAAATTCACTGGAAAGCCAAAACTGGAGCTTGAAGAAACCCCAACTTTAACAGAGAAAAGCAGAAAATGGGGAAAGATGAAATCCAGAAGTTTGCAAACTTAGGGAAAAAAATAAGCTGACCTTTGATAATAGCAGTAATTGGGGTTTTTTTCCCCTGGAGGGTTCATCCCCCTCTGCCTTGCAAAATCCATTCATTTCCCAACAAAATAAAATATCACAGCTTGAGCTGAAATTCTGCTGTCAGGGAGATTTTTGTGCTTAAAGCATTTAGTGGTCTCTACTAATAGTGTCTGTAGCAGTGGTTTATAGATTCATTCTCAAAAAAACCCCAAAAAAACTCCCATAACCACAACCAGGATTTACTGAGAGACAGTTCAGTAGCTTGGTCTGCATTAAAGTGGATTTAATTCACTCTAACTGCTTGTGTAAGTCTTGATCCAAAATAACCCATAATAAGTTCATATCCAGTTTTAAAGGAAAAAGAGCGATCAAGAAGTTGGTAAGATTAACCCCATGCTTAAAACTGAGTACATGCTCAAATGTTTTTAGGGATCAGGGTAATAATAAGGTTCATTAGTGATTTCATTCCTGGAACTTATAGTTGTTCACTAAGAAAACCCCAAATGGAAGAATAATATGATCAAGCCTCTTAGTTCTCATCCTACAAATTTTGCTTTGAACTCCCAGGGTAAAAGAAGTACAAAAGATAATCTGTAAGCTTTTAAGGCTTGATCCAAAAGCCATGGAAGTTTGCAAAAAGCTTCAAAAAACTTATAGTGGGTCCTGAGTTATGTGCTTGATAATTGAACCATGGTCAATAAAACACCATGGATTTATAGGGCAATGAAAAGAACACACCAAAAAAAGATAACTCATTGTTTTTAGAAATCAAAGCACAAAATAAGCAGTAAAGTGTTTGGCAGCACTTCACAAATTCTTCCTTGAAAAAGTCATTCCAATGGACTTGGATGTGAATGCAATTGCCTGCACAGGGTGCTGGGGAAAGGGAAGTCCCTTACATGCAGAAATAACTGGGAATGCCAGGGGGAAAAGTCATTCTGTGGGTAACTGTGGGAACAGCTTTAGACCTAGGATGAAGTTATTGAGGCCACTTCAGTGACTGAGGTGCTCATGTCAATGTCTGAAGGCAAATTGAAACTTCCCTTCAAATGAGGGATTTGACAGCGACACTTTCTAAAAGATGCTGAGGAAACAGAAAATCTTTTAGGTAATGATGATGGATTACTTTCTCCTTGTCTTGTGTCTCTTATTCCAATACCTGCTTGAAGGCTGCTACAACTGCAGGTGAATTTATCCCTCCTACCATCCATATACCCCATCAGGCAAGTTGCTACAATAAAGTCCTATGCTTTTCCAAGTCCTTGCTAGACAGCTCCAAAAATTTATGGTAAATTTAGAGCAAACACACAGACTTAAATGCAGTTTAATGTCATCCTTCATGTCAGGATAGGTGAGATCCTTCACTGTGGAGGTCCAGAGATGTTAAAAGGACCAGTATCTGTCACTGCAGATGGCAAATTGCTGTCAGGACAGCCCTAACACTTGCCTTCACATCTCTCTTCCCTCTCAGCTAACTTCTTATTCTGTTCTTATTAGTTCTCCTGATGAATTTATTAGTCTGTTACTCAAATGTGGGGAACCCTAAGGAAAGGTGGCAAAAACCAGACTGTGAGATGAATTTTTTGGCTAGCTGGAAACAGCTTGGATGCTGCACGATGGGCACACCTGTCTTAGGGAGTGGTGAATTCCATCAAAGACTTAAAAAGAAGGACAAATAAGGATATAGACTAATTTTCTGTCAGGATCACAACCTTATTTGCAGATCACTTTGTTTATCTCCTGGTCCAACATACACGGACAGGCTAAAAGTAGGAACTACCTGTGAGGAGAAAGGGGGTTAGGCTGACTGAAAGGGATTTCTGGGACTAATGGAGTGAAGTGCCCAGAAAACAGGAATCTAGTGCCTAATGGAATTAATTTTCCCTTAAAAGAATAAAGAATATAATTTCTCATCACAGGTATTGATTCCCTTTTACCTTATGTGAGTTTTAATTTTTTTTTTTTTAATGGACCTACTCTGTAATTCCAGAAGCCTCCAATGGGCTGGAAGACTTGTCTCTAGCATAAGTTACCTACAAATCCCAGCATTTCAAATTAAGATATACTGTAAAGGGGAAGTCCCAGGCGCTTTCAGCACAAGTGTGAGCTCTGCAAATGAACTTAAAGCTGTCAACACTGACCAAAAATAAAAGGGTTCATAGGACAGAGATGGAAGTCCCAGGACAAACGGCTTCAAATGAGGGAAAGGAGAGAGCAAGGAGGGGCGAGGAGACAACTCCTTTGGACGTTTGGCAGTGGGGACAAAATGCCAACCCTCAAATGTGCAGTTTGCAATAGAGATGATGAATTGGGCGCAAGACAACGACCCAGCGCTGGGCTGGGCAGGTGACAGGATCAGCCAGCTCCGGCAGACTGACCAAGGTTAAGTGTTAGCTGGTGCCAAGGAGCTGCAGACCACCCACAAAGATCAAGTAGGAAAGCACTAATGGAAAAGACATCTTGGGAGTTAAAAATATAACCAGTTCCTTAATCTGGGAACACAGAGCTGTAAAATAACAGCTGGACATCAAGGCAGAACAAAGTTCTCCTCCATGGTTGAGTGAAAGGTGGTAAAAGGGAAAGACACCGTCTGCTTGATCAGTACAGGCCCTCAGCCAGGAGGGCTACGTGTGGAGAAAGGCAGGGCCACATTCCTCTGAGATGGCAGCACAGCTCTGTCCCACAGGCCAGGGCAGCAGTCTTCAAAGTAACAATGAAATATTAGACGTTTTAAAAGGATTTCCCACCAAATTGATGTTATTTCTATAACACAAGCCAAGGAGTAGGAAGGCAGCACATCAAAACACGTTTGCATGCACTTGGGAACAGGCATCCCTTCTGCACCAGACAATGCTTTCTAATGCCTGTAAAGGCAATATTTGGGCTGCAACTACACGGAAAAACCTTCCTACAGCACCTGCACCAAAAGCAGGCGGCTGAGAAAGCAAACTCTGTTGCTGATGGTGTTTGAAGGGATTCACAAAACCCAGGGGCATGTCAGATCTTGCTGGGATGAGCCCTCCCATTCTGCCCCAATGTCCAGCTGAACCATATCCACTGCTCCAAGGACAAAACCTGGTCCCACCATTTAGGATGGCTGTGACTGTCCATGAGCCAGCAGTGCCCTGGGGCTGAGGTCAGTGGTGTCCTGGAGTATATTGGGAGAACATTGCCAGCAGCTCAGGTGGCGATCCTACCCCAGCCCTGGGAGGCACATCTGCAGTGCTGTGTCCAGCTCTGGGCTCCTCAGCACAGCAGGGACATGGAGCTCCTGGAGCGGGTTCAGTGGAGGCTGCAGAGATGATTCAGGGCCTGGAGCATCTCTGGCAGGGAAAGGCTGAGGGAGCTGGGGCTGTCCAGCCTGGAGAGGAGCCCCAGCTGAGAGGGGCCCTCAGCCCTGGGTGTCCCTGTCTGCAGGGAGGGCTCTGAGCAGGGCCCAGGCTCTGCTCCAGGGGCCCGGCAATGGCAGCAGAGGAACGGGCAGGGACTGAGCCCAGGAGGTTCCACCTGGGCAGGAGGCAGAACTTCTGTCCTGGGCAGTGACCGAGCCCTGAACAGATTGTCCAGAGAGGGTGTGGAGCCTCCTCACTGGGGATATTCCAGACCCCTCTGGACACAATCCTGTGTCTTGGGATGGCCCTGCTGGAGCAGGGAGGGGGGACCAGCAGCCCCACTGTGGTCCCTTCCAGCCTGAGCCATCCTGGGATTCTGAGATTCTATGTGGGTAGTGGCTGGCCCAAGGCAGAGAACAAATGGAAGTGTGCTACAATTCAGGATTGCAGAGCTCTGCTCCGTGTCAGTTCAGAAGCACAACACAAGGAGGGCACAGTGTAGCCACGGGGTGAAATACTCATCAGGCAGCAGTACCTCTGCTTGAGGGTGTGCTCTGCAAACACTCACACCACCACAGAAGAATCACAGGTCACAAGATCCAGGCTCAGGAGCTGAAAACACTCTTAGCACTTCCCAAGCATCACATTTTGTAGCAGCACAGGACACAGGCAACTGCTCCTGTCTGCACCCCTGCACTCTCCTTTCTGCCAGCTTGGCTTTCCCCACTATTGCACCTTTTAGATTTTTTTTGCAGACTGTTGTAAATGACAAATGAAGAACAGGGACAGCTTCTGCAGTTTTCTGTCCTACAGTCTTAACAGCTCTTCCTAAATCCCCTGCAAAGCTTGGAAGAGGCACAAAGCAGAAAATGACAGTCATCTTGCAGTGTAACTGGCCACTTTATGATGTAATAGCCACTACTCACATTTTTTCCCTGGGATAAGCTGTTGGCATTCTGGAAGAAAAGGGTAGATTCCTGAGCTTACGTATGAATTTCCTGCAGGCTAACCACATTCATAGAAAAAGTTTCTGTAGATCCCCTGCTGTTATATTATTTTGTAGGCAAGCCTGTCAGCTCTTTCAATTAAAACTTTTGTTTTCTGATGGAAATTAGGCTTCCAAATTCACTTCCTTTTCTTGCAAATACTACTCTTTATCATTCCAAAGTTATTATTTCAGTAAACTCATTATCACAATATCATTACATATTACTCTTTAGTTTTAAACTATTCAGTGGCATCCAGATTTTTAGCTGACAGGATATGGGATGTATCAAGGGTGGCAAATTCAGTGCTGCTGTTTAGTGACTCAGTGCATGACGGAGGTCTGAGAACTGGCATTTGTTTGACACATTACATTTCCTTCACCTACCGTGCCTCTTACTACCTTCAGCTGCTACCCCTGCCTTATATTTTCAAATCCAAAACTACTGTAAAATGAACTTTATTTATACAATAAACAAAGCACCTGTCTGGCACCTGTTTTAAGCATTTACCACTGACAGTGAAGCTGCCTGAGCTACAGAGAAAAACAAAAATACCCCTTCAGATTGCAAAAGAAAAAGCCTTCATAAGTCTGCTTAATCAGTGTACTTTGGCAAAGTGCTGCATCCTGGAACAGACCCTGCTCTTCAGTAGTAGAGAACAGAGACAATTTTTCAAAGCTATGGACATTCATACCACAAACAACGTGTTACAGCATTTTCACCATGATCAAACACAAAAGAAAAGCCAGACTTACCTCTGGGTGAGGCTTTTTGGATCATCACATGTGTGAGCTGCAGAGGTGGAAGGAGAGGCATGTGGAAAAGCAGGACAGGGACTAACCAGAACAGGCACCCCGCAGTCAGCACTTGCAAAATGGCTACGGGAAGACTGGAGCCGTTCAGCTCTGCAAGACTTAAAGGGACAGATTTCCACAAGCACACTGGGGCAAAAGCCTCTGGAAGAGCACAATTCCCCACTGGGAGAAGACAGGCCCCGATCCTGGAAATACTGAAGCATGTCTTTAAGCATGTGAGAACTGCTGTGGACTTCAGTCTGTAGAGCCCTGCACAAGCCAGCAGGACTCGATTTCCTGACGTGCACAAAGTTACCCAGGGAGGTAATGCTCCAGCAGAGTGCTTATTACAGCTCCATCATAGAAGGAGTGAGGTGCCATCACTGCTGAGTTACTCTGAATGGTGCTAAGACGCATTCCAGAAGTCCAGAAAGGAAAGAAAATAAAATAATCAAAATGCACCCTAAAAAAATCTGAAGTTGTTGCAAAAAACGTTGCTCGTGTGTTCACCCTGGTATTTCTAGTTTGTGTTTTCATCATGACACCTACAATAGCTGCCCATCTAATTGAAACATTTCAAAAGCACTTTGAACTGCTCAAAACAAGTGAAAATAACACCAATTACAGATTTACAGTTCCCCTCTCCTCTATGGCGAATTATCTGGGTTAAATATTTTACAGTGAGAGCAGAAATACCCCAATGACAGAGCACAGGAGATTGTGAAGACACCAAATCAATATCAGTGGGATTCAAAGGAGAGTTTCCCCTTAGCTTTGCTGCCCAAGATTGTCATGGATGCATAGGACAACTGGAGCCTCTATGGTGTCCCCAGACCTTTGTCTGCCACAAAGGCTCCCAGAGCAACATGTATGATGAACCTTTTCCATCATGAGAGGTGGCATCATGACTTTGGGACAGTCAGGAGGGGATTTCTGCAGTCGTGGGATGTGAATAGGCAACATATTTGGACCATAGAACCATAGAATCACAGAATCATAAACCCATAGAATCATAAAATCATGGAGTGGTTTGGGTTGGAAGGGACCTTAAAGATGATCTTGTTCCAACCTTCCTGGAAAAAAATAAAGACATGATGTTGCTGATGGGATTTATTTGCTCATATTGGATCATATAACTAGTTAAATGCTGAAAGAATTGAAAGCCTGGGGTTTTTTTCATATTTTCCCCTGTGATTAGAAGCTAATCTTAGCTGTTTTACCAATGTCATAATTTTCCTCCTGACACTGAGTTTACTCTATGCTCTGCTCATGTTTCCACAAATATGAAATCAACATTAGGGTCAATATTGGAGATATTTTACTTTGTAAAACTTCATTAAATTCATATCACCACATAAACCCCTGCATATGCAATAACTCAGACTTGCACACAACCCATAAACCGCTCATCTTTGTTTGCCTCCAGACACAGGAGGCTGTGACCCTCTCAAACATCTTAGCACCAGAGGAATTGCCTTGTAGGTTTCATCTGCTGCAGGATGTTTCAGGAAATGTGGTGGGGGTTTTTTCCCTACTAATTGAAGTGTCCTGAAAATGTCATGAGACTCATTCTGCTTCTGCTCTAAGCACTAATTTGTTCTGTGCCAATCATCTCAGTGAGGGTGGCGCCAGAACCAGGTGCCTCTGCTTAGTTGAAGTAGTTCCCACTCCATGTTTTTTGTGAGTTGCAGCTTTTTACGAGTGGTAATGTGTAATTATGTACGTGTATATTTTATATATTTTTGGTATATGTATATTTTTACAGTGTCAATATGTAATTATGTATATATTACATTAATGTAATCATGACTGATTACATGCTATTGACATGCCATGAAAGCTTGCCAGGGGAAACTTAACGTTTGGTTCTGAATGAATAACTGGGCCTGAATCTGATTTTTCTTATACTGCATTCACACTGGAGCAGCAGCAATATTGGAGTGAGATTAGGAGGGATCTATGGGCTGAATCCTACACCCAAGAACATAAGGAAAATCAGGTGGAGTGATGGATGTTGAACATATGGCAGCTGGAACCCAAATTTTGCATTTAATATTAGGCATTTCAAACATTACTAAGAGAGTAAACATTCATAGATTCTGCAATCAATAATGAGGCTGTTTATCATCTCAAGACTTAATAATAGAAATTCAAAGGCAATCAGTTAAGGGGACTTCTTTATACCCTGCCATTAAAACAAATGTTCCTTGTAAGGCATTAGTACAGGTGGGAAGAAATTACCATGCAGGGATAAGAAAATCAGACAGGAAATGTTCCAATGATTGTTTTAAATATCTCTGGGTGAGGTAGCAGATAAACAGGGCTATGGAACTTCTGAGAGTTTGAAATCTTTTGCTTTCTGAGCCAGACTGCCCTTTCCACACACTCCTTAAAAAATTAGGTACCAAAAGATCTATTGGTTGGAAAGGGAAAAAGTTTTAAAATAGTTTTCTTCATTGCTTTAACGTGAAGCAACTCACAGTTTGTGTGTGTCACTGTACATGAGGGCAGATTAAGATTATTCCATGCTTTGATAGAACAAGTCTCTTTATAGCCTGCTTTATAGTTTGGTTTAGTTGTGTAAAATCTGGATTTTTGCTCCCTTCAATATGTGTAGACAATTTGGATTTTTTACTGTATTGGAACTTAAAAATTATTCTTTTTCCTGTATCAAATGCTGTCATATGACACATTAGATGATGTACCATACACACAATAATGACCCCTCGTGTGCTACTTCCTGCAGCCAGGGATGTGTCCAGCAAGGCCCTGCACACAATGGAAGTGCTCTTTAGCATACAGTTGTCTAGTTTAGACGATGTGAAATTGCCCCTTCACTGATTTACAGAGGTAAAATAGGTTTCTGCAAAGGCTGTAGGCTGAAAAGCAGCATGAAAAGGAAGGAGATAAAGTTGCTGGCAGCAGAAACCTGTAATACTAGCGAAACGAAAAGCAAGGAAGCAAAAGAAGCAGCCCTGATGGAGGAAAAAAAAAAAGGCTAAGGAAGAGATTTCCTGTCTAGTGAAGACAATAGTCACTTGCTTGAGAAAGCAGAGAGGAGCAGACAACAGCAGGAGTAATGTTTCCAGGGGTTCTCATAGAAATGGAACACAGAGTTTTCTTTGGCAAGTGAATTTGCTGCAAGAGCCAAATGTCTTCAGAAACAGCTTATCCTCTGGTAGCTGTCTTTTGCTTAAACTCCCTCAAAAAAGCATCTGTAAAGCACTGTGAAGCATGAAGCCATTCCAAGTGCAATCAGTTAGATAAGGCAGCGTCCATTCCGGCCCAGCCACTTGTTCTAACAAACTTGGTCATTCCAAGCTCTGTGCAGGAGAAACTCCTGCCTGCCTCCTGCATAGCTGGGCATCATGGATTGACTGCTCACCCACAGCCCAAGAGCTCAGCCCAGCTGCAAAGCCCAAAGGGAAAGCCCTGCTCTTAGATCTGCAGAGCTGACCTCAGACCCCCACGTCTATGAATGCTGGGAAAAAGGAAGAAAGCACCCGGTGGAGAAGCAGCAGTTCCCCACAAGTAGTTTGTCCACATGCATGCTGCACCTGATGTTTGGTGGGAGGAGGGAAGAGGCTGAGGTACAAGAAAACATCATTCTCTAGAGTTTCATTCCACAAGAAAGAGTTTTCCTTCAAGGGCATACATCAAAATTCCCAGATAGCTGCATTTTAAATCCATCCCTTAGAATGACCTGATAGAAGGGAAAAGTCTGTGGGGGCACACACTGGCTCATGAGAGTAAATTAAGGAATGGCACAGAGCTTATACACTGCTAGATCTGTTCTTGTTTGTCAGCTTCCAGCCACACATGCAATTAGGAAAATTCAAGTCCAGTTGAGGCCTGGACATTGGTTTGCCAATTTGGCACCAGCCTCCCTGCTGTCAGGTCTTAGCTGACAAATATTCCCAGTTTTGGAGTGATTTAAACATTTTATCTCATATGTTTTAAATAAATTAGGAAAGGCACGTGCAGCAACAAGAAAAAATACACCAGAATAGTTTCATTATTACCTAAATGGACTGGAGTCAGAATCATGTATTCTATTTAATCCATCACTAAGGTATGATTTCAAAACCAGAGGCGGATAAAAACAAGAGTCATTTGAACCAAGATTCTAAGGCTCTGCTTATAAGAAGACTTAGGCAAGTGTTTAGCTTCTCACAGTGCAAAACCAATGAGTGGCAGCACTGTTCACGGGTTTGAAATGATATCTGGAGATCTGGTAGAGAACAAGCCCTTGTTTTTTTTACTTGAAATGGAATTTCTGAAAAAGGTCTTCACATGTTGACCCATAAAAATCATATACAATCATCACAGAGTCACAGAACGGTTGGATTGGCTGGGACCTTAAAGATCATCTTGTTCCAGCCCCCTTGGGCAGGGACACCTTCCACTATCCCAGCTTGCTCTGAGCCCCATCCAGCCTGGCCTTGGACACTTCCAGGGATGGGGCAGCCACAGCTTCTCTGGCAATCTGTGCCAGGGCCTCACCACCCTCACAGGGAGCAATTTCTTCCTATTATATAATTCCCCCCGACTCTCTGTCAGTTTGAAGCCATTTCCCCCTGTCCTGTCACTCCAGGCCCTTGTCAATAGTCTCTCTCCAAAATTAAATATATAATTTTGGGAGGAATCCTATAGCCCCATAATGAGTGGAAGAAGTTTTCTTTAAAAGATGGATAATAAACAGCAATCCCCTTTTTTTCACAAATATTATACATTTCTATGAAATGGAGATGTGTGAAATTAGTTCTACTTTTTTATAAGTTATAATTTCGAGTCTGTTTCATTTCCCCTCTTTTGTCTTAGTCTTGTTTGTCTCTATTATAAGGATTTATTTTTTTCAAATATGAAGCAAAAGTTTTTATACTTTCTTTAAGGATGGAAATCCACAGAAGCTTGACATTCATTGTAAGGCGGGCTAGGAGTTCACCTGGAATTTATTTACTTATTTATATAAATTTAGATATGCCTGGCATTTCATGGGAAAGGGCTGGTGGTTTCCCTGTCAGATAGGCCAGGGATCCAGATCAGGATCATCATCCCTCAGAAAGGCCACTTTTCTGCCTCCCCACCATGTGCACACTTATCAGAACAGAAGATGCATTCCCACTTTGCCTACTCCACCTCTCAGCACTCTACTTTGAATCCTTTTCCCCATTCCCCAGGGGATTTATAAAATTATCATAATCACACATGATCTTTGCTTTTGGATCCCCCTGTTTCCAAGGCATGACATGGTTTTGGTGGATATTAACAGTGTGATTGGAATGACTCCCTGTGACATCATTTGGGACAGGTTTATTTGTTCAGTGAGTGTTAGGCTCCTTCTTATTGTGCTCAGAACTGCCAAAATCATTCCAAAAATAACAGAGGTCCTAAGCATCCAGAGATGCTTCAATTTTAAGGTGAAGTTACTCTGTCAAGGCTTTCAATCAGAGATCTGCTTAATATCCTTTGCTTTCTGCCTTTTGGGAATCAAAACAAATATTTTGGGCTGAGAAGAAAAAATGAATGTGTAAATCTTGGTTGACCAGGACAGTTCCAGACAGCTTAGAAGTCTGAAAGTCAATGGAAAAACTCCCCGTCTTTGGTAAGGTAGAGGTAAAGCTGCAAGACAAGAGCACAAAGGACTGACACAACAGTTCCTGCCTTCAGAGGTTATAAAGGCAGTTCTGCAGGACTTTTGGCTTTCCTGCTTCATTTAAGAGTCTATATTTGGCAATGGAAAATAGCCCTATTTAGAGAATTTTGTAAACAATGTTTGTTATAGGCAATGAATATTTTCCATCGCCTATATATAGTTATCTGAAGCTCTGATATGTTCAGGTCAAGAGACAAGAAGTAATTTAATTTTCCTTAGGTTTCATGCCACATTGAGGTGTCTTAAATGACCATGGAGAAGCAGTTGTACTTCGTGAACCATTTTAATGTGTGTGTCCCTAGAGTACTTTTGGGCACATCTGATTTGCCAAGGTCACATTATTTGTCATCAAATAGCTCCAGGCACCCTGAGGGACAACCTTTGCAATTCCACATCTCAAATGAGCTGGGTACAGCCTCATGAGTTGTTGATTCTCTTTTAGGAAAGGCACCACAGGGACAGCCAAACAGGCTGTAAACTCTTGGAATACAATGCTTCTCTTCTGTTCAGTAGTAGCACCTTAAACCTCAGAGTCCAAACTAAAATCCAGGGAATGAGGCACTCCACAAACATAAAACTTTGATTTATTAAATGGAAAAGACTCAAGGTGGCAGCAAAGTAATTAAACATTTTCACACCATTTTATTGAATTATGAAACTCATTGTGTAAGACATAACTGAAGCAAAAATCAAATGTATTCAGATAATAAAACTATGCATAGGGGTTTTTGTTTCCATCCAGTAACTCAT
Source organism: Fringilla coelebs (assembly GCF_963513975.1). Taxonomy (NCBI): domain Eukaryota; kingdom Metazoa; phylum Chordata; class Aves; order Passeriformes; family Fringillidae; genus Fringilla; species Fringilla coelebs. Next base: position 55,107,889 of record NC_140033.1, on the reverse strand, counting down.
GAAGTACATACAGGTTTCAACCAGAATGTGAAAACAGGGGTTCCTGACTCCTCTCCTGTTCCTTACTCCTCTTCCCACCCCAAAAGTATCCCACTGGAAGGGCCACATGCAATAGGGTCAGAGCAATGAGGAGACGAGGCAGTGAAGGGAAAATGGTGTTACTCTTCTTAATTCTGTATAAATATTCAGAAGAACCATTATTTATTAAACAGTAATTAATAAAACAATGCTGTGAGCCACAGAGAGTGACAACATTTTTCATAGCATCATAGAATGCACTGTGTTGGAAGGGACCAACAAGGATCCTTGAATTTCAGGTCCTGGCTGCACAGAACACCTGAGGATACAAGTGGGAAATATCTCCTGAAGCAGAGAATCTTAAGATTTTTTTTAAAGTCAAATTCCCCAGGTACCAAACACACCATGGCAGCTTCCCAACAGCAAAACGCATTTGAATTTTTCCTCTCATCCTTTACCTGTCCTGTTTTTCAAGCCAAGTTTTTTGAGACTTTCTAATGCTGAGTCTCTTTGGTGATCTGCACCTGAATCCACTGGAATTTCAGGGATTTTGGAATTGCATCATTTGGAGACTTCTATTAAAAGTTAATTGTATTATTATTGTGTTGTTTGCTAAGGCCAAGATATTCAGTTAGCCAATAAAGCAATAGTTTCATCTACAGTGACCTGTGATGCTGAATCTCCTCTATCACATGCCAAGGCCCAACTGTGGCAAACACTTTTAAGGAGAAATTCAAGATGTTTTTGTTTCTTCCTAATTCTCCTCCATGTGTTGCTCCAGGCATTGCGTGTGTAGGAGAAGTCAGGATTTGCTATTTCCTCTCTTGCCTAACTCTGTGGGGGTTTTAAGGTTTACTTGAGGACACGCTGACCAGTTAGAAAAGATTGAGTTAGATTTTGTCAAGGTGCCCAGAGACTTCCAGAGCAGTGGGTGCTGGGAGGGGGGCAGAGAAAGGGACACTTATTATTTGCACGTGCACTCACACAGCTCCTCTCTGTCGTGCCTCCCTTCACTCTTTCATTACTGAAATGGGCACACATTTTCCTGGAATTAACTCAGATCCTTTGGATGTGAGGCTTTGGGGTGGGCAAATAACTTGGGCTGAAAACATCGCTGAGCTGTCAACCCTGTGTAAATATGGAGGATCCCACCATTGGCTGGGATGATCTCCAATTTATCCTGAATTCTCTGCATCTTGCAGGTTGTTTTTGGGAACTATCCATTGCTCCCACACGTGAACTATCCAACCTCCTGGACTTATCTAGGGATCAAAAAATGTGTTGTTTTTTTTCCTGCAGCATCAAGCAGTCAGAGCAGACTCTTGCCTGAGGATGCACACAGATCCATCTACATCGAACTTCCAGAAAAGCACACTTTAAATATAGTGATGATCACCTCAGTGGGATCCTGGGACAATCACCAGGATCACAAAATTGTCCCTGGCATGAGCTAGTGTGGCATAGAAAAAGTAAAGGCAATCAAACTGCAATTTCTTGTAAAGGCTGAATATGAACCTCTTACCACCTGGAAGAGACAATAATGAATCCCCTTGAAATCCTGGCCAAGGGGGACATGCCGGCCTCATTCTTCCCAGCACAGGGAAGTCAGCTTCATTATTTTTCCGCTAGAAATTGTAGTGGAAACACCCCAAATTGCTACTTCTAATTCATGCCTTCAGCAGGTGAAAAACAGCAGTAATGGGAGCAGTGAAATGGGAGTTCTGATGGAGCAGTGAAAGATGGATGGACTTTTCCCAGTCACGTTTCACCTCCCAGCTCAGTTTCTCATCCATTAATTGGGAAGAGGATGATGTACAGTTGAGAAGAGCTGTGGTAGATCTGGCCATGGCTACATGGCTGCCAAGGACAGGGCCCGGCACAAGCACCAGCTGATCCTTTGGAAGCCAATTCTCCAAAAGAAGACATCAAGAGAGATGAGAAACTCCTGCTTCCCTTTTTCAGGCAATTCAGTGACACTAAAAATCCTTTAACACTGAGAAGGTCTGCAGCACTGAACAGGTTTAAAAAAAAGATGAAAGCAAGCACAGCCACATGGAAACACAAATGACATCCGTTCAGAATTAGTTCTGCCCCTTTTATCTTCCTAAGAAGTCACTCTGAACTCCAACCTTTGGATTCTCTCGAGGCATTAGCTTTTCATTAGTAATGAATGGCTGATCGCATTATGACAGACAAATGATGGGCAGCAGGAGGGTTTACCAACATGCCTTGCACTCCCACAGTCACTGAGGGGGAGGTCTAATGAGCAAATAACCTGCTGCAACTTTCTACATATTTCCTGTAATTGAGAACTCTTCTGTACTTTGTCTGCAATGCAGATGCCTGTCAGTCACAGGGTCATAAATAGGATTAGGGGCTGTTTCTGAAAAGGCAGGCAACCAGCTTTCAGAGCTCAGTTGAAAATACAGATGTTTTCTGGCTGCATGGCTGTTAGGCAGTGGGATCTCCACGTCTGTTTAAGCAGCTTGGCTGATGGCTCTGCCCTGAGGCCCCAGGCTCACAACTGGTGCAGATCCTATTAGGTGCACAGATCCCTACTAATTTTTTGCCTTTGCAATCAGCTGCAAGATACAGGCATTAAAAACACCCTGAGAAATCTGATAAAATAATACAGTCTTTGAGAATTTTCACCTCTTTCATCCCAGCTATAGGTGCTGTGTGTGACAGAAATGTCTGAAAAAATAAAATTTACTAATATTTAGTTAGATTTCTTAGTGGCATTCATTTCACCAGTGCAGTTAAAAAAAAATGTTTACCAAAAAAAGGGGGCATTTTGGTTTGAGGTTTTGTGTGTGCGTTTAGGGATTTTTTTTTTTTTTTTTGATGCAGAGTCTAATGACAGGCTGAATTGCTTATGCAGAGACTGTGAAACTTGTATAACTTTTGCCAAATGACCACTTATGGCAACCAGTAGGCTCTGCCTCTCAGCTTTGCTGTTTTTCTGATTGTCCCTTCACTTCCACATCTATAATAGAACTTGCTTCTCTTGTCAGTAGAAGCTGTTCCTCCTGCTAGGAAATCTTGTTTTAGGGATGTCATGAAAGAGCTTTAAGATGCCCATCAGGATGATGGCTGGTGAACCACTTCATAAACATGCAGAAACAATCCTTCCCCCAAAAAGCACTTCCAGCCTCAACAGACAGGATACAAAAAGTGTAAATAGGATGGGAGCTGCTGCATCGAGGCAACTTCCTCAGCAGAGATCAGGTCACAGAGGAGATCAGACCTTCACCTCCCACGCCTCTCTGCTGGGCTCAACTTTTCTTTAGTATAAAGAAGCCAGTGTTGAAGTTTATTGGTTTCATCCAAGGCAAATTCCACTGGACCTCACCATAATGGAGGTAGGGAGAGGGGAGAGATCCAGTTTAATCAGTTTACCAAAGTTTGCAAAACCTTTGCATGGAATGCAGCTGAATATAAAACCATTCCATTTCAGCAGCCTTGTCAGGATATGCAAACCAGATGGAAGCCTGTGTATTACATGATTAAATGTGCTCTAGATAAGCAGGGAGCCATCAACAAAATCACCCAAAGCAATGATGAGAGAGGTCATTGTCTCCCATTCATCTCTGCTAAGGTCACAAAAGCCTCCACAGAGATAAGGGGATGTGATCAGTGCCCTGAGAGGCTGACACCCTAATTGCAGCCAGAACAAAGGGCCAGGGGATAAAGCACGAGGCAGGGTAAGGGACTGACATGGGGTGATGAGGATGAGGCCACAAGGGTACTCAGCAGAGTGGTGATGAACAAGGCTGCCCGTGTCTCCTGCAAGCACTGGGCTGATCGTGCTGCAGACAAGGTTCTGCCTCTTTGGGTACAGCATTGTGAAGTGACCATACTCAAAAGCACCCTTTTGTCAGAGGACACAGAAAAATGCTTCAGAGGAATGGCTCATTCTGCTCAACAGTACTCCTGTATTCTGAGATAACTGCCTGTCTCCGAGTCCCAGCCAATCCCTCTGTCTCACACACAGATATGTATTGCATTTACAGTAAAAAAATAGGTTCTACCTAACTTCCAGCCCTGCTTGTGGACTTTTTTTCCAAACATCTTATCATCCTCAGCACAAATTCATATATTTAGGGAAAATATAACTAACCATGTTGAGGGGGCAGCTGAGAGAGGACATGGGTATTACCATAAACTTATCCTTGGTTTTCCCATGTTACATTTTAGATTATGAAACATAAACCTATTCAAATTTTGGCATCTGAGATACTTGGAGGGGTTTTCTTGAAAGAAAAGACTTGTTTGTTTGCTGACTTTTCTCCTCACACTGGCCTTTGGCAATGTCTGATGCAGCATCATTCAAGCTACCATGAGGAATGGCTATGGTTTATCCTGTAGCTAAAAATTCTACCCAGGATGCACCAATGAGGAAAAAATACATTCAGTTCAATGTGGCGCTTCTCTGTCTTCCCCTGGCATTTCATTTCCCTCAGCAACATCCTTGGTCAATGAATTCCATTCATCATACACATTCAAATAGGAAAAAGGGAATATTAAGTTAGTATGGGACATGAAGTAGTTCATGTGAAGGGACTTTACTCACCAGTAGGTGTGTCAACACACCATTAACAGCAATGAAGGTCTAAGACATGTCCAGGAATTATTTTTATGTTGCCAGTAGCAGAATGGGATTGACATTTTGACACCTCAGCTTTATACTTATGTCAAGGCAGGCAGAAGGTCAGGACTAGTCCCACCTTCAGAAGTGCCTGTTCTCATTGCCAGGTTCTCAAATTTCCCCAAATCTCAACTTTTTTTTTCTTTCCTTTCCTGGGCTCCCACAGCCATGAAGACACTAAGAGTCTTTTACTTTGTGTCTGCCAAAGCCAAATTTTTACCTCTTGGGTTAAAGCAAATCTGTGGAGCAAATAGATATCATAGTTGTCCAGTCACTTTGTGACCACAGTAGTACCTAGAGATAATGACTGATAAATGCATAAAAATATTTACATGCCTAGGCTTTTTCCTAAGGAGATTTTTGGACAATCATTAAAATTCCTCCTTCCATCTCTGCTGCAAGCTAGATTTGCTGCAGGACAATCAGCCTCACAGAGAAACAGTGCTCACCATTCCCATATATTTCACATCTCATGTTAGGCCTCAAATTCCCAATCTTCTAGGGCTTTTCTCCTTTTTGCTTTCTCCCACCTCCCTCATCTTCCTTTCTTTCTCTTCCTGTGGCAGAAGCATTCTGTAACTTCTAGCCTACAAGTCAATAAAATTCAGATTGGAACAGCATTGCCAAGAAGCTCTCAGCTGACTCAAACTGGAAAATGCCATTTAAAGCACTGTTGGGCAAAAAGGAGAGACCAACAATTCAATTTTGTTGTCTTGTGTACTTATCTCTGTCTATTTTTGCTCACCAAGCAGAGCTGAACTCACTCCCAGCTGTCCCCACAAAAAGGCACAGGTCTCCCGCAGGTCTTGTGACAAATCAGACAGACCTATGAGGATCTTTCCAACAGCCCAGAAATGTTCTGGGCAGCAGGACTTGTTTGTATGGGGATGAATGAAATGATCCTCAGCTGATTCTCCTCACTTCTCATAACAGCAAGGTGTGAGCCCGTGCTTGCCATGCCAATGTCTCAGATATAAACCACAGAGCACAAGAGGAGCCCTGCAGAAAAACTTCTTTAGAAGAGGTTCTTTGTTTCTTTGTGTCACATAGACAATGGAAATTTAGTGACTCAACCACCAACAGGAATGGGCCAAGGTAAAAACTGGTAGTAGTCACCAAAGCTCTGTCATGAATGTACATGAAAGAGTATGTGAGGACAAAGGAGGAATTAATTTATGTATTGGAACAGGAACAGGACCCAGGGGCAGTTCAGCTCTTTGAGCAGTTCTGCATGTGTTCATGAACTGTCTGAACCAACAGACTGACAAATATTTAATGCATTAAGTCTCCAGAGGACTGAAGGTGACGCAGACCTTACTGTGTTTCCTGGCCTCCAGTAACACGTTTTCAGAATCAGAAGTTCTGTCTGATGTCAGCCCTGCCCAGCTGCAGACACAGTTAGACTCTCTCTTACAAGGCTTTCCTGAATGTGAACATGCAGCCTGACAGGGGATGGTTCCCATGTTTTCAGCTTTACTGCCTGTGAAACCTTTGGAAATCGCTACTACCCATCTAGAGGCACCTGGGACATCAGTGACACCAGTGCTGATGCTCAAGAACAGCAAGAGTGTCTTCAGGGAGCAGGGTGTTCTCTGTCACCTCAGAGCCATGAGGAAAATGTGTCCATCCACAGACCCCTCAATGGGCAGTGATCACTTTGGGGCTCTATGATAATTTTGGAGACTAATTCTCCCCTCTGAGGAGGAGACCATCCAGAAAATCACAGAGCAGCCCATGCATGATATGCCATTTTTCATATTACCAGAGGGAAAACAGGGAAGTCAGATCGCAGGCTGGTTCTGTCATGCTTCTTTCTAGTCACTGGAGCTAGGGGAAATACATTCTTATTGCATTAAAGAAGCACACTGCTTATGCTCCAGTGCAAAATGGGGCTGACACTAGAGGATTGCTTTCCTAACATTGTGCCTCTGCCTCAGCCTCTTTCCCTTTGCTCTTCCCAAATAAACACTAAGTGGAAATCATTTGTTGTTCCCAATATCGGTGTGCTTCCATTTGGACCTGGCTGGGATTCTTGCACCCAGGACTGCACCATATTCTTGTACTTACAATTTCCAGGGAAAAAATAAGGGAAAAAAAACCTACCTATTTTGTTTTTTAGTGATCCCAAAAGCTTTTTGTCTGTAAATTCATGCAGGTACTTTGATGGACTTTGTTTGTTTATGAGCAAACACGCTCCTAGCTAAAGATCACTGCTGCCAGAGAAAAAGTGAAAAATTTATCCAAAAATGGGAGTATCACTTGGGGACCTCCACTTCACTGGCACTAAGATGTAAACACTGAAAACTTTTAAAACAAGTAGCTTTGGAAAAGGCTGAATGAGCTCCTGACAGGTAAAATGAGCTGATAAAAGGCACAATGTCCCACAGAAATGAGCTTTATAGAACGGTATTAAGTTTATGACCTTCTGGAAAATCTAAAACCTAAGATCATTCTAACTGTTCACCTGGCCAGGTGATCAATTCTTTTGATCATTCAAAAAAGATAAAGTAATATAAAATAGCAGTGAAAGATACTGTGTTGTCCATGCCTTACATCTAAGAAAGCACATTTCGCAGAGCACTCAAACAATTTTCCCTTCCGGAATTCTGGTGGATCTATACTCAAGCACTCGTGAGTGGATGAAAATTGGATGAAGTACTACAAGTAATAGGCAAAAAATGTATCTGGCTCTGTTTCAAGCTGAGAAGCAGCCTGTAATTATTCACCAGAAAGGAACCAGTGTTCAGCTAGGGCTTGCTAATTCTCTGATTAATTAAATGTAACACACATTAATATTGTCTGTCCACTTAGCATGCAGTTATATTTTGATCTTGCCTGCAGGATTTCCCACATCTGCACCACTGCCTTTTGTTTCCTTTTTGTCTCTGGCTACACTGAGAGCTGGTAAAATAGACGTGAGGAACAGCTCGAGAGACCCAAGCAGTTCTGTACCAGTCTGTGCTGGCCACCTGGCACCTGTTTCCCTCCTTAGTTTCAGCTTGGGTCACTTTACATAGCCATAATCTGCCTGTATCTGGGGGAGGCTGCTGCTTGTGGGTGGCTGGGAGGACAAGACTGTAACTCAGGAGGACAAAATCTTGCAGTTGTTTGAAAGATGGAAGGCCAGACCTTTATCCTGCTTCAAAGAGGATGGCTTTGAATGGAAACTCAACTTCTCCTTCTAAATATTCCTTTGAACTGAGGAATGATAAGCATAGTCTGTTCCTAAAAATAAGATCCTTTTATATTTATTTCTTTTTTAAGTCCTGAAGAAATCTATTTCTGCCCGAGCCTGATATCTCCTTCACTTTTTAGCATTGAAAATTCTTTTATCAGAAACTCAGGTTTGGGAAAGAAATTATGGAATTGATCTCATCGAGATGAATTCCTGGATAAGTACCTCTACCGACTTTTTTTTACCTCCTTCATTTCTGCTCAGAGTTGAAGGCAATGTCCTCATTGTCTCTTCTTTTCACTGCTCTCTGGTTCATGGTGAAGATGGGGTCTCACAGCACAAATACAGGAGAATTTTGGGAGGAAACTAACCTGGAAGAGCTAGGATGGAGCCCTGAACAACCTGAAATGTGAAAGGTATCCCTTTCCATGGCAGGGGTTTGTAACAAGATGATCTTCAAGGTCCCTTCCAACCCAAACCATATATATATATACATGTGTGTGTGTGTGTGTGTGTGTGTGTGTGTATATGTGTATATGATACCAGCTTCTTCAAGCATGTTTGTATTATTGCAAAATTGGCAGCTTCTGAATGCTCCGAATGGCCACATGGACAAAATCTTGAAGCTCCAGTGTGTGATAAAATGTCGTCCCCGTCACGAGCAGCTCTGCATAAGCAAGACCTATTTTTTTCTCATCTCTGTAGTACGTTTTTTAAGAAAATATGATGGTTAATTAAAAATAGATATTTTTTCCATATGGCCTGGAACAAAGTTTTGGATAAACAGAAGTCTGAACCGTCTGGAAACAACAGATGGCAGTATTTTAAAGATGAAGAGATGAAAGCTTGGATAACCAGTGCTGGATATCAGCAGGGACAGGATGGAGGCAGTGCACTTACATCTGGGAATTCAGCTCTGCCATATTTCTGTGGGACAGACATGTAGTCCAAGGAGAGCCTGTTTTTAAAATTAAAAGGAAGAAAGTGAGCTACCTGGCATTCTCCAGCAGCCAGACACAAGGCCTCCTGGTATTTAATTTCAATAGTATCAATTATGGCCATAAATAACATCCCAGCAGCAATTGGCAGGTGAAGAAGTGTTTATACCAGCAGTGCAAAATCTTAACCCCTTTCTCTTATCTATTTCCTTAAAATCCTGGGAGAACTGTTCTGAAGAGAACAGGGACGGGAAACGTAAAAAGAACATAAAAAGTTTTGAATGCATCTGGTAACTGTGGTATGTAAAAAACAAACTAAATAAATAAACAAATAAATAATCTACCCCATTCCTTTACAGGTACCACATATTTCTCTGACTACTTACCATGTTATATCACATATCTACCATGCATTTAGTCATGATTAAAAGCCTACTCCTGAAAGCCGAGATGAATGTAGATTCACTTTCTACTCATTTGTGTAACATCTCCCATGGCAAAGGGAGAGTTTGTCCCAATTTCTGTAGCAAGCTGTGTTGATATTAAAAGGCGATCCCAAGCCAGCACAAGGACTAGCTTCAAAAACACTTCCTTCTCTCACTACAATGCTCAGCACCATTTCTGGATCATTTTTCGGTAGGGGATACCCAGCACATTACAGAGAAGCTTCTAAGGCAGAGAAGGAATCAGCCTTTAATATTTCTCTCTGATAACCTGTATTTAGTTTTGGAGATGGAAAAATTTAACAAATTGTGCTCTCCCCCAGTGCCACCTACAACAGCCCTGCCAGCCCACCTTCAAACATCCAGTTCTGCTGAGCAGGTAACACTCTCCAAATCCTTCCCTCAGATGCACTGACATCAAGATTCTGGGAATAACACAAGGCAGATGTGCAAAGGGGAAGGAAAAAAATCCCTGTGTGCCTTTTTGCACTTCCTTCATCTCACTAATGCAGCATAGCTCTGTTTCTGCCTCAGCTGGGAAGGGCTGGACACAAATTATCCTTTGAGCTTTGTCTCCCTTGGCAGAGGCAGAAACAAAGCTCTTGTGTTAGTAGTATTTTATTGCTGTTTTATTATTTGGGCTTCACTTTCTTTTTTTTTTTTTTTAATGCATGGTTTTCTATATGTATTGTTACAGTGGGTTTATGACAACTTTTGTTCATGTGTTGCTGATATAAGCTCTCAAAGCTCCTCCCAGCTTCACATAGCTTTGAGTTTGGAAATTGCACAAACCAGGGATACACACAAGCACATACAAAATAAAACATCCTTCCTGAACAGTGTTGGGAAACTCAGGTTTACTGTTACTGCAAAGTGTACTGAGGATACAGGCAAATTTTGTGTTTTAGTAGAAACTTGTGCACAGTGTCATATCAGAGCCTCTTCTGCATTTAATGCTCACCGTGTGTCACAACAGGCATGTAAATCTCACCTTCTGTGTGTTGTTTTGTCTCATTTCCCGAGCTGGAGGCGTCCCTCAGAGCTCCCTAAAGTTTCCCTGGGTTTTACACAGGAAGGGAGCAGGAGCAGATGGGGAGTGTGCCTCAGCAGTGACAGCACAGGACCTGGAATTTCTTATTGGATCTTGAAGAGTCTGCTCTCACCTCTGCTTTGGTGATTGGTGCCAGACAGGGCAAGGCAGGTGGCCGCTCCAAGGGGGATGTCTGGTCTCCACATCCATGGCTGTGCTGAGAACCCATGTGTAGCTGCTGGAATGAAAACCCAACATGCTTTAGGACACCCTTGGCAGCAAGCACTGCAAGGGCAGAGGATCCCCGGGGCTGCCTGGATGGTTTGGCTGTGACTAATAGATTTTCCCGGGATCATGTTAGAGATGTATCTCTGTTTAAAAGGAGCAGAAAAATCCCCCAGCAAGTGCAGACTTCTTGCCAGTAGAGCTGAAGCATCTAAAGTTTTTGCAGCAATCAAAAAAGATGTTTCCTCTTTTCAGTAGGTGAAATCAGCCCCTTGGAGTCAAAGGGGTCACACCACTAACAAAGAAAGTCAATTATAGCATAAGGCAGGACCCAAACATCAGGATTTTTTGTGCGCTCAAATGACACACAGGCTTTGCTTAAGCATCCACCAAATCTCCCTTTATCCACTAATTGTGCAATTCATTCAAAAGAACAACCAGATTGGTTTCATCTGTTGCACATTGTATGGGCTAAACCCAGGAAAATATTTCCCTTGGCTCATCCCAAGAAAAACATTCACACACGCTGTTTGTTTTCTTATTTTCAAATACTACTTTTATCTTATGTTTAAGCTAGATAGTCCTTCGAACTTGCTCCTCTGATTCCCTGTCCCTTTGGTATCACTTAATTAGACTTGGTGACTAATTCAAAAGGAATTATTTATTTAACAAATCCCATCCTTTTCCCTCATAAAGCATCTACAAGCAAAACACTTCTTTTTTTTCCCCTCCCAAGTTGGTGTTAATTAAAAATTATTTACAGGCCTTCAGAGCAGAATTCTTTGCCCTTGTGCTTCTTTGAGGTGTACCATCTCTGCAAGGATGTGCCATGCAGGGCAGTGATGCCTGAGTGGCTGACATGGGCAACTCTGTTACAGCTTGGAATAGAAAATTTTTATGTCCGGACACAGATTCTCTGCAGATATAGACTAATTAACAGTGCCAGACATCCCTCTGCACTGGGTTCCCTCACTTGTGCTTCCCCAGGCCCAGGCAGAGGGCCTGGTCCTGTGCAGCTTGGGAAGGGCTCTGTGTGGTTGTTTGTCCAAGCAGTTGTTTGTGTGAGCGGTGGCAGGGGACAGCTGTGAAATGCTGTGTGCGCACAGCCCCTTGCTCCCTGGCTCCCTTCCTTCCCTGGCTCCAGCTCTCTTCACTCCCATCTCTTGTCCTCTTATTGGAGGGAGAGAAAGTGGAGGGGACAGCTGGGTTTACCTCTTCACATCGGGTTTACCTCTTCACATCAGGTGCCCACCCTCCTCCTCTTGCCCCTGCAGCGTGTGAGTGGTGTGTACCTGAACACGCTCCTGCAGTGAGGGCTGGTAGGTGGGAACATCCCTTTCCTTTCCGTGGGCTGCCCTGTACCCCCTGCTCCAGACACACACCTCAGCTCCCCCTCTGCTCCTGGCTGACCTGCAGGAACCAGGGAACATCTGAGAAAAGGCTTCTTTTGTTGGACACAAGTGACTCACTGCTTTTGAACCTGATAGGGGGGAATTAGCGAGTAGAAAAACCGGCAGATTTTTGTTTGTTTTGGTTTTTTGGGTTTGGGTTTTTTTTAATCAAAAGAAAGAGAAACTAGGGAACCATACAAACCTTCTGGGGTTACCTGCAGCAGGAAGAACCACGGCAGTCTATAATGCACTACAGGCACAGATGCTCCCATACCAAAGCTGCTGAAAGGCTGACGAGACATTACAAACCACAGCTGGGCACCCTAAAGCTGAGGCAGCCCCAGAAACATGTCACAGAAAGGAAGGGAATAAAAGAATGACCACAGCACCAACATGCACTCATGCACTTGCTACTGGGATGGGAACCTCAGCACAGGAACCACCTATACCTTCCACTAACCCAGGCTGCTGCCAATCCCATCCAGCCTGGCCTTCAATGCTTCTAGGCTTGGGGCAGCCACAGCTTCCGGGGCCTCCCCACCCTCACAGGGAAGAATTTCTTCTGGATATCCCATCTAAACCTGCTCTCTGTCAGTGTGAAGCCATTCCCCCTTGTCCTGTCACTTCAGGCCCTTGTCAAGAGTCTCTCTCCATCTTTCCTATAGGTTCCCTTCAGGCACTGGAAGGCCTCAGTTATACCACAGCAGGGGTTGAGATGAGATTATCTTTAAGGTCCCCTCCAACCCAAACCATTCCATGATTCCATGATTTCCACAATGTGTGTGCCCCACCTGAGTCACTGATCAGAGTCTGCCCAGCTTCAAGGCAGCCTTGCAGGCAGGTTGCCAGCACCAGCATCTCACCTGAGCCAGGTACTACACACGGAAAACATAGACACACAGTCTCTGCCAAAAATGCCTTTCAAAAAGCAGGCTCTTTTAAAAGAATTTAACACCTTTGCAATTGTTTTCTTGGGACTTGGGTGTTTTTTCTATATGATTTTAAAAGGAAGTTGACCACGTATTTTCAGAATAATTTGGTCAGGCCAATTTTGGCAAAGGGACTCAGGAAATCACAGAGAGTTGAAGCTGGGAAGTGAAGCCAAGCTTGTCAAAAAACTCCTGTGGAAATTGCCTCTAAGATACCTGCTAGTGGGGGTGACCACACAGGGCTTGGAGATGGTCCCACAGGGCTGAGTCTCAGCTTTGGGAGTTAGGAAAAGAGCAAGAAAAATATCTGACTTCCCCTGAGCCTAAAAGTGCGAGCAGAGGAAGGAACGGTGCTCCCAGATGTTCCCTTTTCCCTTCAGCTGGGTGTCACAAATTTCCTGGGATGATGACAGGACGCAGACCTCGCGGATGTTGCTGCTTGTCTGCCGGAGGCTTCTGTGATAAATAGGTCCAGTGAAAAAAAAAAAACACTGATTTCAGCATGACCTCTTCTCATTCATTTCCACCATAACAAGGGAGGCTTCTTTTGGTCGTGGGTTTTATTTGGTTTTTTAGAAGATGTTAACTTTTTTAGAAGATATTAACTTGGGCAGAAAGAAAATAAAAAATTATAATAATAAAAAAAAAGTAATTTCATCCCAGATAAAGGGCTTGGCCTTATTTTGGCTCCCGAGGTGCTGCGGTGTCCCCCAGGAGCTGGGGCTCAGCTGGTTTGTGCCTGTGCAGGGCACGTGATCCCTTCATGACACACAAACTGATAATAAACAATACAACGTGCAGCACACGCAGAGTCAGAGGAGACAGGCAGTGAGAAATAAGAGTCTTGGCATCATATGGGAGATGTAAAGCTTGTTTCTTTTAATACTTCTTCACAACATTAGCTTTTGCTGAAGGATTAAGCTGCCGTAATCTCCACTAAAGCCAAAAGAATAACAAGCCAGTTATAATTAATGTATTTTCTTGGCTTTGGAGAAAATCCTAAGTTATTTTTCTTCAGCTACTAAGCCAATTCCAAGGAAAAACTCCTGTCAGTGTCAGTTAGGTGAAGAGTGCTCCTGACTGAACTTGAAGCCATGGAGTAGCTTTCAGAGTGCTTTCTCTTCTGTGCTTTGTAGCTTGTTCTGTGAACCTTTGTGCAGCTCATGTCCTGCCACATGAACACGTTGGATGTGGTGATTTTATAGGTCCTTTCCACCCTAAATGATTCTACGGCTCAATACCCACCTCCTCTGAGTGCCCTGGGTGTGTGGCATTGCTTTCCTTCTGCTTTCTTGCTCCATCTACTGGAACCAGTTCTACTTGTCATTGGAATGAACAAAGTATGTCAGGGGTATACTTATTTATTCTTGTCAGCCAAAAAAAACCCCAAAGACAAAAAAAGAGAAACTCATTAATCCAGTCTTTACTGTTGATTTATTTTGGTTTTATAGCTAAGTCCACATTTTGTAAACTAAATCTTCCTCTTTTTCAGGGTCTTCATTAGTCCTGGCAGTAAGAATACAATTCTAGATCTAAATATGCTCACTGGGCTATGTCCTTACTGACCTTCTGTGTTTCCAAACTTATGAAAATATGTTGCTGTATCTCAACAGATTAGATTAGATGTAGAAAAATAACAACAAAAGCAAGTCAAAATCCTCTCCTAGCATCAACAGAGGATGTGTTGTTGAATTTAGTTGAGATTTGAGTTGCACAAGTCATATTTAGCTGCTGTGTTAAAAATAATAGTAATTTGAAAAAAGCTTTGTAATAGATGGGAGAAAAACTAGATGCCAGAGGAAAGTTTAAACCACACCTGTAAGATTGAATATAAGAGTATTGTCATGTTTGTTTGTCCCTTATTTAAAGTGGCTACTGGAAAAGCTCTGGGAAATTAAGAATTAGCTCATTAGGAGAGGACTCTGTTTAAGTGCTGGGCAGAAAATGTTAGAATATCTCTGTATAATTGTGCAAGGTTTTTGCTTGGATTTCTGCTGCCTTTTGTGCTTAAAGTGCATCAGGGAAGTCAGGAGTCACTGCAGAAATTGACTGCACCTTGTGGGGCAGATTCAAGTAGGGCTGTGATTTCTTCCTGTGATTTTCCTTTAAGCAGAGAACAGCTTCCTCTAGCAAAGAATGAGGCTGTGGACTGGAATAAGACACTAGGAGGCTCTGAGATACCAGCAAAAATTGTGCAGATCCCCTCATTATCCCCACAGCTTCATGGAGCTCCTCTCCTTGCCCATTTCCACCTTCCTACCTAGCTTCCTTCTGGTCCTAAAGGCACAGCTTCCACTGTCTTTCCCAAAAATGCATGGTTCAGTTGGAGGGCTTCAGTAGCTTTTCCAAGCTGATGGGTCACATTGCTTCCCTGTTAATTGCATCCCTGAAGTTACTGAAATCAGACACTACAATGTGAGATAACAGGGAGCCTGATATAAGGGTTGATATCTGTGATATAAACTGCACAGATTTAACCAGATGGTGGATCAATATTCCTGATATATTTAAATTCAAGGGTGATAGCTTTCCAAAGTGACTCACAGTTGTGTTTGCCTTAAGTCCTTCCCACATGGAAGCGCAGTTCTGAAAATCAAGTTCTCTAAAGCTAGCCCTAACACCAGGATGACTGCAGACAAAATTTGCCAGCCAGTTTTCGAGGGTGATCCTATCTCTAGAAAATGCAGGGACAAATCCCAAACTGCTGGCAGTGCACATTTTCTACAGTGGGACTCACTGAAGGCCACAGCAATGGAAGTTTGCTGGGGATGCACATTTTTCCACTGCTATCCCAGTTTTTCTACCTAACTGCTAAAAGCTGCACACGGAATTGAATAGTGAAAAAAAACCCCTCAGCTCAAGGGGATACTGAAGCCAAAAAAAAGACTCCCACTGATTCCAGTGATGTTTGAATCTTCCTTGCCTCAGGTGACTGCGCTAGAGACACATATAATACTTTGATAGTAATCATTTTGCTAATTGAAGCTGTATATGTGGAACCAGGAGTGGCTTGGAAACACTGTGAATAGAGGACTTGTTTTTAGTGATAGTACTAAGAATCAGGAAAAATAAAGCTGCAGAATTGTGTCAACAAGCAACTGAAAATACACAAAAATAAAAATATTTAATTAGATCCTTATGCACAAATAAAGAGTATTATCAGTGTGTCTCAGCAGTTGTTATGGAATCTGGTGGATTTTAACAATTCCTTTGGGGGTGGGAAAGAGGCAGCAAGCCACCCTATTAATTAATGCAGCCATTAATAATTGAGTAATCAATTAATAATTTAATACATTTGCAGATGATGGGTAAAGGATGGGAACTGCAGGAATATTCAGAGTTTTGGTAGTACTGGGGGATTTAGGACAGATTAAAACACATTTAGTAAAAAACTCGTACAGACCTTTCCTTGAAAACGATGCATGTGGTTCATACAGACTGTACTCATTTTTTTGCTAAAAATATTCTTCAGCCTCCATTGTCTGCAGGCCTTTCAGATGAGCCATGGACTAGTGGCCCTTGCAAGGTAAGAACTGGGAGTTCAGGGGTAAATCCTCCTTCTCTCCAGCCTTTAAATGCAATTGTACTGTTGTATCTGAAATTTTGTTCCAGGACACATATGACATCCAGTACAAGGTGTTCAGGAATTTACCTATAAAGGTCAGCTCACAAACAAAACTGTTTTATATTTTCTTTTCAAAAGCCAAATAATTAGACTAGACGGGGAACAGAGAGACCATCTGTGGTTAATTAAAGGGTGAGACTGCAGAGCAGCAACAGATGTTATATTGCTGTAGTCAGAGGAGTTTATTGCTAACAGTGGTGAATATTGTGCATGGTGGACTGGGCATTTCCAACCAATTATTTAACAGGCAGACTTCCATAGAGGTCACCCTTTTCTTCTTGGAAAAAGGAAATGTTTGAGTGTCATTAATGTTGCAGGAGTAGTCTAGATAGCAAAGTTTTTTATATCCCAAGATGAGGACTGAAAAGCCAGTGATACCCATCACAAAAAAAAAAAATGCATCTAGAGCTGGTGATTAAAAAAGTGGGCAGGTCTGCATGAAGAAGACATGACAGAAAGGGCCAGCATTCCCACAGTTTCACTCAGTTCCTGAAAACCCCCTTTAAAACTAGACATAAGCACAGTGAGAAGGTTCATGTGGCAGTATGGATCAGACAGATTCTCTAACTGATGGCATTTGAGTATGGAGTGACTCTGGAGCAGGGAGCTCCTTCCATCTGGGTCCACTTCTTCTCCTGAATAACTGCTCAAAGCTGTTTGACACTACCCTGCACCACCAGTCCCAGGGAGAAGTTGTGGTAAACAGAGCAGCAAACTCTGGAGTTTCTGCTGGACAGGTAAACACACCTCACATTGCCTGACCTGACAGGCTCACATCCAGCTGGAGCTGGTAAACCTTTATACAAGCCATTCCACTCCTCCTTTTTGTTGCTTCCTATTTGCACTGTGCTGATTAGATGTGGAGGTTCAAATGTTCCTATTGATGAAACTCCATGCATACTAGAGTTTGGATCTGGAGGTTTGGTACTAGCTGTAGCACCCAGTGTGGTGTTAGCTAGCTTTCAATTTGTTTGTCTGTTTAACTGGGGTTTCCACTTTATATCTGGAGTGGCCCAAAATGGCTATGAAATTCTGCACTTAATTTGTATGCAATTCCTTCTCTGCTTACTTTTTTCCCCTGCAGAGATTTTAGCTGGTTTTCATTGCTAAAGCAAGGAGTGACAATAGCCCACAGGTTTTGTTACCTTAGTGCCTCTACTTGCATCCCCAGCCCCTTGGTCCCCATGGAGAGCTCCCCATGCACATCTCTTGAACAGCCATTCTCTGCTTCTGAAGCACAACTTATGGCAAGGGGGAGCTCTGTGGGTGGACTTACAATTATCCACCTGATAAAAAAGGGGCAGATAAAGTCTGGCTTTGTCCTAAAAAGATAAGCTGGAACCTGAGAATGCCTGAATACCTGATCAGCGATCTACAATTACAGCAGCTGATGGGAAGCAGTGTCGGGAGAATCCAGAGGTTGCCATAGAAATGCAACAAAGGGTGCAATCCTCAGGGAGTGCACCTGAGTCAGGTACCAAACCTGTAGGAATCCTCAGTGAATTAAACTCTCAAGTTTAAGGGGGAAACAGCAAGTGTATCAGAGATAAAGATAATTGAGTTGCCTGTCCCATTTGTGATGTCGGGGGAGATCCCATCTGGACAGCAGTCGGGATTGCTGCCATGCCTCTTTCCCAGCCTTGTTTGGGTGAAATATATAAACCTCAGGAGAACTTGGAGAGCATCAGTGTGCATCTGGTGGCTTCTCTAGTTCCTTGTGCCAGGAAATCTAGGACAACTTTATCATTTTTGGACTACAGCTAGCATTTCAGTTGCTTGTTATGGAAATCCTATGTAACAACAGCCTAATGGACTCGACTTTGGGATAACATTTTTCTGATTGCTTTGGGGCGACTCACAGTTTTTAAAAAGGTATTTCCTGGGTGGAGGGAGAGTGTACAAAATGTACAAAATGGTGCTATTTTAAGGAAACCCTTAATTCTGAATATCATTCATCGCCATGCAACCTGCATGCAATCCCTTTCTAAATCCATTTCTGCACACACCACCCCCCCACCCCCCCCCCCCACATTCCTGGAAAAGGGAAACAAAGGATTTTGACAAGATTGACTGTAAAGTAAAATATTTTGCAGAAAATATGTTTCCACTGTTTAGAAACATATTTTCTCCCCATCAGAGGTTTTTTGGAGTGAAGAGAATTGATTGAATTTCAAAAAACTAAGGTAGCAAAAAACAATAACAGATTCTTCCAAAGCCCCAACAGTTTCAAATCCCCAGGTCCACCAGCAGAGCACTCTCTTGGTGTAAAAGAGGGAACAGATGCTATTAATATTGACTATCTTAATACATTACACCTTGGAATCCCCAACAGGGCTTTGTTGGCCTTTTGAAAGTAAAATGAGACAATTTGGTTTTGAGGAGATACCATTCCCTTATTTAAATGTTGATCTTAAGGGAAGAAATCAAAGGTTATGGCTCAGCCTTGACACAGGTTTCCATGAGGGAGCCAATGACTTAAAAAGCAAACAACAAACAAACAAAAAATCATTCAATCACCTTAAAAATTAAAACAAAACAAGGAGTTTCAACAGGGGAAAAAAGGAAAACATTTGAAGAGGACTGACTTTTTTTCAATAAAGTTAAACATTTACAATTTTATTCCAGATGACATTATCTTTTCAAATTCCATTTCTATCTTGAAGGAATAATAACCCAAAAGTAAATTTTAAAAATGAAACTCCAATAATTTTTTTGTTTTCATTTCAGCCCACCCTGAAACAGTTTTCCCATTTTAATGTGCTTTAGTTTGGGCACTGAATGAAAAAAGAAATTATTTTCACACCTCCCATTATATACCAAAAGTTGTCACAGAGAAAAATCATCTAAGACATTAGTAAAATTCAGTACAATTTTAGGCTTCAGATATATATAAAATAAGATTATTGTGTTAAAGAGAAATCCTGAATAGAATGGCTGAAGCTGAAGTATTTTTTTTGGTTTGTATTTTTTCTGGTTTTGAAAGTATTGTTGAAAAGACAAAATGAGAAGAAAACCTTTTGTCCAGACTGAATTTCAAGCTGTGTTAGAGACAAAATCAACAGGAAAAGAAACAGATTTTTTAAGAAAGTTTAATTTTCATTCATGACAGAGTAAAGTTATTCCTTAAATGATTGTAGGTCAAAGATTGATTAGCGAATATGTTTACCTTCCAGTAAAATGCAGTTCTGCAAAATATTTTACTTTACAGTAAATCATAACAGCAGCAATTTTTGTTACTTTACATACAGTGTACATGGAGATGCCACATGATTTACAGATCTTGATTCCATTCTCACTCCTCAGCTTTGCACTGGTGGTTCAGTGGCATGATTCTTCTTGACACTGGCTGAATTCTAAGACTAAGCCATAGGAGAATCAAACATGCAAGGTTCGGTTTTTAGCTTTTTGTTCAAGACAATGGGTGCCAAGGAGTTTCCCTGGTTCTGGTAGCTTCAGCCATTCTGATGGCCTCCCTGCTCAGCAGCACATGCATTCCAGCTCCTGCTAAGCAAAGCACAATATATCCATAGTTGCAAGTGCCCAGTGATTTAAATTCCTTCTGTTCTCACATCTCCCAGAGCCCTGCGCGCCCTCCAGAGGCAGCATCCTGTGGCAGTGTAGGTTAGGAGAGCACAAAGACTCCTTCAGACTCCACATGTTTTTAAACCCTCTGCTGGCAGCTACAGCCAATGAGACCATGAGGTGTGTGCACTTCTCCATGGTCAGTCCTTCTCCATGGTCAGTGCTTCTCCAAAGTCAGTCCTTCTCCATGGTCAGTCCTTCTCCATGGTCAGTGCTTCTCCAAAGTCAGTCCTTCTCCATGGTCAGTCCTTCTCCACAGTCAGTCCAACCTGCCCAAGGATAGAGACTAAAGGAGGAGTTGCCCCATGCCCCCCCAGGCATCTGCAGGAGGAGGGATGGTTGCCAGGAGAATTCCCGCATGCCTCCCCAGCTTGCATGCACTGTCACCACAGGAACCAGCTGCAGCCCCAATATAGCCTTTATCTCACACTGATGAAATCTGGAAATGCTGGAGCCCAGAGGGCATTTAAATTGTAACAGAGCCACTCACATCTGGAGATTCTAAGGAAGCAAAAGAGCCTCCTTTTGCTCCCTGTCCCTTCTCGCCTTCCCTCGTTCTAGGCTCAGAATCACATCATGCAGTAAGCAGAGGCAAGCACAGGCTGCTCCCTTCCCTCAGGAGTCACACCACAGTGTGCTGTGAGCTGAAGGAGGTGAAGCTGCCCTTGGGGCTGCGATGACACTGGGAGAAGCTGGCAGCCCTGGTCCTTCTGCTTTTGGTCCCACTCCGGCGTTTCCGCTTGTCATGTGCAATAAAGCTTTCGATCAGCTTCAGCTTTTCATGTTCTTCCTTCAGGAAGAAGTCCACAAGCACCGTCTTCTCCTTTTTGATCTGTTCACTGATGTCCTTGGGGATGTCAGGGATCATCCAGTCAACCAGAACACTGAGGAACATCACCAGGTTCTGCAAGCACAGCAGCAGATGTGAAGCAAGCATGAAAAATCCAAAATACTCTCACTGGAGCAAAACCAAACCTTTGTTATAGCTATGAGACAGATGTCAAACACATTTTGCTGGTGGTGTGTGGTAGTAAGCAGTTGATTAAGGCTTTATTTCAAGAAACAGCTCAGGTTTGTGCACAGCTACCCCTCAGTGTAGAGGCTGAATTAAACATGTGCTTTAGTTAGATTTGAAATAGGAAAGGACATGGAATCATCAATCTATGGCCTTAGTAGCTAAACCAGCATTATTCTTTACAAGTATCCAAAGGTGCCCAGTTCTCAACATGCAATTCCTTGATACTGAGTTCAGAATCCAATAATATAAGGACATCTGCCAATACCATCAAAAGTTCTGAGACTCAAGGCAAAGATACCTGTGTTTCCAGTGTGGCCTGAGCACACAGCAGACAACTTTCATGGCCATTCTGTCCTCAAATCCTTCTGTCTGCTGACAAGATGGATTATTTTTGACACTACCACACTGTGCAAGCCAAAATCCCAAACCTCAGGTGTCAAGGCGATTACAGGTGCTGCTTATAACATCAAGCAGGAAGCAGACTGGGCAAAAAGTTTTGCTTGCTTGTGAAATCGATAGATAAGAAATGCTTTGGGGGTTTGTATTGTCATGATAACGCTTTGAGAAATGTGTTGTGTAATGCCTGGAAACGTGTGAGAGCAGTTGGCTGACAGGGCTGCTAGCATGAATTCTCCATCCCCATCCAAGACGATGGAGCTAATTAACCAGGGAATGTTCTCTGGCAGAGCAGGCAGAGGGTTTGAAGCCCAGCAGAACCAGTTGCTTTCAAGTGCTTTGCAGCCAGCGGTGGAAAATTATTGAAGGCACGGCAAAGAAGCAAAAGAGGGCAATACAAACCAGGCAAGATTCACAGAAACACTTGGGAACACTTGGCAGGTGGGGAAAAAAGAAAGGCAGATTTGAAAAAGAGGGATGGGCCCAATTTGGTTGTGGAAGGATTCCAAATCATGGACAAGGGCAGAGGGAAGCCATTGGAAAGGCAAGCCATGCTAGCAAATCCCTTGCTAATTAGATCCTCACGCTGGGGACAATTTACTGTGCTCCACTGAAGAAAGTAGCAAAAAACCTTGGACGATTTATTACTTCTGTTTATTTCTTGCTTTGGGTAAAGAACAGCAGTTAACAAGCTTACACAGCACTTATGTGCTTCCTACAAGTGGTGCCTCTGAGAGTATAAAACTGTACAAAGTCCACTTAAGCATTCAAAAGCCTGGAGTATTTTGGGGATCACTGCTAACACCAAGGGCTAAGGAAGCTGTGGGTCTTGCTTTCCACGTCTATTGGACATGGGCTGCTTTGGAACGTGCATTTGGATCCATCTATGATGATATTTCTGTGTCTGAAAGTGAAGCAACTCAGCAGACTTACCTGAAATAGAATCACAAAAGCCAAGCGAGCGGACAAGACCGCCCAGTACTGCTTAGAAAACTCGTACTGGTGTGGGGACCAAGGTGGTTCTCTGTAGTCTTTGAACCTGGAGATGAAAACAACTCAGTTATCACAGTTCCAGCAATTTCCTCCAGCACCAATTGCTGTGATTAATGTGATTTTCCAATCACAAAACTTAAAGAATCAAATCCTCCAGATGTTCTTACTTCAACACTTATTATGAAATACAACTTCAGAATTAGAGCTGGACTACCTCCACTGAATTTAACACACGCAGTCTGGTTTTCACAGTTGTAACCAAAATCAGAACATTCTTTTAGCTTTTGAAATGTCCAGATTTTAGGGGATTGATGGAAGTCCCCTTTATTTTATAATGTATATTGACATCGATGTACACGGAATAAAATGCTGAAATGAAAGAGAAATAGTCCAAGGCATTTTCAGATGGAAGGAGATAAACTTGCATTCATTTCACCTAAAACTTGATTAATTTAGGGAATAATTCAGCCCACATAAAATGTGACTCATGATTTGGTGATTCCTGTCTTTGCATTAACGAAAGGGGGAGCCATGGGGAAGGCATTTCCTAAATTAACTGTCTAGCCTTGGACAAGATAAAACAGAGCCTTAGTGGTTTGGTGTAAAGACTGTTGCTTTTAGTATTATCATCAATCATTTGGAAGTAAACAACAGACTAATAAAATTGGAAAGTTTTGCAAGTAGCAGGAAACACAATGAGAATAATATGAGAAATGGAAAATTAAAAATATAACACTTGAAGGATCTTTGAAGGGATAGTGTTTGAAAGTGGAAATAGCCTGGAGCTTGCAGAGGCTAGCAAGTTAGCACAAGTTTGAAATATGGCAGCAGGACAGTGTATGACTTGTGGGTGTATCAACAAAAGTCACAATGGTGCTGGGGCGGGGAATTAGCCTTCCTCTGAACAGCCCAGGTAAATCCACACCTGGATTGCTGCATTCAGCCATTCAGCTGTGCAGATTCCTGCGGGGGGGGGGGGGGGTGGGGGTGGGGGGGGGGTGGAAGGAAAAAAAAAAAAAAAAAAAGGAAAACCAAAGGAAAAGATAGCGACAATTAAAGGTAGTTCAGGAGAGCAGTACAAGGGCTGAGGAGATTGACTCATCGGGAAGATTACAGAGCAGCACATGTATTGCTCCATTTTGGTAAGTAACAGCCACAGTTGGACATGATAACCATGCACAAATTGTGCCCTTAGGACTGAAAGGGATAATTTAGTGCTGTTCCCAGTGTTTGACTAGGAGTAATGGGATGAAATTAAGAAAGGGAAAATCTGTTTTGAATACCACAAAACCTGTCCTGACAGTAAGATTCATTAGACTGTGCAAAAGCCTCCGTTGGGGGATAATGGAGAAGGTTCATATATAAAATCTGTCAGCTTCAGTTTGCAGGTGCGCTTGCCAAAATTACCCTCAGGTTCTACACACATGGTTTTGCATGTTAAATTACACATTTGCAGTCCATGCATTCCTGACATCCTGCTGCTCCCCACCTCCAAGAAACTGAGTCTGGAATGCTGGATGTCATTCTGTGCTGCAGCTTCTGGAGACAAAGGACACAACGTACAGCCCACAGGGAGGAGAATACTACTTTAAATTTGGGCTATGTTAATTTAGGGAAGAACTCCCTGTGCTGTGCTAGCCCCTGGATGGTTTTGCTCAGCAGTGCATGAACAGGTCCTGTCTTAGGATTCCTGTACTGTTCCTGCAGTGCCAGATCCCCCCTCTGGTACTTTTCTGGACATTGTGGACTCTCACATGTTGCTCAAATCTGTACAAGCACTGCATCAAGAGCCAAAGTCAGTTCCCTTGAACTTAATCTGCTTGAAGATCAAAGCCAAGGAAAGCCACTGAATTTCTTGTGGATTTTTCTGACCACTATAAATCAATCCCAGTCTTGAAATGGAGCCCAGGTTCACCTGGAAGGGTCACCGGCTGTGGTGGCTTTTACATTTAATGCATTCTGAGCTTCACAAACTATGTAAGTATTGCAGGACATCAGACCCCTTGGAAATTTCACCTGGCTCAGCTGGGAATCCCACTGCTTGTGATGCCTGAACTTATACTCAACAGAACACTAGCAAATGGTGAAGGAAAATGTTGACAGAGCTAGAGATGAGGTAGCTGGGCCTCCTCCCCACCTCCTTTTTTAAATTATTCTCTGGCATGTGGGACTCCAAAAGGCCTTTTCTAACCCCTAGATTCTACAGATAGGTTGTTTTTTACAAACACTATCTTTTCAGTTCAAGAAGTATTTGGACAATATCCTCAGGTGTGATTTTTGGGGTCTTCTGTCCAGGGTCAGGATTTGATGATTCTTGTGGGTCCCTTCCAAGTCAGGATATTCTATGATTCTCTGATTCCCTCACCTCTTCAATATTTCATAAAATATTTGATTCAGCAGATATGGTAGGAGCAGCAACCAACTAGTGCTGCAAAGACAATTGTGTTTCCAAAATAGCAAGCAACTGTAATTCCACTGAAAAAGGACAAGAATATGAAGTGGTCAAAGTGGTTGAAGAATAGAGCACAGAAAAGTTATTAGGAAGAATAGAAAAATGTGCACTGAAAGTAGAGAATTGTAGGAAAGGGGAAGCTGGGTGGAGACAATTGAAGCTAGTGCTAAGACAAAGATGTTAATGCATTTCAGAAGTATATTGTGGGGGGGGAAAAAAAGACTGGTCAAAAGAACCAAAAACACTAACTATGTATATAGGTGGAATTTCAAATCAGTCCAAGTAAGCGAATCTGTTTAATTTCCTTCTTCAGCTGGCCTTTAGAAGAAATTGCAGAAAACATCCATAATCACAGCATCAGCAGTGCAGGAGTAAATAAGTATTAGTCAGAGGAAAATGGTAGCATCCACCACTGATCATTAGGAATAGATGAGATGAATCCCACAACATTAAGAAAATAAATTTAAAGACAGTTTATAAAGTTTCTGAATGTTGGAGCAGACCCATGTTAAAGGAAAAGTCCCTTGAATGACTCCATATCTGCTGCTTCCTTTATTCAGTGTGACCAGTAGGTTTCTATGTACTCATCATCATACAAGGCTACAAGGATTAAAAGGGAAAAACCAATAAAAATAACCCATATCTTATCAAGATTTGCTTCTAATTTGCCTTCAGCTATACAAATGCCATTCTTCCCTGAAAGAAAAAAAGTAAAATTACAATTAATATGTGCGTCAGAACAGCTTTACAGCAACCTTTATTTGGAAGCAGTGCCAAAGACTTCACAGCACTGCAGAAAATGCTGCTCTAAATATTTGAAGAATGTATTCTGTATCTTCAGTGGCAGAGTTGTTTCTGGCTTGTTATGGTTATTTTTAAGATACCTTAATCTCTGGCACTGCCCGTAAGGAGAAAAATGCAGCCTCATTACAACCACATTTATCTCCAGAGGTCACAGAAATCTAAGAATAAGAGAGGTCAGCTTGTTCCCAATGCATTTGCCAGAAAAAGAAATACAGATTTTATTTCCAGCTTGAGGGGCAGTGTTTGGTTGCCTGTCTCTTGGGACGCAAGTTAGAGACCCCATACTTTATCACAGTGATAGTTCTGGCCAAAGCCGAGATTTTGATAAGATTCAAATGAGGCAGATGATAATGAGAAACAGTGTTTGTGGATGCTGGCATGTTTTCCCAATTGTCTCCTGATAAGAGAAATGTTTCCATAGTTCTGTCTCACTCATTAATTTTTTTCCTCTTCTCAGTCTCTTAGATGGTGTCATCAGGCAGAGACCACTTTTGAACACAGTGTAGATGATTGCATTCTCCCTGTATTTGGGCTCTGTTGAGTATTTGGCTGTGAATGACCATACTAATGTGAGGAGTGCCTTTCACCCTGTTGTTAATGCACATACTTCCAAACACACCAGAGCTTAAACATCTATAAACAGAGGCCAGTGGCTAGAACAAGGTAAAAAGCAGCATAGTGAAAGTAGCAAAATCACAGTGAAGTGGATCAAGATGCTAGGTGAAGGAAAACACATGCAAATTTAGGGATGAAAGATTAAAAAGTGCTAGAGTGGAAAAGTATTTCACAGACTTACAAATCTGAAAGTCTGGAGATGCTGCATACTGTAACAGGGAATACTTTGCTAACAAACAAGTCCCAGCAGCAGAAAGGGGGAATAGCAGAGCTCACTAGCTTATAAGTTGCTTAAAAGTCAGGAGTGCATTCATCTGTCCTCT
Organism: Fringilla coelebs; assembly: GCF_963513975.1. Lineage (NCBI taxonomy): Eukaryota > Metazoa > Chordata > Aves > Passeriformes > Fringillidae > Fringilla > Fringilla coelebs. Next base: position 55,081,284 of record NC_140033.1, on the reverse strand, counting down.
GCTGTAGTCAAGGTGAGGAGGTAGATTCCCTCCAAAGGCAATCCCAACAGCATTGCCAGAGTTACAGGGACAGATTTCTCTCCCTGTTTGCCCTGCTTCCAGTAAAGAATCTGGCATGTGTCATTTTGTGGGTTATAGTTGGGCAAGATATATACCCCAAAATCAGTGTGAAATATATTGCATGTCAAAGCAAGGGATGGAAAACGATTCTACATTAAGGCTATCCTTAAATAAATGGAAGCGGAACTTTTATAATTATTTTGTGCTATTGCAGAGACCAAGCACAGGGTGAATTCAAGGGAGTCAAGAAGGAAGGGGAGACAAGCTGTTGAGGTGTAATGCTTTAAACCAGCTCTTTGAATTTCTGTATATTATTTTTAAAATACCAAGTTACTTTGTAAGCTGGAGACACATTAGTGATTTCTCATACAAACTGGAACTACTCTATAGGTATCTAGTATTTGGGACATATTTTAAATGAAGTTGAGCCTTGTTTCCCCAACCAGAAAAGATGTATCTGAAATAGAAGACAGGTACATGGTGACTGGTACAGTTCTAATGATAGGCATAATTTATTGAAAACTCATATCTCAGCAAGTAAGGACTGAATTTAATAAAGACAGAGAAAGCCTGTCATAAAATAAATAAAATAATAAAATAAAATCTGGTTCTAATTACTGGGTGTCCATTTTAAAAAAATCATTATTTTTAATTAAAGCTGTATCTTTCAGTAAAGGAAGTGTTAGTTTGCTTTTTTCTGTGGATCAAGTCTGTCTAAATTGTTTATTTTGCCTTTTAACGCCCTGAAAAAAACCCTTTTAAAGACCCTGTAACGCAGTGAAAATTCTCTCAAAGCAGCACTTCCAAAACCACATTTTCAAGGGCACATGAATATTGCTGAATATGTGGCCATATAAGTGAATTTTATCAATTCCCCCTTTGACATAAGAGCCAAGGAATTTCCCTCAACTGTGCAAACTGCCCTTACAAGTACTTTACCTGCAGAATGAAACCTCCTGTGCAAACAGGGAGTTTTCGGGCTGTGTCCCAGCCTTGAGCTGGCTGACATTGAAGTATGAGAGGGTGTGATTGATGAAGCCATGCATGGTTCCATTCTGGCTGTATGCATACTGATACATAAGGCGTGGGATGAAATCGGAGGTGACAGCAATGACAAAAGCCTGAGAGATGGAAAAACAAACAGAAAAAACTAAACAAGCAAACAACAGCATCGTGAATATGCGTCTCCAGGTTAAGTAATTCGGGGCAAATTTTCATGTTCAGGTAAGTGAAGGGAGTTATATGGTCAGAATTGGTACAGAATGAAGGGAGAGTTATATGGCAAGAATTGGTACAGAATATTTGCACAGTAATCTGCTCTGTCTCTCCAAGAGAAGGCTCAGGTAGGGAAGCAGTAAAAGCAATTAATGGACTGTACATTGCTCCAATTCTTTTCATCTCTGGAGCCATTAGGAAGTTTATCACTAGTTTTAAAAAAACCCACAACAAGATGTAATAACCAGTTGGTATAATTTGGGCTACATTTTGGTGTAGCTACACCAAACCTGTTGAGTGTAAATGTCCATTTTCTCCTCAGCATGAGGATTCACACAACTCACACAGGGGGATCTCATGCTGGTATTAAACCTTGTGAGACTGGTATCCCATAAACCTGGTGTAATTGTAGGGGCAATCAGTCACAGAAATCTCTACATCATATCAATAAGAATCCCTTTCATTTCTGCTCTGGACTCTTTCCTGTTGGAGCAGGTCCAGAGGAGGCCATGAAGATGTCCAGAGGAGGCCATGAAGATGGCCAGAGGGCTGAAGGCCCTGTGCTATAGAGACAGGCCAAGAGAATTGGGATTGTTCAGCCTGGAAAAGAATAGGATTTAGGAGGAGACTTAAGAGCCCCTTCCAATGCCTGAAGAGACTCTATGAGACCTGCAGAGGGACTCTTGACAAGGGCCTGGAGTGACAGGACAAGCGGTAATAGCTTCACACTGACAGAGGGCAGGTTTAGATTGGATATTGGGAAAAAATTCTTCCCTGTAAGGGTGCTGAGTCCCTGGCACAGGTCACCCAGAGCAGCTGTGGCTGCCCCATCCCTGGAAGTGTTCCAGGCCAGGCTGGATGGGGCTAAGAGCAACCTGGGATAGTGGAAGGTGTCCCTGCACCTGGCACGGGCCTTGGAATGAGTTGATCTTTAATGTTCCATTCAACCCCAATCATTCTACAATGCTATGATGGTTTTAAAGTATATTTTGCTACATAATAATTTCCTGTGTCAATATTGTCCGGATGGAGAATCAGAATTGGGCATTCAGTATTTTTTTTCAAACAGGTATGCACATATTTACATTTCTTTCAAGTAAAGGTATTTAATCATACTTTACTGGAATCCCCAGGAAAGAAACGTTTCCAGAGTTTGATCAACACAGGAAATAATCAAGGATCATAAATCTGCAAAGTGTATTCAGAGAAAAACAAGAGGCGGCAGAGTTTTTCTCCTCCAGCACAGCTCAGTGCTGGACAGCTGAAGTCTGTGCCTGACAGTGAGATTATGGGGATGTGCAGGGGACCACAGATTTCCTACCTTAATTCCTGGAAACTGGAGAGCAATGAGTGAACAATGAGAACTCCACCCAAGTGAAACAACACTACCCTCTGGATGCATTAGAGGGCTGTGCTGTTGTGCCGAGAGCTATTTTATTAAAGAAATTGCATAACAGCTCTCCACAGGTTCTCCCTTCAGTAGTGAAAATCTGTTCCCTTTCCAAAGGGCTCTGATATCTTTAATATCTCTGGTATTATTCCATGACCTTAAAGGTATTTTCCGATGTAAATGATTTTATAAGATTATGATCTCTATGCTAAAAACCCACTAGAAACTATTAGGATTAAAGTCCTAGGGCATGAGATTTTTTTTATCTTAAAGCCTATAGAGGAAAATTTTATTTAGGGAATACATATAGCACAATAAGCATAATATATCTGTATTCTGCTGTATTGGAGTAATTGAGAAAATTAGATGCCACTTTTAAATTATGTTGAAGGGACTAAACTATGAACAATTATAAACAATAAATTATAAAGAATTTTAAATTATATTGAAGGAACAGTAGAAGCTCCCAAGATCATGATTAGAAACTGGTGTAACCAAACACTTACATTAATAATCACTGAAAGCTTTCCAATACTACTCAAGATGTTATACCAAATACCTGCAAACAAAAGAAAAAAACGTATTAATGAGTTCATTATAAATTTTCTTCTTTGTTTAATTGTATTTTTGGTCTTATCTCCATTGCAGTGCTCATTACTCACCTATATCTTTTTCTCTCACTGTGTCTGGCCTCCTCAGCTCAGTAACAAATTTTTTTGCATCAAGACGAACCTCGATGATGTTGTTCAGAAGAGCAAATACAGGGGCCAGAGGGAAGGAGGCAACAAAGAGTGTGACAAAGCCAAACTGGATAACTGGGGGGGAGAAAAAAAGCCAATGTTTTTTGATAGCTTCTGAAGAGAACAAATTGTTGATGAGCTTTGTGCATTACCAACTGCACAAAATTCCACTTCCCAGTTTGGTCCCAGGAATAAATATCCCAGAGTAGAGCTATGAAGACACAAAAGTTTGTCACTATGCTTTATGAATGTTTCCAATAAAGCTTCGAGCCGCTAACACAAGCACAAACCAAAGGAAACAATAAATGTAACGAAGGACAAAGGGTTCAGAGTCTATTTTTCTGCATTTTTACATAACTGATTAGTCCATGCTGTTTCTTTCCTGTCCTTTTCCCTGTAAGGAAGATGATACACAATCAAGCAAAAGGAGAAAATCTACAAGGTGCCACTATTTCTTCCCAGCTTCTTTTGATAAAGTTTGTGGCAGCCTGTGAAAAGCAAGGACACGAGTATCTCTGTGGATGCAGGAGCCAGTGCTGTTCTGCAGCACTTTCATCCCTCCTTCTGCAACTGATATCCTCCAAGTTCAGAAATACTCCTCTTTAAATCGAAACAAAGGTGAATTTTATATAAATATATATTTAAAAATATATATATTAAACTAATAAATCTGACTGTGATCTATATCTCAGAGTTAAAAAAAATATTATCATAGAAAAAGTATTGGTGTGTTCCAATGCCCTATCTACTGTGGCTTCTTTTTTGACAAATCCCTGTTCTTTCTCCCCTGAGGGAAGAATTGCACTTTTCTGAGAAAATAGCACAATATTCTGTGCTCATAGCACAATATTATACTTTAAAGTATTTTCCTTCAGCACTGTTGTCACAACCTACAACTAACTCTTGAAACAGTTTCCCCCAGGACCTTCTATCACATACACCCTTTTTTTTGTGTACAAGTCCTCAGATATTTCCTCTTTCTAATCTCAGGAAAAATATATTTGCACATGAAAGTAAAATCTCTGTATATCAATTATATGGCCTTTAGAGTTTCATTCTTATTGTTTGGTTCTGAGATTAAGTGTATACACTAAGATGGAGCTTTTTCAAAGCATACAAACATCCTACCCTTGAAATCATACTTTCCTGACTATTTCATGTTCAGAGTCAGGAAAAGAAATTAACAAGGAAATAAAACCAGATGGTAAAGTAATGTCCCCAAAAACTATGAAACGCTTAGAAAAATACATAGCCCCAAAATATGCCTTATTTGGTTCTAAGTGAATTTAGCAGGAATACAGCTGGGAGGATTCTGTAAAAAATAAAATAAAAAGAAAAGTTGAAGGAGTATTTGCAATGCTTTAAGAATAAACCACACACGCATTTGCTTTGATGTTGTTTGTAGCCCCTTCATTCATTGTCTGAGAAAATGCACTTTAATTTTTTTTCAAGTTCATGAAAAAATGTTCAAGGTATGCAAAGGACTTTTGGATAATTGTGTAAATATGTCTTTTCATAGAAAACTCTGCGCCAGAAGTGTTTGTGTGGCCATCTTGAAATCTCTTCAATCTTCTCAACTCTTTCTTAGGCAAGCCTAAATTATGCAAAAAGCAGGCAAGAAAAGCAATTACAAAGCCAAACTCAGAATTTAGATGGGGGTGTGCAACAAACTAGCGAACAATCATTAAATGGAGGAGTCTTTGAACAGCCTAAGCAATTCTCAGGTATTTGTTGAGTGTGATCAGCATTTCTAGAAACAAACCTGAATAAATTACAAAGAGAAGAATCTCTGCCCAAATCCCAGAAGGAATCTCATCTCAGCATCCTGGAGTTCTGTGGATGCCTGTCTGGTCACACTGGAAATATTTACAATACTTTTAGGACACTCACACTCTTCCATCAAGGACAGTTGACACCAAAATGTCCATTTTGTTGCCTGAAAAAACTTGATAGTAACCCTTAAATACCCTTTTTATGTTCACATTTCTGCCACAAGGTCTGCATACAAAGCTCTTTACGTGTCCATGTACAGGGAAAAACAGAGCCTTCATCCTTCTGATGAGGGAAAAAGCCCAAAGCGCATGCTGGTGGTGCCTTTACTGTCTGAGTTGAGCAGGAAAGCGGCCAAGGGCTCAAAACCAGCCCTTGAGTTTCACAACACCTGATGCTACATCTGCAGCACCTCATCCAGCCCTGGGCCCAAGACAAAAACTCTGAAGGACAAACAGCATCCAAAGAATTGTCTCAGGTCCCACCCCTTCTCCACTATTCACAGAAGCTGTGCAGGGTCTGAGCAGCCCCAGCCCAACAGCAACACACCCTGTTCCTCTAAGTTATGATTAAGCTCAGAGCTTTTAAATTATGGATCTGGAGGGTGGTGGCTGCTGTTCTTGTGTAAGGGATACAGAATCAGTCCCCAGGACAAAACCTTTTATGGTGTGGATCACTTGTTCTACAAGATTTGCATGCTCAGTATTGTGAGCAACCCAAGTATCTTTTACCTCAAAGCCTCACTTAAGACAAGGTATTTATTTACAATTCTGTTGCTTTTTTTTTCCTTTCTTCTTCATCAAAAGTATCTGTCATAGGATCACATGTTACTGGAAGTAAAGAGCGGAAAGATCACTTCTGTGCTAAGCAGCTTTCCAAATCCTAGAAAGAAAATTTTCAAAATAGAGCCAGGCCTGGCTGAAAACTAAGGAAAAGGGGTAGTTTATAACTTCTGTAATAAATGTATGCAACAAGCCTACACACAACCACCAATGGTATTTTCAAAACCATCCTCATTATAGAGATTATAGAAAAATGAAGGTTTCTCTTTGGCATTTTTTTTTTCTTTTTCTGCCTCACACATTGCCTTTTTGAGGTTTTTTCCTGCTTTAGGGGAAATTCTTCCAAACCTCTCAGATTAATCCTTATAGTAGTCAGTAGCTACAGACATTGGATCTGATCATTTTCTCCTTGTGCCATTGTTTTTAAACAGAAGTTGGATGATGAAACCTTTTATTATTACTTCTCCTTGAGGAAAAATGTTCTTGATCAATTGCCACATGAGGCCTGGACTCCTAGATGGGTTAGGCTAGAGAAGGGAAGACCAAATGAAACAGGAATCTGAAAATCATTGCTGATTTCAGTTTCTTCTCAAGGAAACACAAGTGGTATAAATTTCAGACATTCATGTGCATCGTTTTGCTCTTGGAGCCAATTTAATAAAATTTCTTTCATTAGCAATATTTATTGCTACTCTAAATATCGATTTCTTGCCACTGCAGGCCAATTACACACTTTGCAGACTTGCTGCCATGTGGAAGAGGAAATTGCTGTACATGCTACCGACTTTAGAAATGCACATGGTATAGTATATTGGCCTGGGTCAAAAGTCTTTACACAGTTTTGGAAGCAGGAAATGCTAAGGACAAATTTGACACATGTTGAAAGTGACAATTTATGTTTCAGGATTACTTGAGCAAGATTTTCTGATCACTCAAGCATTTAAAGAGTGTCTCCACTAAGAAATGCAGAAATAGGTCAGTTAATAATATCAAAACAAACAGTCATGAGGAATGTCATTGGTGCAAGTCAAATCTTTGTGCAGATGTGCGATTGCAGGCAAGCCTGCACAACAAAAAAGCTCAGCAGAGTCTGCTGGTGAAATCAGATTCAAAGACTTTCACCCTAAAAAATTAATCTTGTTATCCATAGAATCACTTGGGCTGGAAGGGACATTTAAATGTCATCTAGTCCAGACCTGTGCAATGGGCAGGGACTTTCAACTAGATCCTGTTGCCCAGAGCTTCATCCAACCTGACTGGGAATATTTCCAGGGATGGGGCATGCACCACCTCTCCGGGCAACCTATGCCAGTGTTTCACCAGCCTCATTGTAAAAAAAATTCCTTCTTACAGCTAAAATAATTTGTTGGCATGGAGTTGAGTGACTGATATTTTGCAGAAACCAGTTTCAGTGAATAGAGTAACCTTTCCCAAATGGGAAAACAGAGGAGGCTAAAAAATAACCAGTAAATCTTGTTATTTCTATGAACCTACCATGATTTAAATGAGGGCAGGGGTAGGAGTGTGAGAAGATGGAAGTCTATCTAAGGCTTCAGGATTGTTAGAATAAGAAATAAGTACAAAAATGAAAACAGATTGGAAATAGACATCCCAAAATTTAAGTGGGGCAGTTATCATCAAAAACTCCTTTAGCTGTGGCACATCATGCTGCAAAACACATCCTGAGACTGCTCCAAGCACTGTCCCTTCGAGAAGTGCTGCCTTAATGGGATTAATTTGTTTCATAACGAAGTGCAAAGAGAATATGTGATTTGCCATGTGGGCAGTGGGCCAGACTCCAGGTTTTTTACAGAAATCAGTAAAAGAGATTGGATATATGGATAAAAAAGGCAAGGACTGCCTGTGATTAGGGTACAGCTTAGTGAATTATAGTCTTGGAGGCAAGAGTCTTAGCTAAGGATGTCACACATCCTTAAAAGTGGGAGCAGGACAAACCTGAATGTAGTGACTACTCACACTTGGATATGACTACTCACACTTGGATATGTAATCTGCCTGCTTCTGCATGAAACCCCCTCACCATCTGCATGGGGAAACCCCAAAGGCTGCAGCAAGCCCCATCTGCAATTCCTCCTTCATTCCAGATTGCCACTGATGCCTGAGGGAGGTTGCCTGAGTAAATCAGTGTGAAAATTAAGACATTCTGAAACAGCAGCCAGATTTCTCTCTTTTCCTTAATATCATACCTCTTCTTGTATTCCCGTCACCCTGCCTTTTTAAGCAATTCAGGGGAAAAAAAAAATCTTCCTCTGGCCTTTTGCATTACTTCCCTTCCCACTGTCCCCAGCTCAAAATTAGAGAAATAGATAAATAATCTGCTGAACTGCCCCTTGCAGCATGATGCCCTTGACAACAATCCCAGCTGACAGGTTCAGTGCTGAGCTGCACCAAGTGCTTCCTGCCAGCGTGGGTGGTCTGAGCAGTGGATCTGACAGCTGAGAGCAGGGACATGAACCCAGGGCAGCAACCGGGGCTGGGGAGGTGCAGCTTTGCTTTCATCTGCTGCACATTTGTCTGCAAATCCCACAGGCAGGGCACAGCTTGGCAGACTGTGAGGCTTCTCCATTTTGGAGAAGCCAAACACATCCTCCTGTTGTAAACAAATGTTTAGATCAATAATTCATCTCCTCATTTTCCCTGAATCACCCCTGAGTAGCTGCAGGCTGAGGAGCTCACCATGCTTTATGAACTTGGCGCAAGGGACTAATCTAAATGACAGGCTCAGTGTCTAGTGATTTATAACAAAAGTAGCTCAAACCTTGATACTACAAGTCAGAGCCATGGAATAGAATCATAGAATATCCCAAGCTGGAAGGGAGCCATCTAAGGGAACCATCGAATATCCCAAGTTGGAAGGGAGCCATCGAAGTCAAACTCCCGGCCCTGCACAGGATAGGCCAAGAATCCCACCATATTCCTGAAAGCATTGTCCAAGCTCTGTCAGGCTTGGGGCTGGGATCACTTCCCTGGAACAGGAGCCCCCAAACTTTAACAGACTGTGGTGGTACTTCTGCATTTCTTTTTTTTTTAAAAAAAAAACCAAACACATTAACCTACTTATTTCAGTGGCCATGATTTGACTCATCTTGGCAATTTCTAGAACTTGCTCCTAAAATTAAAATAACCCAAACAGTTTCCTGAGGGACAGCATAACAAATGGCTAAACATGGGAGTTTCAAGAGGTACTCTGAAGTCAAAACACAGGTAAGGAAAATGTCATTTTCTTCATTGAAGGCAGACTACTGACCTGCTTCCTTTCAGATTACGTGGTCTTAAATGAACCCTTAAAACAAATCTGGCGTTTTGGAAATTATGTTCGAACTCACAGCATTGGAACATCACTTTTCACTCAGCAGAATCAAGGCCACTGACAGCAAACCCAAGCAATGCTGATGAACATCACACCAGTATATATTTGTTACTGGTAACTAAAGTCTTTAGACTTTAGTCCTCCTTATCCTAGCTAACCAAAAAATGTGAGTTGTTAAAAACAGATATTTCTGAGTTATTCCTGAGCCTAAAAATAAAATAATAATAAAAAAAAATTTACAGGAAAAAATGTCTATTTTTTTTTTACTATTGTTCAACTTCAAAAATTGCTAAGAAGCTTGCTTAAAGTTTAAAGGAAGAAAAATCATCTTGGGCTGAAGAACCTCATGGAAAAAAAATTGTCTTAAAAGGATAATTTTTCAACAAAGTATCATTAAGTGCAGAAGGGGATAAGATCACAGAAGTGACAACACAGACAAGATCCTAAGGTGAGTTGGAACAATTGGGAGGGAGATAATGGGAGGTGAGGGATTCTTGATGGCACTACAGAGGGCAAGGCTGGGATCCTAAACATATTAATAAGACATCCCCAAATCTGTCATCATGCAAAATACCTTATATACACTTAGGCATTTATAGATTTACATAAATCCACCATTCTATAAATTTTAATGTATTCATTTTTAATTAAATTATATCTACAAACCAAGATTGTTTCTGTACAGAGAGATAAACCATATATGGTATTTTTTTGCCATAAAATATGTTCCCCATTAGATATTTTGAGCATAGTGACTTGTGTTAAAACAGGAGTTGCCATACTCAATATTTAACCAGATGTCTGGTTTTAGACACCATGCCCATTTTGCTTCTCCCTGAACTCTTGTGTGACCTAAAGCTCAAGTTTGCCTGGATTACTTCTTTCCTTTCTACTCCTCTACCCACAGCATTCCTGCTTTCTCCTTCCCTGCCTCTGCAGGGTCTACTCATGGGGCAGGTACAGGGCTATGCTCCCCACTAGAAGAAAAACATGGACACACTGCAATGAATCCACTGGAGAGCCATTAAGATGGTTAAGGGACGAGAAGACCTGATGAACAAGGAGAAGCTGAGAGCACTAGGATTGCTGTACCACAGGGAAAAAAGGGGATATTACCCATATGGCCAGTTGGAGAGCACAGAGCTAAAACCTTCTCAAGGGCACCCAGTAAAAGGACAAGAGGCACAGGGCACCAATGGAAATGTAGGGAGTGCAACTTAAACATTAAAAAATCCTTGGTGTAAGGGTGATGAAATACAGGAAAAGTTGTTGAGTCTCCATCCCTGGAAATACTCAAACCCCGACTGGATAAGTCTCTGAGCAACATCCTTTAGCTGACCCTGCTTTGAGCAGGAGGTTGGACCAGCGGATCTCCAGAAATCCCTCCTAACCATAGCTGCTGGTTCTGTGGCTAAATGGTTTCTATGCACTTTCCTCAGCTGGGAACACTGGAATCTGGCAGCAGAAGTATTAACAGATACTGGGATTCATCATTATTTCTCTGTTGGCACTATGGTAGTCTCAAAGCCCTGCTGGCTCACATGGAATTTCTGCAAACTACAAGTGCTGAGGTATTTTTGTCCCTCTCTCATGACCTCTTCTGGCATTCAGTCCTATATAAAGCCATAGTTATTGCAGAAAGGGAAAGAAAATTCTGAAAACTTACTCATTTCCATGTATTCTGGAGTCAGCCCAGTGAAAGGTTCCAAGATGTAGTCGAGATCCCATTGCTGAGGGTCCTTGGATTGGTTGGTGTCCATTTCCTTTACCTCAATTCTTTCATCTTTCAGCTTCCTAAAGAGCTTCTTAAGCTTCCTGAGGAACAAAAGTTCAGATTGAACCAATTTTTTTTCCATAAAAGATTTGGCCCAAGTCTTTGCACTGCAAAACATAATTAATCCTGTGTTATTTTGGTGCATCACAGGGGGAATTTGCACCACCCTGGGAAAGTTCAGGTGTTTTTAATTGACAGGTACAAGCTACTGGAGTTGAATCAAGTACTTTATAGTAATTTTTCTCTCTAGATGCATATTCAAGGGGATCTTCCTTAAGATCCTGGAACCTAGATAATATTAGTAATTAGTACTCTCAAGAATAACATAATGAGTACCTCTCTTTTAACAAAATACAAAATGTAATCGTTTCATTTCCCATTTTTACTACAGTCATAATTTTATCTCAATATAAAAATTGGGAACTTCCAGTATAATAGAATTTTAATGTAAAAAAAATGCCAGATGTTTATGGGTTGCCCAGAAAAGCTACAGCTTCCCCATCCCTGGAAGTATTCAGTGCCAGGCTGGATGGGGCTCTGAGCAATGTGGAATAGAGGAAGGTGTCCCTGCCCATGGCAGGGAGCTAGAACTGGATGAGCTACAAGGTCCCTTTCAACCCAGGCCATTCTGTGATTATGGGATATTTCCAAACAAAGAGGGTACAAGAATGCACTGACAGTAGAAAAAGCAATATCAAACACTGTCCCACTGAAATGGGGATACAAATTTAATGACAATGACAAATAAATTAGAGTAAAATGAACGATTTCTAAATGAAGAGTAAATTTTTCCCAATGTTCCCCCACCCCCAATGGTATTTTAAATACACATGCATCATCAACTTCATGCTATTATTTTATACACTGAGAAATTCCCATGGAAAACCACAGTAGAATGAGGTATCTCTTCATAGTCAAGGCAGCAAAATACAGTCAAATTAGCAAAAAATAGCCAGATTTATACGTATTGCATATCTTTCTTTTGCAGATGATATTTATCTTCCACAGAAACATATGGCACTATTTTACAGTTCTTCACGTATGTGCCATGAATGGAAATCCAGACTAATTCCAATGAGGTTTTGCCAGTAGTGTAAGCAGGGCTCTCCCACAAAATCTTCCCCCACAGCTTGTGATAAACCCTTTGAACTGTAGGTGTGTGGCCTGGATACAGGAATATTTGGGAGAAGGGCTTTTCCTTTGGACCTCCAGGGAAGCAGAACCACTTTCCTGGACCTTGGCTTCAGTGGCAGGGCAAGGCTGAGGAACAAAAGCTGGCAAACACAATAAAGACTTTGCTGTGTGGGTTTATTGCTTCATTCCTAAATTTACACTGAGCCGTGGGATCACTGTGTTCCCACAGTGACTGAGGAATTTCTGCACCTACCAGTGTTTACAGGACCCATTCCATTTCATCACCAGTATGGAGGAATTTGGGATTGGAAGACACTCTTTAAACAGGTCTAGATTGCAGCAAGCCCTCTCAGATCCTGGATCATAACTTTTCAAAAATCAACAGGACAACTCCTGCTTTGTTTGAGAGGGAAGGAAGATGTAGCTCCCAAGTCTGATGGTAACATCATGAGTACTTTGGCATTACTGGTAACCAGGACACTCAGATTGCACCGTTTTAATGAAAGGGTGGGGGTAAATTTAAAATGCTTCATAAGACAGAATTAGATGAATCCTTACAAAGACTTTTACCTCATACATCATGCAAACTCAGCCATTTCAAGACACTAGATTCCTTTCCCCCCCTCTGCCTTTATGGCAGCCAAGGGAACTTGTTGGTGACAGAGGTGATGTATCATTCAGAGGGTAGGAGGCTGGGGCAGGATTTAAAATAATCAAAGAATTCCCAGGATGTTCTTCTAACATATCCCAATTAATTTCCTACTGTGAGAGACTCTCAGAGGAGGGCGAACAATAGGTTCAAGAAAACACTAATTTCTGTTCCAATGAAATGATACAAGCTATAAATGGCCCTCACACTCCTGTGGGCAGATGAGAGTGAAGATGATCTTATTGTCATGGCACAGCAGCAGCTGAGATAAAATTTGAGTTTAGCTGTGAAATCTGTGCACGTGTGATCTAATCCTTCAGCTACAGCACCACAGAAACAAGTTCTGGAGATTACTGCATACACACACCTCCTACGAGAATCCAGTAAATAAAACAATTGTTGTTGGTTTTAATGTTTATTTGGGAATACACCAAATCCACGGCTCAGTTGCTCAGAATAATTTTTAAATTTTCATCTGGTTATGTCTAAGCCAAGCATGATGAACAGCACCTTTAACCATTTGGAGTTCAGCTTTGAAGAATGTCTGCATGCTTCTTTTTAGTTTAGTTTTTTTTTTTTTTTTTTGAAAGATCAACTGTCTGAAAGCAAGCCAAACCAATTATTTCAAATTTTCCACAAAAAACAAAAAGTACCTTTGTGTCATATCCAAGCATGTGAAGTTTGAGACCAAGCAGAAATGTGTCAGAAAGTTAAAGGAACAGAGAAGAGGGATTTGCAGGGTGTTATTCTCCAGCTACACAGCAATAGGGCAATGAAAATGAGTTTTGCAGAACTCTTTATTTGTACTTATGATTGTGATGCTAAAACTGAGTATGCTTTTTAAATGCCTTTGTTTGAAGCCCGTTTCTTAATTACCCAGATCAACGTGTTTAAAGAAAATTGACAGAAAAAGAGTTCTTTTAGCTTCTGATTTTTTCCTGCTGTGCAGCCCCCCCCCCCCCCGAGTAAGTGGTAATTTTGCCCATTCAGGATGAGTGTCCCAGAAGCTTCATGCTGAAGAGGCTCATGCAGCAATGTTTCATGATTTCACACAGATCTGAGCAAAGAGGGAAAACTTTAGTGCTGTAGAATAGCCATTATTTCTGGTCTTTTTGCCAGGGAATGTCAAAAAGCAAGGTGCATCCTTAAGGAAACTGAACAGCATGTGAGAAGAACAAATGCAGGATGAGAAGGAAAGAAAATTACCAGTTTTTTTCAGGATGTCTAGAGCAGTTTAAAATGACACTGCAGCTTCTCACAGGGGATTGGCACCAAATTATTGTATTAGGTAAGAGGTGGGAACATGGTTGAATTATGCTGATTGTAATTCCCAGTATAACCAATAAGCACTGCATTATGCATGTTAACAAGCATCTGAAGTGAGCATAAAATCACTACCTTCAATAACCCTCAAGATTTTGAGAAAAAATATGATGAGAGAAATCAAGCTCCAAGTGATCCTGGCTGGGCTGTAAGCACAGGGTGATTAGATGAACACTCCTTTTCAAAAATCAGAGAGATGATTCAACAGTTTCTCTATTGATACAGTAAGAAGGAGCAGCTGGATTTGGGGGATCTAGGGGAAAGAATGATGATGACTTGGGAAAAATGAAAAATTTGTGGAGTGAGTGAGAGTGGAATAGATAGAGGCTGAAGAGGTAGGGCATCTGGAGGGCAGGTTGAGAGAGAACAGATGCAGGAAAATTACTTTGTTAGCACAAGTGTTTGTGTCTTCAGTGGCTGTACAACTGGGATTGTTCAGCCTGGAATAAGGAAGGCTCCAAGGGAACTTAATTGAGCCTTCCAATGCCTGAAGGAAACCTGTGGAAAAGATGGAGAGAGACTCTTGACAAGGGATGGAGTGCAGGAAAAGGGGCAATGGTTTCACATTGACAGAGAAGTTTACATGGGATATTGGGAAGAAAGTCCTTTCTGTGACGGCGGAGAGGCCCTGGCACAGTTTGCCCAGAGAAGCTGTGGCTGTGCCATCCCTGGCAGTGTCCAAGGTCAGGCTGGATGGGGCTCTGAGCAACCTGGGTTAGTGGAAATTGTCCCTGCCCATGGCAGGAGCTTAGAACTGGTAGGTCTTTAAGGTTCCTTCCAGACCAAACCATTCTGGGATTCCATGATTCTATGAATACTTGTTAGAACAGAGATGCATGTAGAGGTTTTACATGAAAAGACAGAGAGCCCCTAGAATCCAGCTGCCAGGAAATAAAGGATTATTTATAACAGGTGGGGTTTTTAAGGTTCTCCTTCCAGTTGATGCTTTTTGATCTGTAGGATAATGGAAAAAGGTGCAGAGAGAAAGATAAACAGAAAAGATTCTTAGGCCAAGTAGCTGGAGCACTTGTATCTGGACAAAAGGAAGAGTAGTGACCCAGACTCTTGTGTCTTCCCCTGTAATTTTGTTTCCTGCTTCTGGGAAGGAACACTGAAGATCCAGGCCTTCCTTCAGTCATATTTCTACAGTCTGTTCACATAAAGAAACACCTTCTCACATTCACAGGCACAAGAAGGAAGCAGGGGAAGAACAAAAGTGTGTAAATTTCTAGTTCTCACACAAATTTTTGGTACAGCCATGCTTCCTTGGAACACTCAGATATCCTGGATTCTACAAGAGTTTCAGTTGTATTTGGGGTTTATTGGTTTCTCAATCAGAGGAAAACAATAAAAAACAGGAAAAGAAAAAAATGGTAAAAAAACCCCACCCAAACCTTTAATTAAGGATAATTTAGTAGAGGTGAAAAACAGCATAAGAGATAATAGCTACAAAGGAGTGTATTTAAATGGATTTTATTAACTCTTGGTATTTTCCTCCAGCATATTTAAGTACGTTTTGAAGGAAGTGATGGAAATTGATGCTGAATAGAAGGGGCCACAACCATGGCCTCACTAAATTCAATAGTTTTGCTCTTTGCTTCAATAGGGCCAGGATTTCACCCTAAGGGTTTAGCACCAAGGTCAAAGACAGAGAGTAATAAAATAACCACATGGATGGGGTTTTTTCAGTACATTCAGAAAAAAACAGAACTGAATAAAAAGGGTCTTAAAAGAACTCGTGGTTAAGGCTTTCAAGCCCTGCAGCCTTTTAGGGTGAATTCCTATGGCAACAGTAAAAGAATGATGGTATGTGACACATCTGAGTGAACTTTGGCATATTTACATCTGTTAAACTTGTGAATTCCAGCCCCACAGAACAAACATTTCAGTTCAAGAGGGCTTAGTTTTCTGTAATTAAAATCTTGTTGCATTTACCTAGCTGGTTTGCTATAGCTGGATGCAGAAATTAAAAAAAGAAATCATGCAAGGTTCAGGAGATCAGCAATTACATCCATCATATCTGTGCCAGCAGTTTCTACAGAAACATTGAAGGAAAAGCAAGGATGTGTCCCCAAAAAATGCAGGGCTGCCATTTGAATTTTCCCTCCTTACCCAGTACCAACCATGGATAAAGCAGAATGAAGACATGGCAAGATGCTTTCCAATTCTTTCCAATTTGGGTCTCTAGGAACATAAAGGATGACTATTGCTTGTAAACTTACTCTATCGTCTACTTAGCAGTATTTTTTGAGGAGAAAGAGAAGATAGGATTTGTGATTTCTTGAAATCACCTAAAACACCTTGGGTTTTCTGGTGAATGAAATTAAAAGATTTCCTGAAAAAAACCCTTGAAATCCTAAGATTTCAGTGAGGAAGAAAATGTTTTTCATGAGTGTCATCAGATAAATGAGCAGAGAGGCGCTTCCATGTTACAGATGTGCAGGGGACAGTACCAGATTCTGAGGACCAAATCCCCATTTATGATATCCCCTTTTGTCTCTCTACATGGAGGAGGTTGGTTGGCAGCACCTGGACTCTGTCCACAGTGAAAATACAGGGAGCCAATGGAAGAATCTGTGTTATTCACCCCGATTCTCAGTCTTTCCAAAGCACACGGCAAGGAGGAATGAAAAATGCAGCTGCTGGTACCCTTGAGGAACCAGCCCAAACCAGTACAGTGGTCCGCTCAGGAACAGGAGGCTAACTCTGATTTAATTACGTGCTCAGCGATTCTTCTGGCGCAAATAGGTCCGGGGAGAAGGGCCGAACCCTACGGACATACACACGATTTTCTGGGGAATGCAGACAAAGAAAAGCAGATATGTTTATTCCAATATGACAAGATAGCATTGTGACTGAAATGAGGTATTTATCTAGGAAGGGGAGGATGAAAGGATGATTGTTTTTAAACAGTTTTAAAAATTGAGGCCACCACAGTTTGTTAAATGAAGGGTGAGGGAGCAGAACTGAGGGAGAAAAATGAGATGAAAATATCACATTCTTGCACCAAAGGGAGGGAAATGAAAAATAATTGGACATGACTTTCTGTTTGGACTAGATCAGCCCATGCTTTCATGAATCAAAAATAATAAATACAGTATTTGTAACATCATAAAATTCCCATTTAAAAAGTCCAGTAGCAGTAAGTTTTTGAAAGACGAGAAACAAATTACAGCAGGTTTATACTGAGAGAGCTTTAAGCCTTCAACATGTCAGATATTTTGGGAATGATTTACCACACTTTTCTCAAAATAAAATGTAAACTCAATGAGATGCAGACACAAAACAGGCCTTCCTATTAAACTTTGTCACAAGAATAATGAAACCATCCATAATCTACATCTGATTTGTTTGGGAATTTTTTTCTCTCTCTCTATTTAAATTCCTTGCAAGAATAAAAAAGTACTTGCTGAGAAAAGGAAGGAAAAGGGCTCATTTGAAATATATTTCATATCTTTTAAGAATCACTCCTTTTTTTTTCTAGTTACCATCATCATGCCCTTATGGATGTCACCTAAATGCTGCTGACACCAGAGTTGGAAGATTCTGCCTCATTTCAGTGGAGCTGAGATGTCTAAACCAGACTCTTCATCTCCAGCATTTCACAGGCCACTGCCACCACAAAGCAAACCTCCCAAGAGGCAGGAGCAAGATTTTCTCAGTGGATTCTCAGTGCCTGAAGATCCCCTTGGCACTGGTGATTTTTCCTGCTGTATTTGGAGCAGGGAACTGAGCACTGAAGTAGTCCATGGCAGAAAGGCACTAAGCTGTCAGTGTCTCTGCTTGCTCCTGCATCATCCCAGAATGACATAAAGGCACCTTGGAAATATGTGGATTTCATCCCCAAACCCATAAAATAGTCATAGATCAAGTAATAGATTTTAACATTTTTTATGAGCTACTGCTTTCCCCTACATTATCTCCCCTCCACTTTGTGCTAATTTGTATTCAATGCAGCTGTCCTGAAAGCTTCTCTGAGACTTCCCAGGAGATCTATCATACCTTGCCTGTTTTCCCTGGTTTCTAAAATTAATTTAATTCAATAATTTCATATATTCCATAATTTTCTTTAAGCCATTTAGTGAAGATATAGCAAATTATTCAACATAAAATACAACCAGATCATTTCACCACAACCGAAAATGTGATTTATCATCACATTCAATTAGAACCCACTGAAGGCAGTGGCAAAAGTCCCATTTAGCTGAATAAGGATCAAGGCTTTGATTTACTGTGTCATTGGAATAACACATAATGGTAAAGGCCAGGATACATACGGGATTCCAATTTCAAAGAGATTGTTTTGAATCAGTTGCTTTCCAAGCATGATGATGCTCAGCTGAATGCAGAGTTCCATCAGACATCCTCCTGGAGCACACTGCAATTAAACCAGACCAGAGAGTGTGAAGGGATTTAGAGAAATCATTTAAAAATATCCACCTGGGAGAGCTCCCAGTCTCTCCATGTGCCTACTGTCCCTACCACCATTTTTTGTGGGATCATCAATTACTGCAAACCTGTGCTTGGCAAGGTATTTCATCTCCACACATAAAACTGCATTATGAAAAATATGCAGAGCTCTGAAACTACTCACGGTGCCCTGGGGCTCTTATATTTCCTTTAAAAATATTTACCATATAATCAATGTAATAAATATAATGCAGGATCACCGGTACTCTACCAACTTGATCTCTCCCAGGGGGGAAAGAAAACCTTCAGTCTTGTAAAGACTTTTATGTCAGCTCTATTGTCAAACCTTGAGTACATCACTCAGCTTCCAAGGGAATACCCACAGCAATCCCCTTCATGAGGGGATTTAAAAAAATGTTTGTAAGTTTAGCACAAAATGGCTCCAGGTTTTTAAGCTACTAAAATTGCCAAGCTTCCATCGATCTGCAGAATAGGAAGCCAGATTCACACTTCCCGAGGGCCTCAACCAAATCATGGAATGTTTCTGCCTTAGTGCCCAGTTGTAAAGCACAGAAATGGTGATGCTTCACCTAAGAAACACCATGAATAGTCAAACCTGCAGAAAGAAAGAATATAAAGATTCCTTAGATGGACACCCTGGGTTTTGCCAATTCAAGCTGAAGATTTAACCTCTTGTTTTAAGATGTGTTTTCTATTTTTCCTATTGTGTGTAGTCCACTGAACACGGTACGCATATTTCTTTGTGTAAATGATTTTATTTGTAATTTGAATTTCATATTTACTTACCTCTTCCATCCTATAACCTTCAAACACATACACATAACGACCAGGTCGGCCAACAAACCTGAAAGCAAAAATAATATATAAACTAGAATAAAACCTTAAAAATAAGCTAATATCAACACCATGATTTAATATAAAAACACAAAAATAAGTTAACTTTGAAATCAAGATTGTTCATTCGTATTAGTAAAAATATTTCAGAAGTTGCTTCTTAAACATGAATTTTTAAGGGTTCAGCATCTATTCAGCTGTGATTATTTCAAAGAAATTGGCCTCTACAAGTGGTTTTCTACTAGATCTGGATAAAATAAGTTTAATAAATATTTTTCAGTGATAAAACAACATAATTAAAAACCCCTCACTTGATTAGAGATGTCAAATAAACCTGGGGACATATTCACATCCTAATTCACATCCTCTTATATATGAATAATGCCCTGTATTTATACATCTGTACATAACCAAGACTCTTCTGGCTACACCAGGAGAAACAATGATATTGACATTATTCGAACCATACAACACAAAAATATAGTTAAAAAAGAGAGAATTTGGTGACTTTTTTTCATTGGTTTCTTACAATATTTGCAACTGCTGGCAAAATGCATCATTAATCCTCAAATGAAAGGTGCTGGATAGGATTAATGAAGAGCAGAGATTAAAAAATTTTACAGCCCCCAAAAGGAAGAGCAAAATGGTAGGAAACAGAACTCAGAGGATGTTTTAAACATTTTTTTGCCAAAGTTTTAGCAAATAATCATTTTAAACTTCCCATTCAAAAGCATGTGGATGACTGGGTCCCAAAAGAAAAGGATTCTGAGCCCATAGGAAGTCACACTTATTTAGCAGGACAGCTGAATTAGCTTTTTGGTCAACCACTTCATTTGCCAGTTGACTGTAGCTATTTCTTAATTTGATACATGAGAATAATGCAAAATAAAATTAAAGTAATAGAAAAAAGAGCTCCGTAATTTTAAATGAAATAGGAAGACCTTTCTTTGCCAAATGATGCTTCAATTTGTTAAACTGTGGAAAGTTAAAGCACCACCATTCATTATAAAAACTTTACTTTTTTTAAAAACACAAAAAGAATTATTAACTTTAGATAACCCTGTCAAAGATATTTTTTCAGAGCTGGCAAAGATGACCAGTCCCAGGCCTTTGTGCCCATTTTTATACACAAATCCACTATTATAGACACATAAAAAAAAGCATATACAGAAATGTAAAGGATATTTATCCTACCTTCCTTTAAAAAAGGCAACATAAAAAATTGATGCATAAGAGTTCACAAACTTTAGTAGAAATGCCTTCAAAATCAGTCTTTCCTCAAAAGTTTTCTCTGTTTTTGGTATTTCTGGGGGGAAAAAAAAGCAAACCAGAGAACTGAATCAGTAAGTAATATATAAATCCCTGAATCCCCAAACATATACAAAAAAACCCCAAACTTCAAACTTTGGGCTTGTATTAATTTTTATTTTGTACCTCTAAGTTGTACCAAAGCCACTAAGTCTGTCACTCAGTCCTGATTTCCAGAGATATTCAATTCCGCAAACCAAAATCAGTATAAATTACTCTGCTGTATATATGGAAATTGACATACATGAGTATGTCTGCTACACAGTAACACAACTAAAATAACAAAACAGTCGTATTCTCAATTGAGGAATGCAGAAACCGAAGTACAAAGACTTTCAACCAGAAAAAAACACCTTAAAAGTATCCTTAACTTGTAGTCCATAAGCCTTCTTTTCTGTGGTGAGATTGTTGATATATTTGATGTTAAATATAAGACTAAATACATTTTTTAATAAGGTATTAAGTGAATTAAGTGCAAAAATAAAGGCACATTTTTGTTAACAATTCACTTTATATGTTCTGTATTTAATATATTTCTCTCTTTAAATATTTTCAGTAATCATAACTCTGTCCCCAGATTTATTTTCAATTTCTGTGGAAATTTTCTGGCAGCAGAAAGCACAGGTATAAGACAGAGAGGCTTTTCAAACTGATGGTAGGATCCTTTTTTAAAGATTTTATATATGTGAAACCCTTGCATTTCTCTGCTCTTCCTGAGCTGTATCTAATGTGAGAGAGTATAATTTTATGCTTAAATTTATCATTCTTGGCTGAACTTCTGTGGCACAAAGAAAGTGTGGAATAATGAGGAGATCCAGAGCTCTGGCTTAAGGACTTCATTAAAAATACTGCTATACTTGTAAGGTTTTGTTTCAGGCACAGTTTGAGTGCTCTGTTTGCCTTGCTGTTGTTTTGGGATGTTTTTTCTTTAAAAAGCTGCATGATTATTTTAGCACTAAAGGAATAGAAAAACCTAATAAGCCCTCACTGCCTGACTTTCTTTGTGATACTTTCAACCACATTTCCATTAAAGATCAGTGCACAACCTGATGAACCCTAAGGCATAACTCACATATAAGTATAAAAAAGCTTAATTAAACCTTCAAACAATTTGTAAGTGATCCCATACACTGAATAGATCTGCAAGAGAAAATCTCAGGGCAGCAGGAATATCAAATAACAGCAGTGCAACTTTTCATTTGAGGGAGAAAAATCGTAAACCCTGTCTTACAGAGAACCCCCCCATTGATGAGCTCAGCCTCTGGATGAACATTTGCACACCATATATGGTCCCAGAGGCTCCCTCAGACATCCTATACCATAGCTGTAGAGGCATGTGTAGAATTTGTCCTCCAGCTCGTCGGGTGTGCCGCATGAGAAATGCATTCAGCCAGAATAGGTGCATTAGTAACAGAGAAAACTCCCTCATCCCAAAAAAATGAAACCCGCAGTGGTGGGTTGTTATGCCAAAATTAGGCAGCTGGAAGTTTGCAGGTGGAGGATGAGTTGAGCTAAGGGTGGAATGGGCCTTAGCTCTTTGAAGGAGCTGTTGCCTTTGCAAGGGACAAACACGAGTGGTTTTGATTTTGTCCCTGTTTCGCTCATTCTTCCTTGGCCTCAAGGAAGCGTTGAGGATGGTGAGGCCTTGGCACAGGTTGCCCAGATCAGCTGTGGCTGCTCCATCCCTGGAACTGTCCAAGGGCAGGTTGGATGGGGCTCAGAGCAACCTGGGCTAGTGGAAGGTGTCCCTGCTCATGGCAGGGGCTTGGAACAAGGTGAGCTTCAAGGTCCCTTCCAATCCAAACCATTCTGTGGTCCTGAGTTACAAGTGAGCTGTAAATCTTGTCTGGCATCCCCTGATTACTGAAGATGACCTGTTCTTCCTGGGAATAGCAGGATACCATCTGCACTTTGGCTGGTCTGATCTGTGATAAAGGGGCATCAGTGCCCCACTCCGCTGGGCCCACAGGAGTCCTGCTCCACCCTGTACAAGATCTCTGTATTGATAACAACAAAACTCCTACTCTTTTCCTCTTGATTGAGGAGGTATTGAGGCATATGCATGACTGTGATCCTATGATTAACCCAATTGCTATCAGTGCTATTCTTGTGCTTACAGATGTAATTTTTCACCTGAACAGAGATTCAAGTGTACTTGGGCTAGGAATAGAAACTTATGCTGCCAAGAGCTACTCCTTCAGCCCAACAAGTATGTTCTTCAGCTTGTGGATTAAGTGCAGTGTGAAATGAGAATTGAGTATGTTGTTCTCCTCTCAGTAATGAGAGTTCACAAGTTAAGCAACATTTATCAGCATGCATAAATTGTAATTTTTTAAAACATTTTGATTACATTTGGCATCTGAGCCCAGCGCTGGAGAAAGCTGCCTGAGTGAACTTTCTAACTCATGTAATTTGTAGCACTAGAGATTATTCTGACTGGATCCTTCTTAAACAAAACATCTGATGGTTGGTTAGGAATGCTGCCCTAATAATGACAGGATTAGATGCAAAGTGACGGGGGTCAATAATCAGCAAGTATGAAAGTGCTGTTTCTTTCACAGTTCAGCCTGGTGCACATCTCAAAGAGAGAGATTTTCCTCCTGCACTTCCCAAAGAAAGGCCATGGCAGTACCTAGCACTTCCCAGCTCCTGCCCAGAAGCTGCTGGAGAAATCTCATCTTTATCTTTTCTAACTCTTTCCACACAGCTGTGACATTCCTTAACATTTGAGCCCTTTCTTACCTGGGCAGGTGCAGTGAACAGAATTGATCAGGTCACACACAGTTAGCAGCCTGTCACTCATGTGAAAGCTGAAAATCTGGGTACAATTTTGGGCTGAACAGTGAGCCTGAGCTCATTTATGCTACTAGAACAGAGTCTATTTGTGTAGCCCTGTTACAATCTACCCAAAGCCTGGTGCAAAACAGAAATAAACAAATGAACCCACTAAAATGACAATTTATGAAAATGAATCACTTTGTCTTCACTTCTTTCAAATACTTTAGGAATTTAATGTAAACAGGATCATACTTCCACAATTCTAACAACTGCAAAACTGTAGTTTGTAATATTCTTCCAAAAATAGGACTGAAAGAGAGGTTTTCATTTGTGAATTTAAAAGTGTTTAAAGAAATTGAGAAGAAACAGAAGTCTGAAGAGTAATCTCATGTAAAGGTGCTATCAGTCAACATCCTTGGTGCAATTTATATAATAAAATAATTTATATAATAAAAAAGCCCAGCCTAAACCCCTATTAGTAAACATCTATAGCCTGATATATATAACAAATCAATACTTTAGGTCTAAAGCTCTATAGGAGTCAAAGGAATGACTTCTCTTCAAAAGAAATAAATAGCCAGGCTTGCAGCAATATTTTCATGTTTAAAATAAACTTTGAAAGTCCAACCACTAAGTGCAGTACAAATCATTAATAAAAAGTCCAGCCCAGACATGCCCCCAAAATGGAACCAAAAATCATTTGAGCAGTAAAGAAATGGTTAAAACTTTCATCAGGGAATCAACATCAGCGTAACTTTATCAGAGCCAACATTTTTTAAACAACCCACTGACTTTCTGCAGCTCTTAGCTTAAAGAAGTACATTCACAGGCCTGAGAGTTTTCACTGGCCCTGTCCAGAGGGAAATGCTCCTCTTGGACCCTCCTTGCACCCCCTGGTGTCAATACATGGATGAATGAGGAATGTGACGAGGCAGTTTTACCAATTTCTGTCAGCCATTTGGCCACAGCTCCATAAATTTCATCAAGGATGAGGACCACCACAAGGTTAATGATGACAGCAGTGGCAGTCACAGTCACTCGAACATTGGACCTGGTTGTCTCATTTGTGCTGAAGGACAAGGCTGCTGCTGTCGTGATTCGGTACACGATAACACCAAACACTGCTGAAAAGGCCAGCATGATCTGCAAACAAATGAACACATGGATTAGTACTAGTTCAGCCTGGAAACAGAACCTTTAGCTGGGAGGTTGGGGGTGTTCCATGAATTGGCATTGCGGGGTTGTTTCTTAGTGCGAGGTGACAACATGCAGGTGACGGAAATAAAAGGCTCTCCAGCAAACAGAGACATAAATAAGAAATAAGGAAATTGATGCACCACTCCAAACTGGCACAACCATTCAACTGACACAAGATGCTCAGAGGGCTGGATGCTTCACAGCACCTCTCCTGTGAAGACAGCTTGAGAGAGTTGGATGAGAGCTGAGAGAGCTGTCTAGCCTGGAAAAGAGAAGGCTTCAGGAGATCTTATACCACCTTTTAGCATCTAAAGGAGGGAAAGTGACTTTTTACATGGACAGGTAGTGGTAAGAAAAGGGAAGATGGTTTTAAACAAAAAACCCATTTTTTGCTAGATATTAGGAAGAAAGTCTTCCTGTGAGGGTGCTGAGGCCCTGGCACAAGTTGCCCAGACAAGCTGGGGCTGTCCCATCCCTGGAAGAGACCAAGGCCAGGGTGGATGGGGCCCTGAGTGTCCTGATCAAGTGAGTGGCATCCCTGTCCCTGGCAGGGAGTTAGAATTAGATAACCTTTAAGGTCCCTTTCAACCCAATCTCTGATTCTTTTATAGTGATTCCATGGATTCCTGCAGATGGACATGTCCACTCTGATTAAAGCTACACACATCATTCATGCAGTAAAATTTGGGAATTTTGGGTTCAAAAGCAGGAATTAAGCAAGATCTTTTATCTGACAACAGATTCAGATGGCTTGGACTGAAAGGCCTGTATTTATGTCCAGTCAGGTAAATGGGCTTTACTGGCTCAAACAGCTTTACCTGTGCACAGCTGAAGTGCCAACTTACAAATTAAAGGTATTATTCCCCTGTTACTATTCCTTTAAGGCTGACCTAAGCAGGGTTATTAAGGCTTCACTTTACATTTGGGTCCCACAAATCACTTGGTATCCCTGGCATTCTTCATGGGCCAGCTTTGACCCATGAGATGAGGAAAGTTGACCCTGCTACTTAAGGTCAAGTTCCCACAAGAAGAATTTGAATTTCACAGGGTTGTGGTATTCTGTTAAAAAAAAAATAATTAAACCAATCCACAATGAAAAAGAAATCATTAAAACAATAATAAAAAATAGCAAATTTTCATCATCACAGCACAAAAGGGGGAGAAGGTACATTCTTCCTTCCGCCTTTAGCGAGAATTCCAGTGTACATTCATTATTTTAGGTAAAACATCTTGAGATCATCAGATGAAAGAGACTACCTCAATGTGAAAGATTAGACTACTGCAATTATTAAAATGGGCCCCTAACATGGGTTTAAGGAAATTTAAGAGTTCATTTTAATGATCCAGCAATAGTTTATTGAATTCCTGTATGCACAGGAAGGTTGTTGCATGTAAAGGAACTATTGCAAAAGAGCCACAACAAGAATCAGAGTTAAATTATTAAAGGTTGAAGGTGAAAACTGGGCACATTTTGCTTTTATGAAGAACTAGTAAACATACTAAGAATTAATTATTTGGAGTAACTCCTGGAGTTTTCAGATGAAATTGTCAAATATGTTTTGTCAGCAAACAGTAACAGTTAGACCTAGTAAAACATCTAATTTTACTTTTTAAAGAACTCTTTCATTAATTTTAAGTGAAATGTAGGTTGAATGATAAAAGCCTACACCTGAAACAGTTTAAATGAAAACTTTTCAGATGACATAAAATATTATTTTCTTTGGGTTTGTAGTTTTCATTGTGTCAAGGAAACATTTCTAGTTTTTATATCTATTTTTATTTTGACTTACCTACCAAATGAACAGACAAAAAAAAAAAAATCACATTCATGCTGAATTACCTTGCTGTGACAGAAGGGGTGCAGGAACACAAGAACCATAACTTTTTCCTTGCTTCCCATTACCATCACTAGAGTAGAAAGTAAAATCCCTAACAAAGGAAGAAAACAAAACAGTACCACCTGGTATTAATTTACCTCACCTTCCACCTCTACAGCCACCTTAAGCTCCTTTTTCTTAATCTAAGTAACAGATTCCTCTTTCTTAATCATCTTCCTGATACTGTCCTGGTTTTTTCCCCTGGATTTCTTTGCAGTTTTTTCACTATGGTGGTGGACAAGGAAAATCAGAAACTGGACGCCTCATACTGGAGCTGATGAGATCCCTGGGCCTCCATACACACCTCTCTCCACCATGAATTCCCACTTAGGAATGATATCTTAACAGTACAGGAAGAAGAGTCGAGGACAGTCCACACTAAACAGAAAAAGAGGAAATATCAGATCATGAAAGCTCAATGAACTTGAACCTGACCAAAGGATTTTAGGGATCCCTTGCCCTGAGGAATGTTAGTAGAGGATGAGAGAGTAGCAATCTTTTCAAATCCACGCAATGCCATAGCTAGGTGTACAAAATTACTGGGGAAAAAAAAAGCTTTATTTGTTTAAAGAACAAAAATATTTGCTTTGCAAAAGCACCAGGGCTTCAGAAATTCTCAGTTGCTCAGCTGCTTTTAAACATCTGCTTAGACACAGATGGAAAAATACTCCTTTAGGAGTCTTCATTATCTGTGCATCCAGCAAGAAGAGAAAATTGAGGAGGACTTGTAGGACTGCACAGTTACTGTGAGCACAGTTTTCACTCCCCAGACAGTCACTGAGGGAGAACGATTCCTGTATCTTCACAGCATTTCTCTCATTCCTGAAAATACCTCTTCTGCCCAGATTCCTGATCAGTCAGGCCACCATTTGTTCTGGTGCCCACTTTGGGGTTTGCTGTCATTGCCAACATTCTCTCTGGCCATCCTTCCCCCCTGTTATGGCAGTTTCTACCCTGAATAGCTGAACTAGTCCGTCCAAGACTGAACTGCTTAGAAACAGATGTGAAAATTGGCTGCAGAAAAGGTCACCTACTGAGCCTGGTATGAATGAAGACAAACAGGAAAGCAAACTAGATCTGAGAAGGAAGCTATAAAACCCCGTGGGCTAGGCTGCTACCTCCATCCAAGTAGGATAACAATTTAATGTTCAGACAGTTCTCTGGCTCCCCAGTAGGGCCATTCTAGGGTCCAGTATTACACCATGTGAGTGAAAATAGGGTGGAAGAGGCTAAACTCTTCTGCCATGACACAAATTGATTTTCTTCCTTCCTCTGACTAAGGCAAACAAAGAAAAGACCAAGTGTTTCATTGCTCCATGCCACCCCGCTCTCTCCCAGCACTACTAGCATTTTTACCAACAACTCAGAAATTTCTGCCACAACATGGGCCTTCTAAATATGAGGTTTATAAATTGTGTTGTGTTATTGTTAATCACACTCATGAGAAACTTTTTAGATGCCCAGCTGAGCCCAGATCTCCTTCTACCGTTGATCTCACTCTGAAAAAATAAGGCTTGTGAACTTCTGTCCTACAATCCCTGCAAAAATGCATAGTTTAAATCAGACTTGGATCTTCTGCCCCCTCTGCAGTCCAATGAGGCTTTGTGTACAATAAAAGGACTTGATCAGATTTGAAAGCATCCACACGTGTGAATTAATCCTTGGAATTGTTTGGTGATGTAAGACTGGATGAGAGAAGCAAATGCAATAGTGTTTGCCAGTTTTTTTCAACCTGCATTTTGAACAAAAAAACCAGCATGCCCAGCTTAATACACACAGAAGAAAAGCTAGAAAAAAAAAGAAAAGAACATGACACAATTCTTGAAAGAGGATTCACAAAAGTGAAGTACACAACAGAAGTATGGAAATTAATGGAAAAAAAAAAAAAGGAAATATTTTGCACTAAGAAAACCGTTACCAGCTTCAAGAATCACCAGGGAAAATATGGGATGTAAAGCTCAGGGAAGGAGGGACTGAACAAAACAGCATCATCACTCTATAGCAATGTAGAAATTTTCATGGAAAATACCTATAGATTTGGAACACGAGACCCTTTTGGCCTGTGAAAGCTAGCTTTAAAAATTCAACAATCACTTTTGCAGCACTAGAAACTGCTTGCATGCAGGTTTGTGTCTGACTCTTGTACCCTTGCACACACACATAAATTCAAGATTTTATTATTTATTTTAGGCCCTAAAATAATTAATAAAATAATTAATCTGTGTGAATAACAATAATAGAGCTTAACAAGCCAAATAAGGCTTCTCAGTATGATGCTATTTCACAGACTGACAACAAAACTTCAGTCTAATCTTTCCAATTCCTCTTTAACTAATCTAGCAGGAAAAAGGGAAACGTCCCATACAGTAGAGCAACTTGCAATATCCACAAAGAATAGCAGAGCAGGCTCTCCCTCATCAAGAGTTGGTTTGAATTTCACACATGGTTTGCAAGTTGTCTCCCATAGGTACTTATATATAAATAATGCTCAAAATATTGCAAAAATAAGATCATTGTGTCCACTTTGCCAGATGGTGAAAGTCAGCCTAGTTCCACTAGTCACGAACAGAAGTTGAAGAATTGGAGCTCTGCATTTTACATCTCACAAACTGTAGGCAATAACCCTTTATAAATCTCTCTGAGATGTTACAGTAAGCAGGGAGGGTAATACCTAGGCTATGAGTCAGGAAAGCACTTTAAACTCATGCTTAGGGGAGAATTAAACATGTGGTGAAAGTCAAGAGCATATGTAAGCACCTTGTCTGCAAAACAATGACTTGTAAAAGCTCAATCAGGGCTGTGTGCTTAGTCAGACTCAGTATGACCTGCTCTAAGTGAAGTCATGACTCATGCCACTTAGAGGTTCTGTCTAAAAAGCAAATATTGGGTATGGCCACAGGATAGTAATCTCACTCAAAATGCTATGAGTACATCCATATAGGGCACATCTAAAATGTACAGAAAATATTCTGAATTTGAAATGCATACATTTTCATAAATATATAAGCATATCTATAATAGTGTAGACATTGACTTCAAGGTGAGCATTTGATTGTTAGAAAAAGAAATGAAATCTTCTCAGGACATCTGGTGCAGTATATGCAAATTTGAGTTAATTAGAAATACACTTAGGTATCTCAAAATAATTTATACCACAGGTGAGTTTCCCTAGTTACATGCTGCAATATAAATAGCCTTATTTCACTGCCATTTTGTAGTGGCTGTAGGTATAACAGAAGGTTTCAGTCAGTAATTACTGTAACCAGAGGGATAATGGGATTCTTTACCATGTAATTTAGGGTTTGTTACCCAGGCCTTCCCGTTGCTGTTTATAAAGTCTAGCAGCTTCATGATGTGTTTGTTTTGCTGGAAATTTGACTTTTGACTAGGACAATGGTGTTCCCACTTTAGAGGCTGTCCTACACACCTTATTCTTGCTCCCAAGGGAGGACTGTGTACCATGATCTTACTGTATACCATGATCTACTGTACAGTCCATCCCTGAACATGTCTTGGATAAATATTCCTCAGCAACTGCTTTATTTCACAGGGATGTCGCCTGTTCAGAGGCTCAAACTTTCCGCACGTTGCTGTGACCAACATATACAATACTGTGCTCACAACTAAATATCAATGTTATCCCTTCATTGAATAATAGAGGCGGAGCAGAAGCCTTGGGAGAGAGGCAGAATTTGTGTAATGAACTGCCAGCATTACAGCAAATCAGACTTTCCACAAGCAGCCTTTGGAAAAAGAGAATAAAGCTGGAGGCAGGCATTGAGCTCCATGAACCTTCCTAGTATTTCTCCCAAACTGACCTTACCTTCAGATTTTTAACATATTTGAAAACAGCAATTAAAGGGTTTCCTTCTAGATGGTCATGGCAAAGTTTCTCACACCTAATAAACAAGCAGAAATGCAAATTATTTTACCATAAATAGAATCAGTCCGAAATTCACTGCATATCCAGGCATGCGGTCACTCCATGTCAGTTTCTCCTTTTCATTCTGTAGGCAAAACACATAAAATAAGAGATGTGACAGAACTGTACAATAGGAAATATTATAATTAATAGGAATTTTTGTTGAGAGCCATTCTCAATTCCCCTGCTGTGATTTTGAAGTATATTATGTGATTTAGAACACCAGTATTTTAAAATAGATTTTAATTTGAGATAAAGGAGGCAAAGAGTATATAAGACATGTAGAAAATGTCTGCAAAATTCAGAAAATATCCTATGCAACTATGATTTAAGTATTTGAAAACATGTATTCAAGTCCTACTAAAGTTCATATCAGGAGAAATCCCTAATATTGACTTTAATTCACATTTAGGCAATGCAAAATTCAAGCATTTATTTTGAATTGTTTCTTGTAAAACTACAGAAGAACAGTGCTTGAGACAGAAACCATGATAAGAATGCTGACTACCATTGAACCCAGATTTTTTTTCCTAATGGTCACAAGCACCAAATGTGACCCTCAGATAATTCTTGGCAAGGCACCCCAATCCTTCCCCTTCCCCTGCTATACTTGTTTTATAGCAGAGGGAAACTACAAAAGCAAGGCCCCTCTGATCCCCACTGCCAACCTTGTTTTTTTCATGCATAAACAGCATCTCCCTCTTCCCTGCATAATTTAAAGCAACTGTGATCAGTGAAATCCAGTACGCTTTTTCCCTCCCCACACAAACTCAACTCCAGCCCCAGCTGCATGTACATCTAAAGAAGACATTTGAAGATGGATTTATGTGAGAAATACGATTCCCTCCTCTCAAAATAAGTTTCTTAAAATAATAATAAGGTCGCTGCTTTGTTTAAGTTAAACTAAAACTATATAATCAAATTAACTAAGGACACAAAGCCAGCTGCTGTTGGTATTTCTGTGAAGCACCACTGCTGCCCCATGGACCAATACTACCCTTACAGTGGAGTTAGCCCAGAGTGATTCTGAATTTAAATGAGTTTAAATCAGATTAGAATTCAGGTCCAAGGTTTCCTATAAACCATTTCTAAGGCACAATTGCCCATGGATAAACATTAAAATCTGGGAGCGTTGTGCCTTTATAAGAAGCTTTCCCAAAGTAGAATTAGGAATGCAGCATATAAGTGCAGAAATGCAGCTATGGATTTTCTAACCAGGATGTGGAATAGACCTAGGACATAATCCTGCCTATACATCCATTGCCATGGTGGTGGTGCCTCAGACACTGTGGGAGAGAGCATTACTCAGCAGCCCCTTTTGAGACCTCATCTCCTTCGGGACAGTCCTGGCAGCACTGGGGCACAGCAGACCCAACCAGAAGCACCAATAATTTGGCCCAGTGTACACAGCACAAAAATACTCTTTACAGTTCATACACAGAGTCCAGCACGTAGCTGGAAGGCTACTTGAAAAAGCATTCCTGTGAATTCACACATGCATTTAATTGCATTTTGGCTGTTACCGCTCAGCAATTCTACAGGACATAAAGAAGTCCTGAGTGGTTCTATTCCCAGAAGGCCTGAAGGATACCACATTTTACAGTTTCACTAAGGGCTGTATGGGGCAGTGGCTGGTGTGGGGCTGTGCTCTGTACTTGTGCTGAACACGGGGATGATAATAGAAATGGGTTTGTTATTGTGGAGCAGAGCTTACACTGAGCCAAGTCTGTCCTTCTTTTCTGCTGCCACACTGCTGAAAGAATTTAGGAGGAGACACAGCCAGACAGGTGAGCCCAACTGACCAAAGGGACATTCCACACCTTATGCCATCACGATCAGTGGATAAAGTGGGGAGAAGAAGGAGGAAGGGAGGGATGTTTGGAGTAATGGTGTCCGTCTTCTTGAGAAACTGTTGCATGTGATGGAGCCCTGCTCTCCTGGGGATGGCTGAACACCTGCCAACAATGGCAAGCAATGAATTAATTCCTTGTTTTGCTTTGCTTTGCTATAAAACTGCCTTTATCCCAACCAGGGATTTTTTCCCTTTTACCCTTCCCATTCTCCCGCTGATCCTGCTGTTGGGGAGCGAGTGGTTCCTGGCTGGGGTTACACCAGAATGGTCAGCAGGCTGTCTTCTCAGCTCACTCTTCCATGTATGTGCTTCCTTGAACCTTATTTTTCCATGAGTTTGCCATGGACTGCAGCACTCAGCCAAAGGGAGATCTGAACAACGTGAGGAGTTGCTAAGCCAACATGAGCATAAAGGCAATGTTGGATGAAGAAACTGAGCTACTTAGCATACACTGCTGAAAACAAATCTGGAAATTTAGCTCAACATCCCAGATCTCCCAGTCCATCCTAGTCTACCCCAGTCCATCCCAGAAGTTTCAGCTCCTCCCAGAGCTCCCAGTCCATCTCAGTTTTTCCCAGTTTATCCTTGTTCTTCCCAGAGCTCCCAGTCCATCCAGGCAGTGGAAAGCTACCTTCTGTTCTTGTGACCAGAGACAGGGTCTCTGGACCCTGGAAGTGGGATGAAGCTGAGTCAGGGAAGGTTTAGGATGGATAGCAGGAAAAGGTTATTCCCTCAGAGCGTGGCTGGGCACTGAACAGGGAATCCCCATTTCCCCAGGAAATTGTCATAGCCCCAAGGCTGCCAGATCTCCAGGAGCGTTTGGACAGCATTGTCAGGCACAAGGTGGGATTGCTGGGGGTCCTGTCCAGGGCCAGGAACTGGGCTGAATGATCCTCTAACTGGAGCAGCCCAAAAGCGTAAGTATTTATTGACACAAGAAGACAAAATGGATCATCTGCTGAACAATCTCAGTGACAGGTATGTTATGCTGAGGAACATTCCCCATGATGAACTGTGTTGCAGGGGAATATTTTTATGCAGACAGAAAACCTCACAATATAAATTGTTTGGTTTTGTGCCAGAGGCAAACTAAAAGATTTACTTGAAAAATCTTACTTTCATTTTCCTTCAATACAATGATGGATTTGCAATTCTAGTGGAGGAAAAAGCAGATTTTGGTCTGTGTGCAGTGATGTGTTCCTGTTTTAATGTTTAATCGTGTGTAGAATGTATTCCTTGAAGAGATACAGATCTTTTCCTATTAAAAATAAAAAATGAAATTAAAAAAATTCAAAAAAATAAAGAAAGATAAAATTAAATTCCTTCTTTATTTTTCTGGATGGTTTATTTCCATATGAATTACTTAACATGGCAAAGATCCAGCTCTGCATCTTCAGGTGGATGGGCTTCTGGGCTGTGGAAACCTGGAAGTACCCTGCACTTGGACATCACCAGGCAGCTTTTGAAAACAGTTCCATGCTTCTCTGTGAATTAAACCACAGCCACTTTGCTCAGATCACAAGTATTTCAGTTATTAATTGATATTTTCCCTCAAGACGATACCTCCTCCAAGCAGGTGTTTCTAACCAACAGCAATGCCAACTCAACCTGCACTTGGGGAGTACAACCAGAGATTTTCTCTCTTCTCCATCCTGCTTTGTAGCTCCAGTGCTGAAATTCAGGGTCTTCATTGTGGTTGCACCTGGGAAATCCCAATGATTTCACTGGACTTGCACAGAGCTGTAATATTTGACTGGAATTTAGAAAAAGATGCTCAGAGGAGAACAAAATCTAGGAGTCCTCTCTAAAGTCTTACACTGCTAGCAACAAAAAATAAGGTACAAAATTATATTTCCAATCACAAAATCCAGAAATTCATCTCTAAGTATGCCCAGGAGGCTTCAAATAAGTAATTGCCATTTTTATAAGCACACATTTCTTAGTAGATTTCTACTTTAATTTCTACTTCAATACAAAAGCTTTAATTTGTGTAAAAACTGCATTGTCCAAATGAGCATCTAGAAATATGGATTGTGGTATCGAATGCAGCTTTTTTGTATTTGTGTGACACCTAAAGCAATGTCTGTGCCCTGCAGGCTCAAGACAAATGAGCTGCTTCTGAAATAAGGGGTCCCTATAGTTTTACTTTGGCCTTGAAATAAGTTTAAGACAAGGAGAAAAGGATCCTTCAGAGCCATTTGGAAACTATGAGCCAGAAAAGGCCTACAGAATGGGCAGTTGAGAAAAATAATCAATTCCAGGGTAATGACACAAAAAGAGGCACAATCAAGGAGTATCAGTATACCTGGGATCATGCAGTGGCCACAGTGGTCGTTACAATTAAGAAAATTTGGCTGAGTTCATGGGATACTTTCAGCCTGTATTTGGGACTCAAACTTTTTGAGGGATTGTATTAGCTCTCAGACTTCTATGAGGAAAGAAAAAACTGACATGCTGAGCATCTGCAATGCCTGTGTCTATCCTGGTCTGAATCTAGAAGTTCTATTTTCACACTGCCACTGAAGCAAAAGAAAGCGCTTTTGATTTAAAACCCATTAAAAGAGAACTTCATTTCTACCCTTCTCACTCAAGCAGCAATGGCATTGTAACAGTAAATGTGGTTGTGTTTTGTGAGCAATGCTCTGTCTCAGGACTGCACATGGAAAACACACTGCCAAGGTTCATTTGGAGACAGATGAAGAACTGCAAAACCTTTAATTAAAATTTTTTGCTGTCCTTGAAACATGCAGAGTAGCACAGACACACCAAATCTTTCAGTGGAACTTTCAGTGGACACACTCTAAATCTAAATTTTGGAAGCAATGCAGAACAGAGAGCTTTGAGAAGTGTGTGCAAGGCTCAGTACTGGGATCATGGAAATTAATGGATTTTGAGGCTAAGCAATGTTATTTTTAACCACTCAGTCTTAGTCTCCTTTGTAAACACACAACTTCCCTGAGAAGATTTTTGCTATAAGGACAATAAATGTGATAAACATTTTTTTTTTTTAACCTCTAATCACAGTTTGAGCAGTTCTGTGATGAACAGTCAGTTACAAGCCTTATTAGGTCATTCCAATTGTTAATTACCTTAGCTGTTGAAAATGTATGGCTTATTTCCAAGCTGAATTTGCCTATCTGCATCCTTCAGCCTTGGCATTTAGCTGCAAATTTGTCAGTTAAGAGCCTCTACTGAGACTTCTGGGGTTTGGCTGTGGGTTCTTCTGAACTATGATCAGGCCACCTCATGGCTTTTAAGCTGGCTGAGACCACTCCCTCAGAATGGGAACCATCAGCCAAGCCCACAGCTGTATTTCTTCTCCTGTAATGGGGTTGGAAGTAAATCTCCCACAGGCTACAGCCTTGACATGGGCAACTGACTTGACCCTCCACATAACAGGGCTCATGGAAGTATGTGTGAGTAGCCAAGTCTCTGTGCCACAGGAGACTCAGCCCTCCCACAGGACCAGAAATACCTCATGTGGTGGGTGAGGGCTGTGCTTCGAGCCATGGAGCCTGGCAGGAAAAAGGATACCAGCCTCATCTCTGTCAGTGGAGATGCTGGCAGCATGGAGGGAAGAATCCATGAATCCAAGAGCTTTCTACTCCTTATGAGTCATAACACTACATTCTGAAATTCCTAATGAAAAATAAAAAGTCCCAGAGTAGCTGTGGTTGCCCCATCCCTGGAAGTGTCCAAGGACAAGTTGGATGGGGCTTGGAGAACCTAGGATAGTGGAAGGTGTCCCTGCCCATGGCAGGGGCTTGGAACTGTGTGGTCTTTAAGATGCCTTCCAACCCAGGCTATTCCACGATTCTATGACATTTGCACAGCATTTGACACAAACACATATATATACACACATTAAACGTATGTAAACGTATGTCACATGCATGCAACGAGTACCTTGATAAAAACTAGCGACTTGCAGCAGATTTGGAGAATTATTTCAGGCTGTTTCTTTCACACAGTAATAATAACAAAGGCTGGAGGTCTGCTCTCACTGTAATTTAAATCTGTAGGCCAGACCTGGCTAAATTAATATGCTGTAATTTACTCAGGAATAAAACTGGTTTCTTTGCTGCAGTTAAACTTCTTTTGACACTGGCGCTCAATGCACTGTGGCATATTGCAATCTTTATTGTGTAAGTGGCATTAAGGTGCTTAGACTTTAAATCACTGTTTAATATCAAGTGCTTGATATTTACATATGGTTCAAGTGAAAACTGGCAGCACTTAGTCTTTTACAATGACAGTTTAACATATGGCTTTACAAGTATGAATTATTTATGTCAACTTGAAGCCATTCAGAATATTACCAGGAAAACACTGTAATTTGCGCAAACAATAGGGTTACATCTGTAGTCATAAATATTCATTGTTTGTCAATGCTCTTTGTAGATTAATAAATCATAATGAGGCTGATCCTGAGAAGGCGAAGGGACAGCTGTACAAATACATCTGGTGGGATTTCCAAAGCCCCTGACTGACAGTGGTACCTGGGCCAGCCATAGTAGAGAAGGTGGAATGTCACAAATTCAGCTCAGGACATGAAGGTATACCCTGTCACCTGCTCAGCTTTTATTTTTTTAATGTATCTCCTGAAAAGCCTCAAAAAATGTAATGAAATACCACATGTAGCTTAAAAATTCTCTTAAATAAATAAAGCAAGAATAAGGAAGACAGATTTTGAGCCAGACATGTGCCTATTTTACTTTGCATGATTAAATCAATTTACTATGCTTTGATATTGACTGGACATGGAATTATCAGGGAAAACAAAGTGTGTTTCAAAGACTGATTTTAGAAAAAAAAAAATGCATTTCAATTTCACTCTCCTGGAGTTCACTGGATCTCTAACCTCCACTTTGTACCCTGAAATCCAGAGCACCACTGTTGTAATAGTCAATCTGGTTTCACACTTTGTGATGTAAACTGTGAACTTCTAATGGAGAAGTTAACAGAATAACAAACACAACCAATTTTAAAACAACTTATCAAGCATAACTTTTAAAAAAAAAAGTTACCTTCTAGTAGTTCCCATAATTCAGCACCATTTAAATTACTGGAAGGGATTTAATTTAAGAGTTTCCCTCTGTAAATTTTTAGGTATAGGACTAACAGCTCTATGTGAGTCCATTGGTTACACAATCAGTTCCCAACTACTCGCAGCATCTCTTCTTAAAATATAAAAATGTACAAAATTATGTTATCTTTTGTAACTTCAAGTATATTTGTCACAGGTAGATAACAATTTATCTGAACTTTATCTTTAAAATCACTTGTTTAATCTCATTATACACTTTCATATTAGCAATTTGGGCCCAGTGGAAGTAATGCAGTTGTCAATTTTGCAACTTGCAAAGCACAAATTACAGTTCTCTGAATTAAATTCAACTGAGCTTATGATTTCAGTTCTGGAAGAGATGCATTTAGTGCTAGACTCTGAGGAAAGATGTCCTTTCCATGTTCCCTTGAAGTTTTTCTGGCCTAATTCTGTGTTGGTGTCCTAGCTGGAACAATCTGGGCTGAACATCTTGCTACTGTGAAATCATCACAGAACTCCTAGTGAAGTAAAATTTCACTGTAAGGCTCTGGCATTGATTCTCCATTGTCTTATGCCATGTGAAGCCACTTATCCCCACACAAAGCACGAGACAAAGACATGCAACACATTATCAGCTTCCTTGGGTCACAATTTCAAGTTTAGCTTACACAAACTGTGAATGATCACACCAGCACAAGAGGAGAGCACAGTGGGGTAAATTTTAGCAAACCTTTTTAAGCTGGTAATGAAAAGCTTGAGGAGCAGAGAAAGGATTAAAAGGGGGATGTGGCTATGCAAAATTCTTTCCCTGGCTCCAGAGCATTTATTACCAGCTGTAAAGTATTAATTAGGTTTGTATTCTAACATTTGAATTTGCTATAAAATTTGAAACACAGTCGCAGAACACAATCTACAGAGGCAAACTTTTGCCAATAACAGAGAGATGACGTTCAGAAAATAGTTCTGGATAAAACAGTAAATGGAAGACTAGAAGGATGGGAAAAGATACAAGAGCAAGGGGCCTCCAGCTCTCTCCGCTTTGCTCCAAAAAAAAGACACATTTTGGAGTTAGAAGAGTCCTGACCCTGCTTTCTCTGTCATTGTCATTGGCACTGCCCCTTGCTCTGATCCCATATCCAGGGAAAATATTTTGTTTGGCTAATCATGGAGAAAGTCTATAGCAGGCAGAAGTCCATAATGAGCATGCCGGTACCTTCATATACACCCAGCCTCCCTCCAAAACCTAGCAAGAGTGGGGGATAGTAATTAAGTATAGTAACTAAGAGGTGTCAATAAAGCAAGGAAAGGCAAAGAGGCAAACTCTATTAATGGAGTTGGAAGAGTAATGAAATACATACAATTTGGTATTATGAGCATTATCTTTAGACATTTATATATATTTATATAAATAAATAAATACAGTTTTTTATATATATATATATATATATATATATATATATATACACACACATATATATACACACACACACACATTTCTGATGGTATCAAACTGGCAATGACTTCCTCGTGAATCACAGAATCAATCAGGTTGGAAAAGAACCCTGAGATCAGCAAGTCCAAGCTTGGACCAAACACCATCTTGTCAACTAAACCAGAACAATGAGTGCCACATCCAGTCTTTCCTTAAACACCTCCAAGGATGGGGATTCCACCGTCTCTTTGGGCAGCCCCTTCCAATGTCTAATCACCCTCTATGTGAAGAAATTCTTCCAACCTGATGTCCAACCAGAACTTCTCCTGGTCCATAGCAATCTATCTGTGAGTCCTTTCAAATTTCCAAACAGAGAAATGATAACTACTCATACACTGAGATGAGTTAGGTAATATTTATTCCAATTCTATATATGTGCTAAAACTATGTAGGAAACACACAAAACTCTCCAGGGGGCTACTTCCTACCAGCATCTCAGATAATTTCCCTCTTTTTCCTTATTTCTGAAAAAACAGTTGTGTTGGCAGTTGGCAGTAAAATGCAGATCTATTGAAAGATGCTTTGAAAAGCCTCATTTGAATTTATTATAAAGCAAGTTAGCAAAATTTGAAACAGTAGGCTTCACATTTTCTTTAAAATGGTTCTCTGTGTCTTTCCTAGGATTAACAAAAAAAAAAAAATGGAGTAGATCTATCAACAAAACAATGTCTGTAATCCCAAACCAAATAAGTGGTGAAAGTAGTGGAAACATGTACATGAAACTGTGAGTTGGTATCTAGTCAGGGATCCTAGTTTATCCTGCATTTAACATGGCAACAACTCTCCAGGCCATGTCAATTGGGTTTGCAGTAAGAAAGGTTGTGAATACTGAAGGGAGCAGAGATTAAATACCAGGCTATTGAGAAAGCAGAATACAAGTGTGAAATAGGATGAGACTCAAGGAGGACAAATTCAGACTGATCCATCAAGGAGCATAATTTGAAACAGCAAAAATGCTCAGCAAAGTAAAAAGTGATATCAAATA
This sequence comes from Fringilla coelebs, assembly GCF_963513975.1. NCBI lineage: Eukaryota > Metazoa > Chordata > Aves > Passeriformes > Fringillidae > Fringilla > Fringilla coelebs. The sequence continues at coordinate 55,041,393 of NC_140033.1, read as the reverse complement.
TTCTTGGAGAGCAGGGAAGTACTGTGTGAAAATCAGATCTGGAGAATATAGAAAAGGTTGTAATTTATACTTGGATCATCCTCAAAGGTAGTGAGAAGATGATTGTCTTAAAACATGCACAGTCTGCACGGGGGTAAATTCTACATGTGTGATATGGAATGAATTAGAGAGTGGTATGCACAAAATCAGCCTTCTAACACATTCAAAATTCCAAAAACTCTGCATTCACCTCTAGCAAGGGATGAGCTTGGTTTCTCCCAGTTGTTTATACATGGGAGAGAGCAAGTAGACTATTGGCACATATATTCCACTGGATGAGCATAGACCTGAGCCGACCCTATCTGGGCTATTTCTAGAATTACAGAAAAGTTCACCAAGATGCTTGGATATGAGGAGGATGCGCTGAGTGGATCTCTGGAAGGAGCCATGAGTCAAATAGGGTGATTTGTGATGCTCTACCTCCCCCCAGAGATTTGCTCCAAGTCCTCATACCAAGCTAAAGAATTTCTGAACTTCTGGTGTTGTCATAGAAAACAGTGATATGGAATCTTGCATTTAAATCCCCCCTTGCAATCAAATTTCATCTAAAGTTAACAAAGAAAGGGTTTTTTCCTGGAAAACAGCTTACAGTGTGAAGTCCTCAATACACTATTTCCTCAAAGTTCCCAAAGATATGCAGATGGATCCTCTCATTTGCTACAGTTCTTTGCACTCAACTGCTAGAATACTTTTAAGGTTGATTCTATCCAAGGGAAAATTGTAGGTGTTTGTTGGGTGTCCTCTCTTGACACAAACCTGATCTAAAAGTTTCTGTTGCATAGAATGGTCTGGATTGGAAGAGACCTTTAAACTCATCCATACCCTGCCATGGGCAGGGACACCTTCCACTATCCCAGGTGGCTCCAAGCCCTGTCCAACCTGGCCTGGTACATTTCCAGGGATGGGGCAGCCACAGCTTCTCTGGGAAAGCTGTGCCAGAGCCTCAGCATGCTCACAGGGAAGAATTTCTTCCTAACATCCAATCTAAATGGGGTCTCTGATGTACCCTTCTAAACTTAATTTCTGGGATGGTTTTTTTTTGTTTTGTTCTTTTGGGGTTTTCTGTTGGTTTTGTTGCTGTTGTTTTCTGTAATACCTATGGCCTTTGTGGCCTGAAAACCATTGAAATTACTGTGAGCTCTTTCTATTTCTTTCTCCTGTTCAGAAAACTACAGAATGCTGATAAATCTCATGTATTTTCCTGAAATTCCTAGGAAAAGAAATTAAAAAGTTAAGTAGTTCCAATCAACAATTACTGGTTGGGTGCAAGTAGAGGTGTGGTCACTTATAAATGATTCTCTCATCACATATCCACTTATTTAACTCCTGTGAACAAATACAACCATCTTACACCACTTCAGAGGCCACTGAAAGCATGTTCCTTATTACATGAAAGAGGGTATTTAATATATGATGGCCACCTCACAGAAATCCATTCCCCACAATATAACCAGGAAATTTGGATGTGACAGACCGATGGCTTCACAGCAGCCAACACTTTGGCACAAAGTCAAGGAGTTAAAGAGCCAACAGCTCACAAAGGTATTTTTTTCTTGTCCAGAGCAAGGCAATCCAACAGAACTGCCTTGTGTTGCCATCGGAATATTCCATCCTCCCATGACAAAAGCAGCACACCCAACAGAGACCTATATCTTTGACCTGCAGCTGGGAAGTGATCCTGAGTCAACAGACCTGTTGTCCTTGAAAGAAAAAGAAAAAACACAAAGAGATGACTTGCAGACCTTACAGACAAGCAAACTGGCCTTCCAATAAGCCCAAATCCCAAATCAGTGACCAAAGGCATCATGTCACTTGGTATTGGGGCCAAAATTGATGCTAACCCTACAGTCTTGCAGTCTAGACACTTACTCTAATGAAAGGATTGCTCAGATCTCTCAGAGTTCCATGGTCTAAACACAATCCTGAATACCCAGAGGTTCAGGCTTACTGATGTTGGCCCAAAAGCTCATCCAAATCAACAGGTCACAAAACATTGTTACCTGGCAATGGGTGAGGGAATAAAGGAAATATCTGATGTCTCAGACATCATCTCCTGCATCACCCATTGCCTAAAATGCATCAATTCTCATGTCTGTAGAAGTGCCCAAAAACTTATTGGCTTTTAACTGGACTATGATTATCTACTCGTGGGAATAATAAGATGGAATCATTCCATCAGAAACAAAACAATTTCATTTATATCCAAATAAGATTGAACATATTAGCAACAGATTAAGCATCTGGAATCTTTAAAATAATACGACTAAATGTGCAATGTTATTAAGAAAAGATGTGTGTTTTTTCTGTTGGGATTTATGTCTAATACTTATTTCCCCACAGAGGAGCTTCCTCGGGCAGCAGGAGGAACAGCCAAAAGAAAACAGTTTGTTTATTTGCTCAAGAAATGAACTATTTGCTCAGTATTTTAAAGGAGGCGAAAACTAACACTGTGACTGTCCTGCCAGGCACGGTATATGGTTGGTCAACGGAACCCTGAGAACTGGCTTACAAAGGTCTGGAAGTGATATAACACTGGCAGGTTCAAATGAGACTTGCCAGCTCAGTGCACTCAAACACTTCAAACTCCCAAGTCCAAATCTCCAACACTGCACTTTAGGGCCTTCAAAGGCCCAGCAAGGATTTGCAGCTCCCATTTTCTTTACTACTATCCGTAATATGGATATAAATACCACCCACATCCACCTGTTTCTCTTTTCTTGAATTATCCCATTGCCAGTACCCCCAGGGATGCCAGGTGGCTTTTCTTCATGAAAACAAGCTGTTTGGAGATGCTATTTCATATTGATTGCCAGCCTTTGAAACCGGAATGTCCTCTGGGGACAAGGAGTGGGTGGGATGTTTCCCCAGCCACCACAAAAGAAGTTCTGTCACAATTTCCAGCCCCATGGATTTATTCTGCCCTAGAAATAACCCAGACATCATAAGGCCCCTTTGTCACAGAACTTCTGGAGTGCACATTTTTCCATTCTTGCCTTATTCTTCTGCAAGACACATATTTTCTTTGTGCTGCCTCCCACCAGAAATCTTCTCTGGAGTGAGGTGCCTCACAGAAAATCTATGGATTATTTTGTCAACATCATTCCTTTCTTAGTATTTCTCTTCTAGAGTGCCACATGGACCTGTTCAAGGGTGTCCAGAGCAGGGACACCAAGGGGATCACACGGGTGGAGCAGCTCTGCTGGGAGGAAAGGCTGAGGAAATTGGGATTGTTCTGTCTGGAGAAGAGAAGGCTTTGGGGTGACCTCATTGGGGCCTTCCAGTGCCTGAAAGGATCCCACAGGAAAGATGGAAAGAGACTCTTGACAAGGGCCTGGAGTGACAGGACAAGGGGCAATGGCATCACACTGACAGAGAGCAGGTTTAGATGGGATATTGGGAAGAAATTGTTCCCTGTGAGGGTGGTAAGGCCATGGCATGGGTTTCCCAGAGAAGCTGGGGCTGCCCCATCCCTGGCAGTGTTCCCAGCCAGGTAGGATGGGGCTCTGAGCAACCTGGGGTAGTGGAAGGTGTCTCTGCAAGGGGCTAGAACAATATTTTTAAGGTCCATTCCCAACCAGGCCATTCTGTGATTCTATGACTTCTTCATACACATTATGTGGTTTCACCTTAAAGAATCTCCAGCACAGAACTAATTAATATCAAATCCTATTTGCTTTGAAGACATTGGCCACTATTTCTCTTGGGAAAGGTCTCTGTCTTTGCTCCTTCTTTTGTCCAGTCTTCTAATTCTACCCACAGAACCAAGAAATACTGGTGCCACTACAATACACAGGCATTCTGCTCCTATTTTCATCCCACTGCTTCTCCTCATGTGTTTATGTTGTTCACCTGCTCCCTGTTCAAACTTTCATCTCGGTCTGGAGTCTCTCACTGATAAGAGATCATAAGGATCAGAAAAATGAAGAAAATAGACCAAAGAGTCTTTCTCATTCTAAAAAAAGAGTCAATAGGTCTGTTATGAAAGGTAGCAATGAAAAGTTAGGCTTCATAGGCATTTAAGCAAGATAAGAAGGGCAATAAATGATTTTTTTTTCTCTTCAATTAAAGTTTCACTTAATTCCACAAAAAGAAAAGAAAAGGAGGGAGATATGTCCCAAATTAGGATGAAAGCTAAAGTGCTTGTTTTCAAAAATGTTTTTAATTACTGTGAACCAAATGTTTTACGTCAACAACTTATAATATTTTGTTTTCATTTATTCTATTTTTAAAACATCTACAACATAAATTCCATTTTGAAATAAGAAGTAATTTAAAAACAACAGTTGGAAACTCCTCACTCTATTAAAGTTGAATTTAGATATTTTATTAAAATCAAAACATGTTTTACTAAAAAAAAATAGCTGCAGCAAACAGCATGGTAGTGGAGGAGAGTTTGAATGTATGGGAGCAAAATACTGAAAAGAATTCAGCATTTGCAAATAGACACACATTTCATCAATTTTTTTTAAAGTTTTATCAGAATAGAAAATTAATTTCTGCAGCACCACAATGTATTGTCCATATTTGCATAGAGAAGCTTGGGAGAAAAACAGCAGAAAGTCTAATTCCTGTAGTAGTAATAAAATACTAAGAATTATGGTTCTATCATAACTATATTAAGAAGAAATATCTTGTCATATGCTTGTAATTACAGTGAGAGGAAACATCTTGATCAAAAGTGACAAAGATGATCTTTAAGTTCCATGGACTCAAAATTCTATATTATATAAAAAATATTACTGCGAAGGCCCCACTATGACTGAAATGAATTATCCTTTTGAATAGAGGAGCTGTAGAATCATAGAATAGTTTGGGTTGGAAGGGACCTTAAAGATCAGCCAGTTCCAATCACCTGCTACAGGCAGGGACACCTTCCACTATCTCAGGTTGCTCAGAGCCCCATGCAGCCTGGCCTTGGACACTTCCAGGGATGTGGCCTGTCATTACAGTTAAATTCCAAGCTACAGCCCTGTTTTGGGATAACTCCTTTGTTTAACTCCAGTTGTTTTAAATTTGTCACTGCTTCATGCACAATTTAATGATTTCACACTCAATCTGTTAATGCAAGCTCTAACTGAGGTAAGAGAGTACTGAACATTCAGTAGCACACCTAAGATAAAGCTATATTCAGTTTCAGCTCAAAATGGGTCCATTGCGACCAATGTTTTACCTGCAGGGATACACCATGCTATTCCAGAAGAGGATTTGCAGAAAACTCCATTGTGTTGCTGTCATATTCCTCTCCATGTGTTACAGTCCAGAAAAGTACAAAGACATAGCAACTCCTTTGCCTGGTTCTTTCAGTTTCTTTCATCCTTGGTACCAGAGCCTGTTCAAATCTACTGCCTGTGAGATTTGAACTGTTATTGGGTTCCCCTTACACAGGAGGTTCACCGCTATATGGACAGATAGCCATGGAATTATACTACCCATCCGAAATCAGGGCCTTAATTTTTATTTTTTATGTTTTCATAGGTCACAAAATCTGCAGCCCAAAGTAACAATTAACCCTCTGAAGAACCTCTGCTGCAGATCTCATACGCATCACAATAATTGATTCATTTCCTGACCTTTGGAAAAGAGTGCTGTGAACTATGAAGTCATACCTCAGCTGAAGTAAAGCTTTAGGCCATGCTTCATAGTTTGATAACATTTGTATTAATAAAGAAATGTACCCCATGTCTAGTGCTTGATATAGGAAAGGTGTAGAGTCAGCAAAACGTAAATTTTAATAGTAATAATAATTTTTACAGTATCAGCTATTTGCACATCAATCTTCCTAATTGTTCCACTTCTCAACTGTACTACATTTGTTTCTGCTTCTTCCACACAGAACTGTGTAAAAACTGAGCTCCAGGGCATGAGCCAGAGCCTTGGGCTGGGTAACACCAACACAGAAGTGTTTGCTTGAGGAAAAGAAACACACTGAATGCTCAGGCACAGTCTCCACAGCAATATCACATCCTGAGGAAAAGCTGAGAAGGGATAGACAGGGATAAGAGGTGTGTGGCCTCATAAAAACATGAGCATGACAAAGAAATGTAAGTAGAATGAAGCAAGTGCCAGGCAGCCGTCTTTGAGATCACAGACTCACAACATCCTTAGGGCTGGAGGGGACCTCTGGAGATCATCCAGTCCAAGCCCCCCGCCCAGAGAAAATGCAGCTGCCCCATCTCTGGAAGTGTCCAAGGCCAGGCTGGATGGGGCTCTGAGCAACCTGGTCTGGTGCAAGGTGTCCCTGCCCTTGTCAGGAGGGTTGGAACTGGCTGATCTTTAAGGTATCTTCCAGCACAGGTCATCCTATGATTCTTTGCTATCTAAAAGCAAAGATTTAACAAAATAACACGATGCTTCTTATCTATTCACACAACTTCAAGAAACAGTTTTTTTTTAAAGTGTTAGATACTCTGAGGTATGTAATAAAACTTCAAGGGTCATAAAACTGGGGATTTGCTGGTGGACTTTGAAGATGTTGAATGTTCATAGAAAGTTTATAATTTGCTTTGGGTCTAGTGTTGGTGCTGACTCAGCAGCCCATTCCAGCACACCTCCTTTAACAGTGTATGGGTCACAGGAATGGTACAGGTGACTTAGTGCTGACATGTCCAATACACACCTCTCTTCCCTCAAGACTTGAACTTAGGCTATGACTCCTACAGAGTCCTGGGATTGGAGCCAGATCACTGGAGTTCTTCCTTTTAACCCAAAGTCTGGAAAAAAAAGCTCACTTTGTGAGTGTATTTCATTGCTGTACTGGTGTTACTGGGCTCTACATTTCAACTATATTTGTGTGTGTTTCAGATGATTCTTCTAAAAGGCTTCTTGGGAAAAGACTGACCTAAGGAGGTGCCCCCCAGTGAGATCAACCTCTGAGAGACAGGGAGGTCCCTCGAGCTTTAGGAATACAAGTGAAGGAAATACAGCTGTCACCTCAAATCAGTGTTGTAGAGCAGGAAAATTTTCATTCCAGTTTCTTTCTGTCAGCCTGCATTCACAAACTTGGGCAAAGCGGAAGTTAGCTCATGAACCAATGGAACTTCAGCTCCTTAGACTTGAAGTTCAATACTCCCATAACCATATACTCCCCTGAATTATGCACAGTGGGAAAAGACCTCTGACACTTTTCCACATGTAGGCCAAGAGTCAATACCATGCTTCTAAATACATCTGAATTTGTTCTAAATATGTTCACCCTTTCTACTTTCATAAAGGGAAGTAGCACAGAAGAAACTCAAATTATTTTCTAACATTTTTTTCAGGCTGAAAAAAACCTGGGGCATCCATTCTGTTTTCCATATCTTTCTTCCATTTTGCCAAAGGTTGCTTTCAAAATCCTTATCTTTGTGACTGCAGGAGCCAACAATTCTCAGGAAAGCCCCTCTTGGTTTACACTTCTTTGTAGATATATAGAGAAAGGGAATAGAAAATTATTTGGGGTTTTTTTTTTGTGGCATTACCATGCCAAAATATGTTATTTAAGAATTTCAAATGTATCAGGGTTTGGGAGGAAATCTCAGTTATTCCAACTTATCATAAATTTGGTTTGGCTAAGAGCTGAAACTGCAGATGAATGCTGCTGAATATGGAGTTAGAGTAGGTCTGTGTTTCTCCTTGAGTATTTGAAAGCAGTAGTGAAAGTGAAAATATATAATTTTAATTAGAATAGAAGAAGGTTCTTGGCTTTTGTTTAAAAATGGCTAATCCTGCTTGGAAAAAATAAATCTCTAGACCTCAAGTACGTATATTTTTATGCTGACAGACATGGTGTTTCTCAATTTCCTTCTAAAGGCAAAACCTCACTCTGACCCTTGAATCTCCATTCCATTGATTATAAATCAGGAGAAAGAAACAATGACTCTCTCACAAGAATGTTGACATGTGGAAAAAGGCTGGGCAAGACCCTCTAGGATAACAGGCATGGAGCATCCAAACAGTTACCTAAAATAGAAACATCTCCGTGCAGCAGTCACTGCAAGGAGCTGCTTCATAGTAATCTCCTGTTCCCAAGCTCAGATCCAGGTCCAGGTGCCCTATGGAGATCTAAGTATCCCATCTGATGCTGCACTCACATAAAGCAATTAGCAGGAGAAAAACAGCAGAAGTGTGAAACTTTCTTCTGCACATAAGATCAGCAGAAATAAAGTTCCTCATAAAACACTGGATCCTCCCTTGCAATGAAGGACACAATTTCATAATAGATGTAGTCACTGTTGGATTTTTCATAAGAAAAACCTGTCAGTCATTTATTATATTTTGTGACACCGATTCAATATATTCTGAAAATGTTGGCACATGCTAATATCTGTTGAAGTATGTATTGCCTGCAGTTAATGTGACTGAAGAGATCAAAGGCTACATTTACTAAGAAACAGATCCTGGTACAAAAAACCACAAGGGGTTACCACATAATCAGATAGTGATACCACAGTTCTCAGTCTAAGTACCAGTAACCAAACATATTTGCTCACTTTATAAGAACACCAGAAAAGAACAACCCACATACAAAATAAGTAGAGAAATTAGCTAGAAAAATGCACTAAAGGATACATTAGTACAGGTTCAAATAAAATATTTCCATTTTGTAGACCTCTCATTCTACCTTAAGTTAATGCATTTAGGAACATTTATTAAAGTGATGTAATTTTCTAACTTTCCAGGATTAGGTATGACAGTCTTGTCCCTGAATAGAGAATTACTGATGTCTCTCTATTTGGAAAATGCCTGCTAGTTGGACACAAATATAAAGTGCATCATTAAAATGCACCATGTGGACCAGGAACATCTTCTGTGGAGCTTTGGACTGATGACTGCAAGACTTGCTTGACTGGACTTTTATCAGTGAAAGGGTTAATATGGGCAGTAGCAGTTTAATTAAGAAACAAACAAAAATGTTTAATACAAGCTATTATAATATTCTCCCAGTGAGGGATCAAAATTTAAACTCTTCTCTCTAACATGCATAAAAAACCTCTGGAAATTCAGAATCACTGGGTTTTAAATTTTAAATCCAGAATCACTGGACTGGGTTTTAAATTTTGTTTAGTGTTTTTATAGAGAAAACTGCTGCAGGGGGTTGTAGTGACCCAAGGGCAGGACCCAACACTTGGCTTTGTTCAGCTTCAGTTACACCTCGTGAATTACTCCAGATTTACACTGTGGAGATCAAGGTCTTGTTCAGAAGTGGTGGCTCACATAAATCAGGAACAGGTTGGGATCATTAGAAATATTGGGAAAATTCCAGATTGTGTGCACTTATGTTGTCTATGGTGATAGGAGTAAGTTCAGTAAAGCCAGTATATTCCTCACATAATTCCAACCTTCATTACTAATGGAGTTTATGTTCAGCACAGAGCTCTGCGGTGAAGTGATCATGGTTTTGACAAGCAGAGTGAGGCTAAAGACAAAATGCTTTAGCAGAAATGTACTAAGTATGTGTTGGAGTATGTGTGAAATACTAACTTCATTTGCCAGAAGCAGTGATCTGGAGGCAGCTCAACATTCAGACCAGCACATGTAGGTCTGATACAATGGCAGGAATGGTCTCAACCTCAGGGAAAAAAAATTAGTACCTAAAACCAGGATCTCTCTCTATTCCTTCTAGAATAAGTAAGTTTACTCTACTACCAGGCAAGAGGTTGTGCAGAACAGTCTTGAATACTTTTCACCTGAGGCTCAGTTCACACTGAAATCATCCATAGACTTAAAGGACATTAAAGGAAGTGTTTCCCCCAATATTAAATGAAAACTTCTTACTTACAGAAAGCAAGAGGCAGATTAAGTCATGAGTGAAATTCCTCCTATTTACAGTGTATTTTTTCTGCTGTTAAATTCACAACAACACCAGGAAATTAGAGTTGTATGAAAGCACATTGTTGTTTCTGAAAATAACATCTTGAAATTGCACCTGACTACAGATTTGTCATGTTTTGGTTCCTTTATACCTTGTCTTTCAATCTTCTTTTCATCATGCCTACCTCTAAGCCAAATTCTTCTTGTCCTTGCTTCTGCTATAGTTATTACATAAATCTCCATGTCCCATTCTAAGTTTAATGATTCCCATGGCTATAACCTCCTCAAGTCTCTCTTCTTAAAATTATAAACAAATCTAAAAAGTTGTTATCAGACATCTCTCCAAACAGAGAGGAACATATGAACAGGCACAAATCTACCAAGCAAAGGCTCTCCAGTGGTGTTGCTCAATGGAATTCGTGTGTTCACTCCTCATGCAGAACATGGGACCACTTCTGCATTTCCCATAATCAAGCAGCACTGTGCTATATCCTACAGATCCCTGCCTTTTTGGTAACATCTTGGATAGTTTCAGCCCCAACACCCCAAATTTGTCCACAAGTTTGCCCTTCTCTTCCAGGCCACAACATAATAACAGTTCTTTATAAAACTTTAGAAGCGTCTTATCACCTTCCCAAAAGTAGAGACTGATCACTTGTGCTGCACAAGATTTCCCTACAGTTACATGCAACAAAAAGATATTTATCTCTATTTACCAATCATTACTGGCTGCAGAGTAGTACAGAAAAAGTAATAACCTCTTCCTAAAGAAAATCAGACGAAGGAGGGGTGTGCTGGCCAAATCTTAGCAGCAGTCATGGAGCAACTCTTGCAGGTCACCATACAATTTACAAGCTCATGTAGAGCTTCAGACACAACAAGATGAACAAGTTTCTTCACCCCTAAAAAGAATTACGTGTAGGTAGAAGGACATCAGTCCTTCTCCTCTGCCTCCAATAACAAGGGGAAGATCAGCACTGTTTAAATCACCTCAGGTATCAATAATATTGATAATGGAAGCCATCAGGGTACACGGGGAAAAAAAAAGGGCTTTTTAAAAAGATAGGCACGTCTGAAAAGTCTTCAAATACAGCAGCCCCAACTGCAACCTACGCATGCCGCAACTTCTCTGGGCAACCTCTTTCAGTGCCTCACCACCCTCACAGTGAAGAATTTCTTCCCAATATCCAATCTAAACTTGCCCTCTGTCAGAGTGAAGCCATTACCGCTTTTCATGTCACTCCAGGCCCTCGTGAATATTCTCACTCTATCATTCTTGTGGGTACCCTTCAGGTACTGGAAGAGCCCAGTTAAGAAGAAAATTTTCACTTGTGAGGTCATTGTGAGACAAAATAGACTTTTGCAGCATACAAATGTGCAAGCCAGATTCTTAGGAACACACAAAGATATGGCATTTATTCTGCATTTAGGTACGAACATACATTGGATGTTTCAGAAAATAATAAACACCCATCAGTAATATTTTTTTATCTTACAAAGCTGTATATTCAGCTTTACTGAATACTAAATGCAGGTTTAAACAGTCAGACTTAGAATGCAGTATAAATCAAGATTATTTTAAATTTCTGAGGCCCTGACATAGTTTTTAAGCCTGGAATGTGCAGCAATTCAGTGTGAAAACATCAATGCTACAAACCCTTGTATTAACGCTGCCTAACCTTTCCAAGTGTACAATCACCTAAAGGAGATTTCAGAACAAAAATGGAAAACAAGGCTCATGATTTCAGACATTCCTTGTCTTCTTTTAGTGCTCACTACTGTGATCTAAATTGAAGATGATCCTCACCTACTCATTCATTAATCTTCATGCACAAAAAAACCCAATTATGCACTTCAAGATAATTCACTTCCAATTTACTTTGCACATAAAATCTTTTAAAATATAGACATACAATATTAATGAGAACTATTTCTACCCTTTTTCTTCTGAGAAGCTCCACATTCTCATAAACAGTACTAGAAAGGAAGGCTATTGAGTAAAAAGCTTACTTAACTAACTTTTAAAGGAAAATCTGGAATCAATACACTTGAAATCAAATGCATATTGATTGGGCCAGTTTCCTCTTCAAAAATAAACTGCGTCAGTAAATTACACAAAGCTCTCAAGGCTTGACACAATCCTTAAGACACAGATTTTATTCCTTCCATATCCTGTTAATTTAATTGCTGTGACTGGCCCCAGTTAGCAAGATTAGTACTGGTGGTAAAATCATGTACATGCAAAAGCTTATGAAAAACTTCATGTTGTAATATTCTTTGTTCAAAATCTTTTTTTTAATCAAAACCTCCAAAGGTTCTACCAGCTGCACAATCACCATCTCTAACAGCCTGTCTCTAAATCAGGTGAAATAAACCAAAAACTCTCCACTTTGGTGGACTTTGGCCACAAAGTAATTTCCATCAAAAAAATAATGCAAAGCAAGTAATATATATATCCTAATATATATATATGCTAATATATGAATAATGATGGATTTGAGATGTTGAAAACTCTTTATAATTATCTGCTTTTAATGCTGTGATAAATAAAGATGCTATGAGTCTATTTTCCAGGATAAAATTTTCCTTAATGCTCTCTCATGCCAGGACATAGTCTTGCAAGCTTTCCATTTGTAGCTCTCCCTTTGATTTCAGTAAGGGCTCTGGAAAAAGGAATTGCACAATCAGTTCCTTAATCAAATTTATTAAAACCCTGATGATATAGAACCCAGTTAAGGAAAACCTCTCTGTTCCATAAGAGCTTTTTACATTCCCTATAAAACACTTTCCTCCTCACCACATAAAACTTAGTGCATGCATTGTCGTCTGTCAGTATGAAGTACAAGCTCTAGAAATGAAAATGGGGCAATTAAATCTACAAGCTGTGGCTAATTTAATAATGAAAAAATGCTAATTGGCTTAAGAACTTTTGAGCAACTTTCAACCATGTTATTAGTCAGGTTGTGAAAACAGTTTTTAAAAGTAGAATCTTTCTTATCACATTTGCTGGTACAGTATTTCTCTCAAGTGGTAAATGTATTTCTGCCTGTTTTGAATTTTTCTCTATGATATTAACAGTAAAAACACATACTATGCTTCCTTGTCATCTTGCATTTTGTGTTGTTATAGAGTTGTAGCAGGCCCAGACCCTGCAATGCCACCATGGCATTCAGCAGCCTAAGATAGGAAATGCCGAGTCATGATGACTGGACCCTAGAAGCCCCTCTCCCACCTCCAGACCCCTGCTTACCTCTCTGTAAGACTACAGGTCACTTTCCTTTAACCCTTACTATTGGACAATTCCTAAAACCGCTGTACCCTATATAAAGGGTTAGTTTTGCCCTGCTCAGAAGAACAGCTGTCCCTGAGAACCTTCACAGAAGACTTCCATAAAGATATCCCTGTGGAACATCACACAGCGCTTCTCCTCTCTCTCTGTGAGTCGGCCTAAGGCACCTAGCAAGCAAAGAGCTGAAATCACAATGAGCTGATAATCACAATGAGCTGATGTCACCTAAGCTTGCTAAGGCAGTCTGCGGCTGAGGGCTGCTTGGGAACTCAGACAGGCTGTGCTGAACAGGACTGCTCTATCCGGACCCCGTAGCAGCCCACCAGGGATACCCCGAAACCAGGTGGAGGCTGCATTGTAGAGTCAACTATGTTTTTTCTTGCTGGTCTTTGTTTCAACTGCTCCTTTCAATGCAAGACCTTTTAATTGTGTCAACCACAGAACTATACATTAAACATTACCAGCATTTCTCTGTCAGATGTATATGGCACATTTCAGAGCACAACATCCCTGCTTGGGATGACAGCTTGTTGTCCTCCAAAGGCTGATACTCAGACAAATACAGTTGAAAACATTCATCAACAGCCTGGATTTGGGGACTGTATTGGGCTCTTCCAAGACTGCATCTAAAGACCTTTAAAAGTAGCAGACATTTATATCCAGAGACAATTTACGCATAAAGTCATCAGGATGGTTAGTTATGGGGATATAGCTCTACCTAGAAGGAAAGGCTTAAAGAAATGAACTTGTTCAGTCTTAAAAAAACAGAGGCTGAAGATGCAATTGCTGGAGAAAACTGTCTAGGAGGAGGGTGTAGGGAAGACAGAGCCAGAACCCTCTTGGAAGTGCAGAGTGATGAGTTGAGAAGCAACAGACAAGTTGCAACAAGGAAAATTCCAGTCAGGTTTCAGAGATCACAGAAACTCCTTACAATGAGGTCAGGCCAACATTGCAGCATGTTCCTCAGAAAGGCTGAGAATCTCCATCCTTGGGAACTATAAAAATGTGAGTGAACAAGGCCTTAAGCAAATTGTTCTAAAGTTGGCCTTGCTTTGGTCAGGGGACTGGAAAGTTTCAAGAGATCCTGCCTAATCTATATCATCCTACAGCTTTGACTAATTTTAATACCATACCTAGATTATCTTTAAAAGCAGTCCTACTGAACAGTGCCCACATTTCCCCATTCCTTTCTTCTTCTCTGTGTATGTGCATCTACAGTTTCTTTGGGATTCTTTGGTTTGGTTTTTGTTCTTTTTTTTCACTTTTTAAAAATTTTCCTTTGCAAAATTTAATTCAAACTGGACTTTTAATATTTATTGTTTACCCCTGCTCTCATTCTTTCTCCCAATGTATAGTTTTCTTTGCTGAACAATCTTTTTTGATCTGCTGCATTTTAGTATTCTGATTGCTTTTAAAATCCTCCTTAAAGGAAATTATCACTACATGAGCTCAGTGATCTAATTCATTAATTCATATTACATCCTTCAATATGAGCATTTTCAGTGTTTTTTTATAAGCGGAACTTCAAGAAAACTGAAGTCTTCCCTGCATTTAGACCTCAATCACATCAGATTTGTTAGTTTTGAAAATAACTTTCCTTAACTTCTCAGTATTGTCACTAAAATTAAAAACCTCAGCTACAGCCTGAAGAAACTTTAGCCTACTATTCAATATAATTTTAGTTGAAACAACTCACAACTATATGACTTTATCAACTTGTTGCTTTAAAAGATTTCCTACAACTGACATAGCAAATAAGAATTCTCTTATTGTCAATTGTAGACAGACACCTCAGTGTATGAGGTTCTTGCTTGAAGCTTAGAGAAAGAGGGACACAAAATAACCAGAGGTACCTTTGCCTTAGGAGGTAAGCAAAACAAAGTTAACCTGGTAAATTATAGCAACAATGCAAAAAATAAAGCTAAGTTAAATAAAAATGTAAAATGCTACCACTTGAATAATTTTAGATAAAAATGTGTATTACTAGCTACTGATTTATTACAGACAATAAGTGGCTGATACAATTTTTTCCCACTTAGTCAGATTCTATAATATTGTCATGTTGTGACAAAGAAATCAGTATGCAACCGGTGCCTGGGATGACATTATTTCTGTATCCTTTCTGTTTTTAAAAGCATTAGACTATGTCTTTCCTGATCCTATCTGTACTTATGAAGGAATACATAAGCCTCAGGTCTTTGTTCACCTTTTGAAAATATGCTTAAGTTCTTTCAAAAGCATAGTAATATATAAAATTAAAATTAATTTAATTCAATTTATCCCCAGATCTGCATTCCCAATACCTGTAATTGGTGTTGTACCTCAAGTTTGTGAATCAGTGAGCAGCATCCCTTCCTAAAAGCAGGCCAAACAGGGACCCTCTGAGACTGCAGGAGGAATATGCCGCCTCTTAAGACACCTGTGCTGAATACCTGTTCTCCACCAGCATCAGCACAGTGTCATCTGGTTGTGACTCCAGGTTTCTCTTCTGAATAAAGTTGTAGCCAACACACTTGTCTGGCTTGGCAGGGAAATATTGTGGTATGGACCCCAATTACAGAAATACAGAATAATCCTTCATGAGTTTCATTGCTAAATTAATGCACTAGGCCATTCCTAAGGGCTGTTTTACATTTAACTTGAGCTTCTGCAGAATGGCTCTGTCTCTGAACAAAGCTCCAGGAGCAAAATGGGAAAAGTAGAGAAACCTGCTTGCTGTAAACTTGGGAGTCTTCATATTTTCTGTGTAGCATTGCCAGGGTTCCTTGTTGAAATTTCATTTTTCTGGCTGGATTTGATTTTTTGATTTTGCTTGTCTGAAATGCCTACTTCCTCTCACCAAAAGCCAAGCAGGGATTTAAAACAGTGTCCCAACCTCAATATGGTCATTTTCCCTTTCAAACCCTTCTGAATGCAGATGACTGACTCATTTCCCATTCAAACTGATCTTGCCATTAGGTATCATATGAAGGATGATAATTCTCTTTGCCAACAGTCAGGAGCTTCTCCCAGTCCTGACTGCTCCACTGAACATTTAGGAAGCATGAATGTGAAGATCACTGCTCACGCCTCATACATTTTTGGGCATACCTTGAAGCCAATGTTATTTAAAACAGCTGTGTACCACTAACAATTTGACCATCTAAGGTCTTTCTGTCTCAGATTTCTTCCAGGATGTCATAAAGGCTGCTTCCATAAACCAAAATATTTATCCAAATGGAAGGGACTTGTCTCATCAGTCAGACTAGCACTGCAGGCAACAAAATTGAACATGCAAATCAAATGCATTCAAACACCACATCCCATTACTTTTTTTTTCCTGCAATGAGTCCCCCAAAACTCAGACATAACAGACTCAGGAGAGTGATAGCAGGATTCTATAATCATGGAATGTTTTGAGTTGGGAGGGACCTTGAAGACCATCTGGTTCCAACCTCCTGCCATGGACAGGGACACCTTCCATCAGACCAGATTGCTCAGAGCCCCATCCAGCCTGGTCTTCAACACTTCCAGGGATGGAGCAGCCACAGGAAATTTTCTCCACTCTTCACCATTAACACAGTTATAGGTTTTGAACAGCTCAGTCTGTATAGCTTGTGGCCTTACATTTCCTAAGTTCTGCAAATAGTTTATAATTAATCCTTTTCTCAAAAGCCTGTGATTGTTTTTATTCTCTTATTATATGTTTTCCTGTCCTTAGATTTCAACCCTGCTTCTAACTCAGCATTTATCAGACTGACAATGTTCCAGCTCCCATGTCAACCCATTTAGACTATCTCTTATCATGTAGTAAAAACCTAGGAAAACACACTTGAAAAAAAAAAAAATCCAAACATAATTTTTAAGTTATGCTTTAGATGCATAATTTGCTATCCAATCTTAGCCATTCTGGAAGAAATTTTCTGCTTTCTTTCTTCTTCAAACTGTTAAAAAGCTAGTTAAATTTTTGCTTGACTTTATTTTTTCTGATTCAGATTTTATCTCTCTGAACCTGCTCTAGATTTTCCTTTCCATGAGGAGAAACTAATTAGCAAAAATTGTCTTTAAGATCTGGGTTATTCTCTGATTTAGCACTTAGAGGGAAAAGGGACTAATAATATATTGGAAAAAATGAAAGTAGGTAGAAATTTGGCTTTTTAATATGGCAGCCTTCTAAATCCTGAAGAACAAAATAGCAGAACCCAGCCATGATGCATTTGTTTCCATAACTGAACAACCCTGGGGAGCAATATCCAAGAAAAAAATATATTTTGATATATTTAGTAATATAAGTGAGAAACAAAAATTTTTCAAGAACAGAACTTATCTACATTCTAAAGCTTTAGACCTGCACAAAATGAACAGATCACTCCCACACTCTATATATTATATTTCTTCAAGGAAGATATTCCCAACTCTGTAAAACCTTTTTAAAAAATTGGAAAAAAAAGTGGATGATGGAAAATCATGACATCAAGGACAGCAGAGAAGGATGGGCACTGAACAGCAGTGGGTAGTAGGCACCGTAGTGGCATTGCCAAATCAGCTACTTGAAAATCAGACTTTTCTCTTTTCCTTTGAAGTGAACATTCTTACACACACTTTTCTAGTCAGTCACAGTGAAAGGTATTGATTCATAACTTATTAAATAAATGCTATTCCTCCTGTGGAATACATAGTTGGTTTAGGAAGTACACTACATTTCCCTTCCATAGGGAATCCATTGTATCACACAAGTTCAGATGGCATGGTTATTAATCTGCCTGTAATAAACCCAAGTTACATTTTGTCCCATTGCTCAAGTGCTTCTAGTAAGGCTCAAATTATATTTTCTTTCAAAATATGCTTATTGTGGTCAAACCAATTTGTCTGCACTTATATGAATCATTTCTTTCCTGCATTTCACAGAATTGCAAAATTAGAGTTGGAAGGGACCTCAGGAGATCATCTTAGTTCTCTATCCTTCTTAGAGCAGGGTCGCTGAGAGCAGGTTTCTCAGGCCTCTGTGCAGACAGGCTTTACTCATCCCTAGAAATGGAGACTCCACAAAGTATCTGTGCAAATTACAATCACAGAATTACAAGATGGTTTGAGTTGGAAGGGACATTAAATCTACACCTAATTCCAACCCTCTGCCATGGGCAGGGACACCTTCCACTAGCCCAGGTTGCTCAGAGCCCAATCTAGCCCAGCCTGGAACACTGCCAGGGTTAGGACAGCCACAGCTGCTCTGGGAAACCTGTGCCAGGGCCTTACCATCCTCACAGGGAAGAATTTCTTCCTAATATCCCATCTGAACCTGCTCTCTGTCAGTGTGAAGCCATTGCCCCTTGTCCTGTCACTCCAGGCCCTTGTCAAGAGCCTCTCTCCATCTTTCCTGGGGCTCCCTTCAGGCACTGGAAGGGCACAAAGAAGTCACCCCAAAACCTTCTCTTCTCCAGTCTGAACAATTTCTACTCTCCCAGCCTTTCCTCCCAGCAGAGCTGCTCCATCCCTCTCATCACCTTGGCGTCAATTTTATTTACCACATGAAATACCACAGTGTGATGGGGTTTCTAAAAACAATGCCATCGTATCCCTAAATCAAGTGAAACACAAAAATCAGCAGATCAGCAGGCAAGTGTTTTTCAATCAAAAACTGAGCAGTTCAAACTGAGTTACTTAAATCTTTAAGCTTGGAGTTTGTGGAATTTCAATCTTCGTGGGATGGACACCCAAAGGAACTGAATGTAAACGCAGTTCATTTCTTTAAATTTGCAGACAGGATTTCAGTATGCATCAAATAAAAAATTCTTGGCAACTAACTTAACTGACTGTTGTTTCCACAGCCAATTTCTGTAAATTTTGTCCCAAATCTGGGCTTCTGTAGGAGATAAATAGCATGAAATTTACCCTATAAATGTGCTCAACAGAAGGTAAAAAATATAATCCAAGTTACAGGGGTTTTTCACCAGGTCCCACGACAGGGAGAATACTCTATCTTTTTTCTTACTTGTTTTTCTAGTGCATTAAATCAAAACCCAGCAGACTTCTGGAGATTTATTTTTCAGCCTGAAAATTTGCTGTGGCCCTCCAACCTGTTATTGTAGTCTTTGACAGGGCACAATGTAAGTCAGTAAGTGCAGACTTAAGGACTTCATTACTTGCTCAGGCAGAACTCCCCTTAATTTCAAGTACTGATGAATGCAACCTATAGAAATTAGTCTTTCTACCCTGTTTAATAGGAAAGAGATCTGCATCATCTTGACTGCTGTCAATAAGCAGCTTAGCCACGATTCAGAAAAAGCATTTAATTGTATCCATACACTGAAGCCTGTGCTTAACTTTAATCACATGCTTGGGTCAGAGTTCCACGATTAAATAATACAAGCTATAGCACCGCCCTAGAGAGAATGCTTCCTTCAGCCAAAATCTTATTAAGTTACATAAATAAGACCACTAAACAGCAGCCCTGTCTCCTCTTGTTTCTCAGTTCAAAACACTCTTCCAACAGAGTGGTTTTTGCTTATAATTTTTATTTCTGTTTATAATTTTTTTAGCAGAATCTCACAAGTTAAAACCAGCATTTTCTTAAAATCCTTGTTCTCATCTGCACTGTTCAGCCTCCAACAGTTGAAAAAAAAGTATCCAGTATTCCTAATTCAACACATTTTAGCTGTCTAGGCAAAAGAAAAAAAAAAAGTTATTCCTTTGGGAAAGACAAGCAGTGGTTTCATTTACTTATAACTGTGAAGAAAAAGAATGGAAGAGCTGATGTTACTGCAAGTTGACCTCTGTCAGCTCTGTAAGGACACCAAGATGAGGGAAGGGCCTTGAAAACAGGAGAAAGAACAATCTTGTATCCATCCTCACAGAAAGGACAAAAGAATAATTAAGGAATTAAGGAATAATTATAATTAAAGAATCATTATAAGTCTCACTTTGGTCTCGAAAAAAGTGACGAAATCCACCCTAAACACATCATGAGAAGTCAGTATTTGTGAAGAGTCATTCTGGATTTACCAAGGGTGAATCATTTCCTGCACCAACCTGGCTGCTTTCAGTGAGGAAAATGACTGGACCTGGGCAAGAGGAGACTTGTCCTTGCCATTTGCCTTGACTTCAGCAAAATGTGAGCTCCATGGTTTGCTCAGAGGGTGTTAGTCAGTAAGTGTACTTGGAAACCTGTAACAGCTGGAGTAACTGCTGTCGTCATCCTAGAACCACCCTGCTTTACAGAAGGGACCAGGAGAAGGTGATGGAAGGCTTGCTCCTGGACGATGACTTCAGGCTGGGGTGGGTCAAGGGATGGTCAGTTTTCTTAAGCATGCAGCTGCCCCCCACAGAGAACTGGACTGACTGAAGGAGCAGGTCTCTACTAACCTCCTGAACTTCATCAAGAGCAAATGCCTTTGAAGCAGAAAACTCCTTGGAGAACTAACTCTAGTGAAAAGAAGCTTTGGTGTCTGCAGAAATCAAGATGAACAAGAGCCAGGAGCGTGCCCTGGCAGCGAAGTCCAACAGCACGTGGGCTGTGTCAGTGAATGGGTCCAGGGAAGTGATTACCTCAGCTTTTCAGCACTCATTAGCCTGTATCTAAAACATTGGTTTGGGCCTTTCCGTAGAAAACCTTAATGCCACTACTTATGTAAATCAAGGGCAGATAATGTGTGCAAGGAAGAGAAACTGAGGAACAAGGCTTGCTCAGCACAGTTAAGGAGCTCACCAAAAGATAGGGCCAGGCTCTTCACCATTGTTAATGCTGGAAGTACAAGAGACAATGGGCTTAAACTGAAAGCAAAGAGGTTCAGGCTGGATAGAATGAGAAGTTTTCACACAATGAGGACAGTCAGGGCATGTCCAGAAAGATGTTACCATCTCCATCCTTGGAGATTTCCATAACCTGACTGGGTAATATTCTGAGTAACACAGTGTGAGATCACACTTTTTGACAGGAGTAGTTATTTGGACTACATAAATTCCTGAAAGACTTCCCAACTCGGAATATTCTACTATAGTACACTTTTAAGGACTTTGTTACTTCATATTGAGAGTGTAGGAAGAGCTATTTCCTACTGAAGTGTGGCTGGAATATAGTTGTAGACACAGGAGCACAGCATTGTGGCCATACGTTGGGTTCATCTGTCTGATACAAAAGAGGAAATCCCACTGTAGATTTTCAGAGGAACAGGGAGCAAGTGGAACATTTTTTGCTGTATTTCTTATACTACTCCATACAAAGATAACCAAATTCTAAGACAGAAACACCGAGAAGGTTTGAATACATGCCATGTACTCTAAAATTAAAGAACTCCCACATCTAAATAACACATTGAAAGACTATGCCAACACTCCTTTGAAGACATAAAGTCTGCTTATGAAAACTCTGGTATGAAATTTCCACAGCTCAGAAGTCAAATAAACATTAAAAGAACCAGAATTATAACAAATACAAGTATAAAAAAGAGGAAGAAATCTCTGTGTAAGATTAGAATAATATATGTCCTCATTCATCTTCAGCCATTATTTTGCTTTCATTCAGCCATTTTTTATTTTCAAAAATTATTGATGCAAGAAAAAAGTTGTAAAAGAAAAAAAAAGTAATTTATTACATACTCATCTTACTATCCCATATGTTTAGAAGGATATTTCTCAAAGTAAAGACATGAAAGAGGCCAGAAAGACACTGGCCAGTTTAAGAAATACTGTATCAAATTGATGGGTTTATCATACTAAAAATATGGTTCAATTAATGTTAAAATACTAGGGGTTAAAGAACTCTGGGTATATTTAAAGTTCCTTTATAATTCTAATTGTTCAAATTGGTATTTATGACCAATTATCTTGGTTTCTTCTACAGAGTTTCAGCTAATATTTACAATAATAAGAGATTTTTTTTCTTTAGTTAATTTTATCAAGGACTTGCTTAATGAAGAAATGGGCTCCAGTATCCGAATGGGATTTTAGTCCTTGTGGGAGATTTACTTATGGAAGATTGTTAATCAACTGCTAGCAAGAATTTTTATTTCATGTTTTGCAATGTTGAAATTTTAAAAATCGATATATGAAGTATTAGCAATGTACAATTCTACTTCATATTTATCTGTATCTTCCTTAACGCCAGAGACCTTCCTCTCCACACCAGCTTTCTTTAATTCAGTTGTTGACTGAAATGATGGTTCAGAAAGAAATATTTCTTATTTGTTTCAATAACCAGCTGAATTAACTATTTGAATAATTGATTCTGCCAGTATCATATTTAAAATGAATTAAAGGAAAGACAGAATGCCAGCATCTATTACTCCTAGGGTTTGCTCCAAGTCAGGACACAAGCCAAAATACAAGCCCTTATTTTTCTAAAAAGAAAATTTTCCTTCAGAAATATGTAGAATGAGTTATTCACTTTCCTGCCAAATAGGAAAGATAAGAACACAAACACACACACACACACACACACACACACATATACATACACACACACACAAGTTATGTTGAATCATGTTTGCCAGATCAGCTGGACATTTAATGAAAAGGAGTCAGGGCCTGATCTATCTCTCACAAAAATGACTGGAAGCCTTTCCATCAGTTCCAGTGAGAGCTGGATCCAGCCCCATCTGCATGTTTTCAGGCACAAGACCAATTTTCATTTCCTGACCTCTGTGTAATTCCATTGAGGATTCCACTACTGCAGAGAGAAGAACAACTTCTCAGAAGATTGCAAATATCCACCACATTTTCAGTTAACATTCTGCACATGCAGTAACTTAACCCTATTCATTAAAGATTTCTATCCACATCTTCTGTGTTATAGATCATTTAAGAAAAACAAAATATACTATTAATTGCTTCATTACAAAGCTTGCATCTGCTCTGTTTGCATGAATGTATTATCAGACACATGCATTCATACACGTGTGTGCAATCTTTCATCTCTGTTGCAAGGACAAAAATGCCTTTTGATATACATGAATAAAGGAGCTATACATTGCAAGCCTTTATATCAGAGAATCATAGAATGGGTTGAATTGGAAGGGACCTTGAAGATCAGTCAGTTCCACACCGCTGCCATGGGCAGGGACACCTTCACTAGCCCAGCTTGCTCCAAGCCCCATCCAACCTGGTCTGGAACACTGCCAGGGATGGGGCAGCCACAACTTCTCCGTGCAAACTGTGGGCCTCACTACCCTCACAGGGAAGAATTTCATCCTAATATTTAACCTAAACTTGCTCTCTGTCAGTTTGAAGTCATTCCTCGTTATGCTGTCGCTACATGTCCTTCTAAATAGCATGTAACCATAAAGATTTAAATAGTAGTACTGACTATAAGACAGGTCATTCCAGATTTCCCAAATCACTCCCTTAAATTTTTTTAAAATCAATGTCATAATTCATAAAAACTGTCTATTTATCTATTTGCTACTTAACCTGAGGCATTTCACAAAATTGTTTCAACTCTTTTAGCTGTAAATTAATTCTCTGCGGAAATAATAGAGGTTAGTGTTATTGTTCACCAGTCTTTTGTGAAGCTCTCTGAGTCCTCACAGTTTCTTTCTCACTCTCCAAATAACCAATAAAATATTTATTCAAACAGCCTGAACAGGGTGGTGGAGGGTGAAATTTTGTTCTTTTCTTATTCCAGTAGCGGAAACACACCCAAGTGGTGTTTTGTATGAGAGCTGTATTCTAGAACACAAACCCCATTGAGCAAGTAATATATTAGATGTGCCATATTTTGTCTTGCCAGGATCATCAGGCTGATTTGGAATTTGCTGCCTGGGTAGAGTGACTCATATGTTTACTGGGCCTGACAGGTGCTGGGCATCTTCCACACTCATTAAAGTTAATGACTTGAACAGCAGAGAGGGAAAACTGTGTGCTAGTTTCCTCTAAACATGTATTCCCAAGTTATCATTTAAGAGAGGATATAAGTGGTGTCACCTTTCTCCTGCAATCACAAAAGCAGCCCCTAACCAAACTCCTGTCCATTCATTGCAAAAATAACCCAATTATCTACACAGGAACTCCTTGTTGGAGTACGGCAAGGGAAAAAAATGCACTGTACACAGAGCTTTGCACATAAAAGCTGCTTCTTGCCATAAAATCAGTCACTTCCTCACTGGGACAGAGGAATTAACATACTGGAAACAAGCCAGTAATGTTATAGAAATATATGCCTTTATGTTAACTCTAGGCCAGTATGCTCACAATAGCCACCCTTTGGCATCATTTCTATCCCAACAAGCCACAGCTGCTGAACTGGAGACTGGATGTTAGATAAGTAATGAGAAGTTTTAGGCAGCAGTGCCACAGCCAATCCTTTGATAGTAATGCAATACTACAGTTGTTGACCAGCCACACAAAAAAAATATATGCCTTTAATTTATAATAGTTAGCTAAAAATATTCAGGAGGAAACTTCACAGAGACTTATGCCATGACATCAAACTGTCAACCAAAACATGAAGAGATAGAGACCTCACAGACATCTGTGTATTCACACAAAACCAAGAAATTAGGAGGATTGAATCTTTAACTACAAAGACATTTCTACTTTGATGCCTGTCCAGCCACTAGATCTCCCCTAGTAGTATGACAAGGTTCGGTACCCTGGCACCCACCCAATAAGACAGAAACACTGGGCCAGAGACCTCACAGAAACCTGTGCCTTAATATTAACCTGCAACACAAAAATCTCCTGAGCTGATGGACTTGCAAAAAGAAAAGGTTGAAATCTCTAAAAGTAACGCTAAATAATTATTGCAATCTTAAAAACTCACCACTTTTAATATTTAATTTTTCAGGGTCTTCCAAAGCAAAATATAATGGTGTATTTCCACAGTTAGGGCTGTTTAACTGAACTGCTTTGTTTAGGTTTTTTCCTCTTCTGCAGTTCTCACATCAACATCTATTGATCTCACAATTTTATAAGACACTGATGTACAAAGGTGTGAACAGCACATCTTCCAAACCCAGACTAATGTGCTGTTTGCTGGACAGAATTAGTAAGTCACAATGTTCACTGATGGAAAACTGCTCAGTTGCTTGGAATATATTTCAGTAATTTGGGGAACACTAATTCAGAAATTCAGTATTTTTTCCATCCACATTGGCACAGAAGGCAATTTGACAAAAAATATACCATGTTAGACTTTTCATTCTTGATGAAGGATCTTTTCCTATTTTTGTAGAGCTGGATCTTTACATTGTTCCTTGTTTTCCATCTATTTTCTTAACATTTCATCTTCGGTTGTTTTTTGGGTTTTGGTGTGGGGTTTTCCCATTTGTTTGGTGTTTTGGGGGATTTTTGTTTGGGGCTTTTTTCTGTTTCTCTTTGTTTCACCTTAAATTAATATCTAATTTATAATTATTTCTGTATCTCAGATAAGCAAGATAATCATAATATTCTACAGCATCAATAACTGACTTGTTTGATGTGTTTCCAGTTCCCATTTACTTTAAGCCAAAAAAACAAAAGCTGAAGAGCAACTATTTTATTGGACTTGTACAGTTCTTGATTCCTCACTTGGAAGCCCAAGGGAGATGCACAATGTGTAAGACTCCACAGTGGTCTGTGAGTCTCTGCAAGATCAAAAGCCCACTAAAATAATTGAGACTCTTTCCATGATTTTCTGTGGCGTTTGGTTGAGCACAACAGGTAACAGGCAGGCTCACTGAAATGAAAGATTCCCTGGAAACACTTTACAATGGTGGTCAGCAGAAGAAAGGGATAATGAAGTTCTTCCACAAGCTAAATTTGTTGGACCAAACCTGAAAACTTGAAAATTCTCCACTTTGGATACTGATTCTCAACCTGTAAGAAAATTACACTGGTTTTCTTCTCCCTGGAAGGTGAACATGGTATTGGAATGTTTTGACTTTCCCGGCACACATGGAATACAGGGAAAGAGCAATGGTTAACCAAGCCTAATGGACCAAGACTACAGAATTTGTGAATGTTTAGAAAATAGACCTCAGTCAACAATTTACAAGAGGAGATTGATAAAAAAGGGCTTATTCAAAAAAGTTTAAAATAGACATAAAAATCCTGAACCCTGTTCAGTCTGAAAATTATCTACCAACTATTTTTCCATTTGAACTGGAAATGCCAGTAAAACTTCCCAACTGTGTAACTGCAGCAGCACTAAAGCCACCAATAAAAAAATGCTTTCTCCATTGTGCAGAGAGTACTGACATTTTGAGGGATGAGGGATTGCTATAAGAATTCTGTGGTGATTATCTTGGGAATCAGGCACTACTCTACAGATTAGATCCTGAACCACCTGTCAACCCTATTTCCATGCAAATTGCTTTACTTTGAAAGACGTGACCTCAAAGCCCTGGAATGGCACTGCAGGCCTGCATTTCAGCACACCAGTGCCTACCAACTCAAAAGGCTAATTAACAGCACCAAAAAGTGCCTTTTGCAACCCCTGGGGGACAGACAAAAATATAATCACAACATAACAAAACACAAATCCCACATAATTAAAAGAGCAAGTTGTATCTCACCTCATTTGAACTTTCTGTTGTGTTTTTATTTTTCAGCTTTTTCTGCAACAGTTTGGTTTCATACTCTGGCCTGGGATGCTCCTGAAAAAGACACAAACAAACAAACGTGATTATGATTAAGAGAAAATCCCCAAAATTTTTGGTCACATTCACAAACAAAGTCATCAAGACGATTAAACTCCACAACGCCTTTTGGACTAGGCTGTTAGATCTGGCCCAGCTTCCCTAATCAGTAACCTTTTGATGTAGCCTTCCAAAATATATTTTCCTCTCCCAAATTAGAGCATAAATTGAGCAAGATGACAAAAATATACCAGGCTTTTCAAGTGAGCAGCTCACAAAAGAGAAAACCATCATGCATGTCCTCATTTCCATCAAGTTCTGAATTCATTCAGGGCTGGAATTTGGATTGATATCTCTCACAAAAAAAGACTACTCCTACAGCGGTGGTCATATCATCCCTCTTTACTACAATTAGAACCTTTGCATATCAGCCCCATCCAAAATAATGGATTATTAACATTTTTTAATTAATCTGATAGTCATTAAGAGAACAAAATCCATTTTAAATTAATAAATACTCATGAGCAATAAAACAGGGCCTACGTGGAACTGACATGACATTTTCACCACAGCAGACACAACCCTCACTATTCTCTGTTGCATTTAAGAATATAAACACAGTGAGATCTCCAAAATATTTTTTTATCCTGATAGTAAGGTTTTCCTAATGCATTCAAAAGGTATGTGATAAAGTATCATTTAAATTACTGAATCTTGGAATAGTCTGAGTTGGAAGGGTCCTTCCATCTTATTCAAATCCCTTTGCCATGGGCAGGGACACCTTCCACTGTGATGTGTAAATGTTTTTGGTTGTAAGGAATGAAAAAAGTCACAGGGTCTTGCAAACAATCAGAAAAATTTAATCATTAATTACACACTTGACATGGAAATTGGTGTGTAATCCCTAACCTACTATAAAAGAACATCGCAGTGGGCTTTGTATAAAAGAATGAGATGAAAGGGAAGAGCGAGAGAAAAGGAGATTAATAAGAGAGAGAGAAAGAACTGAGCAGCCCTAATTCCAGTTGATCCAGTTGATCCATGATGGGGTGATGGGATGTCCAGGATCCTGAGGGGTGCCACCTAGGAGTGTTGGGTGTTTCCCTTTTAGGGATGGGTTTCTCCCCTGAAGATGAGTTTCTTGCTTTCCACTCAAATAAGTTATCTTGAACCCTCCATCCTTTCAGACATTTCTGAAAATGGGCAAGGAGCTTTCAGGGGTCTTGGGTGGTCTTGATCCCCCCTACAGCCCACGCCCACTTCTTGGCCTCATTCCTGCACTGGTTTTTTGTGCCTCTGTGGACTTGACCAAGATATTTGCCCCAGAATTTACCTCCACGTGTCCCCTTTCACCAGTCACATTTTGCACTTCCTCCTGGCATGCTGGTACCAACAGCCCTTGCCTGTGTCTATCAACAATCCTCGGCTGGCTCCATGGCTATCCCAGTATCAGTGTTTGAGACACACTCAGTAGAGACTTCTTTTCTGGGTATCTACCCCAGGTTGCTCAGAGCCCCATCCAGTCCAGCCTGGAACCCTGCCAGGGATGGGGCAGCCACAACTGCTCTGGGAAACCCATGCCAGGGTCCCTCCACCCTCACAGGGAAGAATTTCTTCCCAATATCCGATCTAAACTTGTCTTCTGTCAGTGTGAAGCCATTGCCCCTTGTCCTGTCACTCCAGGCCCTTGTCAAGAGTCTCTGTCCCTCTTTCCTGTGGGCTCCCTTCAGGCACTGGAAGGCGCCAGTGAGGTCACCCCAAAGCCTTCTCTTCTCCAGGCTGAACAACTCCAATTCTTCCCAGCCTTTTCTTGTAAGAGAGGTTCTCCATCCCTCTGATCGTTTTGGTGTCCCTCTTCCGGATGACATGCGGAACTCCAAGAAACAGTGAGGCACAGGTAAACTCTAGCATTAATAAAGCTGATCAGCAGCAAAAATGGTGGTAAGCAGGATGAGAAAAGGACAGAGAAAGATACAACCATAAGCATTTAAATTTGCTGCAGTCAACACCTGTATTCTGATGCTCCTTAAATTTTTATTGCCTTGTGTTGATTTGCATTATTTGCTATGATTCTTCCATATATAAAGATTCAGAGGTTGATGTTACAAGCATCTTTAGTCTTAAATGAAGAAAGGATGAAGATATCTGGCATGGATGGCTACATGAGAGAAGATAGCTTGATCAAAGCAGGGAAAGGAGATAAATGAGGCTGTAAGAAACTGAGAAGATCTAGAAAAACTATGCTACTGCAGACCTGAATTAGTTTTCTTCCTTTTTATCTCTTACTTTCTGCTAAGAAAAGTATTCTGAGACATGAGGGGCAGTCTCCAGAGGTCAGAGCAACTTTTGAAAACTGATTTGAATGAAAACTAGGTGAAATAAAGAAAATAAATGCTAAGCAAAGCATTGTATGCTAAATTAATTTTTGCTATTGACAATTTTGCTCTGAGTGCCTATTTGTGGTATTCACATGCGCACTGAACAGAGAGAAGCTGTGAGACAAGCAGAGAAGAAGGAAAACACAATTCTTATCTCGCTTGCTGTGCCTGTGTTGTGCTAAAGTAGAATGCAATATGGAGATTGTTTACCCACAGTGAGGATGTTTTGTTCCCTTGGCCTACCAGGGCCAGTGAGTGTGTGTGTGTGGGACTGCCACGGGACAGTCACAAGAGAATCAGAGATGAGTGCAGCTCTGTGCAGTTGTGAGCAAGAGTGAGGGCATGGAAGATTCAGTTTAGATGAAATGTACATAGTATAGTATTATAAATTAATTCATTAGCCTTCTGATGATAGAATCAGATGCATCATTCTCTCCCCTTCGTCAGAGTCGCCTTTGATTAACAATACCTATTCTGTTCAAATTTGGCCGAGTTATGTTTAACTTCCCTAGTAAGACATTCCAGCATCCTTTTAACTGCCTTTCATACAAGTTCACCTGGATTGGAATTGGAGTCGATCTGTCTTTGTTTGAATTTGCCAAGTCATCTTACCCTTGACTGAACAGACCACAGAGCTCCCTGGAATGCATTTTGTATATATTCCTTTTATGAGTATTTTGCAGCAAATATTTCTTTGCTGTCCAGATTTAGGGATGTTTGACCCATGCATCCATGGATGTAAAGGGACAATTCCACTCAGCTCTAAAAAGAGTGTGGTTCAGAATCAATTCTTTGTCTGAAAATGGGAAGAGACAACAAGCTAGAAATAGTCATGATGTCTTCACAAAGGCCAAATGTCCATGCAGAGATAGATGTGAATCCCAGGATGCTGGAAGTTTCCCAGTACACTTATTGAAAACCATGTGAGCCAAGGTACTGCAAGGCCAAATGAATGCTCCAAGTAGAAAACAATAATTCCCATTCTGAAAACAAAAAGCCAAGACATGAAATTTCTACTCAGGCAAAACTCATGTTGACAGTGGGAATTTTCTTTGAGAGTGGTCTCCAGGATTTGCCTCAAACACACACATGTATATCCACTATCCATCAAATTAAGCCTCTGTAGATAATGATCCAGTTTGATAAGAATAAATAATGTGAACCCAGCTCTCCTTAATTTCCCTTTGATTTAGAAAGAACGTGATAATGAAATTTTACAAACATGCATGACAAGCATATGGAATGTATTTTTAAAAAAAATTAGAACCAGAGCAACTATCCCAGATTTGACTGACCAAAGGAGTTATCAAAAAAAAATAAAGCCATGCACTTTAAGTAAAGGCAAAGACCCGCTGCAAATTCATTGAATATCCTTATACTAACATCCTGAACACAAGCAGAGCAGCTAAGCAGTTCACACTGATGGGAAGGAAGGATTCCACAAATAAAAATTGGAATGACCCAGCTGCTCTCCCAAAGCAAGATGGAAATGTAGAATGAGCAGTACAGAGAATCCAGCTGTTCTTTGCTGCAAAAGGGTTAATTATTTGAAATCAAGGACTTAAACCCTCTCTTTCTTATGATGGTGACATAGGATGCAGGGGGTGAGAAGTCTAGGGAAGAGTTTGTCATTCACACCAAGGATCTGTTTAGACTGCCCTATTAATGGGATGCTTGTCAAGGAAAAATAGTTTTATATGACAGGATGGAGTCACTGGTAGATGATCACAATCTTTTTAGTCCAGATCACTTTCAAAATAACTCTGATAAATGAAAAATTAAAGCAAAAGCTTGAATAAGTCAGGAGTTTAGGAGTGTTAAAAGCTACTGAGCAAGTATACAGGAACTCAGTTATTAAAGATATTCTAGAGCAACATAAAACAGAATTCATCAAGAGAAACTAAAAGGTTCTATTATGACATTGTATTTGCCAGACAGAGAGATTTTATGCCTTTGTTTGCTTTCATTGAGCAAGAACAGTGGTAATTCTTTGGACAAATACCTGTAAAACTAAAATTTGAAATATGGACTCATATTTTGAAACTCCCTTAAGCTAAAACCAAACAACCAAATGCTGCCATTTCAAAGGCAGATAACATATTTTGTGTGTAACTAGCATCATTTATGGTTGTTCGTTACACAATTCATATCCAACCCATTTAAATACTCCTATAATGATGAGTGGAATTGTGTAAATTGTAGAATCACAGAATGGTCTGGGTTGGAAGCAACCTTTAAGATCATCCCATTGCAACCCCTTGCCATGCGCAGGGACACTTTCACTAGACAAGGCTGCACCATCCAACCTGACTTTCCAGGGATAGGGCAGCCACAGCTTCTCTGGGAAACCTGTGTCAGGGCCTCACCATCCTCACAGGGAAGAATTTCTTCTGATATCTAAACCTGCTCTCTGTCAGTGTGAAGCCATTCCCCCTTTTCCTGTCACTTCAGGCCCCTATAAACAGCACCTGATTCCCTATCTTGTGTGTTCTCCAAGGGGCACATCCCTGGCAAACCCTGCTTACCTACCTGGATCTCCTGAGTCAGTGGAAAGGAGGAGAGGAACAAAGAAAGACCTCGAGGCGATCCCTGTTCCTAGTGGGGCAGTGATGGATAAAGACAGATTTAACCTCTCTGAACCCAGGAGAGGGGAAAACTTGTGCCAAGTGACCCAGCCTTTGAGTGGCCCCATCCAAACACCCCAAGGAATCAAGACTACAAATAAAATAGAAAAAAATCAAACCGTTTTGAGCCTTGAAGAAAATTCAGTTCTAGAAAGGACAAAGTAGGTTCATTACAACAGAAAAAGGATCAATGAAAGTAAATGAGAGCATGCTGATATGTCTGTAGAAGAGAAATAAAAAAGGAAATTGTACTGAAGGCCCAGGATATTCTGGCACATCATTGGATCAACAGTCTGGGAGTGAAACAATGTAATTACACACCTTTACCAACTTCTTGGAAAGCAAAGAAATTTTCATCTGACATTGTTCTTATAGTTTACAACTTTGAACATGTTTAAAGTGTGCCTTCATGTATAATCTTTTAGTGGAGCAATAACTGGTACTAAACAGTTTCCCCAAAGAGCTGAGGGATAACATTTATTCTTCAGCATTCCTTCCCCAACTATCCTAATGAAATTCTCATCCTCCTAAACACAGGACTTAAATATAACGTTGAAAGGATTTGTTTAGAAGCATAGGACTAATCAAGGATCACTAAATAATTAGTGTTAGAAAGAATTTAATGAAGGTCAGGGAAGATTCACTGGAAAGAGTAATGAAACCCAGAAAAGGTTACTAAAAAAGCATACAAAGAATTTTAAAAATATTTGGAAACATGGACCCAACAGGAAAATTAGAATAGTTATGGAAAAAATGTGAGATAATGCATCTGGAGAAAACAATCCAAACTAAAGATCTCATTGGCACAAGAAACTTAATGATGCAGAAAGGAGAGGTTTGAAACAAGACAAAATATTGTAGCTACAAAGTCCCCTTTACCAATACTGGACAAGGGGGCTAGGCAGTTATTTTATTAGACCCTCCTCTTTGAGGATTTTAGCAAACAAAAAGATCTCATGCTTTGTGGTTTAGTAGATACAGTTAAAACTTCAGAAAAAGGAGTCTACTCCTACCATTTGCAAGGTGGAAGATAAAGGGAAGCCATCAAATTGATGAGATCAAAATAAATTTTGATACCATGGTAGAGAAAATACAGTTAAATCAAGATCAAGTTAGGTGAGAATGGAATGTACCTGTAAACATATTTAATGTCACCAAGTCAGCTTGCTTTTTAATTTTGTTTAATTCTCTTTTACTCAATCTACCTTCCTTATTAATTTGTCTTATCTCAGCGATAATCCGCAGGGACATCAAAGATTCCCTTAAGGATTCAATAATTATGGTTTTTTTTAAACTCATCAAATAGCAAAAGGAAGAACCGGACTTTGGGAATTAGTTTTCAAATAAACTAAAATGGTTGGCAAACATTTTACAGAACACAGATTTTAAGTTGAAATTAAATGTTCCTAAGGAAGACAGATATCCAAGTTCCTCCCTGTTATGACAAAACACTATAACAGCTTAACTATTTGAACAATACCAAGACCCATGAGTAGAGATTCCTTGGCATTTCAGTTGATGCAGACTCTCTATCCATTAGATTTCCAAGTTCTTGCCCAAATTCTAAAATTTCATCCTTTCTAATTACATTTCTATTTCAGTTTGCACTGAAATAGAATGATCATTTTGCCAATGATCCACTCAGGATCATTGGCAAAATGTGGGAAAATCTCTTCCACCCAAAAAAATGAAAGCAGAAACATCCTGGAAATACAGATTCTGAAGATTCATGGGAAGGCAAGAGTTTCTACCGCCCATATCATTAATTGGAGTCCATCTGTACTTCTTCGCCAAGCAGAAAAGGGCACGAATTCTCCCACCTCTCTTCCTGGCTTACTGTTGGCCATATTCCTTATTACACACTCTGAACTAGAATGATATGCACAGCCTCTTTCGTTGTGTTACACAGTCACACATCTGTGGCAAGGCACATTGAGTAGAGGAATTTCAGGAATAATTTCTTCACTACAATGGTTGTAAAAGCACTGGAATGGGCTGCTCAGGGAGGTGTGTAGTCACCATCCCAGAAAATGTCCAAGGAACGACTGGACATGGCTTCAGTGCTCTGGTCTGGGTGACAAGGTGAGGATTGGTCAGAGGCTGGACTCGATGACCTTGGAGGTCCTTTCCAGCCTGAGTGATTCTGTGGTTGTGTCTGTTTATGCACAGTGCTTGCAAGGCTTTGTCTGCTCTCATGGTTCTGGTTTGAGTTTGTTTCTTTTCTTTCTCTCTCCCATTTGTTTATTGGATGCTCTATTGCTTTTCAACACAATTAGCTGTTTTCCACTTGGTATCCAATGCTTGCCATTCTTTTTGTGGATTTCAGGTGTCCAAACACAAATTCTCTAAGTCTGTAGAGCAGCCAGCTGCAGAGATGCACAGAAGCCTTAGGAAGTTTGCTTTCTCAGACTGCCATTGCCAAGACATTTACAAATAAATGGAACTAAATTAATATCTTGTGTGACTCCTTTGAAGCAAGAGAATTGGCCCAGTGTGTTTAAAGAAAGTAATTACTGAAAGGTTTATAGTCAATGTCCACAAAAATTACACCAAAGGCATTTATTTCAATATAACTCTCACAAAGCACTTCTCAGTTCTTCAAATTTATGGTTGTTTTTCTCCCTGCTTTGGTTCTGTACCTTCCCTTCCTAAAGAAATTGACAATAAATAGCTTAACTACATCTAGTCTTAAAACTCTAAAACCTCCTGAGCCTCTTCTTGCCCCTTTCTTGCTCTTTCAACTGATTCCACTTCTGATTCTTTCTAGCCTAACCTGATCAGACACAATTCTCTCTTTCCCAACATGGCTTTCAACACCCGTAAAGACTTCACCATCACTGAAAACTGATGCCAGTAACTTTCTACAGACAAATTTATCCTAATCTTTATGAATCTTAGGGATAAACGGTGAACAAAATCTTATCTAACTTTTGGGGTTTTGTTGAAGTACCAAGAAGTGACAGGAGATGACACAGTGCATGATTTTCACAGAATTCACAGAATTACCAGGTTGGAAGAGACCTTAAAGATCCTTGAGTCCAAGCTGTGCCCTGACACCTCAGCTAAACCATGGCACCAAGTGCCACAGCCTTTTTCTAAACACATCCAGGGACAGTGCACTCCACCATCTCCCTGGGCAGGCCATTCCGGAACTTTATGACTCTTTCCATGAAAAACTTTTTCGTAATATCCAACCTATATTTCCCTTGACACAGCCTGAGACTGTGTCCTCTGGATCTGTCATTTTCTGCACGTCATGTCAAGAAACATGTCTATCCTTCTTTTAAAAAGACCTGGATATACCAGAAAATGGCCAGAAAGGAACAAAAATAAAGAGATACATAGAAAATCCTTCCAGTAACTGAAGAGAGCCCACAAGAAAGATGGAGAAAGAGACTCTTAGAAAGGGCCTGGAGTGACAGGACAAGAGGCAATGGCTTCACATTGACAGAGAGCAGGTTTAGCTTGGATATCAGAAGAAATTCTCCCCTGTGAGGGTGGTGAGACCCTGGCACAGGTTTCCCAGAGAAGCTGTGTGGGGCTGCCCCATCCCTGGCAGGGTTCCAGGCCAGGTTGGATGGGGCTCTAAGCAACCTGGGATAGTGGAAAGTCTCCCTGCCCATGGCAGGGGGTTGAAACAAGATGGTATTTAAGTCCCTTCCAAGCCAAAGCATTCTGTGGTTCTATGAGTCTATGAAAATATTTAGGAACTAAGACTGAAAAAGCAGATGCTTGTTCATCTTAAACAAACAAGGATGACAGAAACATGATATTATGCTGAATTATGCTGAAAATCGGACAGAAGTAATCCCTGGCTTGATCCTTGAAAGATAAATAAGAGAAAAAAAGAGAGAGAAAAAAATTACCATGTAGCAAGAAGATTTGAAAACTGCTAGGAAAAGCTTGTTAGTAGAACAGATAGAGAAGTATTAGAGTAGATTACCTAGGGAGGAATTGAAATCTCCACTGCTGGATTTATTTAAGAACAATTAGACAAATATCTCTTCATAAAGATTTAAGTAGAGTTGATCCTACAAGGCACAAGGGATGGCCCGTCAAGGTCCATTCCTGTCTTATTTTATGATTCTAAGTTCCTAATTCTTCAGCTCGTGCTGAGATTTGTCTGGCTCTCCTTCACTTGTCATAAACAAAGGATTCTTGCTGATCCCATAGTTCCTGTCCACAGACTTTTACCACTTCAGGTCTCTTCATCACAGGACCTCACAAACCTATAGATTCTTTCACAGCATTTTGCAAATATTAAGCTAAACATGAGGATTTTGTACTGTGAGTGATGAACTTGAATCACAAAATCACAGAATCACTAGGTAGGAAGAGACCTTGAAGATCAAGTCCAACCCATGCTCTGACACCTAGACCATGTCATCAAGTGCTTCATCCAACCTTTTTTAAACACATTCAGGGATGGTGACTCCGCTACGTCCCCAGGCAGACCATTCTAGAACTTTATCACCCTTTCTGTAAAAAACTTTTTCCTAATATTCAACCTATATTTCCTTTGGCACAGCCTAAGACTGTGTCCTCTTGTTCTGTCATTTGCTGCCTGGAGAAAGAGACCAACCCCCACCTGGCTACAGCCACCTTTCAAGGGAGTTGTAGAGAGTAATAAGGTCACCCCTGAGTCTCCTTTTCTCCAGGCTCAACACCCCCAGCTGCCTCAGTCATTCCCCACTGGGTTTGTGTTCCAAGCCCCTCTCCAGCCTCGTTGCCTCCTCTGAACGCGCTCAAGCGTCTCAACGTCCTTCCTGAACTGAGGGACCAGAACTGGGCACAGCACTCAAGGTGTGGCCTCACCTGTGCCGAGTACAGGGGAAGAATGACCTCCCTGCTCCTGCTGGCCACACTATTCCTGATACAGGCCAGGATGCCACTGGCCTTCTTGGCCACCAGGGCACACTGGTGGCTCATGTTCAGCCAGCTATTGAACAGTACCCCCAGGTCCCTTTCTGCCTGGGTACTGTCCACCCACACTGTCCCCAGCCTATAATGCTTCAGGGGGTTACTGTGGCCAAAATGCAGGACTTGGCACTCGGATTTATTAAACTTCATCTTATTCAACTCTGCTCATCCATCCAATCATCCAGGTCTCTCTGCAGAGCCCTCCTACCCTCCAAAGATCAACATATGCTCCCAGCTTAGAGTAATCCACAAATTTACTAATGAGAGACTGAACCCCCTCATCCATGTCATCAATAAAAATATTGAACAGAACTGGCCCCAGCACAGACCCCTGAGGGGAACCACCAGTGACTGGCTGCCAGCTGAATGCAGCACCATTCACCACCACTCTCTAGGCCCAGTCATCCAGCCAGCAAAGAGTGCTCCTGTCCAAGCCATGTGCTAGCAGCTTTTGCAGAAGAGGGCGGTGGAAGACAGTGTCAAAGGCCTTGCTGAAGTCCAGGTACACAACATCCACAGCCTTTCCTGCATCCACCAGGCAGGTCACCTGATCATAAAAGGAGACCAGGTTGGTCAAACACGACCTACCCCTCCTAAAGCCATGCTGGTTGGTCTGATATCCTGGCCATCCTGAAAATGCTGCGTGGCAACACTCAGTATAAACTGTTTCATAACCTTACCGGGTACTGAGGCCAGGTTAACTGGCCTATAATTACCAGGATCCTGCTTCCCACCCTTTTTGTGAATGGGCATCACTTTAGCCAGCTTCCAGTCCTCTGGAACCTCACCAGGGAGCCAGAACTGCTGGTAAATGATGGGGAGCGGCTTTGCAAGCTCATTTGCCAGCTCCCTCATCACCCTGGGTTGGATCTCATCTGGTCCCGTGGATTTATAAACATCCAAGCAGCTCAGCAGTTCTATGACTGCCTCCTCCTGGATAACAGGGGGACCATTCTCCTCCCTGACACCATCTGCCAACCCAGGAGGACAGCTGTCCTGAGGACCAGCTGTCTTTCCACTAAGACTGAGGCAAAGAAGGTGTGAAGCACCTCTGCCTTCTCCTCATCTGCAGTTACTGAGCTCCCTCCCTCATCCAATAGAGAACAAAGGTTGGTCTCACCATTCCTTTTGCAGTTAATATATTTGTAAAAACTTTTTTTATTATCCTTTACAAAAGTTGCCAAATTAAGTTCTAAATGAGCTTTGGTCTCTTCAATTTTTTTTTTTTTACATGCCCTAGCAAACCCCCTTAAATACTTCCTGAGAGATCTGACCCTCCTTCCAAAGACGATACATCCTCTTTTTTTTCCTAAGTTCCTTCGAAACCTCATTTCCCATCCAGGCTGGACATTTACCTCATCAACTCATCTTTTAGCACACAGGGACAGTCTGATCCGGTGCCCTCAAGATCTCTGTTTTGAAGCATGCCCACCTTTCCTGGGCTCCTTTGTTGTTAAGGGCTGCTTCCCAAGGAACTCTCTAAATATGTCTCCTAAATAGGCCAAAGTCTGCCCTCCAGAAGTCCAGTGAAAAAGTCTTATTGATGTTCCTCCTGATTTCACCAAATATCAAGAACTCTATAATTTCATGATCGCTGTGCCCCAAGCAGACTCCAACCACCACATCTCCCACCAGCCCATCTCTATTTGCAAACAACAGGTCTAACATAGTCCCTCTCCTGGTGGGCTCGTTCACCAGCTGCGACAAAAAGTTGTCCTCCACACACTCTAAGAACTTCCTGGACTGCCTCTTTTCTGCTATATTAAGTTCCCAGCAGATGGCTGGTAGGTTAAAGTCATGTGCAAGAACAAGGGCTGGTGATGCTCAAACATTCTCCAGCTGTTTAGCGAATAAGTTGTCTACCTCTTCTTTTTGGTTGGGGGAACGATAACAGACTCCCAATAGGATGTCAGCCTTGTTGGCCTTCCCCTTAATTCTTACCCATAGGCATTCAACTTCATTGTCATTATTTTCAATAGTCATGGCACCAAGAGCCTCCCTAATATAAAGGACCACCCCTCCACCTCTCCTCCCTTTCCTGTCTCTTCTGAAGAGCTTCTAGCCATCCAGTGCAGCGCTCCAGCTATGAGAGTCATCCCAGCACATTTCCATTATGGCAATTACATCACAGCTGTGCTGCTGCACCATAGCCTCCAGCTCTTGTTTGTTACCCATTCTGAGCGCATTGGTATACATGCACTTCAGCTGGGCTACTGATTTCACCCCAAACGTAGGCTTACCACCCTTGGGCCTGCTTCCAGAGAGCCTAGCTGCATCCCCTTCCCCCTTCAAACCTAGTTTAAAGCCCCCTCAGTGAGTTCTGCCAGTTCACGAACCAAAATCCTTCTGCCTTTAACAGAGAGATGAAGTCCATCTGGTTCCAGCAGGCCAGGTGCCTTAAAAGTTGCTGCATGATTAGAGAACCCAAAATTCTGCTGATGACACAAACCCTTGAGCCACTTGTTGGTAATGTGGGCTCTCCTATTCCTTCTTGTCATTTGTCTCTGCCACCAAAGGGACTGAGCAGAACACCAGCTGCGCTCCTTCCCTATCAACCACTTGACCCAGTGCCCTAAAGTCCCTTTTAAAGTCCTGACACTCCTCTTTTTAATCTCATCACTGCCAGCCTGGAGTATCAGCAGTGGATAATAATCAGAGGGCCAAAACAGCCCAGGGACTCTCCCAGTAATATCCCATACCCGAGCCCCAGGGGGGCAGCAAATCTCTCTGTGGGATGGGGCTAGTCAATATATGGGTCACTCTGCTAGTCACCCACTATGACTATACTTCTTTTCTTTTTGATGTTAGAGGTCGTGATCCTTCTGACAGATGAAGCATAATTGGGCAGATCATTTTCTTCTGCATCATCTGGGTGACCCTCCTCATCCAGAGCCTCATACCTGTTCTGAAGTGGCACCTGGGTACGTGATGGGCAGCAGAAGGAATTTTTATTACCTCCCCAAGTAGGGACCCATTCTCACACCCCTTCATCCAGCAGATGTCCTCCTATTGTCTGATGGTAGGAGGCCTTCAGAAAATCAGAAAAATATGGTGGTTCATCAAATATGCCACAGAGCCCAGAGTTTGCTCTCCTGCCTCTCAGTTTGCCCTGTGGATGGTACATCTCTGGCAGGGAGCAGTATGACATCCCATGTGGGACAAGCTGTAATTTGTGATGTGCTAGTGCACTGGGTTTGCATGAAAACACACAGACTGGGAGTACTGGGTTGTACTGTGAGCATCATCCACATTATAACAGGGGAGACAGTCATGAAAAAGCTGAGAAACAGAGACAAAAGAGGAAGTTGTTGACAAGTCAGCAGTGAAGGAATATTTCTGCATTACAGGATAGTGATGGAAGAAGAGGAATACTAAGGGGGTTTTTGGGGTTTTCTTTTTTTCTTTTTATCCAAATCTTTTGATCTGGGAAACAGGAAATAAAGGAATAACATCACTACCATCCCATATAATGAAGTCCATGATGTCAGCTTGCTTTTCCCCTATGGCATTTGCTCCTGTTATTTATCTCCTGTTTGAGCTGTGCTCACCTAGCAGGGCTGAAGACTTGTAGGTGGCTTGTTTTTTAAGGAACTTCAGCCCTAGCAGGGCTGAAGACTTGTAGGTGGCTTGTTGTTGGAACATGAAGAGAAAAAATGGATTCAAATCCTCCCATCAAACCAAGATGGTTCTGAATTACAGAATATGACCCTGTTCTAGAGACATCTCAGCATCTAATGCCAGGGGAAAGTCCAAAGTCTACCTGTTCTTAGTATGATAATTATTCATTATTTTAGTAACTGCACTTTCTTTAGTCAGGGTTAGAAATGAATCCTTGGATGAGAGAGAGTCATTAGAGCAAATCAAAGGATGAAACTAAGAACAAAATCAGAGACATTTTAAATACCAATAAACAAGTACATCTCATTTTCAGTCAGTTCAGATTACATCTCATTGGAAAGGTCTTTCTGAATAAACCCACACTGTTTATTGTTTTGAAACAGCTCTGTTGGTGAGCACCTCGAGCTCAAGATGATGTACCTAAGGCATCATAGATGTCACCCAGATCTTGATGCAAAAATTGCTGATGGTACTGTGACCTGTGGCTGTCATCATCATAAAGAATTCATGTTACACATAATGAAGTAACATGACAAAGTATTTATTCAGTGTCATTGTGTTATTGCACACTGTAAAATGGCAGATGGGTATTCTCAGCAAAACATGATCTGTTCTTACCTTATAAGCCTTTTCAACATTCATTATTAACTTCAGAGTGCTGAACAGTAAGATATAGGTGAGGATTTCCTAAATAAACATTGATACTCAAAACTTTATCTAGACACAGCCACAAACTGCATTGGGCTGGAGAACACTCATGAGAAATCTATACATCAATGCTTATCTAATATGCATCTATAGAATAATTAACACAGTAAATTAGCCCAGGGAGAGGAGACTTACCTCTTCTTCTTCCAGTCCAGTTAGATCCCAGAAGTAACTCAATCTCATCTGCAAACGCTTCCATTGTTCAAGGAACATGGTAGCTTTAAGAGAAATTAAACAATTTTTAAAATGATAAGTCCAAAGCCTTGTGGTAAACATTTGTGTTACTTATAAGCTTCAACTAATATTTGAATCCTGTTACGCTAGACCCTTAAAAATTAAGAACTAAGAAACAGCCTCAGGCCCAAAGAATTCAAGCAAAGCAGAGGGACAACAATTACTGTCTTTTAAAAATAAAATACAGAGAGATGGAACATGGGTTGTCCAGAGCCACTGTTAAGTTCTTGTCAGGGAATGGAACTGGCCCATAACTGCGAGTATCCATGGAAGATATCATCTCTCCTAATTCACCATGAAGCATTCTGAAGTAGGTTTAGCCTGCTACTGAAATAACTAGGATCCCCAGCAAGATGTAGAAAAAGATATTTTTAAATATATTACACTGGTGTAGTGAAATGCTTTTTACCTTCATAGACAGGGTGATTTTGCCCTAAAGGGCT
The DNA here is from genome assembly GCF_963513975.1 of Fringilla coelebs. Classification (NCBI taxonomy): domain Eukaryota; kingdom Metazoa; phylum Chordata; class Aves; order Passeriformes; family Fringillidae; genus Fringilla; species Fringilla coelebs. The sequence goes on along the minus strand of NC_140033.1, from coordinate 54,999,822 downwards.
GACCTCTGGTTCAGCCTCCTGCCTCTCCTTTTTTTACTAACATAGTAAGTAGACAGTAGATATTTTACTACTGTCCCATGTTTACATATTTTTCTCCTGGCTGTCCTCTCATAATTGCTGTTTCCTCAGTATAGCCCTTTTCCTAGTTGTTCCTAATTTATGGACTTACAGATTTATTAGAAATAGAACTTCTATATCTTGGGGTGTGGACAGGTATTTTCAGATAACAATATCAATAATAAACCAATACATGCCAACTTAGAACACCAAAACACTACCAGTAAAGCTGTATCTATAAAAATTGGGGGCACTGGTTTCCATTTTCTTATGCTTCACCTCACTTTTTCAGTGGGTGAAAAGGGTATTGTAAAAACACTGTTAGATCACAGCAGTGTTTATATCACTTTGAACATCTTGTAGATAACCCCACAAGACAGACAACAGTGGAGAATCCGATCAGCTTCTCTTGACTGCATCTACACTGTCAGATAACACTGAGAAAAGTGGGAACTCTGTGAAAATAACCTGGCTCTTACAAGTCATTATCTATCCCAACAGTTAGCTGCAAATATTTTCTTCACAGGTATACCATTATATAAGAAAAAAATGTCATTTAAAGACAGGACTGACAGCACACTGAAAGTAAATCTGGACATTAAGCAATGAAGTTGCTATTTGTGTTCCTCCCCTATAGAAGAGAGAACATATAAAAGCTATATTTAGCATGGTTTGAAAACTCAAGGGTTTTTAGATATCCTAAATACAAAAACATTTGGTTATTTTATAGGGTGCTATTACTCATTCCATTCTTTCCTGTTATACTAAAGCTCAGTTCCACATTTAGCTCTATAAAAACATACTTGGCTTGATGCAGCAGCTGCTCTGAAATCAGCACTTCTGAGCTGACTTACACCAGCAGGAAAACTAAACTGACAGAGAGAAGGTTTGGATTGGATATTAGGAAGAAATTTTTCTCTGTGAGGATGGTGAGGCCCTGGTACAGGTTTCCCAGAGAAACTGTGGCTGCCCTATCCCTGGGAGTGTCCGAAACCAGGCTGGATGGGGCTCTGAGCAACCTGGGAGAGTGGAAGGTGTGCCTACCCATAGCAGGGCAGTTGGAACTGAATGAGCTTTAAGGTCCCTTCTTACATCATTCTGTGATTCTGTAAAATTTCTAATTAGGGCACCTGACACTGAAATTTAGCACCAGAACAGCAGTGACATCAAGCCCTGTCAGCTAGGCATTACTGTGAATATGGACACTTGCAGCAGGACTGCTAGAATCACAAAGATACTTCATGAGGAATCAGGATCAGCTACTAAAAACATGATTCCTTTGGAGATATTAACTATAGGAAGCCTTCTGTTTTCTAAAGAATGGGAGAAGACAAGCAAGATGATAGAATTCCTGTGCCCTGCACCCTCACAAAATTACGCCGGCCCAGATCACCACAGTTTGCTCTTTTAACTATACAGCTGGAATAGGTGCGTGAGTAAGCTCTGCCATTCAACAGATTGAGCTCTAGATATAACCAGCACAGCCTCTAATAGCAGGGCAGCAAAATTTGGTGTAATATAATACTTAATATGAAAGCTGGGCAGAGTTAGTAAAGATTCCATTATTTTGCTTTGCTGCTCTTTGTGTGTGCCAGCTGCATTTTCTTAAACTGACAAGCTCAGTTATCATGGTCCCAACAACAGACTTTTCTAATCTGCGGGGAATATTTTTTGGAGGACGGCTTTAGCTCTGAAAGAATTTTGTTATTTTTACTTGCCTTTTTTTAAAAGCAGTGCATATGGATCTTTTTGTCCTGTTCTGTTCCATAACAGATTCTACTAATTTGTCTTAGTGCAAAGATATATCAACATTTTCTTTTGCACGTTGTATTGCTGATACTAAAATACAATTTTTATGCATGAGATTCAGTGGCAATTGTCATTTGCATGGATGCCAGTTTACAGTAGAGTTTCTTTGTCAGGAAAATGATATTTTATTTATCTTGAGCTTCACAGCAGCAGGTGACAATCTGCCAGTCTACCCTGTAATCTGAAGTAGTAAAATGAATTCTTCTGAGTCTATAAATAATTATCTTTTTTCTATTTCTCAGTCATAATTCTCTCTAATGTTTGCTCAAGGGCTTCCAGGAACTGGTAAATAAATGCTTCTTGCTTCCATGATTTGTTCTGTCTGCAAGTTCCTTAAAAACCTTCTGCTGTCCTCACCCAATGCCAAGCCACCAATCAGTCCTTTCTAAAACAAGCTGTAAAATCTTAATAGGCTTGCAAAGAATAACACACTGGTTGCTGAGGGATGACTATAACAGAATAACATATTTTCTCAGTTTTATATTAAGAATGATAATATCATTTTGCGAACAATGAATAGGGAAAAAAAAACATTTTACAGTAGTAATAACACATTTAACTTCATAATAAACAAGCTGTAGAGTAAAGGAGAGCATAACACCAGCAAAAATTCATGCAAGCACAGTACACATGCTTTTCAGAGCAGAGGTGAGGCCAGAAAAATAGGAGTAATACTACAATGCATTCATTCATGTTTATGAAGTGTTTTGATATCCTCATGGAGACAGGGATATTTGCCATTAAAGATAAGCAAGATTGTTGAAATGGGATATTCTAAAATATATTATAATTTAAATGATAATAGTCCCATTGCTCTTGGAATCCCATAAAGTTTTGATAAAATTATGTGACTGAATTATCCCACAAGAAAGTGGGACCATGCTTAAATTAGACCCTTTCAGCTGTTTGTACCATTTAATCATCAAATACATTCTGGCCCCAAATGCAGAAGGTATTAAATGGGTGTGACATGTTGATGGAAAATGAAGAAAAATTAGCAAATACATGGCAAAATTTAGAAGTGCCATTAACAGCACAATGTCCTCTGTGGAGAAAATGGCCCCAGGATGCGTCAGGGGAGGTTCAGGTTGGACTTCAAGAAGAATTTCTTCCCATTGGCATTGGAAGGGGCTGCCCAGGGAGGTGGTGGAGTCACCACTCCTGGGGATGTTTAATAAACAACTGAACATAGCACTCAGTGCTCTGGTTTAGTTGACAAGGTGGAGATCAGTCAAAGGCTGGACTTGATGATCTTTTAGATCTTTTCCAGACTTGATAACTCTGTGATTGTAAACACGGCAGTAGAGGAAGAAAGAACATTTTTTTCTTCTCTGAACTACACAACCCCATTTGTTGCAGGGCTTGCTGTTGATAGTGATATATCTTTCCCCAGTCTCAATACAGACAGCTCACCCTGGCCTTCTGAGGATTGCCAGCTTCCAAAAGCCATAGGGATCCCATTCAATCAAACAGCACTTTGTTATGCTGTGAAAAGTCCAAACATCAAATGGCACTGTTAGCTTGCAAAGCAATACTCACCCCAGAGAGCCATAAAGATGGAGAAGAAAACTGTGGCAGGGTTGTCAAACAAGTGACTCGCTCGAGCGGTGGCACAGGCAGAGCTGAGGTTCCAGTAATCACAGAACTTGTCACACAGGGGGCACATGGTGAAGGCATTGCGTTGGTCACACATCTCTTGGCTGTGACAGACAAGGGCACAGGTTCCTCTGAGTATCCCAGCTCAGAAGCTGTGGATGTGCAGTACTGATGTTGAGCAGCACATCACAGCTATTACAAGCTGTCTGCAATATCTGTGGCCTGCCCTTGCAGAGGGCAGGAGCTGTGTGTTTCTTCAAGGTTCATTGCCATGGATAGTAATTTTTTAAACCTTTATAGGCACCTTGCAACAGGAAAATGATGCAACACTCAACCAGACTGATCACTGCACTGTATTAGAGAGTTAAGGAAGACAACATCACTGAAGACAAGGTTAACCACAATAAAAAACCAAAATTCAAACATAAAAGTGGAGTTTGCATATCTGCAGTCAAGTTACGTGATTTGATACAGATCAGATTTAAATCACTGAAAAGAAAGACTGAAGTGGTCTCAAAAGAAATTCAGTGCTGTTGTCAACACACACAATTTTTTTATATGATGGCACAAAAATATGAGAAAATATTTTTACAGATTTTAAGATCTTTACTGTAAGGTTTTTATTTTGATTCTCGGTTTTATTTGCTATGTATGTATTCAGTTTCTAAAACTCTTAGAAAAAAACATTATCAGTATCACTTTAACAGGCCAAACACTTCTTGTCAGGGCTGAGAATGCTTTCAGTATTTTCCATGAGGTTTGGATGTGAAAGCCTTTCATACCTGCACAGTCTCACTTAGGTGAACTGAGTAGTGCAAAGCTCAAATGTCCTTGCCAGGATCATGAGCTGAGCTGGCACATTAATTCAATGATAGCTGGCATATCATTGAAATAATGATTGTTCCTATATGGACCATCCTGATAAAGGTTTTTTCCTTATGACTTCAAATGAAAAAAAGGACTATTCAAGCTCTATTATGAATATGTTTATATTATATAGTTTGAAAAGCATGCAGCTGTTTCCAGCTCTCACATTGTTACAGTAATTCTCTATTTCAAAAGGCAGCAGAGGGTGCTGCAGATACATCTCAGCCATAAATCTCATTGGAGTTTAAATGTTAGCACAAGCTTTTACCTGACAAGCACCAAGATTTATTCAGATCAAGCTAAGAAAACAGACCCCGCCTCAGATGTGGTGCTGTTCATCATTTACCTATCAGTAACCTTGTCCTGCTGCAGCAATTTTAAAAGCTTACAGTTCAGGAACTGTCATGAGCGTGATCAGCATACAAGTACTGCAGTATCTTGTCTCCAGCAGAAGTCAAACACAGATAAGACACAGAAATTATTTTTTTTCCACTGGGAAGCAGACATTAACATCAAAGTATCACTTTGGCAGTCTTTGTGCAGTATATTCCCCTCAGGACACACAAAACTCAACATTATTTTGTGTCTAGAAGGGGAAAACTGTGAAGACCAAATATAGAATCATAGAATGGTTTAAGTTGGAAAGGACCTTAAAGATCATCTTTTTCTAACTGCCCTGCCATGGGCAAGGCACCTTTCACTAGCCCAGCTCGCTCAGAGCCCCATCCAACCTGGCCTGGAACCCTGCCAGGGATGAGACAGCCACAGCTTCTCTGGACAATCTGTGCCAGGGCCTCACCACCCTCACAGGGAACAATTTCTTCTGGACCTAAGCCTGCTCTCTGTCAGTGTGAAGCCATTCCCCCTTGTCCTGTCACTCCAGGCTCTTGTCAAGAGTCTGTCTCCCTCTTTCTGTGGGCTCCCTTCAGGCACTGGAAGGGCACAGTGAGGTCACCCCAAAGTCTTCTCTTCTCCAGGCTGAACAATCCCAATTCCCTCAGCCTTTCCTCCCAGCAGAGCTGCTCCATCCCTCTGATCCCCCTGCTCTGGCCTGACTCCAGCAGCTCCCTACCTTTCCTGTGCTGGATGCAGCCCTGCAGGTGGGGCTCAGCAGAGAGGGGCAGAGAGGCAGAATCACATCCCTTAATCTGCTGGCATTTGCTAAGTCTTGTAGCTATTGTTCCTCTTACTTGTACAAATCGTCTGATTTTAATGGGAATCAAGTGTTCCAAGAGTCGTGGACAGTGTTGGCAATAATTTCAGTGAGTTTTACATAACAACTTTCTGATTGAGCAATAAGCTATATGCACTCATAAAAAACAAATTAATATCTTAGAAAACGAACTCAATACAGTGGACTCACTACACATTACTGTTTCAGAAAGTGAGGCACTGACCAATCAAATAAATACATGCCCTTTAATTACCTCTTCAATGCCTCTGTTTGTAATGCTCACAGGGTTGGTAATTATACATCACTGCTCTTCAGACAGCTAAAGCCAGTTATTCTCACTACAGATTAATAAGAAAAAGCACAGTCTTATAATTTTCAAATAATAAACCATGGGTCACAGATAAGCTTACCTAGGAATGTCACTTTCAATGGTTATACATCCATATAGAAATACAATAATCCCAACTACTGAAGATGGAATGAGGAATTCTGTGTATAAACCCAGCCATGCAAAATAAAGTCCTATCTTTTCTCCAAAATACTTCCTGAAAAAGAGAGGAAAAAAATAAGAAAAAGCACATGCCAAGGATATAATTTTCAAATGTGTTTTACAGCTACTAAACAGACCTAGAAAATTAAAATACAAATTGTGAAAGACATGAATGAAAACCCTGAGGATCTTGAAGACAATAGGAACAAATGAAGCGGATGATTTGGGCATTTGGCAGTTTGAGCTTCTCTGTTCTGAGAAGTTAAAGATGGTCCTGCATCATTCTCCTGAGCTGAAATTAAGCAGGTATTATTGCAATACATAATATCTGTTCAGAGAAAACTGTGGTTTTTGCATCTCTTAAAAGAACTCAGTGAAATAGGAGAAAACATTGGAAAATACTTAGTGCCTCAGAGGAGCCCATTAATTTTTGCCTCTGTAGTACTCCTGGATTCTGTTAGTGAGAGTCATAGAAATAACATCTATGGGACCATACCAACAACATCCTCTAGTATCTTAAAAGATGACTAATCTGGAACTGCTGCAAAAGGAGGGAAGTTTACTTGCACACTTTGCACTGGCTTTTCAGAAAGAATAATTTTGTCAGGTTAACAGCCCCTGGACAGCTGGTTAGATAAAACAGTGTCTGTTCTGAGGAACAGCCCACTGCAGATGTTGATAAATAAGTGGTAGAACTCAGCCCAGCATCTTCATGAATCACACTGCAAGAAGTAAACTAAGCATGGATGACCCTCACTGATCATTCCATTGAACAATTAGGAGTAATTACAAATATTGCAAAACCCAAAGAGCTTAATAGAACTCAAGAATTCACCAAAATTTAGATAAAAACCAACAAGGTTAAAAACATTTCATAAGCCAGAGAAGAAGATGGGCAGTGCTGTACAGTAAGCGGCTACAAAGAGAGCACTCAGGGCACGACATGGAGTGCGAGTCAGTGAGACATTTACACTTTGATAGCAGCAAAACTTAAAATAAATTCATAATATCATGTCTAATAAAAGAAAGACAAACTTCTCAGAAAGGTTGAGATTATTCTGATGCCATTTACCTTAGGAAAGTTTTATCCAAATTCAGCACCCCAGATTTACATTGTTGCTACTGAAAATGCTTAAATGGGATTTTTAGAGGCCCAAACTGAAATTTTCTACTCCAGAAGTTGGGTCTAAGGGCGAGACAGGCCACAGGAGAAAGAGGGCAGGAGTGTGACCATGGCAGAGAACCAAGGGACAGCAAGACAAGTCTCCACAGACACTTCCAGCTCAGATGAGGTGGATAAGGGAAGCAACAGTGAGGGATTTTTATTACTACTGATCCTGCTGTTGTTCTCACACCATTGCAGCTGCAGCTAACTCCGCACTTCCAGGCTCCCCCATGGAAAACTGGCAGTGCAATCCTGCCTATTTCAGTTTTGCCTTCTTTGAGTGCCTCTATTTTCTCCTGTCTAACCAAACTTGCTTATGCTTTAGAAAGGATGCATGCAATCCTTAAGGGGAAAGCACAACAAAAGCATTTTGAGGACATACACAGACAACATTATCTTTAGAATGAGGGGATGCCATCCAGAAGCTGGGAAATTTCACAAATCTTCAAGAAAAAGAGTACAGCCCCTACCCCTGCTGCTGCAAGGTACCCTAAGCCACAAACTACATGAATTATCAAACACTCAAGTGAAATCATCACAGCAGGGCTTGAATGGCACTAAGTTAAGATTTGAAGCATCTTGGGACAATGGATTTCCAGAGAATACAAGGAAATATCATATGATATAGCATATTTTATGAAATGATAAATGTAAATATTTGTGTTGCAAATACAAACCATATACTGCCCTCTGACCTGGCACATGCCAGGTAATTTTGGTGCTAATTATAAGAAGTTTTCCTTTATTTTCACATTTGAAAATAAATAAATATTTTTCATATACCTGTTTGTAAATATACTATGTTGTTAGTATAGTTTGTTTAACACACACATTTTAATACACTTTTTTAATATTAAATGAGAGAAGGAATACTTGATTGAAATATAGAACTAACCAGAAGGCCTAAAGTTTTTCTTCAAACCCGTTGTGTGAGTCAACAAACAGCAGCAATGGTGTTGGAACAGCACAGGATAGAATGAAAATCCATTTGCTCTCAAGTTTCCTCCTGACTGGGAAGTGACAACCTTAAATTTGACACTAAAGCAGGAAAAGGAGGACCAGAGGAAGATAATCCTGATTATATCTTCTTACTGCTTCCTTGTTTGTTTGTAGAGATGGGCAATGGGCACAGCTAGTAAAGTGTTTCAAATAGGTCAGAGCAGGCACAAAAAATTGTCCGCAATCTAAGTTGTTCAAAACTCTGTTTTTTTGACAAAGGGCCATAGATTAGCACAGAAAGAGTTCAAATGCCAGCAGCACTAAAGAGTAGCTGATCAGGGTCAGGAAAGTTTAAATTTATGGCTCAAGAGGCTTCCCTTCAAATTTTTAAGCCTTCCAGTGATAAATGTGACCTGTCGCCTATAAAGTGGAGGGTTGCTATTTGTATCCATGCCAAAAGAAAGTGAGAAGAGCTCAAAAATATCCTGGCAGTATGGAAAAAATGCAGTTGCCAAGAAGAAAACTACACTGTGTTTTGGGACTTAACTGTTTGAAAAATGAAAATAATTAAGATGTTGGGCCCAAGCTCAGTCCATCAATGTGCCAGAAAGTTAAATAATCTAAGAAGCAATGACAGAGCTTGGAAACGTAATGAACAACTTAGATGTGAGCTTATCACGTAAGAAAAACACAGGACATAGACATGTCCTTTATGTGACACACTCCAAGATCTCTTCTCTGACTCTGAATAGCAGTCAAGGCTCTGCAAACACCTGCGACCCCCTGTATCAACATCTGCTGCAGCTGCTGCTGGATTCAGTAGTAAAGAAACAGAGGGAGAAAAAAAAATGTGTGCTTCAAGGGTAGAGGAAGATGTAAGTCAAGAAAAAGTATTTTTACAAGTTTTTATATATTTACACCGAGAACTTGGCATATTCTCTCATTTACATTGGGATAAAACCAGTCTGATTTTATTATTCTACAGGAATTATCCATGATTTATGCTGACATGGCAAAAAAGGAGAATTGAGACCAGAGTCTTGCCCTACCTCAGTAGCTAATTCACATCTGCCTCACATATATCCAGACAAAGCTAAGGACTAATCTTTTTCAAAGTGTGCTCATGGATACTGCAGAATGTCAAAAAAAATGTGCCCCTGGCATTGTGTGAGCCTTATTTCTGCATTAGGGAAATTCCCCTAATCAGGAGCAGCACCCAAAGCTTTTCTTCTGTGTGTTGATATTTCATAAGGTGAAATTTTGTGCTTTTCATTTTAGAAGATTTTATAAAGACTGGTTAAATGACCACCTACCAAGTACTGAGTTCTCATGAACAAGAATCACATCTTTAAGGAAAGATTTGGTCAAATTACCCATAACTCCTGAACAAACTGAACAAAAGCTGCTCTTCCAGCACATTATCAGAAGCAGCATTAAAAAACTCCCAACAGCAGCAACAGCAACCACCTGTAGAAAGTGTATTACCTCCCAGAATTAGAAGTGTTGAGAAGGTCACAGCAGAAACATTGGCTCAGTTCCCTCTGCTTCGCCCATATAACACTTCAACCAGACATCTGCAATGCACTTTGGTCTGTCTGGTTGCAAAACCAACATCAAACAGAATAACTGATTATTAAACCCTCTGCTCGCACGTTGGTCACAGTGCTCCCGTGCCAAGTTGTGCAATTTATAAATAGACTAAGGTTTGGGGAAGGGGGGAGAAAGAGAGAAGGAAAAAAACCCTTCAGTTTTGACTCTGTGGGCGTGGAATGTGAATAAAGTGTGGGTACCTGGAATGTGAATAAAGCATGTGGTGCGTGACACACGCTGGAAAGAACTCTGGAGACATTCAGGAACAAAGCTAAAAAAGCGAGGAAAAGGCGTTGTGGACACTGAGTCACCTAACCAGGAAATCGGTGCAGAACTCTTCAGTTTTTAAATTTCCACAGCCCACTCTACGCCAGCTGTCACCTCATGTCTCCATTTCATTCCACCAGCCTTTTGGTGGAGGAGCCGTTTAGATGCAATAGTTTCTATGCAAAACGAAACCGATTTACAGCTCCCTCTTGGGTAGGTTTCCCCTGCGCAAATGGTCAACAAAGTCACATGCATTTCTAATGCCGTCAAAATAAACTTATTTGCACAGTTTGGTTGTGAAATTCTGGTGTTTCTGCTGTTGGGGAGGAGGACAAGCAGTTTAGTTTCATGTCAGAACATCTTTACTGCCAAGGCTAGTTTAAAATTTACTTTCCCTGTCCAGGTGCACGTTCCCTCTCTGACCCTCAGCAACAGCCCCCAGGAACACAATTTATTCTTTCAGGGCTTTTGCAACCAGAAGAAAATGAACCATTAAGGTGCAGGTAGAACTGTGACTACTCTTAGAAAGTGAGAAGCAATTTCTAGCACATGGTAAGTTCAAAACACAGATATTTCATTTGATTCTGAGATAATAGTTCCCACCATCCGAAGTTTCCATCTCAAAACTACAGACTTCTTTCAGAAAGAATGCTGGAGTATAGAGAAAGCCCCAATCACTACAATAAAATCAGGAACATTTCTCAACACCCCAAGATTTCACTCCAGGTAGAGCTGCCTATGTCCAAACTTTTCTGGATTTGCCATTCTTTCTTCACTTGAAAATTTTCTCAGGCCGAGATTTAAGCATTTATTACAACCATCTGGGACACCTGGGTGGAATTACTGCTCAGCAGCAGCACTGAGGCTGCTGTGCATTCAGACATCTTGGAGATTTCCACCAGGGTTGTGTCTGACAGCACATATTCCATCCAAGCAGTCTCAAAAAGGAACATATCAGTGCTAAATCCAGATACACAGAGAGTGCACCAAATGGAGCAGTATGTAAGCCAAGAAAAGATCCTGGCAGAAGATAATCCCCCTTGGAACAACATGCCAAGGGACTGAAAACTTTTTTAATTAAAATTTTAAGAGCGGGAAAAATAACAACTACAGAAGCTCCAATAAACTGCAATGCATCTGAATTTGAGGTAGAAAAGAAAATGTCCTTGAGAAAGGCCAGCTGGTTCTGCATACAGAAAACAAAGAAAGGAGACTTTGTCCAAGGTAAAAGCACTATTTTCCCCCTATGATGGGCATAAAAATCAAGAATGTCCAATAGACAGTGGTTGAAAGTCTGGTTTTGAATGGAGTTTAGAACCTGAACCTTTTCCCCTGAAAAGAGAATAAAGAAATGTGCCACCACAGCCATTTAATCAAGCCCTTTTCATTAAAGCTGTTGTTTGAAAACATTACCTAACAAATATTTGCTGTGTCCTCCAATGGTACAAAAGTTTGGAGTCAAAATCCTGTCAAAATATTGCAACTCCATGGAGAACAGAAATTGTGAATTTTACTTAGAGGTAAAGCTATGTTTCTGCCTAGTTTTTTTGGCTCTTAAGAAAAATTACTCTTCAACTGAGTAGCAGGGAGAAGCTGATGTTATGGAGGAAGGGGATATTTGAATTCTCAAATTATAATGGATTCAAAAACCCTGGGGAAATATTAGTAGTAGTAGTAGTAGTAGTAGTAGTAGTAGTAGTAGTAGTAGTAGTAGTAGTAGTAGTAGTATTGTTATTGTTGTTGTTGTTGTTGTTGTTGTTGTTGTTGTTGATTGGTGAAGATTATAATAATAATTAATATTAATAGTCAGGATTTGTGTATTAAATGCAATTTAAAATAGCAAAAGCCTAAACCTTATTTTGAAAAGAAGTAAAACTAGGACAAACCACTCTCTAAGCCTCACAGATTCACAAATCTTATGCTTCCATTCCAAGAAATTGTCAGAATACAACTAAAAGTGCATAGTTTGTGGTGATGGATTATAAACTGAAAAAAGCCTTTGTTTACTGACTGTAGGAGAAAGAACAATAGAAGCATAATAAGTAGACATGTAATGTGTCTGAGACAGAAATTAAGGCTGACAACTGCCAAATGGATAAGCAACACGGTGCTGGGTAGTCAGAGGCACTGTGTTGTCCCAGAACAGAGGCACTCTGTTCTGGGACAATACAAAACTTCAGACCAGCTTTGAAAGGATTAAGTGCCTGATTACATTATTCTGTTGATGTTTCCTGTCATGTGCTTAGTGTAAAAAGTTCTAAGTGTCCCAGAGCCTGCAGAAGCCGCACGACACCGTGCTCAGGGAAAGCATTTTCAACAAGAGCAACACAGTGTCACATCCAAGAATTCGTGCATAAGACAACCCATGGACACTCCGCCTCTCCTCACCTTTCTTTAATTCATTCTCTTTATTTAGCATTTTTTAGAAAGTAAGCAACCTTCCTAACCTGGAAAATTAAAAAGCCATGGCTACCTGAGGCTAATTCAAAGCTAATGAAAGTCAATCAGAGCTCACCTGTGAGGAAGGAAGTTTCATTTTATAAACAACTCAGGGCACCAAGTGACACTCTATATAAGAAGCAATTCATTCAGTTATACAGATAATATTTTCACTATAAGAAACAAATACAAATAAGGAGTAACCTATTTCATATGAATCAACCTTTCTTTTGGACTTTCTTTTAGGAAAGGAGGTTAATTAGTCTTTTACTTCCTATATTTTTAGTACCTATTACAACTTGTTTTTTTGCCTTTTTGTACTTGAACGAATGTGAGCGCATTGCACCTCATCACTTCCCTAATCTCCAGTTTCCATAAGATAATTTTCATTATTTTATTAATCTAATTTAACAAGAGTTTGAACTTCAAATACTGGCATCTTTTCCTAAATATCTTTCATTTATAACTAATATTTCATGAGAGTTTTCTTGCTTTTCAGGTTAATATAGCTAACCCTTACTGCAGAGCCTGAATTCATTTCATGTATTTATTTTAGTAAGTAGGTCCTTGTTAGCACTGGCACAGCGCTAACAAGCACTTGCACAGATAGACACCATCTGGTGGCTAATAAACAGATGTATAATTTCCAATTAAAAACAAGTATAAAAAAATTATCTTTCAGTCACCTTGGTGGGAAGGGGATTGGGTCAGGGAATACTGTAGCAAACTGGACATCCATACATCTGCAGGTCCTGATGGAATGCACCCACGAGGGCTGAGGGACCTACCAGATGACATTGCAAGGCAGCTCTTGATAACCTTTTAGTTATGGTGGCAACTGGGAGAAATGTCCAGAAGCTGGAGGAAAACTAATGTGACCCCCATTTTCAGGAAGAGCAAGAAGAAGGATCTATGGAGCTACAGGCTAATCTACCTCACTCTCATGTGTGCCCATCAACTCTTGTCACAAGACACAGCTGAGAAGAGCCTGGTTCCATTCTTTTCTTACCCCCTGCTCAAGATGACATAAAAATCTTAATTTTCCTGCTCTCTGTACTGACTGTGGAAGTTCACAGATTTGCCATATTGAGAGCTTTCCTTAAGCTTGTGTTTTCTGGGCATAATTTTTATGTGGTGCCCAGTTCTTGATCTCTTCACTTGCATCCTGGTTTTGTCCAATGTTACAGGCAAGTTACTGGATCAGACAAAGCAATGGTCTGTCCTAATAGAACTTATGGATAGAGAGGATCCTCATACAAAAGACCTTAGCATGGGGGAATACACTTAAACCAGAAATGGGTTGGTCTTGACCCCTGGTCAACACTCAGGAGCCAGAAAAAAAACTTTCTCTCTGCCCAGTAAGCCACAACCAGAACCTTCTACAAGACATTAAGAGCAGCTCTACAAGAAAAATAAGCAGACCTGTAGCCATGCAAATACAGCAGCTGTTTTCCACTCCCTGCAGTTTCCAGCCACACACACCTCTAGATTCCTACAAATATTTACATACAGGTAAATAGTTTAATGTGCACAACTTCTGTTTCCAAATGTGGCCTCTCACCTCTGTCTTTTCTTCCTCCAATTTGAAAGAAGAAACTTCCATTTCCTATCAAAACACACTGATGTCACGTTCAAAGACACCTTTTGGGTGGGACCTGTCAGTCATGTCCATCAAAAAATATAAGTTTCTGGCTGTGAAATTTAGTCATCATTCAGGCACTACTGAACTTAGCCTGAGACAGTTCTTAACACAATGAAAATTGAATTCTAGCTGCCTAGAAAACTCCACAGTCAAAGGGAGAGACATGAGGAAGTTGTGCAGCAACCTCAGTCATCAGAGACTAGACTTTGCAGTCCTGACGCAGATATACACATCTACTAGATCAAGCTTTTGAAAATCCCACTGCAGGAGGGAGGAATCTGGGTGGTAATGAGGATCCTAGTGCTCAGATAGTCATCTGAAGCCTGGGAATTATGTTTATCAGAATGCAGGGATCTGTTTTTCCTCAGCACTACAATCCAAACCTACTGATTTAAAATTCCATCCCTCATACAAGCAACAATAAATAAGACCAAGCCCTTGCCAAAAGAGACAGAGAGAAGCACTTCCTACAGGACTGGCAAAGTCTGTAAAAGGCAGAGCTGTAAGTAAATCATCTCACTCCAGTCACAGGCCTGTATCCAGCAGAATAATTCAACACAAATTCCTTGGTGATTTATGCACCACAAGTAAAATTCCTCTGCTTTGCAATAAACAATGGCTAAAGCACTTGGGTAAGGCCTGTGATGAGAAGTTCCAGTGAGGGGAGAGAAAACTCCCTACAACTCAGCTGAAAAGTGCTGCCCTAGCATCAAACTCCTTAAATGCAGCCCATTTTCATGGATGTATGGCATCCATGAAAATAAAGGCCATTCATAAATAAACTGGGGTTGTGGGGGGTAATGAGATCATGGAAAGGGAAAAGAGATATAATTATGGGGAAAATGTTGATTTTTTTCACCAGCTCAGACTCTGCTCCAGCATCCCACATGCTTCTGCCCCCCTCCAGGAAGCTCTCTGCTGTAAAATCTGGCAGGAGGGACATCGAGGATGAGTGGATGCTGGCACAGCACTTCCCTCTGCACCTAGAGCTTTAATGATGATGAACTGCAAGCTGGACCGATCTCATGTTGGGAAGGAATCTTCACTGTAGAGATTCTTGAAACCATAAAAAGATGTTGGCCTCAAAGTGCAGGAGGGTAGTAGCAGAAGATATGCTCAGATTATTGCCTCAGGCCTCTGCTTGGCAGAGCTTTGGAAAGGAGCTGGATGGACAAGTGCCAAAAATAGTGGTAGAGATTATGGGCATTTTTCTGCTTAGTGTGTTTGCTCGATTTCTGCACTTTCCCGGGCTTAAAGTTGTTCTCTCTTTTTCCTAACACAGAATTCCTTGCAGGCAGCCTCAGCATCTTTGTGAATGTTGAAGATTTGCCTGCTAAAGACAGTCAGGGAAGAGTTGTAGGCACACAGTGCATCAGAGAGAGTTGTTCAGTCCCTGTGAGATAACCAGATGCTACAGGGGTGTTTCTGTAGCAAAGTGGTTCCATTCTACAAAAAAAAAAAAAAAAAAAAATATTGGTGAGATTAATTCATGGTAATAACAGAGGAGGGACAGAGAAGCTGAGGAATTAAAGCATACAAAAGAATCTCTACTTTGAGGATCAATAACTCCAAAGTTATCATAAGCAGTGACTGAATAACATTTCCTCTGGGAAATGGGCGTCACAGAATTTATTTTCAAGTCCTAAGAATTCTAGATAGTATGTGGAGAAAAAAGACTTGAAGATGTGACTGCAAATCATGGTGGTGAACAAAGAAGTCATTTGTTCAGGCATTAGGCAGGATAGAAGGCTCAGCTGGGGCAAGCTGTACAACAAACTGATCTTAACCACATTTTTACAAAGGAAGAAACACCCATCTTTAAAGACAATAAAAATAAGATTTTAGCAGAACTCCCTTGTTCTTATTTTATCTCGCTTTTTTAAAGTACTCTAAGTAGAGAAAGCAGATACATCCAGGTTTGGAGGTTTCTTGGCAAAGATTATGAAAGAAGCAAAAGGTCAGAAGGCAAATCAGTATTGCCAGTTTGGGCGCCTGATTGCTTACACTGAGCACTGTCCTATGCAGGCCCCAAGACACTCAAAGAGAAGGCAACAATTTCCAGAGCTGAGATGGTCAAACTTTGGATCACAGGTCTGTCACAGCTTTAAAAACTGCCAGGATAAGCAAGCTCCAGGCTTTAGAAACACAGCATTCATGGCAGGAACAAGGTGGGACTGGGGACGTTCAGTCAAGAGCAGGTTCAACATGGGTACACCACAATGAAAGGCCAGAATTCATTACGCACCAAGGTGAAACAATTTTCCATACCAAAGGAAAACAGAGTTAAAGATAGGAAGGAGGAAATATATTAGCTAGACAGTTTGACTAACAGAAACTCCAGAGTTTTGATTTATGTTCTATACACTATAAATAATATCTTAGTTAACACGCTTTCCTACCTGCTCCTGCAAAAAGAGTTATTGTATACATAGTCTCAATTTTACATGCCTTCCCAGTTTCAGGCTTTACAGCAAGAGGCATTTGGAGCTTTGAAAGCAATCACACTATAGATAATGTAGCCTGTTAGCTACTAAGAAACTTGGTGAAGTTCTAGAAATGGGAAATAGAAATTAAAATATGAAAACCATTAGAAAATTAACTGGGGCCTTATAGAAGCAGTGATATTAAAATAAGTTCCACCACAATTAGAAATGAGCCAACTCTGTTTCATTTTCCTGGGGTAACGTAATCTTATATTAATAGATCAAGAAATAAAAAGGTGACCTCCTCTCTACAAGGATGGTCTACTCCAGGAATTTCAGTTCCTACTTTGCTTTCCAGCTGTAGGTACTTCAAGATGCCCATGAAGAGGAAAACATGCCAGTTTTCCATGAGTTCGGGTTTTATCTCAGAAGGAAAACCACCTCTTTGTGACCTTGTAACCTTAGATTACTCCCTTCTGTAATTTAGAGCTCCAAAGTGATAAATGTTGCAATACAAACAGAAATAAAATTCAGTGTAAATTTCTACTGCACTTCTTACACTTGTGTGTATTTTCTTGACTTGATAGAAGTCATCAGAGGTGTACTACTAAAAGACAAAAAACGATGACTGCAAATAAGATCAAGGAATATTTGGTCCAAAGAGGGGAAAATTTTCCTGAAAGTGGTGCAGTGTTGGAAGAGGTGAAATTGTGTGATCTCCATCCCAGGAGTGCATTTCAAAATGCATGAGTAATTTGATCTGGCTTTCAAGCCAGCTCTGCTTTGAGCAGAGAGGAGGTCTAAGGACAACTTATTAATTCGAAAATCATGTTGTTAAAACTTTGATTAATATTCAATAGCATGTAAAAATATAAAACCTGTTTTCTTTATGCAAGGTCATAGAACTCTTAGGGAGCATCTTCCCTGTCCCTAGATCAACAGTAGCATCACTTTGGAACTCACTAAAAACTGAGATTGAACTCATCTTTATCTGAGAAAAGAAAATTAAAAATAGAAAATCACAAAGCCACAGATGTTTTTATAGCATTTTTTATATTTCAGTGCAAGGATTGAGAGGAACTACTGTTGCTAAGTGCATTCCTACAAAAAAGTCACATAAGGGAAACTCCTCCCGTGTGAAAATTAATACTGAAATTAGGATGACAGAAAAGGTGTGTTACAACTGACAGACCTCCAGAGCTCTGCACATTCTAAAACTGCAGCTTTCATTTTCTACTTTTTAATATATCCCCCAGGACATCCTGAGATGACTGAGGTCCAGTAGTTTTCATTCATCATTTTCAGTACTTCTAGCCTAAGATATCTGCTGAAAATAATTCATTAATTCTCTCTCAAATAACTGTTTGTAGTCCTCTTCATGTGAGTTAAAAAGAAACAAACAAAAAAAAATTGAAATTCATACTTGACATTCATACACTTGTGAAAATAAAGTATTGCATTAGGCAGACTGTGTTTCAAACAAAGCATTTTATATCTGGATGTGCACTGAGATGAGGTGTTGTAACATCTTACAAATCAAACTTCAATTTACACTGTATTACTTGCACAATCTGCATTATATATTTCCTTAAAGTTGTAAAGTGAAATTGTACTGCTGTAGAATAGAATTATGTAACAGGCACTGTGTTCTTATTTGGTGAAACCCTCCTTACTTGCAGCTGCATTTCCTTGACAAAAAAAAAATTGCTTTTTCTTATAGCCCAAAGCAGTCCACAAAGCCAGAGAAGGATATTTTTACAGATTAAGAGACATGAATGAATGGAATTGTTGGTGAATATTATTTCCTTTTGTTATTAAGAACTTTAAAATTTTCCAAGACTGACTGTGCAGTTAAATTCCCTGAGGATTACAGATGTTAGAAGAGAATCCCCAGTCTGTACCAAGAGTGAGTATAACAAATATGTGGTTCCTGTCTTTGGTGTAAAATCATCTGGGAACTGGCAACAACTGTGTGGTCAGAAGGAAGGTCCTGAGGCACCAGGAATAACCTCTAATAATTCTACAGTGTCACATCTAATCTTCCAGCATAGACACTTAAGTTAAAGAATGACTTTCAGTTGGCATTCCTTCTGAATAAAACTGTAATAGTTAAATATATGTTGCAAGCTGTATTTAAAAAATCAGCAGGGCACTTCAACAGAGTTAATGTATTTGAAAACAGCAGGCAGGAAAGGCTTTAAGTAATAAGGAAGATAAATGCTGCTTCATCTGTCCATCAAAGCCTGAATTTAAACTTAAGTTATTCCAGGAAAAAAAAAAAAAAAAAAAAAAAAAAACACCAAAAAAAACCCCACCAGAAAAACAGAAAAAAAAGAAGTTGAGTATAATCTAAGTAGTCTAAGAAAGGAGGGTCACAGTAAAGAACCAAAAAGCACAAAGTGTGACTGATGTCTGCCAAGGGAATAATATCCACATCAATGCTGTGCTCAGATACCCCCACGGCACAAAAGTTAAGAAATCCACTTCACCAGCCGAAAGAGAGGGGTGGCCATTCTCCAGGTACATCTACACTAAAGCTCTAACATTACCCAGGAAATAAAAACCACATTTATTTTAGTGGTAACAGTCAAACTTGCAGTCAAGCAAAATATGGAAGATAAAAGCAAGAAAAGTCATCTCTGAGAACAGACAATCAATTGCACATGTCTGGTCTTCTTTTTGTTTCTCACAGAAGTTTAAACCACAGGATTTCTATGAAATCATATCAGCACAATGAAACATTATAATGGAGACAGCAAAATACAAATGAAGATGGAGTGTAAGCAGATGTACCTCTATTTTTAACTCAGCTGAGCTGTCACTTGAGAATTCCTCCAGCCAGTGACAGTTTAGTTTAACACTGGCAATATTTGCCCACAACACAGCAGGTGCTGTAATCTCATTCTGAGTTTACCTGTTCCACACAGGAGCCTGTGCTGCAGTAACTGCCATACAAAAGGTACATAAATTTTGCACAAAACTTTTGAAGCAAAAAAAAAGGAGGAAATTTAAAAGCCTTGCAGAACCTTAGTACGGTTTGATGGTCTCACTTCTGCTCGCCAGTTTGCAACATCTTGCTCCCAATAAGGAGCAATTCCTCTCACATTACAATTAGTACTTTACTCTTTGAAAAACTACATGCAGTACTTCAGCTTTAGCTCAAAATAGAACAAAATATTTTACAAAGCTTATTGGCTATCCATATTACCAACAGCAGCTTTTGCAGGCAATCACATAGGGGCAGATCATATAATAAAAAATGGTTGGAGTTTGATAATTTAAAAGACAAATGGTAACAACTGTCATCTTTCTTATACATATATAAATTATTTTAAAACAGGTATTTGTTGAGGTTTTTTTTCTATTTCTAAATATCTTTATTCATTTCTTCCCAGGTAGATATCTTATAAAAGAATATTTCTAGTCAGCTGTTTACTCAAATTTTTTTTTCTTTACTTAGTATTTATAGTCCAAACAAAATATGATACAACAAAAATTGTTTTGGCTTTCTTTTGTTATTGTGGTAAATCCTTAAAAATCATGACTGGTTTGTTTTGTCTTATTTTAGAGCCAACAACTTCTATGTTTGTAAAGATAAAATTTATAAATATACCAAAAAAAAAACCCCACTGGGAACACATATGGATGTGTTCAGATGAATAAAACTTCAGGAGTAAAAAAAACCAAATCCATCTCAAAACTGTCAAATACTTTCACACTGATTCATGATGTGGACACCAGCTTCTGATTATTTGCCAGATTTTGTGACCATAGTCTCCAATAAAAATTCACCAATGTAAATGGCAATTCCTCTCCTTTGAACAAGTCAATACCTAAAAGACCCCCAAAACAAGTATGACATTCTTCCAGGAATAAACACTATCCAAAAGCATAGGTAACAATGGTTAAATGGATTTTTGTTACAGTAAATTATTATCAAAGCCACAAAAAAAGCAGTGGGGACATTATTTTCAATGTTCTGATCAATCCAAGATTTAATTTGCCTAAGTAAGTGGAAATTAATTACTCTGCATCACCTCAGAACCAGGTCCCTTGGTGTTTTATGCAAGTCCACATTACCTTATGAGATCAATAGGCTGAAACTTGTAAAATACTCCATATCTTGCCCATTCTTGATACAGCAACTAAAGAAAGAAAGGGAAAAAAAACCACAAAAACAGACTGAAAATTAAATTGAAACAAGTTATCCCTTCTGTTTTCACAAAAATCTTCTAAGGGCTAAAAATATTTGCTGCACTCCTGGGGCTGATAAACCCAGTAGAGCCCATACAAAAGCCACTTGTGTCCCCATACTGGGGACATCACATGAGGCCATGTCTGCTCTTGGACATGCAGATTTGCCACACTGCTTACAGAGAGCTCAAAGGAAGGACTGATTCCATAGAAACATCTTGCAGTGGGAGGAATGCAGCTGGAATAGGAGCAGGGATAAAAGGAAACCTTGCAGGACCTGGGGTAGATTGACCACAACACACTCAACTGCAACAGGCAAAGGATTTGGGATAGTCTTGCTTATTCCCTCTTTGATTCCTGTGGTTTATGGGACACTACTTCACTGAAGAGGATTGTCCTAGCTGCCATAAGGATATTTTCATATAAATACTTGTTCTTGCCTATTCAAAATCACCCCTTGTCATTACCCCCAAGCATTACCTAGAAAATTTTATCTATTTTCATAAATGATCATACTAATAACTGCATTCAATCACATATACAAAAGAAGTTAAAACTATTACGTTCCTAAAACTCCCCAAAAGCTGCTTTGAATACAGCTACAGAATGAATTTGAAGAGCAAAAAGAAAGCTCTGTCTAAAATAGCATTCCATTTAGGAACAGGTACTTTCTGTAAGTTTATAGGAATTTTCTGATCTGCTTCTAACAATAGGGATGCTGCTCTAGTATATGACAACAGTGGATTTCCCAGGTGGGTTACAAAGCCCTCTTGGATTTTTTTAATGTCAAACATAGAGACAGCAATGAAGTATTACAAGTTGCCAGTGGGACAGAAACTTAAAGACTAAACCAGTGTTTATACTCATGGTGAGTTATCACCATTCTGCTGCTCAATACCATTCTTAAAAAGCCCTTTTTTTTTAGAGCAAAAATCACATTGAAACTGGGAAATTCCTTTGGTCTTAGGAAACCCTCTCACTCTAAAGTTTCCATTGCAGATTTCTAATTCTTGTAGGATGGGACAAAAGCATTGTGTCACTGTGCATTTTCTCCAAGGAAATCCTGAAGAAGGTTCATAAGGATTAGCCTTTTATGTTATAAACGGGTACATAAACCTTAATTACTTGTGCTGCCCTATTGGATTAAGTACCCCATAAGGACTGAGTTCATATTTGGGATTTTTACAAGAGAAAACTGAATTCAAAGATACAGATAAGTTAAAGTGGGAAAAATAAAAGAGGGCAGAAGAAAAAAAATACAGCTTAAAAATGCCCTCCTTTCTTTTAAACCTGATCAGGGTTCTTCAGGAAATTAAATACTGAGACTATTAGATTCAGATAGAAAACAGATGATGTTATGCATAGGAATACTACAGAAGATTCAAGGCCTAGGCAGCAGGGACATATGTGAATAATCAATGAAGTATTTCTGGAAAGAAGCATTTATGTTTTTAATAGTTAACACTTCATAACTGAGCCTAATAAGCAGAATAAAAAGAGGGCAGCACAAAATACAACTAGTAGGGGGAATATTTTTTCAGACACTGGTCCTTCTAGGCCCTCTTTCCTCCCATTCCACAGTACCCAGTTTTCCTCCATTGATTAATGTTCATTTAGTTTTTTCCTCTAAAATATTTGTTTTCCAAGTCAGTCATCTGTGGAGCTGCCTCTCAGAGAAAATTCTCCAAGTCCAAAGGAGACAATGCCTTCATGAACAAAAAGTTCAAAGTAACAGACACAAATAAACAATCTTCTTTTATAGTTCGTTTTCTAATGTTGTTTTGCTTACCAAGGTTCATACACTAAATTAAATTGTATACGGCACATGAAGACATCTAGTGGCTGAATGGCAACATTATTTACCAAAAACTACAAAGATTGTGCTTTCAAATTTTGCTAATTCAGCATTGGAGAAATCAGATTTATTTGTATGACCTCAGTTTGTATGAACCCAGTCTTTACAGTATAGCAAATATTGAAGGTTACCAAACATTCCCTTTTTCTTCATTCTGCCTTCTTCCCCTTTCTCTCCCTACTATTTTCCCTCTGCATTTCCTATCCCACTGTTTGCATATCAAGAAAAATAAAATGAGCAAACATTAGAGAACAATATGGAAAAGTTCTTAATAGATGACTTATTAGTAATCTATAAAACTAAATAAATTATTTAATAGTAATTAAATGGTTTTTTTCCTATTTCTAAAAGTAGGCATAAATATTAAACACAGTTTGAATTCACACTGTTTCTCTTGAGGATTAATCTATTTTTGAATGTCTTTTGATAGCTAGAAACTTTATTTACAAAATAATTAGAAGCAGATTTTTAGAAATTGCATTAATTTAGTTGAATGCATGATCAAATGAAAAGTACAACTATATTTTATTTTAGTAACCACAGCTCTCTAGAAGCATTTGGTTAGGAAAACAAAATTATTATATGAGTTATTTGATAATTTTAGTTTCCTGACAGGATGAAAATCATGTATATGTATGCAGAGGGAACCTGTAAGCATTTCAAGATGTAAATTTCAAATTAAATTAATTGACATGCTTATAAGAAGATATTATAAAAATCTCGGAAAAACATTTTAAAATGTAGGAATAAGGAAAATATGTTGCTCAAAATGTGCATGCATTTGTTAAAACATCTACTTGTTTGTACAATGGCTAATGCTTTACAATGAGATTTAGAACATCATTTATTACATTAAATATAATATTAAATAAATTTGGCAATGTATTTTACCTTTCTTTCATTCGTGTCATCATTTTGGCCTTCATATCGACCCTGGAGAAAGAAAATAATTTAATACCTGATGTAAAAACAGAAAAAACTAAAGAAAAGTTTAGTTACTTGTTCCTACATTGTTAATTTTACTTTTAGGTCACAACTTGAAATGTACTTATATAGGAGTTTTCATATTAGAATCACATTTAGAAGAGATTTTCAATGTCACAAACAGCAAATAAGAATGTCTATGAATGGATGTCTCCTGAGTGACACCAGCAGAGGACTGGATTTTTTTCATAGTGCATACATACATCGTGAAGTGGGTAGGCTGCATCATAAACATTGTTTGCTATTAATGTGCCAATGCCTAAAAGAAAAAGAAAAAGTCAGGTGGTAAACAAGCACAATTGAACAGAAAACATTATTACAAATTTCATTTCATGACATTCCAGAGGGGACAGAGCTGTGCAACTGAAAATATTCAGAATGAGAATAGAGCCACATAGGGTTCCTGGCTGTGGAAAGCGTTTTTCAGAGAAACTCACTTCCATAAAGTGCTTTTTCTTCAGTGAACAGCAGAGTGCATAGACTCTCCCAATCACTTTCTCACCCTGATAGCAAAGAGCAACATGACTGAGGAGCAAAGCATCGAGAAGTCCTTCTTGAATCTTTACAATGGTGAGAACTACAGAGTCCACTGGCCAGCAATTAAAAACAACCCCCACAAAAACTTCCACAGAGGTTTGTGGTTATGAAATCGTAGAATGGTTTGGGTTGGCAGGACCTTGAAGATCAGCCAGTCCCTGCCTCCTAGGCACACCTTCCACTATCCCAGGTTCCTTAAAGCCCCATCCAACCTGGCCTTGGGCACTTCAGGGAATTTAATTTTGCAAGGGAATTCCCAGCAGTGACTGCAGCACCTGTAGATAGACACAAGATCCCTACTGGCTCTCAAGACCTGCAACTCTTACAGCAATTCCATCTTCATTCTCTGGAGGTGAAAACAATTGTTCCATAAAAAGGCAACCACAGATAAGTAATTTCTAATTATTAGTTATATAAATAAATAGAGATATATAAATTTATTCCAGGCCTCCCTGCTTTCAATGCCCAGAAAAACAAGTAACCAGCTATCATGTCTTTAGTGATGAAAAACATCCCATAGTCAAATTAGACACTGTCCTGAAATATTTGGGAGAAACCTTCAGGTCAGACCTTCTGGTCATTTATTGGTACTGCTTACTTGGTCAGGCAGTTCCAATAAATGTCTCCCTTGAGAGGACAAGTACAGCTACATGCATTCATAGAATCAGGAAATTATGCTTGGATAATGACAAGCCTGCTCCTGAAAACATTGAGTATTGGGAAGTTTACAGTGGCTCAGAGTTATGCTAGAAGAAAATAAGCCTTCCTGGTATAATATCATAGGAGCGGAATCAGGTTCAACCTTACAGAGATGTAAAAAAATCCATAAGCAAATGTGTTTGAAGTATTGCTATTTTCATAAAACAGGTCTATCAAACCAGACTGCAATAAGCACTTCCAACATCACTGTCCTGCTTCTTGTGCAAAATCAGCAATGAACTCTAATAACAAAAGAAAAAAAAATTTTAAATCTTTTAAAACTCTCCTGATGAGTGGTTTTAAGCTTAAGACCCGTGTAATGCCTTAGTGACATATGAAACAGAGGTCTTTTGGGGGAGGATCCCAGAAGATCAAAGGAATAAGTGAGTTTAGGTCAAACATGATGCACAATCCTGTTTTGGCTACAGACCAGAAAGATGGAAAGGATGGGAATGTTAAAATAGTTATTTCATGTCTAATGAGTTCTTGAGCTGACCTAAGCTTGACGTGCATCAGGCTGTATTTTCATGCTAGAGTTAAAAAATTCCTGAAAAGTTGTTACTAGTCCTTTGATCTCTAATGATGCATTTTATTCCACTATAAACCAGAACAAGCTATTAAAGTAAAGAAAACCTTAAGTAAAAGGCAAATATCTCCATTGGCAAAGTGCTCTGTCCCTTCCTTTTCTGTCCTTGAGCTTCTCCCCAGTTCTCTCTGCAGCAAATTCCTAAGTCTCCAGGAGGGCTCCCAGCACTCCAGCATTCCCCTCTATTGCCCCACTAGAGACTTTTGAGCAGATCAAAACATAGAACAACACCAAGTAAACAGTTTTAAAAGCAGCAACTGCCAAACAATGTTTTAGAAATTGAGAATGCCAGACATTTTTTAAACCATATTTTAATTTTTTTTAAGGAAACAGTGTGGCAGTCATACATTTAGAAGTTGATACTGGAAAAAGGCAAGTGGTTTTTGTTGAAAAAGAAAAAAGCATTTTGTGTGCTTTTCATTTTGTTATGCTTTTTATGTAATTAAAAAAAAAAAAATCTATCTCCTGTTCAAGGAAACCTAAATTAATCTATTTTCCTTTACAAAAAACATGTGTTATTGGAGCTTCCCTGCACAAAATCACACCAGGACTGTGCAGAATCTGACTGGAGCACATTATTTGCCAGGAATGTTACCCTGGGACACTGTGATCTGTCCATAGGTGGTCGAGTTTACAGAAAGATTTCCAGAAAATATGTCAGGGAGGACAATCACTTCTTTTCCATATGTGCCATGATCTCACAATGGGTGAGAGAAAAGAGTAGAGAAAAGAGAATATGCACACGTGTATAAATTCTGAACCTCAAGAAAATTAAATAAATTCTGAACTTCAAGCTCCAACTATTTCAGCATTCTCCCAAAAGTATCTTCAAAACAGTCATATTTAAGTCATATATTTCACTAGGCAGCTCAGGGAGGTAATTTTTAAAGCTGAAGCAATAAAAATAACCTGGAAAGGTGAATTATTCAATTGAAATGGCAAGAAAAATATGGTTCTGCAAGAAATAATACGACATATTGCAGTTGACATCTGAATTTTCTAAAGCAGATCATAGAGTAATCAAATCCAATTTTATAACAATTCATTAAATGTGAGTTATGTGCCAGATGCTGCACCTGTAGAAATGAAAAGCCAGCACCCACTACCAACCAAACCATGGACTAGAAATTCTGATTATATGCCTCAGAAAAAACCATTCAGTTCAATCTCTAATTTTTTTCTTTTGGGAAGATGTGCCAGCATATTTTGCATCCTGCCAGAAAAATCAATATTCTGTGAGATACCTACAACATTCTTTTCAAAAGAACACCTCTAATTCTCTTTCCTCCACCTTACCCATGTTTTTTCTGGCCTTTGTAGATGTGCGCTTCAAAATTTCCCTCACCTGCAAAAAAGAACAGTGGGATAACACACAGATCCTTTTTCTAGCATGAATTTCATTACGGAATTAGAAAAAAGGTCTAAAATAGGTGGCTTCTGCAGTGTTCGCCTGCACAAATATTTAAATCATTTAGCAGATTTTATGAATGGATTATCTGCCCTAACATTTGGGGCTAAAGCCTGCTGTGTTAGATCCTTATAGAAGTATTTGAAGTATAAGAACTATAGGCAGGAAATCTAGTTAAAGATTACGAACAGGGCTGAAAAGAGCTTTGAACACTGAAGAGGAGTCAATAGCTTCTCTGCAGAGCATTTCCCACTTCTGAACCACACGTCCTGAATTCCAGAAAGGAATTCCTTACATACATATATGTCAGGAATTAGTGTTCAGCAAGAACACACAAATCCATAAATTAATGAAAACAGCAAAGTTGAAACTAAAACACTCCCTTTAAATCCCATTCTAAGCCCTACTAGCAAATCCTACTCAGCACAAGACAAGGATATGTTATTTTTATTAACTTACTATTCGGCTGCGGGTTGCATTGTCAAAAAAGGTGTCTTTGTCTTTGATGTTATACCTAAAACATTGAGGAAAAAGAAAATCAGCTCTGTTTTAAGACATGGAAGCAACACGTAAGACAACATATAAGATTCTAATTTAGAAGTCACTCAGAAACCACAGCTAATCAGAAAGGCAGGTGTTTAAAGGGTATACAGATGCCATAGTACAGCGTAACAGAATGCAGTCATATGCATAAAGCTATGCAGGACAGCATAGCAGAATAACAGTCACTCAGAGCTCTACCAGGATTACACTGATGGTGGGCATAAAAATGCAAAATTATTAGCTAATATAAAATGCCTTTTGAGCAAGAAGAATCTCTCTATTGTTTACAGAAGATGACATTTTAATATTTTTTTTATAACATCCCCTCAACACAATAACATGCTGAGGTTGTGTTAGTATGTTTCAACCAGCCTGATGCAGATATTCATTATTCTTTTCCTGGCCACTAAACAGTCAGCATTTCACTTGATTTCAAATAACCATTCCACTAGAATTATGCCTTTCCTTAAACCTCAAAATCATGATATGTGAAATTAGCTTTCCAGTGAATTCTCCTCCATCAACCATCAATTCTCCTCTGTCTGACTCATATTCAGAATTAATTAAAATTGTCAGAAGGCAATAAATGAAATGGTGGGTCACTGTATGTATTACTGAATTTTATTTATCGGACATAAATACAAGGAGACACCCAGGAGGAAAAAACGTGTGTTTCATGTCAAACTGGCCCCAGAAATATTATTCCGAGTGAAAGAGCAGATGTCAAGAACTCCTTATCTGCATATTATTAGCTGAGTTTTAATTGCTACAATGAATCTATCAAGATGGAAAATACCACTGTATTTCTACTAGCTCTTGCTTTTTTCAAAACAGGTAGTAATATCCTTAACCAAATAATCAGGAATTTGGTGGGAGGATTTCTAAGTTTCAAGCTAAACATATGGAAATTTATTTGATGCACTACTTCCAGTGCCTTATCCTACAGAAGTAGGAGGAACACTGGTAGAAAGTTTTTGCTGCTTGTATTTCTGTTAATCCACTGTAAAACTGACAATTTTGGATGTTCCCTCAGGATTTCCAAATATGCTTGATGAACTTCTGAATTTTGACTGAAATGTGGGAAAAAGAAATTACAACTCTAAAATGATACATTCCAGCTTTCTTCATTGTCCATTGTCACGGTTGAGTAAGAAATGGCACAGACTCACCAGAAAGCTGGTTTGCACAGCAGCAGCTTTAATATGAAAATTCTTTTCATAGACTGCTCCGATACATTTCACCTGATTGGCTAATTAATAAAAACACCTTTCTTATAAACAATCTTTGAGAAAAACAGGAAAACAGAGAGCAGGAAAACACCACCTGCAGGTTGTTTATAATAACAAGTTATCATCATTTCTCTACAACTCCCTAAAAGTTTCACAAGTCCACTGTGAGAAAACTTAACCAGTTTTCTCACTCTCTGACCAGGCTGTCACATCCACAGTCCATCACATTTTAAAGTACTCACAAATATATTTTCTCCCTGGAAAATGGGTAGGACAAGGTTTTCATCTTGGTATTTTCTTGCTGTGGCACCTGGGGTTGCAGAGGTTCAGTCAATTTGCACCATATTTCATTTAACGTTTTGAGTATTCCCTTTTCTTCTGTGATTTCATACATCTGAAGAAATAAAATTGTACATTAGTATGCCCCTTCCAAAATTACACTAAACTAAAGAAAGGAAAAAAATAATTTGCTGTACACATATGTTTAAACCTATAATTAAAAGAAGTGTCTTCTCTAAAGACATATTCCCATATAATGGTAAGCACCTGAATCCATATGGGTTGCAGTTCCAAAAAGTTCTTGTCTCTCACAAGTTAATTCCAGGAAAAAAACCAAAACCTTAGTGCAGAATTATTAATACAAGAAAAAGGAAAACCAGTTCTTCACCCAGAGCTCCGGGTATGTGCTCATCTCACAGTTAAACCGCCTGTCCAGAAGGATAATATTAAAATACAATAATATTAAAAACTTTACTAAACTCCAGGAAAAAAAACCCAGTTACATCCACTACCTTGCTCTCATCCACTAGGCAGGGAACCTTATAGTAGAAGGATATATAATTAGTTGGCCAAGACTTTTCCTTTGTGAAACCTTATTGTCTGTGCCTGAGGAATATTTTGTCTTCAAATGCCTTTCTGCTGCAGATGGTATGGCTTTCTTCATAATTATTCCAAGTCCTGAGGATGGAATATTAGGGATCTCATTTCCTGGCTCTTCCCTTGTGTAAATTGTAATAACACCAAGTAGCTCCCATTCAGTGAGTACCAAGTTCTTTGGGAGTGGATTGAATGGGTCCTGCTAATTCCTTCAGTACTCTGGGATCAATTCACAAGGCCCCATGGACTTCTGGACATCCAGTGGATACTGGTGCTCCCTTAAAGATTCAGTGGCCACAAATGGAAAGCCACAAACTGTTCCCACAGCAGCAGTCCTCTGCCTCAGGACCAGGCAGTCCAAGATAATTAATATTAAAGGCTGAGGCAAAAAAAGAATTGAAGGCCCCCTTTTTTCATCATCTCTGTTTGTCAGGTGACAATTTCCAACAAGGATTGGTCCAATATTTTCCTCATACCTTCTCTTGTTATTAACATACTTTAAAAAGTCTTTTAATTGTGTGGGACAATACTGGCCAGTTTGAGCTCTAGAAGAGTTTTGGCCTTTTGTGTTTTCTCCCTGAATTTACAAACCACAGCTTTGTAAACTTCCTGTGAGGCCCGGCCTTGCTGCTAGAGATGGAAAATTGCTTTTTCTTCTCAAGCTCCACAAGGAATTTCCTGTTCAACCAAGCACTCATGGAGCACTCAAAAGCAGATTTCCAGGGAGCAGTGCTGAGTAGCTCCCTGAGTGGCTTTGAGTTTACTCTCTTGAAACCTGGAGCAACAATTCTGCTGACCTTTCTTGTTCTCATTAGAATGAATATTTTAAATTCAGCCATTTTATGGTTGCTGTAGCTAAGGCAGCCTCGTACTATCCCATATCCCACATGTCCTTCTCTTCACAAGTATACAGTCTGGGAGACTATCTTTCCTAACTGGCTTGCTGAATCCTTGTACTATCTTCATAGTATCTGCAAAGTATTATCTTCAACGCCCTTCAGGAATTTCTCAGACTTGCTTGTCACAGCAGTGCAGCATTCCCAATTAATGCTTGGGAAGTGGCCATTTCCCACAAGCACAAGAAATTTCTCCTGCTTGCCTATAGAATGATTCATCAGTCCTACAGAACACTCTGCCCTGTTTTCCATCCCCTAACCCTCACCCAGAAGATGTCAGCCTTATAATCCCTTAACTGCAGCTATTCCCTTCCATACAGGACAACTCCTTCACCTCTCCATCCCTGCCTATCCCTCCTGAACAGCTTTTACTTCCCTATCCCAGCACTCCAGTCACAGGATTCAACCCCCCAAGACTCATTAAAGCCAGAGACATCACAGCTCTGGCCACAGAGCAGCCCTCCCAGTTGTTCTTATTTTTTCCCCATACTTATGTTTGAGCCTGGCACAGTTTCACTCACCAAAATAGCTGTGTTATCATATCCAGAAGTTTATATATAGTTATATATAGATTATATATAGCTCAGAGGGTATCTTTTCCCAGCATGCCTTATATTCTGAAAGATTATTTAAAACTGAACGTTTGGGGAAAAAATATTTGTAACTGATTTATATTTAGAGGTGGATTAATACCTTCCCCTGAAAATGCCTTTTTTAAATGGTTTAGTACGATCCTTGAATAAATAAAAATAGCATCGCAAAAAATACCTAAGGTGCCTTGACAGCAGTATTTTGTATCTTTAAACAAAACCTGAACTTTCCTTTTAGTGGTTACTGGATGAACTTTTTTATTTTATATTGCCAAATCTGCAAAATACAAGACTACAGTTTTTTCAAAGTGGACTTCTTTTCTTTCAAAGGAAATTCCTCTTTCAACTGTTTTTAATTTCAAAAACACCCAAACTATAGGATATGAATAGAGCTCTCCTGTCAAGCTTGTTTCTGGTAATGCTGCCATTTCTGCAGCTACAGATAACAGAGGATTTTTTTTTATTTTTGGAGATAATAGAAGATTTTTTTTTCCAATCAGAGGAGAGAGGGGGGATGCAGAACTGTTGTGAATGAGGAGGGTGCCATCAGAGATTATCAGCTCCTAGACAGCCCTTAACCCAGGCCAAAATGATTGCAATACTCACCAATTAAAATAGTGTAAAATTTACTTTGGTGCATCTGCAAAAAACTTGGATGAGAAAATTCCCATGAGAGCAGAAGGAGGGAGAAATAAGTAGGGACTAAAAATGCATAAAAGGAATTAATTTTGGAAGAGATCAAAGAGAGGAGTTGAATATGTAGAAAGTTTCTAGGAGTACTGTAGCTGTCTAAAACCTACTCATTTTCAAAGATTGATTGGAAATATCTTTTTTCTTTTTTTTTCCCTGGGATACAAACACATTGAGTATGCAAGATTGATTTGGCCAGTCTTCTGATAATGACAGGTTGTAACAGCATCAAATGTGAACCCAAATGAAATTTTTGGTGGTTGAAAACAAGATGAAAAACTCAAAGATCAAACAATGCAATGGGAGAAAACAAAATCAATTTTTCCTTCATTTCTAGTGACAATGCAAAGAAGTAAATGTTCTTTAGTGCAGTTGATGAGTATCGCTAACTAAAAGCACAAGGCAGTTCCCCTGACTCCAGTGGAGTTGTTAACTAATGGACTAAATAATTTCAGGAACACAGATTGGGGACTTTGCTACTTGGAATTTACAAGGTTTGCTAGCAACTCTGCTGAAAACAGACAGAAAATAAGAGAGTATGCTGATGTTTTAGTGACAACAGGCAGGTCTGAATTCAGTAAGTCACTGATACCACCAAAACAAATTCTCTGGGGAGAGCCTCTCTCTCTTTGGAGAAGTCTTAAGACAGTGACCAGTTTCATACTATCTTCCACACTACCCTCATCTTTGAGAGAATTTCCTTGACAAAAGTCCAGGCAGCTCCTGCCTTCTCAGCTTTCAAAGCCCTCCTTAACACTCACCTCTGTCATCACCCTCCTGAATGCAGTCTATCAGCCAGCTGCCTCTGTGGCCTTTAAAAACCCCTTTGGAAATCCCCGCTTAAATATAGCTCTGAACAGTAAATCATCTCAAAAGACTTGGAAATGTGAAAAATAAGTCTGACAGTTCATTTTTTCTGATTTTTGTATCAAAGTAACTCCATGGGATTCTATACATTTAATGATGATTCTGATCCTTCAATCATAAATCATATTGATAGAAAATGGGGGATATTTACCTTTTTAGTGGGCATTTTTATTTTAAGGAGTTCTGCTTCTCGACTGAGGACTTGCCAAGGCGCATGTATACGGACAAAACTCACCCCTTGGCTCTTGTTCTGAAACATAAAAAAAGGGGAAACAATGTGTTTAAATATTCTTAAATACAATGTAGTGCTAATATCTCAAGTTTTCAGCTCCAACAAAATCATTCAGCAGTAGGCAACAATCACAGGGAATAACCAACTTCTGCTACAGAAAAGTGACATTTTCCTTTAAAGCTGAATCCTTTATGTTCTAAAATCCATTAATCTACTGCCTGCAGCGTAGCTCTGTGTGCACCAGGATGACAGAAAGTTACAGGTCCAGATTTTGGAATTA
Source organism: Fringilla coelebs (assembly GCF_963513975.1). Lineage (NCBI taxonomy): Eukaryota > Metazoa > Chordata > Aves > Passeriformes > Fringillidae > Fringilla > Fringilla coelebs. Next base: position 54,966,898 of record NC_140033.1, on the reverse strand, counting down.
TGTAAATGAGAAACACCCAAGATACTGCTTTTTTTGTACATTGATATTTGAGAAGGAATCTGATTTTTTAGTGGACTTTTGTGTCCATCTGAACCAACAAGATAAAAAAAAATATCCTGCTCTGGGTGGGCTTTGTTTTAGTTCTCATTTTCAGTTTTGCCCAACTATTTTCTAGCTACTTCATCAGATAGTGGTTCCTTACAGGGAATGAGGCCCAACATTTATTGCCCTAAATATCTGCAGTTGGAATAGCAAACCTAAAGAAAACATAAAAATTTAACTTCTGTACAGAGATATGAGCCTCATGTTTATGTAAATGATTGGTTATCCTGGTCAGAAGCATAAAATGCCAAAAAGCAAAAGAGCTTTGACACAGCCAGTTTTCTGCAAGCCGTGCAAAAGATGTCCTGGTAGCACATCTGAGCTACAGAAAGGAACCCTGAGAACAGAAAGCAGCACCCCTGAGAAAAACATGAAAATTAAATGAAGGAAGGTTCAGACAGCATTTTCCTCAAGGCACACAAAGAAATTGTACCAGTAAATCACAGGGATAAATTCTTGCTGTGGAAATGTAGGGAAGAAAAGTTGGGAGGGAGATTAGAAAGTGAATATCAGAGAAATCAAGGCAATGACCACCTGTCACACCATCTCCCATACTGCACCTCCCCTTTGAGGGGATTTCCTTGACAAAAATCCAAACAACTCCTGCCTTCTCAGATTTCAAAGCCCTCCTGAAAACCCTCCTCTGCCATCATCCTCCTGAACACAGACTGTCAGATGATATCCCTTAGGGAAAGGCATGGAGGTAGACACAAGAAGATTTTCAGGAGGAATTTCTTCCCTGAAAGGGTGGTCAGGCATTGGAAGGGGCTGCCCAGGGAGGTGGTGAATCCCTGGAGGTGTCCAAGGAATGACTGGATGTGGCAGTGCTCTGGGCCAGATGACAAAATCGTGACTGGTCAAAGATTGTACTCAAAGATCTTGGGAGGTCTTTTCCAAACTCAGTGATCCTGTGATTCAAAGGCTTCATTAAGGCCAAGATTAATGATCTTTATGTGGCTGCTTCCATCTTTATGTAAACCCCAAGCATGTGTTTGCCGAATGTGTCCTTATGCTTCCTGATTAAAAATCAAAAATAAAAAGATGGAAATCCTACTATCAGTGCAGTCACTTTGCTCTTATTTCCCCTCTAGGTGCAACATGAATGATAAAAAATCACTCCCTCACCTTCAGCTAACATTTCTTCAGTGAACCAATTTTATTTTAAAGAGCAGAAAGATCTGCAGAATGTTTCTTCCATCAGTCCACTGGTGAAGTCAGCTTTAAGAGAAGGAAGGAAAAACTTACAGCAGATGTTCTGGTAATCATTTGCTGAAAATAGATTAATAACAGATGAGAGGTTACATTTCAGTGGGTGAAGATCAGGAGTTTCTTCTGAGCTTTTGGCTAAAATCGAGCACATGTCCCTGTCTGGGGAATTATATTCCATGTTGTCGAGAGGAAGGACAGTGTGATCTAATTGGTTGTTTCCACCTCAGGCTCATATGACTACACAGATTGCAAATAAAATTAGGCAAATAATTTGATTGAAGAGACCAGATGAAGAATATGACCCTTGTATATTTGAACAAAAATAAATTGGAAAATTGCACTGTTCATGAAATGATATCAGATGATGAGGAATCAGATCATTAAAAATCTTTAAAAAGCTTTAAAATCACCCCATGATAGGAAATTGAGGTTATTTTAATAAACACTAATGCAAAGCAAATAAAGTAGGGAAAACAGGACTAGGTGGCTCCTGCTGCAAGGTAATCAAAAGATGCAGAACAATGGGCTGCTGGATATTCACCTTGGGATTACTAGAACCACACTCCCATATCTTCCTAACATTCAAACTAATCAAAGAATTTTAAAATAAATTTGAAACCATCAATTTAATATCATAGCTCAAGAGACAAGCCTTCTAGCTCATTTTCTATGGCCTCACTAAAATAAAAACCTATAGGACTACTCCTCTGGTTAGATTCCTTTCCCCACTTTTCCAGGTTTCAACTTCAACAGTTCCAGGTGTCTTTAAATGCCCTTTTTTCCTTATGACATCTGGCAAGGATCAGCTCAATTAACATTCCCAGAGGGTTTCTTGTATTGCAAACATCTCCAAAAGTTAGAACTTGCTTTTCTCCTTGCCAGAGTGGATTTACAACTGTTTACTGGAGACACCCCCTAACTGCTATCCTCTGATTAATCACCTGAAATGATAATTGTGCACATGCTCATCACTTTGATCTAATGAAATGCTCTCTGTCTTCTATTTCGAATGCTCAAAATCATTCCTGCTGATTCACTGTACTCTGGATGTGTCACTAAAGCCAACATGTGGTGCTGGCAAACACTAGTTTTGCTAGACCATTCACTTGTTATTTAATACAGCCATCCTTAATCGAGCCCTTTTTCACTTGCAGCTGATGTCCCACAGGACCTTATCCTTGGCCCTGCATTGTTCCATGTCTCTATCACTGCAGACCCATGATTAAATTATTTAAATTACAAAGTATTCCTAGGCAGATGACAAACAGATTTGTTGCTTTCATTATGCCTTTTTTTTCCCTGTCAAATCTATATTCCATATTACAGACTTCTTCCAATAAGTTTCAATAGTGGAAGTTTTTCAATAAATTCATTCAGAATTATTCAAGATATATTTATATCTTGGCTGCTTCTCTGTTTTCTGAAGTTGAATTTGGTTTTCCCATTTTAATAGGAAAGCTCAGCATCAAAATGGAAGAAAATCTGGAAGGTCTGCTTTGCTTTTCAATCAGCACATGGAGAAAAATGTATTGGTCATTTCTTTCAGTTTATCATGATTCTTAGCAGTCTAAAGCAGGGCTTTAACAGAAGTCTATATTGCATTTTTTATGTCTTGGACTGGAAATATATAGGCTGAATAAAATTCAAATTTCTCCAAAGGAAACTTTTTCTGTCTTCCCTGCCTTAACAGTAAAACAAATGAGGACCTGAATCAGCTGCAAGTCTAAGATTTATTCCAAACTTATCACCATCAAGGCCACAGCAGAAAAAAAAGTATAACAACAGAAGTTCTCATAGAGATATATATAAAGTGATTATTCTTTTTATTGAAAGCTGAACATTCTGAAACATGGCTAGACAAGCATAACTAAGCAAAACTAAATTTATTTAGGCACCTCTAACATGAGCTAAATCATACGGTACTAAAGGCATCAGGTTTGTCAGTCACTATCAAGCCAAGAAAGGGCAAACCCAATGATTTGATTTTGGAAGAGCCCCAGGCTTTTTTTTTTTTTATGGTAAGTACACTGTTCCTAGGAACTTTGCAAATCCAGAATTCATTGCTCAATTCTACAGCTTAGTAAGTATTTCTCATCATTTCCTCATCATGAAACCATTTATGACTCCATATTTAAGGAATACTGTTTTTAAATAACTTACATATTAAATAAATAGTTATTTTTAAATACTGGCCCAAAGAAAAAAAAAATCTGCTGTGTATCTTAACAGGAAAAAAAAGCAACACCAAAGGGTAGAAAGAAGCTGAAAATAAGTCATTAACTAATGTCTAAAGGGAGTCCAGGGAACTGCCAATCTTTCTAATGATTTTTAAAAAAATGTGCACAGGAAATGGAAAAGGCATAAATCATAAAACCTGAAGCACGTAAACTTCTTGGGGAAAAAATCCCAAATAACAGAACTTTAAACATTTTATTCTTCAGTGATTATTAAATGGACAGAAAAATACTTGGGAGCAATATTTTAATGGCTCCAGTTAATATAATGAAACACAGGGAAAGTGACAGTGAAGCAGTTTGCAATGAGGAAAAGACAGGTCTTATTAGCTCAGTAAGAGTAATCATCTTCCCATTAATTTCATCACCAAATGGATCCATCATGTCTGCAGAGGCAATTGTTCAAAATTAATGTCTGCTCTCCTGATACCGGCCCTGGAAATCGAGGTAAATACCAAAGTGATGTGATACTGCAAATAAAAGGAAATTTCTTGTTATTATCCCAGAACTGTGGTCACCTTCATTTCACAAAAGCAGAGCCAAGTGCTGAGCTATTGGCCCCCAGCGCGGGTAGCACTGGATTGCATGACGCAGCACTGCCAGATTCAGGCAGAGACTGTAGAAGTGGCTGCGTTTTCTGCCAAATAGATTGAATTTCTGTCTGTGAAACAGTGTGTTTCTGTTCCCAGAGCTTTGTGTCCAAGATAGAAAATCAGTCAATGATAGTGTGGGCCAGTTCCACTAGGAAAAGGAAGGGCAGGGCACTGGTCCAGGTGAGACAACAATGCCCAGAATGTCCTGACATGGACATCTCAGTCCGCAGAAACTCCCTGCTCATGTTAGCTTATAGCAGAGGCTGTATCCTATAATTGTAGGCTGGTAATTTAATTCTGCCTCTTAATCTATGAAGACAATAGAACTTCCCTCTATCAAAAGTCTTTTGTGAAGATAAATATGTTCCAGACTGAGAAGTGCTTGAATAAGGCAATAAACTAATAAGACAGTATGGCTATATATTATGCATCTTATCATTTTCATATTTGCCTTCACAAAACCCTTTTACCCTTGCCAAACTTTCCCCTTTCTATTTCCATTATTTCTCCAGGGTGTAGATTTACTTCAGTGTGTGGGTACACAGACGTGCTCAAGACCTTAAGCAAAGCTGCAAAATGTACACATTTTGACAGTTTACTTTTCTCTTTCCTAATTTCTACCAACAGTGATGGTGTCAATATCGTGTTTATTTTGTTTTCTTTCTCCTACTGTGAACACAAACAGTTAAAGAATATAATAACATGTATAAGCATAGAACAAAACACCCGGTCATGAACGATCTGGCCAAAACACCTAAAAAAACCCCTAAAAAATCTCAATTTCTTAGGTAAAGCACTGTGGAATGAAACAATTGGCTTTGCTCATCCTTTGCAATGTTTCCTCATGGCATTGCAACCTCTCCAATCAAAATCTTCCCACTCATGTACAGGCAGGAAATGTCTCTGAATGGAAGATGATACAGGAAGCCTAAAAACACAGGTGTGCTTCCCCAAAGAAGATGGAAAATTTTAATGGCAATGAAAAATTGAATGAAAATGAGCTGCCAGAAACTCAAGCACAAATGTAGAATAGATTGATAAATCTGCCAAATAAAACAAAAGAAAAAACCCAGGGCACAGACCTGTGCATTATTGCAGTGTTTAAAGCAGGATCTATATGCAGGTGAGTAAAAAATATGCCAAGATTGTAATTCATTTTAATTCATTCTAAATACACATTTTGGATTAAAATTTACTGCACTTTCATCAATATTTTCCAAATGTTTATCTCTGTCCACTAATCACTACAGCATGAAAAATATGACTTTCAAACATAAAGCAAAATCATCTCTAATTATTTACAATAACTTTATCAGCAAATTTTTCCTGTGTCAATGACACAAATTTCTTGCTATGAAGGCCTGGCACAAATTCAACACATCTTCTGAGGTTCAATAATAATAATAATAAAGTAAAATGTAAAATTAAGAGCCTCCTCACCCAATTCACACTGCTTCACAGAAGAAGGGAGGACTGTGTCTTCCCTACCACCTCCTGTATTTCGGCAGTGTCAACTGAAAATCACATAAGTGGCTGGCCTGGCTACATTCAGTGCCACATTAGCTAAAAAATAAGCCAATATTCAGTGGAATACATCATATCAAACTTTATTGTCCATAATAAAACCAACAAATTTCTTGAGGCCAAAGAGTTAACATTTAAAATGGCAAAATGTAATTCCTCTTGAGGGAATGAGACTCACTAATCTGCACAGAGATTTATCGTCTAAACAATTTTCCAGATGAAGCAGCAAGATCATGGAAGTCAATCTTTAGACCAGATAACAGGCATGTACCCAGTGAGGGGATTAATGAAACAGAGACTGAACCCTCACTCTAGCAAATTCAATTTCAAGGAAAAAAGAGATTTCAAGAAAAATGAAAAAAAATCAAAATAATTAGGACACCAATCTGAAAAATCAGAGGAAAGGTACCTTAAAATATTGCTTCACCCCTCCATAGTTGATCAACAATCATATGAAGGGATGATTCAATTTTGTGTTGAAAGATTTTAAAGTTCAATTTGTTCTTAACAAATATACTTTAAGGGGCGTTCTGTAATTTGAAAATGTTAACAGATGGTACAAATGTATTCAGTTTAATAAGAGGGTTCTCCTAATCAAAGGCTACAAGCTTTTCCAGGATGGTGTGGCCCTTCAAGGTCTCTCTCTCTAAAGATCAGTAGCAGAAAAAGGAAGGTTGGCTGTATTTGCAGGGGCTTGACTGGAAGAGGATTAAGATGAAGATAATCAAAGTATCTGGGCTGGCTTTTTTGCTGGCAGGAAATCCAAAACCTCCCTGGACAGCTACAGCCTCACTGCAAACAGGGAGAGACGGGGGAGAGTCAGGGGCAGTCGCACATCATCATCACGTGACTCATTTTGGATTAGGCAATAGGTCCAGGGGTGGAGAAATAATCCCTGAAACTAGAAGAAACTGGGTAGGAGGAGAACCTGCACTGCTGGAAAAAAATAAAAAGTCACTAAGGGGATTTTGCAGTGTTAGCAGTATCCAACATCAGCTCAAGTGGCCTGGAAAAAGATAAAGCAGATGAAGTTTTTCAGGGAAGCAAGGATAAGGGCAGACTCTGAAAATTTGTAGAAAAGCTTTGTAAGAGTCTAAACAATGGAAAAGAGCTCTCAATGTAAATAAATATAAAGCAATACCTGTGGGTTAAATCTAGATTCACATAATAAGATGCTGGGCTCTGATTTCACCTATACTGGTCAGTAATGACAATTTTGCAACAGAAAATCCTTTGAAAAATAGCAGCTCAGTATTTTCTAAGAGCCACAAAGTAAAGTAAAGCTTACATTTTATTAGGAAAGATACAAAGACTAAGGAAAAAAACCCATTCAAACATAGCAGTATTCACATATTGAACTCAGTGTGCACTCTCTGCCTCCTCACCTCCAAAGAGACAATTTAGACTAAAAATGGGTTCAGAGGATACACAAAAGCCTTGTTATGGCATCTACATAGGAATCACTGAAAAGACTGAGATCTTTTGTTCTGGAAACCTGAGGAAGTTATTGTGGAAGTCTATAAAATCCTGCATGATAAGGAGATGGGGTGTGGATGGACTGCCCGGAGTCTCTTTCAGAACAAGCACTACAGGGCCTCAAACAAAGCCAAATTAAAAGTCAACAAAAGGACATCAACATCAGCAGCAGGGAAGTATCTTTGCATTGTGGATGCAAAAACTGAATCGCATTTTAAGAAGAAACTGTGCCAGACTTTGGGCTAGAGATCCCCAGAAGGTTCCTAGGTGGGCAAACAACACATGGGGGAAGGCAGCTAAGTTGGACGTAGCTGTCACCAGCAGAATATCAGAGTAAAAGCATCACAAAAGTACCATTCCTGCTGTTTCCTAAACATTTTACCACTGCAGCTGTTGGAGACCCCTGTACTGCACTGAGGGAATCTCTCACACCACAGGATCATTTCATGGAAGCATTGCCAATACCTGGAGAAGAAGTTCCTAGCAGAGAGGCACAAGCCTGCTCCAGATGAAAAGTGGAGATGTGGAGCTGAGGAGCTTTGCTGGGTATTTGCAGTCTCTGCAGATGATTAGAAGACAGCAAGAGCAGCAGCTGCAGCCTGGAAATCTGAGCGATTCATCAAGCAGAGATAAATAGTTGTTTGAAATTTTGCAGCTGAGAGGAGCACAAGAAGCTTGGCAAATGGGCTGGGAATATTTTTGTAGCTCTAGGGGATCCAGCACCCTCAGCTAATGTGGTACCAGGGCTCAAAACTGTACCTTCCCACAGGAGCATGCTAATCACTTAAATCAGCCAGTAAGTGGACAATATTGGATTTTCAGGAATGTTATTTAGCTAGCATGTTCTAATGATCTCTGCAGAATGTGTTGAATTATCAACACTTTTGAAAACCATGCCTCAATACACTCAGTTCACCAAAAATATGGTCCCAAGGGAATTATTCAGCAGCTATCAGTACAATAATTATTACAACACATACTTTTTTCATCCATCCTGGCAGTACTGCTCTCTACATGCCCTAAAGTCTGTTGGCCGGATTTAGCTCTCCATTATTATAAATTCAGAGTCACTCTGACAATACAAAAAGTAGACACCAGCTAGTCAGAATATATAAGTACCAGTTTGCTCCTTTGTAACACTAAAAATAAAGGAGGATTATTAAAAAATCAGTTGTCAAATCATTATAAAAGAAACACAGATTTCATTTTCTATTATGATTCTAAGAATAAACTGTCAGCAAACAACAAAATACCAATGTTTACTAAAGCTAGACACTTTGTAAAGTTGTAGGTTCTCCAATGCATTTCCCAACAGCATGCAACAAAAACATTTTAGTGAGATTTAACTTTTAGCTTGGCATTGAAATATGACAATTTATGTGGAAAGATGAACAAATCACTTCTAGAGATGTAAGGGTCAAGTGGGCCATTAGCTTTCAATTACTAAAAAGATAATTAGCAAATAGAATGCAGAATATGAATATTAACCTGCTATATCACCAAAGTGTTTTATGCCATGAGGGAAATTAATTAGCAATGGAAAAAAATGTGAGATTTGTTATTCCAATCCTGGTGGCTTCATACAAATTGAAGTTTACATAAAATCACTACCTGGTTTTTGTAATAAATGAGGTGCTATACATTAATAGCAGTAAGTACCTTCCATCTTCCACATCTTAAAATCCATTTTATGTCTCATTAGAAGTAGTCTGCATTTTGTCATTTTCATAAATATTTTTGCTTGCTTTATTGCAGCTCACTCAAAATCACACATTAATACTGCTTGCACTCACGCCTTTAAATATATATATACATTACATCCCAGTGAATATTTTTGAGCTTTTGTTTTAGCATGGTTCTGTCATATTTTTCCTCTACTTCAACCATAATGATTTTCTGCTAAATATCAGAAGTTTACAAAAGGGAGACCAAGCAACAAAGCCAAAAGCACGCTCTACTAGGCTGTGACTTAATAAGACGAAGATACGCTCAGCAACAGAACACCTAAATCACAGAATCATAGGATGGCTTGGGTTGGAAGAGACCTGAAAGATCATCTTGTTCCAAGCCCCTGCCATGGGCAGGGACACCTTCCACTAGCCCAGCTTATTCAGAGCCCCATCTGGCCTGGAACACTGCCAGGGATGGGGCAGCCACAGCTTCTCTGGGCAAGCAGTGCCAGGGCCTCTCCACCCTCACAGGGAACAAGTTTTTTGTAATATCAGATCTAAACCTGCTCTCTGTCAGTGTGAAGCCATTGCCCCTTGTCCTGTCACTCCAGGGCCCTGTCAAGAGTCTCTCTCCATCTTTCCTGTAGGCTCCCTTCAGGCACTGGAAGGCCACAATGAGGTCACTCCAAAGCCTTCTCTTAATGGCCCATAACACCTTTACTCTTCAATGTGGTTCCTTCTACACATCATGACAGTGGCTCCTGAGTGCCAAGTCAAAACTTTCAGAAACTAGTGGGGAAAAGGAAACCTTATTTATACTACTGTTAGTAAGGCCTGCAGAATATAGCCATCACTTTTAAAGCCCTGAAGGGGTCTCACACTTAACCTCACATACTAAGAGGATACTTGGAGAGCACTCACAAACAGAACATATAGGAAGTGATTTTTTGGAGTAAAAACTCTTATGCCAAGCTTTGAGAGCCTCAGGAGGGTGTTCTCCTGAGGACTCAAGACACTCTGCTTGAGACAGAACCTCAGAATACATTCTCATAACAAACTGCCACAGCATTCACAGTCCTCTGGCCTGGCATCACCTGAGAGCTGTTGCCTACATGAACCGTTCAGCATGATCACACTTCAACTGACATCATTAAGTTTACAACAAAGGATATATCAGGACTGAGGGAAAAGTGGGAGGGGTTTGCCTTTTTATTTTCCCCCCACTTGTTTTGTCAGTCACCAGTAAATGAAGATGTCTCAAGCAAAACTTGAGTCCATTTGCAGGGGGCATGACCAGCTCTGTCTATCAGTATCAGTTTAATGCTGTTCACAAAATGCTTTTGGTTCTTGGCATGGAGTAAGGACAGTATCCAGAGATGAGAGATTTAATCTGCAAAACTGGGAGCAAGAAAAAACAAACAAGGAAAAAAATCAGCAGATTTAGGCAGTAACTGGCAAATGAAAAGAGAGGAGGAGACTAAGACATGAAAAATTAGATGCATACTTTAGCTTGCTAAAGAAACAATACAGAAGATTGTGCCTTTGCCTTTCATAACAACATATCCATCCTGGCACTTCTATTACACAAATATTGCATTTGTGGTCAAGGATAATTTAAATGCATTGTGATATCCTGACCATAAAGTTCTTCAGTCAGATCAAAGTCTCATTTGCACAAGTTTGAGAGGCCAGCACATATCACCCTATATTCCTACTTCAATTTATCTTGGCTACTCTGTTTTATTTTCTTATAAACAAATTATATTCTTGGTAATACAGAATCCATCTTTTGTGTGTGTGTGTGTGTGTGTGTGTTTATTCAGAACTGAATAACTGGATCACTGAATAACTGAGCTGGATCCTCATCTGTTGTACATCCCAACAGTTGCATAAATAGCAGTAACCACACAGATCCAGATCTGGTTATATAATTTGTGTACATGATGGGAAAACATTAAAAATATAATTTAACTTTAGCATTCACTATTAAAAATATTGAGTGGGGCTTTTGCCAAGAAATTCACACATCAATCACAGATAACTGAACAGATGTTTTGGCTGAAGCAGGCTTCAACTGGGACATTCACACATATACAAAATGACCTCTAATACTGATAAGATATTGTGATTTTAGAGCTTCCTCAAATTTTGCTTTAACAAAGGCTGTCAACTAAATATTTGCAACATGTGTTAGGTCTTTTCAAATATTTATAGAGATGGTTTCCAAAAAAAGTGGAGCTATTTGCCATGCTCCTTCTGGACTAAAAGCACAAACACAGGTTTGCATAACTCTGGAAGTCTAAAAAATGCCTTAATTCCCCTTAAGTCCACAGGTTAGTATAGATACATAGATATAGATAGATAGACACAGATACAGAAATAGATTTATATAGATTATATAGATATATATATTAGATCAATATATCTACATTAGATAGATATAGATATAGATATAGATATAGATATAGATATAGATATAGATATAGATATAGATAGATAGATAGATAGATAGACAGACAAACACAATTATTTATAACCAAATTAGAAACTCCTGCTTGAACATTGCCCCTCCAGGGAAACTACTCTGGTGTGCAATGCTTCTCCTCCTGCCCTCACTAAAGAATAAACACCATTTGGGCTTTTCACATTTCCATTTCCACTCCAGCACACTTTGCCTGCTTGTAATTAATATATCAATATATCAACATCTGATCATGATTCATTTGTCCAACCCAGGCTTCTGGAGAAAAATAATACCAAATTCATGGTGGTAATGCACCTCTTGCCACTGACTGAACAAAACAGGTTGTTAAGTAATATTTAATAACTACAAAATTCTACATAATTTAAGAGGCATCAAATTATGATTACTAGGCATAAAACATATGATTACTAACTAAGGTTTATACTTTCTAAAAAGTGATCTGTAATAAATACAGCTGTCAATGTTACAGGCAAGTGGCAGAATAACAACACAAATTTCTTTGGAGGAAGAAAAGCTGAAGATTTACATCAAGGGTGTGGCGGTAAAAGAAAAATATTTTCAGAACAGAAGCTATGCAAAGCAGATTTTCAGTCGTGGTAAATAACTGTAAAGATGAATACAGACTTGCTGCCAAGGGAAAACTTTCAATTTTTCATTCTCATTCCCCTTCACACAAATGCTTTCACACATTTTTTGTCCAGAGAAGCTGTGGCTGCCCCATCCCTGGAAGTGTTCCAGGCTAGGTTGGATGGGGCTTTGAGCAACCTGGGATAGTGGAAAGTATCTCTGCCCATGCCAGGGGTGTGGAATGAGGTGGTCTTTAAGGTCCCTTCCAACCCAAACCATCCTGGGATTGTAGGATAAACCCATTTTCCAGTGAAACAATTTAGCATTCACATAGTTTTCACCTCCACTTTTTGGCTGTGTTTTGTTCAACAATAAAGGAGATGAAAACAGGAAACTAAAACTGAAAGGAACCCAGATACGATGCCAGGGAACAGAGGAACAGGAGGTCCTGTGCCCAAAAATACCCTCATGACAGTCTCATGACAGTTTTTGGCTAATTAAGTTTGATTCTTGTCTCTGCCCTCATGTATTTAACAACATTTTAAATTTAAAAATAGTTATTCCTTCTAAAAGTCATTTCACAGCCGTTTTGGCATTGACATGGAGAAAGACACAGTATGAGTCAGGCCAGACCTCACTCCAGGAACTGCAGGAGGTAACAGCAGCTCCTCAAACTCCTGTCATTCCTCTGAACAGGCAGCTGAGAGTCAGGATGAAATTTGCTCTTCAAAGGCACCTACCCATTCATACTGATTATACAAAAATGCATTTGAATACAGGCACCTGGATATGGAGAGTATCAGGCAATAGGAGTTTACCTTGTCCTGCTAGTACTTGAAAGAGCCCTTTAGGTCTGTGCTAAGAAAATGCCAGCAGCTCAGGTGGTGATCCTGCCCCTCTGCCCAGCCCTGGGAGGCACATCTGCAGTGCTGTGTCCAGCTCTGGGCTCCTCAGCACAGCAGGGACATGGAGCTCCTGGAGCGGGGCCAGTGGAGGCTGCAGAGATGATTCAGGGCCTGGAGCATCTCTGGCAGGGAAAGGCTGAGGGAGCTGGGGCTGTCCAGCCTGGAGAGGAGCCCCAGCTGAGAGGGGCCCTCAGCCCTGGGTGTCCCTGTCTGCAGGGAGGGCTCTGAGCAGGGCCCAGGCTCTGCTCCAGGGGCCCGGCAATGGCAGCAGAGGAACGGGCAGGGACTGAGCCCAGGAGGTTCCACCTGGGCAGGAGGCAGAACTTCTGTCCTGGGCAGTGACCGAGCCCTGAACAGATTGTCCAGAGAGGGTGTGGAGCCTCCTCACTGGGGATATTCCAGACCCCTCTGGACACAATCCTGTGCCCCGTGCCCTGGGATGGCCCTGCTGGAGCAGGGAGGGGGGACCAGCAGCCCCACTGTGGTCCCTTCCAGCTGAGCCATCCTGGGATTCTGATTCTGCCTCTTTCATTTCTTCCACTTTCCCATCTGGTTTCAGGGGTCCAGGTAGAAGGAGGATGCCAACTGCCCCAGTTCCTGGATTCAGTTTACAGCTTTTGATGTATAATCCCTTGGCTACACTTTTTATTGTGGTTTTAATTACATTGGAGTGTTCTTTAATTATATGCCAATTATTATCTTTGATAATTAGCACTGTCATATGCAAGTGAAAGAATACATTTTAGAGCTACCTATTAGTCTTTTGTGGGACTTAAAGTTCCACAACATTAACAAAATTGGTTTTACATTCTCATTACATTTGCATCTTCGTATAAAATAAGAAGGGAGAATTGCTAGGAGCACAGTGCATGACTACAGAATTGCTATACTGATATCAAGAGGGTTACCAATCACTACATTGTAAAATCACACCTACTTTTAAATACTCAAATGAGCTGTCTTTAATAACATCATCTAGAAAGTCACCTGATATGGGGGCTTTGTCCTGACAGAGAGTCTGAACATTATGAAGATATGGAAATTAACAATTTACAGCTGGATCTTGGTAAAAGCATTCTTTGTGCTGACTTTTGTGTGAAGAGCCTTGCCAGTTGGTGGCCAGATGTGACAAAACATCCCCAAACCAACAAATACTTTCCAGGAGAGTCACTTGTGAACTGTGGCTCCCAGGTGAAAAACAACCCGGGGTCCCTTGTGGCGCAAGCTGTGTCTCAGGTCGTCACTGCAGCACAGCAGCTGAAAAGTAAAGCAAGTACCTTAATGAGCAAACTTTGTTGCCTCACTGAAGCTGAACTTGGCCATCTTTGGGTGAGCAGTTTCCTAAGGACAGCTTTGAAATAAGGCTTTGAAATAAAAGAGAGACTAAGGGAGGAAGGAAATTTTGCACAGAAGTTCTTGAGAGAGAAGCAGTTGGGAAGTATGAAGTCTGCATGTCCAGCTGTCCCAGCTGTGGATTTTCTCAGGGGAGAAAATCATAGACCATGGAAAAATCTGAGTTGAAAGGGACTCACAGAGGTTCATCAAGATGTCTTGGATGTTGTGACTTCACATGGACCTGCAACTGATGGCAGCTGATGAGCAGCAGGGAAGGGTGAAGGGCTGACTTCACACCAACCAAAGACACAGTGGCACTGAGAAGTGGCAGGATTTCCAAGATTTTGAACGTGAACAGTGGAGGGTTCTTTTCAAGAAAAAACAAAGTGTTTTCCCCTTAGTAATCAGAACAGGTCACAGGATACAGGATAAGGAGAAAGAGCTTTGTGGACAGAAATGGAGCACCCTGTGGTGGCCAGGCGAGCAGCCCTGCAGGAGACTGGAGTGAAGGGACAGGGGGGAATATGCAGAGGCCAGAGGCAGGTGAGCAGGTCAAGCACTGGTGAGGTAAAGCAGGTGCTACTCACTGATCTGTGAAAGCTGAGCAGTGCCACTGCAGGCAGAGAGTAAACATGATCCAGTGAACTCACAGGGACCTGCAACAAGCAGGGAGCCTTGCCAGGGCTGCAGAGCACCACAGTGGGTTGACTGCACTGCAAGAGCCTGAAAGTACCCCTAATTTAACAAGAAAAACATGGTATGAAATTTCCTAGATCCCACTAACCAAAATGTGTATATGAAGAGCCCTCCATTGACCTTCCTTAGAGACACAATCTTTAGGACATTACTTTTGTCTTGATGACCCAACAGGGCTCAGTGGCAGCTGAACATTTGCACATCTTCAGAGGCAAGCAAAGAATCATCAGTCAAAGCCTGCAAAATGAAGTAAGGAATATGAGAGTTGGAAAAAGAGCAGGAACACCAGTGATTTCCAAGAATGGCAAACTTACAAATGAGTGAGGATAATGGGAATGAGGCAAGCAACGGATTGAAACAATGACATTCAATCCAGAAAAACTTGAAAACCCTGTGACTTACAGGACATGCATGGAGTTGAAACTTTCAAAGCATTAGGAAACTCAAGTTATCCTTCACACTCTGTAACCAGTTTCAACAGGAACAGACTTAGGATTTTGAGTGACTTGAGGAAAAGTCTTAAGTATTGGATGGGCAGTGATATCCTTCCCCATTTTGAAGTGATTAAGGAAAAATTACAGTAGTTTGAACTAACACTTTGTAGGAGCGAGCATGGAGTTCTGCTTAAGTATTTGCAAGATCTTGAATATACATGTCTCTGAAATTTTAATTTTTCTTTGTATTACTCCAGCTAAACCCCAACTGAGCTTAGTGAACATGTAGACAAAGGCTGGAGAGAAATTCCCCGTGTCCCAGCTGGGACATGACTAAAGCAAGTGCAACTGGGTTCCTCTGGAAGAGAAGGATGCTGGTATTTTTCCAGAGTACTGCATTAGCTCCAGCCTATTGAAAGCAATGACTATCTCTGCATTTCCAGGAAAATGCTCCTGTTGGTGTCTTTTTTTTTTTCCCTGAAAAGGTTGCTGTTCCCAAAAAAAAAAAAAAAGAAATATTAGTCCACATAGCTGGTCAGTTATTTTCCCACCCTAGTTACAAGTAACTCATTCTGTCCCAAATATATTTTGTGTATTTATTTTACCAGAAGATGTCTTATGAAACTCCAAGATCATCTACCAAACTCCACCTCCTGGATTTCCATAAAAGTACAGTGTATGGGTGTCAATTCTTTTACTGATTTTATAATGCTTTAAAATTATTACAGAATCTAGGAATTGAAGGGAGAAGCCAGCAGAGAACCAATTAGTTAATTCCTAGATGGCAGTGCTTAAAGAAAACATATCCATTATCATCATATACAAACAAACAAAAACAAACAAACAAAAAAGCCCTCCAAAGAAACAACAAATAAAAATTCATGCACCGGTTCAAAAGAAATAATTTTGTCCAAACATTTGGTTTCAGGGATGAAATCGTTACATTAATGCTGACCTGGAATAACTACACAGAAATTGCAGAATGTTACAGAATGAAGCACAGCATTACATAACTCAAGATCTAACATGACTTTTTCTTTGGCCTGTTACTGTGAGCGCATACCTGTACACAAAAGTTCAATAGAGGACACATTTATCAGCACTGTGTACCAAGGAGAGAACCCACCCAGAAGAATAAATTTTCCATTCTGTGAATGGGGATTTAGCCACCAAACTCTCATTAACGCTAATGAGAGCCATGCAGCCCAATGTTACTCTGCTAAATTATTTTTTTCCTTGTAGTTCTATTCAGGACAAAATAACAGCTGACCTGGGACTGCTGGAATGACAGAAGCAAATCTGTGATATAGTTTTGACTGATTTGCCTTGTCTTATGACTTAATAGACCTTGCAACGACCAGGAAAGACACTTTGAATACAATCTGATTCCAACTGGGGGCTTGTACATCACAGTTCCCTCTTTTTTTTTCCAGATGTAGCCATGTGGGACAGTTGATGAATCTACCCCTCTATGACAGCTTCCCCCCACTAAATCTGTGCTCATCCACAGCAACTAGCACTAAATTGTTGGAACTCTGCCCCTACCTAGAACTTAGGTTTGCAAAGGATTTAAGAAACAGTTTGAGCTGAAGAGGGTGTTCTGATTACTAAGGGGAAATTACTTTGTTTTCTTTGTTTTTTCTTGTAAAGACACCTCCACTGTTCATGTTAAAAATCTTGAATCCAGTTTTCACTCCAAAATGCCTCCCTCTCAACTACAATATAACATTTGAAAGTGTAGGCAATGTAAAATGTCTTGGGACATTTCTTCCCTACATGGGATCATTCCTTTCCTACAGTGTCTCACTTCCTGAAAGAATATTGCTTGCCTGTCCGAGCATAATGTCATGATCAACATGACATTATAGCAACTCAGATTTGGGCAGAATGACACACACAGCCATTAGAGTCATCAGTAAAGCAAGAAGAGCTCAAAACATACAAGAATCCCACAACCCTGAGTCATTATTTACATTACCTTTCCTTGGATGTGCCAAAGGATAGCAAATTCCACCCCGTCACTCCCCACACACACAAACAGTTGAGGGTTTTTTTCCCCATAAGATAGTCCTATCCTGCTAGGACTAATCTCCACTGTCAGATATCCCCCAGCCTGTAGATATCCCCCAGATTCCCTGCTGGAATCCAATTCCTGAATCTGAGAAGGCAGAATGACACCTTATGGAATGCCTTTTCATTTGTCTCATTGCAGACAGAAGGAAAAAAAGAACAAAAAAAAGGGCAAAAGAGAGAGAGGGGCACTGTGTCAGCTCAGATCCTTTATATCTACAACATAAACCAGTACATAAATTAATATATATATATGTATAAAAGCAACATATTGAAAACGGGGAACACTTATCTACAGTGTTGCATCTGCTCCAAAGCAGAATTCTCAGTGGCTCTGATTTAAGCAAAGGTTTTTTCACGAGATGTATGAATTCATGGCTAACCAGCAATGCCTCTAAAAAAAATAGTGATGTCACAGAACAATTACTGAACCAGCAGAAAGTCAATAGTGAACAGTCCTTTGGCACCAAAGATATCTGCAGGGCTGTTTGCTGCTAGAGACAAAGTAAGCAGTGGCCTGGGGACAGGAAAACAAAGAAAGTCCCATTTTCCCTCCAAAAGAAACCCTGAGATTCAGGATATTTTTGCTGTGACAAAGAATAGGTCAGGGTGCATTAGGCATTGCAGGAGGGGCAATCCTCACCCAGCATCTCACCCCAATAAAAGCAGCATGACCGCTGTCATTTAATGGCTCAGAAAAGCAACAAATTCTAGGGCCAAATTCCCCAAACTATCCCATATTTTACTACTTTATTTTCATGAAGCTGCTATTCAAGCTGCACCAGCCTAAATGCCTTGGAGAAATTATCACTACTCAGCCTCCAAGCCTCCTCTGCAGGCACTGTGGCAGCATCACATCTTTCAGGGCTTCATGTGTCACCCTTCAAACCTTCCACAGGTATTTAATTTACACATTAAAACTTCTGCTGCAAATGAGAGTGCTGATAATTAAAATATGTTTTCAGGGAATCATCTGTGAACAGGCCAAGCAGCTGATTTTGTTACTGTGCATGCCCTATCCTGCAAATGTCCATCCCCCAGCAGAGATGTATCAGCCATTCCCTGCGGGCTTCTCATCTGCCAGTTTGTAGGAATTGAAGTAGTTCTCCCAGCAGGTGACAGAACTCAGCACAGGACACAGATTCAGGAGGCTGTTGGCCATTTCTACCAAGCAAGTCTGCTAGAAACATCATTACGTAGGAAATATATGTAAAATTAGGACGCCTCTTGCCCAAATCCCATTGTAAATATCACTAGTATATACAGCCCTATTCTACCTTCATCTAAAATTCAGGATATGGATGACTCCATTTCCCAATCTGCAGACAATTGATGACATTTACTACTGATTACCCAAGAGCTTTATAAATGTTATTGACAAAACACAGATTATTTTTGTACACATTTTCAATTTTCTCTACATATCTTGGAAGCCTTTTTGACTACGGTACCTCATAGCTGAGCACCAAGAGTCTGGATGGTAATTAATGTACACAGAGTGAGTCAGTCTGCCCATTAATCTATTCAAGCCACAACACAGTTATTAAAAAAAAACCAGGATTCATAATATGGATTTTGAGCTTGTATGGATTTTGCGTACAGCCATTCTACTTAGCCGCCTTTTATTATGGATCATCATTTTAATGCTGATTTAATCACACTTAAATCCCATGGGGCTACTTCAAAACCCTGTCTAAAATGGAGACATAATTTCCTCTTAAATAGTTAATCAACTTGTCAATATTTTCATCACGTTCACTTCACTACCACTGCAAACCTTGCCTTGCCTGTTCAACTTTAATTTTATAAGAGCTGTGTATTACATTTCAGCCCCATATAAGTAACATACAGAAGCAGTACATGTTTTAGCTAATTAATGCTTCTGTAACTAGAGTTGCTGAAAAATATGCATCAAATATTTATATAATTGGCTCCCCAAAGAAGTAATGCCTTGTTCTGAGTGCTGAGAGATTGAAATACGAAGTCCAAAGACCTAGAGCACAAAAGACCCCAGTCTTTTTCCAATGCTCCATTATTCAGTATCCTCCTTGGCTTCAGGAGGCATTCATTAACAGGGATAAAGGTCTAGGACTCACATTAAATTTCCATATCCTTTTAAAATTAATGTTAGCTACTATTAGGCTTTCCTCTGCACTTTGGATGAATTAATATTTTGAGGCAATAAAATGTCCATACTGAGTGCCTGCAAGGTGTCTCACATGTACTAAGGGCATGAGATGTTATCCTGGGAGTATCCACAAAGCACACTGATAGATTTTGGAAAAAAAGCCTGTAACTTTTTCAGGTTTTTAAATACTTCTGAATTAAGCAATATACATGACATCATTTTGGCTATGCTTTGTCCCTAGCAGCTGACAGGAGAGAGGCCTTCTCCCACTGAAAAATAGGAAGCACCTTAGTGCAACAAAGCACTCCATTTTAACTTCATAAATAAAATCTACTGCAGCACTCTAAGCTTTGATTTCAGTCAGGCTGGGGAGGTCTTGGCTGGTTGGGCTTTTAAGTCTGTGTTTAAATTTTTTATTTGAGTGAGGTTTGTTTAGCTGGTTGGTTTTAAGGTTTATATGGATTTTTCTCCACAAAACTTCAAAAATATGCCTTGGAATATCAAGCAGAAAAATCCAATCACAACCTCCATCATCACTAATATTAATATGAGCATTGAGGACCTTAAGGACTTCCTTTCCCCTCGAGTGTAATGTAATCAAGGGAGTTTAGTGAGACATCTTGGAAACAAGACTAGTTCAAAAATTGAGGTTAGATGAGCTTCTTGGAAGATAATTTACACTTTGTTTTAGAATTGTCATCATCTTCCCCTTGAAATAATATTTCCTCTCCCAACTGCTACTCAGCATAGTACATTTCACTTCCAATGTGCTCGAAAATGATCCAGCTTTGTCAGAATGCCAAGGCACAGCTCCAATGTCTTCTTATTCCATACCTATCATGCCTAACCATACATAATACTAATTGAAAATGGTGTGTGTTGTATTTGCAGTCGTTAAAGCAGCAGTAAAATTCAAATTTAAGAGAATAACTGGTTTCAGATTAAGTGAAACACAATTATCAGTTTCCCCAGGAACGAATAACAACAAACAAACAGAAACAAAACAAAGAAAAACAATGCAACAACAAATGTTAAAGGGAAATTGTAAACAAATTAAAAATAAAAATAAATAAATAAATAAAAACAACAACGAAACTTCAGGAATGTTGTATTAAGAGAAATGCAAGCTTCTCTGGAGAACAGCAATAACAAATGATAGAAAGTTATAAGGAAGTTGAAGATGTAGTCCAAAATTCCTTAATTCACAAATAATAACTGGCTGAATAGAGACAGTCAATAGTTTTGCCTATTTTCCACAAATTCAGAAACAATATGCCTCTCTCCACATACAAATTATACACCTTCATGTTTTTCTTGTCCTCTTCTTTTACACATTTGACAACATAAGTGAGAAAGGTGTTTATCCCTAATTATCAAACATATAACAATCATAATGCCACCTGTTAGCACGCATATTAACATCAGAGAAATTCTCACGTTTTCAAAAAAAAGATAGCTGCAAAAATAAAGATTTTTAAATAGTGCTAAATCTGTCTTGTATTCCTAGAGATGAACTTCCTGGTGTCTAAAAGGTTTAAACCAACAAAACCAGCTTCTGGAAGAACTCCCATGTCCCAACTCCCATGCGAGACTGGTAGACCCAAACCATTCCCTGATTCTTTGATTCAGGACATCCCATCTTTCTTAAATTAGTGGATTTTCTTGCAAAACCATAGGAAGATGATGCAATGCAGAAAAACCAGGCCTGCTCCAAACCAAGGGTCCAAAAGTGGAATCCCTCTAATATTTACCTTTGCAGCCAGATCAGACTTACCTCAAAACCTGGTCCAGAGTATATATTAGAGAATATATCTCAACTTGCAATAGTATTGTATTAAAAAAATCTGTTTCTTATATTAGCACCAAAACAAACCACAACAAATGAAAAAACCTCCACTAAACAAACATCCAGTTCAACATAATCTACTGGAAATGTAGTAGTTGGAAGTCCACTGTGCTATACAAAAATACAAATGCTGCTTTAAGGCTCTTCTCAGTTTAATGAATTTATAGACACATATTTTTTCCCAGGACTAAAAGCAGAAATATTTCCCCTATCAGCTCAACAAACAATTTTAATCCACATATAAGGACAGCTGTGCCTTTCACATGTGCCTACTCAGCATTTTCTAGGAAATTCCCAGCAAGAGAAAGGACAGAACCTTCAGCACGTTCCAACAAGAGTTAACTAACAGAAGAAAAAGTCAGTGAAGTGAGAAAAAGGAAGGGAAGTAAAAGCCACAGGTCATGGCCAGGGAAGAAAAAGGATAAGGCATAGTCCTTCCAGCCCCTTCCAGTTTCTCAGGAGATTCTGAAAGGGAAAACTGTTTCCCCTTTTGATTAGACAGCTTGTGTGTTAGGGAAGGACAGGAGGAGGGGTGGGGGACAGGAGTGACTCCGTACATACACTGTTAGAGAAGTGATGGAATAGCTTTTTTTGTAATTTTCAAAATCAATTCATTTTTTTCCATAAAAGAACTGATCAACAATTTCCTGTGAACTTCCCAGTTCCTTTACAAAATGCCTTTTTCTCTTCATAGTGAATACTGTGACAAAAAGGAGGTTTTTGATCAATACTTTATGACGTCATTTATCACTTTGCTACTATATAAGAGCACATGCCATCACTTGGAAGGAGGCCAAAACAGAATTTGTATCCAGCTGGGCTTAGGGTAATCAATGAGTCAAATAATCAAATCCAAATCTCCTGCTTGACTTTTTGGGTTCTGATGAAATTCAGAACTGAAAGGGGTCTCCAAAACCAGCTGTTCTCCTGGGGTTTATGCAATTTGGTTATAAAAATGATAGCAGTAAGATGGTCATGTACTGAACCATAACCCCAGGACACAGCATAAAAGAATCAGGATCTGAGATCACTTTTTTCTGCTCAGTGCAAGGATGGCTCAGCTAGGCTGTGCAGTGAAATACAACCCAGAGTCACCTACAACTCAGAAAATTAAGCAAGGAAAATGTTAAGAGTCAAAAGACTTTTCTATTTCTTTCTACTCCTGCCAGTGATTTAATATGCATACACTATGCTAAACCAGTCAGTCTCAAATTTTCAGATTCAGTGTGTGATTTGCTCCATGTTTTGGAAGTGTTAACTGGTTACACTGGAAGCAACATGAGCTGTAAGTTCTCAGGACATACAAAAAGGCACTTTAAATCTCTCAAATTTGGTGTCAAGAACGCCAGAGCACCTAAAACCAGAACCTAGCAGGGATTTCCCTTAATTGGATATAATATCCATGACTTTCAAAGGGGCACAGAGGGATAGCACAGAGCTCAGTGCAACAACATGGGATTTGGAAGACCCGTGCTCAACTGACTGACTGGCAACAGCCAAGTAAAATAACCACAGCTCCCAGCTGATGTGAGCATAGTGTCATTCCAGCCTCATACACGGGGGAGAATGAAAACATCATACCCTGGGATCTTCTCCTGTCAAAGCATAGGGGCTGCTCATTTTGTGGGTGGAATGAAGGAAGGACACAAAACTTACATATGGCTGAGAAGAAAGCTGAGAACCACACCAAAAATATTGTGAGGAAATACAAAATGTCTTAGCAGTGTTCCAGCAAATTACTTAAGAGATACTTTCTTCATTTTAGCAATATTTAAGTTCTTGGGGGGATTTTTGGTAAGAAAAGTGCATCTGCTGCATGCCATAAGAACATTTAGATAAAGGAATATGTTTTCACCTGAAGTAAGATTGAAATTTCTAGTAAACACTGCATTAAATAACAATAACCACCATGTCTTTCTCAGGCAGAAAGGACCAAACAACACAAACACACCCTGGCCCCCTTCACATCATATTTTTGGCATCCAAAGTGTCCATTACCCATGGGGACACCCGCTGCCATGTATGAGGTGCAAATCTCCCCTCTTATCTTACCTCGGGGTCTTTCTCAATCTCCAGCCCCGCTTCCAGCAGGTTGCGTTCATACTCCTCGCGCTGCAGCCGCCGCTCCTCCTCCAGGGCGTCCAGCGGGCTGAGCTCCGCTCCGTCCAGGCCGGGCAGGCCCAGCCACACCTGCAGGGCACCATGGCCATCCTCCTGCTGCTGCTGGCGCTCAGTGCGGCCCTTCCCGGCACCTCCATTTGAAACCAGGGCCATGGAGGCCGAGCTGCACCTCGGCTCCAGGGAGGCAGCGCTGGACACATGCTGGGCCAGGCGTCTGCGGTAGTGGTAGGCCAAGACGTAGTCGACCTTCCTCTTGCTGTCCCTGAAGTGCAGGCCACTCGGGGAGGCCTTGTCCCTCGCCCCTGCCTGGGTCCCTTCCACGTAGTTGTTGATGATCTGGGAGAGAAACATGGGAGTTGCACAGACAAGAAAGCCAAAAAGCCCAACGAGCTGGGGGGTCCATCTCCACATGAGCACATGAAGCCACACTAAGAATCCAGGCATGACCTGCAAATAATAATTTTGCACACCAGCCTCACTTCATTCCTCCTCTGACCTTAAACTAAACATAGTTTAGTTTAACTAAACAGTCAGTTAGTTAGTTTAGTTAAACTAAACATAGTTTAGTTTATCCCAACATCTGGGATCCCTACAGAAGAGCGGGTACAGAGGCACACCCCAATTCTGTCGCCCTGTTCTGCATGTGCACAGACCAAGGGGAGAGGACACCCGCATTATGAAAGGGGACAGAGAAGTGAGTATAAGGACCACATTACAGGCCATGTGCCATGTGCTGTGGAGCAAAGCAGGCAGGGAAGGGAAGCAAAAACAGTGTTGGAAGGGAAGAAATCATCTTAGCCAGCATAAGAGAAATATCTGTAATGTGGTTCAGAAGGTCTAGAAGGGCCAGGCTGGACAGAAACACTTTGGAAAATACCAGGGATTAGAAATGATATGTCCCATAAATGGCTAGCCATGCTAGCTTGTATTTTAACATATGAAAAGACTGTGTGACTGGCCAGTAGCACTGCCAAAAGGAATCCATGGCTAAAATCCTTCAAACCACCCATGTTGCATCCAGTCAGCCTCTCAGACCACCCGTGCTTCACCATGTCCCTCTCAGAACCCTTCTAGGATGCAGCTCCAACAGTAATCCTGCCATCACTCCCCAGCCTGGATAGGAATTCTGCAGCATTCTTGTGGAAGTCTGACACTGAGGCATTCACTCACACTTCCCACTCATTAAGGGCAGCCCATGAGTTTTCCTAACTGTTTACAGTCATGATTTCCAGCACAATGTTGCCATGTAAAGCCCTTAGGAGAACTCTCTAGAGTGTTATTCACTAGAGTGCCACCAGCCCTCCAGTGATGGGGGAAAAGATAAAAGTGAGGGTCAACCTGATTCAAAGCAATCATCCTATAATCTAATTCCAAACACTTATGGTTCCCGTAGGTGACTGCACAAGCAAAATCTTGACCAGTACCAGTCAAAGGTTTCTTTCTCTCTTTTTCTCCCCTTCCTTACATGTGCTGGTAGCGATGAATGCAAAGTTAACCACTTGCGGTATGGCAATTATCTTGTTTGTTAAAACAACACAAATTTATGAATGCATTATGTGAATGTGCATATTATTACATACATCAATACATATGCATATTATACATTCATCAACCAGATTCTTGTTTTTCATTGTTTTGCTTCACTTACTCTCCCACAAAGTAGCTGTCATTTGTCATGTCACTAAATAAATCTTGGGTTTGCATGTATGCTACATCCTTCATCCTTTCACAAAATTACCACCGAGTAATCTGTTCTGCACATCACACTTATCACACCCTTCATGTCTAAAGTATATATACAGTCCCTTTAGGCACATCCAAAATTACACTCAGCACAACATCCTGGCAGAATATAAAACTGCTTTCGAGACATCATCTTATTGCAATTCCCCATTTCCTGATTAGATACATTTTCATGTATTACTCACAGGCAGCCCATGCAAACTCTCCAGATCCATCTCTGCCCCAGCAAGGGAAAACCTGTGGCAGATTTCTAGTGTCCCTCTCAGAGCGTTTCAGACTATACAATGCAGAAGGAATGATGTCACCACAGTGGGTCACTGGTGCAAGGCAATGCATTAGCCTGTTCTAGAGAAGACGAGCTCTGAGGATCCTCTCCTCCCTTACTGGAGAGTGTGGGCAGAGCCAAGAAGCACAAACAAGAAGCTGGAGAGGGAACAAGGAGGTTGTAGAATGTGAAAATCACTCCAAGGTTTTCCTGTTTGTTACTGCATGGAGCCACCTGCCACATCCCAGCCACCTGAGAGAGCACCATAGCAACGTTTGGGGTTGCTGGAGTTACACAGGGGATGAGGAGAGTCAACAGCGACTCCCTCTCCATGGACTCTTTTCCTCACTCTTGACAGCCAGGTGCCATCCCCATAATTATGGGCGTCCAATTCACAGAAAACTAATTAAAATTCCCACAGATTTCACTAAAGACATTTCCTGCTCCTAAATTTGCACTGCTTGCCTTACCATGTGACATTCTGGCACAAGAAGACTTTTTTAGGGAGGAACACAGAAAGTCTCAATTTCAAAAATGCCTCTGAAGGAACTATCAAGATCTTTCTCTCCTCCTCTCTCACAGCCACTGTAAAAGTCAGAAACGGTGATGTAAATGACCAGCTTAGGTTCTGCTTTCACTGCTTCTTGATGTTTCCAAGACAAGAAACCATCACACCAAGGAATAAGAAAATGGGATGGTATGATCAGCATTTCATGATGATTTTGTTCTAGTGGTCTGGTAGCAAATATATCACTAAAAATACATCCCAAATGTGCCTCCTCTAATGACAGCCCTCCTCTGAACATTACAGCCACACCACACTTCCAGTGGGAATCAATCCAATCCAGCCGCCACTAACATCTGGTCACAGCTGACTCAGGGTTGACACAGGCCCACCCAATTTAGTGATCAACCTGCAGATCTTTTCTGCCACTGGGGATAATAGCAACCTGCTCTGAAGGATTTTGGCTAAAGTAAACAATCCAGAAATTTTGGTGAGATTACAACTGCAGAAATTAATTCTTGCTGTCCACAGAGACACAAATGAACCACTTGAGGCTGTGGTATCACTTTCCTCATAAAGATTCTTCCCCCTGTTCTGATTTTACCAACACACAGGAGAGTCACCCTGCTTTTCTCACTCTGCTTCCAGCCTCTTCATAATCCCAAATGCACTTGACCTAGGTCAATGAACATGAAACACTACTTACAGAACTTCTGTAGGACACCAGGGATGCTTCAAGAGCTCCATTGGTCCTGCTTCTGTGCCAGGAAGTCCAGTTCTGAGGAACAGTGAGGTATTTGCTGTCGTAGGCTGAAAAAGAGTCCCTTGCTGATTTTGCTGTCTTTCGTCCATTGAGAGTTGTGCGTGAGGAGGGTAGAGCAAAGTCTAAGAAGGAGAGATAAATACAGAAAGCAGGTTTTGTACAGGTGGTTCCCTAACGGAATGGGAAATACTGCAGTCAGTAGACACTATTCATTTTTAGTGATGTGAACAGATCCAGTGGCATCAGGTAGAAGTACAAACTTGTGGATTGTGGTCATTCTTCATAAAGAACTCTTTACACATGTGAAATGCTCATCAAGTATATCTAAGATTATAGCTACATGTTCTGGTCTTAGAGGGTAATGTCTGGAATTTTTAGACATGCTCCCCATCTCTTGTGTTTGACAAATTACATGGTCACAGTGCAGAATAATGGAGGGTTTGGAGGGGATGGAAATCATCACAGAATCACAAATGGTTTGGAAGAGACCTGAAAGATAATCTCATTTCTATCCTCACTGCCATAGGCAGGGACACCTTCCACTATCCCAGCTTACTCAGAGCCCCATCTGGCCTGGAACACTGCCAGGAATGGGGCAGCCAAAACTTCTCTGGGCAACCAGTGCCAGGGCCTCTCCACCCTTACAGGGAACAATTTCTTCCTGATATCCAATCTAAACCTGCTCTCTGTCAGTGTGAAGCCATTCCCCCTTGTCCTGTCACTTCAGGCCCTTGTCAAGAGTCTCTCTCCATCTTTCCTGTGGGCTCCCTTCACATACTGGAACACCACAATGAGGTCCCACCAATGCCTTTTCTTTTCCAGGCTGGACAATCCCAATTATCTCAGTCTTTCTTTACAGCAGAGCTGCTCCATCCCTCTGATTCTCTTGGAGGCTTCCTCGCTGCAACAGCTCAATTCCATACTGGCAGTAGCACAGTGAAAAAATGCTAATAAAAAATAGTGAATACGGAAAGTTTTGACACACAAATGTTTCATACTCTTTCTCCCTCTAGTGGTGATGCAGCTGAAACAGGGTTGTCTGATCCATACTCTTATTCTTTTGGGAAAGCTCTTAGAGGAAAAAACCATGTCTTGATCCTTCCAGCATTAGTGTTTATACCCAGGAGAAGACATCCTGTACACATCTGCCTACATGGTCAGCACCATCACCACTACAGAGACAATACACCACTGCCTCTGTCTAGTCAGGACTTTTCTCCAGGAAGAAGAAACAACAGCTCCCATCTGTCCGGGGAGACACCACATCCATTGTGTACTGCTAAAGTCTGGAGGTTGTATTTCCCCTTCATTTAGCTGAGACCCTTCTCAGACTGATACTGATCCCCTATACTCAGACTGAAACTGCTTCCCCACCACCACATTCTGAGAGAGGAGACAGTAGAATGCTAAAGAAGGAAATGCTTGGAGGAGGGCATCTAACCCCTAAATGTTATGATTATTCTTATATTTCCTATCATTACCAGATTAGGATCCAGCAGCACTTGAACAGTCCAGCAGATTGACTCACTAGTCTTCCCTGTCTGATCTCCAAAGCAGGCTCGTGCTTGGCTCACTTTAATGAAGCACATAATGATGCCACAAGGGAAACTCAAAGAAAAATAATTAATAAGTGAAGGTTTCATTTCCAAAGGCCACACACAATGTTTCTACAGTATTTTCAGACTAAGTCTGGGATATCTCACAAGACCTTTACATAGTCAATTAAAGACCTGTTTTTCTTTCCAGTCCTTTTAACTAGGCCTAGGGAAAAAGCTGTAGTTCATTTATAACATGATTTCATCTCCATTATGCTTCCCAGCCTCTAGAAACTGTGTCACGAACCTGAGATTAACACTGGTAAACTGGTGAGGCAGTCAGGGACTCCCAGTCAGAACAAGTTTTTTGATGAAAATGCAATTGCCATATCTGTATCTGGAGAACTCTTCCCAAAAGCTTTTCAACTTCCCAAATTAAACCAATTGAACTAAAATGTTTTGTTTTGAATGCATTCCACATTTGACAGTTCCTGCCTGGTACAGCATTGCCTCAGGGGCTTCTGCTTCAGATGCAGCCTGACCTCATTTCACCCTGTAAGCCTTTATGACATCTGGCCTTACATGTTCTTATTCTGTAAATATTTTGTAGGAATTAGTAGCAATAGAAACAAGCTCTGTGTGTCTGTATATGAATACATATAAAAATTTTAAATATGCATGCATGCATAGCTTTGGTGTATATTTGCATATATATATGTATCTTCAGAGAACAGCAGTACAGGGAATCTTGACTTCAGCTTGAAAAGCAAATGTTCAGGAACTACACTCATTCCACAAAAACGGCTGGGTAGCCATCCCTCCAGTCAAACTCCATTGGGTTGTAAACGGCTTCTAAGGACAAGGTGCCTCCAGGACAGAGATCAGTTACCAGTTCCAGTGCACAGCCAGTCACCACCTGCTCACTCAGCCCCTCTGCACTCCTTTGCCTCAGCTTTTTTCAAACTTAAGGGTTGCCCACATGCGCAATTCATTTCACTGTGTTCCCAGGTCCTTGTCCAAAGTGCCACCATGAAGAAGTTGCACAGACTGCGAAAAGTGGAAGGACTGAGAGGGAATGTTAAAGGACCACACTAATTGTGAAAAAGGCAGTAAAGGAGTCTACCTAATTAGGAGCTCTGTATTAAATCCTGAATAACAGCCAATTAACTGAGCTGAGTGGTCCAGATGATCAGATTATCACAGCACAGCTACTTGCAGAATACTCTGCAAGTATTCTGATGAGAGAATACTCTGCAAGTGGTTTGGTCATCCAGGGCACAGACAGGGAACTGCTTTCATTTACCTTCCTCTCTTTTCAGATAAGTATCAGAAAGGATCTGCATTTCTGAAGGACACCAGAGTTAGAAGAATACTCCTCTGCAAGACTGTTCAAAACATCTGCAATTTCGGAACATTGTTTGGGAAACTCCAACCCCCAAATAGGGATAAAAAAAAAACCTGCTTGGACTTACTGTTTCCTTGTAGCTTTACTCAAACTTCTTTTTCAAAGGACATATATATAAATATATTAAAAGATGGTTAGACATGGTCTCTTTAGGTTCCCAGTAAATAATGACTTTTCAGGTCTGAATGTAGATGAAGAAGCTCAGCTCATGCAAAAAAAATTACTTCTTGTGCACATCTCCACCAAACTCAACTACAGTAAAGCATGATTTCCTCCACTCTGTCTTCAAAACCACCATTTTAGTGCCTTTTAAGAATATCGGAATTAGACAGACAAGGCTATTTGCGTTGTCTCTAATGCCATGTAATTTGCAGCCTGTGTGTTCAGGGCTCACACAGTACCTCTTAGACTGCAGGTGGAAAGGGTGAAACAACAAACCCTGACTAATGCTGGACTAATCTGGACAGCCTGGGTGCATCTGCCTGTCTGATCATGCCAACACTCAGTTTGAAATGTCCTGAGCCTCCAGGACACCCAGCAGGAGAATCTCTTGGGTAGGACTCACTATCTCAGTTGTATTTCTCTACATTTTTCTGTACATAACACAGATATCCTTTGTCTTCCCATCTCCAAATATGATTAGAGAATAAATAGTCTTTATAAAGAGAACCATCCAATTCTGAATTTACTTATGGGACTGATTTTAATAGAAGCAGTTAAGCAGCAGGGGACTAAACACCTAAATAGTTATTGAACCACTCTAAGGAGAGAAATACCAGATAGCTAAAATTTAAAGGTCAAATTCTACCCTTCTATTATTCAAATAAGGAATCTGAAGTTCACAGCAGAGATACAGCCCCAGAAACAATGAGATAACATGGAAACAACCACAGAGCTTTTGACTGTGACAGCAAAAGAACAATGACTCAACATCAGCACTAAAAGTTATTTTAAGCTTGTGCACTGGGAACTCCAGCATGAAGGTTTTATGCAAATAAGAGTCTGAGCAAATTTGCTCCTTTTGTGTGGGAATTGAGAACTCAAGGCTGCCCATTTTCTCCTGGAAAAGGATATTGCTCACTCCCCACAGTTGCACTGCAATAAGGCAAATGCAGGGGGAAACAGCAGAAGACAAGCACAAGGCATTTGTCTAGTGACTGTCTTTTCCACATGGATCACAACACTGACCCACAGCTGCTCTTCTGAGGCTTCAGCAGAAGTGAACTCTGCATGTTTTATGTCTGAGCTCTCTGTATGTAACTGGGCTGCAGATTTCTCTTTTTCTTTTTTTTTCCCTAAAAGAAAACAGAGAAGTCCTTCCAAAGTACTCCTTTCTTTGTTCTCCACCCTGTCTTGGCCTATCCTTCTTCATAGCCAGCAATAAGAACGAAACAGAGAATAAACTTACCAGGCATGTGTGTTTCCATGTTGCCTGGAGGTTTGGCTGGAAATTGCGTCAGTGCTAAAATAGGATGTGGCTACGTCGTGCACAATCTGCTTCTGCACTGGCTTAAGGAGAGAACAGCACCAGCAGCTATTTCCATCCTGCCTTGATCCTGCTTTAAGCAAACCACAAACTGGAGCTAATTAGTGAGACCTCCTGGTTTGGTGATTACCATCATGGAGGGAAGAGAAGGAGAAAGACCAAACTCCCATGACCTGAGAGGCCATGGCAATTCTCTGCTGGAGAATTTCAGCACTTTGTCTTCATGCTCCATAACACCTCAAGAAACAAGGTATCAACAGGCATACTTTGTCCAGAAGGCAGTGGAGAGGAAGGAAAAAGGCTAATGCAGAACCAGGGCTCTACAGCAGAGCCAGCTCTGTCCAAAGAATCAGTACTCAAGGATCAGATTGTCTTGGAAGTGGCTTCTGTGGGGGGGTGTGTCTTTATATCCACAAAGCTTCACAGTGCTTCCAGGTAGGAGGTAAGTGCAGAAGGCTTTTTATAAGTTTCAAGTACTCAAGTTACCTCAGTGCCTGGATGCACTGTCTTTCCTGCATGAAATATTCAGGGGATTATCTTGTAATCAATGGTCTAATCAGAACAGGTGATGGATCCTGCTTAGCCTTCAACCTTGCAATTTAAGCAACTATAGGGAAGAAAAGTTGTTGATGACCAATGCTATCTGAGAAAGGAGTCTTATTTGCTAATGATAACTGGAGAGAGATGTACCTAATTTGAGTCCAAATCTTTTTTTCTTTGAGCCTGTTTATGATACTATGATGGTTTTTCTAGTGTGACAGGGAGAAATGGATTTATTCAATGCCTGAATAAAGTCCAGCGGTTCTATGACCTTGTAAATCAGGATAGTGCACTGTGTCATGGCTGGCAAGGGTAGAAGTTGTCTCTGTCACAGAGAGATGTGCTGATGCACCCTGGTTGTGCTATCAAACCTGGTGAGTACATAAAAGGAGCAGTGCAGCTGTTGTTTCCCAAAACTTGGGATGGGTGATGTAAAATATTCCCAGCAAGACTAAGAAATTTGTGTGGAATTTTAAATTCATTAAATCCCCCCCACTCTTCTTGGTCCCTGCTTTGAAATGGCATTTGTATCTTCTAATCAAAATATCAAGAGGTATCAAATACTTTGTCCTTTTTACCCTGCTAGTATCTTATAGTACTCTCAGAAATTCTTTCATAAGTTTTATAAACAATTAATCTGTTTCCTAAACAGGGAACAAATCTCCTGCTTTCTACACCTATCTCAGGGAGAAGGAAATGAAAACGTTCTGAAACTTCCACTATTTTCCATCCACAATCTATGCTGCTCTAACTAAACACAAAACCTGAAAGGCAAATCCTGGCTAATTCTGGAATAGTATAGGAATGTAGAGCTGGGTCCTGCTGGGATCCCTGTGGACTTATAGTTTTGTCTGCACAGGTTCCAATTACCAGCTTCTATAAGCCATAAGGATGGGTGAGATATGTGTTACAGGTAATACACTTATCTCAGGTAATAAATAATATACACAGCAATAAGAGAGGAAGCAACATCCAGATGCTTAGAATGGAAGTAGTCTATTTTTAAGACTTTCCAACAGAGAAAATCTTATCTTGGCAACACTGTCTTTCCTGAGGTACTTGGGTTTGGTGTTAATTGATAATGCAGAGCTGTGACAAATAATATCAATATACCTGATCGTGTTTCACTTGCTGTAGAGGAGTAGTGCTTGCAAGTCTGTAAATTTAGCAGAGAGATTAGATGTTTTGAATTATTAAGGAGTTATACAAGACTCCTCCCCAAATCCATTCAGCATTCCTGCAAATCTATCCTATGGCACACTCAACAATCTAGCTGATTCTCTGAAGCAGTGGGATGTGCTCCTAATCATTGGTGGAAAGGTAAAGGCCAAGGTAGTTCAAACCCATCAAGGCTCACAAACAGTATGTATGACTTGGGAAACAACATTCTTCAAAGCCTGGCTTCTGCTGGAGAATGCCAATGGAGCAGTCAGATGTAGAGTACTGTGTGATGTGCTGGCACACTTGATTGTAGGCAGGACTGTGCCCTTCACTCCTGCCAGAGAGAAATGTTGCTGAAATTGCACTAATTGCAGATGCCTGTATGAAAGGCAATGAAACCTGCACAGAGCAGGTCCGAGCCCACTGGCTCCTTGGGCAAAAGTCAGACAGCTCTTTTGGGGCAGACTGTGTGAAAATTCTCATGCCAGCAAGTCAAAGCCAGAAATGTATTTACCTCCTCAGCCTGTTAAAGAAGATGGTATAACATTCCCTTCTGCTTTTTCTTCCTTGCCAGTTTGTTTCTAGAGAAGGATTTTCAAAGAAGATCTTTCTGGTCTTGCTCATGACGGGGGCTTGGAATACACAGGTAACAACATGTAGACCACACCAAAGTCCCCAGAAGTCCCTGCTGTAAGTAAAGCCAGTAAGTGCTCTTCTCATGGACTGCATTGCACTGACTCAGACAATTAATTATCTAATTAGAAGACCTGTCTGCAGCCATGAAGCCTTAGGCTGCAATCCTGTCAGCTTTCATGAGCTAAGAAGGGTCAGTCTGTGTGAGGGCACAGGCTGAAACAAAGGGACATCCCAGCCATGGTAAGTGAAAGAGGATGAACATTTGACTTTTACTCCCTTCTCTCTGCTCCTCTCTGATGTTGCAGGTTGCTATTCCCGGAACTGCTGATCTTCAGCGTCAGATGAACAGTTGACTACCTGGGTGACCCAAATCCATCTGTCAGAGAGCTTAATATCTAGAGGCAGCTACAGGAAGGAACTGGTGTGAGGGGGGAGGTAAATTGGTGACAAATCTACTGCAGCAAGTAGGGCTGGTGCCAATTAAGACTGGGTTTCTCTCTGGTGTTACTGTGGCCTATAGCAGAAGATACAGATGCATGGAAGGCCTGCACTTCCATGTGCAGCAATACCACTGTGCAGCAATAAAGATTGTCTTGAAAGAATAATAAAACCAAAAGGTCTCACAATTCAGGGTGTGTTGAATCCACAACTGACTGGCAAGAGAGAAGCAGCAAGGATCTGCCTGGTTCCTCTAAAAAAGGAATACAACTTTCCTTTTTGTTGAAAGCACAGGAGTTTTTGTTTGCTCCCAAAGGGAGCTTTCCTTGCAGTTCGGGAGATGCTTTGACCCATTTAATCATGTCAAAGGGCCATTCATTATTTTGAAATTGTTAGTTAAACAAGAAGCCTAAATAATTCTTGTCTTTCAAAAACATGTATGGCAATAACAGCCCTCCCTCTCTCATATTTTTTAGAAATTAGTACTTCCCAGTGAAACTGCTTCACTGACACAAGATTCTTCCAGGACCAACAACACTCTGGAAGATCTTTTGTGTTCCATGGCCCAACTAGACAAAGTCGAATTTAAATCCTTGTAAATATATGCCTGGCAGCAATAACTAAATTACACCTGCCCCTGCAAATTCTGCATCTAAATTAATTCCAACTTTTGGAACAAATGCAACAGGTGAAGTCCAGGCACCTGGAAATAAGTGAGATAACCACTGAACTTTCTCCTCGAGTTGGTCTGAAGAAAGAGTTCTCCTTAAACCTGTACACTTGTCCTGAGGACTTGCAGAATTTACACAGCCTATCCTCAACACACATTTTCTTTTCATTCAGCTTCAGGAGAAACATGTATATACATTGCAGAAAGATATTTGGTTGTCTGAGACACAACCAGTATTGTTTGTGTACCACAAACATCCTACTCTTGTTCTGAAGCCTTATCCCATAATTACTGTACTCCCTGAAAAGAATGGGAGGAAAAAGAGCAAAAAATTGTAAGTCCACTATGTGTCACTAAGGACCGAAGCGAGGAATGAAAGTGTAATGTCTCTGCAGACAACATTAAATGATTTGGGAAATATTCTTCAAGTATAAGCAACTGCTTCTGAACATGATTTATTTGTGGTTGTTCTTTTGGGATTTTTTTCAATAATGTGGATTAATTTCCACAGTGAAATGAAGAGAATCTCTTTCCTGCAATTCACCCCGAGACGAATCAGACCGTGTTCTGTTGTGCTGGTAAGCTTTATTGTTTGCACTGTTGATACAATTTTTCAGGATTCTAATGGATAAGGCAGTGTACAGAGAAAATTAGGCTTGCATTGTGAAGTTCCTCCATCATAAAGCTTCAGATTAAGCAACTGGGCTTCTGGGCAATATTCATGGTGTGCACTTGCGAGCACGGCATTCACACAGCGAGGCGGAGGGGATGTAGTGCTGCACCACGGTCCCGTTGGGACAGTGCAGTGGGATTTTCACTGTGGTGGTCTGAGTGGCTGTACAGCAGCTGCAGTTGTCTTCCCACTGCCCTGTCTGAGCAGAGTACCTGGTGATGCTTCTGCACTTGCCCTAAATGGAAAAAGAAGAGAGCTGAAGTTGGAAGAGAGCCTCATGATACTCAGAATCCTGGTTCTTTCCTTCAAAATATCCATGAGTGACTTTGTCCGGCTTCTGTGCTCTACATGAACTCAAAAACAGGTGCCTGGGTCCAGAATGCAGGGTGCTGCACAAAGAGTAACTTCTTATGAGCATAAGCAGAGCAAAGGAGAGGTGAAGAAACTGCTCACACACAAGAGCCCGGAATTTAAAATCTCAAAGGGAGTGTCCAGAGCTATGGTGTTGGCTTCTGAGCAAATATGGTTATCATGCATTCAGAAAGTGCTTTAGCCCAAATGCTGCAACACACACACCCACTGTTGCCCTGCTGGTGCTATTATTTCTTGTTCTGCTTGTCTAGCCACTTAACTAAATTAGACCAAGCTGTCAGTGCCTGTAGCTATAAGCCTTCATGATGTCAAAACAAGGAGCCCCACATAAGACTCTGTCAGAGTCCATTTCCTTTGGTGGCTTTCTGCTCTTATTTCCCAGTCAAATTAAAATATCCTATCATTATCAAGGACGACTTTAGAAAAAAAGGTATTTAATACTGTTTATTCCCAATGTAAAATCTGGACTTCTGCAGGAGAAACATCAGTACTCATGACTTTATGGCTAAGGATCATTTACTTTGTAGACAGGACAAGAGGTTAAGAATTATTAGTTATGCCATAACTTGGATTGCACACAAGGGTGATTAAAATCCTTGTATGGGGCTTGTTTATCTTGGAAACAGCAGAGATGGGAACACCCAGAAGGGAAGTTATGCTCCTGTTTTAAAAGGAAGTTGCCATATAAGGTGTAAGCAGTGATGGGCTAGAAATTAAACTTTTAATCTGATTATGGAAGATGCACAAGAGCTTGGTGCCAAGGCTAACTGAGGAATCCCTCAATTAAAAAGAGCTTTTAAGGCACACAAGTCAAATCTTGGCACTTGGGTTTAAAGGACTTTTAAATGCCATTTATCTAAATACCTATTTAAATTCCCCTAATCAACCCAGAGGCTCGGTGCTTAACTACATACTCAGAACTGAAAATCAGCTTCACAAAGAAGATAAATATTCCTTTTATTTAAAGTAGAAAGTCCTTATAGAGCTACTTCAGAGTCATTAACTTTTGATGGAAGCAAGGGATGGGATGAACAAAGCCTTTGTGTCTTACACATGCCATTTTTCATGATGGTTTGACTAGGGAAAATTCAGCATCAGCAAATTACTTCAGGAAATAAGTGCCAATGAGGTTAACACTAAGTCAATCAATGAGAAACTGATGCTCCACTTACTGAAGTGAAACCATGGTGGAAGAAAAGGTTTCCTTTAGGGAAACAAAAAGGGGGGTTGATTTTTGTTATTTACCTCACAATGAGAAATGGGCACCTCCTTTTCAGCCACACATCCATTGATATTCCCATACTGCAGTCTGGTACTTACTGGATGACATTCCACCTCCACACCTACCCAGTAAAAAAAAAGGAAAAATAAAAGAAAAATTTAAAAAGTGTTTGACATTGCCGGCAATTGCTTTTTGTAACTTACTTCCCTTTACTCCTGAAATTGCTGTCAGTGAAATGTTCTTCCTGGTAAAATCCCTAGCTGGTTGTGTCTCCTTAGAGTAATTGATGTAGAGCTGTGTGACAGTTTCACACTACAACCCTAAAATTCTAGAAATGTTTCCCTCATGTTTATTTTCAATTGACTCCTTTGTTCTAAAGTCACCTTGGCCACTGAACACCAGCCTCTCCCCTGGTCTTAGACAACTCTCCTGTTAACTCTGGTAACCAACAGGGAATCTGTTCCCCCACTTTCAAAGAGAATCTCATCATTAATATGCTCAAATATAAACTAAACCAGAACATTTTCTTCTGAACTCTTGCGTGTTTTGGTCTGCATCTAAAGACTTGTGAAGGAGCCAATGTTTTTTTCAGTGGGTATTTTGTGCATAGACAACAGTAGCTCTGTGTAGTCTTACTATAGTTTTATGTCTCTGTGAAAAGACAGACTCCTACTCATACCCATTTCTAGCTAACCAATGAAATTTCTGTGTTTAGCAGAATATTGGACTGATTTTTAGGTACTACCCCAAACCACTTCAGAAAGTTGAAGGAATTCATCAGGGCAACTGCACAAGTAAGTACATACACAAAGGGAAGAGAAAGGTATCCATCTTCCTACTAGCAAACACAGCTTTCCATCAGAATGTTGGTACCAAATTGACTCTGTGACATGCTAAAACCTTAAATTTCATTTATTTTAAAAAAATGCAGATAGTTTCTGATTCCAGGGCTGAACTGCCCTTTCTCTTTTAATGATTTCACGACTCTTTTATGAAAATTGTCCACCTGAAAGGACAGTTGTGTTCACACACTTGAAAAGCACAAAAAAAAAGAGTCATCAGCCTCAACACAGGTCCATGCACTTTTTGATTCTGACTTATCAACTTGTTTTCTAGTTACTTTACCTCTGTTATTTACTTTTTTTGTTGACCATGCCTCCTCTGCAAAGGCAAGGGCTTGTAACTTAACAAGACTTGTGAGATTGAGATCAACAGAGAAAAGAGACGCAACTTCTTTGTTAAGTGGGAAAATAAGGAATATCCTTTGCCAATTATCAAGTCCTGTGGCTAACGCCACAAAAATCTCATGAGAAAATAGGAGCTGTTCACTTGTGCGCTTCCACAAACCTAAAAGCTGGAACAATTCACTGCCCTCAGACACACTAAAAAAGTCCAGTTGTGAAGGCATAACATAGGAAGGGAAACTGACTCCTCAACCAGCTCCCTTGCCCAAGGACTTGTCTGACTCTGCTGAGCCAAAGGCATCGTCCTGGAACGAGTTCTTTGCCTAATTCTTTATGGCACAGAGACATCTGAAAGACAGACTTGCTCAAGACCTTGGAAGATAATGTAATCTGTGTCCATGAGAAAGTGAGAACCGAGCTACATCCAGGCAAACCAACACTGGGAAAAAGGATCTGAAGGTCCATTCAATATGGGAGGTTTTAGGCAGGCAGCATATCACTTAGATCAGTTTGCCTTTGCTGCTTCAGGGAGGTATCACTTTTAAATGACTCCATTAAATAAATCTATGCATTGATCTCTGCTCATTTGGAACTAGTTTCTCCTTGATTACAGTGACTGGCACTAGCTGCCCACCACCCTGTCTTTTAAATCTCAAAATCTGTTTTTGTTAATAAATAATTTTGAGTATTCCTTACTTGTAGCCTGGTAGACTAAAGCTCCCTTAACCAAATTACCTCTTTGATCTATTTGATGACAGTTTCTCAATAGCTTTCTGACTTCTATCTCTCAAGCCAGAGCTCAGTGATTATGCAGACAGGCAAAGGCTGCAAACTCTCTAGGAGTTACAATCCTTCATCAGGGGTATTATTGCAGCAGTTCCTGTGCCAGTGTGGTGATGGACTGCTATGCTGGCCATCTTTTATTTATGAGCACATGCATAGCAAAAAAAAGAAAATTAAAAGACATAACACAGACAAGATGTTGATATTCCAACCTTAAAAGAGAATTTCAATCCTTTGTATATTTTTTTACTATTATATAAGCTACAGTATTATTTTTTACTTATAGAGGAGAAAACGGAGAGGTTATCTGCTCACAAATGCATCAGTGATTCATTTTAGAAATGAGAACTCAACCTTGCAATCCTTCCTTATGTAAGCAAACCCTTCTTACTCTCACAGCCTGACATTTGAATTATCCACACAAAGATGCATGAAATTAAGAGTTGCAGGATTGACCCCTAAATTGACAAATTTAAGAACTAGTCAGGCGGTTCCATAGGAATATATTTCCTCTACTATTTTTGGCTAATATGTTATCAAAAACATTACTGCCACCAGGGTTGGGCTTTTTTGATTCATTAATTTAAAGTTGATTTTTTATTTATGAACTGTTTTCCTCACATAGTCAGCAGTATCAGGTTATGTGACTTGACAGGCTGTCTGTGCAGGACTATTCCTGTTATCACCAGATGAAAAATAAAATAAAACATTCATAATTAACATCTGCATAAAATGTGGAGAGTATCTATTTCTTTCTAAGCACTTGGGAATACTGTCAAAACACATGTTCTAGATGACAAAACATGAGAGCAGCATGTCAGAGGGTGGGCTTCTTTGACAGTTTATTATAACCACATTGCTAAGCTCTGGTTCATTACACTGCATATTATGGAAAATGTAGGTACTTACACACTCTGTCTTTTCCATACAAGATTTCTGGATTATTTACTTACATGTGTCACAGCAAGTGTTGCCAATTTTTTCAATTCTGCCCTAAAATGATTTAAAAAAAAAGAAAACTCATATGACTCATATGTTGGCACAAGTGACACAAATGATACACTTCTGATCTGCTGAAAGAAGATGTATAAAGCAGGGTACTAGAGAAAAAAAAACAAACTGAATTTCTATATTATAAAAAATCATAAATCTACATTAATAATCTTCTCTTTAGCAATTTCAAGATTTTGAACTTGGGATATTTGCTGGTAGCTAACTGGAAGTAATTGACTTACTAGCAAGTTCAACACCTGAAAACATTGCTCTCACCTGCTATTAAGACCTTTCTAAAATAAAGACATTAGATGCAATTAAATTCTTGAAAACCAAAAGGATAAAACAATTAGCATTCAGGTTTTATTCTGTTTAAGAAATATCACATCTGTCAAGTTTTAAAAGCCATAAAACTTTGCATTTCTTGTTTCATTGCTGTCATCCAGAATATAATTCTCAGAAATATACGCATAGTGCAAATTATTGAAAAACTATAGTGAAATGCAAAATGGAGAAATATTTACGCTGCAGGGTGATGCCATTGTTGCACTCAACCCCTGAGCTTATGTGCAAAAGTTTGGAGGCTTTTTTAATTAAAAACCCTAAAATTTTGATCTGCAACAAGATGAAAACCACTAGTTTTATAGCTGAAATAGTTCTGTTTGGGGGGGATAGGACAAGAATAAATGCAGTTTGAGAAATTCTGCTTAAAAAGTAAACTGTTTTTCACTGATTTTTCCATTAACATCTCTTGAATACGATAATAACCCAAAGCCATAATGCAATGCAGCATTCTTTTCTAAATCTTTGTTTATACAACAAAACCATGTATTACAATTTCACAAAGTGAGAAATGCCCTGTAGAAGCTTTATTTTTCCCACATTATGCATAAATTCTCCATTTGTTTCATGTGTATGAGCAGACTGGTTAGGCCACAAGCTTTACTAAAGGTTCCCTGCTTCCTGCCATGCCCATGAAAATTGAAGCAGGTGGATATAAACACCTGTAAGATGTGTAAAACCTGACAGATAAGCAAAAACAGGGTCCCATGTGCTACATGCACACCTTACACTGCTCCTCAGTGTCTCATTAACCTCAAATCACAAGAAAGATGGGTGAGTACTTTGTGCAGGGTTTTTTATCCTGCCAAACAACTGTAGTTGTAGAAGTTTGGTCTTTCTACAGCAGTGTGAAAATTCCTTTCTGTTACCTCATATAATGGCAGAGAAAAAATACCTTAGCATTTCATATGCATATTTCTCAGTTTGTGTCATTGTCCACACAGTTTTGCTCTGGATCCCAAACTGAAAACATTGTTAGAAGAGCCATTTGCAAATACTTGATACTTCAAATATTCAGCTTCATATTCATAACAGAATTAGGGTCAGCAGTCAGCACAGTCCCACAAAAAACCAGCTTATATTTTCAAACAGAGAAAACCTACATCTTTCTGCATTTCAAAGTTCAAATTCAGTTTAGCCAAGGTGTTGGGAGAGGGTTGGGGTTTCCCAGCCCAGCACACAGAAGGTACCAGAAACATGACAGAGTCCATAAGGAAACCTGGGAACAGGACATGTTTCGCTACTTACTCCTTCAGCCAAGCATCTCCGGGCATCAAATGGAGGACAGCCAGTGATTCTCCTTTCCCAGATAAATTCCCCTCTCTCATTTACTCTGCAGGAGTGACTGTCACAGCCATCCTGAAGGGATGTATTTGCCTATAAAAATTGAAGGGCTGTTAACTTTACACAGAAACAGC
This sequence comes from Fringilla coelebs, assembly GCF_963513975.1. Taxonomy (NCBI): domain Eukaryota; kingdom Metazoa; phylum Chordata; class Aves; order Passeriformes; family Fringillidae; genus Fringilla; species Fringilla coelebs. The sequence goes on along the minus strand of NC_140033.1, from coordinate 54,925,369 downwards.
ACCGGGACAGGAAGTTTTCCGGATATTACTTTGCTGATGTCTTAAAGTATCATGGTGGTGACGGTTATAAAACCTAGAAATCTTTGTTTATTAACAAAGTCGTTTTCTTCTGTTTAATTCCATGGCCATAATGATCACAGCTCTGCCCAGACTCCCAAAACCTGACCTTTTTCAGCTCTTGACAGGGAAGAAATTTCTATTAACTTAGGAAAAAACCTTCTCTAAGTGAGAGATTTGGGAGTCTGGCCTATGACCTGTCTTTCAAAGAGACATAGATACAATTATTTACCTCCTGGAGGAGTTGAGAACTTCTTCAGAAAACTTATATACAACCAGACCCCCATCCCATACCAAATCATTTTGTTTGGAATAAACCCTTAAGAGCAAGTCCAGCCATTAATCTCCCACTGACAACCAAGTCCACCAGAAAACCACAGCTCTGAGAGCCACATCCACACATTTTTAAAATCCCTCCAGGGCTGGTGACTCAACCACTGCCAAGGGGAGCCTGTGCCAAAGCTGGACAATCCTTCCAATGAAAAAAAAAAATTATATCCAATCTAAACCTCCCCTGGTGCAACTTGAGGCTGTTTCCTCTTGTCCTGTCCCTTGGTCCCTGGGTGCAGAACCTGACCTCCACCTGGCTTCCCCCTCCTGTCAGGGAGTTTTGCAGAGCCACAAGATCACCCAAACGTCCTTTTCTTGAGGCTGAGCTTCTCCCAGCTGCTCCTGGTGCTCCAGACCCTTCCCCAGCTTCATGGTTCTTCCCATACTCTCCCCATCTAAGATTTTTCACAGGAATGGAATAAAAGAAAATTTTAGATGCTGTCTCTGGTGACAGAGGATGGGGTTTAACCAGAAAAATATCCACTCCTGTTTAAGAACATATCCTGCACTAAGGCCAGACTGGATGTGGCTCTGAGCAACCTGCTCTACTGGAAGGCGTCCCTGCCCCATGGCAGGGCATTGAGACAAGATTATCTTTGAGGTCCCTTCCAACCCAATCCATTCTATGATTCTACGCTGGAGAAGTTTCTCAAAATTCACATTTTTAATTTAACTATTTCACATCTTGAATGAGGGTTTTCATTTCCTCTAAATACCTGTTTGAGTTCATATTCCAGTTAAAGTTCCTTGATAACATTCCGGAATCTAGAATGCCCCTCTAGGATTTTGCACTGGGGTATAAAGTCACCCCTTTTTTATTTAAAAACAAATTAACTTCTTTGATCAATTATTCTGAGATACAAAAAACACTGGTAATACCACGTTACCTTATAAAAATCATGATGATACATTTGATATACATTTGATGATACATTTACATTTACTCATAAATAAAATTAAGTGTGCTTAAAACTTACCTGAAGATATTGAACCCTTCCATCTCTCAGCCTGATGCTACATGAAGTTGGCACACATTTTCCACAGCAAGAGCCAGGAACTTCCTGCCTTCTGTAGTTCTAGAAGATGAAGGACATTTTTCAGGGTTCATTTTGTTTTAAGCATGCATCCCGTATTTATTTTAAGAATTTTTTTTTTAATAAGATTCAGTGGACAAAATGACAGCCAGCAAAATGCTTCCAAGTAAATCCAATGGATTCTACACAGTGCAACATGGAAAAGCAGTTGGAAGTGTTGAAACTGGACAGAAAAGGGCAAAATATCCAGTAAGCATTAGGCAGAGAAAGGGCAGAAAAGGAGCAAAAGAGAAAAGAGATGAGGGGAAAGGAGAGCAAGAAAGAAAAGGGGAATAATGGAGCCCCACAAACAGCATTAAAGGGAAAAACAGTGGTAGGAAAAAGAGCATGGGAGAATGAGCAGCACTAAGTGGAGAGGCAGAAAGGTATAGAGTGAATAATGGAATGGAAAAAAATCAAACCAAGCAGAAAGGAACTGAGCTAACACATGAAGTGTCCCACAGTAACGTCCCCAGATACTCCAGATAACCAACAGCTGCTTATGATGAGATGAACATTTTTAAGAAAACAAACACTTTCTGGTTCAATGAAGGCATGCATGTTATCCATATGTTTTTTATAGAAAGAGAATTTGGGGAAGGAGAGTTACTATTAAATCATTGGGGGAAAACATAGTTCATTGTTATTTAGGTGAACTTTCCCTACTAGCAAAAATATAAGCACCTAAGGCAGGTCATAAAATGACCAAAAAAATGACCGTCCTGAGCAGAATATGCTGGAGTTGGCTGCACTTCAATTGCCAGTGCTTTTTCTTACACAAGAAAAAGCAGGAGAAAGCAGGTGTTCCTGAGAGAATTTGTACTCTTAACCCATTTGTACTCTTAAATTTTATCCATTAGCAAGGAATTGCTTTTTATCTGGGTATACCATGAAGTCAAAGACTTTGAGACAGGAAAGATCCTGTGAATTGTGTGAATCCCACAGGCTTTAGGGGGATGAATACATTCTGTATCTTATATGATTTTTTTCCTCCCTCAAGCTCCACAAATTCATTACAATGGCTAGGAAGGGATATATACTCCTAGACCTGCAACTTCCCTTGGGTAGCTGCATAGCTCCCAAACACAAGTTCACAGTCCTTAATAAGTCCAACTGGAAATAGCCCTTTCTTCAGGGTTTTCTGTCTAGTCTGTACTTTTGGGTCACATGGGAAAAAGGAGCTGGTTGGGTAATGTGTGGGTGGTGAAAGCAGGGGAGAAATGTTCCCCCCACCCCCCCCCCCTTTTTTTTTTAATCATGTATTATATTGATTCCTCTACCACTAATTTCTACAGCTGGCTCCTTGCATTAAGCAGCAAGAATAGAAGCTTGTGTATCTTTGTGTGAGAACATACACATGCACGCATGTCTCTGGGCACAAATTCAATCTGGTGTATCTGTTTGGATTTTTTTTCATAGATCAGCCAGGTTATATTTTGAGAAAGATGCTCAGCACTGAGCTTGTCCATTTGTTTTCCCTTCAGAAGCCTATGTCTATAATCAAACCTTACAGAAGGGTTGATATTAGGGTCTAGAACCACTAAAGGTATTCCAGATTGTTCTTTTTGTTAAAGGCTACGTCCATACCACCAAATAAAAAGGATCAAAGCCATTTTGATGGCCTAATGGACAAGTGGAACACTTATGAATTATCTGAGCTGCATTCTCCACATGAAACTGGCTGGCCTTGGGTTGTTCTAACCACTGACCTGTCCCTGGACATCATTTGGAAGTCACATCATCGTTTTTATACTCACAGCAGACCAGCTGGGACACTTCTTCAAGAAAAAGAGTTGCAGGAAATAATTTGAGCCTGCAGTCTTGCTCTATTTTTTTATTGGTAGAGATTACTCCCTACAGAAATTTAACTACATTTCCAGTCCTTTCCAGTTCTACTTCAGGATGGGAGATTGGACTCATCAAAAACTCTGCCCCTCTCTGTTCCAAGGACCCTATCAGTGTATGACCTTCCTGGACACCACCAGGAATCTCTCATGATCATATTAGAGATGTGGATTTTGGGTGCCAGGGCCACCACTTGCACATGCCCTGGGTTTGGTTGGGGCCATTGTACTCCATCCATTATCTAGGGAAAGGATGAAGAAGAGGAAGAGGCATATAAGTTTTTTTCCCTGTAAAACTTAGCTGCTGGTCTGTGCTCTTTGGACATAGGGTGATCAAACCAGCCTCTGCACCTCACTTAGATCTCCTTCTACTTGAGGTATTGGTGCTAAGAGAGAAAAGTACAGAACTGAGCAGAGCTAATCAGCCAATCCTGTCACACTGTTGGTCAGTAGAGTAAAATGGAAGATATATCCCTCCGGCTTTCTCAGCCAAAGTCATTCCTTGCAGGTGATGGAAGCAAAGCAGCAGCAAAGACTTCAAAAACCAGTGGGAACTGATGGGAACAATCACTTCAAATCACCAAAGGCATGGACTGGAAACCAAACAAATGCTACTGAGCCCAGCTTTTAGCCAATTTGGAAAGTTGTCATAGGAAAGGCCTGAAGCATGGAGATCTAGCTGAGCTGCCAGTCCCTGGAGGGACAGATAACACTGTAGGAAAGAGGACTCACCAGTTCCTGTTGCAAATTATTTGCCAAACATCATATTGCCCTATGGGTAAGTAATCTAAAATAAACAATAAAATGGGCCTGTGGAGCTGAGTACCATGTAAAGTTATCTTTGCTACTCTGAGGATTTAGATCAGATTTGGTGCATATCATCTACTTCATGGAAGGAACACAGAGCAAGACTTCTCAGAAGAGCCTGAAGAAAGGCCAAAGGCCCCAGAGCTGTACCAGATGTTAAGTGGTGTGTATATCGAAGAACACGACTCTCATCAGACACATTCCTAGCAGGAACACGACTCTCATCAGACACATTCCCAGGCTGTTCCCACTCACCGCTGGGCAGGCCTGGCAGTTGAGTTTGGTGCACTTCAGGGTGTATTTCCGAGGTGCTGACTGGAAGCAGTCACACGTTGTGCACTGATCCACCATCAGGCGCTGCCCATGCTGAAACATCGGAACCAGTTTGTCAGTTAGTGACCATCTCACCAGCAAAATCCAGATAAACAAGTACTTCAGGTTAAATCTCTTTCATTAAATCTTGCACTGTAATTCTTTGCTAGAGAAACAAGAAATCCATGCTGCCAAGTTTCCAGAGACCTTAATTTTTTTCATTTCTAATTCCAGAACAAGCAGCATGGCATGAGGCTATTTTTCAAGGAAGCCCTTTAGAAATCCTTAATCTGAGCGATGTCATTGACATTTCTTTTTTGCTTAAATATCTAGCAAGCAAGAAAGGGAAAGTTATGAGGAAGATTTTTTTTATTCTGACTACGTGGTTGCCAAGAGTTCATTTTTTGAGTGTAATGAATTTATTTGGCAACAAGTTTTTATTCTAGAGCCATCACAAGCCACAGATTATGGGCAGAAATTGCTTGCTATTGTTTTTGTAACAATTCTGCTTGGAATCTCTAAAGACTAAAAGCTTAAAATTAAGAAAAGACAAATAAAATTTTAAAAAGCAAAATTAGTGATTGAAGAACTCTACTTTGTCCATAGTTATAAGCAAATCAGGCTGAGCACAATTCAAATGCCCTGAGCTCTTCCCCAGCACCCTATTTTCTGGATCCCATCACCTTTTCAAAGCAAGCAAAAATGACATTTAAAATGCAGAGCAAAAAATGCAAAACCATTAAGAAATGAAAGTATGTGGAGTCAGTAATTGGTTACCCTACACTGAAAGGAATTCTGAAGACAAACTCTTTCTTCCTCCCAAGTGCAAAGCCCTTCATTTCAACCCCAAAATAAACCACAAAGGCTGAAGGGACAAAGCAGTTCAAGCAGCCTACTCAAGATTTGCACAAACTTCTAAAAACTAATAAATAAGGAAAATAAATAAGGTAAAAAGTCGATTTTGCTAGATAATGAAAGGTTTGAATTGTGCTTCAGATATTAATGGAATGCCGCTGTTGATTTCACTTGGTACTATCATATCCTCAGATTCCATTTTGAATTATTAAATGCTTATGAAACAAGTGGAGCATAAAACAAGAAGCTGGCCATACTAACAGTGTAAAAGTAACACATTTATTAGTAGTTTGGAGCCAATACTGTAAAGTACAAATGTTCTGAGCACAGAATTTTAACTACATTCTAATTCTGTGCCCCAGGACAACAGAGGCACTCAGGTCTCTATAACCAGTAATAGTAATGACTCTCTCCTGAGGTCTAGAAAAAGATCCTACATAAAACATGATGAAAGAGGAAATACCAAGGGGGAGATTCCTGTCTTTTAACAGCTTAGCTTGAGACCTGAACATGGGATTCCTCAGCTCTCCAAGTTTAACCTTTTGTAGTGACTATCATTAATCTGGAGGGTTAAAAAATCTCAACGGAGACAGGTATGGGGATACACTCAAAATTTTGCTCCTGGAGAAGGAGGGCATGATGGTTTTGCCTGGGGTACAGACGATTTCCTTCCCAGTGGCTGGCATGGGGCTGCAGTTTGGATTTGTGCTGCACACAGAGTTGATAATACAGAGATGTTTTTACTGCTGAGTAGAGATTGCACAGAGACAAAGCCTTTTCTGTTTTTCCTACTGCCAGGCTGCTGAGGAGACTGGGGGTGCCTTGGAGGTTGGGAGGAGACACAGCCAGGACAGGTGACCTCAACTGACCAAAGGGATATAGCAGACCTTAAGGCATCATGATCAGAATATGCGATGGGGAAAAGAAGGAGCACCATTCTGCTTGTCAGAGAAGGCTGAACACCTGCCCAACCATGGCAAGCAGTTAATTAATTCCTTGATTTGCTTGGCTTGCACAGCTTTTAATTCCACCCTCTTTATTCCAACCTAGGAGTTTTCTCACTTTTACCCTTCCCATTGTCTCCTTGATCCTGCTGGTGGGGAGTGAGCAAGTGGCTGCTGCTGGGGTTACACCACAACAGATAGAGAGCAAATATCTTACGAAAATTCAGATTTCTTGTTTGAGCTCAACACTGGAAAGCAGTCAGACACCAGAGTGACAGTTCTAGTGCAGACCACATGACATTCTTTATCAAAGAATGCCTCAGTGGCTCTAGGCTTTAACATCATAAAGAAAAGGTCTACAAAGCCATGACTGATGTCACTGATATCCTCATGGATTCTTCTAATAGTTCTAACACTCCAACTAAGTACAAAATAGATAAAGTTGAAATCGCATGATAATCACTCTGAGAGGCAGGAAGATAGGGATTTACTAGAGATGTGCTGAAATGAAATCTTCACACACAAGTGCCTTGAGCTTTTGGGGGAAAGTCTTGCCCAGATCCAAAATTTGCTTAGCATAACAGAACAGAACAAAATAATGTATTGACACAGATTTTTCCCTTTATATAACACACCTATCATGTGCTTTCTTGGCTACCTTGAAACTAAATGTCAACACCTGCTAACCCAGCGCCACCAAAATAACCTGCATAAAGCTTAAATCTGCTCAGATCACCTTCAGAAATGCCACTCAATAAAAGCCTGAGAAAATAGATGAGAGATACAGAGAATCCTTTTGGTAAATACAGCCACCTGCTTGGAAGCTTGCAGTTAAAACCCACAGTATTGTTAAGAACAGCAGAGTAGATGCAATATACCAAATTACTGGAATATAATATTGGTAACCAGATACATGATAAAAATGTAAAGGGATTAAGGACACAGTCAATTACCAGAAATGCAGTAAAAAAGTCAAAACTTGGAACTATTCAGGGAAGGAGTTAATGAAGGAAAGTTTTCCCTTGACAGAAAATGAAACTTGAAGCCTATTCTTAAAGGACCCAATATAAAGGGTTTGAAATCCAGGAAGTATAAACTTCTGTGGACACCACATCTTCCTTCCTGACCAGGGCTCTGGAACCAGTTATCGAAGCAGAGAATAGTACAAAACAAAGCTGTAGTGTCACCTGGTGCTCAAAATATTTCAGACATGCAGCTAATTAACTTATAGTAAGTCATTAAATGAAGCTAGTTTAAGAAATTTTAGGATTTTTTTTTCGCTCTTGCAGAAGCTGAGACATTTTGAAATTTTCAAAACACAGACACTTCCCATTTTGCCTTCAATGTGACATTTTGTTTCAAAATTTGCTTATGTTTTGTTTTAAATTGTTTGTAAATATTTTCAAGCGCTTGAAGAAAGAAAGTACTTTACTTGACAGATCAGGTGAACATTTATTTGGAGGAGAAAAAAAAATTAGTTGGTCATGGCAGAACAGCACACAACTGGAAACAGCTTTGGTTTGCAATACAGAAATTATATATATATATGGAATATATAATCCTGTATAAAAGAAGGTGGCAAGAGCTGCTAATTACTGTCCTGCTTGGCATTCCCTACTAATTTTGTCTTTATAGGATGCCAACTAGTTCTGACAACATACAATAGAGGAAAGAAGTAGAGGGATCAAAGAGAAAGTAGATCATTCCAGAATTTATCACTTTTAAAACCAGTGTTCTGACAAGAAAGCTTTTCTTTTCTGACAAGAAAAACAAGAATTTTTCCTTTGATTTAATTCTACAGGGAAGTAATCTCTACACAGGATGCTTGATGACATGGCTTTAGCTCTAAAAAACTTCTGCCTTTGGATTATTAAAAAAAATATCCAAACCACAAGAAATAGATGAAGAAAGGTTCTCTCTGCCACACCACTAAAATATAAATATAAATGCTGAGTACATTTACTTTTAAATAAATGAAAAAGGAAGGCATATGTTGACAAAGTAGGAATGAGTAGGTTAAAGTTAGGTTAAATGACTAAAGAGAACCTGTTTCTCTGAGGGATGGTGAGAATATTTAGAGCTCTTCGACACCAGACGTGCTGCCAGAATATGGATTTAGGGAAACAATAGACAATTGACAGAGCTCTCCAAACATAAATTTGGCATAAATGAGATCAGATGCTTAACTCCCATCATTCCCACTATCACGGGCTGGGTTAAATATGTCTTAATCTATCCATTAAATACGTAGTTGAGAAAAAATTCCTCACAGGGCATATCAGCAGGAATCTTGAAAGGGAAAAGGGGTCAAACAGGGAGGAAGCTCAGCTTTCCTGTCCTTGCTAATAGCCAAGGAGGGATACCTCTCCTTCCACACAGGTGGAGGAAGTGTCCCTCCTTGCTTTAATCTGCCTTATCCTCTAAGCAGAATATGGGAAGGTTTTGCTTTCCCAAAGTGGGCAAGGATCACTAGGGAGATTAACCCTCGTAGAGAGTTTCCTGTGTGTTTGGTAGTCTGCAAACCATTACAAAATGCAGATTACCACAGTTATTAAGCACTCTTTTCAAGCGTCCTTCAAGATAAGGAAACTTTGCTGTCCTCATTTTGCAGAGATGCTCATTGTCATATAGGAAGACTCTGGCAGAGTCAGGAGCTGGACACAAACATGCTGAGCCCCCTGGCACTGCTTTTACTCCAAGGTCTTCCTTGCAGAGATTCTATCTGGAAAAAAACCTGCCCTGTATGTGTGTGTGTATATTCTGACAAGTGTGTGTCTTTCAAAAGCTCATTCATATATTTAAATATCTTGCCATCTCAAAAGGTAAAAGGAATTAGTGTCTTACCCCAATAACAGTGCCGTTCAAAGGACAACCATTCAGGGGCACTGAAAAAGAACAAAGTATTGCACTTAGCATTACCATTATAATGACATTTCCAAGATTTAATCAACCACAGCTATGCTCTTTTGACTCGGTACAGTTCCAGCTTGAAGAAATTTGTATGCAGTTTCACTGTAAAGAGGCATAACTGAGCCCCCTTACATTACACCTTGAAAGGCAACAAATTGTCAGTATCAACAACTTGATACTACATAAAATTATCTCTGTCTGAGCTCTTTTTGAACAAATACATGGCAGAACATAATAAACTTTCCCCTCCCATTCAAGCCTCACACTTTCAGAATATGAACTCCAATTTTCTGCAACTTAGAGAGCATATATCCTTTTCTCCTCTTACTGCTCTCTCCTTACCCTGTGGCTGCACAAACACTTGTCAACTAAAGACCAGTGTGAGTCTTCCCAGATTGAGGCAAATTACCCAAATGTTTTGATTTCGATTTTTGAGTCAAGACTATGTTAGGAGTTATAGAATCATAGGCTTGGCTTGGAAGGGACCTTAAAAATCATCCAGTCCCAACCCCCTGCCATGAGCAGGGACACCTTCTGCTAGCCCAGGTTGCTCTGAGCCCCATCCAACCTGGCCTTGGACACCTCCAGGGCTGGGGCAGCCAAAATTTCTCTGGTAACCTGTGCCAGGGCCTCACTACCCTCACAGGGAACAATTTCTTCTGGATATCCAGCCTAAACCTGCTCTATGTCAGTGTGAAGCCATTTCCCCTTGTCCTGTCACTCCAGGCCCTTGTCAACAGTCTCCCTCCATCTTTCCTGTGGGATCCCTTTAGGCACTGGAAGGCAGAATCCCCCACTCCCCTTTTGCCCATGGGGCTTTGGATGCAGCTGCTTCTGTACTCAGTGTCTGAATTACACAGGAGCCCTTCAAAGTGGGAATATGCTTCCAAAACACACTTTTAAAATTGTTGTTGAGAGCCAGAAAATCACCCCATGAAACAATTCATGCTGGAGTGATCCCATTTGCCATGCCCCAAACCTTACCACATCTGCAGGAAGGACAGCAGTTGATCTCTTGGTCGCAGCGCAGCTCAGTTCCCTGTGGACAGTCAGGCACATCCCTTTGGGAGCAAGAAACATTCTTCTGCTGCACAAAAACCTCCTTGTTCACCCGGACACACTCGTAGACAATGCAGGGGTTCCGGGAGGATCGCCACTGCGTGCCCACCTGAGGGGAAGTTGAGAGGGGGTTAAACACAAGCAGCCCCTGGATAGAGGGATATTTGTGCCCCTGGATAGAGGGAAAGCCACCCCAGCCAGATGCTGTCTTGTCAAAAGCACATTTACTGCATCAGAAACAGTGTCACTCAGTTCTCCACAAACCCTTTCCATGACAATCAGTTTATAGAGCATGCTGAATTTGTAGAGATTAAGAATTAGAGGAATATCCTTCAAAAGGGACAGGTCAAATAACATGTGAAGAAGGAAAAGCACTCCTAACTGGAGTTAAATCTGCATTTATTCCCTGGTGACTGGCTGCACTGCAGTTCAGCTGAGCAGCCCCTTTTTCTGCTGCAATCTGCTCTGCTAAGCCCAAAGGAGGCTTTAGCAATAGGCTCTGGACCTGAAACACTTGCAAATGTAGAAAAGACAAGATCCTATTGATAGTTCTCTTATTACCATCACCCACAGACCAGACAAAGCAGGAACTTCAAGTGCTGTTTGTGGGAACAGACAGGGAACAGCAGCCAGGAGGAAGATGCTGCCACAGTTCAGTGCTGGAAGAAGCTCTCACTGCTTTGTAGTTTAATTCCTTCACTGATACAACTCTGAATACACTTTAAGAAGCAAAACTCAAGATTAGGTCCCCAACCACAGTCAAACATCTTTGCTCAGAAAGTTTGGAAATGCATTCTTCTAGTGGGTTAAATTCTTAATTCTTCACTAATGACAGAAGAGTTACAAGAGGACATAGCAAGGAAAAGACTGCAGAGTATCATTATTAATGTGTTAGGACAAAAAAAAAATCAGTGAGAGATGGTGGGACACAAAAATAGGCCTTCTGAAGGCTTGTTTGATGAAGCAGAGAACTATAATGATCCACATTAAGAAATCTTCATGGTAAAACAAGGAAAAAGGCAGGTTGCAAAACAGCACTTTAACAAGCTTCTTTTTTTAAGACAGCAGCAGATTGCAATACAAATTAACTGGGATAATTTAAACAAATAGCTGGCACCTAGGGAGGCATCATACCCAATGAACATTCTTTCAAGCCACCATGGCTGAAATTAGTGATTGTACACAAAATATCTGGCCCAGAAAAGGGCGGGGAGGATTCACATGTGGGAATTGACTGGGTAGGTCACAGAATACTCAAAACATTGTCTCTCAGTGCTGCTTGAATATGTAGAAGAAAGAGCTGATATCATCTTCATCTCCTTCCATGGAACACGAAATAATTCCAAGGGGCTTTTGCGAGGAGGGAAAGTGTCCATCCCACTGGTGCCTCACCTCATGCAAAGGAGGATCTTCATCACCCCGAGGCTGAAAGTGCAGCTCCTCACAGGCAGTTTTTTGACATCTCCCACAGCACTCCCCTTCTGGCACAATGTACTTGTAGCCCTGGAGGAGGAAAGAAAAGGACTTCATGATCCAGGAAGAGGAGGCAAACAAGAACATCAATTCCAGCATTTTCTTTTAGAATCTATGTTTAATGTTAGCAAACTTTTATGAAAACGAGAGTTTGAAAAAGGACAGATATAATTACGAGGGGAGTTTAAATATTTTTAACCCTTTTTTATATATATAGAAGTATTTTACAAAGGCAAATTAAAGGTAAAAATTGCTCTTGTGGCATCTTGGAGGTTAACCAGCACTCACAACTGCCCTTCCCATTCCAGAAAATTCAAGGGCAGGATTCAGTCTGAGCACATTCAGACATCTGTGTTTAAGCATCTGTTTTTCTCAGACATGTAATCCAGGGACTGGTTTTGACTGATCTTTCGTAGAATCATTTATGTTAAAAAAACCCTTTAAGACCAAGTTGAACCATTAACCCAGCACTGTCAAGTCTAACACCGTTTAAGGCAACAGTTTACCTGCAAAAGGCATTTGAAAAACATTCTACAAAGATAACAAAATGAAACTACTATGTAACACTAGAGATAATGTATCTCATCAAAGTCTAGCACCGTCTTATGGAAAACCAAATAAGCAGCATGAAAATTTAACAGTAGGCCCTCTGCTACTAAAGAAAAATCTTATAAATCCCACAAAATAGGTCAAAAAAAAACCCCAACCCACAGAAACAGCAGGAATCCCAATTCTCACTTTTAATACATATTAATCTCCAAAAGCAAGCAGCCAAATACTGAAACAGTGAAATATCTAAGTGCAAGAAAGCAAAAAAATATTCTATATGTAATAGCCAGGCAGTCTCCAAGGGGTAAAAGATAACTCTGATCTAAGTACAGAGTTCAAGGAAAGATGTTCTGTCACATAATATTGCTCATGTGAAAAATGCCTGCAAAAAATAAGCATAATTTTATTTTGGTCAAACTGAATTACTGAGGGATTCCCAACTGCTCCCTCCCTTCATGAACTGTCCCTGATTTGCAATATGAAGCACATTAGCAAACCTTGATAATCAATGGACTTTGATATGGAAGTTTATTTCATATAACATCATAAAATGTGATGCCAGACCTTGACCCAGCTTTGTGAGAACAGTTGTGCTGTTGAGCATTTGGTTTTACATTACTTTTATCTGCTAAATATACCTGAAGCATCTGAAGTATCAGATGCCACTTTCTGCATGGCAAACTTAAGAGAAGTAAAAATCCAGGAGCTAGTACATGCTATGGGTTTTTTAGGGTTTTTTTGTTTGTTTGTTTGTTTGTTAATGTAGCAAGATAAAAAAAAAGGCCAAGCTGTTTTCACAGAAATCAGATGACACTGACAAAAATTATACTGCACAACTCTAACACCTGGCAATGAAATTAATAACCAGGAACAGCAGAGAGTCTAAATATCATCCTAGTAATGATTCATGCTTGAAGTATGCATTTGATATCAATAAAACTTTTAATGCCATCTAATCTGAACTGAAAAATAATTTTAAGGTCAATTCAAACTGGATGACAGCACTGCTGATGTCCTTGATATGTATATCCACTGAATCAGGAGTAAGCCAAGGAAAAAAAAATCTGAGCCATCCAGGTAGTCTAACAATTACAGATTTGGTTGTATAGCCTTGATAACATTAAAGAAGCCGAAGAAATTACAAATTCCCATAAGGAACTGGAATCGTTTCCACCGAGTCTTTTTATTTGTTTTTAACCGGATTTTTTTGATGCTGCAATGTCAAGGGACTGTAGGTCTGCGTGAATGAGATTTTATTGGAATAACGAATTATTGATAAATTATTGCTATGAGCTGACACACAGCCAGATACTTTAGACCTGATATTTTATTAAAATTGCCATAACATAGAAAAGTCTTTTCTACACCCAGAAACTAAAGGGATTGTATTGCAACAGGTAAAATCTGCCACATCTATTCTCATGGTTTCCCCGCATTTGGCATCCTCAGACTTAGTCACCAAACTCTGCACTTGCTTTGTTGGTTTTTTCCTCATGAATTAGGGGTTTTTGGTTGGTCAGAGAGAACGATGCAGTATTTGAGATCGGCAAGGATCACCGAGTCCTGCTCCTGGACCTGCACAGGATGCCCGAACAATCACGCCATGTCCCAACACTTCTTGAGCTCTTCCAGGCTTTGGGCCATGACGATTCCCTGGGGACCTGTGCCTCTGGGAGAATAATCTTTTCCTAATATCTGGCTTAAATCACAATCCTCTACCAACTCCTTGTACCAATTATCTGTCTATTCCTGTTTGACCATCTAAGTCAATATAACAAAGTGGCTCACGCTTCCTTTGCAGGCTTCCAAAAGTAAACCACAGGGTTTTATAGGATATTGCAGATGTCCAAACACAATAAAGGTTCCAGCATGAGGTGTTATTACTGCTACAATAGGCAGAGCTTAGCAACAGACAGAGCTGAAATGGGAACTTCAGAAAGTGAACTTGAGCTAGAACAGACATCTGCAATTGAACTTCAGACATCATGAACACTTATTGTGCAAGTGGTGTAAGTGACAGACACTTCAGGATACATGTCTTTCTTCTATCAAAATGTAAAATAAATTTATCACTGATTTTTTTGGCAGCAGGATCTGCAATCCTAAAACAATTACCCTAAAATAAAGTCAATAATGCCCAGACTCATGCTCTTAGGTTCTGCTCCCAAGATAATGCATTGCTACAACACTTATTTTCCTAATTTTCTCTGGTTACTCTCTAAACAAGGAGGCTTAAAAGGGATCATTGCAGGTCCCCACCAGGGCTCTGCTAGGTAATGTATTGGTTTATGTGTTACTTACCCGAGAGCAGAACGTGTCACATTCTTTTTCATGACATTCTGTCATCTGAAGTCCTGTAACATCATCCCTCCGACTGCTGCAAGAGCATTCCCTGCATCCATCTTCCCAGGTTTTCCCGACAGGATAGACTATATTGTTGTGCACACAGACCTATTAAATGCAATAATTCATACATAAAAGAGCACATTGCTGCTGTCAGGGCACACTGCTGGCTCCAAAAGGCTGCATTTTAAGGTGTGTAACCAATCATAAATTCTATGGAGTATTTTTAATCCCTTAGAAATGCTACAGGTCTTAAAATTGTGGTCAGCCTCTTGAGGAAAGGAAAAATAAGAACAAAGCTACCATTTTACAGAAAATACATTTGAGAGTTTTATCTGCAGTCAGTGGAGTTGCCCAGGGTCTCAGTTTCCCAGTAAGTATAATGTGACAATATTTAGGGATAATAAACAGTAAGTCCTCTAGAAGGAGCCTTGAAGACAAAACTTCTTCCACCTAAACCATCTGATCTGAAGAGATCCTACTTGGAGCTAAAAGCTTTCATCTTCTTGTATCATCTGGCCACCACAGCTACCCCTAAAAAGCAGAGCCATCCCTTATATTGAACTTCCTATTAATAAATTTGCAGCTTGGTAATAAAGAGAGAACATTTATTTATATAGCTAGAGCAAGTAAGTCTCAGACACATAAAATGAATTATGCAAGGGCATGAACTACTTAGAAATGGACAATAAAAAGTAGATGTCCTGTGCTGCAAGACAAGGTAACTCTATGTTCAGGTTTAATGAAAAAGTTACATTGCCCTGCAACCTCTTCCCTAAGCAACTTTATCTTAAAGGTTAAAATATTATAACAAATTAATAAAAGGTTGGCAAAATAAGAAAATGTACCCTAGTGAAGCTTATGCAGAATAATATTTTGGCAAAAACTTAAAAGTGGTGATATAGTTCTAAAAAGACACAACACCTTCTCAGACAGAGACAAAGGTAATGAATGAGCACAAGGAATTTTAGGTCTAAGCTGTACCAAATATGTCAACAAATTTAGTATGGGATTGGAAGACTATATAGTAATGGCAGTTGTCCCAAAGTATGTATATGTGTCATCTGCAAATAAAAATCACCTCTGAAATTCCTGATGTTTGAGTAACCTTTAAGTTTCAAATGGTTTTTAATATTATCTCAAAGTTACAAAAAATTGACTGGGTATGTCAAAATAAATTACTGTAATAAAAGCAACAGTATAAAGTAATACTGTGGTTTTTTCAGGCACTTGTAAATTAAAATGCCCTGGAATCACTTTCCAGCAGTCTCATTGGGGGTTTATTCATATCTAGCTGGCTGCCTGCATGCTCTGGTTCTGCCACTCTATCTGGAAAAGACACTTTCATCCATGGAAAAGACATTACACTTCCCTTACCTGGTCTGGAATGCAGGTGGTTGATACACAGCCGCAGTCATTGGTGAGAGACTGGGAGAGATACCCTAGAGGGCATCTCACCGTGGAATTCCTACAGCTGCAGGTACACTCATATTTGTCACAGCACTCCATCTTGACAACGGTCAGCGTCCGGTGCGATGGGCAGGAAAGGCTTGGGGTGGAGCTGCACATTTCCCTGTTGCAGGCTGGCAGGAAAAGGCAGGCACCATGTCAAGCTCATGGATTTTCAGAGTGCTGTCAGTGAACAGGACAGCTCTCTGGCAGCAAGGCATTATTCACCACCTCAAACTGTTATAAACACGTTTGAAGCCTGAGGAGTAACGCAGATATAAAAGGATCTGGTTCGGGAACTCAGAAAAGTTTCTGCCCCGGAAAAAAATTCTTGTCTCATACACAAACAAGAAGATTTATAAAATAAGCATCAGGGTCAGGAAACACATGTCCAAGAGTAAAGTGTACTCCAAGCGCCAGCAATATACTTCTGCCAAGTCTGGGAAATCATTACACATCTATTGGTACCAAAATTAAACCTTTCAGGGGGGAAAAATAATGCCTAAAGGAAGTTGTCAGTGTTGCTCAAATGCAGTGTTCCAGTGTCACTCCCTGCTAGGAAAAATGATCTTACCACATGTGTAATTTGGTCTGCATTCTCCAGGGTTGGTTAGGGCAAGCTGCAGGCCAAACTCACAGACGGGGGCAGGAGGCAAATCACAGGAAACCAGGTCACACACTAAGAGCAGAAATTCAGAGAGTGGTTAAAACCATGCCTACTTAGTCCTCAAGAAAACACACATACACATGCACATCCCCATTAAACTTACACTCAATTGCTGTCTTAAAATATGAAGTACATCTGAGTTCAACAGGTCAGAGTTTGTTTTCAAAATAGCTCAGGAGAAGTGTTCAAGCTCTGATTATGCAGATTAATGTTCTAATGTTATATTTAATGGGCAAATATAGATGATGCAAAAATAAATGCTTGAGAAAAAAAACATTCTAATGTCATTTAGACAAAAAAAAATCCCTCCACTCCCTTCCTCATCTACTGCAGAAAGAGAGACAAAGTTGGAAGTGAATGGAGACTCATATCCTTAGGACCTGTTTGGTTTTCCACATGGATGATTGTACAACAATTCAGTGGTATCAAAAATGCAGCACTGAATTAAATATATATTTTTTTAAAGGGACTGTATACCTTAGAAATATCTGGTAAAAGTACAGACCAAGAAGATTCCAAGAGTGTACAAGAACATACCACACTCGTACTCAGGGCAGCACTGGCCAGGGCCCTTGCGCAGACGAGCGACTTCACACGGACCACACTGGACAGCTGGAGAAAACATCCATAAAACAAGTTTGGATAAAAACTAGGAAGCCAGGAACCAGAGCATCAATTCAAGTCCAGTCACAAAACTAAATTTGAATAATATTAATTTATAATATTGAGTAATATTGAATTTACATTGGACAGTCGGGCAGGGTTGGACCGTGCAGTTTATCCTCTTGTTATCGAGACACATGCAGATCTTGCAGGGCTCATTCTCAGGAATCCATGTTTCCATGTGCTGGAAAAAAACCCCAACAGAGTGTTACATAGAAATCCCATGCTCTGGTATGATGGGATGGAAGAATGGGAGTGGGTGAGGATGAGTAACATTAACCTGGAAAATCAGAAGGTTTATGAAGATTTCTCTATGAAGGGTTGGTTGCTCTGTCAACAGTAAAAAACTATGGGGACACATAATTCCGCAATGACTTTCATGTGCCAATTTAGCAAAAGATGTAAAGAATGCATGGATGGGATGAAGAATTGTTTTAAGCATCAAAAATGCTCAGGTACAAATGCAATTGCAGGCTCTTGTGTGTAACAGTGGACTGGTCCTACTACATACCATGATTGCATGTTCAGTGATAATAAGGGAAACAGCATTATTTTGGGAAATACAGAGAAGTGTCTGCTTTCCCTAATTAGTAAAATGGAGAAGAATTTCCTATGCACATAAAAATATGCACTATTTATTTCTCTGTGTTGAATTTCCCTAATTCTTCAACACAGAGAAATAAAGAGCACATATTTTTATATTAAGACTATTTGGAGTGTCATCACTTGACTCTGCAGTGGACTGAAGACTGGAAAAGCACTATATCACCTCTAACACCAAAATCATCACTCTGTTGACTACCTGGGGGTAATGAGCACAATCAGAAACCACCAGTAAAGAGAATAATTTTTCAATCACTGCTCCTTCCCATGAGATTGGAAATCATTGATATTAAAGCTTCAGTCAAAGTTACGCACACAGAACTACGCACATTTAACACCCATGTGAATAGGGAGGTAAGAGTGGAAAGATGCATTATCAGACATTTTAATCTGCACAACCAATCCGGGTTCTGGGTGAGAACATGTAGAGTAGGTCAGGATGCCACAAAAAAAATGCTGTCATCTGGAAAACTCTAGAGCATGGTTTAAAACTAACACTCTGCTGAGCCCATTAGAGAAAGGAAGAAAAGAAAAAAAAAAGGACACATCTAAGCATACTGCACCTATACTCAGAGATAGTTACATGTTTTAAACCACCCTGTTTGAGTGTTGGGACTGAAATCCCAAAAGCCCAAACACAATCTAGGGCAGAAAAAATCAGAGGAATGAACACCAGAAGAAAAGAAAGAATTCAAGGAAATACTGATCCAAGTGCCTATTATATTGCTCACAAGGCTAAGCCTGCAACGATGGAAAGGCAAAATGGGTACATAAGCTGATCCTCCCCAAAAATCTCATTAAACATCAAAAGTCCATAAAACACTGCAATTAAAGTCCCTTCTCCTTAAAATCCTACAACAAAAATGAGGATTGAAGAGGACTGGCTGATGCATGTGCAAACTCTAAGAGCTGAGTAGTTGGGAGAGAAAAGGAACCATCCCTGCTACTTGGAACAGGGGACTCACCCACTGTGTGATGCTGGAATCAACAGCATTTTTCACTGCAGCCGTGGAAAAGCATCCACACCTTTTCCCAATCCCATACTGCCACAGAGAGGACTGCCTTCACTAAGCAAAGTGGATTTTCAGTAAAACCAAAATTATTAATTTCATTGAAGGAATAATTCTCCTCAAAAAAACCCAATATATATAGATAGATAGATAGATATACAGACAAAGTGCCACTTGACAAAAGGTTGACTTGGTCTCACCACTCCCCACCAACCACTGGAAATATTTCATACACAAATTGGAAAGCATCCACAAGGATCATCAAGTCCAGCTCCTGGCCCTGCACAGACACCCCAACAATCTCACCCTGTGTCTAGAGCATTGTCCAAACGCTCCTGGATCTCTGGCAGCCTTGGGGCTGTAACCATTCCCTGGAGAGCCTGTTCAGTGCCTGACACACTTTGGGGGAAGAACCTTTTCTGATATCCAGCCTAAACCTCCTCTGGCACAGCTCCAGCTATCCCCTGGGTCCTTTTTCTGGTCACACAGAGATGAGTTTGATGCCTGTCTCTCCACTGCCCCACATAAGGATTTCAGTGTGCTTTGCAAAGACAATACAAGACATTTTAATTAAAGGATTTATGACTAAATTGTCATTACTCATCAAAATCTGCTGAATGGAGATGTTTATCTTGGTAAATATTCACTTATGCCATCACTCTTCCTCTCTTTCCTCTAGATACCCTTCCACATGGAATTGTTATGCCTTTCCAGGTCTGTACGGTCCCATCTGTGATCTTTATATCCAGTCCCACCCAATTTCACACTAGGGGAGCTAAACGGGGCTGACAGCCAGCAGATGAGGAGGAACTGAGCCAGAAAATAAAGTATACAATGGGAAAACAGATTTACTTTCAAAGCTGTGAACTCCAGCCACTGCCAGAGTTTGCTGTGTTCATAGTCAGTTACCTGGTGGTGTGTGCCATCCTCACTGACACATTCAGTGCAGACTTCTTCACTAACACAGCTGCCACCAAAAATCACCTTTCCCTCTGGGCAGAAGCAGCCTTCCATGGGATAATCCTTGCAGACACTGACTTTGGTATTATTCTCACAGTTCGTCACACAGGCCCTGTAGCAGTGGTTGTACGTCAGATGTGGGGCACATTTCATTGCTGAGAAAGACAGAGAAGAAAACACTACCTTTATTTAAGAGATCTAAAGAAATTAAAATCAATCTTTCCTATCTAGCTTTCTTCAGAATTCTTCCATTTTAGAAAGCCATCACCCAAAGAATGGATCTGACCCCTTGCAGCACAAATCAGCAAACCATATTTTCAGGCCACATGAATCAGCAGCAACATATGACTCACCAATACATTGGTTTGGGTGAGTGTTCACTTGTCAAATTTTGTTTCCAATACTGGGCCACAGACAAGAATTTAGAACCATATCCATATGGTAACAATGCATGGTTAAGAGATAGCCAAGACAGAGTAAACAGAGTAAAGCATTGAAGAAAGTTTTCTCTTTTTTTTTTTTAATTGATAGGCTGCAGTGTTCCCACACAACTAAAGAAAGCCAACGAACAGAACATTTTGGTACTTCAAAACTGAACCTGCTGGATTTCTGCATCTTTTTAACTGAATTGTCTTATAAACAGAATTAATTGAATCAAGTAAAGTTGTATAGTCCTGTAAGCCAGCAAAGTTTTTACTTATGTGTTCACAAACCTGAGGATATTGTCCCTAAAAGCAAACACAAAATTAGGGCTACAGCTAAAAAACCTATGGACACAGCTTCCATACTGTGTATTCCCTTAAGTCTATTTTTCTCTACAACTTCAATTAGAAAAAATGTTTATTTCCCAGCCTGTGACTGCTATGAGGTTTATAAAACTTTCTTTCAGTCCCCTGATGAAAAACATTGAGAGAAAACCCGAGCTCCCAAACAAACAAACAAGAAAACATCAGCTAAACTGTCTGCACATACTCTTCTAGCAGCCAGTGGTGACAGAAAAAAAAGTCTTTAGCATTAACCCTTTCCATGTTAAAGCAAATTATTTCATATTTCATAAAATGCCTTGGTCTGGACTTAAAGACCATCTTGTTCCAGCCCCCTGCCATGGGCAGGGACACCTTCCACTAGCCCAGCTTGCTCAGAGCCTGGCCTGAAACACTGCCAAGGATGGGGCAGCCACAGCTTCTCTGGGCACCCTGTGCCAGGGCCTCAGCACCCTCACAGGGAACAATTTCTTCCTGATATCCCATCTAAACCTGCTCTGTGTCAGTGTGAAGCCATTCTCCCCTGTCCTGTCACTCCAGGCCCTTGTCAAGAGCCTCTCTCCATCTTTCCTTTGGGCTCCCTTCAGGCACTGCAAGGCCACAATGAGGTCAGCCCAAAGCCTTCTCTTTTTCAGGCTGAATGTATCTGAATTCCAGAGAGTATATTCACTCACCCAGAAAGAACAATCAGGAAGGATTTGTACTGTTTGGAATGTCCCAACATGGAATGACAAAACCTGAAGTAAAATTCTACAAGAATGCCAGGGATTCAGTGGACTGGGAGAAGGGAAGCAAGGTAATCCAGAACTGTGCTACTATTATTAACATATGGTGGTAGCATGATTATCAAGCTGAAATGTCTATTTAGTCATTAATGCAACTTGGATACATCAAATGTTGACAATTTAAATTTTTGTCAGTTGCACACAGGCATTAGCTGGAAGAAGGACAATGATGATACTGTTGGGACACTTAAGACTTTCATGCAATTAGTGTTAAAATGAGCAACTCTTTTTCTATCCTTGTACAGGCCATGTAACCAGGTAGGAATATGAACACTGCACAGAGTTATTAAGGCAATCTGCTGACATCCAGCTTTGGACATTATGGTTTGCAATGTCTGGCTGAGGCACTGAATTTGGAAAATGACTGGCAATGTTCTCCCTCTGCTTTCTTAGACTATACTCCAAACAGACTGTGTTCAGTAACTTATGATCTTGGAAATATATTTCAAACATTAAGTGGAGGCTTAGGCCAAATTCACACTGACATTCCTGACTTCATATCCCATCATTCCTCCAGTCTGAGTTTAAAATATGAAACAACAGCATTTTTTTTACACTTTTTGTTTGTTTGTTTGTTTGTTTATATCATGCCTTTAGGATACTGGTTGTCCAGTTCTGAAATTAAAAGTATCCAGGGAAAGAAGGCAAAGCAACAATAAGCAACTCAATTAGAGAGGCAGGAGGTGAGAAAACCAACTGGGACATCAAGACACTCTGTGAGGAGGAATATGGGAAAGAAAATTCCTACACACATCCACATCTAAGGTACTTGGCTAAACCAGACATGCTGAGGGACTATCTGCATGTCTGCAACCATCATTGCAGAAAGGTTAACAGGAGAAGGTGGAGAATAAGTCATCTCAAGAGTTATTTACTTCTCCTTAATGACACCTTGCATTTTTGGCAGATCTTAGGTATGCCTCCTAACAGGAATGAAAAATAATAGGAAAAAAAAAAACAGGAAAAGAAAGCAGAACGACTTGTCTATGAGAATTTAGGAGAGAAGGTATACAAAGTCTGAGTTTGGTTCTAGCATGTTTGGCTCTAGTCTTGTTTGCCTTGGTTGGGTTCTGGTAATGTGCAATACCTACATCCTGCAATACCTACACAGCACAAACTTCTCACCTCCAAAACACAAGCAAAACCCAGGCAGGAGAACCAGATTTGCAAAGCAAATTACAGCTGGTTCAGTAGGCCTAGCTGGAATGTCCTGGCAAGAAATGACACCACAAAGAGAGGCTATTTCCCCAATTTTCCCTGTAGCAGAAACTTAAAATCACACTGGCTCTTCCACCACATTCTCAAAAGTTTCAGCTTTGATAGAAATTGAAGGATTTTGGGAAACTGTTACAAAGAAAAGTCTTGTTGTGTGCCAGGCGTGACAGTGACAGGCTGGGAAGCAGTTCCACTAGTCCAAATTATGAGTTTCTCTGTCCACATCAGATCGTCCAAAGTCTGTATCAAAGCAATGATATCTGCTGCTAAAGAGCCTAGCAGACTCTCAGCCCAAACCTGGTGCCACATAAGTTTGGTGGCTGCAGAGCCAGGCACCGTCACATAGCTGTGGTCATCTGTTCACAGTTTATTTCCCCCTAGCCTGGAATTTTATCAGTTAGCAGTTTACCAAGAAACACTTCTTTCATAACATTCAGCTTAGTGGGTGATCAACCAGTTACAAGATCTGCAATACCACTTGTACAATAAACTTGATCTGGATCATTCAAAAAATTAATATGACGCTGATGAGACATGCCAAAGCACGGCAATTTCTGTATCAGTTTTAGCACAGAATAAAACTCTTACGGCAAACGTCAGGTGTTCTCCAGTCTACACAGATGCCATTCTCCCTGCAGATGTGAGCGTAGGAAGTGATCATCTCACAGGCCTCCTCCTCGTAGCAGCTGCTCTCCATGCAGGCCTCGTAGAAGGTGTTGGGGCTGACGACCCTGTGGCACTCCGCGAAGCGCTCCGAGAGCAGCAGGTGGCAGTGGCCGGATGCGCGCTCGGAGCACCTGTCCTCCCTCCGGCTGGCACAGACCTTGCCCGGCTCTGCCACCATCCAGTCCTGCATAAACACGCTGCTGTCAGCAGTGGTAGAGCCATTGCGCAGCGTGAAGTCATTGACGTGGTTCTGGTCACACAGCCCTGGCAGGGTGAGTAAGAGGAAAAGAAAAATCTCTGAATAATCAGCGCTAAAATAAACCTAGAAAAAACCAGGGATGGGGTGGATGATGCTGGTTGGGGTGGCTGGAGGAATTAATGATATTCCTTACGGCTGTTGTCAATAGAGGCCTAAACACCCTGGGTCTTGTTTCTCATTTCCTCACTAAAGGAGGTACAGGTCATGCCACAGAGGTACAATCTCTGTATAGATTGCATCTATACAGAGGATACCAGACTACGATACCAGAGAATTAACTCACCCAGGCAGCAGTTGCCCTCTCAATCTTTTCACCTTCACTGCAAGTACTGGTCAGATTTCTCACAGAAGTAAATTTGTAAGAATCTAAAACTAAATCCATATAAAAAAAAAAACCACAAATCTCCTTGAAAAGATAACTTGAAGCAAGAAAAAGCAGAAAGCTGTCTCTGCTGTTCTTTCTAAAGTATTACTGGGCATCAGTGAGTTGTGACATTGGGGGTGAGAGCAGAAAAACTAACACAGATATCCAGTATTCCCCCAAAAGTGTGGAACCAGTTCACCCGGAGAATTCAGAGATTTGGAGATTCACAAATTGCAATAAATAAATAGAAGTTCAGGCCCAAATAGGAAGCTCTTAAAAGTACTAACTTTCAAACTTACCACAAAGCCCTTTTGTTCCTGAAGAAAAGCTCTTGGAATTAAGTCTAAGAATAAATTCATTGTTTCTCGGAGTAAATGTGAGATTATGTCCGAGAAGAGAGAACTTGATTTCATGCATTATTTCTCCATAGACAGTGATTTCAAACAAGCTGCTGGAATAGGGGATAAGAACCCTTTCACCATTAACAGTCACCTGTTTAAAAAAAAAAAGAGGTCATCACATCAGTTCTAGCAAGCAGTTACAAATCAACCCAATTTTACAGTTGAAGCACATTTTGACTTGACAAATACCTGAAGATCCAACTGAATCTGGACATAAGAAACAATCTTGCCAGCTGAAAGTGTCTATTGAATCTAAAAACATACAGAAATACTTGACCTCCATCCTGTGAATTACACGAACAACTCTTCCAACACTTTCCTATATAAGTGCACTCTTTGAGCACCACATGTTTACAGACTAACAGCCTCCTACTACAAGGTTCAAATGATGTCTCAGGGGAAATCAAGGCTGTCCAGCACCATGTAGAACTTGGTGTAGGCGTTTTGGTCCACTCTGTTTTGCTGCATGAGTCAGAAGAGATCATTTTGACAAGCTGGCCAACACCTGTATGTCTGAGCAGCCAGAGTCTGAAAAATGGGTTGAGTTTGAATATTCTCTGCCTATGAAACAGAAGTAATGCATGCTAAGCTACCCTTTCTTCTAATGCTGAGGTCCAGTTGCACGCGAGGTGAGAAGCAACTCCCTAGACTTTCAGCTGGCCAGTCAGGCGCAGCTCTGTGAGGGACAGAGCACTCTCCCATGGACCAAATATAGCATGAGGGACCAAAAGAGGGGAATCACACTGCAGTGTATCCTGTCTGTAATCCTGCCTTCTGGCAGAAGTGTCAGGGACACATCTCCAGATCCCATGTTTTTGACATTGGCACACGAGCACAACAGGGAGAGCAAGAGGGGAAACATGTCTGTCTCATTAAGTGAACACTGATTGTAGCGTGAAATGGAGAAGAGATGTTAAAAATAGGCTGAAACTGGATCAAGAGATGAAATTTGTCCCCATAACCTGATTCTGCAGCATGAGCAGACAATACCCAGATGAATTCATGGTGTTTGCTTACTGCCATGCTACTGAAGAGCTGCACTGTCACACCATGATGCTTCACTTCGATGGAGTCCATGCAGTTCATCCTGGGTGCTGCTTTGCAGGGCCCTTCATGGAGCAGGACTTCAACATTGTGGTGCAAGTCTTGAAATAAGGTGTAGGAGCAGTTGCCAGTCAGCTTAAAATTTAGCCCATCAAAAGTGACAATATGGTGAGATGAACTTCCTATACAGACGCCTGAAAATAAACAACAACAAGAAAAAAGTTAAAACATTTTAAATTTTACTGTTTCTTCACAATTGTTGTGGGCATGGGGAACCAACTAATTGGGAAAGAAAGGAAGGTAATGAATTGCAAATGCTGGAAACATAGGTAATAAATTGCAAATGCTGGAAACATTGACAGGAAACTTTGGTAAATCCTTCATCACATATGGAGGTTTTTCGCAATATCTCTGTCTGGGAACAATAAGTATTGTAAAAGATTTGGATAAACTTGTAAAAAATCCCTTTGCCTAAAACTTATTCACATTCAACATGATTTAGTAATAGATTTTATGTAAAAATTAAACAGGGGAAATCCTTTTACTGTTAGTAGAAAGACTGTAACACACTGTTCAACCTTTGCATTGCATGATGTTATGTAGAGTGCTATATTTGATTCCAAATAACACTATTTCACCCTTATCAGACATATCACAAGTTGATACCCAGGGACTTTGTTTTTCAGACAGGAAACAGGAAAACTGCAGAGAAATAATATGTACAGGATAAACCAAAGGCTAACTGATAGCTCAGTGTCATGATCAGTGGGTTATAAACACTTTCTTGTCTCCAAAAACTGGAAAACAAGGAAGATTATAATCCCAGAAGAACCAAAACGAAACCTGATGCTTCTGGCTCATATATTTTCAAATCTCTTGCTTAAAGGATAATAAGGCAAATAAAATCAATTCCAACAAAACATGTAAGGGGGAAAATTACCATTGTTAATAATTCAGTACTTTGCTTCTAGCTGAGAATAATCTTTTTCCTAGTCAATGACCTTCAAATTTAATTTCCCAGGAAAAACAGCATGGGAGGGAGGGAGGGAGGGAGGGAGGGAGGGAGGGAGGGAGGGAGGGAGGGAGGGAGGGAGGGAGGAAGGGAGGCAGGCCCTTGGAGCACTGTAGCATCTTGAGATATTTTACTGTAAATGCTTATAAATTTCATATACAAATAATAATGAAACAAGATAGCAATAAAACCACATTTCTCAATTTTACTTATTCATGAACATTAAAAAAAAATTAAGGTACTGGGAATCCTTTTAAATTTCTCATAGGTTTCTGTAGCACAAAATGCACTAATGTGATCTATTTCAAAGTAGTATAAGGGCACACAACAGCCATGAATCACATTGCAAATCATGCTGCTGTAAAATTGGTAGCTAGTTCAGCAAGCAAACACCTTTGCTATGTAACTGCTGAACTATCCTCAGAACTCAGATGACCTAAGAACACTTTTTCAAGGACTTCCTCTTTGCAGAAGCATTTGTCACATCATCCACACTGTTAAGCCATGGCTGGAAATTGTGTTTTAGCTCTCCAAATGAGTGAATCATGAGTCAATTTAGCAGCATTTTCATGGGTGCCTAACCAGCCTCCTTCCATAACAACAGAGGCGCTGCCATACACTAAGCTCCTACTCATCACCTCTTGGGCCATGCCCATCACTGCTTTTCTGATTGCTGAGAGTTTTGTTCCACACAGCATCAGAATCAACATTTCCAGCTGCTACAGATCTTCCTTTAGTTGGCACAGAATCACCATGGTTGCACTGAGCAGTCATTAAAAGAGGACTTGACCCACAGGGGTTTTTAATCAGCTGGGGAAGGGGCGGGGCGGGGGGGGGTGATTGCTCCCTCCTTCTGCAACATGAAAGCGACCTACTTTTCCCTCACAAGTTGGACAACTTCAGGGAAAAAAAGTTGGAGTACCATGGCTCATTAAATTTATAAAGAGACAAACAGTTCTTAGCTCATCTTAACTTGAGTGACCTATAGGGCTTTTCCAGAAAATCAGCTAACAGTATGAAAGGTTATTTTCCTTAACTCCTTTCAGATTTTTTATGAAGGTATGTCTTGCATGCCAATGCCCTCATGTTGCTAGCTATGTGTTTAGGATCAAGAAATTTAATAAAGATGCACCTCTTAAGGGTATCACTAAGACTATCTTTTAAACATCTTCAGACGGATAGTCTTAAGTATTTTAGATATTTCTACTTTTTCAAAATCCTTGTAGCAAACCAGAAATGTTCGATTTCAAGTGTTAAGCTTTTAGATCATTAAATACACTTTTAGGAAATGCCAAAACAATGGGTGTAAACAAATTCGTATGTCTAAGAGTTCAGGGATCAAAATCCAGCTATGAGCTTTGGTATTTCAAGCAGTGTCTGGAAGAAATTGTACTTAAATCAGCCAGCTCAGCATAGGACATTTTAAATTGAGATTATATGTTGTGAAGAGGAGGTGTGTGTATATACATACAGGGTTCTTATCTACTTCTAAGTAAGCATATGAATTTAGATTTAAACCCACTTAAGTTTTAATAAATAGATCACGAGCCTCAGGACTGCATCCCTCTAATCCTGTAAATGTGAGTGGATGCACTTAATTCCTGTTCCTGTCATCCCAGCCCAGGCACCAATCACACAGTGTTCAGCCTTTCTGCTCAGACACTCCATGTGAGGTTATCTGGCAGCAGGGAGAATTTCTTGTTGATGTCTTTGTACTACACCTTCTTGATTGAGGGCAGTCCAAACCCTTAAGCCCCAAGATGGACCAAGAATCCATTTCTTGCTTTCAGCTTGCTGAGATAAATTCCTGGTTTCTCCTGTACATCTTCCTTCCCAACTCACACACCTTTGGAAATGGAGTGTGAGATTCCCTGATAAAACACTGTCACTCTGCTAATGCAAAAAATCAGTAGCCCTGAACTTGCAAGTAGCATTAGGCATGCCAGCATCAGTTAGGCTCTTACACTCATAATTATTTTCTTGAAGGACTGTATAACAATCAAACAGCAATTCCCCCCACACTGGTCACCTTTAAATTATCCAGTGGCTGAGAAGCTCCATTCAGCATTACATTTGTGGTCAAAACATTTCAGGTGGTGGGGAGGGAGAGGCACCCACAGACAGATACTCACATGGGCACATCCATCGGCAGCCGCAAGTTTCCTCCACCTTAACAGCAGGAAGGCTGCTGTGACACACAGGCTTTGGGATCCTCTCACAGTTGATGTGGTGGCTCTCCAGAACTGTGTAATCTCCTGGGAAGCAGGTCACAGTGTGGCACTGGTCTGGTAATGTCCATTTATCACCAGGCTAGGGAGGGAAACACAGATATACAACAATTGAAACCAAAAATGCAAAGTTTGGCTGGTGTCATGGAACTACAGCCAGAAAGTGAAGTGACACTGACAGCAGTGCTACTCACATTAGCCTTGGAAAAATAGATAATGGAATGCGCTGTATTAAGGACTTCATGAGGATGAGAAAGTTTTAATTAGAAACACTAAGGAGCAGGCCGAAATTCCAAGCTAAAGATAAAAGTTTGCAATAGGAGACATTTTGTTCCTACCACCTATAGTTAAAGCCCAGCCATCCTACAACATGCATGGAGAACAGAGTAACAAAGCATTCCACTCAGCTTTACTTTAAATTTCAAATCCTTTATTTTTCATAAACCACAGATGGTCAGAGCACAGCAGGAATTTCTATTTGTTCCAAACTAGGAAAGCATGGAATATTGTAGTTATTTTGTCAACAACTCTGAAACTCTAAAACAGCTCCTTTCTTCCCAAAGGGAAATTGTTCCTATACCAGATCAGTGTACATAGTGGATTTGTAGAGCTAAAGAATTAAATGTAAAATATATTCCTGCTTTCTAAAGGACAGTCTGAATTTTAAGGCACCAGGATTGTGTACTAATAAATGACAGAGAAATAAGAAATAGATGTGCAGTGTCTCAAGATTCCTATCTGCAGAAAGCTGAGCTCTCTGGCCCCAATCCTACAGAGCTCTAAAGTCCATAAGTAGGCTAAATGAGTTTTAAAACAGCGTTCATCCCTGAAGTGGGCATTCTCAGGAATACCCCCAAATGTGGGAAACAGCACTTCCCAGAGTTCTCTCCACAGAGGTGAGTCTAGAAATACCAGTACAAGTGAACGGGTGCTTCTGTGGGCTGGGTAACATTCCTTGATATTCACAAGCAGAAATGTGGGGAAGAAGAGAATTGATGCTGGGTATGGACATCTCCCATAGATGAGAAGAAGAGAAGAAAAAAGGGATAAAAATACCTAGGTAACAACATCATTCACAGATAATTCTTGTAATTATGAAAGTATTTATCTGTATCTCTGAGCTACAGGATCCCATCAAGTCTAAACAAGAACTCCCAGATTTGCGGCCACAAAAAATTACGTATTAAATACAGATTAATTTACTGGACTTGTTTTATATGTTTTAGGACTTTGAGAAGGTAACTGAAAGTTGCTTAATACTTTTTTTCAGGCTTGTGAGCCTAGAAAAGGCTGTGAAAAAGTAATAGAAAGAGCTTTAAGGCCAGCAAAAGTATTTTTATAGGAAGAAATAGAATGCTTTTTAATTACAGTTGTCTCTCCTACAACTCACTGAAAGTGGAAGCACCTGGAAGGGTACATATACAGCTGTGCAAGTCTGGCTTCCATGCATATTTCATTTTAATTGGTTTTAGTCACTCTTTAATAGGACATTTATTAGAAAACATTTAAGAGCTGGACAAGAAAAGCAAAGCACAAGGCATTAAAAAAAAAAAAAAAGTTGAGGGATTAAAAAACCCCAAGAATCCTAGTGCAGAGAAAAAAACACAGGACTCTCAAGATAAAGAGAGCCTAAATCCCAATTGATATGAAACTGTAGGAGCAAAAGCAGGACAGAAAGGAAAGCAAAATCAGGGTTTCTAAGCTGTGAAGGGTAAGTCTGCCAGAACGCTACAGGAAGCCTCAGACTTCCTCTCTGAGGGAGCTCTGAACCTACAGACCTGGACATGCACACTCTGGTCTTGCTGTGCATCTGGAGGAGAGACACCCACACACCTCAGCAGCTCCCTTGGCTGTTATCTCTTAGTTTAGATGAGGTTATTTGTTTGTTTGTCTCTTCCTTAAGCCAAGACCTGAACAATACTAGAAAAGTCATGGTAATAGCTCAGGAACATGAGGTTTGCCACTTTAAACAGCCTAGTAATGCAAATTGCTCTACAAATCACTTCATGAGGAAATATCACTATTATAAAACAAAAACCTACACTTCTTTACCACCTTTATACCTGCCTCTAAATTTCAAAACAAGGCTAACAATGAAAATTAACTCTGAAAAAAAAAAACCAAAAACTAAAAGCTAATTTATCATAATTGTCCTGATATCCTGCCAGCTGTCAAATTTAAACATTAAAACATAGGCTGTGTTCTTAACACAGCCTATGTTTGGCATTCCTGCAACCCCTTGCCACTGGACCTGATGAGTACTAAAGACTTCCAAGGATTCAAAGAACAGCTGAACAAACTCACAGAGGACAAAACTATCAAGCATTAGCCAATACAAAAAGGTGCCACTTGCAGCTCAGGGCGTCCCTGAGCAACAAATTGTTTATGGCTAGGATAGTTCAGGGAATTTTTATACATATTTATTAACATTGCTTCCCTGGCTCCTATTTTTGGCCACACAAGAGACAGGGTTGGATGGATTTTTGGCCTATCCAGCACACTTGATCTGCTACTAACAACGACCTTAATCAAGAATATTCCTTCTACAGTCACTTCCAGGGTAGGGGTAATAACAAAACAAAACACGAAAAAGTAACAAATATAATATTCCCAACACTGATAGGATTTAGGCTGAGATTTTTGATCCTGAGAACTCAGATTTCCTTGCAAACTGCAGGAGATCAGTTCCCACAATCTCCAGGTGCATGACAGACATCCCAGTTGGGGAGCTGAGCCTCCTGCAAGAATTCTCTGAGCAACACCTGAAAGATTATGAAGCCGATATAAAAGCCTGTGTTTTCTGAATCAGGGAAGAAAGAGCCTTGATTCTTCCTTCCTGTGGATTTGTGGGCTGTGCTGGAAGAGGGGAACAGAACAGCGGCACCTTAGAGCCAGTGAGGCACAGGAGAGGATGCTGCACCACAGAGGCAGGAACTTCCACAGTGGCTCCAGAAGGCTGTAGCCTCACAGTGCCTTCCAATACCTATTTTTCCTGGCTAACAGAAGAGGCAACTCAAAATTCCCCTAAAGGCTGCCATTTGAACGTGTGGTTCATTTTTATATGAGCTGGAGCCTAGTCTGTTTCCTTCTAAAAGCATTCCAGCCAGAACAGAAATTGTGCCTTAAGTTTATCACCCCCAAAAATGAAACCTGACATGTCTGAAATTCAAGTTTAGCCTTCCCAGCACTTATATACACGTACCCGTGTCTGCCTCTAGGAGCCCAGAGGCCTGGTCACATTCAGTTGAAACAAAATCTGATTTTTTTTTTATTGTCTTAATAAAGAAGTTTTTCAAGTTTAGTTTTTGTTTGTTGGTTTTTTTTTTCTTAAGCTGTCAGCCTCAAAGCCATCAGATTATACTTTGTGTCTGATTTAGCTAAAGCCTTTCTGTGCTCTGATCAGCTGATTGAGGCCAACTATGTAAAGCAGCTTTGATATATTTACTGGTTTTAGGTAATTCATATTCATTTATTACCCACACCCTTCCTTCACAGTCATGTCTTCACAAGGGAAAAACCAAAGAAATATTTTTTATGTACTGGAAATTCAAGATGAATCCCAGAATAGAACTCATAACTGATCCCCACTAGAAAACATGGCACAAGCGTATGCTAATATTTTTCAATGCATGTAGTATGATATACTCTGAAAAAGCTTGGCTTTTCACCTGAGATGAAGAATCTCAACCATTAACAACATCTGGAACACCCATTTCTTAGAGTGGGATCACTTTTGAGAGATTAGACAAGCTCACTCACACTTCTGAGCATTTTCTCAGGATTAAGGAGAACTTTTGCACAAACTAACTCCAAGAAATTTGATTTCCTTGCAAAAAAGATGATTTTTACCTAGAGACATAACTATCACACAATAATTATCTTCCTGTAAAATTGCCATAGGGACAAGGTATTTGTAGTTTCAGCAGAAGGACAGTGGCTGGACAATGAGGTTGCCCCTGCACATGCACCTTTATTTGGCCACTTCTGTCCCAGAAGTCTTCTCACCAAGAGATGGAAATGCATTTTTTGCTGTCAGGGAAGACAAACATTGTCACTGTTCTGCAGTAGTTCTGCACTGACTTCAATAACATTCAACATTCTGCAAGATGAGATAATGTTAGAGGAAGACTCCTCTGTGTGCAAAGCTATCCTACCAGTTCAAAATCCAACAATTTCTTCTTCCAAAATCATTCTTGATATTGTCCCATGCTTTTTGTTTTAGGTTAACTGTGAAGATATTTGTGTTCTTGCACAAACTTTGCAACTTAAAAGCCAGATGGCCAAGGCAGGCAATTCACTTACTCTCTTTTTGTTTCCATCCTCATCTATGCATTCTTTGACTGGGTCTGAAAGAGAAGCAGACATCTTTTAGTCATCCCATTCCCTTATCAAGCCTTTTAAGTGATGATCACCAAAATACAGATTGCTTACTTAGAAGCTTGATTTAAGCTGTGAGAAGTTTGCTAGAGGTGTGAATCCCTACCTGAAGACTGCAGGCATTTGTCCAAAGAGCACAAGAATAAGTAACAGAAGGCATAAACAATGACTGTGGTCCCAAAATACTCTGTGAGCAATAACTGGGCTGCACTTCTAATACAGCCACAGCTCTGCCCAGATGGTGCCTAAAGGATGAGCATGGCTTTGGCTCTGAGGCACAGTCCAGCCTTACCTCAAAGTCTTGTGATCCAT
The DNA here is from genome assembly GCF_963513975.1 of Fringilla coelebs. Classification (NCBI taxonomy): domain Eukaryota; kingdom Metazoa; phylum Chordata; class Aves; order Passeriformes; family Fringillidae; genus Fringilla; species Fringilla coelebs. Next base: position 54,892,034 of record NC_140033.1, on the reverse strand, counting down.
TGAGAACATTCCTGGGAATTATCAGGTAATGACAATTCCCACACTCACATTTATTAAATGCAGGAAGACCAATGCTGCATAACTACACAAATAGCTGTAATAAGAACACCCAAATTCAGTTTCCTTACATTTAGTCATGACTGTGATGAGCATTTTTTTCACACAATCAGTTAAACTGATACACACTGAATTGCAGCTTCTATGTTTGCATGCTTTCACTACACACCTAAAGATATTTTGGAAGCAATTTCATTTTTGTACTATGGCATGACAAATTCTCTAGGATATTAAGACACTGACTAGCAAATTCTTTGTAGAATACTAGACTATGCTACCCTATATACACTCTCTGCTCTGTCTTTCCCAGGATAAGTAAAGTATTTTGAAATAATTTAGGAACTCTTTAAAACCTTTTTTTAATGGTATTATTTTTGGTACACTTCCATACAAAAGGCAAGACTCCCTCTGCATGAGAAATCCAACTCTATGAGTCTAGAGGGGAAAATTATGCTTTACAGATTGTATGAAATTTATGTAAAACAAAACAAACAGGAAAAAATCCAAACAAAAATAAATCCCCACCAAAAAAAAAATATATAGTTTGTCACCCCTTAGCAAAGTCTTCACGATCAGCAAAATTGAGAGCAACATTTCTCAGATTTTAGGTGATGAATATCTCTATAGTTCAAGATTGCCTATAGTTCAACAGCTTTTTGAGCTGTTGGAAAAACTTTCATAAAAAATACAAAGCTTTCACCTCTCGTACTGAGAGGTTACAGCACAGATTGCAATAAGAAAATAATTATTGGTTCCAAATTCCTGCTCCCCATCCTAAATCTTGGATCAATGTAATTTACAGCAAGAAAAGTCACATGGTTTACAGTGTGAAGAGAGGAAATGCATCTTTAAAAGCTTATTTTAAAAGAGAGAAAAGAAAATGGCAGCTGTTTAAATCTAGAAAATGGCAGCTGTTTGATGCTCTGGAGAGATTTTACGCCAGATTCATGCCAGAAGTGATCCCAGCGGAGGCTGATCAGATATCTCCAAGCTGGACTGTGAACACTCGGCAACTTCCTCATTCTCAGAGGTCCTCGGCTCCACAAAAAAGTCCATTTATTGCAGTGGAGAAGTAACTAAGCCCTCGTAATGCTGGCAAAAACCTGTGCAATGACTAACACTACGAGGCAGTGGCTTGTGGTGAGAACATGTGGATGTTATTGGAATAGAAATAACAACAATGAGAGGAGGGATAAATATCTACATCCAGAGGTAAGGAGGTAAAGAAGCAAAATCCTGGTCAGTGTTGACGCAAGGTTCCTTAGAGAAGAAGCGTTGTCATCTACAAATAAATGAATGCTTGTTTAAAACATTTCACACTTTTTTTTTCCAGTATCTGTTTCCCTGGGAAAGGAAATTTTTTATTATTTTTCTTTTTGCCTTCTATTTTGGCTGAATTTTCTGTAGACATGCACATAACAATGTCTGAAAAACACATAACTTGAAATCTTTGCTAACAACATTTCTGAAACTTCTGAAACATGCCCCATTCATTCATTACAGCTTCAACTTTCCTGGTGTCCTTCAGTTATTGACCAGTTCTGAGTACTGATTATCAAGATTTTTATCAAGATTGATTTTCATTAAGATGGCAGCTTGAAAGTTCAGGCCTAAGAAGTTCTAAAAACCTTACTGGAATTGGGCTAATTGGAATAGCAGCTGGATACATATTTAAAGGGCTGAAATTTGGTTTCACACCTAAATGAAGGTGGTCTAGGTCAGCATTTGTGATGGTTGTCAGTGGAACACTCACAACAGAGCATCTGATTGCCTTCTCATATCAAGAAAAATCATCCTGGTTTTGCATTTCAATTTTTGTGTTTTGCTCCAGACACAAGGTCATGACTTTCGGACTCACCCATGCACACTTTTTTGATAAATTCACTGTTCAATGTGATCATAGTGGATAAATCTTCAAAATTCTGGAGCTTCATGATTCTGTTAGCAGCTGATGGCCCAGCCAAAGTCCTCAGCTGCCCTTCATCATATCTGTTCCCAACACCAACTGGGAACACGGATACTCCTAGGAAAAGAGAAGGAAGAGTTGAAATAGGCAAGGCACAGAAGAAAATCACTGCTTATGGACATGGAGTGTTCTTCCCTGGAAGTATTTAAAGGATGTGGCACTTGGAAGTGCTGGGTTAATGGTTGGACATGATAATCTTAAAAGTCTTTTCCAACTTAAAGATAATAGAATTTTTATTTTTTCATTTGTTTCTAAAAAAAAATAGAATTGAGAAAAGTTTTTCTCCAACATTTAATTTTCATGTGTTACTTGCATCATTCCCCCCACACTGGCTAAAGGCAACTAAGGACTGAAATGGTGCTGCTCTAATCACACCATTAGCTAAGATGAGCTCTATTAGTCCCAAGCATAATAAAATCATTCATGATCTTATTATGAAATGAAACAAAATGCAGCTGCAGACTTAATGACATCTTCACTCTTTCTTAATGAAAAAAAAGAATCTCAATATGCTGTTTTCTTTCTTCAGTTACACAGCAATTGGATTATTTTCAAACCATTTAATTAAACAGTTGATAGTTGTAATACAGTCCATGCCTTATTGAATAACTCCCAGAGCAACCTTCAAACAGAGTCAAAGTTCCTCAGCTGAACACCTGAGGAACATGAGGTACTGAAAGAACAGCCAGAAAACTTGATCAGACAGCACATTGATAGCAAAAGTATATTCCTGTAGATGTCAGTGAAGAATCTGATCAAAACCTCAATTTAATATTATTATCTTTATGATTGTTATTTTCATCATCATTATTATTACTAGAGTGAACCTTTCAAGTTTCCCTCTACTGCTTTTATTTATAATTTATAATATAGACCAAATTTATTTATAATATTAGACCACATTTCTGTTATCCCTGTCTACCCATACAATCTCAGAAAACGAGATGCTACTAATTTGTGAGTCCTGGGGAAGCTGTCAGCCTTAATTGCAGATTGGTCCTGAATTTCTCAGTACATCAAAGACATCTTCACGGGGCATGTTTTTTTTCAGGTCTGTCCCTTACCACAATACTATGCACAGTAACTCCAGAGCTTACATGAACACACCAGCGTCTTAATTTTCCATCTTTTGTTCCAGCCCATTACTTAAAAAGTAACAACTCTACTTATAAGTAGTGACAGTGAAATGAGGTTTACTGTTCATTCTTGCAGAAAGGGCAGCAGCCTCCACAGCATCTTGTGAGCTCCCTGACATGATGACAATCATGACCTTTGATGCGCTGGGTCTGCTCCCGTGCGATTCTGACATTACATTCTGGACCACAAAATCAATGGCATTTCCTAGGAAGAAATGAAGAGAGAAATGAGAGATAAAATAGAAAAGTCACAGGAGACCATAGAACTAAATTTTATATTGCTTTAGTGTGTTATACCATTAGGTAATGAAAAATATTTCTTTTTAAAGGACTCTTAATGTCTGATTTATTGCAGCTACATAAAAGACCTCAGCTATTAAAAACCTTCCAGTATTTATTAAGACATCCAAGCACAGGAGGACCATCCTTAACTCCATCCATAGACTATGCCAGTCTCTGCAGTGATAGGAATTTTTCCCTTTCCTTAGCCATGATAACAAAGTCACGCTCCTCACTTAAGTAGTTACCTTTCCCAGAAGTATTGCCAGCCCTAAAGAATAGAAAACCTTGTGGGGATTATATTCCTGCTTCGAACTGCCAAGCAACACTGACATCCAGTGGCGAGCTGATCCACAGCCTGGCATCATCCTGAGCTGTTCACACAAGTTGTTCTGACTCCTATAAAAGATCTAGCACTTCCCTAATTTCATCGACTTTCCCTACAGGTGTGAAAAACCTTTCTTGCCTCCACACCATCAGGAACCTTTCTGAAATTTAAACTCTGTGTAATCCATGATACAACCAGGTGATCCTTATTAAAATAAAAGTTTAACAAAAAAAAAAAAAAAACACATCAAACCCCACAAAACTTGCAAAGAAATTCTACCTGAGCTACCAAATCACAAACTAGCTTAAAAGGGAAGCTGCTGCCCATTCATTTTACATCTGTGAACACTCAGGCAAATTTTTTTGATAATTATGACCTCAGCAAGAGAGCACTTTGTTAGCACTTGCATTTAGACATGTATTTGCACAAATATTTACACTGGGAATCATGATATGCAGCTTTCTTAAAAGCTCCTTTGGGCTTGGAAGTTATCAGGTAAGGAAGTAGTAATGAAACCAGGTGACTCATGTGACACTTAGGGAAAGCAGTGACTGGTGAACAATAAACACTTGAAAGAGTATTTCCTCTGAGTAATCTGCAATAACTGTGGAGCAAAAATAGGTTTGCCTGAGAAATTCACGGTACAATTTATAATAACAAATGCCTTTGTAAAACACTGGAAGTCAACCTGTAGGTAATTCACCAGCACAGCCCCAATACATCTTAGCACACCTGAACACTTTGTACTTGATGTCTTCTTGCACCACGTCACCCACACTTTTTCAGTGATAGAAGCAAAAACCCTTTTCCCAAGCTGCTGCAAGCATGGATAAACTTTAGGAATCTCACTCAGCACATTGATTATTGATAAGGCTTGGAGACCTGGGATTGCTCAGCTTGGAGAAGGCTCCAGGGAGACTTCACTGTAGCTTTACAGTATTTAAAGGGAGCTTATAAAAAAGAATGAGAGCAACTTATCATAGTGGTAGGTAGGGATAGGACAAGGGGAAGAGTTTTAAACTAAAAGAGGAGAGATTTAGATTTGATGTGATGAAGAACTTTTTTACTCAGAGGGTCCTGAGGCCTGGGAAGTTGTGGCTGCCCCATCCCTGGAAGTGTCCAAGGCCAGGCTGGATGGGGCTCTAAGCAACCTGGGACAGTAGAAGGTGTCCCTGCCTATGAGAGGGGGTTTGAACGAGATGACCTTTGAGGTCTCTTCCAACCCAAACCCTTCAGTGATTCTATACCACGGCAACAGCAGTTGGATATTCAGTGAAAACCTTCACATTTTGGATGTTTTTCTACTTGCAACAAAACGTATTTTAAAACACCATTATTTAGACATGTATTTGCACATTTGGTGATTCCATTTCACAAACTACTCTTCCTGACCACAAAAAAAATAACTAACCTCAGGCATTAAGTCATGTCCTACACAGCTTTCCCACAATCCTTTCTACAAATGGTTTTGTGTCTGTCAAGGTAAATGTTAGATACAGAATGACACATTAGCTAGAAATAACTAAGGATAAAACAAAATACAGCAAATAAATCTCACTATATTCAAAATCCCTGAGATTGCTCTGGGATGGTCACTGTGCCAGAAGATTGACTCATTTCCCTTTGGTCCTACAATTACCAAAAAAAAGTATTTAACTTTCAAACATATTTCTGGTTAAACTTTTGCACAGTAAGAATCACAAATGATTTTTCATTCATTTGTTAAAAGTACTTGAAATTTCTTGGTTTTTTTAACGACCCTTTGACTTTTGTGTGGTTGGTGTGGTCAGGAGCCAGTCCAGCTCCATTTTTCTTCTTCTCACATTAATTTTAAAAATGTTCAGAAACTCCATACATATTTTCAAACTGAAAAAAAAAATCCATTCTTTTTATAATTTCTCATAAAGAAATCAAGTACTGTTGTAACAGAACCGGTGACTATTTCAAAGGCCCCAAAAGCAGTTATTCAATTTAATGCATGGAAAATTGGATTTAGCATAGTAAAAGCTCTTTGGATTTCTCCCTTTATTTTTAAGCCAGCGCTGGAGAAAAGAGCCAGGTGTCTGAAGACATCATCAAATGAACACTTTTGTCCTGCTAGAGGTATTCAGAGAGCCATCATCCCAAGCTGGAAGCTGTCACTTCTCAGCTATTCGTCTCTCCATCTCACCACAGAGGGAAATAAAAAATCGCTCAGAGGCCACAATAAAAACTATTCATCGCTAAAATCAACCAGCTTCAACATTTTCATACTGAAAGACCGCAACACAACAAAAACCTGACATTTTCATATCAGTAAAGCAAATCTAAGTATTTACACTGAGTTGTTTATTAAGATTGGAAAGAGTTTTCACAGCACAGAAACATAAAGACAATCTCAGAATGGCTGGAGTTGGAAGTGACCTCAGAGAACATCCAGTTCCAGCTCACCTTCCATGGGCAGGAACATATTCTTCTATCCCAGGTTGTTTTCAGTCATTTTAGCCCTTCCCTCAGCCCACCAAAAGTGGCGAGCCCCCAGCAGCCTTCCAGCCCAGTCAGTAGGCTATGAATGCCACTCATTGGGCATGTCCAGGGAAAAAGGGAAAACAAAAACCCAATTGAACCATACAGGCTGCTTTAGAATAGACAGACCAATCATTCCAAGCACAGAACAGCATCTTCTCCCCATCCTTCAGTACTCATGTTTGGAATAATAATTAAATAATGACTGTGAACATTTGATGCTGAAATTCTGAGAGTCAGAAAAGGCTTTTTAAGAGCCTTTTCCTGGTTGACTTGACACCTGATGGATTTTAAATTTAGACTTGTATTCTGAAGTAACAACCCAGAATGGTTCACACAGAGATTCCTGCAAGGACTAAACGGACATAAACAAGCTTTAAGGACAAAAGACAATCTGTTGAATAGGGTTGGAGGTGCTTACTATGAGTCTATAGAGAATTACACTAGATTCTACCTTATTAAATAGTTTCATTAATGATTTGGATGGAAGAGTTAAAATGTGTGAGAAGGTATGTTAATCTAAATCACAAATATTGGATTGGGAGCAATCATGGACATCATGAAATTAAATGAATGAGCACAAGGTGCCCTAGAAATATTTAAAATATATCCAAGAAATAAAAATGAAGATTCATCTCAGAATTAGCCAATCTGGAACACACAGACATTTAATGTTTTGGTAGATGCCTCAGGGAAAGCAAAAACTTCCTAAGAGAAACTTTCCAATTATTTTCTTTGGGTCTGTAGAGTTGTGACAGACAGGGGATTTCAATTAGATGGAGGTTCCTGATGGGAATTTGTAATCTGTGCCTTAAGTGGCCTCAGTGGTTTTTCTAGCATTTCTGCAACACCTTGACCATAAAAAAAAAAAAAAAAAAAAAAAGACCACAAGAGATCTTAATCTCCCACAAGTCCTGAAAGTGGCCTGGGAAAGGAACGAAATAGGAATGGTTCCTCAGAACCTGAAGTGATACAGAAGCAGCCAACACTGTCTGGATGGTGGGGTAAGTATTCCAGACTGCAACTACTTAACCAAGGACGTGTCTAACCAGGAACAACTCCCCACAATGATAATCATAAGATCATAGAATCACAGAATGGTTTGGGATGGAAGGGGCCTTAAAGATTATTTCATTCCAAACCCCCTGCCATGAGCAGGGACACCTCCCACTAAATCAAGTCCATAATCCTGAAGCTGGTCTTTGTATCTTAATTTAGGCTCTTCACCTGGCACTGAATTGGGATTTTTTACTGCAAATAGAACATTAATTTCCTTTTGAAACAAACCAGCTATTGAAAACTAATCTCACAGTGCTTTAAGTGGTCAGCTCGTGGCACATGAATATTGATATTTTGGCATTAACACACACTGATTAATGTGTGCTGACCTTTTCAAGAACAGCACAAACCTGTCAGTCCAACATCATTGAATGGAACAGCCCCAAAAACCTCTCCTCTGCAGGTCACAAATCCTGCATTTCTCTTACCACCAAGGGCTTCTGATGAAGCCAGACTCCACCAGAAGTTCATTTAACTCACAAACCTTGTAAGAAATGAACTAGAGAAAAAAAAAAAAGCAAACAAAAAATCCCCTGAAGGCAATGAATTAAAACAGCTTGGGGAAGATATCAGTGGTACCTAAAACTGGCTTCAAAAAGGAGCTGGCACCACCAGTTCAGCAACATCTGTGGGGAACAAGTGAAAGTCTCTGTTAGTGGGTGGGAGCCCTCTGATCAGGACAGTTGCTGGCCTTGGGTGATGGGGGGCAAGATTTTAGAAATTTGATACAGAGTGCATCATTTGGGGAGAGATATGAATAAGGAAAAGTGCTATGGGGGGCCTTTGCTTCCACAGCCACAGGGGAGGTTTAGAAGAAAGACATATATACCTCCTGAACCCTGACAGCAAAGCTGAATGCTACTAATCAAATATATTAGTAAAGATGGAAAGTTGGAGGAGGAATATAAATTTAAGATTTCTTTTTTCTTGGAGGGGGGAAATATATCTTTCCCTAAAGATGCTTTTATACAGCTGAGCCACATAGAACATACTTCCTCCAAATTTTGAGGATGAGGCAGGAAAATGTCAGCCTAAATGAGCGACTTTTACTACAGCTATAAGGAAGCAAAATAATACTTTTATAAAGTGTTAAGCAGTATTTACTGTAGGGATTGCTCAGTCTGCTCCCTGTGACTCTCCTAAACACCCACAAATGCTGAACAGAGACACATTTATGTGATTCTCAGTTGTCTTGCACACATCACTTTAGCATTTAGTTAGTTTCCTTCTTTTTTTTTTTTTCAGTTGTTTCTTATGTGAAGTTGTACACAATTTCATGATGTCTGAATAGCCCTAGAGGTGCTTCTTGAGCCAAAATTCGCCTGATGTTATTGAATGGCCCCACTGCACAAGCATGGGAAAGATTTGTGGTATAAACTGCTTTTTCTTGTTCTTTTTATGCCCTGACATACTCAGTAGTTTTTCATTATTTCTTATTACTAAAATCTCTCCTGGAGTTTCCTTATGGCTAAATAATGCAGGATAGGGAATGCTTTCTACAGTAAGACTTCTGCAGTGGTAGCAGCAATTGCCCTCTGCACATAGAGCTTTTTGGACGAAAAAAGCATGATTTAGATCAACAAAGATGGAATAAAGATTTCACTGAATTGTTCTTCTACCATCAGGCAGCCAGTGCAAATAAGAAGAAACAGCTCTGGTCTGATAGCAATGATATTTTTTGATGGGTAAATTCAGATCAAGCAAAGGCTAGAGAAGATCTCCTAAGAAAATGCAGCGTCCAGACTGGGGCACCTACATTTGTCAAGCAGCCTCTGCATTTCCAGAGCACAGACAGAAGGACCTGAGTGACTGTGCACTTCCCGGGAATGCTGTCTCCTTCACAGCCAGCCACATTCACACACATCACAAGGTGCAACACAGCACCATATTTTCATGACTTCATTTGAGAGGAACTACTTCTTCTCTATTTCACTTTCATTCATTATACCACATCCTCAATCACGGTCTCTGAGCATTTTCCAATGAGACATAAACAAATCACTAATGAGGATGTCATGTGGCTGCCTCTCCCATTTCATTTCCCAAAGGCAGTGTTTGCTCTGCTTATCCTGCCATTCCATGTGGCTTTCTCTACACATTACATGGAAGGCTTCACAAAACTTATCTATTTGTATGCAACAATTCATCCCACAATGAGCCTATAGAAGTCTCATCAGCCATCTGGTATTTTTTATTTCTCCAGGTTGAGAAAGCAATCAGAGCTAATCCTCCTGTGAACTATGGAAGTCAGGTTTTATTTTGCACTTTTCTGTACAAATAACTCTTTATAGTCCAAAGACTCCAAAAATCTGTGTATCCCTCAGCCCTTAAAGGACCCTGATGCTAGGTGGCTGCCAGAGTAAATGTGGTTCCAATCCAGAAGAACAAAATTCTCAGGGTATCTGGTGTAAGGTGCTGTAGGAGAACAATTTTTTGCTGAACCCTGCAACTGATATTTGTGTGTGCACCAAGTTTCCACAGGCCAGTGGGAAATGTGATGTTTTTCACACATGAAAATGGAAGTGGACCTGTCTGTCTGGAACAGAAGATAGTATTTCACAAGTAACTCTTCAACTGAGGTCTTGCTGGTTTCACAGTGACTTGGGCTGACAGAAGACTGGGGACAGTGCCAGGGAGCAGAGAACAGTGTTCCCTGGCACTGTCCCCAGTCTTGTTTCAGCCCAAGTCCCTGTGAAACCAGCATGGCAACTTGGGTGAAGGAAGTGAACCACACAGAATATAACTCTTGTTTTCCTATTTTTCAACCAGGTGGGTTACACTGGCTCAGCACAAACATCTGGTAAGGGCAGTTCATAAAGCCAGCATGAGCAGTTCTGCTCCTAAATGTCTAATCAACTAACCAGCATTGAAAGGTTAATGATCAAAGTCCTTACTTCTTAATTATGCTTTGCTTGCTTGAAAGATAATGAATGCAAATCCTGAGCATTATTTCAAGGCTTCTTTCCAAAATACATTAAAGACAAACCAAATTTGTGTAACCTGTGAATACATTATAATATAGAAAACTGAACCATAACAAGAGGTTGAACCTTAACAGGAAATGCCACCACAATGACATAAATTGGTGCTTGTAGCCAGTCTGTACTTAGCATTTCATGGGGTTTTGTTCCTACCCTTGTTTAAACACCATTATTCACAAAATCACTCACCTAATCTGGGAGGACCTTGCTCCCTTTGTTGAATGGACTGCACCATCTCTACAAGCCTGTCAGTCTCTTGAGGCATGTTCCATGAAATTTCTAGATTATTTTCCCTGGCATACTGGAGAACTGACACGTGAATTGAAGAATTGCCTGAAGAAGAAAATAAACACTTTAGGCAGTGCATGTGAGTGTCTTAAAATAAATCTAAAGAAACGTTGGCATTGTGATTTACATTAGGCACAACCGGACATTGGTTTCCATCAGAGTGTGAAAAGACCAAAACTGAACTATTCCCTGATGAAAAAATATCCAAGTACTGCTGGAAACAGTTGCTTTTCTATCAGGAGTCAGCATGCAGTATTTTAGCCCAGATCAATATTACAGTAACTGGAGAATTTTTTTTCTTGATCTCCATTCAGTATTATTCCTTTTCCATTTTAAAATTATCTAAACATCCCCTCTTTTTTTTTTTTTTAACGTGCACCTTGTTTTGCACAAGCAGTAAATTGATGCTCCGTTTGTCAGATGGGCCAAGCTCCCTGGATCATTTCATGCCCAATTCCCTCTCTCATACAGCACTGGAGTGATGTGCATGGAACAAAGTGAATCCAGGGAGCTTGACCTGTGAAGGGGAATGAAGATAAATTTCAAATTATGGTCCTCTCTAACATCCTGATTAAATATTATGTAAGAAGTACAAATAAAACTATTAACAGAGCATTTAGATAGACAGTTTAAAATACCAGATTTGCAAAATTGAACCAGGCAATATGTTGTTTATAGCGATTGGCTATACTTCTCTTCATGGCCTCCTACTGAGAGTATTTATGTATAGAGCACAATGAGTCTTTATCAATGCTTTGTAAGACATAAATGAACACTAACAATAACACCAGTTACTTCATGGAAAGGGTTTAATGCTGGATCAAAAAAATACAATTCTGACTAAAATAAAAATAAAATCCATGTTTGTTAAATACTACTGGGAAAACACAGGATGCAGATGAACTTGGTACAACTCACACAATGTCTTATACTGCTCCCTGTGCTACATGATCCCTTCATGTATGGGCAGGATACAATGCATTCTACCAGAGGGGCTGCACTGATAATGAAAGATAAGGAATGGCCTGACCAGAGGTGTACCCCCCTCTACAAGCACAGTGAGCTTAGCACACCCAGAAAGCGTCAGCCATCCCACATGGGTCAGGAAATAAACATTGAGCACTCAGTGCTTTGAGGGATTAGAATGAGTAATTTAAAATTAAGATTTGAAAAACCTCGAATAAGAAGCTGGTTTGTCCCCTACAAGCAAATTCTTTTGTTTTACAAGACATATTTCTGTGTTTGAGCTGAAAGGCAGATACATACCGATCACAACACTTTCAATAAATTCCCGTACAAATCTTTTCATTTCCTCAAACTCCGATGCTCCAATATTCAAACTTCCATCCAGAAGAAACATGATGTCCATGGGTTTGTTGCACAACTCTGAGGGTGACAGGGGGAGGAAAAAAAGTTATTTTATATATAATAACCAAAAGTAGTATCTGCTAATATGGTAGGAGCAGAAAGGGTAGGTCTAGCTGCATTTTGGGAAAACAGAGCAGGATAATGACCACTTGAAGCAATTAGTGATTCCCCTTTAATGAAAGCCTTAAGATTCATATCCAGTGGGATACATGGATATTTCAATTCCTGCTTTTCTACTGATTCTGTTTTACTCTCAGAGGACTAAAACAAAACAAAAAAAACACCAGCAGATGACAACAACAACAAAAAAACCCAACCCAAACCAGCAACAAATAAAAAAAAAACCAAAAATCACAGAATACAACAGCAAGACACCAAAGCAGATAAAGGAACCCTTCAAATTTCAGTGATGCACAGGGTAAACAGAGGAGACCCAAGAGAAGAAAGAAGAAATCAGAAAATTCATCCAATCTTACCTGTGATTTCAGTCCAAAATCTCATCCCATGAGTGCAGCATGACTGCAGCACTAATTCAGGTGCCTCTTCAATAAGACTATTGTAACTATTCAAGATAATTGGGTCATTAGGCTGACTGATTCTTCTGAGCTCTTGGATATTAGCACTGGGGGTTATGCCTATGGGAATAACATTTATGCTCCTGGGAGGTCGTGTGATAACATCAGTGGAAGGACTGGATGACACCATATATACCAAGTGAGGAACATCTTGCCTGCCCCCATTCACTGATGTAAATGTATGTTTGGAAATATAATCAAGGGCATTGCCAGTGTTGGTAGCTCTCCCTCCCTGGTAGGGTATACTCCTAACTTTCTCGATAATATTTTCCTTTGACTGTATTTCCCTAAAGGAATACTCCAGACTGACAGTCTCTGAATACTGCATGACTGTAACGTGAATATTTTCCTGTCCCACATTCATTCCTGTGACCACTTCCTCAATGAATTTCTTGACTTTATTGAAGTTTTCCTCCCCAACATTGTCAGATCCTTCCACAATAAAAGCAATATCCAGCCTGTTGGGACGGGACTTTTCTAAAAGAGGTGGTGGCGCTGTGAGTCCCAAAGGTGGAAATATCACACTGGACATGGATGGAGCAGATGTAGCTGGTAACAGAAGACTTTCTTCAGGTCCAAGGTCACACAGCTGATCAATGAGGAAATCTCTACGATCCATTAGCTCCAACACATTGCTCACTAGGAAGGCTCTACTACCTGGAAATACTTTTGCCATGAATTTGACTTGCTCCACATTGATATGTGGCCCAATCCCCACAGGTATTACTGTAATGTCTCTATTCTTTAAAAAGCCAAGCATGTCACGGATTTTTTTTTGAGATCTGCTCGCTATAAATATCACTGCAATTTTGGCAGCATTGGTCCTCTCTGCTTTTCCAAACACATGCAATGCAGTGTATTTAAAGACTTCATAGGCAGATGCTTCTTTATCACCTGTGTATTTTATGTTCTGGACAATTCTTCTCATCTGGGAATTTGTTTTGATATCTTTAAGGTTAAGATAGATTGTGGGACCAGCCCTATACACCAGAACTGACACTCGGATTTTTTTCTGGGAGATGTGGAGTTTTTTCATCACATCAATTATGAAAGTCTTCAGCTGTTCAAAGTCCTCCTCTGAGAGTTTATTGGAGCCATCGATCAGGAAGGCCAAGTCCATCATTTTGCTGCATGAGTATGCACTGGCTGGTAGCTCAATGTCCTCCTCTGGAATAGGTGTTGTCAGAGTTAGGGTGTCCTCCATGGGCTCACAGTCCACACAGGTTAAGTTCTTCCCTTCACACAGACTACAAAATCATCAAATCAGAAAAACATTAAATTTATCTGTAAAATGCAATTCATGTAACAAGTCATCCACACAAGTCATCTACACATTATAAAAGAACACCAATGCAAAACCAAACATCTCAAAACCACAGTGAAACCAAAACACGATGTGAATAATTTTTTCCCCCCACCCCAATTTCCCACAACTTCCCACATGGTATTGTACACCTAAATCCCCTGTGTTCATGGACATTTGTTTAGATCCAGGAAACATGACCAACAATGGTGTGTTTGTCAGAAGAAACTCCTTAGAACAGTCTTTGGCAGAAGCGGTAAAATCTGGGTCTGGAAACTGTTTAGGAAGCACTGAGTATCAGCAGTACAGCAACCTACAGGCCACTGGTGGACTGAACTGGCGGATCTGGTCTGCTTCACAAGGAACCAAAACATGAGGCAAACTGCAGGCAGTGAACACCAAGTAAAATCCTAGAGTAGGAGAGATGTTTTACCTCTGATATGACTCAGCAAACTCTGTGCAGGGACCAGGTTTACACACATTTTAATCTTACCAAAATTAGCAATCTTTTTTCTACCTCTGAAGTGCAGTACTTTCCTGGTGTTTTTTTTCCTGACTTCATTTTAGTTTGGATACAGCTTTGGCACATATTCATCCTCCACTGTTTCTTATATCTCTCTTACCTTCCTATTGTTTACCATTTCTTTTTCAGTCCAGTTTCTCATATTAAAGGCTTTATTTCAACCATAGATGTTACCTCTTTTTAGTCCCATGTCTTCCCTCACCATTTCTACTCACCTCCAGTAGTACATTTTCCCCTTTCCACCTCAGTTCCCAAATTTCTTTCCCTCCCTTATCTCTGCCTTTTCCACTATTCATCCCTCTGCACCCCCATGAGCTTTTTCACCTCTGTCACCCTCCACCTTTTATGAACTCCCTTAAAATTCACCCATCTTTAGCAAGGCTTTAACACTTCTGCCCTTCTAATTCCTGGTTGCATATTTCTCTTTACTTCCTAGAATCACAGAGGGGTTTGGGCAGGAAGAAATCCTTAAAGTGTATCCTGTCCAACTCTCCTGCAATGAGCAGGGACATCTTCAACTAGATCATGTTGCTTAGAGCCATGTCCAGCCTGACCTTAAATATTTTCAGGGATGGGACATCCACCACCTCTCTGGGCAACCTGTGCCAGCGTTCTACCAATCCCTTTGGAAACTTCTTCATTATGTCTCATATAAATTGAGCCTCCTTCAGCTTAAAACCATCACCCCTTGTTCTGCCCCAACTGGCCATGCTAAAAATTTTGTACCCATCTTCCTCATAAGCTGAAGCACTGAAAGGTCACATTAAGATCTTCCCAGACCCTTCTCTTCTCCATCCTGAGCAATCCCATCTCTCTCTCTGCCTTTCCTCACAGGAGGTGTTCCAGCCCTCTGACCACCTTCGCTTCTCAGAGAAAAGAATGTGCCTGCACTGAGGCACAGGGTGGAACAGAACCAGTCCATATATTCTCCTTGTCTTACTGGACAGTCCAAGGAACAGAGTAGGAAAAAAAGTTACAAAAGGGCAACCGCCAAAAAATGCTTGTGTGCACTGCCAGAGAAAACCCAAGATGTACAAACTACATGCGTCGATACTGGAAGAAGGCATTATTTTCCAGGAAAATACTTCATTTTACATGTGGCACCTTCATTTAAGTTCTCTTAATAGAAGTGTTATGTTCTTTTCAAGCTCATTTTAGTGTCTTCCTAATTGCAGAATGCAGAGCTATTTTTGGCATTAACATACAGCAACAGAAGATTTATTATTCGAATCCTAGTATGAACAAGACTCTTCTAGTTTCCAATTTCCTTTGGATGCTTGCTATGAAATTCATTTTTGTGCAGTATTTTCTATTGTTTGTACAGATGGTGTAGGCATCTAAATTAGGTGACAGCTATGCAAAAGGAAGTTTCCCTCGTGAGATAAGTTTGCCTAATGTTCTGAAATCTTTTCTGAGCAGCAGCC
Source organism: Fringilla coelebs (assembly GCF_963513975.1). Classification (NCBI taxonomy): domain Eukaryota; kingdom Metazoa; phylum Chordata; class Aves; order Passeriformes; family Fringillidae; genus Fringilla; species Fringilla coelebs. The sequence goes on along the minus strand of NC_140033.1, from coordinate 54,876,242 downwards.
AGTGTATCAACATTTAAAATAAATTATTAATAAGAATTCCAAAAAATAAAAAACAGACTCATTTAAGAAGACTCTTTTTAGACCTTTTGAGGGAATTCAGGGCTCTTCATGTATATTGTTTAAATGTATGTATTTAATTGATGAGCCGAACAGTCTCATGCCCCGGGTTTATAGCTCAGTTGCACACCAGCCCTGGCTAGAGACCAGGAATTGTAAGTTTTTACATATTCTGAGCTTCTGTGAGGTTCAGAGCACTTGGAGCTGTGTTGGTCTCTGATAATAGCTGCTGCAGGGACAGTTACAACTCAGTTTCCATTAAATCTGATCAATTTACAAGTTGGAAAACTCTCTTTTATTCACATCATTATAAGTCACTAGTGAAAATATCCATCCATGGTCCAGACAGTCAGAGAATGACACATTTTCATAATATGCCACAGGGCATTAAACAAAATGCAAAGAGGCTCTGCTGCATTGCAGCTGAAGGCCCTCATCCTGCACAGTTCACAGCACCACATTCCCTGCCATTCATTTCATCCTATTTGGAAACGCCTGTATGCAGGATCAGAGCATGGGTATCAACCTTAATATCTCATGGAAATTGGTTTTCCAGGAATGGGACACAATTCCAACTGCTAATAATCTCAGCAAGTTCTAGACTGAGTGCACATTCAGATCTTGCACCTCACACAGGGATTTTTTTAGTGCTGGCAGAAGGAATGAGTCTGACAGCTTTATTGATGTTGAATCACACATTGCACAAAAAGAAGTTGAACATCCGAAGCCAGCAGGGCCACCAACACATGGGGAAAGGCCTTTTTTTGAAAGGAATTTATAGATTTCCCTTGCTTCAATTCAGCTGACATCCTATAATCCCTACTGCTGTAATTTAAAAACTTCAGTCCTGGGTTCTCTGTGGAGGGGTACTGACATAAAAGATGGCTTCCAAGCTTCTTTTTGAGTGATATATTTAAAGTTACATCCATATACTTATTAATGAGGATGTACTTCATCCCTGACCCTTCATCCTACACAAGAGGGATGCTGGTTCCTTGCACAAATCCATCATACCAAGATTGACAGCGCTGTGGATCATCTCTGTTCAAAACTACTCTCCTTCCATGTGGGATTCTGTCACCTCCAACTGCACACACGGGACAGTCTTCTGGACTGACACAATCCAGGGACAGCTCATCAACGATTTTCCCTGTTTCAAAACAGCAGAGCAATGTAAAGATGCCAGTTGTCATGAACTGTAAAACTAATCATGGGGTTAAAACAGTGCTTCTGAGGTGGTCTCAAACCTCCTGAATATTCTGCTTGGTGTTGTGGCCACTGCCAATTTGACACAGAGAAGTATCTCCTCCCCTCATAATGACTTTTAATTAGATATTGAAAGCACCTTACCCAGCATATACTTTCAACAGCCAGCGCCACACAGAAGGTAAATATATCTTCAGAACAAAGCATGGAAGATGTCAGAGTATCAGTATAATCAGGGGAAAAAGGCATTTTCCATTTTACATGTATATTATTTATTTCTCCTCCTATCCTCTACCTTGTTCTGATCAGAAATACCAGGGCCCAGAATAGCTACTTGGGACCTTAAAATACCTTATTGCTTCCCTTCTTCATTTTCTTCTCCCTGTCCCATATTTCTCATATTTTTTTCCTTTCCCTTTTCTACAAGGTAGTTGTTGGAATAGTTGAGCTGGAAGCTCATGCTCATGGGAGGATGCCAGCTGGGCACTCTCAGGAGCATCTTGGAGGTAATAAACAGGTGAAAGCAATGGATTTCACTGCTGTAGCTGCTCTGGAGCAGAGCATTTTATCAATTTCCAGCACAAATTCATATCTAACCACAGAATCAACAATCTGCTCCCACACAGCCCCTAATCCTCCAGTCTCATCAAGCTGATCCCATCCTCTCTCATCCTCGCTGGCAGGGGCTCACACTCCTCTTCTGGGCACCACTTCATGCCCTCCACACACTGTGCCCATTTCACAAACCCAAACTGGGATGCCCAAACACCTCCCTCCTCAGGCAGTAAGGAATTGTGGTGAAAACACATCACTGAACCTGTTAAGAAGAAAAAAAGCTGTTTAAATAAATCAAAATATGGATTTGGACTTACCTGCAGGACAGTGCACGTGGCATCCTTCCACGCACTGCAGAGGACACTCCAAAGCCTGGGGGTGTTGGCATGTGACAGGACAAGCAGGTCCACAGCTGTTATATCTCCATTCACACTGATAATCTAATTCCTGTTTATTCAGGTCCTCACAGCTTTGTGCTATGCAAGGACAGAATCAGAGGCAAAAAAAAAAAGTCAAACCAGAGTGTATATCCACCATGCCTCTTAGAACTACGGCCCCAAACATTGTATGAAGTTGACCACATATATATAGAAAAATAAAGATTTCCCCTTTTAAATAAAGAATATTTTACTACATTATTGTTTGACTACAGTCAGGGCAGACCACCTTTTCACACATCTTTTTTCATGCAATGAAATACTTGCTTTAACCAGAAATTCTTAGGTTTAATAATAGCAAGTGCAACACAACCCCAAACTGTAAACTTCAATTGATGCACATGTACATATATATTACTGAAACTATTTCTTCCTCTAGATTTTGTACTACAGGCTACTACGTCCCCTAATTGATGGAACAGGTTTGCCAGGTACAGAAATAGAACAGGGAACGGGAGTGTCAGAGAGACCTGTTAGCCCAGCCCCATTAATGTGAAATTCTCTGAATGTCAGTGGGGACAGAGCTAATCTGACCAGTCTGAGCCAAAACCTTGCACGTTTGCACCCAGTTCTGCCTCGTGTTTTCTGTACTTACGGCACAGAGTCGGTGACCTCCAGTGAACAGCCACCCCTTTCTGCGCACAGGCATGTGCATAGGCTGCGACGGTGTCACAGAAACATGCGCAGTCCCCAACAGACTCACAAGCACAGGTGTCATACAGGCAAATGTCAATGTAGGGCTCTGGATTCACCTACAGGAGAGAAGGGCAAAGAACACTCCAAGTCCTTCATCTCCTTCCTGTACACATCATTAACCTTCAGATGGTTTGGCTGCTCCACTTGCCAAGGGTCAAGGCGCCACATAAATCAGTGCAAATCTTTCAAGGACTGCAGTTTGCAATCACTTAATATTTTTAAGCTTTGTCCCCATCCCTCTCATGCAGCAGCTTGGGTATAACACAGCCTGAAAAGCATTGCATTGGCTCAACTTCCCCTTCCCTCAAATCTCAACCCTTAGGCTTCACTTGGTTAAGACTTGAATTTCTCTGTATGGTGTAGTCCCTGGACCATACAGTAAAATTTCCCTTGGGAAGAAGTTTCTTCATAGCTTAATAGGTGTGTTTCCCAAAAAGGTGCATTTTCCCAAAAAGCCTCCACTACAGGACAAGGTGAGAGATGAGAACACCAACCAGCCTTCACCAAATCCTCTGCGCTGTCAGCACAACCACACTTTTTCCCTCAGCTGTAATCAATGCCAGCACAGATCATGCAGGATTGAAGAATGTGAAACACTCACCAATTTTGTGCATTCTTCAAAGACACTTCCAGACAAAATGCTGCATGATGATTCTACCATCATCTGCTTCACTATGTTTCCATCACACAGTGGAGACATCAAGGTCTGTTCCAAGCTGGCCTTAATATTTAAGAGACAAGCAGAGATTGTTTTAGCCTTGTCTTCAGGACCTTGGGACTCTTCAAATTGAAGTAAAAGACTCACTAGCAAAGGAAATTGTTTCTCTGAGTAAAGTTTCAACCTGTTGCACAACATACACGGATCCTGCTGCAGCAGAGCAGATCACCTTCTTGATTTTCTCCAGCTCTTACTTGTACCCTGAAGTTTTAACTCAGATTTAGATGACAGGAATACCCACTGTACCAAACACCCAATCTGACAAATGACCATCCCCAACTCCTCAGAAGGTCCACGAGACTTAAAAATATGATCAGATTTCAGCAGACAATACCCAAGGCTGCTGCTGAATAAAAATAGCTCAGTAATCTTCCCTCCTTCCATTTAATTTATCTAAGAACAAGGAGCACTAGTATTGACACAGAATTTAACACGGCAACACCCTGCAGGTCCTGTCCTGTGCCTAGAACACCGAAATGAGAAGCTGCTCCTTTTCTGACCCTGCGGCCTCACTCCACAGTACTGCAACTTTTTATTGCGCTTCAGTCAAATGAAAAAAGGTACGTTCAGAAAGGTAATATTGTGGCACTGTCATACTTGCACATAATTAGCAACTAACCCAGAAGATTTCACATGATCATGAACAAATGCTTCAGTGTGTAATTCAAATCTTGTAAGAAAAGATCTAAAAAAGGCTTTTTCCACCTCCTGCCCCAATCACTTGGATGAATTTTCAAGAGGAGAAAAGCATCAGCTGAATGAAATTTTACAAATGTCAAAAAAAGTTGTTTGCAGGGTATTTCCTCATACTTTTAATTTGGAAATATTTTGGTCATTACTAGCCAGCTACATGCAAATTTCTTACTCAATTTCATTCTTTCAAAACTCTGTATTTGGAAAATAGGAACTAGACTCTTATGTGTAATATACTTAGATCTCCAAGAAATTTCTAGAACTGGGACATAGATAACACTTTCAGGAAGCAGCTACCCTTTCCAAAATTCACACGGAATGATGGATAGCAGTAAGCTCTCCCATCCCCTCCTTTATCCTGCTTTTTCTGGTCAAGATTTTCCCTTTACTAAAAAAAAAAAAGTCATACAGAAAGAAATTAACCTGTGCAATCCATTGTTTGTAATGGACAGGCTAAGATTTGGGATATCGAAATTTGAATAGGGAGAAGCAAAATTTTTATTTGAACGCACCCTGACTGATTGCAGCTATTTTTTTAAGATTAAACTCTAAAATGAGATTTCCAGTGATAGCTGGATTTCAAGCATCTGAGCTGGATAACTCTAGGAACAGTCTCTACTATACAAATTGGCAATTTTAACATTCCTCTGAAGCCAGGCAGCCCAGAAGCTTTACATAAGTTAATTGGCCTTTTACCAGATTGAAAGAGAAAATATTATTTGGCAAAAACATGGAGGAAAGAGTTAATTTCTACTTATTTTAATCCTTCCAAAGCTCTTTGTCCACTCTTCACTGATAGTGTAACCCACACTAATTAGTTTTCTCAGTTCATTCACAATTACCTTTGCAACATCAGCACAGCGGGAATTAACTTTCCAAGAATTACCAAAGTCAACTGGATCTACTTCAAGATGTTCACTGCTGCTGGTCAAATCATTGTTTTGAATTCCATCAAAATTTCCACACAGACCACACACTCGATCCTTGCAGGGAAAGAAACACAGAAAACATTAATCTTACAACTGTAGACCAGCTTAGGGTTTTGTTAACAAGTCTTTTTAGCCTGGTGCTTTGATGCCATGAGGTTCAAAATTTGAATTACCCATGGCCTTGCCAAGGCCTCTCAGACACAGTCTCTCTCAGAGAATGTGTAGTTCCCATTTCCACTTGGCTTTGCTGAAAACAGGACCACGCTGTCCCCAAGGACTCTCAGAAAGAAGGACTGCTCTAATCAGCAGTGCCCAGTGGCTCTGTTTGGAGTGTGTCCCTACAATCCCATTTTATTTATGGAGATTGCTGTCCTATCACCATCACCAGTAAATCTGGCTCTTATGCTGCTCTTCTTGAATGCAGAAGAAATCACTCCTGGTTATTCTGAGGCCCCACAGCACTCATCCTTTCTGTCATAACTCATTTCCAATGATCCAGGATTTGGCCGTTTTATTTGAAAAACCAGGAAAATGGGCAGTCCTACAGTACTACCAAACAACCCCTCAGTTTTTGAACAAGTGCCTAATATACCATGGAAATCTACATTATTAAAAAAAAAAAAAGAAAGAAAGAAAAAAAAAAGCCATTCCCCAGGGACAGGTTAAGTGCATACTTTTGTGAGAATAAGAGGTGAAGCAAAAACCACTTACTTTGAAATTGCCTTTTAAGATAACGGAGACTCCCATGGCCAGGTCCCAGGTCACACTGATGCTTTTGCCCAGTAAAATGATGTAATAACGGCCAGACTTGATGACATCTAAATTATCATTTTCACCCTTAGGAGGTACCCTGATGTTTACCTGAATGAGAGAAACATATTGTGCTATCAGCAGTGTATCTAATTATTATTTAAGGTAGGTGATTTTCCCAGTGGGACATGTTAACAGGTGCTTCCAATCATGCTGTTTTCCAGAGAGTTTCCATGCACTATCCAGATGCTCCAGAAAAACCAGAAATTTGGGATACAAGTACAGTCTTTCAATTTCATCCCATTTCCAAAGTCTTTGAATATGGTCCCAGGTTATAATATACAATGCCAATATATGAAGCAGGGCTGATAAAGACAGGGTATACTCAATTAATCACTAGTTTAGTATTGGTCACTGGTTCACTGAATAATTACATGTTGGTCTGGCCTTTTTTTATTTCAGCTTTTTAGGAAACTTAACAATTCTGTCCTTCTGGTGTAATAAGAACTGGCAGAACCACACATATCAGTGGCCTCTGAAAGACCAGTCTTATTCTGGAGTCAGAAAGGATCTTCTTCATAACTAATTACATCTACAGGAAAAATCCAGAGAGATTGTTTTTGGTGTCTATTCATCTTTTCCATCACTTTCCCTTCCCCTGTGTGCCTCTTTCTTTTTCCATCTGGCTGCAAATACACTGCCTCCAGCTACTAAGAATTTAAGAGATTAATTTAAAATGCTCTCTTTCACACCCCAATTCCCTTTCAATGGGAACTCTAACAGGAATATTAAACACATTTGAAAACAAAAGCCTGGCATGGCTGCGACTTTAAGCACCATATTAATGCATTAACTGCTCAGTTCTGGAAGAGGCAGATGAAAACATTTAAACAGTAGAAATAGCAACTAATGTAAGGGAGAAAAACGAGCCTAGAAACCATTTACCCACTCTCCTACTCAGAAGGCAAAATATTTCCTTACCCTACTATTCTTTCTTGCTCAATTCAGTAAAAGGTCAGCACAGTAATTAAATGCTTTTTATCTCTGAGCTATCATCAGAAATATTTATTCCAGAGAAGGCAGTTTACATCTTCCATGGATTTCCTAAAGAAGGTCTTCAATGTCATTAGGGAAGATATTAAAAGATATTTTAGGCACCAAAAGGTTTTTAACTTTCTCCTATGTCCAACATATTACTACACTTGACCACTTATAATTCTTCAACAGTCTTTGTCTTTCCAAATTCAGAGGGTTCCAAAACACAGAAGAGGACAAAGATGAGCTGGGAGGTTGACCTAAATTACAGAATTTTTATGTTTTTTGCCCAACCATGAAGTCATAAACTTTTGACCTTGCAAACTTGCAGATTTGTTTCAGAAAATCAAAAATTATTTTATTTTGTTTTAAACGTCAGCCAGAACTGTAACATGTCAGTCAAACCCTCATTTACCAGCAGCAGTAGAAGCTGCTCTCAAACCATATCATCTTAAACCAATGTTTATTGGAAACATTTTAATGGCCAAAAGAATACCTGATTCTTCTGCTTGCTCCTAAGGATTCTTGTGGAAAAAGAGTGTAGAAAGTCATTACTGAATAAGAATTTGTCTCAGAGTCTCCATATCAATTGGTTCTCCTTAACGTCTCTTTTAGTTGTTGTTATTTCTAAGCAAACTTGCGCTAGATATTATTACACTGAGCCTTAAACTCTCCAAAAAGACAACTGAAAATTCACTCAGGGTCATATGGACAGTGCTGTAACACAGACCTAGGTCTTACAAGGACAGGCTCCCTCAGGAACCAAACATCTTCTGATGGTGGAGCTGCTGGATGCCTAAATCACCTGCTGTTATCTTCTGGCCCTTTCTTACACATACAAATGGAATCACAGCTTTTCTGAAAATCTGTCACCTAAAGAAGGCTTTCCGACAGAGCCCAGCTAGATGGAATGATCCCTGCGCTGCTATTTACCCTCAGCCTAGTCAGGGATTCTTTAGCAGTAGAAATTAAAAACTGGACAACCAATATCTCTTGTGTCCATTCCTGCAGCACCCAAAAGCCTGGATGGATCCTATGCTGCCAAGGTGCACTGCACAGAGCCCTTCAAAAAGGTGATGCTTTTGTGTTCCTGCCAAAGCTCAGTGGCAATTTGCAGGCAATTCCAAACCTGTACAGCTTTGTCTGTTAACCCAAAAGCAGGCAAATGTAGAGTAGTTTCACTGGGAACATTCTTACAAGTGTCTGGTCCAGAGCACAGGACTTCTGAAAAGGCAGTGACAGAAACAATAATCCACTGCACCCCTGCAGTGGCTAAGCTCACAGGCAGTGAGAATTGTTTCAGTGCTCAAGGCAAAGGGCTGAACTCTGCCCTCTGGAAAGCTCATTTCCTGCTGGGAAGGGACATGGGAGGTGGAAGCCATTCTTGGTCAATCCTTCCACGTTTGTTGGTAGCAAAAGGGAGGAAAAAGAAGAATATAGTCAGGTGGATGTTCCATCCAGCAATTTAACAGGACAAAAGACAGCTGACATTCCAGTATCAACTTGTTGGAGCAGTGACTCTTTTTTTTTTGTGCGTGTGTGTGCTCAGTCCTTCAGATTGCCAAATTGGCTCTGATGTTTTACTAGCCAAAGGTCAGTCATCTGTTAGCCCTTCCTTGCACTTCAAGTTGCTGGAAACAGGCTTTGACAAACCATGTTTAGAAAGGGTCTGAAGTGCCCAAAACATGAAGGATGTGGAGCTGTTGGAATGAGTCCAGAGGAGGCCACCAAGATGATCAGAGGGCTGGAGCACCTCTGTTGTGAAAACAGACTGAAAAAGTGGGAAATTGTTCAGCCTGAAGAACAGAAGGTTGCTGGAATTGTTCAGCCTGAAGAACAGAAGGTTGCTGGAAGACTTTATTGCAGTCTTCCAATAGCTAAAAGGGCTACAAAAGAGCTGGAGAGAAACTCTTTACAAGGGTCTGGAGTGGGACAAGGGGAATGGCCTCACACTAAGAGAGAGCAGGGTTAGACTGGATATCAGGAAGAAATTCTTCCCTGTGAGGGTGGTGAGGCCCTGGCACAGGTTGCCCAATCCCTGGCAGTGTTCCAGGCTAGGTTGGATGGGGCTCTGAGCAACCTGGGATAGTGGAAGGTGCCCTGCCCATGAAGGAGAGTAGAACTGGGTAATCTTTTAGGTCCCCTTCCAACCCAAACCATTCTATGATTATCTGAAATAAACTGATTGGCATCAAGAAATAGCAGAAATACCAAAACAGCAGAAATACCAAATAGCAGAAATACCATAAAAGTGTTATACCTCTGGAAGCAAAATGGATAAATATAATCCTACTAACCTGATCATTTTATGATCAAGAATCCCGGAGGGAGAGGTCATTCATGCCTCAGCTTACTGAACCTCAGCTTATTTTCCAAAAAAAAAAAAAAAAAAAAAAAAAAAAAAAAAAAAAAAAAAAAAAACAGGAAGGAAAGAGAAAAGAAAGCATACATACATTTCCATTGAACAGCTCTATTTCCCCTCCTTCATACACAATGATAACCCTTTTGGTGCACTTTTCTCCAGTGAAGCCACAACCTTCATTTGAAATGAATATCTGAAATGTTCCAGAGTCACCCTTGCAGAAATCCTATCAGATAAGGAAATAAATGAGTCAGTAATGCAGAATACTTGAAAAACACACACAAGGAAAAACAGAGAAAAAAAAAAGCCTCAAACAACACTGTGTAATCTGTGGTCAATAGGATATATATTGGCATGCCAACTGTTCCCATGTTCATTTAGTTTATGCTTAGCACTGATATTCATGTGTCCCATCCCTTAAAGAGTGTGGCACACTCTGTCAGGGGCACACACATGCATAATTTGGAGAGTAATTTTTGGCAGGGAGAATTCACCATGTTACAGTATCTGTGATATTTAAAAATGTATGATGGGCACAGGGCACATCTGAATACACAGATAGCTTAATGTATTGATTTTCTTCTAAGTCCAGAATTTCTGAGATCCTTGGAGAGTTCCTACTACATTTACATGGTAACTCATATCTTTCTGGCCTTTTAGATTTTATTTTTTTGGTTGTGTTCATTTTTTTCAGTACACACCTCTTAAGAAAAAGGCTCTGTGTCTGTCATTTAAGGAAAACAGATCTGAATGCCATTTTAAGTAGCTTTGTAGTAGCCTATGGTATTGGTGCCCATAAGACCATTACACAGAGCTCTCAGTAGTTGAAAAGCAATCACTCCTCAAACGTAATCCTGCTGGAATCAAGGTGGGAGCATATTTCAAAGACCTAAGTAGAGGCAGATTGATCACACCTTCCTCCCTAAGGAGAACTGCAAGGAGAAATATGCCTCATGAGAATTCTGTGGGGAAAATAGTAACCCACCCAAGAAACACATCCCACTGTAACTGCAGAAAATTGTTGTTATCAATCAGCAGTGAGTCCATCTAGTTTTAGAACAAATTTTCAGATAAATCCTTGTTTGCACAGACATTTCTAAATACATGACAATTTGGATGTAGATGAGCCTTTATCTTAGTTAACTCTTAATTCTGTCTGCTTCCACAAATCAAAAGTTGGTTTTAGTCTGCTCTGCCTTTATCCCCCTCTCTTCTTGCTGTGAGGAAAATGGATATTGTCAGGGGACTCCAAGCAGGTGGAGCATGGAACAAGACAGGAATCGTGCTGAAGGGAATGAGCAGAGCCTGTGCTCTGGGTGCATTTAGGGAAGGTTCATTGAATATTCCTTGTCTCACACAGCCAGACAGCAAGCTACCACTACAGGATAAAAAGGAAAAGAAGAAAACATTGATTTATGGATACCCAGAATTCCATTTTGGAGATGAGATTCAGACAGCTCTGCTCTGTACCAAAGTGCTCTCATAAGGTTCATGATGGCCAGCTGGACACATGACAGCCTGATTTCTATAGAACACAATCCACTTTTCAAAATTCTCAAGACATCTCTGAAAACATAAATAAGCTCTATTTTTCTCTACTATACATCTGACTTAGTAATTAGAAATAGTTAACTGTGATTTATCCAAACACTGGGCTTCTCACCTGGTGTAAAACTGCTTTTATATGATCAGGCAGCTTTAGCATTTGATATGCTCTTCTTACCTGAGCTAACACATACTGGCAGTTTCCTGGAAACTTGTATTTCAATCCATCAAATGTCAAGTAATGAGCTGTACCAATAGTAGTGCAGGTGCCATCACACAGATTTTTGGTGCACTCCCACTTCCTCCCCTGGCACACGCTGTAACAGAGAAAAGGGGGCAATGACAGTTGTCCTTGTCTCAATGTAAATTACAAGCAAGAAAAAGCAAAGTGCTTCAGGCAAAATGAAAGTGCCACAGTCTCTGCCTCCAGGAGCTCTCTACCACCAGATGAGAGGCTCTCTCATTAACATAAATCAGCATACGTTAGAAATGGGTGCATAAATCCAAATACTGCATTAAGATTAAATGAATAAGGAATGTGTTTCCCTGCTTCTTACAAGCTGCTTACAAGTAGGACTCTGGATGGTTTGAATTTCCCTGTTACAAAATAGGTCAGGACAGAGTCTGCTGGAATATTCTTTTATACTAGAATTTGCTGGAATATGCTTTTATACTAGAATTTTATTTAGGATATGCTGCTCTGCTCCAAGTACCCTTTCAGCAAAACAGAGCATCCACACTCTTGCCCTTTTCCAGAAGTATCCTGGAGGAGTACAACCTTGCTACAGAAGCTGCAAATATGAAAGGGGAACTCTCCCTTGACATCCACAGGCTTTTGATCAGTGAAATTGATTTGCTAACTAGCAAAAGACTGAGCAAATAAAGTAAAACTCAAAATCAGTGGAGAGTTAGAATACCATTTTACACAATATCTAATAATAATAATTTAATAATTAATAAGCAATATATTGCTGGAGGATGGCAAAACATTCATCCACTAAATGCTCCATGAATGCAGATGGACATCATCACTGCCCCAGGAATTTTCTAACCAAGCTCTCTGAGGGCAGGGAAAGGGTAATTCTATCCATACTTTACAGGCAAAAACTCAGGGATAAAATCTTGAAGTACTTTCCTAAGATCAAATTGCTAGCTGAAGGAAAAACTGGGCACTGAACTGAGTTCTCTAAAAATGCCTTAACCTGAGCACAGATACTATTTAATCTTGGTAACATTTCACATCATAATAAATATTGGGCAAGACATTTTCTTCAAAGAATGAAACTTCAGTAACATGAAACCTCTTGCCCCCTCTACACTGCAAACAGTTAGACAAGAGCAAGATTTTGTAAATATGTGCATGGACAGATTATCAGAGACATGGAGTGGTTAAATTCAAATTAGCAAATTTCTGCAGTGCACTGCTGCAAAAGTGTGACTCCAAAATTTTCATGGAGCTCCACAGTGAATTCCCGATACATTGCATAACAGAAGGTTTGCCACTGGCTTAGGCTTGGAGACATTCCACTGTTCATGAATTAGGGTGTCCCATATGTCAAGTCAGATGTAAACGCCAAATCTGACACCTCTGGCTCATATATTGCCTTTGCAGGTGTTCACATCTGGCTAAGAACAAGTGAGAATGAGAACTCCTGCAACAGCAGTACTAAAAACAAAAACAAAAGAAAAGGAAGATCTTGACCTCCAAAATGCAGACTCCCAATTCTTATTAATTCTCAAAGCAATAGTAATTTCCTATATCACTTTTTAAATTACATTTGACTTGATATTTGCTGAGAACTATCAAGAAACTTTTCAAAGTCACATAGTGCAAAAAAGCCCTAGTAACATTTTTGAAGGGACCTTATCTCCAATTTTACTTCCACATTCATGAAAAACATCTAAAATTTGAGGAAGAGCTTTTTATCAATGAGAAAAAGCCTGATTTCTAACATTTCCTCGACCCTAATAATGAAGGAAATTCTATGTAGTTGAAGAAATATAATTTTCAATGGCACTGCCAGAATTGCAGGCAGTTACAACAATGAAGCAACATGGTTATGATTACTTTAAGATCAAAGATTATATGAATAATTGACAATAAAAAGGCTGATCATGGTTATTTTGAGGATCTTGCAGACTTTTTAAAACTGAGAAGTTTCACGCTGTACTCTTCTTGTTTCAATAAAATTTTCATGGTGCCTATTTTTCAGCTGAGTCACTTTTACCTAAATGCAATGTAAGCAGATTACAGAGCATGCACCTAGACAAAAACATCAATTTCTCTTCCATCTTTTTCCCTTTCAAGCCTATTTCCCCCAGACTGAATTACAGTACATGGAATCACAATGTTGTATGTAGCTGCAAAGGAAAGAATTTAAACAAAACAGAGGGAGATTAATATTTCCATACAAAACCTTCATCCAAAGCTAACTCATGCTAGTTAGGAGTGGTCCCACTAGTTAAAAAATGCAAAACTTGAAATCACTGTTATTCAAAGAGCAGTGTACCAAACAAAAATCAAGCACTGGACTCTCCAGTGGTGCTGATTCTCTGACCCAACTCTAGCCAGTCATACAGAGGATGAAAAACATTGCTCCTGGGGTTGCCACAGAGCTGGGCAGGAACATTTAGGGTAGAATGCATAACTGATTCTCAAGTCTGAGTTCAAAGAACCCCAAGGATTTTCACAGTGCTGGTGGCTGAATGTCCTTCACCCTGGATTCTTGGAGCTCTGGAGGAAAAGAGCCACCATTCCCCACCACCACACACATGGAAAACAAAGCACCTCCAGTGCAACCAATGTGCTGTGCAGGAGAAGCCAAAAGTGTCACTGTACTTTACCAAAGGCTGTGCTGAGGGCTTCCCTCCATGACAATTAAGCAGTCCAGAACTGCCCTTTGAACCTATAAATCCTTTTCTAGCAACCAAGCAGGATAATGGTGAAAGACATGGAGGACTCACTCTTTTTCTTCTAAGAAAGTAACAGTTTTCCATCTGTTTTCATATTTTTTAATATATCAATATATACAGCACTCTTTTGAGATTAAAGAAGTTGACCCTGTCTCTTCCTAATTCTTTATCATTTCCCTGAAGAGCTCCTATCATATTACAGCTGGTGCATCACACCCCTTCTGGCTGAAAAGGGCTGATTTGATGGGCCTCAGACAGCCAACAAAAAGGGAAACACAACAGCAAAGCTTAGTGACAAAGCCCAGGCTCCATTCCTCCCACCCCAAAGCATATAGGTCCTAAATTGCTGTCTTGTGTTGCAAAATCCACTATCTAATGCCTACAGAAGAGTTGCACAGACACACAACTATTTGTAAGGCACAAGGTAGAGGTTGCCAGACATTGCAAGGGATTTGATTGCAAAGCAATATGCAAAGGGAATGTGCTGTCTGTGCAATTAATATGCAGCAAAACCTGGCTGTCTCTAAAAGAGATCTGTTAAGTAAACAATATTTGGTGTTACCAGAAACACAGCAGACTCCCTAAAGAGAAAAAACATCCTTCCAGTGGCTCACCAGGTGTTGCAGTCCTTAGTCACTGTTTCTCCTTTGGAATATTCTCTTCCATTGTGGAAGCACGGGCACCTCTCAGGAGCAACACACTTGTTTTCATGTCGTACCTAAGCAGAACACACAGTTTGTCACCACCTGGGGCTGCTGGGATGTGCCCATGCGCAGGGCGAGCAAGCAGCCAGGAGCAAGCACAGAAGGTGCGGATGGAAAATAAAAGAAAGGTTGAAAGGAATAAAAGAAAGGATGAAAGCTATCCAAGGTGAGAAAGGTACAGTGCTACTAATACTTTTAGCCATTTACATAAATAGAGCTGTAGGTACATAAATCACAGCTTGCTCCCACCATCTCAAGCTTCTGGGAGAATAGATGATATTATAGAAGAATGGCACCATGAGAAAGTCCAGGATGCAGTGAACCAGGCTAACCTGAGTATGGAGAATAGCTTCTCACACACAACAAACTGGAAAAGGGCTTACTAGAAAAGTAGACAAAGGGCCCAGATGGACTAAAAATGGAAATAGGAGCATCAAGGAGACCAGAAGCCACAGTGCCTGACCCATCCACATGCAAATGCAGGTCATGTTGTTGCAGACAACAGCCACTTGACAAAGCCAACACTCCATCAACTCTCCTCTGAAAATTGCAGTAATCACTCATTTTCTTTCAAATCCCTATTTATTTCCTGGAAGGCTGGATAAATATCAGTCCATTTGAGGTATTATTCTGCTCTCTCTACAAGAGGTCCTGTTGCTAGGAAATAGGACATAATCTTCTATCCAAATTTCAATTTTCACCCTTCTGATCTGAGTTTCTCTTTACAGAACAAAAAATCATTTGTCCCATTTAAATTAAAAAAAAAAAAAACAAAAACAAACAAAAAAAAACTAGAGCCAAAGAAAAACAAGTAATGCCTTTAGACTATTCTGTTTTTCCATTCATTTTCTGTTTTCTTTTTTTGTGATTACTTTCCATTTTTAAGAACACCAGTTTTAGAGAATCAAACATAACCAAAGCTGGCTATGCTGACTTTTCACTCAATAGCAGTTCTGGCAAAGCCAGAATAAGTTTGGCTCTTGTTTCATGGAATACCTAAATGGAGAGCCCTTCCCCTTCTTCTCATTCAAAAGTCACAAAATATCACCTTCCCACTTTAAACTCTTTCTGAAAAATCATTAAAAAAAAGTTTCTTTTTTACTATTAAATATAGGACAATGAGATCAATGTAGTCTGAATGCCAGGTTAATAAAGAAGAACAGCTTTGCCTTTTCCTATGGGGACCTAGAACTGCCACATGGAACAAATCACAAAAAAAGATTCCACAGCGCAGAGACCCTTGCTTTATATGCAGCTCCATGTGCTCTGTGGCTTATGGGGAGCTGCATTATGCCAAATAAAATCACTTAGATAGAAGTAAGATGGAAATAAATAAATGCTTTTCTAGATAATGGAGCTGCAGCTCTGCCTTCACCTTTACAAAGGATGGTGAGAACGTCCAGAGAAGACCAGAAAGAAGAGTTTAATACCTTCTTTCCTTCCTTCCTGGTGGTATTTAGGAAAAAAGGAAGAATATGACCTCATTCATGGCTATGTTTCTGAATTTTTGCAGAGTGTTCAGCAACACAGTTCACAATACACTTGAGGACTTGCCTCCAGATACAAAACTGGGGAATAGACATCTGGTTAGTAAAAAGAGAATCAGAACCTCTTTTCCTTGATCCCTAAAAACTAGTACAGACTGGTATTAGCATTTTTATCACAACCAGCACAGCGGCCATAAAACCACCGACAGAGGGAAGAGCACCTTGTCTTGAACACTGACAGAGTGGGTGGGTGGGATTCAGCAAGCAGGACACAAAAACCCAAAGTGGACTTTGACCAGAAGAATGCTCATTTTTTTCTGCAATACTAAATGAATTATGATTTTGTTAACAGTAACATACAATCTATTTGGCCTATTAACATCCCATCCAAAATCTGGGGCATATCTGGAAGCCTGCTGCCATGGTGCACCACAAGGACCATGTGGTACTACAGTACAAGGCCAGGAGCACTATTCACAAGCAGCTGGATTTTCTCTGGAAGTCTCTCAATCCATCAATAGACTGCAGTTAAAACAATACAGGAGATTTAGCAGTCTTGAGTGCTTGAGATGACAGGAGGCAGTAGCACTGGGGAGGCAACTATATGAAAAGACAGAGGTTTGTAATGAAAACAACAGTTGTTTGCACCATTTAATGCCCTTAGGATGATGCTCTGCATCCATGGGATTACAAGTGGTTAATTAACAGCTCACCCATTACTTGGGGATTACAGAAATGTCTGTAATTTCCTTGCTCTGTCTTATTAATTGCTAAACCTTGGAAAATCTTGCAAAAGGAAGGACAACATTACAGGTTTCAGAACTTTTAAGATTCTCCTTACCCACACTCATAGGAGGTGATTGTTCTGCTCCTCTCTGCATGGTGCAGCCTAACCTTGAGTCCCGGGGGCAATTTTGGGCACCGCAACATAAGAATCTAAACTGTTAGAGGGTGTCCAAAGGAGCCTACAAAGATGGTGAAAGATCTGGAGGGGAAGCCACATGAGGTGTGGTTGAGGGCACTTGTTCTGTTGAGCTGGAGAAGAAGAAACTGAGGTCAGAGCTCACAGGAGTTCTGCAGATTCCTCACAATGAGAAGAGGAGGGGCAGGCCCTGATCTCTGCTCTGATGGAGGAGGGACAGTACCTAAGGGAATGGTTGGAGCCATGTCAAGGAAGGGTTAGGTTGGAGTTTAGGAAATTTTCTTCCCCCAGAGGGTGGTGAGGCACAGAACAGGCTCCCCAGGGAATGGCCACGGCCTCAAGGCTGCCAGAGATCCAGGAGTGTTTGGACAGTGCTCTCAGGCACAGGGTGGGATCACTGGGGTGTCTGTGCAGGGCCAGGAGTTGTGCTGGATGATCCTTTTGAGTCCCTTCCAAGTCAGGAGATCCTATGGTCCTGAAATCCAACCCAATGAACCTAAACTTTGAACTCTCTTGGTCAACACAATTTGATGAGTATCCCTCTGTCAAGGGAAGCTCAGACATTGCTCTGTTCCTCCTGACACATGCATGGAATTCAATGGAAAGTCAGCCAAATGTATGAAGAAGCATGGGATTAAATAAAGGAAGTGGGTCAGATGAGAACCCAATAGCTAAAAGGCTTTAGAATAAGAAATTGGTTTGGGGAAGAAGGGACCTTAAAAATCACTCAGTTCCATCAGCAGGAACACCTTCCACTATCCCAGATTGCTCTGAGCCCCATCCAACCTGGCCTTGGA
This sequence comes from Fringilla coelebs, assembly GCF_963513975.1. Classification (NCBI taxonomy): domain Eukaryota; kingdom Metazoa; phylum Chordata; class Aves; order Passeriformes; family Fringillidae; genus Fringilla; species Fringilla coelebs. The sequence continues at coordinate 54,858,436 of NC_140033.1, read as the reverse complement.
CACTCCCAGGTGTGGGACAGCCACAGGTTCTCTGGGCAACCTGTGCCAGGCCCTCACCATCCTCACTAGGAAGAATTTCTTTCATAAATTTTTTTAAGTAAAACAGCCTCTCACCCCTACTGTGCAAACAAAGACAAGTTAACAACTTGTCAGAAGACCAAAATGTGCTGGTTTACACTTGACTTCTCTTTCTTACATTAGCTGCATGTCTCTGATGTTTATTTGACATGCCCATCTTCTCATGAAGACATTGTAACATAGGATAAGCCCACACTAAACAATATACAACAGAGAAAACAAAATAGTCAGGTAAATTTCAGTTGAAAACAGAAAGAAAAAAAAAAAAGCCTTCCAAACTTTCCTGGTTAAGATGTTTAGGATTTGTAGGGTTTTTTCCCTTTTTCTATTAATGTATCAAAGTTTTAGAAATAGTTTTATTTCAGCAGTCAGAACGCAATAAAATATTTCATTTAAATTTTAAACCTTAATTTTTTTGTCAGTCGTTGGGAATAGAAAGAAAGCAATTTTCTACTTTTGGAGTGTCTAGATTTTGTGCTCTGTGATTGTTCTGTTCCTCTTTACCGAGAAAGGTGGTTAACACTCAATTCATATATTTATTAATATTTTCCAATGGGAAAAACTGAAGTGCAGTAAACTAATCTGAGAAAGCATATTTTTCCCCACACTTCTGCACATATGTTATGATTTCTCTTTTCTGCTGTGCAAAAGGGTGACAAGTATGGAGAATTTCCTACCTTCCAGATGATCAAAGACAGAAGAATTATTTTTATGACATATTGAACATTTTTATTTGCTAGAAATCAAAACAATGTAAAATACTAAATCAAGACAAACCAGAAAACTTATACTTGAAAGAAATTGAAAGAAAGTTGAAAGTTTGGAAGAAGTTAAAAGAAATTGGGTTCTGTCTTCAAGCTAAGAAGTTATCTGTGAGCATTGACAACTTTCATATGCTACTGTATCGCAAAAGAAAGAAAAAATCTTCAGTAAGAAGGCACAATTCCTTCCAGCCTGATAATATGTGCAGATATTTATGGGAACACATGTTGAGTAATCTGTTGCTTCCCACAGACCCTCCTGCAAACAGTAACTCACCTCTGTGAGTGCTTGTAAATTAGGCAGGATTACAGAACACCTGTACAGTAGACTGACAAGTAAAATGGTAATTCTTTTTTCCAGTCCCTTTATTGCTCACCTCTGTTGTACAAGCCTGGAAAACACAGACTTTGATTTGACTTTTAAGAGCTTTGTCTCTGTGCTCCCAGAGTCTCTGTGTTAGGAAAGGACAGGACAGAAAGGAGATCCTGGTCACCATCCAAATCCTTCTCGAGTGGGGGAGCACAAAGCCTCATTGCAGAGCACAGAAATAAGAAAAAAAGGCTCTCCCAAACCTCATCCCTTTGGGTGAGGAAAGGAAACTGCTCTTTGATAATGAGCTGGCAGCTCCTGTGAAGCCAGGAGTCTAAGACAGGGCAAACAGGACACACCTAAATGGGGACTGGGCTTGATCCTGACTCTGCATGGCAGTGGTTACAAGATCATTTCTTCATGGGCTTCTCCCATTGTGGCTTGGGGGCAGCTCATGATTTCTATCCTCTGACACAAGGGAAGCCAATGAGAACAAGTAATTCCAGGCTGAGTTTAAGTTTAGTGAAGATTAAACCATACTGTCATCTAGTGGACAGAGAATTTATTTTACCTTTTTTTTTTTTTTTTTTTTAAATAGTGATCCTGATTCTTCAATTCAAAACCTGACAAACCACCTTGTTGAACTCGGGTGTGTTTCACATCACTGCAAAGTCAGCTGGAGTCTCCAATTCCAAAAGGCCAAAGACTGCTCTCTTGGCAACAATTTTATGAAACAATTGTTTCTTTTAACTTACTGAAAAAGAATTCGAAATACTGTACCAAACATGAAGGTTAATTACTATAGGGATTGGGTTTTTTTCCTGTAGAGTAATTATCATAATTTGTTTTCCACAATTATGTCAAAAGTATACTATTACTATGTCCCAGAACTGAAACCAAAAATCTCAAGCTCCTTTACCAAATGAGCTGAATGTTAGATGCAAAGAAAAGCCTGTTCATCCCGGAGCTCTGGGAACTTTAAAGTAGAGAAGCTTTTCTAAGTTTTCTTATCTCACTACTATTTATGAATATTTTTCACTTAAAGGATAGGCATTTAGAGACTGAAATGTGAAAAGAAGCAACACTTGTTTTTAAAATCACACTGAAAATTTATGGGTAACTTCAGATTCTGTTCCTTTTCACCTCCAAGATATTTCACAAGCCAGCTTTTTCCTAGAGCTGGCATTTTATTCTGGAGTAGAATCTATTTATATAAATGGGTGTTTATCAACAAAATACAGTAGCAATGTTCAAAATATATGTTTATATTATTGCTAAAAATTACTGTATAATGAGAATTTGGGAAGAGCTGTATTTCTAGAAAGATAATTGAAGGAATTTGGGGGCAGAAAATAATTCAACTGATTCTTAAATCGGAGGGTTGCAGTGAGATATAACCCCGGACCCCAGCAAGCCTCTTTTCAATGGAAAAGAAAAGGTGCACTTAGTACAACACCTGCAACTCTGAGACACACTCTGACATCATCTTAGCAAGTTTCATATCCCGCATTCCTTCTCACAGGGAACATTCAGTTTGGTACAATGCACAGGAAGGCAGCTGGAGAGATGAAGACTTGACAAGGAGGAGCCAATATCAGCAGGAAGGATATTCCCTGGATCAGAGCAACCCAAGAATGGGTTGGGTTGGAAGGGACCTTAAAGATCATCTTGCTCCAACCCCCTGCTAGGGGCAGGGACACACTAGCCCAGGTTTCTCAGAGCCTCATCCAACCTGGCATTGTACACTTCCAGGGATGGGGCAGCCTCAACTTCTCTGGGCAACCTGTGCCAGGGCCTCACCACCCTCACAAATAAAGACTTTTTACCTCACACCCAATCTAAACATGCTCTCTGTCAGTGTGAAGCAATTCCACCTTGTCCTGTCACTCCATGACCTTGTCAAGAGTCTCTCTCCATCTTTCCTGTGGGTTCCCTTCCGGCATCAGAAGGCCACAATGAGGTCACCCCCAATGCTTTCTCTTTGCCAGGCCTAACAATCCCAATTCTCTCAGCCTTTTTTTGGAGGAGAGGTGCTCCATTCCTGTGATCAACCTGAATAAGGGTGTCCTCCTGTCTCTCTGGCTGAGAAAGTTCAACAAGACTGAGGAGGAGTTTAGGAGCAGAACTGAAGGAAGACATAAACCGGTCTTCAAGGCAGGCTTTGGAATTTTGATTAATAATTATTTTTGCAAGCTGAACTTCATCTTCAATGAACTTTAAGTACATGTTCTTTAAGCCAGCTGTCACCTTAGCACAACTTCTAGGGTCATTATAGCACAAGGGATTTTATATCTCCAGGGCCTCATACCTCCTTGAACAACACAACTCCTCTGTGCTCTGCCTCTCCCTGGTCCTTGCAGCAGTCATCTGACTCCTCTTCCTCACAGGCAACAAACACCATCTCGCTCCACAGCTAGCCAGCAAACTGCAGCTCTCTTCACATCTGGCTAGTAACTGCAACTCTCTCCACAGCTAGTTAGCAAACTGCAGCTCTCTCCTCACAGCTAGCCAGCAAACTGCAGCTCTCTTCTCACAGCTAGCCAGAAACCTGCAGCTCTCTCCTCACCTGTGGCTAGTAAACTGCAACACTCTCCCCAGCTAGTTAGCAAACTGCAACTCTCTCTTCTTAACTAGCTAGCCAACCTCTTTTGTAGCACGCTTTTTACTGGACTCAGCTGTGGCCTATTCCTAATCTTGGGTGATTAGTTCTGCAGGTGTGAGACTGCCTGCTGCACTATTTTCTTACAGTCCATCCCCCCACAGCCAGCCACAAGTTGATAGTCAATACTTCACAACCACTTATTCCCAAGCTGCAAGAAGACTGTTGGTAGCAGAGAATGAAGGCAAGAAAGCAAAGAGGACCTGCTTCTTACTGCTGTATTGAAAGCTGCTTACCATCCCTTTTGGACAGAGGCAACCAGATATGCAGCCATGGCTGATGCACTCGAGGTCATAGTTCTGGCAGGTCTTGGTACATTCCACTCCTTCTGCTCTTGGGTTGTTGGCAGGACAGATAATTTTTTCCATGGGGAATCTGCATGTCAAGCTCCTTTTTACTTTAAAAAAAATGAGTTCGCAAAAAGTGCAATTAGAACTCAAGTACTCATTGTTGGCACAGTATTTTTCTAAAAGGTGTATCTTTGATTTGAAAATTAATTTATTTGATTAGAAAATTAATTTAGAATATAGCCTGAAGCAACATCACTACATATGACATGGCACAGAAAACAGCCCCTACTTCCCCTGGAGTGACCTCAGTTAGGCTGTCATGAAAGCAGGTATTTAATACTGAAGCAAAAAAGCTGCACTAAACATAAAAGTGCAATTCCAGACTGCACTGGGGCTATGCAAACACCTCCAGGCACTGTACAAAGTTAGCAAAATTGCTATTCTGAGAAGCAGCAGCATCTTATATTATTGTATTTAGACCCATTTCCCACACTGAATATAACTACATTGGTGACTGTAAATAGCAGTGCCCTGATCTTCAATAAAAACTCTTTGAAACTTCAGGATCTGACAGTATCCTGTCCCAGGAAAATCCAGGATACTATTTCAACTGGTACTAGCAATATGCCTCTCTGAGGTTTTGTAAGTCTTGACATCCTATTATCAGGAAAAGTATGTCTTAGGAGCATTAAAGGAAGAGTTTGTTGAGATATTCACCTGGAAGGCTTCACCTGAAGAACAGGTGACCCAACCAGTGACACTGTCACTGGTGTCCTAGCAAGCAACATTAAGCAGGTCACTGCCCTGTACCTACAGAGGCATTTACAGTGTTTTCCTCTAGAATTGATTTATCCTGAGAAGGTGCAAAGACAAACAATTACCCTTCGTCTCCAATGCAATGGCAAATATCAACCAGAAATTTCCTCCAGACCCCATGTACAGGTGTATTTGTCAGTGTGCCATGGAAGACACCGTGTTTGGCTCTACTGGTGTTCCCATAGGGATCATAGGTTATCCTGAGCTGGAAGGCACCCACAAGAATCAGGAAGTCCAACTCCTGGATATTTTCAGGCCTCCCCAAAGCCCCACTAGCCCTTTCCCCTCTGAGATGCATCCAGTCTCAAACCTCCTATGCCATGAAAATCCCATAAGCTCCATCCATGTATCAGTGGAAAACCCCAAAAGATCCCAGAGCACTGCTGGCCTTTCTCCAATGCTGCAAACCCCAGTTAGATGCTAGAAGTTTTCCCATGCACCTCTCACAGCCTTCAGCCAAATATTTGATAAACCTGTCCACTGATGGGAAACATGGTAGCTGTCAGTCTCCAGAAGGTTTCATGGAGATTCCTGCTGGTTGGAAGGCACACTGGAAACCTGGCAGCAGTGTAACCTTCAGGCCACTAAAAGCCTCATTTACACCAGGAAAGAGTTTGCATCCCACTAGTGAGAAACAGAAGGTGTAAAACTGATGAGTTACTGATGTCTTGTGATCCTCAAATAGCAAATGGGGACCTCAGATCACTGGCATAGGTGATCCTTTAACCTTTTCAGCTCAAGAGAGACTGCAGTGGCTATTTATAAGTTTCAGAGGTGAGATTCAGTGAGCCCTGCACCCTCCCACACAACCCTTTTGTTTCTACCCTGTAAAAAAAAAAAAATTGGAAAAAATCTCACGATATCACAGCTGTTGCAACCTCGGGAATTTCTTCTCCAATCTACACTACCAAGAGACTGAAGAGAAAAAAAAATCAAAATAAAATATTAATATTTTAAGGCATACTAACTTCTGTGAGATGGCCTCTCATCAGCAAAAACATCAGCCAGGAAGCCACCAGGAGCTCTGTTTGTACTGCAGTGCATAAATCCATTCTCACAATAGCTAAGAAAAACAAACAGAGCTTATATTTAATGAAACAGCATGCAGCTTTCACTCACACTGATTTTTAGTCAACAGGAAACTTGTCAGAATACAAAACTACACCTCAGTGGGGCTGAGCTGTTGCTCTCTATCCACTGTGTCTACCAATATTAAAGGCAAACTTTCCTTAAAGGAGTTGATGCCATACAGTGGCATGGAAACCAAGCTGCCTGCTGGCCCTGACCTACTGGATCCAGTGCAGCTGCAAAGGGATAAAGCTAAGCAAAACAATAGTCAGCTTTGCTGAGAAAATAGGTAAGGGACCATTTAGTTCCTGAAACTTGGGATTTTTGTGGTAGAGAGGAAAAGAAGACACTGTTCCCAAAACTGGGCCTATCCAGATATTGCCTTCCCATTCCATGTGTACTGCTACTCAATTTAACTACTCAATTAGAAATGCTTTTTAATACTTGTATCTTTGACAAGAGGTAATTAGTCTTTAACAGTTAAGAATTATAGCACAGTACATTAAAGTGACATTTTTAAAGTCCACAAAGTGGCTATTGTCAGTAATTAAGCTCCATTTCAAACTGGCAGGAACTGTTCATAGGACAGGGCTTTATACTGAGTAAGGTAATATTTAAAATTAATCAGAGAGAGATACAATAGCAAAACTCACCATTTGGCCTCTTGGAGACAAAATCTTGCCTTTTCTTTAACTAGTTTCAGTAGATGCACAGGAACTGACCCAGTTAACAACTCAAGTCCTCCAAAAACTGGAGTGATGGTGCATAGGGAAGGGTTATGAATAGTGCACTTACCACATGGTGTAATGATCTGAGAAGACATCCTCTGGCTGGAAGATCTCCCCATCATAGTAACAGGAGCACTGGGATTTGGGCACACACTGCTCATGCTCATCCAGGTAGTGCCCAGGGGGACAGTAACACCCCTCCAGGCACAGCTGCTCACAGTCCTCCTCCGGGTAGGACAGAGACTGGCACGTCTGGTTGCACGGCATCCCACATTGTTGGTACACCTGGCCTTCAGGACAGGCCATTGCTGGTGAAACACATGAGAGAGAAGAGCATTTGACCCAAATCTAGCTGAAGGAAGAGCTGCCTAAAACAGACTGGGAAGTTTGGGATTAAAAGGCGTTTGCTCAATTTACTCATCAGTGGAGTGTTACACCATCCCACCTTGACTGCAGCACTGGTGTAGCCTAAGGCGCTGCTCATATATACACACAAACAAAACCTTACTAAAGGAAATTCCCCATAAATGTCAGGACTGGACTACCCTGCACTGTGATGGAAATCTAACCACAGAATTTTGCCCAGAACATGAAACACAAGCTCTGTCCAACCTCTGTTATTATCTGGATCACAGTCAGGATAACCTAACTGAAGGTCTCCTGAATGGAACCTACAAAAAAGATGGAGAGACACTCTTGGCAAGGGCCTGGAGTGACAGGACAAGGGCGAATGGCTTCACATTGACAGAGAACAGGTTTAGATTGCATGGTAGGAAGGAATCCTTCCTAATGAGGATGCTGAGGCCCTGGCACAGGTTGCCCAGAGAAGCTGTGGCTGCCCCATCCCAGGAAATGTCCAAGGACAGGCTGGATGGGCCTTGGAAAACCCTGGTCTAGTGGAAGGTGTCCGTTGGAACAAGATGATCTTCAAGGTCCCTTTCAACCCAAACCATTCCATGATTTTCCTTGCCCATGTACCTCCTAAAATTTTTTGAACATCCCCTATTTTCCAATTATGCTTCCAAATGCCATTCTTATACTCCATATCCCAATGTACTGCCCTATCCCTTCCCAGCAACATCTGTTTTTAACAGCAAAAAGGCAAGACAAGTGACCTGGGAACAGCCTGACATCTGTACACTGTGTAATACACTGCCACTAAAATAAAACCCATCCCATTACTGACAGGAAAATTAGAGAAAAAGGCAAGGTGTATCTAGTCCTTGTGGATGGCTTCTATAAAAACAAAACAGCCTAATGTTGTGCTCCAAGTACAGCCTATCCCAGGAACAAGACGAGAAACAGTAGGAAAGCATTGGAAAAAATGTGTTTGCATTGAACAGCTCATGTAGCTCTTTTGGGCAGGTTTTGAAATCAGAGTGAAAGAGACAAACCATGACCAGTTCCTCAAGTAACACAAGGTGAAAATGTTGCCACCTCTGGGTGAAGCTGCACCCTGCCAAGACTAGATTTAATACAGCTTCTCTGCCATGCTGAGGCCCAGCATGCCCTGTTGCCATTCTCAGATGCTGCTCAGAGCCTGTCCTTAATTCCCTACTCCAGCACTCTTAGATTTATCATATACAAATCCTCTTATAGAAGGCATGCAAAGCCACCAGCTGTCCCAGCACTACCACATTAAGGAACATAATGGGCTTAGCAACACGTCCTAAAATCTGAAGGGAGATCTAGGGACTTGCTGATGGATTCCCATGTGCCACAGAACAATACACACCTGGGACAGGTAAATAGAAATATTTGGGTTGGAAATAGAAATATTTGGGTTGGAAAAGACCGTAAGATAACTGAATACAGCCATTAACCTCACACTGCCAAGTCCACCACTAAAGCATGTCCCTAAGTGCCATATCCATGTGGCTTTTAAAAACCTCAAGGCATGGTGACTTAACAACTTCTCTGGGCAGTCTGTGCCAGTGCTTGATAACAATTTCCATGAAGAATGCTTACATAAAACCTAATCTGAACTTCTGGGGAAACCTGAGGCCATTTCCTCTTCTCTTGTCCCTTGTTCCCTGGGAGCAGACCCTAACCCCCACCAGGCTGCACCCTCCTGTCAGAGTTGTAGAGAGTGAGAAGGTATCTCCTGAGCGTCCTTTTCTCCAGGCTTAGCCCACCTCAGCTTCTCCTCATCCAATTTGTGCTCCAGCCCCTTCCCCAGCTCCGTTCCCTTCTCTGGACACGCTCCAGCCCCTCCATGCCTTTCTTGTCCTGAGGTTCCCAGCAGTGCCCCAGGATCTGAGGTGTGGCCCCAGCAGTGCCAGCCCAGGGGACAGTCACTGCCCTGGCCCTGCTGCCACCCCATGGCTGGCACAGCCCAGGTGCCATTGGCCTCCTGCCCCCTGGGCACACCTGGGCTCCCGTCCAGCCGCTGTCCCCAGCGCCCCCAGGGCCTTTCCCAGCTTTCCAGCCCCTCTGCCCCAGCCTGGAGCTGCAGGGGATTGGTGTGACCCAAGGCAGGACGGGCCCTTGGCCCTGTGGAATCTCAGAGCACTGGGCTGGGCCCATGGATCCAGCCTGTCCGGGTCCCTCTGCAGAGCCTTCCTGCCCTCCAGCAGATCCACACTCCCACCCAGCTGGGTGCTGTCCATGAATGGACTGAGGATGCACTCAAAACCCTCACCCAGATCCTTGATTAAAATATTAAATAAAACTGAGGGCCCAAATTCTGAGCCCTAGGGACGCCACTGGTGACCAGCCCCCATCTGGGTTTAACTCAATTCAGCACCACTCTCTCAGCTCAGCCATTCATCCTGGGTTTTAACCAATTTTTTACATGCAGCTGCATGAGAGACACAGCTCTTCACAGTTTGTCCTGTCTGCTCCTCCCTTGCAGCATGAAGGGATTGGCTCTGGTGCTTATTCATGGTGGGTTACAGGGGTATGAGTCAGGTCTTAAATAATCAAACCGCAACTAAAATAATGTCAAAGAGAGGGGAGCTGAACGCACTTGATAGCTTGACACACAGCTACACTAATGACTTTGCTCCCTGGTACTTATCCACTCCAAATCATGCAAACTGGCTCTGTTGAGTCATTTCCCAAGAAACCAAATCTTTGGGGATGATGGTAGGGGTGGAACACATATTCAGTGCATTGGGCCACCAGCACAAATTATACAACCTGCACATTCACATCTCAAACCCATTAAGAAAGAAGGATTGCTCTCCTTCATGTGTCAGGAGATGTCTAGGGCACCAGGATTATTTAATGGGGGCTGATGGATCTGCAATCAGGGAAATTGTCACTTTGTGCGAGCACAAAGCTCTCTGTAATGCACAGAAAGGAAAAAGCAGCTCTGCACTATTAAAGATTAATTGTGAAAATTGACTTGTTCAATTACAGAAAGAGCAATGGGGCATTATCGCTGCTCTTTCTTTCAGCCTCCAGACCTGCAGAGTTCTAAAAGGATTTTTATTACATTACTGTTCCACTATCTGAACATTTACATAAACTAGGTAAAATATTATAAAACCATGCAGCAGTTTAATATAAACTGGGTTTGTTCTCATTTGCAGCATGCACTCTACAGCCTGCAAAATTTGTGGTTACTGACCTTGCAGACCCTACCAGGTCTCTCTTTTCCACTTTCCTACACAGTTTATAAATGTTTTTCCCACCCTCTGCTTGGGTAAAAGCAACTGAACAAATCTGGAGAGCTGCCAAGCACACATGCTTTTCTCCAGATTTTTCAATTGTCTTCTTTCCTTTATAACAAAGTTGCTCAGGAAAATGGAAAAACATTTACTTCACAAATATTTTTGGGAAAAGTATGTGTGTGCTCAATCAAAATTTTGATTACATGGCAGGGATTTTTTCCTACCACATTGACCTAAGAGAGAAATAAAAGAAATGAAAGGTGTTGGACTCTTCTGCTCCAGCCTCTTGGCAGTTTGGCTATTAATCTTCTCCTAGATAAGAGAGAGAGAGATGTCAGAGAGACTGTGGCACCTTGAAGTTTTGGAGACATTCAAAATTTTTCTGGACAAAACCTCAGGCAATCTACAGTAATTTAGCCTTGCTGTGAGCAGGGGTGATGCCACAAGACTGCCAAAATTCTCTTCTGACACAAGTTTGTCTTGCCCTCCATAACCCCATATTCAGGAGTCATTGCTGAGGTCAGGACCTGGGAAGCTTGGGCCTCAAAAAAAGGCAGTTCATGGATTGCTACAAATCACTTGGGAGATTCCTACCCTAGGACATTATGAAAGTTTCCAGGTGTCAGATCAACACTTCTCTCCCCCGGTGCTGAGCAGTCCCTGGGAACACCTTTTGCATCCATACCAGTGTGGAGGAAAGATTTACTCTCATCATTTACCATAGAGAAAATTTGGCATCTCATTCTAGATCTTTCATACAACATTGCTAGAAAAATTCCTTCAAGAGGAGGACAATAAGTGGGTTTGAGCAGCAGTGCACTTACGGCAAAAGTTGGGTTGTCTCCACTCCACCAGGATGCTTTTCCTGGCACAGGCTGCTGCATAATTAGCAATGGCAGAGCACAGGCAATCCTTTCCACTGGAACAGGAGCAAACATCAAAGCGGCAGTTCTTCACATAGGGAGTGGGACTCACTTCATGGTGACAAGGTTCAAAGGCAGGAGACATCAGAACTGAGCAGGAATCCTCAGCATATTTGGCTAAAAAGAGTAAAATGACATGCTCATACTGAATCAATCAATCAACATGGCTTTCAAGGAAAGCCAGAGGAGCCACAGTAAGCATTTTCTCTTCCTTTTATAAAAGAAAAAATAACCAAACAAACTCCACAAGAATAAAACAGGATCAGGCAGGCACAGATAGCACCACAGCTCATACATCATGAGCTCTACTGAAAGAATAATGTTTCAATAGTAAAACAAATCAAGAAAAGCAATGCTTTTATATTCTGTTAGCACTATTTCTGGTGACGTAATTCCCTTTAGAGGGAATTTGCTTTCTGCTGCCTTTTTATATTTGCAAAATTAAACTAGTTTTTGTTTTCAATTTTCACCAAATACTGTGTTTTCTTTATGAGGCCTGCATCAATACAAGTGTCTCTGTGTGTGGTTTTCTTTGTTACTGTTGTTTATTGGGTTTTTAAAAACAAATATTGCAGCCACCTTGGTGGTAATGTTAGCAACATTAGCTTCTTCTCTTTTCCTTTATTTTATTTTTTTTATGTAAATGGAAGATCACCATTTGCTCCACATGTTAATTTTGGATAGAGTGCAATACCTAAATGAGGATTGAGGTTGCAGGGGTCATTGTCTTGTTTTAACAAGTCCTCGCAGTCTGCATTGAGCTTCCAGGAGTTTCCAAAGTCTTCCAGACGGGATTCCACCATGCCAGAAGGTGTAAGAAAATCATCCCCTTCGTTCCCATTATAATTTCCGCACAGCCCACACATCCTTTCAGAGTAGACTGGGGACACCTAAGGAACACAACATTAGCCTGGTCATCTTCCAAAACAGGTTACCACTGTAGAGCAAGATTTTTTAAGGAATGAGCCATACACAATTGAATAGTCCAGAAAATTCTCGGACACACATCAAAATGCTACAGACACAATGCCATTGTACTGTATTTCTGTATTTTCAAACTTCTAACAAAACTGTTACTATTAATAGCTGCAAGACAATTTTTGCACAGTACAGTGAATTTCAGAGGGTGACTAAGAGAAAAATAGCTTATTTTTATGCCTTGATCAGAAGTCCAGTTTAGTCTTTCCTTGTTCTCACCATTCATTCATATAAATGAGCAGGGCAACAGCGGGGGTTGCATTTTTTTAAAATGCAATTCCAATGGCACCAGGGAGCATTCCACATTTTAAAGGAAAATTGGATGATGAAGGAAAAATAAACTAATACCCCCTAAAGCTACCTCATATTGGAGCTTCCTGCTGCCCAGAGGAAATTCAAGCACACTAAAAGCAGAATTTCCAACAATCCAGAGCAGGTGCACTTTTCACCTTTTATTCCTGCAGCAAATCAAGCAGCAGCTGAAAGATGACCCTAAACCTAGAGGTAAACAGGGAGAAATCTCCTAAGTAACACCGGCATCACAAAGGCACTAACACCTTTTATTTTAGTAGGAACTGTCAGTTTTTGTAAGGAGTAAAGCTCAGGTACATGACTAACACCACATTACAGGTACATTACAAACACAGGAGCTCTGATGCTACACTAGCGCTGTCTATCCATGTAGCTGAGTGCTAGTTTAGGCAGGCTTGCAGGAGTAACCAGTGAAGCAAACAAAAAAGTTAGAAAAATCCACATTTTTCAAAGAAAACAGTTTTTCTGTATAAATAAAAAGCATCCTCCAAAATATAACCTAAAACTACCTGGCATTCAAACACGGGGGTCAGAAAATAAATATGGAGCATCAAAAAGAACAATTAGAGAATAAATATTCTTACTACTAAGAGTATTACTACTCTCTCACGTACTCTGCAGATGGAGCAGTGACTCACACAAGTCCAAATTGTGGAATATTTTGGAGTGGAAGCTCAAATCACAAATATCAGGCAGTCACAGAAAGGAGAGCCTTCTTGAGGAACACAGGAAGAATTCGAAGAATTTTTGCCAGAACAAGGTAATGGAAGTGTATCACTTCCTCCAATTATTATCAGCCATATTTAGCAACAGGTCAGTCTCCAAATCCGGCATAAAATAACTCTCCAAAAGCAAGGGAAGGAGCAGACAACTGGAGAAACTTCCACTGCTTTTACGGGTAGAGGATGTGGCGCAGAAAATTAGGTTTGTTTTCAGTGGGACAAAAAATTTCCCAGGTTATATGGGTCTCTGACCAGGGAGAAAAATATTTTGAATACTGAGGAAAGCGAAAACTCCTGAGATGCGCCAAGGGACTGAAGTGAATTATTCTAAGCCCCAAAAGAACTTTTAGGACCCTCAGAGCACAGAGATACAGGTTAAATCAAAACAACAACCACAAACCCACAGACGTTTTCTAAAATTATTCCAGACCTTTTTCATCTTTTTTCTTTTCAACTCTTGAACTCAGTTCTGAACTGGCTTTCATAACCCTTTGTGTTGTGCCAGACATGATATTTAAGCCAGATTTTGGGGCAGGCAAGGAGAATGCAAAAGCAACGCCAGGGTTCAAGGAGGGCAGCATTTACAACTCGGCAGAAAATCCTAGGAAAACTGGTTTTCTTGGCAAGACTCCTCTCAGCGAGAAGACCCCTACTAAAAGGGGGATTCGAAGGCAGCAGGGCTGTGGTTACAGCTTCCTTACATATAATTTCTGTTAAACCTAGCTCAATTTTTCTACACTGTGCTGTGTCTGCAGCACCAACAAAACCTAATTGTTAGTCGAGGCTGACTTCAAATATTCCTCACAGTAGAAGGAGCCCACAACACATCTTCTATGAACTGATTTCTATTTCCTGGAAAATATGAGTAAACTGTGTCTCTGGGGGCCTATCCTTCCCTTATTTTAAGTCTTTCACATCTGTTGGTTTAGACAGGGCAGTCAAAGCAAACAAAAACAAAACTCCAGTTTGGAGGATATCTGCTGAACAAAACACAAAGCTGCTCATGGTTAATAACGGCTGTCATTAAACACGCATACAAAAAAAAAGGGGGGGGAGGAGAAAAAAGCTACCAAGCTGCTCTAAGATGAAGTGTTTGTTTCTGGAATACAAAAGAACCTGTATATTACTCTGGGAGTAGCAAAAGAGAAAGGAATTCCTAACATGCAACAAAAAGCAATTTCTGACTTCAGACAAGAAAATCTTTGTACATATTTGGGTGGAACGAGAGAGGGGGCAAACAGGCAGAAAAAAACCAGAAAAACTACCTTCACTAGGAGTTGTCCATGACCATCCCAGTCAATCTGCAGATCATCCCCATAGATGAGGCGAACTGAACTCCTCACCACACGCTGGACACGGAGGGCACCTGAAGGCAACCACAGGGTGCCAGTGAGCTTTTACAAGATGTAGTGACAAGACAAGAGGGAATGGCTTTACATTGACAGAGAGCAGGTTTAGATTGGATATTGGGAAGAAATTCTTCCCTGTGAGGGTGCTGAGGCCCTGGCACAGGTTGCCCAGAGAAGCTGTGGCTGCCCCATCCCTGGCAGTGTCCAAGGCCAGGCTGGATGGGGCTCTGAGCAACCTGGAATTGTTGTAGGTGTTTCTGCCCAAGGCAAGGGGGTTGAACCAGATGATCTTTAATGTCCAAACCAAATCATTCTGTGATTCCATGATTTCAAGCTTCTGTTGAAAAACAATAATTTCAAAAAATAATAGACCAACAGTGATTTTCACAAATCTCACAAGTGCAGACCAGCTAATTTTTCTGATTTTAGAGGAGCCAAGTCAAGATCTGTCTGCTGCATGGAGTGAAGCTGAAATGACAGAGCCTCTAGAAGAGACTGCAAGAGAGTTTGGCATTGAAAACACTCTTTGATTAATCTGGGCTAAGGCATGTCTAAAACCACTACTAAGCAGGAGGCTTTCAGTGGCTGGCCAGTCAGCCCCTGTGAACACACCTTGCAGCGAAGGGATCTGTATGTCCTGTCCATTCAGCGAAACTCCTCCTCCGTGTTTCATTTTAATGATGCTGTTGTTCATATCCCGGATCCGGACAGAAGCTGAGCGAGTGCACACGGCATCGGGATCATCTGCACACTGCGGAGAAGGGAAAATCTGCCTCGACATCAGGTTTTCACTTTCCTGGTGACTTAGTCCCAGAAAGGCATTTTGGCATCTAATTTGAAAGGTGTTGAGTGTCACCCTGGTTTTTTAGATCTGGTTTCTGAATCCCAAAAACAGCAGGCTGGCAGCCTTCCCTCCATTATCCCACTAATCACGGACCAGGGCTGAGCTCCCCATCTCATAACTTGGAGAGGGATCTGTGGGTGTTCCACCAGACTCCTGGCAGTGACCAGCCCCAGAGCTGTGGCAGGAGCAGGAAGTACACCTGACCCACACAGCCTGGGAAACAGCCACGCAGTTCACATTACCCAAGACTCCTGGGGTGTTTATTTTCCCGGTTGCAGGATACCCAGATGAGGAACAGGGATTGCAGGGGCCCCACATCTCCTCCCTGGTTTCGAAAGGGAAATTTCAGTGGAAACCTATCCTGCAGGTTCCCAAGCAATGATGATTATCAGAGCTCTCTAATGCAGGAGATAGATGCAGATGGTATGGAGAATTGTCACAGCCCATTTCTCCAAAGCCTACAACTTCCCTGGTGCTGCTCGACAGGCTGATACTCCCCTTCCCCCCTGTTATTCTCCTGTCTCCATTGCACCTCTCCCTGCCTTCAGTTCCTCTGTCCCCATCACCTTTCTTCCCCTCTCCTTCCCTCAGGGTCCTTTTCAGTCTCTAGGTTTCTTCACCTTTTCCCAAGACCAACTGGTCGATTCATTTCACAACTGTGTAAACCTCCCTGTGACATCCCCTTCAGGGTCTCCATCCCTCCCTGCATTGGTCTGGCTCCCTTTCCTGCCTCTCTGCGGCTGTCTCTCACACATCCACAGGGGGAGACAGCAAAGAAAGTCAGGAGCTGCTGTCTGAGTACAAAACAAATCACCAGCCAATCTAACTAAATGGGAAACAGAGCAAGGCACTGCTCTGCCAGTGCACTCTGTTTGGTGTCCAAGGAAATGTCCTTTCCCCACAGGCATTAGGGAGGTACCAGCAGCCAGGGTGTTTGGCAAGGAGCGCACCCTCGCCTCTGTTTGTTTGTTCAGCTGGCAAAGAGTCAGTGAGGGCCCATTCTCCAAACATCATCATGAGTCTCCATCCCCAGGCAGGCTCCTGGGAATGGTGGTGAGGAGAAGCAAAACACTTATTAACTAAGGAGAAAGAGTGCATCTGTTATTTAAACTAATTATCTCATAGGGAAATTACTTCTGTTGGCCTGCATATCTGCAATGCACATCACAGTCCCGCAGCCCTGCCCCCACTCTCAGGAGCATGCGCAGAGGCACTGGGCAAGGCTGCTGTTACCTGCACCGTCTCAATGATCACAGAGAAGGAATTTTCCACACAATCCTTGGCAAATAAGTACTGGCAAATGCCACTGAAGGTGAAATACTTGTTGTCAAAGCTTTTGAAATGGGACTGGCCAGTGACAGAGCATTCCCCTAGAAAAAGCAAAAAGCCATTAATCATCCCAGTGCCAGATTCAAGCAAAATCCTGCTCAGCCCCCACAAGCCTCCGAGGGGAAAAAGCAGCCCTGGTGGAACAGGTTGTACAAGACCCGAGCTCCACACAGACCAGAAAGCATCAGCAAGATCCTTATCTCACTGTTTATTTCCATAAGGCATTACCAGTAGTAACAGAAGAACCCACAACAGCTGGGGAACACAGAATAAATAGCAGTCCAGAGCTGAAATTTGTGCCTATGGAAAAGCCTATATTCTTTTGTTGGGATGCCTTAAATATCAATATGTTATTTTAACATAAAATACTTTATGAGAATGAAGAGCTGGAAGGTAATGTCTGTGGGAGTCCTTCCAAGGGTAGAGTTTATGTTGGACTTTACCCTGAACCATCATATCAACTAACAGAAAGTTAAAAATAATTCTATAGTTACAATAGCTACATCTAAAGTCCGCACAGAATAATGTGAAAGCCTGGCTGGACCATCTTTCTACTAGAAAAATGAGCTATTTAAACATATCAGCATTTGAAGGTGTTTTGGTAAGCTGTGGCTTTTCAATTCTCAGAAGGCAGTATCCCAATACCACAGCTGGGATTTAGTACCCCGTCATGCAAACGCATGGAAAGGCTCCAACTCCACAGAGCTTGCAAAGAAAATCTTCCATATGAGAAGACCATCACACTTACAGATGATCCCATGGCAAATGAGGTGGGCAGCTACTTCCTCATCCAGAACAAAATTCAAGTGCTGGTCCTACACCAGCCATCACCAGCCAAAGGTTGGAGAAGGGTTAAATGTTACAAGCTGGCAGGTGAGCTCCATGAGTTACTCTCTCTTTGCTGCCTTTGGGTCCCACAGAAGATCTGTCTAATGAACATCATGTGGAAATTTCGCTCTTCAGCATTTTATTTACTGTTTACTATCTTATACCAGCTGGTGCTAAAGTACAGATCCTGAGGATTCCCAACCTTGCACAGCTCTGATTCACCCTAAGAGAAGTCCAGCATCTCCTGGATGTTTGTCAGCCCTTGGAGTTTGATTTTCAGGGCATTCTCTGCAACAAGGAAATGAGGGCAGGTTTGAAGCACAGAGAACTATCTGAAGCACAGAGAAGTTATCTAAGACAAGTCCCAGCCTTTGGCACTGCTCCTGAAAGGGAATTTTCTGTGGCCAAGTTTTACTTTTGGGTCCCTCTGTCTACTCCATTTGCTATAATGCATCCCATGAAATTTCCTGAAACCTTCTGTCTTCATAATAATTTCCATTATGATATCAGCTTGAAAGCCTCTTGGTAGTGCCAGCCAGCTCCAGATTTGGATTCACCTTATCACCAAATTTAAAGCTGGGCAATTCACTCCCACAATATGAAAACAATCTTTCCTGATGAAAAAATAAGTTGGGCAAAAGAAAAAGAGAACCACCTAAAGTTTATGCAAGTAAGTACATAAATTTTATGGACATATGATTTTATAAATATTTGTGGTAACTAACCAACAAGGAAAATATGCCGCAATATTACTTCAAGTAGAGACAAACAGCACAGGTAACAATATAAATTTGGCTACTCTGGGAGGCTTTGCTGCCCTCCCATACTGTCTCAGTACCGTTTATAGAATTTTTAGCAGGCACATGTACAACAGCTGCAGGTATACAACATTCAGTCTTGAACAAGCCTAGCAGAAAACTGGTTTAGATACATTGGCAGAAGGTACAAAAATAAGCTGCCTTTCTTTTCCACTTCTGCTCATCTGGGACAGTTTACCAATTCAGGAAAAGGCTGCAATGCTATGTTACCTCTTGCACAGAGCTGGAGATCAACATTTGTTTGCAAGCCTCAGTACCAGATTTATCTTCAATTCTATAATCACTATGAAGAAAACATGGCTGGAGGTAAGGATAAAAATTTGGCCCACAGAGTATTCATCACAGCCCAGAGAGCAAGGACATTAAAAGCTATAAACTAAGGAAAAACTGAAGTTAGAAAAGCACCTATTTCTTGTTTGTAATCATGCTGCTGCCCATTAGCTAAAAGATGTAATGAATCAGCCTGGGCTGTGTCCTTGAAGCTGTGTTTTAGACAGTGAGATTCTCTGCACTTGAAGAGATCCTTAATGAACAAGCACAGGGGACAGCTCACTAAAAATGTCATCTCCATTTTGAATATTTGTATACATCACCCCCCCACCCTCTTCTTCAAGTGTTGATACTTTTGGGGAAGTGCCCTTTTGTTCTAAAGCAGGAGGAAATGGAGCATTGATGGGTCAGGCAAGTTTCATGTTACCAAAAAAAGACAGACTTTCTTGATAGAATGCTTTAGGATTGTTGCAATTTCCCTAACTTGTAAGGGTTGCACAGTCTCATCTCAACAAAAAACCACCAAAGCCCGCAAATCTGCTGTTTTCCTGTCCAGCCATAACCCCAGCCTGCATCTGCAGAGCTGCCTCTCCAATCTGCCAGCACCCATGGAAGGCAGGGCAGCCACTTTCTCCCTGGGGCTGTGGCTCCTTCACCCACAACATGACCATGAGGGAATTGTCATGGTCAATAAGGTACAATGAGAAATTGTACCTGGTCAAAGAAAGTCAGGAGTGTTCCTCTACCTGCAAGCCAATCCTCTGAACATACAGACCCTTATAACTGGCAAACTAAGTAATCAAAGCAGGAACTGGCCTTCCCACCAAACAGGATTTTTCATTGCTACACATAAACCACACAGGGCAATGTCTGACTTGTGTCAGGAGAAGAACTTAAAAGTAGGGTCCCAACTGGATTGCACTGGAGCGAGCAAGGAAGAACAAAGATTTGCTTTTTCGGGTAAAAAAAAAAATACTGAAGTGGGGCATGAGTGGGAGGGATGTAGGCAAGGCTTATTTGTCAAAACCTGAAAAGAGTGAAGCAACATACCTGGGCATTCCCCATTGCTGCAGATCCAGATGCCATGTCGACAAATGCTAGGAAAGAGATAGTAGCAAGTTAAGTAGGAATACATAAATATAAATCTTCTGTTGCACATTTTTCCCAAAAAACTGAAAATGGTCATCTGTCCCAGGGAAGTTAGATCAGTCCCCAACATTCCTTCCATCTCCCATAACCTCATTTCTTAATGTATTAATCCCTTCTTCCCATCATTTGACAACAACTGCTGATAATATGAATGGGTATGGTTGCAGAACTCAAGGATTTCTGGTTTTCCCTGTCAAAGCTCTGTGTTTAATAGAGTTTTCAGCTATATTCCACTGATGTGGAATGAGTTCAATGCAGTTCTCAAGGTATATCTATCAATACAACAGAATCAAAGGGGAAAAATGTTTGAAGGGACTTCTAGGAAAATAGTGACTACAATCCCCAACTCAGAGAAAGCAATGACAAAGCTAGATTAAGAGGGTAAGGACCTTGCCCATCTGAGTTTATAAATATCCAAGATGAGGTCCCACAGCCTCTCTGAGCAGCTGTGCCAGTACAGCACTGGAGAAGGGAGAAGAATTTTTCTTTGTCTCAAAACAAAATTTCCTTTGCAGCTTATGTCCATTGCTTCACAACATTTTGCCTCCGAGAAGATTTTGGCCCCATACTCTTCACAGCCCATCTTTAACAGTGGAAGTTGCCTCACTAGCCCTTAAACAAATCTATTCCCCTTTGCTTCTTCTTACATCAAACTCCCCTGCTCTGATCACCTCCAGTGTCTTCCACAACCTTCTCTGCACTCCTTGTTTCAAGAGCTACTATATTCTTCTCATTCCTTTAATTATCCCAGCCCCTAAAAACCATTTGTGGGGAGGCAGATTATTGAGGATTTTAAATGCAGAGTCAGTGGAATGACGTTCTCCACAGCAGCATCAAGTTTGAATAATAGGAAGCAGTAACAAAACACAAGCAATAAAACCCCAGCCTGTCAGGCTACACTCATCTCCCAGGAGCACTAAGGTTGAACAATGTGGCCAAGCTCAAAGCTGCAGAGGACTGCAGAGAAAAAGATAAAATGCTAATGTCATGGTTATGGCTTGTGTTCTGGGACATGTGGTGCCAGTAATGAAAAGCTTCTGATTAACAGGGATGATGCACAGACCACCTTTCTTCTGCATGTCATGGCCTTCATTGAGTCCTCCTCCTTCTGTGCTTCAATTGGAAACTTTTTAGTAAAAAGTTGTCCAAACTCCTTGCACAAATATGTCCACACTGAACACAAAACCAGATCAGGAATATGTGACTAATTCCTCTTCCTTTTTGTAAAGTGCTGGTTTTTCCCTCCAGTCTGGTACTCAGGAGTGAAAGAAAAATTGTGGGCCATGCTAGGAAGAGTCATTAGCCCTGTAACAATTTCCAAGGACATGCCTTAGGCAAACTCCTCTTGGAAAGAAATGGGGTTTAGAGGTTAAATACATTTAGGAAGTCAAAACAAAGACCGCTGACACTACCCAGACATGGGAACCTGCTGGTCTTATCCACAGGAAACAGTAGTTCTCTACTCTTTGAAGGAGTGTGACCTTCATTTTGTTCTATCAGATCAAATATGCCTTTAAAAACAGAGCTGATTTTGCCTTTGTGAACAGCTCACTTCTTGGAAGGGGCTGGAAATTCCAGTAAGAGAGCAAGCCCTTTGTCAGTTGAAGGAAATTTTTTAAAGGTAGAGAGACTTCCAGAAAGATAATGCAAAGCAGTCACTGACTGATGTGCAGCACTTATCTACAGCAACCACACCAGAGCAGCACAGGGCTTACCATGAGTTGCAGTCCTGGGAGATGGTGAAGCCAGGAGGATAATGTTTTCCCGAGTGGATGCAGGAGCAGTCAGAGCTTTCAATGCAGTGTTCACCATCAAGGAGCAGCCCCTCTGGATAGGTCAGGTAGCATCAGACACCCATATCACACGCACACAGGGACAGAAACATAAATACAATTAGATTTTGTTGTTCTTCATAGACTTTGTCAAGACTTTATATGCATTATTATCCACACTTAGTCACAGACAGCAATAAAAAGGAATGAGGCTTGCCAAAAAGCCTCACAGGGGCAGGTGTCTGCTTTCCTTCTGGTGCTGCCTCTCCCTCAGACCTGCTGAACAAAGCATTCCTGGTGCTCCCAGAAAAGCTATTTGCTTAGCACACCCTCAGGTCCAGAACACATGTTGGGACATAGACAAATTAAACACAAGGAGCACAACTGAAGTTGATAAGAGCTGGCCTGGGACTTGACTGTTGGAAAAACCATGAACTTCACTGGCTGCAGTAAAGGGTGTCCACAGAAGGTCTTGTATTCATCATAAGAGAACCAAAGATGAGGCAAAGTGAGGAATGAAGAAACAAATTTGAACACCATCTAAGTCTAGCAGAGACTTAAGAAAGTCTCAGACTGTTAGCGGAGTCTGAGAGAAAGAAGCCACTTCTGAACTTCTGCAGAGGCAAAAAGCAAAAGGGCCAACTTCTCGACTTGGGTCCAGTAACAACTATAGTTACCTGTTCTATAGAGAGAGCTCTTTGTACTCCAAGGATAAACAGAGGCACAAAGGAGTTACAAGATTTTTCTAAGGTAGAAACTTGTCCTTGCTTCTATTGCTAGTTTATAGTGCTTTCTATTCAACCCTTATATTCAGAGAGAGTTGATATTCTGCCTTTTTCAAAAGAGCTGCTGTGGCAAAACATTTGTTTTCTTGAACACCCCTCTGCTTTTCTTTGAGGGTCTCCTTCCAATAGCCTGCAGAGATACCGGCTCTTTTCCCTGGCAGCAGCAGTCATCACTGATAGCAAGACCCAGATAAGTCTCCTTTCTCCTATTCTGCCTATAGAGCTGCCTGGAAAGATCTCGGCTGTTGAGAAAATCCTTCCAGTGAGAGAGAATCACCACAAGATCTGAGCATTTAAGAGTGCTGTGGCTCTCCAGGGAACACAAGAAAACAGAATGCCTGCCTTTTTTCCTAGCAAGAGTAATTCCATTTACAATAATTAATGTAACCATGAGGGGCATTTAGCAGAGGGAAAAAATAAAAAAGAAAGAAGTCATTTGTCAAACATCCTTCAGATCCTCTTTGCCCTTGGAGCATTGGAGGGAGGCTAAGTGAAGGTAGAATCCTCATCAAAAATCCCTCAAGTCATCTGTCAGATCCTCCTGCTTTTCTATCAAACTCAAATCCAGGTTCTGCCTTTCTGGCTGTGCAACAAATAGCAGTAAAAGTTTTGAACTGCTGATTGTTATTCTCATGCCCTTTACCCTTTCTGTGGAGCTCCTGCTTCTCTGCCTCTCAGTTCCTCTCTCCTTAGACCTTTCCCATCCTGAACAGAGCAGTGCATCTACCAAAGGAAAAGTACAGCAAGAGCCCTTGTGAAGTCAGAGGATTCATCTCCTTCAGCTTTATCCAGCACTTCCAGGACTGCACAAATCCAGTTGCTGGATCCTTCACAACAAAATAATCTCCAGAGTCTGGTTACATTACCTGTCACCTTTGCAGGTCCTGCCACACTTCTGAACCTCCAGCAAGGAAGAAACTGGCAGCTGAATGGGAAACTACACAACTCCAAATGCAGTGACCCCTCAAATGAGGCTGACATTGTCATTATTGCCTTGTTTTGGAGAGCAAAGCTCTACAAACCTCCGTCACACCTGGCATCTTGTACAAGGCGACACTGAACACCTGTGTGCATCTACAAAGCCCAGACAGGCTGAAATGCAAAGACAGTCCTATTCAGAACAAACAAAGTACCCAATGAACAAAAAAAATTAAAAAATAAAAAAAAAAACCAACCACCAGTTAGAAATGGAAGCATATGGAGCTTTGGAGCCAGGAACCAAGCTCTCCTCCTGCAGTTGTTTTAAGTACAACAGACAGAAGTAGAAAATTGGTGTGGCTGGCTGGTCCCCTTTAATACAATCAAATCTCCTGTATAGAAGATTCAATAATAAATTAAATTATTCACCTAAATCATGAAGATCTTTGAATTTGCTCTATATGTACTGTTTTTCTGCAAGAAACTCCTTCAGTGTATTCTCTGCTCTTTCTTCCTCTAACTGTATTTGCCTCTCACCAAGAAATAAAGGCAATCTTGGAATAATAGTTGGTACTGATTTTCACAGAAACATTTACTTTTTAGTTGGCCCTGAAAAATGGCCCTTTCATGGACTGAGCATACAGGCACTACAGAAACTGGATTATTCTAGGGCATGGTCCCAGAAAAAAGAAGTGTTTCTGATTTCAAGAAAATTTAAGAGAAGACACAGCTTTCCTTCTTCTAATAAAATAGGTAGCCTGACTGCCAAATGTTTCTCTGTAAATAACCCAGTAAATAAATTACCAGGGCAGCTGCAGCCATCAACACATTGTCCATGACACACTTCATTGATATTCAGACTCTGGCAGGTTTTGGCACATGGGGATACACACTCCTTATATTCCATGCCAACTGGACACCTTGGCCCTGAAACAATTAAAAGAAATTAGAAATGCAAATTCCTCAGTAACTCTTAAACCAACAAATCCTTTCATTATCAAGGGCTGAACTACAGAGACACAAAAAGTCATGTCAGCTTCCAAATTATTATTTCTTTTTTAAAGCAGAATATTTTAGAAATACTTGATTTTCAATTTGCTGCAATATCTTCTGTCAGGTAGCATAGTAAATACTCAGAGGTTAAAGCCAATTTATTTGCTAATAAATTGAGTCTTAATAACTAAACCCAAGTGCATTAAGAATAATCAAACCCAGGGAGAAGTTTTGCAATAATATCTAAGCAATTTGGACAGACATGGTTGTTTTGCACCTTTAAGCCATGCCGTTACTCCACTCATTTGTGAAATTATCCTCTTTGGTGTTTCCAGGGAGAACCAGGAGACAGTTAAAACTCTGAAATCTCATCCTCCTTCTTCCAGAGAATCACCAGCTCAGGATAACACCCATGCCTGGTATCTCCACTGCTGCCATTATGTAGGCCAGGCCATTACACAAACACACTATTACAGGCATTCCTTCTCTTCAATGCATACACATGCCATGTCCTACAGTACTGCAGGGGCATGAAGTGGGAAGAAAATGTTAGAGACTGCCCTTTCCAAGCCAATCCTCTGCTGAAGAGGTGGGAGGGTAACAAAGGAGTGATTTTGCCCTGGGTGCCCTGGGCTCGGGCACCACCTCACACTTTTACAGCGTGCCCAGCACTAGAGCCTTCCCACACAGCTGAGCACTCCATACCTCCATCATCATCATCATCTCCTGAGAAAGCACCATAGCACAGATGAAGGGGGATAGAAAATTAAGCTCCTGCTGTGGCAGTGGGACACTTCCCTCTTTCCTGACTCGGGAGAAAAAACCCAAACTGCAGCTCATGAATTCAAGGGTTAGAATCAGCACCAAAACTCCTGGGATTACAGAAAGGCTCATTTCACTTGTGGCTTTTAATCAGACTTACAAAGAGCCCCAGCAAAAATGGGTTATCTGGCTCACACCCTGAGCAAGGAGATGAGCTTTAATAGATCTCTTTTACATCCCAATGGAAAGGTTATAAATTACTGCTAGAACTCAGACTGTACAATCCCTAGAACAAGTGGCTGGCAGCATCTTGCTGTCCTAACCACAGTCTGAAGGCACAGATTTCTTCAGTGGCCAATAGCAGAATATCTTTACCAGAGAACCAATGTTGTCAGTACAAATCAGACAGTATACCCAATGAAGTCAATTTACACAAACATCCCAAGGAAAATGTCCTTTCTCATAACAAAAAACAAAAAAGAGAAAAATCACTGAGAACATAAGTGGATTTTTAAAATTATTTTTGAATGCTCTCTATTAAACCACGTTTCTCAGCAGTAGGTGGAAACATGACTTTTCCTCTATAAACACAGTCCATTTCAGTCAGTCTGTGCGCTTTCCTGTTGCAAAACCTCAGCACAGATGCAGTCAGGACCTCTGAATTCAGCAAAATTTGGCTAATAAAGGCAAATTTTGCAGTTCAAGATGCAATCAGGATCTCTAAACTAGACAAAAATTAGATTAGAAAAGGCAACAACTCAATTTCAAGGCAATTGATTCAAGGAAATAGAGCGTGAAACAATTGTCTTTATGCAAAAAACATTAGAGAGCATTTCACAAAGACGCGGACTTAAAAATACAGGCTGGAAAATGTCATACATATGAACCATATGTAAAATAGCAGCTAAACATTCTAGTCTATACTTATGTGTATCAAATAAGCCTTCACTGACTGTGTACACTGCGGTGGGACATGTAACAGCTCAGGATCTTTGTATAAACGGTTCAAACAATACTGTCTTGGGGACAAGAACTTTTAGAAAAAGGTGGGTGATGGAGAGCTGAAAGTGGGAGTGAACAAAAGCACTTCCTGTAAATGCCTTAAAAACCTCCTAAAATGCACCAGCTGCTTTTAGCTGCAGGACAAAAAATCTGCAAGGCAGGCACGATCCTATCAGGGATAAGCAGCCTAGGAATAAATCTGCCAGCTTACTGCATGAGCTCTCTTCAGGCCACCCCTCCAAAATGACCCCTTCGTGAGCGCAGCTCCTGGCATACTCCAGGAAGGCAGAGCAGTGACAGTCCACACCCTGGGGACAGGCACAGATGTCCCTTTCACAGAGGCTGACGTATGGCTCAGGATCCACTCGATGGTGGCACCGGGAGAAGGTCAGCGATGTGCTCAGCAGCTGGCAGGTTTCCAGGACACCCTGGACGAGAAGTGAGGAGCAAAGGGACAGAGAGAGAGAAAAGGGGACAAAATTACTTCCTATAGTCTCAGGAAGACAAAGGAAAACTCAGCGTTTCCAAACACACCATCACTACTGTCGTTAACAACAATATTTGAGTGAGCTCTACGCATTTATTTATACATGCGTGGATACATTAATATACTGATTATTGTAGAATGGAGTGTCAGATGTTTCACACAGAAACACATCAGTCAGCCAGTCAGCAAAAGGATGGAGGCATTCTACTTCCTTTGGCTTCCCAGAAAAGAACTGGATGGTGCCTGGATTCCCAGGAAGGTGCACACAGCAATAGAGGAGAACTAAGGTAGGTAGGAAAAAAAACAACCAGACAATCTTTTGGATAACAAGCAACCAGAGCAGGTGTCAGAGGGAAAGATTGAGTCTGACTGAAATCCCAGGAATGAAATTTTTCCACTTCTGGCCACATGTTCCCATCGCTCCTGCTGGCTTGTCCAAAGCACAACAGGTCAATTTAGCTCAGATAAATAGGAGAACAGTAGCCAAGGGAAGAAAAGCAATTTGTTCTGCTCTTCTCCTGAGTTAAATCAGCGTGGTGAGAGCCAGTGTGAGGGAAGGACAGCACAGGGAGATAGGAGGAGGTATCAAGACCTCTTCTTTCAGACAGCAGAAACATGAGAGGAAACTTAACTGTATATAAAACAAAACCTAAGGAAAACTTAGAGTATGATTAAGTTCTCCAGGGGAGGCTCCCAAATAAACTCTTTTGTGCACATTACATCACAGTTCAATGAGTCTGAGGTCCTCAGCACAACTTTCTAAAAGGATGGCACTGAGTTTAGCTAAGTGAAAAAACAATTTTTTGATACAATCCTAGCACAACAAAGAGTTGGAACATAACTTTCTTCTACTTATTTGTCAGTGTTTTATGTAAGCAAATGTAAACCATGGTGTATTTTGTAGGTGTTATACTCAGTGGTTAGAGGAAAGGGCATATTCTTCATAGTGGTTCACAGTTACAATTCATTACTTCTTAAAATCTTTACATGTACCTGAGGTGACAGCACATTCAAGCTGCTGTGTAAAAAAAAAAAAATTAATATTAATTAAAAAGCATCTCCTTTTCTGGGAGATAAAAAATGGAGATCAAAAACCCCAAAGGAAAAAAATCAAGATGTTATCTCTGAATAGCAGCTATGGTGCCTGTATAGGAAAACTGCTGAGTAGAAAATACATTTTATTTTGTCTAAAGGGTGTTTTGTTCAGGTGATCAACTGAGCCAAGACAGAATTTCTTGCTTATGAAAACAAACTGTCATGGTTTGACCCTGGCGCAAT
Source organism: Fringilla coelebs (assembly GCF_963513975.1). Lineage (NCBI taxonomy): Eukaryota > Metazoa > Chordata > Aves > Passeriformes > Fringillidae > Fringilla > Fringilla coelebs. Next base: position 54,830,590 of record NC_140033.1, on the reverse strand, counting down.
ACCAGTGCCCCCATGAAAATGCTTCCTCCCTGGTATCTGCTGTGAGATGTGATCAGAAGTATGGCAAACCAGGCTCCAACTTAAGAATAAAAAAAGGAAAACTTTATTAAACTACAACTCTACATAAAGAGAAACTCACGCAATTTGGAGTGAAAACCTTACATGTCTCATTCCTCCTCCTTCCCCCGCCAGATTTCCCAAACATCCACCCTTCAAATAATCCACTCACAGTCCATCACCATCGTTTAGATAATCAATTCTCAGTTCATCAAGAACAGAGTCTCTCTTGCACCACGGGCTTCACCCGCAAACACAGTTGGAACCTCTTGTGTTTCCCTGTCACACGTGGCGCTGCCCGGAGATCATCTGCCAGCGTCACCTCTTCCTTCCATGCCCAGTGCTCTCACCACTGTGCGTGGACCAGAGCTGCTTCTAGGGTTTTCCTTTTCAAGGATGCTTTGCCCAGTTCCAAAAAAGGTGCAGTCCCTCACTTTTGGGACACCTTTTCCCCCCAAATTTCACCCCCTGGGGCCGAGGGGTCTTGAGAACAGAGATCCTCTTCTTCTTCCCGGAGGGCACCACCACCACCACCCTCCTCACCCATTGTCTCTGTTCACGCACTCCTTCACATCACATCACATCACTGCACTCTCTTGGCTCCGAGTCACTGCCTCCCCCTAAACGCAGTCTCTGTGTCACAGGAAAAAGTGTTTCCATCCATGGCTGTACAAGAAAAGTCCAGCCAAAGGCCACTCCATCACCTCCTCCCACCCAGGATTCTTCTCAACTCTTCTGACATCTTTCACTTGCACAGACTTTCATTGAGGTTGCCCATTTCCTGTTATTTCATCTATATCTCTCTTCTCATTTAACTCCAGGAGGAATCAGCATTTGTAAGGTTCCCATCATCCAAAAAAGGGTTAAAAGTCTCAGGCTCGGGCTGTGCAGAACTCCCAGGGCAGCACCTTCTCCCCGCACTCCCCCTTCTCCTTCTCGCCGTGCTATCACATCTCAAGGTGGCACAGGCACAGACACCAGCCCTCTCTCTCTCCCCCTCTCCTGCGGGGGGTGGCTGCCCGATGTCTCTCCGTGTTCCTCCACCCTTCCATCCTGCAGGGCCTTCTCCTCCCTCCTCTGTCCAGGCCCTGCCCTGCCTCAACCAGGCCTCGTCCCCTCCCCCAGGGCAGCTCTGAGCTCTTCCACGGACGGAACCAAGAGAGTTTTCCCTTTGGGAGTTCTCTGCTTTTAACCCACTGTGTTCTCAGAGGCGTGTCCATATCCTCAGTGGCCACACCAGGTGCCAATATTCAAATCTGAGCACCTATTGGTTTGACCACAGCATCCCAAAAAAAAACCTACTTCCTCTCAAACCACAACACAAACCAACCAGAAATGTCTACTCTGTTAGGAATGTATTCCAAGTTTAGCAAAGGGCTCAAGGAACAATCACATGTGCAAAGAGGTTTTGAGCTTTCTGAGAAAGAACTCAGGGAACTTAAAACATGAGACCTGGACATGGTGAAAATCAGAAATTCAGCTCCAGCTTGGGATAATTCTGATCCCCAGACAGCACCCACCATGCTGAACCAGATGGGAAAAGAAAAAGAACACTAGAAGCAGAGGGGGGCAGGAACTACATAAAGGATGGTTGGTGATGCTCTAAGACTCACAGAAGTACAGAAGAGCTGAAAAGGTGCCCTAAGGGTGGAAGTAACAACAACAGAAGCAGCCAAGAAAACTATTAAAGCAGGGCTGGGAGATGAAACTGATAAAACCAACAGTGAGCTCAGAGCCATTCAGAGGATGAGCAGTACAGCAACTCCTGGATCAAAGCCTTGATCCAGATAGTATCAAGTGCAGTAGAAAACCAGTATATACAACAATCCCATTTAGGGGCTGAACTAATGAAGTTTCTTAAGGTTATAGTCTGTTAATACAACTCAAACAGCAAAACTCAGACTATATATTCCACTAAAAGGAACATTTTAGATGGGAAAGTGACTTAAAAAACAAAGGAGATTACACACTAAAAAAGTAAACCCATTTTTCTTTTCCTCTAGTTCTTTGTACTTGAATTTGTTCACTAACACCATAGCTAAAGGATGAGCTCCAGCTGATTATCTAGAAACCAAGTGATACCTGTTGAAAAGCAACTAATAGTTAATTTTCTCCATGTAAAGGTTTTCTTGCCATTCAAATTTCATCAGATTTTCCAGTGACTTTAGGCAAAAAGTTAGAGCTGAAATTTTCCCATCTTTCAGACATATCTCAATTACCATGACAAATAAGCTGAAATATGGGTAAATCCAAATAGATACAAAACAAAAAATTTCACCATGAGGGTGGTCAAAGAGAGGGTATGGAACCACCACCCTTGGAGATATTCAAAATGTGAATGGACAAGGACCTGAGCAGCCTTGGAAGCAGGGAATTGGACTCAATGACCCCTTCCAACTCTAACCATTCTGCAATTTATTTTTATTTTCATTCCTTCCTTTCTTTAAAACTCACTGGCCAGGCTGGACTAAGAGAGGTCTTTATTCTTTAGTTTAGAGGGCAGTGGTGAGTATTAGATATTTGGCAGCCTCAGCCACTGCTGTAACATTCCTGCTCATGGAAGCTGCTCCACACAAAGAAGTATTTAAACCCAACAGACTGGAGAGTGAAGCCTCAGGCTGAAACAGTGCTTAGGGTAAAGGTGGCTGTAAGATTAAAATTAGCAGGACTGACTGCAGTATCTGAAATGCTGGAGAAGGTTGCAAAATTTCTCCCTTCCCTTCTGCACTAATCCTGTTTTAAATGTTTCTTTAAATAGGTTGGCAGGGTCCTGGCACTGGCAACCCTCAGCAACCACAAAACTTGCTGACCTTCCTTCTGCCCCTGGCCCACCACACAGAGCTGGAGGTGGAATTTTGTACATTCTTCCCATTTCTGTGGCATTTCCTTCTGCTGCTGCATGAACTGCATTTGTCCACAGCTTAACAATTACCATTAAAGAGAGAGAACGTAACAAATAACAGAAGAAATAAAAGACACCCTCTCGTTCCCTTGAACTTAAACCAAATGGTGTGCAGATACACGTATGGATTCTCCAGAACAGTCAGGAAGGGTATATTTTGCTGCCATTAACTGGGTATAGTTTTTCAGAAAATATATTTCATGGAGAAAGATTTAGCCTGTCACCTTTTCACATTAAAAGCATCCAAACACAGTATGTTTAATTCACCAAACACTGGCTGTATGTTTGAGCAGACAAGGTAACAACTGAAAGAAATCACTTTCCCTTTTTCTGATGAAGAAAAATGAGATTTTAGATATAGTGGGCCTCATTTTCACCCATGTAATATATTATTATATTATATATAATTGTTTGGGTTGGAAGGGACAATAAAGATCCTCTAGTCCAATCCCATGCCATGGGCAGAAACACCTTCCACTAGACTAGGTTGCTCCAAGCCCCATCTAACCTGGTCTTGAACACATCCAGGGACAGAGCTGGACCTCTGGATATTTGCTGGATCTGCCTCTGACCCCAACCATGATCAATTATGGTCCAAAGCTCAAAATTTCTACTTGTTTTCAGATCTGGGAATAATGATACTTCTTTATTACGGATGGAAGTATTCTATGGGATAATGGGGGAACTTTTTTTTACCAATTGCAGCAAGACCTGAATTTCAGCAAAAGCAGAAATTAGATTAATTTCAATTTCAATAATTTTCACATCTAACATACAATAGGTATAATTTCCTAATAAGAGAAGAAAAAAGGAAATAATACAGTGACCTCTGGCCACTACACACCATTTCTATTAGAGGTGAAATCTACAAAATAAAGGTAATGTATAAGAACACCGTAATCAATTGCAATGCTTTAAACCGTACACATTTTTGTTTTCAAGACTGCCTTGTTGCCATCCTTTTCCAGATCACCCATTTATACTTTCAGATCCATGTTACCCATGCTGTTGGTCATCTTAGAGCCTGTTACATTGCAGTATTTTGTTAAACAGCCTAAACCAGTGAAAAAAGGATCAGACAATGCAGTGAGGCTCCTTTTGGGTAACTAAACATCAGCTGCAGAGGGCAGGGCATGGTAGGAAGGCTTTCTTCCTCCCTCCAACACTGCCCAGTTTGGAATGGTCTCTGGATCCTGAGGCAAGGCAGCTAATCACACTAAGTGTGTGTGTGTTTTAGAGGTGGAGGGCAGGGAAAGGCCCTGACAACAGTGGGATAAGAGTGTGAGGTGGTTCAAAACTTCTCAGCTGTCACACAGAGCTGTGTCAACTCTGAGACAAGACAGAAACTTCAAAAAAAAATTTTAAACATTTTTTAGGATTTAAAGATAAAGGAACAGCAAGACTTTCTGATTCCACTGCACAGAATCAGACAACGTTTTGGGTTGGAAGGGACCTTAAATATCATCTCATTCCAACCCCCCTACCATGGGCAGGGACACCTTTCACTATCCCAGGTTGCTCAGAGCCTCATCCAACCTGGCCTGGAATACTGACAGAGATGGGGCAGCCACAGCTTCTCTGGGCAACCTGTGCCAGGGCCACACCACCCTCACAGGGAAGAATTTCTTCTTAATATCCAATCTAAATCTACTCTGTCAGAGTGTATCTGTTTCCCCTCATACTCTCATTACAATTCCCGCTGAAAGAAGCCAGAAACCTTCTCTCCAAGGATGCTGTTGGCCAGGGAGGGGGGCAGAGAGAGAAGGTAAAGAAAACCACAAACCTACCCACTGTGGGGGCATTGGGGTGGGAGGAGTGGCTTGAAGCAGAGCTTTTGTTTCCCTCACCTAACATCTGACTTCCTGGCAGGGAGGGAGGGAGACCAAGGAGATTTACATTCCTGAAGCTGAGGCCAGCAAACAAAGCACACTATTAAAAAGCCCTATATTCTTCAGCAGGCACTTGTTTGGCTGGACTTCTGTTAATAGTGCTGTGTTTATTCTTGCACAGTGAATAAATTAAGGCAACGTTAAATGCTGTGAGCTTATGAACTCGCATGAGAGAGAATATAATTTCATTCAGTTTGTGGGAAAGAAAACTTTATCAACAAAGCATCAATATTTAACAGCATCTGTAAAATCCAAATTAGTTGTACTTGACCCATCAGACTAGATTTCACCCTGCATGCCACTCCCCAGCCTCAGTTCCAATGTTGACACTTTCTAAAATTCCAGGGACCACAACCAGTCACAGGAACTACCCTTTCTCTAGAGCTGTAACCAGGTTTAAGGAATCATAAGATGGTTTGGGTTGGAAGGGACCTTAAAGATCACATAGGTCTACACCCCTGCCATGGGCAGGGACAACTTCCACTATCCCAGCTTGCTCAGAGCCCCATCCAACCTGGCCTTGGACACTGCCAAGAATGGGGCAGCCCCAGCTGCTCTGAGAAACCTGTGCCAGGACCTCAGCCCCCTCACAGGGAAGAATTTCTTCCCAATATCCAATCTAAATCTGCTTTCTGTCAGCGTGAAGCCATTGCCCCTTGTCACTGCAGGCCCCTGTCAAGAGTCTCTCTCCATCTTTCCTGTAGGTTCCCTTCAGGCCACAATGGGGTGACCCCAAAGCCTTCTCTTCTCCAGGCAGAACAATACCAATTGCTCACACCCCCCACACACCACCTCTGCCCAAGCAGAAACATCAGCTGGAGATTTCCAGCCTGAAATCCCTGCTACAATTCCTCAGCCAGTTTTGCAGGTAGTGAGGTTGAAGTGCTGAGGAGCACAAGCATCCTTCACTGAATTTTACAACACATCTGAAGCATCCCCATCCAACAGCTTAATGGAAGTAAAGAGTCAGAACTTTGCAACTTGTCCAACTCTTAGTTCGCCTTTTCCAGGTAGCTAGGAAACCAGCATCCAGATTAGCTGGAGAGCAGATATATTCTAGGAAGTGCTACTACACTTAAGAAGCTATTTGTGTCTAGTTTAGCAAATACCTGTCTACAGGACTTGAATAGTGAGAAACTCACAACTACATTTCAGCCTCAGTCATTCTGGTATAAATCTAAACCTGGCACCCAGGAAATCACTCTGATTTACAACAGAGTACATGGAATCAGTTGTAACTGCTCAAGGGATGAAGGCTCAATTTACCACAAGAGTCATGTTAACACCACATGCTTCAGTAAATATTCAAAGCTACTTTCTTCCCTGAGCTGGTGACCATCTGCCTGCATCCACACCCTGTCTAAGGGAAACAAGAAACTTGTTTGTACTTGTAAAAGACAAGAAGAAAAAGGTTGATGCAGCAAAGGGGGTCACAGAGTTGGCCAAGGCAAACAGTTTCTTCACTAAATCAGCATTACTATCTGTACACAGAGCTGAAGGAACTTCCTCCTGGGAAGGGAAATAGCCTGGTGACACAGAGCTTTTGGAACACCAACAGAAAACATCTCCTCTGTCAGAAACAGCCAGGCTGGAGCATCTCCCTCCTCTGCTGACTCCCAAGTATATAAACTGCAACAAATTCACAAATACCATTGGGGAGGCAGTGCCCACAAAGGCTTTAGAACTGATGCTTCCCTGCTGGCACAATCAGAAAGGGAATTAGCTAATTCCTCATTCACTGAAACACACCCTTCCCAAGTAACATCATCATTTCTTGGGCAGTAATTCATACTTCAGCCTCAAGTGAGCTGATGTTTTCTTTGTTTGTCCACTTGATGTTTGGGGTGAGGGGAAGGGGAAGATGGTTATAAGTAGGTAGGTAGGTAGATAGGTAGATAGATAGGTAGATAGATAGATAGATAGATAGATAGATAGATAGATAGATAGATAACAGGTTTAGGTTGGATATCAGAAAAGGTTCTTCTCCTAGACAGTGCTGGGGCACTGAATAGGTTCTCCAGGGAATGGTCACAGTCCCAAGGCTGCCAGAGCTCCAGGAGCATTTGGACAATGCTCTCAGGCAAAGGGTGGGATTTTGGGGCTGTCCTGTGCAGCACCAGGAGTTGGACTCAGTGATCTTTGTGGGTCCCTTCCAAATCAGAATATTCTGTGATTTCTGTTCTTCTGCCAAAGAGCGGGCAAGTTGCCTTTCAGGTAGGGGAGAACTGAAATCAGAATGGCATCTTGCAGCACCAACCTTCTCTGCCATATCAGATGAAATGTTGCAGGTGTTGCTCGGAGTCTGCACTCTCTTGCAGTGCTTATTTTCACTGTGCAAAGCCCAGGAGTTGGCAAAATCATAACTGTTCCCCACCAGGGTCCCTGGGAATGAAGAAGAGGAGAAGCAACATGCTGTTTGAGAGGTTTTAGAAACAAACAGGCATTATTGACTGCTATTAAGGTGATAGTCTTCTGAAAGCTCTCTTTAAAAATATAAACTGTTGTATCAAATGGATTTTTATTCCAAACAGACTGTAGGAAAGCCACGATCAGTGATACAGATTTTGTTCTGCTAAGGAGGCCTCTACCCTCAAGGACAGACTAAAGCCTGCAGAAGGCAGGTCCCACCTCGCTCACACCTGCATGAATATGGTTGGAGCTGCTGCTGGTCAGCTAACATCCATAGGAGCCAAAGCATGCCTGCACATCATCTCACCACTTAAAAGTTGTCAATAAAACACAAAACATATTAGAGAGACAAACAAACCCATCTGCTTTCCCTAACTGAAGAAATCATTAGCACTCTTGATCCCAGCTAGCCTTGATTTTTCTCCTGTCCAAAACTAAATCTTGTGTGCAAAGAAGCTTAACATGCACCATTGTTGTTTGGGCCCATCCTCTTCCTGGGTAAGATGTCCTGAAACATGCTCCTCTGTCCCAGGACAAGCAGCTCCTGGCCCAGGCTTACCAAAATTTCCATCAATTTTGCATAAAAGCAAAGCTGAATGAGTTGGTATGGCTGTGACTTCCCAAGAGATGCAAACCACCTCTCTGCTGCTCTTGCTCCATCCTTCTGAAAAGGGGGATCCTCCCAGAGAGGGAAAGTTTCCTCCATTCTCTTTTGCCACCCATGACCTTGCTGGTTCCAGGACTACAGGACTGTCTCTGGCTTCCTATTATGGGTACCTGCTACTAAAAAGTTTTGCGACCCTTTTCTTAAATTTTTAAAAATTATTTTAAAAAAATTTTTAAACCCCATTGTGGCGCCTGTGAGAGTATCAATTGCCAGTATTAATGCATTCCCAAGACCTTATGCAGAGGATATATTGAAATACAAGCCTGGCTGTATCTGAAAACCAAAAGAAATTCTCCCCAAGTATACTATAGACTATTTAATAATACATACATGTATTGATAATAAAGATTCCATTGAGCTCCCTGTTTAGTACAAACTCAAGGAATATACAGACCACTAAAACTCTTCCTAAACTATGGGGTAGTCATGAAAACTGTACTCAGAATGCTAAGGCAGAGGTATTAAGACCTGTAGACTCTTTTTTAAACTAGGAATTAGGGGCTTTTAAAGGTAGCAAGTATCAGGCCCACAGGAGAGAGCAAAGGACTTCCAGGGAAAGAGGATAAAAGACAAAAAAATTTCATCTATGAAGCCAGGACTTGGAACAAGGACAGAAATGCAGCAGTAAGAAAAACACAACCCTTTCGTTTATCACATATTATAAACATTAAAGCAGCAATGCACACCAGTCTGAGGAGAAGCAAGATTCCCTTTTGTTTGCAGTAAGGCAGCCTTTCCCTAGCAGGTGTGTAACAGGAACTGACCTCTGCTCTGAAGCAGTGTTTCTCCAGCCCTGGATGCACATCCATGCCAGGATTCCTGCTGGCAACTACACAGGCTAATGTTTGAAGGTCAGGGCAACTGTTGGTCCTAAAATACTGGTCACTTGTTTTTTCATTTCTGTCCTTCCATTAATTTTTCTTCTTCTTTCTTTCTTTTTGCAATGCTTGCAAATTTTACCTCTTATGTGGTTCTCTTACGCAACATTTGCATTATGTGACTTTAATTCTTTCTTTGCTGTATTCTATGATTCACACTTCAAGTAAGTGAAGGGTCTGAAGAGCCAGTCATGTGAGAAGCAGCTGAGGGGCTCAGCCTGGAGAAAAGGAGGCTCAGTGGGGACCTTCTGGCTCTGCATAATTCCCTTACAGGAGGGGGCAGCCAGGTGGGAATCGGGCTCTTCCCTTGCTCCCAGGTAATAAGGGACAGGATGGGAAGAAATGGTCTCAAGCTCGACCAGGAGAGGTTCAAGTTGGACACCTGATAGAATTTCTTCATGGAGAGGATTGTCAAGCTTGGAACAGGCTGCTGAGCAGGGTGGTGGAGTCACCATCCCTTTAAGTGCTCAAGAAATGACCAGACATGGCACTCAGTGCTCTGGTTTAGTTGACAAGGTGGTGATCTCTCAAAAGTAGGAGTCAATAATCCTGGATGTCTTTTCCAAACTAAATGCTTCACTTATTTGATGAGGCTTCAGGAAGAAAAATGGGGAGGGAGAAATATCCCTAGCATGTCTGACTGCTATGAGTAGAGGGAAGAGCAGCTGCCAACACCCTTGGCCTTTCCCACCTGACACCTCCATTTCCTTCTGCTGAAGAGCTTGAGAAAGGAGAAGAGGAAAGGCAGTGAAAGGGACAACACAACATCCTAAAAAATAATCTGGGGTTTAAGTGGGCAGGTGATGCTGTCAACATAATCTGTCACTGCAATCCCACCACACAGCGGGACTGCCCTCATCTCTTGCACAGCAGAATTTTTTTTTTGCATCCTGTCCTTTCTGTGGTCACCTCTTCTTCCTGGAAGCACCCAAGCTTCTGCAGAAACAACTAAACAACTCCATCATAGGGCTCATCAGAGCCCTACACCCAGAAGCCCTCCATGCAGCCTGGGTGGGACTCTGGCTAAAGCACTGGTTTTGCCTAAGACTTGCAGGAAATCTGTTGAAAACAGAAGTTGTCACACAACATAATGAAAACAAAGGATTTGGACAGAAGTGCTTCAAGAAGGGATGATCACATGCCTGATACAGACCACAGTACAGATCCTAACAAGTAAACTGGCTGCTCAAAAGCTGAGACCCCCAGGCAGACAGCTGGGCTGGAATTTCCTTTTAGCATGCAAGATGGGTTCAGGAGGCATATATTAAAGACAGCACAAATCCCACCTGCCCCTAACGTCCCAGACACAACACGACACCCATGACCTTGCAGAGTCTTTGAGGAGAGGGCCACTCCCCCACCACCTGAGCAGCAGGCAGGGTCTCCAGGAGTGTCCTGCTGGACTATGCCTTTAGTGCTCCAATTGCTGCCCTCATGTCTGCCTCCCTTCAGAACAATTTTAAGATTGGTGATGGCCGCTCTACACAGCAATATCCTTGTTCACTATGATTATCTGAGCCTCCAATCACCATTTCTTTCTGAAATCTGAAACTGGCACCAGCTTGTTTACTTTTACACTGATGGTCAGGCAAGGAATAACCACCAGGAATAACCACCTCATGCTGTGGGCACGGAGTGGGAAGCAGGAACCCAGGAACCCTGACCTCCTTCCCTGGACCTCCTGCAGATTTCCAAATGGCCATAGGCCCATCAGATAACTCTCTCAGGCTCTGTTAACTCATCTATAAAAATAAATGCAGAAATTTGGTCAAGACACTACAGTCCTGTGAGTCTTAATTGGTAAATAGAGTCTCAGTTGCTAAATAACCAACTTTTACATGTTGGTTATTTATCAAGCAACTGCGGGGGGTAGAATGAGGGTGTTTTTTTTGTTTGTTGTTTTGGGGGCTTTTTTAACACACTTACATTATTCCAGACAGGCAAAACTATTGGTAAGGCTGCCCAAAAATTGATTCATACTTTGCAACAAATTAATGATATGAAATAACAAAGTCATGGGCTATAAAATCTTTCCTGCCTTCTCCAGTTTGATGAATGTACAATCAGTAATATTGAACAGGAGAGGGAAAGAACCCCCTCCAGAACTCTACAGCCTAGTGATGCAGCCACACATCTCACAACAGAAAGGTCTAACTTCAGTCCCAGACCTTGAATCAAGCACATGGGCTGAAGATGGCCGAATAGGTATCTGAGCATCTACAAAGAGCTCAGCTTCATTTTTCTGATATGAGCAAAGGCTGGCAACCAGTTAGAAGTGCATACTAAGGTCAGAAAGCAGAGCCTGATCAACTGGCAAGTCTTAGAAGCCTTCACAGAATGGCCATAAAGCACCAGACCTTATCTGCCAAGAAAGAGCAGAGAGGAAACCCTTCATTAGGGTCTAGGAGGAAAACAGACAAAAGACCAAGCAAAAACCCTAGAAAGCTTCCGAGACATTTCTTTTTATATTTTTGTTATGCTTAAATTGCGAGAACAAGCTCTCAAGCTTTGGCTTGGTTTTGTTTCCATATCCAATAAACAAGCAAGCCCATAGAATAAAATCAATGTTCTTTGTCAGTCTGGGCAGGACATGAGCACTTCTCCACAGGATGAGCTATTGTAGGAACCATGTCACTGGCAGTGACTCAGCACCCCAGCCTGTCTGAAGGGCTGTGGGTCTGCAACTTTGGGAAAAGGTTCTTCCCCCGTAGGGTGGTGGGGCACTGAACAGGCTCCCCTGGGAAATCATCACAGCCCCAAGGCTGCCAGACACATTTGGACAACACAGTGGGATTGTTGGGGTGTCCTGTGCAGGGCCAGGACTTGCTGATCCTTTCAACTTGCAGGGTCCCTTTCAACTCAGGATAGTCTATGAACTCCAAAACCTACTGGAGGGGCTTTTTTGGGGGGTTCAAGAACTTACACCTAAGGCCTTCAAAGCTCAGTCCCACCAGGGACAACACAACAGCAGGGTTACTTTAGCAGGGTATCAATTTTATTCTCATCATTTAGAGCTCCAGACCTCAATAGCTGAGCATCTGTTCCAGATTGCAAGGCAAGATGTATTCTATTGCCATCTGTATGGCAGTTGCCTGGTGACAAGTGGGCAATGCTCCTTATTTCTCCTCCTGAGTGATTATAATCAACAGGGGGACATCTGCTGATAAGGGGCTATTGAATGTCACCACATGACTGATAAGAACTGTAACACCCCATTGTGAGATGCTCCGCCCAGAGGGAGGAGCCAAGCAGTGCCATGCAGATATGACCTGCAAGGTTCTGACACCAGGACAGCCTTTGCTCCACTGGACTCCCCAGAGGAACAGCAGCTGCTTCTAATTCCACAGATCTGCGGAGGAAGAATACACCCCTTTCCTACAGGACCCCCCTGCTCCAACAGAACCACCCCTGACACTCCAGGAGGACTGCAGCCCTTTTCCAACTGGAGTGCTACCAACACCCTGACCCACAGGGTGTCAGGTCGTGTTCTGACTCAGACAGTGTTGTTCTGGTGTATTGCATTGTTGTATTTTATCATTTTATATTTTTTCCCCTTCCCTATTAAAGATCTGTTACTTCCTGCTCCCATATTTTTTGCCTGAGAGCCCCTTATTCATACCAATTCGGAGGGGTGGGAAGGGTTTGCATTCTCCATTTCAGGGGAGGCTCCTGTCTCCTTTAACAGGCACCTGTCTTTCCAAACCAAGACACTGCATCCAAAGTGTACACAGAAACAATGAGTGTTATCCTCTCATCAGATTCTCATCAGTTCTCCACTTCCACATTAAAAACACAGCAAGGAGTCATAAGAGCATCATGGCAATGCCACATTTGAATAAATTATAGAACAGGAGTATAAATATAGAGAAAAGAAAAGCAATTACAGTGTTCATTAAGTTTTAAACACCCTTCTGTCTGTGCCTTTGTTTACTTGCCGTAAGTGGTAATATCCACTCACAGAACAGGTGCTTTGCCCCTTTGTTCGCCACCACCCTAAAAACAATTCAGATGTAATCAAGGAAGTTCTAGATCATATTCCACTTTCTTAAGGGAAAAATCAGATTAACTGTGTTCTTAAACCACAATAATTTCTTTCCCTAAAATATGGAAAAATCATACTTTCATTTGTTTCCACTGCATGTTATTCTGAAGCTCAAAGATCTTAATGCATCTTTTACCAGTAAAAATCCATCCCAGAAATGTGATTTATCAGAACTGAGGCCCCAATCTGATAAGTTCCAGGTTTTAACAGGAAGCAGTGGACACACCAACAGGACAGTTCAGCCTGCTGGCAACCTTAAGGTAACCCTTCACTGCCCTCATATCACTAAGTCCTTACACCAAGCTCACATCCTGGGATAGGCTGACCTTCAGGAGATCTAACCAGCCTGAAAGGAGAACAGCTAAAAACTTCAGTGAAAAGAAAAGGGTGAAATGCTTCACAGGCTCCCAAGAGCCTGCTTTTTCTGTTTAAAAAATATTACCTCTCCCAGCTGTTTGTGTTGCCCCCTACCTGGAAGCTAAATTCAACAGTACATTACAAAGCAAACAAAAAAATGTGATCTGAATTATTCCATAACTGATTTGCTTGAAGCAAGTAAAGAAACGCTCCAGTGAACCCGCAGAGCTGCCAAAGAGACAAAAAGTGCATGGGTGTAGTGATGTCCCTCACTGATACAACAAATTTGAACATAATTCAGCCTAACTCCTTCTAAATTAGTTTAAATGAAAGGTCCTTTGTATCACTGGAAAAACTGGCAGAATTGCTGACACACAGTCCTATTCTTCAGGCTAAAATTACAGGTCTGTGTATCCACACAGGTGGATAAACATGAGGAGATCCCTGACTTCTGTAAGAGACACAGAAAACACATTTTCTCTGTCACCTCTATTATTTTACAACTCCTCCCAGCAGAGACCCTGTCATTGACTTTATTACGTTCCAAAATCTGTGGCTGTGAATGGACTGTTTTTTTTAAGAGGAAAGATACAGCCTCCAGCATGTAAAACAAATACTGCATGAAACACATTTAAACATGAGCAGCAGAGAGGCCTTTTTTACATTTGAATAATCTAAAGCATTACAGTCTCTTTTTTTGCTTCTGCTTTTTCTAGGGACCTTACTACTATTTACTGTCTCAAGAAAAAGCCATAAACTTCCTATCTCATCTCATTCACACATCAAGGAATCCAAGCCCTGGCAAGCAGTTTTGTGACCAGAGTTTGTTTCTTATTATTTACATTGCTGAAGAACAGATTAATCATTTTAACATACCATAAGATCTCCTTTTTTTTCTGTACACTGAAGTTATGCTTATGTGTCCTGAGTTCCACTAGGACACATCTCTGGAGCACTGCCAGGCTCCTTTCCAAGCTGCTTTGCCTCCCTTTATATCTTCGCTATCATTTATTTTTAATACACACTTCATGTTATCAATCTAATATATTAATGTACTAACTAACTTCAAACCTCTCCTCTTCAGGTAAGCACTCAGTTAAAAAACACTGAAATACCACAAATCAAGATCAATCCTTCAAAGTCTCATTCAGGGCTTTTCAGAAACTCTGAGTCTTCACACAAAGGTGTACTGAGCAGCAAAGGTGGTCTTGCCCCTCATTCTCACCAGGAACTGCTGTGATATAAGGTGTACCCCCATCCAACAGCCCTTATAGGTGGTGAAATGTCATTAAAAGGTAACCCCTTTATAGAACAGCAAACCTGCAAGCAGCAGAAATTTAATCTTCTGCTGATGCATCTTTCTATTCTTACACTATCTATTCTTATTACCTCTTGACTAATTCATTAAAAATTAGATGTTGAATCAATGGGTATTTCACACTGCTTTTTTATTTGGTCTTCTTCTAGCCAGTCTCCCCACATGAATTAACCTGTAGCTTTATCTTTGCATTTGAAAGTTTCCAGGTTTCTAAACATGCTACATTCAGATGCCTGGTCTTTCCTCAGGAATGAGATGTGACTGCCATTTCCTTTCAGGAGAAAGGAAGATGAAAGGACTTTGCTTTTCAACACACCAACTTGAGGTATCTGACAGGTTCTGCAGAAACATTTTTGCTGGATCAGCAACATCTTTGTTGAATCAGGAAAAGTGTGCAGAGCATCCATTAACATACAATCAGTTAGTGGTAACCTTACCTTCCCGAGTTCTGAAGTCATCCTCAAGGAATTTATTAAAATTGCCACACAACCCACAGGTCTTATTATAGTGCTTTTCTTGAAGGAGAATCTGAATATTTCCACTGGCATCAATCTTGACCACAAAGCCATGCTTATCACTGGCTATTTTATAATAACCTGCCTCCTTCTCTATAAATATACCATTGGAGGCAAAAGGTATGGAAACCCTGTGGAGAAAAAACAGGAAATTCTCAGCACGTGACTCACAAAAACCATCAGGTTGTTTTCTGCTTGAATAATAGTTCCTACGGGTACCTTTTTTCTTCCTGCATCGCAATTCCATCCAAAGAGAGGCGAAGACTGAAATATTCTCCAAGATACACAGAGAAACCAATTTTGTCCCCATCCTGGTAATCACCTGAGGAGATGAAATACAGCCAAATACTCTTAGTTCTAGGACTCAGGAAGACAATTTGTGGCCAGTAAAAACCTATTTCAAACTATGACCAACACAGAACAGGTATTACTGAATATAAAAACATCTACCAAAGCAGTTGGTATAAAAGTCACATACAGTTTTGGTGCATATATCATCACTTCTATGCCCAAGAATAACTCTGCAGAGGCCTATGCTAATTCCAAGGCCTTCTGTTCTAGAAGGTGGGATTTTTCTAACTGGTGGGGATTAGAACACAGATAAAATTTGTTCCAAAGGGTAGTATAGCTCTTATTCCTGGACTGAGCTTTAACTCAGCCACATCCCCCTGAAAAATACAAAATTAGTAAAGGTCTTCTTTTTAGCAGGAGTAGTAAGAAAATCCCTGCTTTTCAGCAGCTTATTTATGTATGAGCTACATTACCAAAGGATAACAGAAGCCCCAGAAGTAATCCCACTTACCAAAACCAGCCCAAAAAAAACCCCAATACAACCCACAGACAAAAAAAAAAACCCAACCAAGACCCCTTTTTATGCAGTGGTCCATCCTATCTGACAAAGGGGAGCTATTTGTCTTTTTTACAGTGATGGAACCCAGCATAGACTCACCTAAGAGGGTGAAGGAGTGCTTGTGACAGTCCCCAGCAAGGAGGTAGCTACAGTATCCAGCAAAATTGTACAAGGAACCATCAAATGTTTTGATGTGATCATTCCCAAAAAGGCTGCAACGAGCAACTGATGACTCCTGAGGTGAAGCTCTTGATAAACCTGAGTTTCAAAACACAACATTAACCTGCAATTTAAAGCAATTATTTTGCAGTTCAGGAATTTCTCTGCTGGAATTTATCCCCACTGATGTCCTGGTAAGCCTGGCATGGCAGTCCATAAGATCACAGCTTTTTTATTATTATTATATGCATTACTGAAATGCCTTTTTTTTTTTTCTTTATTTCCACCAGCCCAAACCTTGCATGGGTAATATAAGTTCTGATCCTTTGAGGAATGCAATGTGTTCATTTGTGCCTGCCTGCAACCCCACTGAAGTCTATAGGGCACTAGGAAAGCCCTATATCTTGTTCAGTCAAACATTCCTGACTACAGGGAATGTTTGGGACTCAACACAGTGCCTGTTTCAAGGTAAACAGACAAAAGGAATGACGATTGATGCCTTCAGCATGGTGAGAATAATCCCTGAGTCAGTACAAAAAGGGAAAGGGGGGCTCATATCTCACAAAAAAATAGTGAAAATGTATTCTAGTCCAAACCCGTTTTCTTACCTGTTATTACAGTGGCCAGCAGTAGGTTTGTTTGCAGTACTGTCAAGAGGAGCATCTGTTAAAAATCAAAGTGACAGCTTAGTATATTCTTAGAGACACAGTCTGTTTCACAGCTCCTCATCAATTTCTATCCTTTCTTTATAAGGAAAATTATTATTGAGGCTCTGCAACATTTCAGAAAGCCATAATCCATGCAGACAGTTGTGGTAATTCAGCTGCCTGCCATCCTGCTTTAACTAGATAATCAAGGAGAGTTATCAATTACTCTTTGCCTTCATTTTCACTTCTCATGGCATGGAAGTCAGCTACCTCCATGGGAAATGCAACCCAACACAGACACATATACCAATTCCCCTCAGCTAACACTCTGCACACAAAGCCCTTCAACATACAGCATTATTTCTCAGCCAGCCTGATGTGAAGATGCACCCCAGACTGGCTCAGCCAAGCTGGCTCCAGTAGAAATCACCTCTGCAGCACAAGATTTGCACCCTGCCCAAACATCCACAAAGGGAAAGAAAGAACATAGAAGTTCTGCACCAGCCAGCAGGTTTGTTGGCAGACCATTGTAAGCACATAATCCACTGATTTCAGGGTGATAACATGCTTGACATAAGGGGCAAGAAGGAAAGGAAGGAAATTGTGCAGAGATTAGAGAGCCAGGGTGAAAATTTTCATTCAACAAAATCAGTATTAGCATTGCTTCCTCCTTTCTACAACCACACTGTCAATCTTTGTTTTCTATATGTCTATAAACTACCTCCAGGATGACCAGGCCTTTAAAAATAATAATTAATAATAGGATAGGAGGGTCATGCAGATGGTGAACTACATGGGTTCAGTGACAAAACATCAACTGTTAAGTATGAAAGCTGCAGGGAGCTCCACCTAAGGGAATTAATTTCAGTAATCATATAAGCAACTAGAGAAGCTTAAATATACCAATGTTAATATATTAATGCCAGAAGACCAGACACCTTTTCCTAAAGGAACCGTCCAATTAAAGACCAGAATGCACTTTGCAAAGACAAATTGAGATATCAGATGTACACACACACTACTATTGCTGTTAGTTATGTAGGTCCAACTCTCAGCCACATAAATAAACACTGAGTTTGACTCATACACAAGACAGGAAAAGAAAGAATATTCTATTCTATAACTCATAATGCTGCAAATCCCAAACTGACATAAGGCTGCAAGACAGCTCAGAAGTACCAACTGCATGGGAAAAACACGACAAAGAATGGTGAAGGAAACAGTAGGCATTATTATTCTCAGAATACACACTTGCTACTGTATTTTTGGTGCATGCACAGTGCATGCAATTATTGTGGTGAATCAGATATTGCTGATCTTTGCTAACCCTTTTGTTTTACAAAGCAGGCAGAGAAAAAGGCAAGGTATAAATCCCTTCCCATCAGTCCCCATCCACCTCCCACTCCGTTCTGAACTGCAGGTGGAGTTTCCCCCAGTTCTAATGGAGCAGATGTCACTAACAAATCAGAATACAATCTAGTAGGATCTGCCAGTATAAAACCATCTAGTTTTATCACTGGCTTAATTAGACAATAATGTACCTTCTTCTGTGCGAGACTCCTCTTGCACATGAGCAAAAAACTCCTCCAGTTTCCACCTCTAGCCTAGAACACCATTGTTCCCCTGGTGCTTCAGAAGTTAAGACTGGAATTACTCTAGTCTGAAATCTCTTGTTTTTGTACAAGCCAGGAACTCTTGTCCATTTAAGAGGAAAGATAAAAATGTAGACGTCACATCCGCCTGATTCTCAAGACAATAGATGAAATTGCTATCGTGGAAATCAGGCACTCTTAATTACCAGGAAAGTACAATGAGGGGAAATAGTTTTAAAAACTGACAGATTAAGTCTTACACATACACACATGTGTATGCGTGACAAATCTCACTGGCTGAGCCAACAGGCAGCATATTTATTTGACAGAGCATTATTCAAAGGGAATAGTCAGATGCTCCTCACCTCAAAGGCCACAGAATCATTAAGCCTTTTTTCCTAAACAACTGCCTTAAAGGAGAAAGAAAAATTCAGTGCTAGTAATGCCCTGGGTTTATTCTCTAGGTGAAAAAATACTTTAATTTTGCCACTTTCTATCAGAGCAATACATTTGCTCCTTGAAATGTTCCTCTGGAACAGCACATCCTGCTCTGACTTGTTTGCAGAGCGTGCATCTATACAGCACTGAGCAAAAACACACAAAAACCAGAGTTTGCTAAGTGTTACTTGACTTTTCATGTCCCATTCCTCACATTTTCAATAACTTCTAGGATTAACAAAGGCCTTAGGAGGCAACACATTGCACTGACTGGGAATTTTTTTCTCCTCTTTGATCCAGCTGCCACATCTCAGCAGGTCCTTCCTAGCCCTGAGAGCCTGAACATAAGTGATTACAGACAGATGTTCCCTAAACCTTTCCTTATGGGAATGCCAGCAGTACTCAGGATAGGGGGAATTAGATCTTCTATCACCATGGTCTCTTGTCATCTTCTCTGTTCTAATCCTTTCATTTCCTGAGCCCCAAATAAGTAATTTCATTTGGCAACTTCCTCTTGCAGATCTAAATCCAGCAGGGCTTTAATTTGCACTTTTTTGTTTGGCACATAAGGAAGGTAGAGTGAGATTACCTGGGAAAATTCCTTAAAAATAAGAACAGTGGTCAGATAAGCCAGACTTTGTGACGCTTCTTAAGTGTGTTAATAACCTTGGGGAACATAACAAACAGAATTAATTGAGATAGACACATAAGGAACAAACTTCCTTTTTTCATCCTGGCCCTTTTTTCTCCCCCAAAAAATAAGGAAGTGGTAATTAAAGAGTGCATTTATTGACTGATATTGTACAATGTCGTGAAGCTTGGGCATTTCCGACATGTAATTTTCCAAACAATACGCCTGAGACACTGGAGAAAATATATTAACAGCTCTGAAGTGTTGCCAAATAAACATCTACAGTCCATTCTCATAAACAGGACAGGAAGGACTTCTGAGAAAAATTATCCATAATACATTAGTTTTCATAGCTTTGTTCAAATACCAGGCTGCATGCAACAAGTCCTGGCCCTGCTACAAGTATGTTTGAATTGACGGATTCTATCGGGGCAAAGTCAATTTGCATGAGAATCACCTAATTTCTGCAGGCAACTGCACTGATTGATTTTATGGGATCTAAAAAAAGTGTTCCCAGAGTTATGAGTAGGAAAGGTACCTATTTTTTTTAAAGGTTGCAAAGTTCACAGGTTGGGCCAGTTGCTGCCAGGGTGGAGTTCTGTTTGTTGTTGATAGTTTCATGTTGTAATCACCTGTTAATAGGTTTTCATTAACTACCTGTTGTTAATGGTTGAGAATTCCCCTTTTTGATGAGTACCACCCTGCTGCTGCCTGGAGGATGGCACCCCCATCCCCCCCACCCCGGACAGTGAAGAGGATGGGCCAACAGGAATGGCATGCAAATGAGGAAATCCCTCACCAAACCTAGCAAAAACCCCTAAAAACCACGAGCCAATACAGAATTAAGAGATCAAAGTGATGTCTAGATGTGAGGAATAGAATCCAGTATCCGCTGAGACCCTTTTTACCTTTCACCCTAACCTAAAAGATGTGGGCTAGAAAGAGGAGCCTGACTGTCAAACCAAAAAGGAGTCTTCTGGGGCTTTCATAAGGCTGGAAGCCTCAGTTTTGCCTGCAGACCAGCAGACAAAGCTGCACTTTTCTTCCTCCTCTGTGCCACCCCTGGAAATAGCCACAGTGTGACTGTGACCTGTCAATTCTTCCCACCCAAGCTGATTTTTAATAAAGGCATTAAAAAAGAGAAAGATCTTCTGCCCTATTTATTTCACCAGCATGTGGAGTAAACAGAAACCTCAAATGCCACACGAAAAAGTCAAATGAAGGAAGGTGCACTCAAATGTTGGAAAATTATGATCAGAGGTAGGAAGCAACTTCTTTGTGAGAAGAGGAAATTTCCAGTCTTGGAATATCAGAGGAATTCTAGGAGGTCCTTGTGTGTCCTATTACAAGTAGTACAGAGAAGGTAGCATTATAAATGATCAGTGAGAAAGCCAAATTAATAATAATAGCGAATGATTTTATTTTCGCCACCAAGATACAGTCCTCAATAGCCACAGTCAAAGAGACAGCATCGAGCCCGGGATCAGCGCTGGGTGAACCCAGACCCGACCTCTGTCGCATGGAACCTCCCTGTGTTCACCAACACCGTCTCCGGAGGGGCGGTTTTATACAGTTTGTTATGCCCGAGGCAGAGGTGCCCCCATTTCTTTTGTTACCCCACATATGTATGAAGTTTCTTTTTTCTGTGCAGGGTTGGACAGTTGCTGTTTCTTGGGAGGTGGCGGGAATTGATCAGGTCAGGAGAAGTCGGGTATTCAGATGTCTGTTTTTGATGACTTCCATTATCTTGATTGATGATACTTGTTATGAACAAGAAAAAGGTTATCCATTTTTTAGATTGCAAAGTTTACAACTAGAACCCAGAACTTCCAAGTGGGAGTCCGATTGAAAGTTTGTAATTTCAAGTTGTTGTAATGTTCTGTAACGATGTACTTTTTGCTGCCTGTTCTCAGTGACTGCGGGGCCGCCCAGGAGTGGTGGGGCCTGACCCCCCACCTTCGGCGCGGTCCCGCCGGGGCTGAGGACGATGTGGAAGTGGCCCCTCCCCAGCGCAGGTCCCGGCGGGGCCGGGGCAGCCCCCGCGGGTGGTGTCAGCGGGAAGCAGCCCGTCCGGGAGCGTCCCGGGAGCGGCGGGCTGCCCCCGACATGGGGCACGGGTACCAAGGGGGAGGGGGCACTCCGGGGGTGACAAAGGGGGGGGAAGAGACTGACCCCAGTCCCTTCCCAGCAGAGACAGCTGCAGGGCGTAGCCCACTGTCTCCCAAGTGCTGGCAGCGCTGACAGATTGATATGCTAATGTAGTCATTAACGCTGTATTGTACCTGCATCACCTTGCCTGAGACGACTGTTTCTCGAGGGGATGGGAGGGGAATATCCAAACATGTAAATGAATCCTATACCCAAGGTGCAACAGGGGTGAAAACCCCCAAACTCGTCTAATAAACCCCCAAAAACAACGAGCCAACTCAATTAAGAGTAGAGCGGGGTCGGGATATCAAGGACAGAGTTCCGAGCCTGCAGGAATGCTGGAAGCCTCGGTCGCCCCTCACCCTAGTTGCAGAAGACCACAGCGCGAGTGAGGACCCCGGGACTGGCCAGCAAAAACCCGGGTATTACCCTAGCATTCTCGTGAGGACGGGATCTCCAGCTCTGCCCCTCAGGGGACAAAGTTGCTGCACATCCCTCCTCCTCTGAGTCTCCCTGGGAACAGCGACAGGAGCCCCTATCCTGAGCTGATCACTTTTAATGAAGGCATCAAAAGGAGAACTGTCTCCTGCCCATTTATTACAATACTTATCAAGTGCTGATCGTCCTTGGGTGTTCCCAGGTGGTTCCAGGAGAAGCCCATCTCTGCAGCAGCCACGTCCTTTTGCTTGCTAATGTGGTATTCTTTCCTGCTGCCACCAGGAGTTTTGCAACTTCTGTGTGGTAATCTGTCTCTGGGCTGTCCATGGTCTGAGGCTCATTGGATGTTTAATTTATTTTACAATTTTTATTTTTATACATCTTCCACACATCAATTACTTTACTTTCCAAGCATGAATTACTTTACATTACATATTACAGTAGGAAATCAGTGCTCCTCTCTTCTCCCATGGTAAAGGCTGGGAGCAAGCAATGAAATCCTCAGGAGGTTGTTGCCTTTAAAGCACAGAACTGGAAGGTCTCAGCACAGGTCACTGTCAAGGAGGAGTCAGACAAACTAATGAAGGCCTCCTGCATCACAGGGATCCAGTGATGAATCAAAGCTTTTGGCTTAGAAAGTCTTTACCCTGCTGTGTCTTAGAAGCAGAAATCCCATCCTTTAATGTTACACTTCATTTCTTACTTCTCCTTTCCTAAGCAACTGCTGCTAGCCACCAAAATCCTACTTTTTGGTCAAAACCCAAAAAACAAACCAACAAAAAACACCCAAATAAAATAAAATCAACTAGACAGCTTTCTTTATCCTATCCAAGTCTGCAAGAAGATATGTTTCAGTGTTTTTCCACAGGTGAGATTCAAATTTACTTTCCCATTACAGACCCAACAGTGAAACAAAGCAAAAGGACCAGGAGAGGGGCCAAAAAAACCCAACAAACCAAAACCAAAAAAAAAGGGAAGGGAAGGGAAGGGAAGGGAAGGGAAGGGAAGGGAAGGGAAGGGAAGGGAAGGGAAGGGAAGGGAAGGGAAGGGAAGGGAAGGGAAGGGAAGGGAAGGGAAGGGAAAGGGGAGGGAAGGGAAGGGAAAGGGGAGGGGAAAGGGGAGGGGAAAGGGCTACAGCTCCAGTTCCTATGAATTGCAGGGGCTTTAGTGCATTTTGGGAGTCATCAGTGCTCAGCTCCTTTTCCTGGCACAGTTATTGATCATGGGTTTAAAGACACCCCTCAGAAAGGATGGAAGGCACTAATGACCCTCACTTGGCATTTGAAAGCCCCCAGCCTCCCCACAGGCTGGGAAGATCACACAGCAAAGCCAACACTTGAACACTCTCCCTTCCTCAGGGAAGGACATTATCCAAGATAATCCTTTTTACCAATTTAAGTCCTTCCCTGGTGGCAAGCTCATGGGGATTTCCAATGTCACAGTCCTTCCTGGGGTTATGACTGGAGTCAGCCGAGCTGCAAGGACCACAGGCTGCAGCAGGTGAAGCAATGCTCTTGGCTGCTGCACTTCAGGCTCCAAACCTGCCAGGTGGCATCCCAACCTGGAGTTCATGAGCCAAGGTGCATCCTGCAAGCCCTGCAGTCTGCAGCATCACATCAAAGCGAAATACCCCTCCTCTACATGCAGGGAATAAGGACACTAGAGCTGCACAACATAATTTTCAGCTAGTGCCAGCTAGTACTGCTCTGCTGAAGTCAGTGGCACTACTCTGTGCTGGCTGAAGAGCCAAAAGCCTACACATTTGCATTACATTACAAAGAGCCTCCAGAAATTAAACAGAAGGGCGGGGAGAAGATGATTTTTTGCCTGGTTTGTGGGTAATTTTCTCATTATGTAAGCGAGGTATCACCTCACCAAGATGCACCCAACTTGTACACAGCAACTACGCAGCATTCCCAGGAAGGGCGTGTGCTCCTGTGGCAGAACAGCATCGCCCACTTCCAGCCTCCTCCTGGAAGAGCTTGAAGACAGGCGGTCACTGCTCTCTCTCTTTTGCTTGTTAATGTCTTGTACCTCCACCCCAGGCTGAAATTCCCTGCATACAGAGAGCCAGCCAAGGCCAGTTCAATGATTACCTCCACCACCCCTGGAATGCTGTTTTTCCTATTTTTCCCACCCACTCCCAACTAGTTAAAACACCATAATCTTATTGCTTTATAGGGTGTATTTATAGGCACAAGATTTTGTAAGCAGGATATCCAATACATGCATGTTATTCACAATTACCCCATGGGACGTTTTGGAACATGTTCTGGAGAGAGCAAAACATTTCAGCATCTTTGTCATAATTTAACATCAGCACTGACATCAGACACCAACCACTCAACCACCACAAAAGAGCCATCAGGCTGCTGAAGGGAAAAAAAAAAAAAAACAAAACAAAAACAAAACAAAACATAAAATGCAAAGGAGTTTTTCCATTAATATAATAAGAGAAAATGAGAGCCTGTATTATGCAGTGTGATATCAGTTTTCCAACTCCATGTTTTAAAAGCAGTCCATCCCTCCCCTTGGGATTAAATTTGTCCAAATGCATGGCTGCTGAAATGTCTTTAGCTGAAACCATGTAAATAATGAGTAGTCAACACTTCTGGGCTGCAGGTCTGTATAACAGTTGCAGTAAAAAATCACCTAGTGACTCTGTAGATTCAGTAGAACAATTAATTACTAAATGAGCCAGCCACCCTCAGATACACAGAGAGAGCTCCAAATCTCAGATAAGAAAAATGTCCTCGGATGGTCTTTTAACTTTTAATCTGAGGTTTAATCAAGCATGATGAATACATGCATGTGCAGATATACACCAATACCTGCACCCACCTGCATATTTCCACTAAATAAATTTGTCCTGACAGGAAAATACTAATATACTGAGAAAGGAGGAAAAATAAACAGGAACAGCCAAAAGATGCAAAATATCCTCTTAGTGTGGGGAGACAGAAGAAAATAAATAGACTGAATAATTTCTTCTCATGTGTGTTTTTAGCAAAAAAACCAAAGTTCTGATTTTGAATCATCCATCTCATAAGTGCCTGTGATTCTAATCCTAAATCACAACTGATCATCCAAATGAATCCAGGAATTTCAGCAGTTTTGGCAACTGCAACAAGAGCAACAGTTTCCCAGATGTGAATTAAAAAGCCTGAGTGGTTATTTTTACAGAGCAAGGCTTTGCCATTACAGAAGGGAGCAAACACAGACCCCGTGCTGCTGCTTTGAGAAGCAATTTCACCCCTCTCCCCTTCATGCAGTAAGCCAGAAACAATACTTTGTATATTTGCATCACAAGCATTTAAGCAAGGGTGAAATAAATAGGGCAGGAGATCTTTCTCCTTTTAATGCCTTTATTAAAAGTGATCAGCTCAAGGTTGGGAGGCCCAACAGGTCGGCGGTGTCACTGTTGTCACTCCCCGGAGTGACTGGGAGGAGGAGGCCGAAAATGCAGCTCTGTCCACTAGAGGGCAGAGCTGGGGGGTCCCCTCCTCACAAGAGCAGGCAGGGGTATATACACCCCCAGATCCTGCTTTTCGAGGTTTCAGTCTTGGTCCTGGCTCCGACTGAATCTTAGGTTGTGGTGAGGTGCCATTAAGGTTTTCAGAATCTCTGCCGGCTCCGGAACTTCACCCCTGGTGACTGTGTTCACAGGGGTTCCAGGATGAGGGAAGAGACAAGAAAGTTGACTCCAAGTTCAGAAGGCTGATTTATTATTTTATTATATATATTATGTTAAAAAGTATACTAAAAGAATAGAAGCAAGGACTTCATCAGAAGACTTAGCTAAGAATAGAAAAAGAATGAATTACAAAGGTTCAGACTGACCGAAACAGTCTGAGACAGGTTGACTGTGATTGGCCATTAATTAGAAACAACCAGATGAGACCAATCACAGATCCACCTGTTGCATTCCACAGCAGCAAACAATCATAGTTTACATTTTGTTCCTGAGGCCTCTCAGCTTCTCAAGAGGAAAAATCCTAAGGAAAGGATTTTTCATAAAATATCATGGCTACATTCCCTGATGTCCAGACACTACTTTGATCTCTAAATTCCATATTGGCTCACCGGTTTAGGGGTTTATTGGCTCCGTTTCGTGGGGGGCTTGCCCCGTTGCAGCTTGGCTCTAAACTTATTTGCATACCAACTCCGAGGTCCCCTCCCCTCCACCATCGGAGAAAAGCCATTACCTGTCTCAGGCAAGGTGATACAATAGGGAGTTAACGACCACATTTGCGTGTCAATCTGTCGGGGTGCCATCTCCCGGGAAACAGCAGAGCAGGGCTACGCCCGGCAGCTGCCCCTGCGGGAAAGGCGACTCGGGCCGGCCCCTGCCTCTAGGACCCCCCGTGCTACCCCCGCAGTGAAATAAATGGGCAGGAGATCTTTCTCCCTTCGATGTCTTTATTAAAAGTGATCAGCTCAGGATGGGGGCACCCAACACATCCACGGTTCCACTGGAACCGTCGCTGCATTGTCCCCTAAGGGGCAGAGCTGGGGGTCCCATCCTCACGAGAGTGCTAGGATATACCCGTGTCTTTGTGTCGGCCAGTCCAGGGGTCCTCACTCGTGCTGTTGTCTTCTTCAGCTAGGGTGAGGGGCGACCGAGGCTTCCAGCATTCTTGCAGGCTCGTGACTCTGTTCTTGACATCTAGACCCCGCTCTAATCTCTCAATTTTGATTTGCCTC
Source organism: Fringilla coelebs (assembly GCF_963513975.1). Classification (NCBI taxonomy): domain Eukaryota; kingdom Metazoa; phylum Chordata; class Aves; order Passeriformes; family Fringillidae; genus Fringilla; species Fringilla coelebs. Next base: position 54,803,949 of record NC_140033.1, on the reverse strand, counting down.
GTTGCTTTTGGGGGTTTATCAGATGAGTTTGGGGGTTTTCACCCCGTTGCACCCTGGTTCTGGGATTCATTTACATGTCTCCTGATGTTGCCCTACCATCCCACCGAGAAACAGTCCTTTACCTGTCCCAGGCAGGGTGATACCGATACAATACAGGGTTAACAACGGCATTAGCATACCAATCTGTCAGGGTGCCATCCCCAGGGAAACAGCGGGCTGCGCCCAGCAGCTGTCCCTGCAGGAAAGGGGCTCGGGGCTGGTCCCTGTCCCCCCCGTGCTATCCCCGGGGTGCCCCCTCCCCGGCTCAGTTGGACCCGTGCCCCGGTGGGGTCGGCCCGCCGTTCCCAGACAGGCCGGTCCCCGCTGACACCACCCGTGGGGCTCCCCCGGCCCCGCCGGGACCCGCGCTGGGGAGGGGCCGCTCCACCGCTCCCGCATCATCCCCGACCCGGGCGGGACCGCGCCGAAGGTGGGATTGGGCCCCACCACTCCCGGGCAGCCCAGCAGCTACTGAGAACAGGTAGTTAAAAGTATACTGTTAACAGAACATTACAACATGAAATTATAAACCATAAATAGTTAGGACTCCCACTTGGCAGTTACTGGTTTCAGTTGTGAGCTTTGCAATCTAAAAAAAATGGATAACCCTTTTTTGTTCATAACAGACCACCCTTTTTTACTTTGATCAAGCTTAAACCCAAGCTCGCATCAACTTCTTGTTACTTCGGGGTATCTCTTGACTATTTCTTTCTCTTTAACCAGATCTAACAAGCATGCTTCAGTATGCATCGCATTTAAAGCACAACCAGGCTTCTCCCACAGGGCACCCTCCCAGGAGTCGCTGCCAAAAGTGGCGGGTTTTGGGCCATCTTATACATTCTGTCATCTTGTTTGACAAAAAGACCAATTGGGAGAGGTCAACACTATTAGGGTAAAAATTGGTTTGGGCTCTTGACAAGGAGCTTCTTTCTTCCTCATCAAGGAGTTGGTAGCACTTACTCCACGCTCTGCTGGGCTCTCCAGAGCACCACCAGCAGTCCAAGCCATCATTACTATCCTTCCCAAGAGTCCGGTATGGGTCATCTTACACAGCCTGCCCACCCGGCCTTGCCTTCTTGGGGATTTTACTGAGAGGAAGTCTCTAAGCCCTGTAGAGTCCCTTTTACCCATTTCTTTGTTTAAGCATCTCTTGGTCTGTCCTTACTAATTTGGTCTATCCTGAGGAGGGTACTCTGTAGAAGATTAACCTGGAGTCTTTGGTCTTAAGTTGGGGGAGCTTAACTACTTATTAACAGCTTTTAACTTTTTACAACTTTTTTTTTTTTCAAACACAGAACCCTCCCAAAAACCTTTAAGATATGTTGTGGTGGTTCCAATACCAATCTATTCCATTATACAGTTCATTAGTCTCTTTTTGACTCTTCCTCTTCAGAGTCAACCTTAAATCTTTTTGTCCTTTTATAACTGTATACTTGCAATGTGGATGAATATTGTCCAGTGCCTGGAGGTGAGAGTAGTGTGGATTCTGGCTCAATGCCAGAGGGAGAAAGTGATATTGAATCTTGGCTCAAATATTAGGGGGTGAAACTGGTGTGGATTCTGGCCCAATGCCAGAAGAAGCCAATGCTGTACTCGGTCCAATGCCAGAGGATGTGAGGGAGAAAGTGGTGTGGAATCTGGTCCAATGCCAGAAGGTGTACCAATGCCAGGGGTGAGAGTGGTGTGGGATCTGGTGATGTGGGTCCAACTCTTTTGGTCTGCACAGTCGAGGTTACAACTAGGAGTACCTGAAAGGAGCTTGTAAATATAGGCATTAATAGTCCACTACTTTATGGTTTTATCAGAACTCTTACTTCCTGGGCTAATGTTATCTATAATTGGTTAATTTCTCTTTTTCCTGCATTTCTGTTAGCTTACTTAACTCCAAGAAAGCTCTTTGGGAGTTATTTCTTCTAGTACTTTTTTTGTCCTTTTTTTCCTTGTATCTTATTTACTGATTTTCCTTATGATTTTTCAGATCTTATCTATTCATCTCCTGCTTCTGTTTCTCACTTTCACTAGTAGGTTAAATACTACTTTTCCACACTACTTTTATTCCCATTTGTCCACATTCACTCACTTTTCTACATTCACTTACTTTTATCTCATTCACCATCACACATACCTTCACACTCTTAAGACACAGAGCGGATCTTTCTCTGGGCCTCCTGGAAGGGCCCTGACTCTGGCCACCCCAGGTGCCTGTTCACCTGTGAGGCTGTCTGCCTGTCACTTACTCTCCAGCTTCGGCTCTCCCACACGCTTAGGGAATGCCAGCCTGGTTTGCAGGTCACACACACTCTTCAGCTACAGCCCCACCTGCCCGGGGACAATAGCCTGGTTTGCAGGTCACTCTTTCCACTGCCCCCCCTTCCCACCTGCTCAAGAAGTTGAAGTTGGTGCTTTTGTGTGACTTACCTTCACTCGTGATGACATTAGAATAATAAGGTACCTTCTAAGTTCACATCATCTGTTACCAGTTTAGGTGTTGCTGGCCAGTCTCGGATACCTCTCTACCTGTGTTGTCTAACCCCAGATGCTCTTGGGCATTTTACTATACTTTCTGGTGGTTTGTTGAGGCCTTATCTGCTCTTGTATGTATCAAAAATTCAAATTCTTCATTTAGGGGCCGCTTAAATGTAGCAAGGGCTCCTCTAGATGTTGCATTGGGTCCCCTAAAGTATAGAGCCCTTGACACCCCTAATCATTCCCCCTAAGAATCCTTGCCTCCTCCTGGTGGTGGACCTGCCCACCTTTTTGTTACTTCCGATCTTGGGATATAGTTGCTTGCCCTTACACTTTCTCTAGCTGCACCAACCATGATCTTAGCTTTAGGAACTTCCCTGAAAGGAAAAAATCTCTCTGCCTTGGAAATCTTGGATCATGTATTGCAGTATGGCCCATCTTCAGGCAAACTACTAATCTGAGAGATGTTAACAGTACTCTTAACTTTCTCTAGGTCTGGAGATATCTCTAGTGATAACAGTTTACCAAGCAAGGAGCCATTTGTGTCCCAACTAGGAGGTAAAGGGACAGCAATAGGAGGGGGAGAAGAACCTGCATGCATATTAAGTGGGGGTAGAGAAAGGATGGAGAAGACAGCAGGTGGAGAAGACACTTGTGGCGGTGCAGAAGCAACTGGAGGAGCCGAAGAGGATGGTAAGGGAGTGGTTACCAGGGAGATACCGGGTCCACCATAGAAGAAGCCAATGTGGTAGGAGAAGGGATTTCAGGAGGTGGTAATGGTGTGGCAGCTGGGGGAAAGACTGGACTTTCCATTTGAGATGCCCAGGGAAGAGGATTATAAGGTGGAGGGGCACTCAGAGGCAAGTAATCCAGGGGATCCCATCTCTTACTAATTCCAGCCTCCCCTCCTTCATTCCCCTCTCTCTTCCTCTGCACCTTATAAATTTGCACACCTTCATCCCCTATGGCACTCTTCAGCCAGCAAGCTGCATACAATAATTGCTTGGGATCGGTATCCTCCCAAGCTGTCAGATAGTGGCTCAGCTGTTGACACATCCACTTGTCCCTCGTCCCACACCAAGGCCATCCTCCTTGCACCTCTAGCTCTGGCCAGACCTCTACACAGTAATGGATCATCTTAATTTTATCTAATCCCTCCGTGGCCTCTATAGAATCCAATTTTTCTAACAGTACTCTTAAGGGACTATGGGGAGGTATATTCCTTAATCTTTGGCCTGTCTTCTTACTATTACAATCTCAAATTTTTATTTTTTTTTTTTTTAGTTTTAACAGAAAAGAATCCCAAAGGTACCTTCTCTAACAGATAATTTTAAGAGAAATCTTGTTTGAGGAGTTTTCTCCACCACACTAGATTTGCCTGAAGCTCAGGACTTTGGCCTAAAACAACTGCCCGATCTCTTGACCGCCCAACCTTCCACGTCAGGTCTTATGTCTATCAGGACTTTGAACCACGAAACCCCTTGTTCGTGCCTGACATCCCCTGTCAGGAAAAATGGCTGCCTGATTTCTCTAATCCATCAGGATTTACAAACAAACCCCAGTCCCCTTTGCCGGGATTTGCGCCTGACTACCTTTGTCAGGACTTGATGTGCCTGCAAGACTTATGACACTGCTCAAATCCCTTATCGAGCCTTACAACTTGCCCGACTTCCCTTGTCAGGACTTCTAGGATGCATGCCACTCACACTCAGAACTTCCTCCGCATGCCCGGAGGTGGGGGGGGGGGCCTCTACACTGCTCAAATCTCCTATCAAGCCTTACAATTGGCCTGACTCTCTTGGTCAGGACTCCTAGGATGCATGCCACTCACACTCAGAATTTCCTCCGCACGCCCGGAGCGGGGGCCCCTCTGTTCCCCTAGGAGGCGACTCACTCACTCCAATTCTATGCGCTTCCCTCCGGTCCCGGCCACATCCCTCGCGGGATTCCAAAAACACGGTACTAGGAGGTCCCACTCGCTTCGAGAGTCTGAGCTGCCAGCCCTCGTCTCATTCACACCCCACTTGCTCGTCCCCACTCCCGCCGCCGGATATTTCTAACCAATCCAGCGCTCGTCTGTGTCACTGGTCCTAAGCCGATCTTCTCTGGTCCTGATAGCCAGCTGTCCCAGAGGTCCTAGGGTGGGCGGCCGTCCTGATTCCTGGTGTCTTCCGTGGGCGTGGCTATCCCAGACGAGTCCCCAGCTGAAATAAATGGGCAGGAGATCTTTCTCCTTTCGATGTCTTTATTAAAAGTGATCAGCTCAGGATGGGGGCACCCAACACATCCACGGTTCCACTGTCGCTGCATTGTCCCCTAAGAGGCAGAGCCAGAGGTCCCTTTCTCACGAGAGTGCTAGGATATACCCGTGTCTTTGTGTCGGCCAGTCCAGGGGTCCTCACTCGTGCTGTTGTCTTCTTCAGCTAGGGTGAGGGGCGACCGAGGCTTCCAGCATTCCTGCAGACTCGGAACTCTGTTCTTGACATCTAGACCCCGCTCTAATCTCTCAATTTTGATTTGGCTCGTTGCTTTTGGGGGTTTATTAGATGAGTTTGGGGGTTTTCACCCCGTTGCACCTTGGGTCTGGGATTCATTTACATGTCTCCTGATGTTGCCCTACCATCCCAGCGAGAAACAGTCCTTTACCTGTCCCAGGCAGGGTGGTACCGATACAATACAGGGTTAACAACGGCATTAGCATACCAATCTGTCGGGGTGCCATTCCCAGGGAAACAGCGGGCTGCGCCCAGCAGCTGTCCCTGCAGGAAAGGGGCTCGGGGCTGGTCCCTGTCCCCCCCGTGCTATCCCCGGGGTGCCCCCTCCCCGGCTCAGTTGGACCCGTGCCCCGGTGGGGTCGGCCCGCCGTTCCCAGACGGGCCGGTCCCCACTGACACCACCCGTGGGGGCTTCCCTGGCCCCGCCGGACCCGCGCTGGGGAGGGGCCACTCCACCGCTCCCGCATCATCCCCGACCCGGGCGGGGCCGCGCCGAAGGTGGGATTGGGCCCCACCACTCCCGGGCAGCCCAGCAGCTACTGAGAACAGGTAGTTAAAAGTATACTGTTAACAGAACATTACAACATGAAATTATAAACCATAAATAGTTAGGACTCCCACTTGGCAGTTACTGGTTTCAGTTGTGAGCTTTGCAATCTAAAAAAAATGGATAACCCTTTTTTGTTCATAACACACAGTGCCCCCCCCCGGCTCAGCTGGGACCCGTGCTTGAGGGCGGGGATGGCCCGCTGCTCCCGGCTCAGCTGGGACCCGTGCCCGAGGGATGGGGTCAGTCTGCCGTTCCTGGGACGGGCTGGTCCCCACCGGCACCTGCCGGCACCACCCGTGGGGCTCCCCAGGCCCTGCTGGGGAGGGGCCACTCCACCGCTCCCGGGTCATCCCCAGCCCGGCTGGGCCCGCGCCGAAAGGCGGGGGTTGGGCCCCATCACTCTTGGGGGACCCGGCGGCCGCAGAGCTGGCTCAGAACACTCTTAAGAACAGGTAATTAAAAGGATACTGTTAATGAAATAAAAAAAAAAAAGGCAGGAGACCTTTCTCCTTTTTTATGCCTTTATTAATGTTGATTGAAAGGTCCGCGGTTTCTTGCCGCCACTCCCAGGAGTGACTCGGAGAAGGAGGAAAGTGCAGCAGCTTTGTCCCCTAGGCGGCAGAGCTGGGGGTCTGGTCCTCACCAGAGTGATGTGGTATACCTCATGTTCTATAGGGTCTGCCAGTCCAGGGGTCCTCACTCTGACTGATGTCTTCTGTAGCCGCGGCGAGGGGCGACTGAGGTTTCCAGCATCTCTGCAGGTTCGGGACTCTGTTCTTGACATCTAGACCCCACCCTAATCTCTCAATTTTGATTTTGCTCATTGCTTTTGGGGGTTTATTTGATGAGTTTGGGGGGGGTTACCCCATTGCACCCTGGGTCTGCGGTTCATTTACATGTCTCCTGAGGTTGCCCCCCTTCCCACTGTCCAGGGGGTTGTCATCGTCCTGGCAGCAGGCAGGAGTGGTACTGAAAAGGACAATTCTCCATAACAGAAGGTTAACGACAACTCCTAACAAGTGATTACAACCTGCAGCTAACAAAAGAACTCTCCCAGCCAGGGATCAGCTCCCAGCTTAACTTAAACTCTGCAACTTTTAAAAAAAATAGGTACTCTAATTTACTCATAACAGTTAACAGGAAATTACAACATTAAATTATTAACCATAAATAGTTAAAACTCCCACTTGGCAGTTATTGGTTTAAGTTGTGAACTTTGCAACTTTAAAAAAATTGGGTAACCTTTTTTTTGTTCATAACAAACGGTAAAATAAATTAACATCCTCTGCTCCACACACAGGGCTGGTCTAGGGCCCTGGGAGATTTACTAATTAAGACATTTACTAATGACAGACTTCCTGAGATGCTCCTGAACAAGCACAGGTTTTCTTCCAGGGTCGCAACTGTTATAAAACGCCCAACTCAGGAGCCAGGTGGAGCTTCTGTGTTCAAGGCTGACCTCTGTAGGTTTGTCCCAAATTAATTATTTTTCAAACAAGAACAGCACCATGAGTTCATTTAAAATTTCAACACAACTGTTAGCAAACTGTTCTGACAATTAAAGCCATACCATGTTAAAAACATTAGCTCTAACTCGGATTTCTGCTAGCTTAAGCTTCAGACAGCACCCTAAGAAACATCTATTACTATGCTTTCTGTACATCCCTTCCTGGATAATGAGTTCAAGACAATTCTCCACCATCCCCTGTTTAAGTTTGATGAACTGAGCTCTCAGGTTGCCTCTCTAAAGTGCATTTCTCTCCACCTTTTTGTGGTTTTCACAGCTCATCTCTAACTCCAGATACCAGAGCTAGGGCCAGGTTTAAATACTTAACACTGCTGCTATTCCTAGAATGCAGCATCCATATCCCTTCCTCCCATCCATATCCCTTCCTCCCTTCACCACCATCTCCTACCACTTCAGCAGTTTAAAGAGCACAAGGCAGAGATGGATACAATCAATAATCAGAAACAAAACAGAAGGGTAAATTATCATTTGGCAACATATAATCAATGAGTACTCAGTGGTTGGTGTGTTTTCTACTCACCCAAATGATGGTATGTCAAATTTTAAAGGCGCCTAAACCCCTTTAGGTACCTAATGCATGCATGATTGCATCAATACAATTTGCCAAAGCTGTGATTTCACTAAAGAGTTGTAAGGTTTGTTATACACTGTGTTTTTCATAAACCCATCAAAATTCATTAAAAAACCATCAAGCAGCATAATGTAAATACTAATCTATCAAACTAACAAAAGAGTTGAAAAACCTCAGGAATAGTGCTATGAATTCCACTGAACTGCAGAGAGACGGCAGTTCCCATTGAATAAAAGGGTGTTTCTGAAATCTTCATCAGGAAGAATGATCTCAGTCCCTTTAAGATTGAAATTTGGCCTATGGGAATTCCTTGCATTACCTTAAACATTTATAGCATTATCTTAATCACTTTTGAAAAGGAAAGAAGTCGTAGCCATACAAAATCTATTTCACTCATTTTTATAATGCCAAGGAAGAACCAAGTCCAAGAAAAAGCAGATCACTAAGACAAAAATCATGTCTCTCTCCTTCTGAAAGGCTGATTTACCCCTGTACAAGACAGAGCATGCTACTCATTGTGGAGTACAATTAAGTCCCAGAAACATTCACTGCTCTGCTGGGAACAATTGACACCATTATGTGATCAACAAATCTGTGTCTTGTGCGCATTCCCCACTACCACCCTTTTCTTCCAGCAGTCATACAATATAAGCACAAGGAGTGGGGGGGGGGAGAAAGGCAAAAAGCTCAGATGGTAAAATTTTCATCATGTATTGGTATACAGTACATACCCTAAAATCACAAGCGAAGATATCAATCACAAGGCATTAACCACAATACAAGGACTCTGAAATTCTAGAATATTAATTGGCTCTCTCACATGCCTTTTGATTTTTCTCTACCATCAAAGATTAGCACCTATAATATTTTTCTCCTGAAATATGAAGGGTAGAGGCTTCAAGATGAAAAACAAAGCTGAGACATTCACAAGAATTCCTAATCCCCACATTTAACATCCAAATAAAAGCTAAAACTCTCCAAATATCTACAATTCAAAAACATCATCAAGCAAGTTGACAATACAGATAGATAATACAGAGATTGGAGTTCTAATATGTAATGTAAAGTAATTCATGCTTAGGGGGAAAATGTATAAATATAAAAATTGTAAAATAAATTAAACATCCAACGAGCCTCAGACCACGGACAGCCCAGAGACAGATTGCCACACAGAAACTCCTGGTGGCAGCAGGAAAGAATGCCTCGTTAGCAAGCAAAAGGACGTGGCTGCTGCAGAGATGGGCTTCTCCTGGAACCACCTGGGAACACCCAAGGAAGATCAGCACTTGATAAGTATCATCAATCAAGATAATGGAAGTGATCAAAAACATGCATCTGAATACCTGACTTCTCCTGACCTGATCAATGCCCGCCACCTCCCAAGAAACAGCAACTGTCCAACCCTGCACAGAAAAAAGAAACTTCATACATATGTGGGGTAACAAAAGAAATGGGGGCACCTCTGCCTCGGGCATAACAAACTGTATAAAACCGCCCCTCCGGAGACGGTGTTGGTGAACACAGGGAGGTTCCATGCGACAGAGGTCGGGTCTGGGTTCACCCAGCGCCGATCCCGGACTCGATGCTGTCTCTTTGACTGTGGTTATCGAGGACTGTATCTTGGTGGCAAAAATAAAATCACTCGCTATTATTATTAATTTGGCTTTCTCACTGATCATTTATAACACAGTCATAGAATATCCTGAACTGAAAGGGACCAAGGATCATGGAATCAGCCTGATGTCACCCTAATTCCCTATAACCCTTCATGTCCAACCCATCAGAACCTCACCCCTCACTGACTGGAGGTAATGGACAATGTGTGTGTGTTTCTCCACTGGACTATTCCTAAAACAATGGAACTTTATAGAAATTGCATTAAAAATTAATATCCTCCAAGTTTGACTTGATTATAAAAAATGCACCAAGTAGTTCTATCTTTTTCCATTTGCCATGGGAAAAGAACCGTACAAAACTGCATCCTAATAAAAATTTAGTTTTTTAACATCTCAAAGCTGAAAGATGCCTTGAGCTCATGATTTTATGAGCCCATTGCCAAAGATTTCATCTTTAGAAGAACTATAAAAAGACAGGCTCTTGTTTGTGTGTTTGAATAACAACATCATGGCCATAAATTTTTCAGAAAACACAAACCAGATAAAAATTAGGCTTCCTCTCTTTGTCAAACAAAAGTAATCAGAACATATTCCTTTCCCCTTCTCTTGTTTAGCAGAAAAATTCACAGTATTCAAAGGAACAGTGCCTGAGGATATTTGCAAGCACAAATATATCTGTGTATTTTGTTGGCTTTTTATTTCTGGTTCAAACAGTTCTGGAAATCCTCAGGCCCCAAGGCACCTACACACCTGAGCTAAGTATCCCAGCAGTCTTCCAGGCTTTCTGGAAGGACAGATTCACACATGGATATGGACAGATCTCAGGAACGTTAAGGCAGATTTTAGAGAATACACAGAATGGGAAAAGTCAGGTTTAATTTGAAGCTGGTGGGATGAGAGGAGAATGCACTCACCCTTGGGACATGGTATTCCAGTGGATTACTATGGTGGCTGTGGTGCATTTCCTGCTCTTTCCCATCCCACCTTCCAACACTGGGCACGAAAATCATCTTCCCTCAAATTTCCTTCAGAAAATGAACACCAAAAGTTTCCAAAAGTTAAGTCATCTTCAGCCATTTTACTTTAATACAGACTGTTGAATTAACATGCTGTGACACCCATGCATTCATCATTCCATGTTTTACTCTTTTTCCTCTCCTGGTTCCCCTCGTTTAAGAATCACATCCTAGGTCACATCATCACTCTCAGGTGACAGGAGGCAGAGATGCACAGCAGGCACTGCTAGAGCAGGTGCCACACTCGTTGCATAAAGACAATTTTATAGCCATTGCAGTGATAGCAGAAGTGCCTAAACTACTTCCTCAGTTTTTACTCACAAGTAATAAGCATCCACTAGTTTAATTACAACTGTAAGCAATAAACTAAAACAAATTTCACGTCAGCATGAGGGAAAATTTCTTTATCTTGGGGGTAGCAGAGCACTGGAACAGCTGCCCAGGGAGGGTGTGGAGTCTTTCTCTCTGGAGACATTCCAAACCCACCTGGATGCATTCCTGTATCACCTGCTCCAGGTGATCCTGCCTGACAGTAGGGTTGGACTGGGTGATCTCCTGAGGTCCCTTCCAGCCCTAACTATCCTGTGATTCTGAAAATAAACTACTTCTTTAAGATATAGAGCCATCAATTACTCTATACAGGATGGTGGCAAAAATAGAACAACTCTGTAAACAAAAAACATTGAAAATACTTTATAGCCATTATAAAACACTACAGCATAGTAATTTCTTTGGGAAAACAGAAAAAGAACAATAGTTTTTAATTCTCTAAATCAGGACCACAGTCACATGTTGTTTATTGAAACACAACATGGAACTTAGTTCTCATCAACACACACTGATTTTCCTCCAGACTCAAAAGCATGGAGCCAATTGCATAAATCTCAAAATGAAAACACTTTCCACACTACATTTTATTTATAAAGAGGAAAGAAAACGAGGTTTGTTGTTTTTTTTTTTTATAAAAGAGTTTCATTTTTAAAGAGGAAATAAATATACCTCAATTTTAGACTCCTAGGAACACCTTCAAGACCCACAGCCCAGCACTCTACTATGTTAAGTGCTGCACAAAATTAGGACAAAAAACTGTCCAAACCAAAGCATCAGTAGGAGCACCACAGAAAGAAGTCCTAAGAGGAAGTTATGCTAAAAAATTACACAGATCATTGAGCAGACCTCAGCATGGTGTGGGAATCTACTAGCTTTACAAGTAAATTAAGCTTTAAATATTTTAACACTACTTTCAGCTATTTGTACCTTCACAGTCTAAAATGTGTAACTTGAGTTAAAGCAAAAAGGACTGTTCAGAGAAGGCAAAGCAAAGAAAGCATTCCTCAAGGAAAAGCTGAAAAGCACAGAAGCCTGAATTTCCAGTAACTAAAACCAACAAGAATCAGCCTAGTGTTGAGAACAAAATTACTAAATTTAATCCCTCCAGAGACTTAAAAACATATTGTTAAGCAGCAGAAAACATCTCATATGACATTTTGTTATGTCCAAAACTCTGTTTGCCACTAAACTATGGAAGAGCTCAGCCATTAAGGTGGTTCTGGGGCAGTGAACTCAAATTCATGCTGAGCTCCTCATGTGGGACCAGGTTCTTTCAAATCTCTTGGGCTCCTGGCTGACAGCTTGGGAATTAACAGCACTGGAAAGCAAAATTCAAAATATCCTAAAGATATGTACTTAAAGCCTAGTTTAAACTTTATTTATATACATATTTTAATATAGATTTAATTCTTCTGCCACTTTTGACCAAATCATGGGGGTTTATGTACTCCCTCAGCAACATTGGGGGAAGAGAGAATCTTGCTCCCAGAAAAGGAAAACAGAAGCAACTACTCAGCAGTTACCAGCATTGCTTCACTACAAACCAGTCCCTGACTGTAGTTTGTAAACAAAGAAGCGATATATAACTCTGCTACTGTTTCCAAAATTATTTATATATGAACAGACATATTTTTTTAGTGCTCCACCTGGAAAATCTGACATGGGATTTACAAAGTTCATGTCCTGCCTCCTGATGAAAGAGGAAGAAGCACAGAAGCACAAAGTCTGGAAATTCCCATTAGACCGGTAAATCTCCATAGTCTGGTGATAACTGAGCTAAGTGGGGGGAGTTGGAGGGAAAATTAGATAATTTTGCATTTCCAGAAAGTTTTCATCCCAGTTTGGGAGGCCTCCTGAGATCCCTAGGAGTCTAATCAACCAGTGTGCTGAAAAATAAGGGATGGATGGATACCTGAACCAAAGGTGCCACAAGCACATTGCACCCTCTGAAGATCTAGAATTTTTCCAGTGATAATGCTAGAAAGACTCTGACCAAATCAGGAACCACAGCTCCTGTCAAACAGTGTCCCTTCTCATCAATTAAGTTGCTTAACAAGTAATGGGTTATAAATGATCAGCCAGAAATCCAAATTAATAAATGCAAAAGATTTTATTTCTGCGACCAAAATATGGTCCTCAAAAACCCACAGCCTAAGAGACAGCGTCGAGCCCGGGATCGGCGCTGGGTGAACCTAGATCCGACCTGTGTCGCACCAGATCTCCCTCTGTTCACGCATGCTGCTTCCAGTGGGGCTGTTTTATACAGTTTGTTATGCCTGAGGCAGAGGTTCCCCCATTTCTTCTGTAACCCTGCATATGCATGAGAGTATCTTTCACTGTGCAGGGCTGGACAATGCTGTTTCCTGAGTAGTGACAGGTGCTGATCATGTCAGGGGAAGTCGTGTATTCAGATGTATCTTTCTGTTATCTTGACTGATGGTATCAGTTGAGTGATGAGTGTCTCCTGATTACTCTGGAGGACAAGATCATTGCGCTGGCCACGTCTATTCACAGGTAAACGGGTGTATTGTTCTCCTGCTGCCTTCAGGAATTTTGACATTCCAAAGTAGACATCTGTCTCTGGGCTGCTTGTGATCAGAGACTTGCTTGGATTATAAAATACATTCCCTCTTTAAGCATGAATTATTTCATGACATATATTACATAATGCACCAGGAGAACAAGGAGGCCATTTGAAGGACTCCTGGTAGGGACAAAGGAAGGCTTGTGAACTTCCCCAGAAACTCAACCATGCAGGAAGATAAATCTGATATGGATGTTCTGGACAGAATAAAACTTCCAGCTGTTCTCAGTCTGGTTTTATCTAGTCACTGCTGAATTGTACCAGAGCTGAGGAGTTCAGTGGCACCAAAAAATGCAAATACTACTCACAACATCGATCCTGACAAAGACTAAAATGTGTCATGGCAGGAGGATCTGCTCAGACCATCACCTCATCAGGGCAAAAGGACAAAACAGGACTGCAAGGACTGCCAAAGACATGTACAGTATTGGTTCACTAATTTCTGTGGTCCTCCTGGCTACCAGGAATTTTTGTTTCATGTTTTTCATACACTGCAAATGGTTTGGAGCTGGCACCTTGGTGCTGTTTTCAGTTTGTGCAGCACTTAAAGTGGGGACCAGATCCACAATTCTGCCTTACAAATAGCAGCAGCACCATACTACACAGGGAATAAAAAAACCCCCTAGAACAAAACAAAGTCAAAACTGATCTCTGCCACACACACTGAACCTGTCAAGTTTAATCCCATGGAATGGAGGGAAGTTAAACACTTTGCAAGTGATGAAAGACAAATTCATACCTAGGATAAAGTTTACAGACACCAAGGAGCTAATCGCACAAATGACATAAATCCTAGTCTAGACAAAGCTTTGTACACTGAAAGGAGGAAAAATACAGTGCCATGGCATGAAATACAGCTTCACAACCTCAAACAAACGCTGGGACTATTTCAGAGAAGATTTTCAGCAGCAGAGGTTCCTGCTGGCTTCCCCCCTTCTTGTCAACACACCAAAAGCCCCTCAGATAAGAATCTACCAAGGCCACCTCAGTTATTTACAAATAGGTCATTTTGCATATTTGGGCCCCAACATTTTGGGACACTGCATTTGTTAGCTATTGCAGTGAAAACATGATGGTCCTCAATCATATTTTCTACAAGTCCCTCATGGCCTCATCACTGGACCAGCCAATGCCCCTGATTCTTGTTCTCTTTGACCATTTTAACCAATTAACACATCCTTGGATGCCCCTTGTGGGAAATAAGAGAAACTGTTGCACTAAGCCAGAAGAGGGAGCGTAACTGATCAAGAAACAGGAAAAGAACGAGCACAAAGACAAAGAACTGTGTGTCCCACACTTCCAGGAAGCCAGAGACTCCAAAATAGTCAGCCACAGTTAAAGAAGTATCCTGAAAAGCTCCCTTCAAAACATACACATATCTGTACAAAACAGCAATTTTCAAAAATCCTTGCTCATGGAAAGGTAAGGATGGCCAGCAGTAAGTTTTTCCTAGTGTTAAAGAAATCTCCAAACCTAGGGCCTAACAAGGTGCTAAAAATGCCATCTGCTGAGAAGCAAAAAATATGGAGTTAGAGATTGCTTTGTGGGGAGATGGGTACTTTAAATCCATCCTGCTCTATGGGAAGCGGGAATAAATTTAAACGTCTCTTGCTGGTGTTTGAGAGCCTGCCCAGCAGTCACTTCTGACCTTAATAAACCATTTCTACCAGAGTAAGGGAAGAGACAGAGCAGGAGGAGCCCGGCCCCAGGCACCCTAAGCTTTCCAGCCCAGCTGTGTTCACTGGCAGAGGGAGGAGGGACAAGTTCTGAGGGCTTTCCCTTGCCAGGTGCCAGGACTTTTCTCCCTGACTCCTCATTTTTCCTGTTCTTCAGCAAGTGTGCTGTTACCCTTCTGCAGCTCCTGCTGCCACAGAACCAGTCTTGCTGTGGGCAGTATCTTGGCACATGTTCAGATACAAGGAAAACTTCCCTTCTGACAGGCACAAGCTCCTGCAGCATCATGAGACCAAGTCCAGCAAGGGCCAGATTAAACCTGAGGTATATTAATACCAATTTTGAGCAGAAGCTTTGCCCACTAGACAGCACTATCTTTGCCAGCCCAGGATGTGTCAGGGTGAGGTTGTTCTGAAGCATGACTGCATTTGCTATAATCCCAGATCACATGCTGATGTATTAAGATAAAAATGTCTTTGAACTTTTAAATTTATTTCCCTGAATTTCTTTTTGGTACTGATTCAACACCAATACTAGGATCACTGTGATAAGAGAAGGCAAGTTACATTATTCTAACTATGCAAATACAATTCCAGCTGGTTTGGGGGAATATCCTCTCTGCACTTTTAACTGTGAGGTTTTAAAATTAAAAGAGCACACCTGGATTTGGATCCAGTGAAAAAGTACCTATTGGGCTGCTGCTAGCTGTGCTGAGGAGCCCTTGAAATGAAAACAAACCAACCACAAATCACACTAATGGGAAGGCTGTCACTTCTGGATTCAACCCTAGGAATGAAATATAATAGGAGAAAAATATTTGCTTTAGTCCCAGACACAGAAAGTAAATCATCTGCAGAGAGAATGACATTCCTCTCCTCCCCTTCATCCCAGACTAGAGATCAAGTCTATTGACATGAATGAAAGGAAGGAGAAAAGAAAGAAAAGACAAACCCATAACACAACAAACAGAACAGCAGTATATTCCTTGCAGACTATACATATCCATTATATCTATTAAATACACGAGACAATTAACCAGAAAATCAGACACCTCAATTTAGCTGCAAATTTTCCACACGTTCCTTGGAGAAACTAGCGCGGTGGTGTTCCATATAGAAGGTACTTTGTGAAATTATATACATAAACATCTGAGGATTGAAATAGTAGGTCAAAAAATTGAGGCTAACTCAGCTGGACACCTAAGAAACAGAAAGTCTCCCACCCTGGGCTTGAAGCTTCTCAGAAAGCACAATTCCCTCTCTCCATTCCCCACCAATTCCTGACCCAGGTTACAGCAGCCAGGGCAAGGCAAAGAGCTGCCCCCACTTCGGTGCATGTGCCCTGACTCTAAAAGGACCAGAACATATTAAATGGCAAAAAAACTACTAATAAAATCCATCACAAATATCATATCATTGACAGTGGGATTTTAGATCATCTAACTCCAGGCTTGAGCCCAGTTGGATCAAGCACTTGAACCACACACATTTAGATGCCAAAATTAACAAACAACATTACATTAATGTAATTTGAATTACATGTGGAGACTTTTTGAAATAGACATTTCTAATCCAGGTACTCAAATAGGACATGGGACTTTCCTAAAAGTTTTGCTTCCAAGTGGCAGCTGAGCAGTGGAATACCCAGCTTTGACACACTTGTTAGTTCTGTGGTTAGAAAAGAATAGCTGTGTAGTCAGATCTCACAGCCTTCTGAAGAATATATTCCAGTCATCCATAGCTCTGGTATCTGGCAAATGTTCAATATCACATACTTGCTGACTATCCTAGTGTGCTCCAGGATAATGCTGAATTATGAACCCAGCCCTTTGCACAAAGTGTTCCCGTATTCTTTCCAAAAGATTTCCCTCCTCCACCCAGAAAGTTAAAGAACCGATTCAAGCCCCACTGTGGAAATATAAAGTTTGTGTTTTAGCTAACAGGAGTGTAAAAGCAGGGAGAACAAAATTTCATAGAGAAAAAGGGGATAAACCAGCAGCTCTGAGAGAAATTAGAGCGAGGAGGGTGCTGAGGCTACATGGAAAAAAAAAAAAGCTGTACCTTTCATCCTTTCCATACAAAGAATTGAGAGTGAAATGCTCAGGAAATGACAGTTTCAGGCAGAGTGACAATTGCTATGCCCTAAACTGCAACCTCAAGCCATACCCACAGGGAATATGCTTACTCCTGGCATGTAACAGGCATCAGGATATCCATGCCAGGTAAAAGGGTCCCATTCTGCAAGTCTCTTAATTTCAAGGTGGTAGTACTGATTCACAGTAAATCCATTGTTACAACTCATGCCACACTCCATTGGTTTCTGAACTATTCCCATTCCTGTCTCTCCACTACCTTTTATGATTGCTAAATTCACAAAGGTAATCTTAAAGAAAATCAAACACCCTTTTCAGATTATTTTCTGCAATTTGCTTCTGAATAAAGATACTTGGCAGAATTTTCAAGTTTAGCAATTCCAGTTAAGCTCTTAATTCCAAGTATAGAAACTTAAACTCAGATATCCACCTGAGTCACTGCTAAACATTGTTAAGAGACCCTCATTTTTAATGAGAGCAAAGCCCTATGATTTGAGGATATCTGAGCAGTACAGTCTAAAGTCAATACCAAACTCTGCAACTAAACAAAATAAACCCTTTTTTGTTTTATATAGAGTTGGCAGGTTAGAAATTCCAGCCAAACATTCCCTTAAGTTCTCTGATGAGTCACACCAAACACTGGTTACCTTCATGGCAACAAGTTTTCATGCAAGTAATGGAAGGTAAAAATGAAATCACTAAAAAAAAAAAATTTAAAAAATCATAAATCCACAGTATTTATACAAGACCTGTATCCACACTTAATATCAACTAGACATATCAGGTTTTACACCATATTAAAGACCATACCTAGACAGGCAGAACTGAGGTTTGTTTTGTGTACAGGTGTGTCCAGGTTCAGATATACAATAGGTTATTTTCAATTTTCAGGAACAAGTTGATTTGCTATAAATCAAACTCTAATATTAATGTACTCACAAGGAACTGTATAAAGCCCCCAGACAAGTAGGATCACAGTATTCTGTTAGAAAGGTGACTTATTACTTGCATTTCTTGAAGTTCTGGAGCCATTAATAGACTAGAACCACATGCCAGTTTTAAGACACAGCTTACTTACAGTCTGCCTCTGTCTACTGGCATTTGAAGACTTGGTTGTTAGAGTTAAAAATTCCACTCCTCTTTTTCCCAAGACTCTTTAAGAGGTCTACTGCTCCTATATTTTTCTTTTTCCTCAGGTCTGGGTCTATTTGTTTTCAAACCTTTATCCCCTCTGTGATCTGAAGAGGCTATCCCTCCTTCCTCCAGAAGGTGTTTTCACAGATTTTATCAAAGCAGCTAAAACATTTTTAGAAAATAAGAATATCTAGTCTAGCTCTGAGAAAGCACACCTTCATCTATTTCAAAGGATTTCTGAAGAGGAAATTAATCCCCCTTGCATCAGTTATATTACTTATTAAAATCTTTCCCCCTCAGTATTATAGTTACGCACAGTATAAATATACTTTCAAATTTAGTAGCGAACTGAACAACTTCTTAAATCAAAGCCAAAGGATTTTAACTGTGTCAATGCAAAAATAACCAAAATAATAAAATTATGCTTATTTACAATCTCTTTAACTTCTCAGGTGGTGATTTCTTTAAGAAAATATTACAAAATTCAAAATAAGAAAATAAACAGAACTGCAGACTTAAAGAGCGCAAGGCTGCCTCCTTGCAAAAGTGAAAAAAAAATTTCCAAAAATACACATATAATTTCTAAGGAGTCTTTCAGCCCCTACTTCATTTGATAGCTATAAAAGGGATGATCTTCAATTATGCCTTATCTTGGCCCTTTTTTTTAATCCACCAGTTTCATCAGAGGTTTAATAAAGGAGGTTGTGCCACTGCAGCTATTAGTGCCAAATTTAAACCCACCTATGGGTTCAGCAAACAATCAAAAGGCCACTAGCTTTACTCCTTAATAAGAAAGTTTCACATGCTATGCCAGTATAGAACATAAGTAGAGCAAGAGCCTTTACAGAAAGATTTTCAGTTTACACAACTCAAGCTGAAGTTGAGAGAGAAAGAAATGCAATGCCAAAGTTTTAAAAACATCTCTTAGTCTCTAAAAACCTTCCCATGAAAACAAACCTTCCTGAGGGATGCCACTGGGTATGTGCAGTCCTAGCTCCCTTCAGGAGGGTTTACATCTGTTGATTAATGATGATTTGGAGCACTCTGAGAAGTGTGTCCATCATTTCAAGGCAGTGTGATTCATAACAAGAAACAAATGAGAATAATTGTAAGCTATAGAAAATTAAATATGTTTATAAATATGTAAATATTATAAGTAGTAAATATGTTTACTTTCCTATAAACATGCTTACTTTACTATAAATGTATTTACTTTAGCCACCACATCTTGTCTTTGAGGAGATGATGTTACCTCGCCCCTGAAGGTATCGTATGGAAAAGGGAAAGCATGTTCGGCAACCTGCTCCTTCTTGAATATCATGCATAGTTGTTGGATTTAAGGAAAATACGCTCACTGACAGAATACTGAGCATTCAGCTCAAATTTGGTGTGACCTTCCTTGTCGAAACTGCATCACAACACCCAAAGTTTCCCCATCTTGGCTTTAACAGCTTTTACCTATTCTAAAGAGCAGCCCCAGTGCATGATGTATTCCTTTTCCATGCTATTTGCTGAACTCTTAAGATTTTTTCCAGGACAGGTGGAAGTTGTTTCCATTTTACAGTACTTGAAACTCCCAGATTGATTGTAGCCGCCTTATTTCTCCCTTCTGCTCTGGAAGACACAGATTAGTTTGCTTCAAGCAGGTCTTGATGATCTATGCTTCTCTGTTTCCATCACTGAAATAAAAAAATAAATGCCCAAGGAAGCACAGGCAGCAAAAGAATCGAAGCAGATGGATTTCAGCTGGCAAGATCACATCCATCACCTGTACAAAGTCTCCTGCAAGAGCTTCCTAGCTGATTTACATTTGACAACAGCAATTGTGATTGCCCCGGCAGTGCAACTGAAAGGCTCCGAAGTGCTGAGAGCAGCAAAGGCACCATGCTTTTCATGGCAGTTGGAGCTAAATAAATTACATAACATGTTGCATATACTCACTGGAGGCCTGCCCACTACACTTTGCCCGACTCTGACGGCACTAGAAACAAGCAAATGTAAAGATGGCAACACTGTATGTAGGACATTGTCATTATTTACCAAAGCTTGAGAAGGTATTCAAGCACCTCCTGGTAATTTCAGAGATGAATGCTCACCTGCACTTTAAAAGATGGGCCCACAAAAAGCACACTTTGTCAGCTGATTTTCAGCATGTAAAATAGGTGAGATGGTTAGAAGCCTCCCTTCATTAAAAGATAAGATGCAGCCCAATACCACTGGCAATTAAAGCTCTGTTAACAGTTTTCTTATGGATAATAACAACAGGCCTCCTGTGACACCAGCTGGTACGACCCATCCACTGTGGTCTAAAGCAGCAGTTCCCACCTGCAAACCCTGAACATCATTCTAGGTCTGCAGGAAAAATTTTATTAAGTAAAAAAAAAAGATCCTGGTGGAAAGGGGAAGTGATTTTTCACAGGCTTCCCAAGCTATGGAGCAATCTGTGGTGTGATCAGCAGGAAATGACCAGAGACCTCATGAGGACACAAAGAGTCTGTAAACAGAAATATTTGGAAACCCTATTCTTGCTCATTTGACCGTCTCATAGAAGCTATTAAAGTCAATGACCTCACTAGGATGGCAAAAAATAGGCAGTTCATTTTGAAATATAGTTCCATACCACTTTTTTTCTCAGAGACCTCACATGACATCTAAGAACTGACAGCTTTAAAGAAACAATATTCGATTCTGCAACTTCTATTCAGCAATATTTCCTCCTCAGTTCTTAAAACAGTTAGAATAAACTGAAGGGAAAAAAGGAAAACCACTAAGAAGAATTTAAGAACTAAATTGGAGTGGGGAGGGTAAGGAATAAGAAAGAAAATTAAATAGAATAAAACACAAAGTTCAATCCTACAAGCAGCTATTTTTTTAATCCACACACTTTAGACCATGCATAGCTGCTTTAATTACCAAAGAGTGAAATGCAATCTTAAAACCAAATCCATGTTTGGAAAATGAAGTTGAAAACGAACCCAGAAAGCAGAATCAACCTTATTAGACCTGTGTTGGAACATACGTTTAGATCAGCTCCCTCAGATGAGTACTAGTTTAGAATTAAAAATTATTTGACTTCACCTGCAAGTGCTGGGTGCTTACCCAGAAATAAAATCCTCTCCCTTGCAGACAGGGAGGAGGTTACTCTGTGACAGCTTATCTAACATAGCCACTAAATAATTAAGTCCTGCTGATTTTCAGCGAGGACAGAGATTATTAGGATCTATTTTGTGTACCAAAACACATCCTAATATTAAACAATTACTGCTAAAACTGAAAAGCATTTAGTGATTTTTTTTTTAATATTTTCATGTATGTCTTTTTGGGGTTTTGAATAATTTTTTTAGTTCTTGGCATTTGCATAAAGAAAGCTTACTTTCACTCTGAGAGAACAGGAGGAAAAATGTCCTGAAACACTTCTGGATAACTGAAAAACTGGGGGGAAACATTCCCCCTTTCTCCATTGTTGAACATCATTACTTTTCCTGCTTTCTTAAATTGTCTGAAAGGTAACTCCCCAGCATTTCAAAGCTCAGTTCCATAACTAATGTTTCTAGCTAGGTGTGAAAAATATTTATACTTATACATACAAAAGGATTTACAATACAGTTAATTGAGGCTCTACCAGAGTGTTCAGGTTACTTTGCACCAGAAATTTAAATTGTAAAATTCTTAATGGAACCATGAATCTGATTAAAAATAATATCTTGCCAATTTCCTAGTCATCCACCTGACAGCACTGGGAAGAACAGCCTGAGAACCCCCCTAACCTGTGCTCTATGGATCCATGAAACTGGGACTGCTAGGGGAATTTGAGGAAAACACCTGGAAATCTACCTCTGGCTGGAACAGAACAAAGACCAGAAATATTTTCAGATTTGGGGCCATTATTGCTAATCATGTTTAGGAAGCATTTGGACAGTGCCCTTAATACCATGTTTTAATTTTTGGTTAGCCCTGAAGTGCTCAGACCAGATGGTTGTTTTATGTCCCTTATAAATGAAATATTCTATTATATTCTGTTCTATTCTATTCTATTCTATTCTATTCTATTCCTTTGAAGAAGGAAATAAAAGCATCTAGAGAGACTATTAAGACTGTTACCTGTAGCTTTCTTGGCTGTCAGACACAGACCTAAAGCCATCTCACACTTTCCTGATGCTGCCTGCATTCCCTCTCACATGTGCTAGAAAAACCAGGATTATTTTTCCGCAACAGTCATAGCTGAGCCTCACATACTTGATTTTTAATCTGCCACCTAGAAAGGTTTGCCTTAAGCCCCCATGTTGTATTCACATGCGCACTGAACAGAGAGAAGCTGTGAGACAAGCAGAGAAGAAGGAAAACACAATTCTTATCTCGCTTGCTGTGCCTGTGTTGTGCCAAAGTAGAATGCAATATGGAGATTGTTTACCCACAGTGAGGATGTTTTGTTCCCTTGGCCTACCAGGGCCAGTGACTGTGTGTGTGTGGGACTGCCACGGGACAGTCACGAGAGAATCAGAGATGAGTGCAGCTCTGTGCAGTTGTGAGCAAGAGTGAGGGCATGGCAGATTCAGTTTAGATGAAATGTACATAGTATAGTATTATAAATTAATTCATTAGCCTTCAGATGATAGAGTCAGATGCATCATTCTCTCTCCCCTTCACCGTAGTCGCCTTTGATTTACAATATCCCCACACACATCACAGTGCTGTATTGTGGCAAGGGAGGTGCGTTACATCATGAGGCCCTGTGCACAAGAACCTGCCAAACCTGCCAGCACCTCCCTCGACAGCAGCCACAGCCTGTGGCCCCACTCCTGTTCCCTGCTCCTAAAATAACTTCACCCACACAGAAAGGTCTGACACATGCAGACATCAACATAGCAGTTAGATGAATCATCCTTGGAGCTGCACACATTACAGCCATGATTTCCAAACAGGCATTTTGCAATCTTCCAGAGTCGCAGCATTTGTTTGGTAAAGTTTTGGTCCCCCAACCTCCAGTCACTAGCCTGCTCCCAAACTGAAACGAGGTACAAGCACTGCTATCTGCAGCATGAGGGGCTTAAGTGGTAATTTCACTTGAAAAGGAGTTAAACACTTCCAGTGATGACAAACTGCTGCTGTGAAAAATTAGGGGGCATCCAGACTATTTTTTGGATTTCACAACAATTAAAAAAGCAAGTGTGTTTCCTTTTCCCTAAGTAATGATGACATATTCCACATCCCAGAATGGGCCAGGCTGGAAGAGATCACAGTGACTTCTCTGGCCTCACCTCCCTGCTCCAGCAGGGCCATCCCAGAGCACAGGGCATAGGATTGTGTCCAGAGGGTCTGGAATATCTCCAGTGATGAGACTCCACACTTGACTCTCTGGACAATCTGTCCAGTGCTGGGTCACTGAACAGAGAAGAAGTCCTGCCTCCTGTCCAGGTGGAACTTCCTGGGCATCAATTCCTGTCCATTCCCTCTCGTCCTATTGCCCAGCACCACCAAGCAGAGCCTTTTGGTTCCATCCTTTTACCACCCTTCCCTCCTGAAGGAGTCTACTTTCATTGGTAATAGTAAGGATGTCTGAATTATTTTGAATGGATGGTTTGTGGAATTTTTGGAATTTTTGCTTTTTATCCTATGCATTTTATCTCAAAATTTGAAAATTATAACTGATAACAAAGCAATTTCATAAAGGTCCTTAAGTTCACATTGAGATTTTCCAGTAAAATGATAACTGATTATGAAACAATTTTGTATGGGTTCCTAAGTTCATATTGAGATTTTCCAGTTGCTCTCCTGACATTATCAGTACTCATGCATCACACAGAAATGTCTTATGCCAAATATTTGCAAGGATGTGCCCAAATCTCTTCTAAACTTCTTCAAATTGCAGTTAAAACAACCAAAAAAAGTGTTTTAAAAACAAGGAAAATTAAGAAGTTTGGCTTTGGGTTTTTACTTCCAGATACACCTCCAGTTATAGCAGAAGACCGAATTTCTAGTGAAATCCCCCAGGGCTTTGTGGTTTCTTCAAAGCCTTTCTCTCGTGGCAGAAAGCAGACACACTTCCAGGATGTACAGATTTACTCCCGGCATGAGTTCTTCCAGAATCTATCTGCTATGGATACCAAACATATTTCTACCAGCACTGGAAAAGGCCAGTGCCTTTCACTTAGTGTTATCAGCATAAGTGACCCTGTGAGTCATTTTTGCAGTGACTCATTCCATTTTGCAACGGAATGCCAGTCTCGACTCTCCAGCTTCAAGGCCAGCCTCTCCCTCACAGCCCCAGATGTGGAAGGAACCACTCACCCATCACCATTCCAAAATATTTCTGTGTTGAAATAAACCAAAGTACCTTAAAATTTGTTTGGAAAGGTGAGACCAGAAGTAAGGCACTTTGTGTTATGTTCCATGGACGAGCTAAAGAGTTTAAGATGACCCAGATGACATCAGCATAAGGTCTGTGACTTCCTATTTCCTCTTTCCTCTCAAAATCCACCCCCAACTCCCTGACAGCGGAGAAGTGATGTGTTTGTACAGCCCCACCCTTCAACAGACAGACAGATCCAGCCCAGTATCACAGTCACTGCTAAAAAAAAAATCACTGAAGCTAACAGGCAAGCAAAACAACCTTTCGGTTTTTTCTCTTGTGCCTGGCTTGTACAGTCAAAGATGTCATTTCTCTACAAAGAACAAAATGTTGTTATTATATTTCTCCTTTAACTGACACTCAAGAAATCTATTAATCCCTGTCCTTTGGGGAAAGTTTTGTACTTTATCTCTCTGCAGTTCCAACCGTTTATGCCTGGCTTTTTAAGGGAGCTGAAACCTTTTAAAAGACTTGCAATTGTTTATGCAAAGAAGGCTGAAGGCCTCAAGCCAGCTGACACTAGTTCTTCCACATGTTCTAAAGGCAGTGATATGGGGAAAACAGGTTAAGGGGGCAAGAAATTCTGTAGTTCTTACATAGAATCCTTTACTACAGTCAGGAGAGAAACCCCTACTCTCCTTTGCCTTCCTATATAAATCAAAGGATCAGGGTCCTTTGGATTGTGCAGTCTGAGAAGAAAATCTTTTCTGGTGAGAAGCAAATGCTTCTCCTCTTCATTATTGGCCCAATCAAGACATTCAGTTTCACTTTTGAACAGGATAAAATAACTCAGCGTACCTGTAGAGAAAAGCTCTAGATTATTAAAAGTGTAATTTTAAAAGGGTTCTGGCAAACTCTGATTTCTTTTTATCAGCAATATCCAGAATTTGCTTTTCTTTGTGCCAGTAGGAGAAAATAACACTTTAACCACCCAAGGCCATTTTAAGTGCAGATAATAAATATTTCATGCAAAATGCCTATTATCCCATGCAAATACAAAGTTACAAAATAATAAATCAGTTTGAAGTATTTCTACAAGGGTCATGAATTTCCATTAGTGATTTCTATTACGCAAAAATTCAGTTGATTACTATCTCATTCCAGTAGTTAGAGAAGTTCAGGTGCGGTCAGAGAATTGCATCTACCAGATTGTCACACCCTGGAAGAGTGAAACATAAATGTTCTCACCAGATCCTTCATATGGAATAATAATTAAAAAAAAAAAAGCCACAGCATTATTTTCCTTCCATATTCTCGAGAATACTAAAGATGTACAAATGCATTTCACTTCCTCATAACTTAATTTGCCAGGTGAATGAGGAGTGTTTAATTTTTTACAAACTCACTGGAGGTTTTTATTGAACAGGTCTATTTCTTGCCTCTGATCAAAAGGCCCATGAATTTTAATGAGAGTTGCTTTAATCCAGTATAAGCATAAACAGCTTAATAATACAAAGGTGGGAGGGGAATTATCCAGAGTTCTTCTGTGATCCTTAATTTTAGAAACTTAAGGGAAGCCATATTACTGATGCTAACTAAGAGCATAAATTTTTAATGGCAAAGTGACGAAAGAAAACCAACCCAAAAGTCACAAGAAAACCAGTCCAAACTCAAGACTGAGACACAGGACCTCCCCTTGCTCAGTTTCCAGTTACCACCAGAGTTTAGTCACATGCATTTGTTAATTCCACCATTGCTGAATCTATATTGTTGTGGCCAGCCTCCACCCCCTACTTCTCTTTATTTTATAGGAAAGGTATTCCTGTTTTGTAACCTCCTCTGGGAAGCCGCTGCCCAAGCCAGCAGCTCCCCCTCCGCATTGCCTCTGGAATGTGCCGCATCTTATAATTTATTTTGGCAACAAAAACTCTAATATGTTTTTATTTGCATTTCAGCATGGCTTTTCTGTTTTTACTGTTCTGCTTGGGTGTTTTTTTGACTCTTAATACCTGATTAATTTCTAATCCCACAGTATGAAATTAGGGTACAAGTCCTCAGTTTTCATCCCTGAGCTAAAAGACTCAGAAGCTGAGTGCTGAATGCCCTGCTATGATGAAAGGGAAATTCTTAGTTGAAATTTTTCATGTTTTTTCTCACAACTGGGGTGACCTAAGGGCACATGCACAAACAGTTATCATGGATCAGCTGGTGAGCTGAAACCTATCCCACCTTATTTTCCTAAAGTGGATGTTTGTAACTTCATACAGACATATTTGAAAGATTAAAGGAATTAAACTATGCTGTAAGTTTATCTTCTATGAGAAAACACCCATTTAAGCTAGACTGATGCATTCATTTTAAACTAATCATCCCACAGAGGCCAAAAAGGTGATGAGGGTTCTGGAGCATCTCTGTCACAGCTGGGCCTGATTAATTAGAGGAGTCAGAAAGGGGATCTCATTGATGCATATAAACATCTCAAAGCAGGTGTCAAGAGGACGGTGCCAGACTCTCTTCTGTGGTGCCCAGTGACAGGACAGGGAGCAAAGGCCATAAACCAAAACAAGAAGTTTCACCACAACACGAGGAAGAATTTCTATACGCTAAGGATGGCAGAGGACTGCAACAGGCTGCCCAGGGAGGTTGTGTGGATTCTCTTTCTTTCTCTGGAGACATTCCAAACCCATCTGGAAACATTCCTGCGTCACCCGCTCTTGGTGACCCTGCCTTGGCAGGGGGTTTGGACGGGATGATTTCCAGAGGTCCCTTCCAATCCTAAGGATTCTGAGATGTATGCAAGAGAAGGTCGGGTTGGGGTGGGGGGGTTTATTAGATATTAGGACGAAGTTTTTCACCCAGAGGGTGGTCGGGCACGGAACAGGCTTTCCAGGGAAGCAGTCACAACCCCAACCCTACCAGAGCTCCAGGAGCGTTTGGACAACGCTCCAGGAGCAGGGTGGGAATGCTGAGGCGGCGCCGTGCAGGGCCGGTAGCAGGATTCTGGCGTTCCCCGTGCTGTCCCCTCATGTCGGGACGCTCCGAGCCCCAACGATGGCCGCGCCCGTCCCCGTGTGGCGCTGCCGGAGCGCTGGGAGCCCGCCCGGCCTGGGGCGGAGCGGGGCGGCCGCAGGTGCGGGGCGCGGCCGGGGGCGGCCCCGGGGCGGGCGGGGGAGTCCCCGAGGCACCAGGGCAGGGCCGCATTTAAGGAGCGGCGTTGGAGTGCGGAAGCCTGGTCGCCGTGTCTGCAGCCGCCACCATGCCCGTCAAAGGGGGTACCAAGTGCATCAAGTACCTGCTCTTCGGCTTCAACTTCATTTTCTGGGTGAGGCGCTCTGGGCTGTGTGCCCCGCGCTGCCTGGCGGGCAGCCCGCGGGACGGGGATGGAGGGGAGGCGAAGCGCCGGGACCCGCGCTTTGTTTGCTTTTCTCATGTGTGGTTTTGGCTGCTTTCTCCACTTGCTGCCCCCCGGAAGGAGAGGGCCGTGTTCCCGGGTGCTCACTGCTTTATTTTTCACGTTTTTGGGGTTTTATCGTCAGGCTGGGAGGGGATGCTGGGTTTGTGGATAGCCCGCCCCCACTGAGCATCCTCCAGCACTTCACGCAATCCTCGCCATAAAACTCTGTGTGCACGTCGGGCTCCCTGCTGGCTTTCCCGGTGCCGGGGCTGTGCCCGGGGTGAGTCGGTTCCTCGCAAGCCTGTGGTTGTCGTGTGTGTGAACTCCTCGTGTTGGTAGGAGCTGTGGGTTCCCTTCTGGTTTAATCTCTCGGAGCAGACCGGCGCCTCTTGAGATTGCGTCTCCGGTGTGCTTCCTGTGCCTACTACGCCTTGCTGGCTGGGCAGCATGAGAAAGCATGGCTGAGCCCAGAGGTTGGGGCTATCCTCAAGCACTCGGGGCGTGGGCACCTGGATTTAGCGCTGGCTCTTGCATGGAAAAGTTCTATGGGAGCTGTTTGTATGCGTGATGGATAGGAGCAAAGGGTATGGTTCAAAAAGCTGGGTGTTCTCTGGGGTGTTTGCCACGGTGGAGAAGTGCGTGTGTGGCTGTGATGTGGCCGAATGAAGTTGGAGCTGCGGGAAGAAGCCGCGTCTGGAGTCAGTCGCAGCACTTCCCGTGGGACGAGCGAAGTTGCCATGTTAATGAGTAAAGTGCTTGGGATGTCTCGATGTCTAAATGGGTTGCAGCAGAGTTGAGAATATACAGCCGGGCTGTAGTTGAGGGACGTTGCGCAGAACTTGACCCAGGAAAGCTATGTTGCCACCCCGGACCCGCCGGACCGTGAGCAAGGCTGGGGCATTTGCGGGGTTAGAGGTGATCAGAAGGAAAAGCCTAATAAAGCACTGCCTGAAAGTTACAGTCAGTGAGTTTCTAAACTTGTTTAAAGAGACTGAAATACTCATGGTTTGCCTTGTGCTTGTTTTGTTTGTTTATTTCAAAGCTGCAGACTTTCTGCAGAATATTTTGAGACAAAAATTCTTGTGACAACGGCATTGCCTCAAAGAAGCTCTTAACCTGAGCTTCACCACCTTGTTGTCTGGGGATAGGCTACGAATAGGGAGAGGAGTTTTGTTTGGCTCGGGATGTACCTATTGCTTGGGAGTGTCATGGTAATAAAGTGCTGAGGCTTTACTCCTGTCTTTAGGGGTGCTCGTGAATAGAGAATTGTACTGGTGACAGAATGGATAGAAGAGTGGTGGTACTGCCCAGAGGAGCTGAGAGATGATGGCTTTTCAAGTTGGCTTCTTGACGCTGGCAGTATGGAGCTAGGATGTGGGAAAGAGAAGAGGAAGAAAAAAGAATTAAAGGGAGATAAATAAATGCATCTTGGAGATCTCAGTAAGTGTCTGGAGGCCCCAAGATGCAGTGAAATGCAAGCAGCTTGGCTCAGCCAGAGATAAGTGTGTGTGTTTGACCAGCTGGAGTGGTCCTTGGCTCATGGGGACCACCACATGTCATTGTGGCCTGCTGAAAACAGTTGGAGGGGCATTTAGGGGGCAAACCTTGTGTCCTTTATGGAGAAATAAAGTAGCTGTATCTTGGGTTATTCCACACTGAGCATAAAAAGAAAGGTGTTCTGGGTCTGCCAGCAATAAAAGGCAAGAACCACCCTAATAAGAAAAAAGTCTTTATTGGTTTTTTTAAGGGTTTGCAGATGTGAAAAGTCTGTGAAGTAATGGAAGTATGTTGACAAAACTTGCTGTGCGCAAGTGTGATTCTGTACCTTTTTTTTTTTTAAATAAGTTCCCTCAAAAGGATAGGTCAGGAATTTCAGGTCTGCACCAAACCTGCAGATGACTATGGATGCCACGTTACGTGGAATGTCTTTGCTTCCATCGAGGCTTGAACAAAGGTAAGAGGAAGCAGAGAGGCTCATACAGCTTCGTAAGGGAAGTTACTGAAATAAAAAGAGAAACCTGAAAGTTGAAGCTGTATCCAAAGGAAGGCGATAAAGGTTCATAAATGCTGGTGAGCCTAATAAAATAACAGTAACATTAGCCAAAGGAAAGCTTTAGGAGTAATTTGCAAAAGCAAACCCAAGTAACATACCCCTCTTCAGACACATGATGAAAAGTTTCTCAGGGAGTTCTTCCAGGCAGTAATAGCTCCAGGTATAAAAGTTTTGGGAGCTATGTTCAGCAGGACTTTATTTTACTGGGGAAGACCTTAGTAGAGTTCTGTGCTGTAACCTGTCTTTGATTCTGAATTCTGCACAGGCTTGAACTGACCTCTTGGTACAAAGGAGGCGAAACAGGAGGAGCAGCAAATGTTTGATTAACAATTCTCCAAGGTCACAAAACACTTCAGAACTCTTAAGTGAATTGTGATTAGGTAACTCCCCCTGCTCACCATCCCTTCTCTGTGCTGGAGGGCTGGAATGCAGCAAATTGGAGGCTGTGTTTTTGCTTTATCGTAGTCTGGGATACTCAGAGAGTAGCACATATGGAGTATCTGGAAAGAGCCAAGGAGAAGATTCTTTAAAAGCTGGTGTACATGTATAGGAGGAACATTGGCTACTGCAAGGGGAAGTCAGACTTCATGAAGCTGCTGCCTTAGAGCCTGTAAAAGCCTGAATGTTGGAGAAAGCAAGGACTGGTTGGTGTTGATTCACTTGTTCAATGTCCCCTGGAAATCTCGGGTCTCTTGTAAAAACCAGGCAGTCCTGGAGTAAGATCCTGGCAAGAATAAGATGACTGTTGGAGTGGAGGCAGGGCTGTGGTGAGATGCAGCTCTGCTGTTGCAGAGAGAAGTAGTGGTGCTGGTACGAACTCAGTATAGGCCCATCTCATCTGGAGGAGCACAGGGAGTACTGCTGGGGTGCTGGCTGGCACCCAGTGTCCAGGGTGATAGAGGTGATGGCTGCCTGCTGACACAGCAGGGTGTGTGACACAGCAGGGTGAGATTCTTGCCAAAGGCAGGTATCAGGTAATTCCCATGGGAGACCCCAGCAGGAAGCTGCCTGGAGATAGGAACTAAATGATTCGGGGCAGCTTGCTGCCATGGACCAGTGAAGCCTTGGGAGAAAAGAATCCATGATGGCTTTACAAAAGCACCAGGTGAGTGCTCAGTGTCAACAGAGCAAAACCAGCTTCAGAAATGAAGGACTGAGAGAAGATGGAATATGGTGTGTAAAACTCCCAAATCCATGGCATGCTGGTGTCCCACAGTGCTGCAGGCTGTTCTGGTCATCTGCCTCTCTTCAGAGGATTATAGTGGAACTTGGTAATGTTTGGGAGAGAAAGGGGAGGGTTTCTGCCATCAGCAACTCTATCTGCAGCATGGAAATGGGCTAGAGATCCTTAGAATCATGATTGTCCAGGCAGTAGGTAGGGCCTGACTGTATTGAAAGAGGAAGTGGTGATACTGTCTCCTTAGCAGATGTTGAGGAATAGGTTGGTCAAGGGATACCTGGCTAATTAGGTTGGAAAGGACCGTTAAGATAATCTAGTCCAACCTGCTAACATGGAATTCAGCAGCCTCTTGTTAATTTTTCCTCTCTCAAGGTGCTGTGTCTTGGCACGATCTCTAAGTGCTTGACATGTAGCCCAGGAGGTTGGTCCTGGGAAATGCTACCTTCTGTCCTGTTCTCTTAACCCTACCTGAGGATCTTGTGCTTGATTCATCTGATGGCCTTTCTCCAGCAGGGAAGTCTAGGCACTAACACGGTATTATCTTAAACTTTTGGGGCTTCAGTGTTGTGGCCTAAATGGAAGGAAGGGGACACCTTTGGATGTTTGCACCAAGTCCAGTTAAGCATGGATTTGTAAGTTTTGGGGTTCATTCCCCTCTCTGAGGTGTTGGAATTTGGGATTGCTGTGTTTTCTCTTGGGATGGAGTGTGGCAGCAGGCACCAGGCTCCTTGCTCCTGTTGTGCTGTCCTTACTGGGGCTGATGTTCTCCCACACAGGTTTGCAAACAGCTCTACTGTCTTGGTATGGCCAGTGCTGGCCCTGGCATCCCTGACAGTCTGCTTTCTATGAATACAAGTTTGGGGCTGTTTTGGGGTGTGGGAGGAATGTGTCAAGCCTGATACAGGACTAATTTTTTTTTTCCACCAGGCTGGCTTGATCTTGGCAAGAAGTCAATAGAAACAACACATTTTGTTCCTTAAACCTGAGCAGTGGGAATGGTCTTAGCAAAGTTGCCTTGGACCAACCTTAGTGTGAGCAATGCTGAATTGCCTTGAGATGTGTAATGTGTGACTGCCTTTAGCTGTGCTCCTTTAACTCCCTGGGTTTGCTCAGGCTTGTTGGTCCTGGTGATGAAGTCTTTTCATAGGAAAACTGTGGGCTTCTGAGGAACTTGGATCACACCAGGCAAGTGCCTGCCTGTTCTCCCACTGGCCTCCTACTGCTGAACAAAAGCAAGGCCTTGCGTTGTTAAACTTCAATGCTGAGGTTTCCCCTTGTAGATTTTGTGGAATATGAAGACATCTGCTGCTAATATTTATAGTTTAATGTATTTTAGGCAAGGAAGTGCTGAAGCACAGGGCAAAGTTCATGCTGAAGTTTTGAGCAGTCATTTTCTTGCTCCTTTCCACTAATGGGCAGCTCTCTTGTCCTGACTTCCCACTCTCCAGAATGCCATGTGTTTTATGAATAAATGCATTTTTGTGTGGTAGTGCCTGCTAAAGTAAGATGAGCAGAATTAGGCCTGGAGAGCCCTTTTCTTTCTGTAGTTCAAAGATACCTGTGACTTTGTTCTGAGCCATAATCTCAGCTGCTTTTGTGCACCAAGAATAGCAATTCAGAGGGTCTTTCCTCCTCCAGCAGGGGACTTGCAGGATGGGCAGGCAAATATACATGTGTCTGTTAGTGTGTATATATGCAGGTGCATATGAAAAACCCAGAAATTAGTTGCTTTTGTTTCTGTTATGAACTGATGCAGTTGCTGGCTACAGTGTGAGAATCTAATGCTGCTTGGGCTCCAGCTCAGTGTATATTGACTCCAGTAAGTTCTGTCGAGTCAGGAATGGAGTTTGGAGTATGTTGCCTTGAGACATCCGATGTGAAGCTACTCAGAGTTCCAGTCGTCCTGGCTCCTATTTGCAATTCTAATTGCAAATATAAGTTGATTGGCTTCTGAAAAGGAACTTGTCTGAAATGGGCACTAGTCTTGGCAGTGGTTCAGGAATTTTGTAATGCTGCTCCTACTGTACTGGAGCACCATTTTATTGCAAAAGGTGCTGTGGCATTAACATAGGCCACAACATTCTTGAAAGTAGCTAAGCAGAAAGAAAATACTTCATTTCCAATCCACTATTTTCCAAACTAGTTTGAAAATAGCTGCAGTTTCTTGTATAACTGCAAGTCCACATAGCACAAGTGTTAGGGAAGCTGTTTCAAAACACTGAAAACCTGTGCTGTTGTGGATAACACCAATTCTGTAATTGAGGGTTTAGAGTGATGTTGAGCCTCACTTGTAGCTAGTGTTTATGGAGTTTTATTTATAGAGTATCAGCCAGTAAAAGGACAGAAACAGTTCATTACTACTCATAATGTTCTCAATTTCTTTGCCCGTGCTTTGCAACGTTATAGATCTGGTCCTGGCTTTTTTAGTTCAGTCTAAAACAAGAATTTATAGAAGTAAATTCTTATGCAGTCAGATTTTTAGCTAAAAGTTCAAGTGTTTATGGGATGAAGATGGTGACTTTTTGATGTCTTCCTGTCACAGCCTGGTGTAAACCAATATATGGAACAGTAGTGTTGAGCCTGATATACCTTCTTACTTCAAGAAAAAGTGTTCTGTTAGATACCATACTTAGCTGACAACACTGAAAGTACTATTTACTTTTGACTGACTTCTTTATTTTTGCATAATGACTTACCTTCTGCTGAGGTAGTGCCATGAGCTTAGTCGAGGTTGTATGTAAACTTGGCCTAAAGGTGTCAAAATGGGAAAACCCACTTTTTTTCACTTTTTTTTTTTTTTTACTTTTTTTTTCAGTGCAAGGGCCATGGGTTGGGTGAGAGGAGGGAAGTCCTGCACAGGAGGCTCACTAGGGAACATGCAGGGCTATGTCAGAAAGGAAGATAGACCAAAAAAGCTGTTTTTCCTGTTGGAACAGGCAGAAAGCTGTATGCGGGAGTGAGCTTTAGGGGCAAAAGGGGTGTGTTTGCATGTAATGGGAAAAAAAAAAACACAACCTGAGAAGCCTTTAGAGCACTAGGAGAGGAGTGGCCAGGTAGTTTTATCATTGTTACAGCCGTGGAACATCGAAGCAGTGCTGGAATGAGCTGGGAGTAGTGGTTGGGGAAAACAAGGAAGCTTGTTTTGCTGGCGCAGGGAAGTCAGTAGTGTAATTGTGCCAGGACATGCTGTTACTGGAAAATCACTGCCACAAACTTCTCCAAAACAGCGAGTGAGCAGTATCTCTTTAACTTCATGTTTTGGCCAGATTGGGAAAAATAACCCTACCCTGTTTTCTGAGGTCTTTTTTCTGTACTTGTCACTACAGAAACATACTACTTACCTGTTTGATAAGCATGCAGACCCATTCTCTTCTTTGTCTGTGTGAAACCAGACAAAATGGATTACTTTCAGGAATACAGTGTTGTTCTTTTCTGGCTAAATTTCTCTTTCAGCGCAGGATAGAGCTTCTTAGAAATGCAGCTCAATTCCTGTGACAAAACAGGTCTATGAGATGGAGAATCCCCTTGGATTACCAAACAAAAACCCAACAATTAGGTTATCTGGTGATCTGCTTCCGCGCAGCCGAGGTTGGGGGCCTTGCACCCCTTTCCCAGGAAGGAAAAACAGCTCCCAAACCAGCCCAGCACAGATCCCATCCTGCTAGCATAGTGTGGGTGAGCAGGGAGGTGACAGTGCCTCAGCTTCTAGTGTGCCACACTGGCCAGAGGTGCTGGCAAATGCCCGTGGCGCTGTGCTTTTCTCTTCCTCAGAGGCTGGTGTTGCTGTGTCCTCCTTTCTCCCTTGTTTTGATGGAAACTTGAGGCTTCAAGTTTCTTGCCTTCTGCTTTAAAACTGCCTTTTTTTAGTTCAGTGGTCAGTCTGGATAGGAAGAGCACAAACTGAGAACATAAGTCTGGTTTCCTTAATAAACTCAGACAGAAGGTCTCTTATTCTTGCATGAAGGAGCTGCCTTTTATTTCTAATTCACCACGCAGAGAATTATCAGTGTTTAATTCTACCCCTTTTTTTAGGGCTGTGCAGCAGTTCACTGGCATGAAGTGTTATCATTGTTCTGTGATCCTGTAAGTCTCTTGTCTCCCTGGCACCTTCTTAATCTTTCCCACAGAGTGACTGCTTTTCCAAGGAGAAAACATGCCATGTACCTCTGTGTGGTGGTGGGGAAGAGTTAAATTTTTGTTTTGAAAGGAGCTATAATAAGTGTATCATCTCTGCCCAATGTGAACAGACCAGTTTGTTTCTGGAGGGCATTAACTGAGCCTTCTCCTTTGCTTGGAATGTTAAGATTTTCTGCAAGGTTACAGTATGGCTTAAGAGTTTCTCTAGTTTTACAGTCCTTTTCTGTGCCCTGTTCCATTTGCAGAGCTCTCTATTCAAGCACTGGAACTTGTCAAGCTGTAAATAAATTTGGTAGGTGAGAAGAGCTGGGTGTTCAGGCTTGTGGCTTCACAATTTGTGAGTTCCTGGCAAAACCAGCAGAGGCTCTAGGCTTCTTCTAATGATGGGGATCCGGATCAGCTATAAAAGATGACGACTGCTAGACGACCAGGAAAGGGAGGCTCAAGCAGAGTGTTATTAAATACTAGGTGACTTAACAGCAGTCTCAAAGCAGAGTTTTTTCCATCACTAAGCCTTTCTGATGTTTGAACTGAAGCACTGGGGTGAGATGAGGTGGCAAAGGCTTTTTTTAAGTGATGCTGCAGTCAGGAGAGCAGGTAGAGTAGCAAACCTTCTCTCTGTCAGCTCCCCTTTGCTCCTCTCCCTCCCCTCGGGGTGCAGCACAAGAAATTGAAATAATGATGCTATTGTGACATTCTGTGTCGTACCAAGGTGCTCCAGCATAACTTAATCATACTGTCAGGGTAGCCCTAGCAAGGCAAGCAGGAGGTGTGTGCAGGTGTGCCTTGGGCGTAAGCACCAGAAACACCAACAAAGGCCTTTTGGTGAGCTCTGGAATCCTCCAGGTGGGTTTGGCTCTTTGGGTTGTGTGTCACTTGATCTGTTTTCCCAGCTACAGCCTTGCAGCTCCTCTTGGAGGCAGGCCTGGCATTCAGGCTCCTGCCATACAAGAAAAGCTGGTTTAGGAAAGCTGGGGCTGTCTGTGAGCAGGAACTCTTCCACAGCAGGGAGAAGGGGCTTTTGGGCTCACACCTCTCAGGTGGGCTTGGTGTGAACGTGGTGTTGTATCCTTGGGTGCTCGCCAAGGGAACGCTGCCCCTATTCCCACTAAAAATTGCCATTATTAAACAATTCCCAGTTTCTTAGAGGTAAATCAACAATGTTGTTTCTTTCTTCAAGGACCTTCTTATTGAGGTCAGGCCTTGTTTTTATTTTTGCTTTTCATGTGTGCTTTGCCTGACCAAAGCACCAGACTTCATGAACTTATTGCTCACTCTTAAATTTAAATTTTTAATGTCTGCTACAATGTTTGGGATTTCTGTCCTCATCTCACTTTTGTAGAGCTTTTTTTAATAGTTAAATGGTCTTCAAAGGAAGAGCTGAGAAGCACACTCCAGCTTTATACTTTGTCCTGGTTTCTTCATTTTTTTACATTCAAGAAAACCCTTTTTTTTTCTTTTTAAAGGAGGATTCAGTCTCTTCTAAGCAAACTGTTGCCATTGGCCTTACCAGAGTGCAATTTCCTCTTTCTTGCAATACTTCCTGTGGCTTTTGCTAGATGTTTCATCCAGAGGCTAATTTATACACAAAGTGACTTGCTGCAAATACAGACACCAATGTTAAGAGGAACCTGGAGGCATACAGGCAGAGATTATAAAGAAATAAAACTAAATATTACCTAAAATTCTATTGCATTGCTCCAGATCAGCAACGTTCTACTGCTGCAGCTGGTATTTTCTTATTCCTGTCAGTGTGGCTACTTAATGGGTTGGTTTTATCATGTTTGGCAAGAATGGCACTCTTCTTGAACTCCCTTCCATGATAGACTGAACTCTCAGCAGTCTGTTTAATACACTAAAACTTCAGCTGGCCTTACAAGGCGCTTTTCCTTGTGATACACTTGCTCTTCAGTATGCAGCTTTAAGGTCACTATGCCATGCAATGTCTGCATCCCCCCAAAATAAAACAATGCATGGAAGGATCAGTGGAAATACTGACATTTGGCTAAACTGTGGATATTTTCAGAAAGGAACAAGAATGGTGTTGTTCTCCTGTGCCATTGGAGTTTATGTTATGTAAATGCCTCTGTCAACAGGGTGCCTCATGTCTGGGACTTTGTTCATGTGTTGGTATCCCCATCCTTTTATGCTTGTCCTTTGTCACCACCTCTTTAAATAAAAGCTGTATCCTTTGTTTGCTTCTGATTTTGTTACTAATGCAAGGCTGGGTGGATTAGTTGGTATCATTTAACAAGCCTTCCTTTTTCTTACAGCTTGCAGGGACAGCAGTGCTTGCAGTTGGACTATGGCTTCACTTTGATTCACAGACCAAAAGCATCCTTGAACTGGAATCTGACACAAAGTTTTACACAGGTGAGCTGAAGCATCACTTAGGGGATAGGTCATACTTTTGTGCCCTGATTTCCAGGCTGCTCAGAAACTTTGGCCTTTCTTAAAGGGTAAAAAGGCAAAACAGCCCTAAACACCCCAAGAACAGCTTCCCCTGGCTGGTGTTGGGAGCAGCTTCCCCTGTGAGCTCTTGTGCAGACAGCAGTGCTGCCATGTGAGTGGTTTCTTCGCTCTTCAGCCTTTTTCCCCACAGTAGTTTGTCTCTGTTGCTCTCAGTAAACACTTTGTAATCCCAGAGGCTCCTGGAGGACACAGAGGATGTTTCTTCATCCTATGCTCATCACCCTATGTGTCAGCAAAGTTTCACACTGAACTGAGTAATTAATATTTTTTCTCCAGAGTGACCAACCTGAGCTACCCAAAACACAACTCTGTTGCCTCATCTCTCAGAAGGAGCACATGCACTGTTGGCTAACTGTTAAAGCCCCACATCTCCTAATTCACCCTGAACTGAATGCACTAATATCTTGGTACATATGAGAATTATTCCAGCCAGCATGGATTAATGTAGCTTTAGCTAGACCATGTGGAAGGTGTTTGTAACGTCATTAATTAGGGGACATGCACATTTTTAGTTTGGTAATGTCATAGGAATTCCTAAATGAACTGGATTTTATCTGAACTTTGATTTTGATCTCTACAGTCACTTTTAAGCTGGGGCAGGGGAACACACATAATTTGGTTATTGTCACCTCTAGGTGCTCAGACCCTTGGAGCACCTCTGCTATGAGGAAAGGCTGAGGGAATTGGGATTGGTCAGCCTGGGGAACAGAAGGCTTTGGGGGTAACCTCACTGTGGCCTTTCAGTCCCTGAAGGGAGCCCACAGGCAAGATGGAAAGAGACTCTTGACAAGAGCCTGAAGTGACAGGACAAGGGGGAATCTCTTCACAGTGACAGAGAGCAAGTTTAGGTTGGATATCAGGAAGGAATTCTTCCCTGTGAGGGTGCTGAGGCCCTGGCACAGGGTGCCTGGAGCAGCTGTGGCTGCCCCATCCCTGGAAGTGCCCAGGGCCAGGTTGGATGAGACTCTGAGCAACCTGGGATAGCAGGTGTCCCTGCCCATAACAGGGGGTTGGAATTAGGCAGTCTTTAAAGGATAGCTTCATCTTTCTTTTGCCAAAAAACTGGCTCCTGTCTTTGGCTACTCTACTGTGACAACTCCCAGGCTGGTGTCTGAAGGGTCACTTGCAAGGAGGTGCAATTTATGTTGCAGTCTCTTAGTCCTGGGGTGGCCTGTGCCTGCAGGGAATACTGTTAGGAATGGTGTAGAGGCCATAGTTGGGAATGTTGAGATGCTCATGGGACTTCATGAAGAAGCTGCAGGCATGCAGGCAGGTTATTGGTGAGAAAATTTGTGGTTTACCCTTGATATGATGGCATCTTAGCAAACTGGGGGGTTCTTGGAGCTGCCAGGAAGATTCCCAGATGTTTCTAAGGGGATCTCAGAAAAAGAAGAGAAATCTAAACTTGGTTGTTAAGCTGAATATTTAACAAGTCTTATTTTGGGTAGTCTAAAACAACTCTTTCATCTCCTAAAACATGAAAGGTTTATGGTGTGATGCTTAAGCTACTGGCTGGATGCAGCCAGTGGAACCTGCTTGATATCTCTGTAGGTTTAACTGAGTTTTAACAAGAAGCTCAATAGGAAGCTGCTTTAACATAATTTCTGCTTTAACAGACTTTTCTGGGAGTAGAGTAGTTACTGACTGCAGTAAGTTACAAAGCAAGTTACCTCAAAAGCTTTCTGTGCAACTCAGTCTGGAATAAGTGGTACTGTGGTACTGACGGACTCTTTTTTTTTTTTTTTTCTTCTTTTTCAGAATGGAAAAAGGTTCAGTTGAGATTAAAAAGTCCATATTGGAATTTCCTCCTGATAGGAAACGTCAGGCTTAATCCCTTACAAATGCTGCATCAAGGAGTTGTTTATTTTGGCAGCTAATCTTATTGGTTTCCATCTAGAATATATACTTTGCAAAAGCTTACATCTAGCTCCCTTTAATTAGTATTGAACTGTTCTTATGTCCCCATTGATAGAACTGTCTTGCTTGTTCCACGTGCTTTGTGCTGGTTCTTTGATGCTTCACCACCCCTGCAATATTCTTTGTCATCCTCTGGGAGTTGTCTTGCTCACCACACCTTGCTGCTGTCTCCAGCTCACAGCTATGATGATTAGGCTGGTTGTTCCCAAATTCAGGAGCCAGAGGATTTGGTGTAAACAGAGCCTTTTACCTCAGAAATGTTTGCTCTTTCTGCTTCAACATACTCACTACCTTATTTCTGGGCAGAATAGTTTACAAGCTCTGACACTTTTAATAATCTGAAGAAGCATCTGCTTCAAGACTTTGCAGTTGTTGATAAATCACAATTCCAGTTGTTTCTATCTTCACCTGAGGAGAGGTTAATAACTCTTGGCTCTGAGCCTGTTGTAAAAAGTGTCTTACAGGCTGTATCTTGACTATTTTTTAAAGCTTGTGAAACTGCAGTATGGGTGTCAAACTGTGTCAAACTGAAGGTTTTATGTATCAGTTTTTCAGATGCATTTGCTTTGAAAATTCAGCACAACCTTTTTTTTTTTTTTTAAACTTGAAACACCTCAGTAAAGAAACTTAAATCTTGACAAAAGCTACCAATGCTATTTGTGGAGCAATTAATTTCATACCTTGCTGCTGAGGTCTCAATGACCTGCACACCTTTGTTTTCCTCTTCCCTAGGTGTTTACATCCTTATTGGAGCTGGTGCCCTTATGATGCTGGTTGGTTTCTTGGGGTGCTGTGGTGCATCACAGGAATCTCAGTGTATGCTTGGCCTGGTAAGTGCTCAGGGTAATGCTTAAATTTTTGAGCCGCATGATGAGAAAGGAAGGAAAATACTACTGTGTAATTCAAGGGCAGCAGATTGTGGACCTAGAACAATCAGTGTGTTTAAAGTCATGGTCACCTACATAATGCTGAAATGTTAAATATAGTTCTCATCTCTGGCCTGAAATCCAGATGCCCTGCTGCATTTGAACAGAGGATGATATCAAGAGGCTGGATGTGTCTGACATACACTGAAGTGTCAAGGCTGGGAGTATTGTGAGCACAGAACTAAAATATTGAGCAGTGCTATCATTGCTAGACAGTTCATCCTGGACTCTGAAGGTAGTGCAATCTTTAATCTCTGAGACCAGAACTGTGGTATTTGGTGCTTGAAACAACAAGGCTCTACTGTTCATTATCCCAGGATGAGCTCTTCTACTTGACAACTGCTCTGCAAGCCAATTACTGGAGAGCAACCTCATTGTTTTCAAAATGGGGGTGAGCAGTAGCACTTACTGGGTTAGTGCACATCTGTACACTTGCAAAACTACTCATCCAAATAACCAGAAGACTCAGTTAATGAAAGTCAGCCACTATATGTAAAGGCTGATCTCCCAGGGTGTTCAGGTCTGATCCGACTAGCTCTGGACTCTTGGCCCCTCACAGCCTTTACAAGGACAAAAGTAAAAGACTAGAGGCGCTCTTCTCCTCGGGACCAAAGTCTTATTTTATTCCTTGATAGGAGTCACTTCAGGATGCAGGTGATGTCCTGGGGAAAAAAGAGACTTGGGGGTCTCCTCCCCGGAGATTTTAAGCTTAGGGGAAGGGAGCCATAGCCAATGGGACACAAGTGAGGAAGGGGTGAGAGGAGGAGTAAACCTGGAACAAACCATTACCACCCAGGCTTTTGGGGGGTGTGGGTCGGGGGGGAATGGGACAAACCATGTGATCAGTGCAAATTTCCAAACACCCAGTGCAAAAACAACAGCTAGATAAACTATTTAGTGCAATACAGCATCTATAGCTAGTGGGAGAACAATTCCCCTTCTGTGTCACGGAAGAATCTAAATTCAAGTATTTGTTGCAAAATTATCCCTCTAGCCCTTTCTGAGTATCTCTCTAAAGTGCTCGTAAATGATAGTGGTGTTTTGGGTCTGGTAGTCAGTGAGAGACAGGACACCTTCATTTGTGTTTTGTGGGATATACAACAAAATGACCATTAGTTCTCTGGGAGTTGGTGGCAAGCTAGGAATTAAGTAATGACTCCTAAAGCAGCAGGAGTGACAAACCAGAGTATAGAATTGTTGCCAGCTGTTGTGATGTGTCTGAATGACTTAGCTTCAAAGTTGGAGTTAACAGATGATTTGCCTTAATTAACACTGATCAAAAAGCAGGACTGGTGCTTGGAGAGCACTGCCAGACTTTCCAACACTCCTGGGAAGAAGTGCTGACCCAGTCTCCTTTTTCCTGGTGTTATTAATGTCTCAAACCTCCAACTGCAACCTGGTTGTGTGACAGCTCCCACAAGTCTGGACAAATTTGCAGTGTACGTGTGTGATGCTGGTTTGTGGTGCTCTGGCCTTCGTGAATAACATGGTCTTTCTTTTCTAGTTCTTCTTCTTCCTTTTTGTGATTTTTGCCCTTGAAATTGCAGCCGGCATCTGGGGATTTTCAAATAAAGAAAAGGTAGGTTGCTCTTAAAAGTTAGGAGTGGTGAGATGCTGGAACAGGTTTCCCAGAGAATCCGTGGCTACTCCGTCCCTGGAAGTGTCCAAGGCCAGGTTGGATCGGGTTCTGAGCAGCTTGGTCTAGTGGAAGGTGTCCCTGCCTATGGCAGAGGGGCAGGATTTAGGTGATTTTGAAAGCTCCTTTCTGACCCCAAACACTCCATGATTCTATGAATGTGCCCACAGTCAGCAATCTGCTGACATCTATACCAGTACAAGTCAAAAAATCCTTATTACCCAGGGAATTTGGGGTGGAGGGAAAAAGGCTGATCCAAGCAAAACAACACAAAAAATCTAACTAACATTTAAATACAAGACTGTAGCAGGGAAGCCAGAGTCCAAGAGGCTGTTGCCTGCTGGAGGTGCCCTCCAGAGAGTACCTGACTGAGTTGTGAGGTGAAGCAGGCTGGCTGGGAGTCTTTACCACTTCCAGAGAGAGCTGGGTCAGCTGACAGCTGAGTGTATCTCCACTTGAAGCATAACTGATATGGCCTCTCCCTCCCAAGCAGTCAAGATTGTCTTGTTTCAAAATCACATGCTTAATGACCAGGGTTGCTTTTCTGCTCTCATTATATTATACAATGGGGAAGTATAGAAACTACTGGGGTACAATAGAATAGGGAATATTTTTGGGCAGCCAGTGGGCAAAGAGTTGATTCTCTCACTCCTCGTAGAAGGTCAGAGATTGGGAAGGGGAAACAGTCTTACCTGTTTAGAGGTGTGGCACTTAAAGTGAGTGTACAGTTATCTCTCACCTGAAATATCTGTCCACCCTCTGTTTGTACATGGCAGAAAAATGGGTGTTGTAGGCTGCAAGAGTTTTGATAACTGACTTGCTGAAAGCGAGTTTTTCATAATTAATACAAGGTATGACACTAACACACCACTAATAGACGACTCTTTGCTTTTCCTTAGATTATTGATGAGTTAAAGGAGTTCTACATGGACACCTACAGAAAGAGATCTCAGACAAGCGCCAGAGACACCCTGAAAGCATTTCAGTTCACTGTAAGTATATGGTTCTGCTTAACCTGGACAGTAATGCAGCTGCTCCTCACACTGTTCTTGCCCTGTACAATTTTTTTACAAGTTAGAAGAAACCAAAGATTGCAGTGATGTTTCTGTGTAGTATAAATGAATTCAGGATTTTTTGTCCTGAATGCCTTTTTGTCCCTTTGAAGTGTCTAGAGTTAGTTCTTGTTTTTCTTGTTTTTTCTTGTTTTTCTGTGAGGGTTCAGCCTTGTGTCCATAAGGAACGCAGGCGGTTGCCAAAATGATTTTGTGTATACCTAAAGATCTAGCTCTTCCTTTCAGAACCTTGTCCTTTAATTGAATAAAGGCTTGTTAAAATTAGGTTGATAGCAGTCATGTTGACAGGACTTGGTCTGTAATAAAAGTTAATGTAAATTATTTCCCTTTTTTTTTTTTTTAAACCAGATTACTGAACAAAAATAAGCATTATTTAATCTGGGTCTCTTTTTGTGTTTTCTGTTGTAGCTAAACTGCTGTGGCCTTACTGGAGCTGTGGAGCAGCAGTACATGGACACCTGTCCAGCAAAGACACTGTCTGAGTCATTCTCTATCAAGGTAAAGCTTGATGTAATTCACCACCAGCTCTGCCCAGTGGGTAGAGTGAGAAGCATGCTTCAGGAAACCCTCCCAGTCTGTGG
Source organism: Fringilla coelebs (assembly GCF_963513975.1). Taxonomy (NCBI): domain Eukaryota; kingdom Metazoa; phylum Chordata; class Aves; order Passeriformes; family Fringillidae; genus Fringilla; species Fringilla coelebs. The sequence goes on along the minus strand of NC_140033.1, from coordinate 54,760,196 downwards.
GAAATGCCCATGTCACACTGGTGTGTTAGTCTGTGTCTGTGATCAGGCTGGTTGTGGAAAACAAATCCACTGTTACTGTGGAAAGAACAAGCAAGAAGTCTCACCTTGCTTAGGAAATGTGCAGCCTGTGTGTCACAGACTCACTGCTGGGGTGGGCAGTGGGAGATCAAACGTTTGCCTAAAGAAGCCCCCTCACAGTGCCTTGAGAGCTCTCTTCATTGTATCTTCCTAGTGCTTGCTGGGAGCTGTCAGCTCCCTTCTGGTTAGGGAGAAGTAGAGTTTATGGTGGGAGCAAGTCTGAAGCTTCAAGGACAGGGAGAGGGGGGTGAGGTGTTGGTAGCCTGTTCAGGTGTGTTGGTGACTGTGAAGGCAATTCTGTGAATCAGGTTTCCCTGCTGCAGTACTGCTGCAGAGGTGCCTGTATACCACAAATAACAGGAGAAAACAGCTTTTGTAGTTTTTCACCACCCCTCTTCCTATTTTTCCTTACAAACATCCTGTGCTATTGCTTTATGCTCAAAGACAGTTTGTATGAGTCCGTCTGTGGTTCTTACCATGCAGGAATTCAATTAATGACTTAGGTTTTTTTCAATTTAATTGACAGTTCACCTATCTGCCCATATGAGATTGTTCAGTCTGTATCTTTAGTCCTGTCAATGCAGTCTGAGTTGGAGTGTGTGGGGGCAGCTGAGACTGCACGCAGTTGTTTGTTTTTATTGTGCTGTGTGTTTTAGCTTCATCTATTGACTTCATCTTGTGATGCCCATTCCCAATTGTAGAAAAACAGTGGATAGATTACAAGATCGAAGAAATGCAATGGAGTGTACCTCTAAGAAGCAGTGCTGTGCTGGTATACTAATTGAACTGACTCATTCTTACCAGTATATCCCTTTAATCTCAGATTGAGTCTCTTTCTAGACTGAATAAGGAACAACAACAAAAAAAGGTAGCTTTCAGCAGCTCACTGATGTTTGCTGCTGGAACAAGCAGGACAGAAGCTGGGATGAGTCTTTGACCAGCTACCAGGCTCTTAAAGATTAATACCTCTGTAAAAGTGCCTTGTTTTTTTTATTGGCCAGCATGTGTCTGTTCTGGAAAAGGAACTATTTTATTTTATTTTTAGCTGCAAGGGTAATTCTTTGTCCTGGGAACATTTAACTGGCCCCTCTATGAATCTGCCCCCGGCATGGATCCTAGCCTAGGTGTCCTGCTATTACCATGCACTGTGGGTTCATGAGGTGTCTGCAAAATTACAGTAGCAATTAGCAATATCAAGAGTGGCTCTAAATCTCTTTTGATAAGGGATGAGCATCATCTGAAGTGCTGACAGCCATTAGTAACAAGCCAAGCCTGATAAACTGCGTGTTCAGATTGAGAGGGCAGTTCTGCTGTAGTCAAGGTGCTGTTAACAAGTCTGAAGTACTTGAAGAGTAGATTTAAATTTCTCCAGCAACTCTTGTGTAGGACCATCCCTGGCTCTCTTTGAGGATGTGACCAGTAAAGGCCAGATCAAGGCAGCTTTTAAAAGATGAGTCTTCAAATGAACCTTGTGTGTGTAAAACACTAATGAACCATCTGTTCCATTTCAGTCCTGCCCTGATGCCATTGATGATGTCTTCAAATCCAAATTCAACATCATTGGAGCAGTTGGCCTTGGCATTGCTATAATGATGGTAAGTTTCTAGATTATTTAGAGAGTGGTCAGGGGATATACACAGCAGAAGTCTTGTAGAGCAGGGCCTGCCCCACAGCTCATAAGGCCATTCCAGTGAGGACAAGTCCTAGCAGGATCAGGGTGTGTGCTGCAGGGCCCTGAGGCAGTGCAGAGGCTGGGATGTCTCAAGCCTTCCTGCTTCTGCTTTGGATTAGGATCTGCCTCCTTGCACTTTCAGCAGTGGTGAAATCTTCTCAGTGATGTGTGTATATATGGAGTGAAGATGTATTGGTCGTGTTGCTGGCCCACATCTTAATCCTGATATCTGTTGGGGTTTCTTCTCTTTCCTTTATAACAACATATATATATATATATATATATGTATGTATGTATGTATGTATGTATATAACAACAGGCTCTTCTGGAGGGCTGCAATAACAGGGCTGCTAAAAAAACTTGCACTTGTGTTTGACCTCTCTGGAGAAAAGCACATGCTGAGATGATCAAAGCTTTCTTAGGAGATATGGCAGTGGTTTATAGCTGCTGTTGCTGTGCCAGGGCTTGAAGATCCTTGTGGGTCCCTTCCAACTTGACATATTCTGTGATCTGTTTCCATGTACTGAGGTGAATGGGATTCCTGGGAATGAACTTTAGGGATTGGGGGGTGGGGAATGGCAAAGTATAAAAATACAGAATAAATGTGACCTCTGGGCTGAGAAGAGCAGCTTGTCCTCATGCTGATAAAAGCGCATGCTTTGCTTTCCTGATTTCTAATCTGTATGCTTTCTTTCTAGATTGTTGGCATGATATTCAGTATGGTTCTGTGCTGTGCCATCCGCAGGGAAAGAGAGATGGTCTAAGAGCTGCAAACCCAAGATTCTTGCACTATAAAAATCTTTGCCATTAACTTTTGTGTTCTGAGAGCATTTCTAAAAAGTTATATATTTGTTACCTTTTCAATGCTTTATTTGGTACTGATGTAGGTCTGCTTTTTAACGTAACCGTTACAGGTTAAAATGATAAAAGTTTATCTGACTCAAGACAAACATTGTACATAAAATATCTGACTTTCTTGAAACTTACATAATTTGTAATTTATGTTGGAGACAATTTGATACTTAATAAAGCCTATTAATAAGGTGTATTGTTTGTGGGGAAGAGGAGATGTTGCTATGTTGATTAATCCCACTGTTTGTTGCATAGCAAGGAGTTGAAGTTGCATAACAGGTTAAGTGTTTTTGGGATAATGCAGCAAAGCACTCCTATAGCAATGCCCCATGTTGGAAGGGAATGGGAAATGCTGTCAGGGGAAGGTGTGGTCATTCCTCTTTCCTTGGGGTGTGTGAATGAAAGCAGGTCTTGAGTACATTCTGAAAATGTCACTGCTGTAACACTTTTACTGTCACCTCCCTCGAGGGTGGCAAAGGCTGGCTGTCACATAGGTGATGTGCAGGCAGTGGTAGCTTGATGCAGCCAGGCTGGGCTCTGCCTTGGGGCCAGCTGTGCTTCCTGACATCAGCCTGTCTGCTGCCACAACTGTCCCCTGACACCTGGCACGCCCTTGGCAGGGCACATTGCCTAGTGCATGCTCAGGATTTTCTCACTGGCTGGCTTGGGGCTTTCTTTCCCTAAAGCCTCTGAGGTGCAGTCTCAAGGGCTTACAACATGTGTGCCAAATCTCAGGTTTCCAAGTGGAATAAACCTAAGTTGCATGAGCAGTTAAGTGTCTAGCTCTGCAGTTGCAGAGTTGAGGCTGTCCAGTTTCAATTTAAATATGGGTATGGAAGAGAGCAGAGACACCAGTGTGGAATCCTTAGCCTAAATAATTACCAAGTTGTCCAGTATTTCTACTCTAAATGGCTTTTAAGTGGGTTTTGTTGTTGGGTTTTTTTTTTTTGTTTCTATAATACTTCCTGGTGGGGGTGACCTATGGGCTTACCAGAAGGTTGATGTGCTGTTCCTGTACCTGGTGCTCACTTACTGTACAATCTCATCTGTGTTCTTGGAAGCTTCTGGTCTCTCTCCTCTGGGTAATACAAATGTCTCTTGAGTAGTCCTTGCTTGTTCCCCTCTTTCTCCTGTGAGGAGGTTGGTATTTATTATGAGAAATACCAGAATTGGTGGGTGTCAGGCTCTGCTGATGCATGAATGTATTGTCACCTTTTTTGTTACCCACTGTCACTGGTCTAAGGGAACCATACAGCTCTCCTCTGTAACATGTTGCACTGTTCTGTGTTCATAGGCCTTCTTTAAAAAAAAATAAAATTCAAAAAAAGTCAAATGGTAATCCTGCTTTTGTATGTCTCGCAGAGACTGAAATTACTCCAGAAAAGAGTTGATCTAATTTTCTTTTGTGGCTATATGTGGCAGCCTGGAGGGGAAAATCTCTCATGGGAATTTGAGAGCAGCCATGTCTCCACTGAGCTCTTGCAGAACTGAGAAGCAGCATTTTTGTCAGCTGGGTAATTCTGGAGATGCAAATGAACCTGGCGCCTGGAAGAGCTGGAGTCAATCACTGTCAGCCATCAGGAAAGTTTACTGCTGACTTTTTACTTCTTGTTCACAGAATCATTTAGGTTGGAAAAGACCTCCAAGATCACAGAGACCAACCTTTGACCAATTACCCCCTTGTTAAACTCACCAGAACAGTGAATGTTATGTCCAGTTTTTCTTTGGGCACCTCCAGGGATGGGAACACCACTCCTCCCTGGATAGGCCCCTCCAGTGACTAATGACCCTTTCAGAGAAATTATTCCTGATGTCCAACCTGCATCTTCCCTGGCACAACTTGAGACTGTTTCCTCTTGTCTTGTCCCTGTTCTGTGGGAGCAAAGTCCAACTCCCCTTCCTCCCAGCTGTCCCCTCCTGTCAGGGAGTTGTGCAGAGCCACAAGGTCCCCCTGAGCCTCCTTTTCTCCTGGCTGCCCGCCCCCCCCATCCCCCCAGCTCCTGTTTTGCCCCTCATCAGAGTTTTGTTCCAGGCCATTCCCCAACTCTTTTGCCCTTCCCTGGAGATGCTCTAGCACCCCAATATCTTTATTGCACTGAGGGGCCCAAAATGGATGTGGGATTTGAGGTGCCAAGTAGAGAGAAAATCACTGCCCTGGTTCTGCTGGCCACACTTTTTGATGCTGGTGCATGTGTTCAGATTGCCAATATCTGTTGTGCCTGAAGTCCAGCAGCTTTTGGCAGAGTCCAAGAAATCCCAGTAAGTTGTAACTAGGGGGGAAGATTACTCAGCTGTAGGCTCAGCACCCCAGATCACGAGGTTTGGGCGGTAGCTGCAAAAGCAGCTCTTGAGCTGGCATCCAGGTCGACTGAAGATCCAGAAGTGGATACCTTTTCCTGTGTTCCAGGGAAGCAGGGGAGAGGTTTCCTCTTTAGCTTGCAGTGCTGCTGCCTTCCCCACCCTGTTTATGCCGCACTCTGCCTCTTTGATATCCACTCTCAACCCACATGTGTTTTTTAAGTTCTATAGCCCAATCTTTTACCCTTTTGAGCATCTCCTGCATGCAGGTTGGTGTTGTCTGAGGAATCAACAGATAGGTAAGTCTTATTTTATGTGAGAGGGAATTATTACTCATGTATTACTTTCCTTTGAGCAACAGCATGGATTACAGATGCAAAACCTGGATTTCCTTTAAGCAAATCGTGGATTACAGATGCAAAAACTTAGCCTCAGACCTGCAGGCTAGTCTGGAATGAGTACTGCTTCAGTAATGAATATTGATGACATCAAGTTTAACCTTACTGTGAGCAATTGTGATGAAATTTCCTTAAGAATTGGGGTCTAAGGAATGGTAGTCCTAAAAATCTGACTGTGTGGCACTGACTGTGTAAGCAGGGAGCAAGTTCCTGTCTTTGAATTAGGTCAGGAATAGAATGTGACTTGTGAGGTTAACTCTGGAAAACAGGAATGGGGGATTACAATATTGAATGGGAAGCAGTGCTTAGGACAGTGTCAGAGCTGTGGCAGGAGTGACTGACACGGGTGAAATGCTAGTGGAGGGAGGAAGGGAGAGAAGGATCCCTCTGAGGAATACGTCTGCTTGGATTCAGAGGGTCAGCAGAGAAGCGAGCACTGATGCTGGGAAAAAAGAAGGAGCAGGGAAAAATTATTCTAGAGATGGCATGTCTATTGGGAGGAAAAGATAGGATGGAGGAAAATACAGAAAAGTAAAACACTGTCTTTTCCATGTCATCCTTCCCCATCAGTAAACAAAGGTGCAGCTATGTCAAGACCTTAAAGCCTATCTGGAATGTGAGAAACCACTCCAGAAAGAAAAAGGACTTAAGCAGCTTTGTTTCCAAACAAAAGCAGATTTCTCCTTTACATACAGGTAGCTAATTCCTTGTTGTAAATGTGCTTAAAATAGCTGTGGTTTACGGCCAGATGTGACACTGTATCTTACAGTATCTGTGGGATGTGTTTGTGGATAGCAAAGAGCTGTGGGATATGAGCAATCCTTGTCTAGATGTTTTCTTGGATTTGGATGATAGAAGAGGTAATGTAAATCCTATAAAGGACTAACATAAAACACTGCCTGTAAGTCTGTTAAATCATGAAATCACAGAATGGTTTGAAGTGGAAGGGACCTTAAACATCTCCTTCCAACCCCCTGCCATGGGCAGGGACAGCTTCTGCCATCCCAGGTTCCTCAGAGCCCCATCCAACCTGGCCTTGGATACTTCCAGGGATAAGAATTGCCCTGAGGCTGCTCTCAGCTGTGCCACTTGGCTGCTGGGAGGAAAATAAGAATGGATGAAACCAAACCACTAAAAGATGTGGCTATTTATTTTTATAACAGAGCACCATGCAGAATATGGGAGTTTGTACTGGGAAACAGCTGGAATAAGTTTAAGAAAATAAGTGTTTGACTAACGGGAAGGATGTAGCAGTGAAGTCTTGAGGAAGACTGTATTTGGTTATCTACAAGGTAATTTTGCCAGAAGATTTTTAGACTTGCCTTGGAAAACTGGAGCTAGCCTGCCTCAGGAATAGAGGGAGTCTCAAGCTTACTGTGTGGTCAGCTCTGTGGGAAGTGTACCAAGGCAGGGAGAGACTGGTTTTCCAAGGGACAGAGTTTATTGCTGGGAAATGTCTTCCTCCTTTGCAATGGAGCTGGGAAAGTCATCTGTGGTACAGCACAGTCATTTTACCGCAGCCCTGGCACATGAGCTCATAATTGAGTACACGGGAAAAATTACAGTAGGCCCATGAAGTGGGGAAAGGGTGTGGGAAGCAGCTGGCTACAGTGGAAAGAGAGGGGTGGGCCTGACATATTGGGAGGGTGAATAAATGGTTTCCTCTTGTACACTTCAAAAACTTAAATCCCTATGTTTCAGCAATTAACAGTCTTACTCAGAGGGAGTGTAGAGATGTTTGCAGAAGGGCAGGATGCCATTACTTACAGGGTGACTTCCAAAAGAGCTCCCAAAGGAATTGCTCCAGCTAGAAAGAAAAGCCTGGATTTATTTCACAGGCTCTCTAAGTCACGACTATACTTCTCCCTCTCCACCCACCAAGAGAAAAGAATAGCAAGTGCTTGCAGACAGTTTTTAAAGAACTGCCTCTACCTCTCCACTATTTTTCTTCAGATGAATCTCCAAGCCCAAGTAAGCCTTGCAGAAGGTGGGTTCAAAGCACGGTGATAAATGTGAGTCCAGCACCATTTCTATGGGAAATGAGCCTGAAGTTCAGGCTGAGCCCTGCCCTGTTATCTTGCCGGCATTTGCAAGCCTCTGCTGCCCAGACAGCCTCCATCTGCAGGCAGTGATTAACACACTGCAAAGGCTCCCTCTGACTGCTCCAGCATCTTTTTCATCTGAACTCCCTGAGAAGGACCTGAGAGTCCCATGAGGGATGTCCCATGGGGACAAGTGCCTGCTGTCCCTGGGTGGGAGATGCTGCTCCAGCTGTGGAGTGCAAGCACAGCTCAAGTTGGGGTTTGTTGGGTTTCTATGTTTAGGGGGTAGTTAATGCTTATGACCACTGTATAATTATAATTATAAAATAGCCACTCTTCAGTTTCTGCCTCTTGGCAGCTCTCAGGAAATGACCTAATTTGAACTGCCAGCAGTGAGGACCTTGAATCCTATCAAAAGTCACTTTTAACTGAACGTAGAACCCCTAGACATTTGCCAGATTCTGCTGGCAGTGACAAAGATAGCCAAGTTAAGTGAGATTTTTCCACTGCTGGACACAGGCTTCGACATGTGTGGCTCCCACAAAATGAATCCACAAGACAGCCATTCATGGCATGCTGAATGCCTCCTCTTCTCTCACTGCCGATTTTGGGATCAATAGAAATTCAGGCTGGGGCTGAGAACTGACCTTTTATGCCTTGTTCTAACACTGGCCTTTAGTCCTCGCCTTGCTATGCGCTGGACAGCTGCGCTTCTGCTCTGCCTCACCAGCACCACCCCTCCCTTTCCAACACCACCAGAGCAGGTCCTGCTGGTTGAAAGGAGCTGCCACCTCCAGCTGCTGCTCCGTGGCTGTGTGTGAGGAAAGAGCAGGGTGGAGAAGAGCTCAGGAAGCTGCACCACGGGACAAGTTTTTCAGCTTTGGGCTGGCTGCACCTTCAGCTTATGCCAGCATCACCTCTCCTTGTGGGGAGCTGGGGGAGCCCTCAGCAGCCCTTTTCAGACCCACCTCATCTGCAGGTCTGTAATTAAAAAAAAAAACAGCTTTAAATATCCTGGCAGTGGAGATGCAGGGCAGAGCGAGTTCTCAGCAGGGACTTTGACTTGGCTATAGCTCAGGTGATGTCCCACCATCATCAGCAACCCAGCAGAGGAGAGGTGGGGCCAGCATTCAGCAAGTCACAATTCATGGCTTAGTCCACTTGCACAGTGTGAGTGCAAGTAAATGGGGAAGACTGCAGTGGGTGTTCAAAAAAGCTCCTCTTCTTTTGTGGGATTAGCCACTGCTTTGCAGCTCTCTGTGACTTTATTCTGTGTAGGAGTGAATACATAAAAATCAGGGGTGCCATGGGGTCTGTCACTGTTTTCAGGCAGAAGCCACATAGCTGTCCTGTGCCATGGGGTGGGGTGGCTATTCCACAGGTGGGGAATGCCTTTATTTGCAGTGTGAGTTTGAGGGGCAGCTGCTTATCCTGATTTTTAATGCAAGGGGATTCTGTCCTTACAGGGTGGCTGCTTTGTAGCATGGGGCCATTCTGATTTGTACACCCTCAATTATTAACATCACTGGACCACCAAGTAAAGAAAATTATTTTCATTGTGGTTTTACTCCTATTTTCCTTCTTTTTAAAAGTTTCCTGGAAGACCTATAAACATTCAGCTGTTAGGCGAGGCACAGAAAGGGACTTTTCCCCCTCACACACACTCTGTGGCTGCAGCCTTTGTCCTCAGTGCTGAGCTGAAGGTTGTGCAAGATGTGCGCATCAAAAATGCTCTAGAAGAGAAATCAGCGTGGCAAATATGATGTAAATAGATGCAAGAGGGAAGACTGTATCAAGTCACCCCGCCCCTGATTATGCAGATCATGTTTTAATGGCAAGTGTGGGAGGTGAATGAGTGAGGCTTCTCCTCCTGTTCATAGCAGGGTCAGCCATGAAGTCAGAGCAGGTTACTCAGGGCTGCACCTAACCCAAACTTGAAAACCACCGAGGATGGCTCCTGGTCCCCTGCCGGGTTGGTGTCCTGATGAGAAAGATTCTCCTCATGAGTTTGAACTTCTCTGGTTTCAAGCCATGCCTGTTGTCTCACCTGGCTCTTTTTGGTTGTCTCCCCTCAGCTACTGGAAGGCTGCCATGAGCCCCCTACCAACCAAACCCACTCCTTTCCAGGCTGGACAAGCCCTGTAGCCTGATAATGGTAATGCAGCTCAGGCTCTCATCATTGCCTGGTGGCCCATTAGTAGCCAAGGCCAGAAGAACTTTATCAGGGGAAAACAATACACAGTTCCTTTGGTGTTTTATGGCTTGGTGAAGGAGAGTGTGTCCTCTTCCAGGACATAATTGTGGAAAAAGAAACAAAACTGAAGGCAAAAATGGGACAGGAAAGCTGAGCAACCAACAAACACCGCTTGTCAGGTTGTTCCCATCAAGGATTGTTAATCCCACATGCCAAGGTCCCCTACACAGAGTGAGCTGCTGCTTCTTGTGAGGGCCAAACTTGCTCCACCCTTGGCTTGGCACTGCATTTAGGAAAAGCTGATTTTTGTTGCCACCAGTTCCCCTTCCTGAGCCTGTGAGTGCATCTTGTGAGCTGCTACGTCTGTTCTTCCAGCCCTGTAGACACAAGTGACCACATCCCTTCTCAGAACAGTGAGGCCCTTGTTCACTGCCAATGGCACCTCCTCCTTCAGGTCCGCTGGCAAAGCTCTCATCTCACTCCTGGGGAAGATTTCTATCAAACAGTGCAGGTTTTCCTTCTATAAGTGGTTTGTTTTACAATCTAAGTCACATTTATCTGTAAAATAAGCCCTGCGGCTGGTCCTAGCAGTTCTTCCCTGCTTTTTGTGATGGGACTCTGTTGTCAGCACCTCATCATTTCCAGAGTTCAAGTGTCTGGGCTAAGACTTTCTCTGCTGCCTTCCTCGAGGTGAGTGGAGGACTTTTTTTGTATGTACTGAAGGATCTTTAGTTACTGCCAAAAATTATTTTAGCAGAAAAACGTTGTTTTGCCTGTACTTAAAAAAAAAAAAAAGCACATCAGTCATTTAACTTGAAGCTCAGCCTCTGTTTTGGAAGCAGTGCCTGAGAGTTGTGGATGGTTTCTGCCTTCTGTTAGAGAGGTGCCTATGGCTTTTAGAAAGGAAAAGTCCTGGAAGTGTGAGCTTCTTGGAGACACCTTCATGCATACAGTCCTCATAGACCAGGAGAGGAAGTCTGGGCACCTAGGCACCTAAGCTGTCTTCAAGAGCTTCCCCAATACTCAGCCTCCAGGCCCTGGAATGTGCAGATAGTCATCAGGCTCTGCCTGGGAACAGAGCTGGTCCCTAATGGAAACCAATTTCCTGAGCCTGGGAGCTGAGTGGCTCTTGCCTCAGGTTTACCCCCGGGGAGGAGGGGCAAGGTGATGCTTGCCCTCACCTTCTCCCTGTGTAGGAAGGTGCTTCCTAGATGCTTATGGACAGCTATGGACTTGCCTGGAGGATGGGATGTGGTGTAGATGCTCCAGAGGCAGATTTGCTCAAGGACATGCAGGAGGAAGTGCATTTTATAGAACAGATTCCCCTTGTCTGCCCAAGGAATGCCTCCCCCTCACCAGCCTCTACATGAGCGCCCAAATTCCTTCTCCATGTGCAATCAGTGGAGGAGACCAGGTTTTTTTTCCTTTTTCACAAGGTTCTGGTTCATCCAGGTGCCCTGCACACCTCTGCTATCAGCTTTGTGTGGGGGAACAAAAACTCTTCTGGAGGGACACTGTGATGAGCAACAACTTGAAAGCACCAGACCTGGCACAGTCCAACAAGCAGCTGGCCTTCTGACACAGATCATGAGGTGCCAGTCTCTCAGGTACACCCGGAAATAGCCCTCTGCCCTGGGACAACACCCTGTGGATTTGCTGGTTTCATGAGGATTTGCCCGTTTTTTTCCTCTGCCACCCCTGGGCTTGTGAAACACAAACAGAATGGATGTAGCAAGACGTAAAGAAGGGATTTCTCCTTGGGAGGAGGAGTGTGGGAATGTGAGATTTCAAAAAAGACGGTCCTGGTTGGTCACTAACCTTTTTCCTCTCCTGGCTGGGAGTCACCTGGTGTCAGGCATTGCCCCAGACCTGGGTGCCTCACTGGGGTTTTTGGAGCTAAGACCACTGAGGAATACAGGTTTTAGGGATCCTCACTGGTATCCCAAGTTCTCAGCTCTCCATCTCAGAAGTGCATCTGCTGTGCCAAACCTACTGATCTGGTTTCAGGTGACCTGGCAAGGCAGCCTGGAAGCTTTCTCTGCAGTCAGCCCTCCTGGTTAACTGGTTCATATCAGTTCACTCAGCTTGATACCAAACACTCCACAGCAGCTTCCCAGACAGGTCTGCTTCCCAGACATTGTTTTTCTACAGAAAAATACAAAATCCAGTGGTAACCAGTGACCTCTTTCTTTGTGCGAGCCCCTAGAGCTATCAGGCAGTGACAGAGCAATCCCAAAAATCCTGGGAGAGAGCCTCAGCCATTGTAACTGAAAGAGAATGAATAGGGGCTGAGGGCACCACATTCTCCTTCCACTCCTACTCCCCTTTCTGGCACCCTTTTAAAATACAGCAATACAACATTCCCTGTTTTTGCTGGGAGAAGCATGGAAAGCTTCCCTCAGGTGTCCTGTGCTGGGACCTGGAGCAGGATGTGTTGGGAACAAGATGGGACTTAGATTAGGGGAAAAGAAGCTGAAGACAGGGGCTTGGGAAGGGAGAAAATAGGAGAGGGTCAATGCTAGGAACAGAGCAGGGAAGGCAAATGCAGATCACAGATATGAGGATAAAAGTGAGGGATAACAGCAAGTTGTGGGGAATAACAGGAACAGGTAATATTTGGGAGAAAATGTAATGGCCTGGGCATACAGGAGGTCAGACAAAATGTAAAATACACAAAGGGTTCTCCCAGCTTGAAATGCTGGCAGCACAACAGGTGATGAAATCAAAGACTCCAACCTTCTGATGGTCAATACGTGGCAGCACAACCCCTCAGGACAAACTAGCTTTTTCCATTTATTGAAACATAGAAAACAAAAAAAAAAAAAAACAACAAACTAAAAACCCAAAATCAAAACCACCAAAAAACCCCAGACAGAAGCAGAGCACTGCATCTCAAGTGATGCTGGCATGAAGAGCAATGTGGATTGCAATAAAGAACTACAAGATCTGTGCTTCTTTTGTGGCAGGATCTTGGAATTCAAGGATGAGATAAAACAGTTTTGAGATGAAGGTACGTTGATGTTGTCCTGCTTCAGGCCCAAAGTGATGCAAGGCAAGTCAGAGGTTCTTGAGCTAAAAATAGTCTTTGCTTACCACAACAAATGTGCATAAGCACAAAATAAGCTGAAGGCAAAAAAAAAAAAAAAAAAAAAAAAAGAGCTGTACCTTCTTAGTAGCCTTTCCTTAATTTTTGAATTATTGATTGATTTTCTGCATTTTTTGAAATGAAACATTTACACTTTTCAAAGTGCTGCTTTACCCTATAAAAAGTGGCTGTGTTAGGGCTTCCTGTCACTGCCTGCTCCATGGAAAGTCTCTAAATTGGGTTTTGTTTGCTGCCTGCCAGCTCTGTTCCAAGAAGGATATTTTCTATTTTGCATGCAACTGCCAGTAAAAAAACTCCCAGAGAATTCCATGCATGCCTCTGCACCTCTCCAGATAACAGCTCCTTTTTATGTTAGTGCAACTATGTTGAAGCTAATTTTGTGCAGATACCTTTGAGGCCAAAAGGTGCTCCTGAACCAGAAACTTAATTGAGTGGGTGCAGTGTGGGCTCAAGAGTTCCTCCCTCATTTTCCTCTGGCTAGGTCGGGTTTTGTAGATCCAAGAAATTAAACAAACAATTCATATTTTAGTATTTTATTTGGCAGCATCACATTTATACAGTCACTTTTCAGAGCACTTCTATTTTTTTTCCTTTGTGCTTACAGTCCCTGAACCAGGGCAGGACGGAGGATGCTGGTCCAGCACTTCATTGACTAAGAATTCTGCCCATGGGAGGAGTCCTGCCACCAGCCTGGAACCTGCTCAGGCTCCAAAGCAAACACTCCTAAAGCCAGCTTTCATGAAAGCCAAGCCTGATGAAAATGCCATTGCCAAAACCAGCAAAAAGATTCTTTAAATCCCTGTAGAACTCAGCAACCTTCCTCCAGCCTGGAGGGCAACACCTCTGTGCTCTGTTTTCACAGATGCAATCACCTTGTGCAATGCCAGAGGTGCTGCTGGAGACTCTTTGGCTCTCAGCAGCCAAACAGAGGAACAATGTCACTGAAGTCTGCACCCACACCTCCACAGAATCCCAGGATGGCTCAGGCTGGAAGGGACCACAGTGGGGCTGCTGGTCCCCCCTCCCTGCTCCAGCAGGGCCATCCCAAGACACAGGATTGTGTCCAGAGGGGTCTGGAATATCCCCAGTGAGGAGACTCCACACCCTCTCTGGACAATCTGTTCAGGGCTCGGTCACTGCCCAGGACAGAAGTTCTGCCTCCTGCCCAGGTGGAACCTCCTGGGCTCAGTCCCTGCCCGTTCCTCTGCTGCCATTGCCGGGCCCCTGGAGCAGAGCCTGGGCCCTGCTCAGAGCCCTCCCTGCAGACAGGGACACCCAGGGCTGAGGGCCCCTCTCAGCTGGGGCTCCTCTCCAGGCTGGACAGCCCCAGCTCCCTCAGCCTTTCCCTGCCAGAGATGCTCCAGGCCCTGAATCATCTCTGCAGCCTCCACTGGCCCCGCTCCAGGAGCTCCATGTCCCTGCTGTGCTGAGGAGCCCAGAGCTGGACACAGCACTGCAGATGTGCCTCCCAGGGCTGGGCAGAGGGGCAGGAGCACCACCTGAGCTGCTCTTCCCAATGCACCCCAGGCTGCGCGTCCTGTCCACCCACCCAGGGAGGCTCAGTGTAGCTCAGCCTTGGGGCACAAATTATTTCATTGCACATGGAATTGTCAGAGAGAACAAAACCCATTCCTGCAATTCCTATGACCAGCCACATGCTGCCCACTTCACCCTCACTTTTCCACCTTTACCCTGTTGCTTCTTAGCCACAGTACAGAAAGAGATACATATTCCTTCAATTACTCACTCTTCCCCAATGGAGAGGCTCTCCCATGGGAGCCACTCAGCATCGAGGGACAAGTCTCACCTATAGGGAGGCAGGGAGATGGGGATTCCCTTTCCATTTCCTCCCTTTGTGCAGACAGAGTTTAAAACAGTGTTTACAATCAGTGGAATGACTCATGAAAGCAGCTCTGGCAGGGTGGGGAACCTAATTTGAAAAAACTAAAAAAAAAGGCAATGACTCCTGCTTTATGATACATTGCCTGATATTCAGCCATCAGTACACAAAGGGCTTTTCTTCCTGAGCCATTAGCTAAATGAATCAGCAGAGATTTTCAGCAGAGTGTTTCTCCCAGCAGTCCCATCTTCTGTTCTCTGCAGGCTGGGATGGCACATATCCCTCTGCCACTGCAGGGACAAACAGGACACAAACAGGAAGGTGTCTTTTCAAAATGTGAGGTTACTGTAAAAATAAATCGTGACTCTTCTGCGGAGAGCAGTAAAAACAAATTATGGGAAATATTTTCAGCCTTTGCCATTGCAAAGGGAGCAAATGTAAACAGCCCAGCTGGCACAGCAGGCTGACACCGGCAGTGGGATGGCTCACAGCCCTGCAACTCCAAGGCTTCCACAGCATTCCCAGTATTCTCAGTGCTGCATCGAGGAGAGGACAGCCCCTCGTGTTCCCCAGGGCTCTGCTCCAACCAGCCCAGCACACCCACACCAGAGCACAGGACCTAGACTTGAGGTGGGGATCCCCCTGTAATATATGTTCTAAAGTAATTCATGCATAAAGAGAAAATGTATATTATAAAAATTGTGAAATCCATCAAGTCTCTGACCACAAGCAGCCCAGGGACAGACAGCTACTTTGGAATTTCTAAATTCCTGAAGGCAGCAGGCAAACAATGCCCCATTTAACTATGAACAGACGTGGCCAGCACGATGACCAGCCTTCTCCCGGGCAATCAGAAGACACCCAAGGGTGATCATCACTTGATAGATACTATCCATCAAGATAACCAAAGTAGTCAAGGAAGATATATCTGAATACACGACTTCCCCTGACATGATCAGCACCTGTCACTACTCAGGAAACAGCATTGTCCAGCCCTGCACAGTGAAAGATACTCTCATTCATATGCGGGGTTACAAAAGAAATGGGGGCACCTCTGCCTCAGGCATAACAAACTGTATAAAACAGCCCCACTGGAAGCAGCATGCGTGAACAGAGGGAGATCTGGTGCGACACAGGTCGGATCTAGGTTCACCCAGCGCCGATCCCGGGCTCGACGCTGTCTCTTAGGCTGTGGGTTTTTGAGGACCATATTTTGGTCGCAGAAATAAAATCTTTTGCATTTATTAATTTGGATTTCTGGCTGATCATTTATAACACCCCCATGAAGGTCTCCAAATAATTTCAGTTCCTTTGTTCCCACCAGAGGCTGAATGACACAGCTATCCAGAAGTCACTGGAGCACCTTCCCTATGGAGACAGGCTGCTTAGCCTGGAGAAGGGAAGGTTGGTGTGTGGACACCTCACAGAACCTTCCAGTAGCTGAAGGTGCTACAGAGAGGCTGGAGGACGAATTTACATCAGGAACTGTAGCGAAAGGGCAAGGGCATGGCTTCAAACTGACACATAGTAGGTTTAGATGGGATGGATGTGAGGATGCTGAGGCCCTGGCACAGGTTGGCCAGAGAAGCTGTGGCTGCCCCATCCCTGGCAGTGTTCCAGGCCAGGCTGGAACCTGGGACAGTAGAAGGTGTCCCTGCCCATGGCAGGAGGGGAATGGAATGAGATGATCTCTCAGATCCCTTCTGACACAAATTCTTCCATGTTTCTGCAATTCTAAGGCTCCCAAGGCACCAGGAAGATTTTGGGCCCTTCTGGAGCCTTGTGTGCTGCAAGGAAGAGGGTGTGCCAGAGCCCCCAGGCAGGCCGGTCAGATTGACATGGGAACATGCAGGTCTGCCTCCCCACACTCCCAAAGAAGGAAAAAAAAAAGAAAACAACACCCAACTTCCCAAAGCAGCTGAGTTGAAAAGTGGCCATGTGACTTCCCTGCTAAAGGTGAGAAAGGCAAGGATGAAATCATATTCCTATAGAAGAAAGCGAGATTGGTTCCCCTCCCCAAAAACTATGGAGAGGCCTTTATCTGTCACAGCAGGGAGTGCTGAAGGATCTGGGTTCCCTCTCTGCCCCAGCATCAGAAAGTGAGATGGACCCAAGTGGCACTTTGCTCCAAATCCCTGCAAACAATCAAGGGACAAACTTCTCCACCTTGCTTAAAGTACTGTAAAAATCTACAATGAGCACAGAGAACACAAGAATTATCCCAAGAGAATGGCTTCTATCCTGTATATAACTGGAACTTTTAAACTCCTGGCTATTTACAGCTACCTTGCTGTAAAATCAAACACTTCCCAGCAGTTCTTTTCTCCAGCAACAGCCTTTAGGAGACAGCTGTCACAGTCCTGGGCTCTGAAAAGCTGTTGCCTTAATGTTCAAAATTTACCAACGCCTTTTTCTGATGGATCAGGCAGACATGGGATGTGGGACACATGAGATCAGGAATGTATCCCTGAAGCTGGTTTGATGACTGAGCCGGGCAGGCTCACCTGGCAGATGCGTTATCAGTGCTGAAGGTGTGATTATCATTAAGCTAAATGAGGTCTCACAGGTGTTTTCATGCTCAGCACTCACCTATGGAGATGGAGGGCAGTGGCAGATGATTGATTTGGGTTTGGTTTGGTTTGTGGGTGTTATAATGTGCTCTGCTTAGCACAGCTGCATGAAGGGAAATCAATATTTACCACCCAAAACCAGATGATTGTCTCATCTGATTTGTAGCAATCTTTATAATAAATGCAAAAAATTATTCCTGCTGTTGAACTAAATTAGTGCTGATACTTTCTAATGTATCCCACCTTACAGAAACTAAGAAGCCTGTAAGAAAAGGTTCCTCTTGTAAAACTGAAGAGTTAGTTCACAAGAGTTAATGTACTCTCATCACATGAAACAGGACTTGTTTGTAGAAAATAGTATTTTTTTGCTGGCAAGGCACACAGGAAAAGGTTAATATACTAAATTTACCAGGTTATACATATGCTATTTAGAAGTAGCAGAAGTTTAAAAATTAATTATGCTACAATATGCAAATAGGGGACAGACATGCACATATGTGCACTGTCAGCTGAACAGCCACAATTTCAGCAACTTGACAAAACCTCACCATGCTTTTTCCTCTGTGAAAGTAAGTTTGTGACAGTACCCTCACTCCCATTTCCAGTCTTACAGCCACAGTACTACATGAGTCCAACAGAAATACATACACAATCAGCCCTGTCACCTCAAAAAACAACTCAAAAAAACCCCAACAACAGTTGATTACACACACAGTTTTCTCTAATTGCACCAAGTCTGACACACTTCAAAATCCTGACTGCTTGGCACTTCCAGTTCAAATGACAATACAGAGGCAAAACAATTCTCCACACTTCAAAGGAGGTTCCAGTCAGGCAGCCATGGAATTTGGAATTTTCATCCTGCCCACCCTAACAAAATGAGCCTTCTTGCGACTTAACGTGAGAAGGGAATAGCTAATGAAAGCACCCATGGCGTCTTGTCCAACACACACCTAACTCCACTACAAATAGCAGCAGGGAGAACTGCTGAGCAGCCTGGCATGCTGGGATTCCAAGATACCAGTGCAGCATGGATTGCAGATGCAATAGGGAGGGTCATATAAGGATGGAAGGCTCTTCACCTTGGTGGGACACCTGCCACATGGTCAAGGGCTGTCACTGCTTCTTCCAGAGGCAGCAGGGAAAAAATCCTGTCTAACTCTGGTTTGGCTCCAAAGCCAGCACAGAGAGGATGAATCTGGCCACCCACCCTTTCCTTCTCTTTCTGATAGGAAAGAAATAGCCAATCAAAAGTCCAAGCCCAGTTGTATCTCGCAAGTTTAATGCATGAGCATGGAAATAAAACAGACCATTCCCAGTTTCTATTTTACCCAAAAGCTTAAATGCAAAAGGATTGGCGATTTCAAAAATTTCACTGTGCTCATTCACTCCTCAAACCTTTTGAGATTGCAACACATAAAACTCAGTGCTCAGTGTCACATTCAGATTGGGAATGCTGTAGGCAGATGATGCGAGCTGGGGTGGGGACTGCCACCAGACCACATGCTAAAAGCCTATTTCTGAAAATGCACAGTTCTCAAAAAGCACACTGAATTATTTTCTTCTGCATTCTAGAAGGGCCAGGTAGGGCTGAACAAGCTGGCATTTTGTTGGTTTTGTCCTCTTCGAAACCTGGAAGGGCTGGTTTTGGATCCAGGCAAGATTCCCAGCCAGTCCTCACTATGATGAATTTTGCATTCGTCACCAGGAACAGCTTTCAGAGTGACTTGTAACTGCAATGAGAACTCCTATTCACACCTCTTGGAAATATTGGTTTAGGCTGTTCAGCTGAGGATGAGTGAAACTTGTGTGAACTAATGCACATTCCCAACCATTCTCATTACAGGCAAAAACTATCTTTTGCTGTAGGAAATGGAAATTCTGGAATAGCCACACAAATCTGTAGACACAAAATCTGTCCCTGTCTATACTTCTTAGTCTTTCAGTAGTGTTCAGCCAGACATAAACCAGTGTTCTACAGAAGGAAGAAAAAGGAGAAGAGCTGCAGCATCCAGTTCCTGCCAGACACTCCATGGCCAGACTGAAACAATAGGCATTACCAGGTCTTATTTCACAAGGTACAACAGGGACTCCCACATCACAGTAAATATAAAAATGATTTGGGCATTGTCTGTGTCTAAAAGCCAGTGGAAAGACTCAGGGTTAAACACAGCAAGTAACAAAGGAAATACATGGCCCTCTTCCTACAACACAATGGTCCTTCCTCACAAGAACAGAGCCTGACATCCATTTTAGCCACTCATATTACACATTCAGGTGGTTACAGCTCCTCTGGGAAGCACAATTCCTGGGGACTGCTCTCAGAGTGAACAATCTCTTCACTGGAGTCCTCTGCTGCTTACCAGTGATTTTAGAGAAACAGATGAAATGTGTCCCAGGGAAAGCAGGAGCCAAGACGATCAAGCCAAGTTCAAACAGATCAATTCAAATGGGATGCTAAAGCAATTAATAATAGACAGGGATCTGGTGACATTGCGAGCATTTATAGTTACAGTCTTGCTGCTGTTTATTGTTATAGCTTTATAACAAAAACAATTTTTTTAGAAGTAGAATTTTTTTTGTTAGAGGCTAGTACCAAATCAGTGGTGGACTTCCAACAACACTTCTTTTGCCGTCTGGAGTCCCAATTGCTCGAGTTTCTCCTCCTGTTTTGCATATATCTTATTCCTTCTGGTCTATCTTCCTGCATATTCCAGGACAGCAGCCAGACCTTCTGACTCTTGCATGATCTGGAATTTTCACCCATGAGACTCTGGTTCCTGTATCAGCTCTTTGCTGTCTGAGGGCAGGTCAAGATTAGAATTTGTTAGGAAGGATAAAGCCAGGAGATTTGGAAAACAAACAAACAAACAAAAACCAACAAAAAAAACCAAACAAAAAAACAGAGCAGGAACTTTTATAGAGTGAAATATCCCTGGTTCTTTCTTCAGCAAGAAAATAATCATGGCAACAAGAAAAAAAATACAACCAAAAAAAGAAATTAAAAAGTGCATCTGTTGCAAATAATAGTATCCTTATCTCTTTTTGACTCTTGTTTTGCAGAGTTTAAAACAGCAATTTTTCAATTTTTCATCTTCCTTTTTGTCCTCAGAGTGCCACTTCAGTCATAAGTTTCTTCTTTAGTTTCTGAAAAAAAACCCAGATTCATAAGAAAATGTGACCTAAAATACCTTGAATTTTTCAAATGTTTCGTATCTCAAAATTAAATATGTACCACCCACAAAGACACCCTTTCAAAGAATATTTATGGCATATAACATCTTTCAACAATTCTCGAGTAAGGTAATTCTGTTTCCAAGATAAAAGCCTGAGAATCCAAACAGAAAACCCTCCCTTCCCCTTCTCCTTTCTTGATGAAGTTTTGCCTTGAAGAGAAGTGTTCATGTCTCTGGAAGTCTTAGAAATAATCAGTTCTGTGTAGCCATACAGCTCGCAACAGATGATGCTCCAGAAAATACAAAACTTTGCCACCTATTTTACTGACTCTTCTGTCCCCATTTCAAAAAATAGACGGATCTAAGGACTAGGTATAAGATAGGTGTAGCATCATGGGAACTGTCTCAAGCAGCAGCTCACAAAAAATATAAGCCACAGTTTTCATCCCGCATTCAGGGGAGCTATGGCTGTCTTGGAACTCTTTCCCCTCCTCCTTCTCCAAGAAATCATTTAGCTGGTTACCAACCAGTCTCTCCTTTCTTGCTGCTGCTCTCCAAGTCCTCTTTTTCAGCAAGAGCCGCCAACTCTGGCTCTGTTTGGTGGCTCTGGTAGGAACTTTGCTCTGGTGGTGTCACTCCCTTTTGTCTTCCAGTCTGTGGCATGGATTCCAGTACTGTTCCGTTGGGCACTTGAAGGAGATACGGCTCTGTGAAGTACTGCCCTCCTGCCATGCTAGAAAAAGGCATTTGGGAATGCAACTGACTGGAGAAAGGAGCTCCCTGCATGTAGAAATCACTCCAGGGCACAGCTGGGTAGGCAGGGATATCTGCTGAGGGAAAAGCCACCAAGAAAAGAAGAATAATGAAAATAATATCTACATACAAGATGTGTGTGTTGTGCTTTACTCAGTGCAAACACAGTACTGCTGTGCAGCAGACACCACTCACAGAGGAAGGATCACTTTGCTCTTTACACTGCAGTGTATTTAACCAAAACATGGTTCTTAGGAAGAGAAGCTTACGAAGTTCATAGCATTGTTATAATCTAAAAAAAAAATCCATGCCACTCAGCACTGATCCTGAGTGTATGTAATGATAGTAGACACACCCCCCCAGTTTTTTTTCCCAGTCCCATTTTCCAAGTTAGCTCTGCCAGGCATACCATGGATACTTAATCTTCACTTTTATAAATAAAGCTGTAAACCAGGAATGTTTTGTTAATTAATATCCATAATTCTAAGCTCCTCGCTTATGTGCTGATGTAAGACTCACAGGTATGTCTGCACCGATAGACTGGTTTCCAGCCCTGCACTTTTGGAATCCTGAAACCTTTTCAGAAAGAAATTCTTCCCTTGTGAGGGTGGTAAGGCACTGGAACTCAGTGGAGTTGTGGCTGTCTCATTCCTGGAAGTGTTCAAGGCCAGGTTGGATGGGGCTCTGAGCAGCCTGGGATAGTGGAAAGTGTCCCTGTCCATAGCAGAGGGTTGGAACTGGATGAGCTTTAAGGTCCCTTCCAAACCAAGCCATTCCAGGATTCTATAATTCTGTGAACTTGGTCATCCCCACTGCATTATAGAAAAGCCATTCACTGCTGATTGTGCTCTAGACAAAAGTATGGAGTAAGAGAATATCAATTCTGCCTCTGTTCCTTCAACAACCTCCCAACTTCACCAGCTTGCACCTTTACACACCCCTTGATGCTCATACAACATGCCCCAAGAAATGCAACACACACTTGGGCATCAAGATAGAAACACATTTTAGTTTGATGCAGTCTGGGGCACAGCCCTCTCATTATTTCTGGCACTTCAGACTGAAAAACCACAGAAAATAATAATTATATCTTGGAACTAGAGCAGGCAAGCAGGGCCAAGTGTGTTAGATAGCATGGGTGCTGCCAACCTGTCCTGAACAATGTCAGCTCTGAAGAGTGGGGACAGGAGCCAGCTTGCAGCCTGATGTGAGTCAGACTGAGTCAGACTTTCCTCCCTGACAAGGTCCACAGAACTGGTACAAAAACAGCAGCAGCATCTGTGGGCGAAAACTCTTTGTTCTCTCATGTCATAAGACAAGGGATGGAGTTTTTGGAGCATGACCTTAATTTAACAAACCTGCCAGTCCAAATGAATTAACTACAACAGTTTGTAATTTGATTATACTTTGGCTTGAATAACTTCAAAACACTAAGCCCAAACACAAAACAAGGAGATCAACAATGCCATTTTTACCTAGGAGGTTTTGGTTTTTTTCCTCAGAAAATTATGCTGAAGTGCCTTCATCTCAGTGCTGTTGCAAATTCAAGTCAGAGGAAGAATCTATGTCCATACTCTGTTGGCTCCTGTCTCTCTCTTCTTTTGCACTACCCTAAGGTACATAACATAATTTCAAACTGGTTTCTGCAGAAGCCAAACAGAGAAGGCTATTTTTCCTCACTACCTCCAACTATCCCATCTGCTGTGGCACCTTTTCCACTTTGCACCCTTGACTCCCACCACATGCAACAAAGGGATGTTCATGCACACAACAGGACACTCCTGGAAAACAAAAGTTACTTCTCCAGCGCAGCCAAAACCTCTACACTATCTGACACATTCACATTTTATGCTCTTCCTGACATGTGCAGTCTGGGTAGTAACTTATGACTCAAATGAATGGGTTACTCAGCACTTTAAAAAGAACGCAAGCATACAAGGAAATTAAGAGAGAAAAAGATGGGCACATCTATAGATTTGTGCAGGCATGTGGACTGTTCCTTCTTTCAGTTACAGTCATCAGTGAACCCACTGATCATGCTGAATATGTTTCAGGGTATGATTTAGTAACTCCAGAGGACCAGGATGCCAAAATAGTTCAGAAATTTACCTGAACTGTCACTTGGCTGCTGTGGCATGACTGGTCCCCCTGTAAGGTTTTGTACATAGCCTTGTGTGGCTCCATAGGTTATAACTCTACTGTTGCCAGGTAAATCAGGGAAAGCTGGATGGGACTCCAGGGGTGTTGGAGGAGGAAGGTGGTCATTGGAGAACAGACTGCTGGCCAGGTGACCTTGGTGACACAACTGGGAGAGCTGATAGATTCCCCCCTGGCTGCTGTACTGACAGTAGGTGGCCTCCAGGTTGTCTGCAGGCTCCAGCTGCTCCGGATAAGGGCGGGAAGCTGGTGAACTGAAGCTGCAGAGAGCAAGGAGAGAGGCAACCCAGAGATTAAAAGAGGGTCAACAGCTACACCAACCTATCCAATTAACATCTGTTTTATTGCCAACCCTTCCTCCCAAATGCCAGGTACAGGACAAGGGCAACAAAAGCCACTTGAGTGAAGTGCTTTCACAGCAGGGTTCTTGAACAATGGGTATTAGTGGGGATTATCTTCCCACTCTCCAAAGCAGCTCCAAAGCTTGAACACACTCACTGTCACTTGACAGGCATGCAATTCTGAGAGCAGTCTGAGTACAGGCAGCACCTGTCTCATAGCAGGCACCCTGTCCTATTATGCATTTTATACAGCTTTTCATACTCCCTTTAAAGGATATCATCGAATCTGCCTCTCACTTTTCATTAATGGTCCCATCTAATTCCTCATCCCCTGTCCCACATTCACCCTCCCAAGGCTTCTCCCAGGGGCTGCTTTTTTCATCTCTTTCAAAGACACTCTCATCTGCGCCTACCCTTGATTCTGGATGCTGTAAGAGAAGCCTTCCCTGGAGCCATTTTCTTGACTGGCCAAGCTGCTTTCACTGCTGGATGTGTCCAGCATCAGGGGAACAATGTGGCTGTGGGGGTCGAAGGCAATGCTGAGCGCCAGGCTGGCCCTGCGGATGGGAGGAGGGCTGGGAAGATTAGGGAAGCACTCCACGCCGCTGGGATTGAAGTGCAGCTGCGGCAGCACCTTGCTCTGAGTTTGTGCTTCACAGGGTGCCACCATTCCTGCCACCGAGGAGGCTGTGAATAAAACAGACTGTCATACTGTGCTGTCACTGGGAATCTGCAGCAGCAAGTAGAGGGAATGACAAGAGCAGCAGGACAGAAAAGCAAGATGCCAGTGAAAGAGTGGACGTTATTGATGGGAATAAAAGTAAATGAGTACCAGCACTGCTGATGAGAAGCAAAGGGGAGTAGTAGCAAGCTCCCTGGAACACAGTATGATGTTTATTGGTTAAATAAAATTACCTTTGTGATTTCAGTTTCTGCATACTATCCTTATCCAGCTCGCAAGAAGGCAGCCAAATGAAGCAAAGTATTTCTTGGAAAAGAGCCAGGTACCATCTCCCAGTCATCTTCCATTTCTGCTGCCCTCTGGGAGGAGTGTGCTGCACAGATCACCCTTTAGAAAAAATGAACTATGCTTTGAAAGAAACAAAGCTGTGCCTTTACAAATCCCCTGTCTAGGCTGTTTTGAAACACATTTTCACTCCTGGTTTGGCCTCTGATGAGTCATGCCAAAAACAAAAAATTAAAAAGTAGAAATGGCAGCTGAAGGTCCTTGGGAAAAAAAAGATAGGAGATGGGAAAGGAAACCAACACCTTTTGGTTGGTAGAATCTTGTTTGGTGACCTGTCTCCTCAGTGACTGCTGGAAAAGGAGAGAGGAACAGTTTCCTAACAGAACAGCCTCTGTGGAAAGACACAATAGAGGAAATGAAATTGACGATCAGAATCAGGTACGCTGGTGATCCAGAGTAACAATTATACACGACGTTCAAGAAGCTTGGGCGTGGTGCAAGAAAATGAGTTTCTCTCTTATGGCAAATAACAAATGGTTTCTCTCTTCACAAATGCAGCCATCATGTGTGCAGGAAGCTGCAATGATTTCTCCAGTCTAGCTGGCTGAACCAGCTCAAGGATGAGGAAGAGAAGAGAAAATATGACCAGTTGCCCAGGTGAAGCTCTCCCACACATTGCAAAACTTTCAGGGAAAGTCTGCAGCTGCACTTCACCCTTAGAGGCATAAAGAGTAACATCAAATGCACTCTACCAGGTGTGACTTCAAAGGCATTAAACATAAACCTAAACATAAAGATGCCACAACAAGTATTAGCAGCCTTTAGAGAATTTTGGAATGCACGTCCAGTGAGCTGATGAGGAGTTTCCACTTCAACATCTTGCAGCACTGTTTCTCAGACTGCCCTGTGTGCTGGGCAGTTTTGTGCCTCTTAGTGCACCTTCCCACATTCTGGTTTTTTTCAACTCTCTGCAGCCATGGAGAGAAGGAATCAAATGTTTCAATGAAAACTTTTCAAGTTTTCAATAGCCCTGATTTTGAGCTCAGTCAGAAAACTGAAGCAAAATCTAGGATGGCATCTCTAAAGCATTCACATGCCCAGGCAGTTCTCAATGGTTTATTTTTTCTGTTTGACACTATTTATCCATGCCAGGCAGCATCTCAGATGCACCTGTTCCATTCTTGGGTTTTGGCTTATCCAGAAATGAAATTGAAGATCTCTCTTGATTTTTTAAAACCCTTCTTTAGCACTGGTTGCCCTGACCACTGTGTCTCAGAATGCTGACACAAACGTTATGGAACAGCAGCCATGGTGGGCACAACTTACCTGAAAAGCAGTCTATGTCCAGGAAAAGCTCCAGTTCAGTAATGACAGCTGTTTTGCAGATGGCTCTGCTCTTCCTCAGGGTGAACACAAGCAGCCCAGGAAATCACCTCTAAACCCACCTCCATACCTACTAAGAATAATTTAATTTTTTAAAAATATTTGCAACACTTAGTGCAGGTAATCTCTGTGAATCATGGCAATAGGATCCCCAGGAAGTGAGACTGTGAGACAGCACCCTCAATCTCCAAAGAGGTGGTTCAGCCTTTTCTAAAGTCTCCTCTGCTTCTCTGTCCTTTCCAAGAGACACTGACATTTTGTCTTCTAAATAAAGTCACAAACGCAGTAAGAAGAAACAATTCCCAGAAAAGTCATATCTGCTGAATCTGGCATACCTACAGAGGATTCCAGACTTGTTCCATGAAGAATTCTGACCCCTGACTTGACATAATGCTTACATTGTACAATTCTGTGGCTCTTCCTGATGCTGATGTAGAGACAGAGAACCTCAGAAAGCTTTCCAGTGAACATGGGAATGTAACTGTAGGATTTTTATTTCTTGCTTCCATTACTTCTGGGTTCTCAGTCCATGAGACAACCTTGGGAATTTTTGGAGAGCAATTTAATAATTTATACCTTCAGATCTCAGAACCAGTCCTGGGACTACACTTGACTAAACTCTAGAATGGTTATTCTGTTTGCAGCCTTTACTGGAACATCAACGGCCATCACAAAGCTTTTGATAGATTCATCCTTGTCTTGAAATTATGAGAAAAGAAATCAGTTCAAAATTTGTTTGAAAGCCAGAGTCGTATAAGTGAAGTCATTGGAGCTTGTAATTTATTTACTGTTCTTTGCCAGGCCATATCCAGCTTCATCCAATTGCTCCCAAGATTTCCATTACAATCCCATCTCTGCCAGTGAATTTAATCACCTTGCTATTTGCTTAACAGAGTTACCTGCACAGGATGGGTTCCTGACAGGTGTCCTCAGCAAGGCAAACACATAAAACAAAGGATTTCCTGCAAAAGCACCAGTGGGGCAGAAAAATCTCCTCCCACAAAAATCTCCTCTCTACCAGAGGTGCAGAAAGGAACTTTTCTTTATAATGGGTTAACTCTAAAGAAAACACAAGCCAGTTAATCACAGATACAAATGTATCAGCAAGAAATCTCAGAAGACCAAGAAAAGCTTCAAATAATTGCCAGTGTCTAAAAAAAAAGTCATTAATTGCAATCATGCTGTCTAGCAAAAGTGAAAAAAAAAACATGAACAAAACATTTCTAAGATCAAAGCAAGCTCAAAATTGAAGTTTTGAGTCACAAAAGACTCTTATAGCAAGTAGTGTGGCTGCTATATCCAAATCAGAAGCCATAACTGCCAGCAAGGTAACACACATCTCAAATACAACACACTGACATTTTAAATCAGCTTGTTTGGAGAACTGGTAAAAACAGTGGGACATTTAAAAAAAAACCAAAAAAACAAGTCAAACCCACATACCAACAGTCAGAACTACGGGATAGAGCAAGGAAAAACGATGCAAATTGCAGCACTGAACACTCTGCAAAGGTCTCATGCACTTAAGTAATCTTCTTGTCCTGCTGAAAGTGGTTAAAAAGGAAAGCACCTGAATAGCCACTCCAGCAGGTCACACTCTTTAGGCCCAACTGTACCACGATACAGAAATCACTGAGGCTTTTGCTAAAACCATCCATGACCTGTTTCCACAAGGGACACTATTAAGCAATTGGGTTTGCCTTGTAAATTGATAACATTTTTCATTATCTGTTTCCTCTTTTGTTTTGCTCCTGTTAATTTGGATTTTGTCTCCTTCATTTTCTGAGATACCCTAATAAAGAAAACAGGCAGTCCATGGATGGCCCTATTTCTAGGCAAGCTCTTTTTTTCTGAACAAGGATGCTGAACAGATTCAAGTCACGTTGGCTTTCATTTTCCTTCTGTTTCATTTTTTGCTTTCATTTTTAAAGAGAAGAAATCTGACTTTGCAATGGCAAACAATGACAAAAAAGTGAGTTTCATTCCCCATGGCTGTGCTATCCTGTACCTAGTACGGCAAAACTGCAACTGGAGCTTTCCAGGTGATTGTGCCATGCAGATCTCTCTTCTACAAGGATTCCCTACAAGTAATATCAGTCTTTTCTCTCAGAGAGGACACTTGCCCTTTTTCTTCCTTACACATTGCACCAAGAATTTAGATGGGACCTTTCTTTCCTATCAGAAAGAATTGCCTGTGTTTTCCACATGGAGAGCTGCATCCCAGTGTGCAGATCCCCCAGAAAGAAATGGATCAGCGCAAACAAAGGACAAGATCATGTCCCTAAATGAAACTTTAATTTCTCTGACAGACATTATCCAACAGGGCAAATAGCTTCATGCTGAGAGAGTAGGTTTAGGTTAGATATTAGGAAGCAAACTCTTCCCTGTGAGGCCCTCGCTTAGGCTGCCCAGAGAAGCTGTGGCTGCCCCATCCCTGGCATCCCTCATTCCAGGCTCTGAGCAACCTGGGATAGTGGAAGGTGCCCCTGCCTATGGCAGGAGGGATGGAATGAGATGATAATTAAGGTCCCTTCCAACCCAAACCATTCTTGATTCCCTGATAATCTCTCCTGACTAAACAGTATGTCAGCAGAGGCATTTTAGGAACCAGGAGAGGTTCCTAAAGCATAAAAATCAGAGGATATTTGGTTTGTTTCCTTTAAATGAATTGTTTTGCAAAACCTTGGTTTCTATCCAATTAAACACAGGGCTCAACAGACTTCACCACTTCATCACTCTGAAGGCAATGAATTACTCAAACATTTTGACCATATTTACTCTGTCGCAAGACGTGGAAAAACTGGAACTGACTGAATTAGTTAAAAAGTTCATTGGATTGACTAAAGGAATCCTTGCCTTGGGAGGATGACAGGCAAATTTAAATTACAGAAGTACTATATTAGGTTATAAAGAAATTACATACTTTTAGCACCACATGAAGAATTCTAAGCTTACAGTTGCTTTCCACCATACCAAAATACCTTTAAAGTAAAAGCACTATTAAAAATTTTGAGTAATTCTTAGAAAATGACTTGCAAGAACTGGCCTTAATACTGGCAACTAAATACTGATATATACATCGAGGGAACAGACATAATGGCATGAAGTTCCAATGAATTAATTACACTGGGAAGCAAGAAAACACACACAGCAGTACCACATGTCAGCATATCTGCTTGGGATATCCATCCCTAAGGAAGTGGTGGAGTCCTCATCACTTTGGAAATCTTTTCATATTGTGCCAACTTGGAAACACAAATGTATCTAGGGAATGCTTTAGGGAGCACTCCTGACTCTAGCGAATGCTCTTGAACTGCACACATCAATAAACAATTAGACAAATCCTCTCTCTTTCATTGCCATCAATCTTTTAACAGAGCTCGGATAGAAAACTGGTTGAACAGCACACCCCACTGACTTAAAACTCCACTGCAACAGTGATTAAATTCAGCCTTCAGCTTTGGAACTCAGCTACTCTCTCTCACTGCCTCAAGGTCTCGCACAAAATGGAAACCTGCCCTGCCTAGAGCAGCCAAGGAAGCCCCTTTGGAATGTTTTAAGGTGTGGAGAGGCTGATGGAGCCTTTACAACACCAGCAGTTCACAGAGTGCACCTTCCTTACACAGCTCACGTGGCTCAGACCCTAACCAGAATGTTTCCATCTAAAAAATATGGGGAGTGTGTATCTGCCATGGAGAGCATCAGAACCAGAACAACACTCCCCTCATCCTTTACAGCAGCAGGACCAGTGCAAAACTGCTGTTACGGAAGAATGCCCTGCTCACTTGTCCTTATTCAGAACTCCTTGCTGGCTGGTGCTAGGACAGAAACAAGGACTGCAAATCTGTCTCCAGAACTAGCACAGAGGCACCACCATGCTGGTAGATAACTGGTAGAGACTCAACCAGCAGTGAGCTGCCATACCTACAATCACAGAATCATTGGAAGAGACATAAAGGACCACCTCATTCAACCCCCCTGCCATGGGGGGGGGACAACTTCCACTATCCCAGGTTGCTCAGAGCCCCATCCAACCTGGCCTTGGGCACGCGCACGGATGGGGCATCCAAAGCAACTCTGTGCCAGAGCCTCACCACTCTTGCAGGAAAGAATTTCTTCCTAATATCTAACCTAAATTTCCCCTCTTTCAGTTTGAAGCCATTCCCTCTTGTCCCACCCTTACAGCATCTGATGAAAAGTCCCTCTGCAGCTTCCCTGTAGGCCCCTTCAAATACTAGCAGGTTATTCTGAAGTTTCCACAAAATTTTTTTCTCCTTCAGGCTGAACAGCCCCAATTTTCTCAGCCTGTGGAGTGACGGGGTGGCACTTTTTGCACTGATGGCATAAGGCTCTGACACGACCTTTCCTAAAGCCTTTGGAAACCTCCCAGCTCTACCAGCTAATGTTGCAGCTGTGCAAAACACACATGCTGGTTGAGGTCTCACCTGAGGCAGAGGTGGGTGATGCAGGGTGTGTGCTGAGCAGGCTGGAGGAGTACTCAGCTCCAGGGTCTCCTCCCAGCACGCCAGGCTGGTCTCCAACAGTGTCAGGCAATGGAGGCACAGGCAGAGGAGGTGCCCTGCAGCAGACACAGAGGACAAGGCAGGGCATTATGACCAGTCATGCACTTCTCTATCTGACAAGGGGTAGATCCTACATCACCAGCAGGTGCAAAGAGAAAGCACTGGCTGACTACAAGTGCAAGAAATGCTGTATCAAAAGTCTTTGGGGAAGCAGCCCCAGGTCACTTGAACAGGAGAGGCGGCAGGAACAGTGCAATGAAGTAAGATGCTCTCCAATCTTCCACTTAATTTTTACTCTTTTCATTCTGTTTTCTTCATAAGAAGACACTCCCTCCAGATTGTCATAAATATATCCCCATGGAGATTGCTTTCTCCCCTCACACATTCATCTACCCTCTTACATACTCCCTTTCCCCCCATTAATGTCCTCTGCTCACACATGAGAAGTGATACCTTGGATTTCTTCAAAGAAGTCCATGACTTTCTAAGACTGATCTAATCAAGCAGCATTTCCATCACCAAGTGAAAATTCATGGAAATGGAAAGTAGTGGTGGGAGAACTGGGTTAAAAGAATCCCCAAGCACACCCAAAGCACCTGGCTGATGCATTCACTAAAAATGAAGAGAAACTTTTTCCATAAACTTTTCTACCTCATGCCTTGCTCTTTACCTGATTTCAGCCAGAGCAATTTAAATTATTTTATTTCAAAATTAATTTGATTAATCTGTGTTACAGGTTAACCAAAATGACTTTTAAGAGGGTCCATCACAATTTGCCCAGAAATCGGACAGGCTACCTAGCTCCAACTCAAAGCTCAGCTGTTCACTGTTAAAAGGTGAAGGGGAAATGTGAAAAGAAAATATTTAATTTCTTAGGTACCTATTGTGGAAAAATGAGAAAACAGAGTAAGTTCCTTACCCAAAGCCCTCTGATCCAAAGGGGACTGACAGAGCTGATGACACTGGATATTTTCTCAACTTCTGTAATTTCCTCCACTTTGCCCTGCGATTCTGAAACCAGACCTGAAAAATGGGAAGAAAGGAATACATTCAGGGAAGAAACCATGTACACATGGGGACACTGACAGTGTCCCAGTCCCTGCCCATCCCTTTTCTGCACAGAACCCACAGGCAGCACTGTTCCCCAGCAGGCATTACCAGGATACGCTGTGGTGTCACACCAACCACAGCTGCAATCTCTCTCCTCTTCTCATTGTCAGGATAGTGGTCTTCCTGGAACATCTTCTCCAGCTCTTCTAGCTGCTCTAGAAATTATGCATTGTCCAAGAAGAGAGAGATGGGAAGTATGTGACAAGAAAATAAGAAAAAAAAATTAAAAAGAGATGGAAACAGGGAAAAAAAAGAACATTTTTACTATACTAGAAATAAATAAACCACAAAAAAAACCCAAAAATCTTCAGCTGTTTCAAAAGCAAAGAGAATTGCCAGTGATGCTTCAAATGAAAGACACTCAGCAATCTTATTAGTGGAAGTCTTCACACACCTAACGGTGTGGAGTGCAGCGCAACACAAGTTGCAATACAAGTTAGAGCAGATCAGCATTGGGAAGGGAACACCAAGTGCCACTGGCACTGCCAATGTCACTGTGTGCCAGTGTGTGCCCTGGGATCTACCTGCACTATAGAAGGTGCGGGGTTTCTTCTTGACAGGTAAGGATTTTTTTCCCTTGGCCACATCACAGCTGCTTCTGGACTCCAGGACTGAAGAGCCCTCATAGGAATTCTGAGCTGCAGTGCTGGCTGGAGCACCTTTGGATTGGTGAGGGGCCAGGCTGATCTCCTCCTGCCTGTAGGCAGCTCCAGCCACTCCACTGGATGCTTGCTTAGTTTTTTCCTTCTTCGCCTCCTTTTCAATCCCAGCAGGGCAGTAACTCTCAGAGTGCTCTTGTGACCCTGACTGACCTGTGGGCTCCTGTGCGAATCCAACCTTCCTGTCACTGCAGAAATACGATGGCTGCTCACAGGTCGAGGCAAAGTCGTGCTGGCCATCAAGGACAATGGAGCCTTTGGAAGACGGCCCAGTTGCCTGCAGGGAGCTGCATCCCCCATCTTCTTCCACCTTCTTTACAGAGCTATTCTTGCCTTCTATTCCCAAGTTATCCTCAACTATTTCTTGTCTGACTGTGCCTGGGAATGCAGGTAGCACACTGCTCTCTGCACCATGGTTGCCAACAGCATCAGCATCCACCAAAAGGTGTTCTGTATTCAGCAGCATGTTCTCCCTCTCATCCTGGCACTCTGCAAGGCAAAAATGGGGGAAAAAAAACCCAAACCACACATGCCCATTGCCTAAGCTGGATATGCCTGGATCAGGAGTTTCAGTTATGGGGGAAGGAAAAGCCCACAAAACAAAACCCAACAGTGACAAGAACCAGAGAGCTCAAAATAAAGACAGGTGCTGCCAGGAAAGCAACAGCCAAGAACCTGATATGGTCAATATGGAGACATTCAAACGTGTGATGAGAAAAGCCTCATTTTAAAAGCAAACTGTAAACTACAGAAGAGGGTAATTCCAGAGAAAATAAAGGGAAGCTTGCATATTACAAATACAGTAGTGGGAAAACAGCTTCAGGGATAATACAGGTCTCTGGAATAAGCAACAGAACAAAAGTCAATGACCTGACAAGATCCTGTCACCTTGTTAAAATGAGCAGAAGAAAGACAGAAGCAAAGTTCTGGTCTACCGTGTCAGCAGGGATCACCTGACAAATGTCATCACTTTTTTACTTTTATACAGTTCTATCATACCAAAGCTGGCCAAGCAAAAAACCATGAATTGTACAAACTTCTAATAACTGCCTTAAATTATTTCTCTGCAGCTTCAGCCACACTTCTGAATAACAGATTTACGAGATAGGGAGTGAAATAGGGGGATAAGGACAAAATTAGGTACAGAAGTCCAACTAAGTTTAACAAAAAACACAAACTGTGTTACAATAAGACAGACTAAATAGTAGAAGACGGGTCAGAAAGAGCACAGCAAGAGAAATAATTAAAATAGGCAACAGAATAATACAGAAGCTTTATACTTTCCCAGCTGGCACATACATTTCCAAATAAAAAGTTCCAAAAATCTCCCAAGTGGCTCAGAATGTGTGAGTCTGTGTGATTTCTGCTACTTAATTTTTTTTAAAAAGTCATTATTTCATAAGAATAGGCAGTGGAATAATAAACCCAAACCCATGTATTTGCCTTTGTCTGGAGAGAAGAAAGTTTGAGCAGGCTGTTGGCAGCATATGACAACAGAGAAACTTGATAGTTTAATTTTTTGGGGAAAAATATAAAAATAATTTCATTTCACTCCGCTCTGCTTTTGATATATATTAGTGCAATGCCAAAATAAAGGATTTGCTTCTGCTTTAATATCCCTTTCTGAAACAACTGTTAATCAAGGAGGAGCCCCATAATTCCAAGCAGACCAGAGAAACTTCACAGAAATATGAGGGGATGGCAGGCTGCTCCAAGAGCATCTAATTTGCTTAATATAGGATTAAGAGAACCAAATTAGTTGCAGGGGAAAGAAACAAAAGCAGGAAACTATGCAGCTATAATAATTTGATCTTGTTAAGCAGCAACAAATTTCCACTGCAGTTAAATGAGATGAAATATCCTGATGGGGAGAGTCAAGAACCGAATGAGGAAGAAGATGTCTCTGGTCTATATAATTCCTTTTTCCACCATCTTCCTGGTTGCATCCTGGTTGCATATTTCACTCATTATGTGGAAAAAAAAAAATTCCACATTATTTGAACAGGGTTTTTACTTGTTTCTATGCAAACCCCAGTATGTGTTTACATGACAAGTGTCCAAGTCTTATGTGGGTACCTTATATCTGTAGAAGAAATGGGCACCCGGGAATTTAATATTCTTTACAGAAATAGTTCTCCAAGTGAAAGTAAACTGCTGTGGTTTATTTCTAGAACAGATAGCAAAAATCTCACAACCATTTGGGACTGCCAAGGAAAAGAGCTGAAATGAAAACCAAGTTTGGAGAGAAAGACGGGCCTTCCTGGTAACAAAGGGAGTCATAAAACCACTCCTTTCTCCCATCATTCAGAGACCAGACTGAACATCACTTTGTCCTACTTTTAGAAAAACAGAACGTTAAGTAGAAGGGATCTTAACGAGTGGGAACATCAGGAGTAGGTAGTCTGGAACACTTGCAGCAAGCCAAGACCCCCTTTTCTATCTCACAGCCACCTCCTTAGACATTCCTCGGAAAGAGCCAACCACTTGAACCGCAAGGTTTTAGGGTTGTTTTGGGTATTTGGTACAAAGCCACCTGAACACACACACTCTCGGCAGGGGAAAAGGAACAGCCTCAGAGGTCCCTCCACACAAGGAGGGGGAAAACTGGACAGTGGGGGAAGGCGCAAATGAGAAGCCCCGAGGCAGCGAGAGCCGCTCGGTATGACACAAAGGAAAGACCCCCTGCCCCCGGCCAGGTGCCCTTACAAGCAGGGGATATGAGGACCGGGGAATCCATCATTCCCAGCCGCGGGACCCAGGACATGGCAGGCTAATGAGTGCCCAGATAACATCGCTGAGGAGCGATTATCCTCCCCCAGGGTTGCTCATTAGGATCATTGCCGGGTGCCTCCCCCTGGTCATTAAGGCGAGCCGCCATCACTCATCCCCCCTGCCCTCATCCACACCCTTACCACGGCCCATTCCAAGCCAGCCGGCCGGCCCCTGCTCCTCGCCCGCCCCGTCCATGCCGGCTCCGTGGCAGGCCCGCTCCGGCCCGGCCCGATTAATGCCTCGCCCGGCGGCCGCTCCTACCCGGCCCCGGCCGCCTCATCAGGGACACCTGGGCACAGCAGGGGAGGCCGCCCTATCCCTCCCCCCTCCACGGGAACCACGCTGGGCCCCTGTTCTCCCCACGGAGGGAACGGGAGCGTTCCAGCCGCGGTGAGGATATCGGGAAGAATGCTCACCGTGAGGAGCTGGCTGAAATATCGCCGTGTGCACCTTGGTGTTGCAAAACTCGCCACCCGTGGATGAAGGGGACCTCGTTGTCAGGACTGCTAGACCCAGTTCTACGCTCCTCACTACGAGGACAAGGAGCTACTGGAGAGGGCCCAGTGAAAGGAAACAAAGATGATGCGGGGTCTGGAATATTGCAAGGAGAGACTGCAGGGGGAGGGTCTGTTTAGGCTGCGGAAGACTGAGAGGGGATCTTGTAAACCATATAAATAATCTTTAATAGGTGGCATGAGGATGGTGCCAGACTCTTTTCAGTTGTGGCCAGCGACAGGACAAGGAGCAATAGCCATGAACTAAACCACAAAAAGTTTAATCTCAACATGATGAAGACCTTTTTTCCGTAGAGAATGGCAGAGCACTGGAACAGGTGCCCAGGGAGGGAATGGAGTCTCTCTCTCTCTGGGGACATTCCAAACTCATCTGCACATGTACCTGGGTCATCTGCTCTGGATGACCCTGACTAGACCATCTCCAGAGATGCCTCCCAGCCCCAAGAATTCTGTGATTGTGTTCTTTTCCTGTGTCCTGGCAGGAACATGTTTGTTTTAGGTGTCCAGCAGCTTCTGGTTCTTCAGTAGCTGGGGGCTGCAAGGACCAAATGGCACTTCCTGACTTTTGGGTGCTGTAATTTGTGTCCTTTCAATGCTTAACAATTCTTAGTTAAAAGAAGGCTCTTAAGAGAGCAGCACCAGGCAGTGTTTGAATGAAGAATGAGACTCATGTTCTGATGCACCAAAACAGAATATCCTTCATCCTCCTCCTGTTTATTGGCTCAACATCATGTTGCTGGCACAGCACTGTTCTCCTCCTGACTCAAAATTCCTGTCTCTATTTCAAGGTTTACTTTTGGCTTCTAAAGCCTTGCTTCTGCACATGCTTTTACCTGAATCGTTTCATCAGGTTAAACGAGTGTAAGCTGAAAGATCTGTGCCAACATTTTGGAGCCAGTATAATAGGTCTAACAGTGCACCTGGTTCAGCCATCAGCTGCAAGAAGTTGTGGCTAAAATGGCATTTAATTTGTTAACAAGATTCAGCTGACAAGACACAACATCTTGGAGGGTCATGGGACATCTTCAATATTAGAAAAAAATGCAAAGACAAAAACCACTATCTGCTTTAAAGTTGTTTCTGAGCAAGGTTGTGTTTATTTACTGAACTCTGGTCCTAATATCACCTTTTTTGTGAAAGTAATAAGAACTTAGGAAAATGCTTTGTTTTCCTTGAGGAGGAACCATCACAGGTCTCCAGCACTAGGAGTTTTTTGGGGTTTTTTGAGCCATACATATATGTGTAGATATGTAGATATATATATAACCATATATATATATATATATATACACTTACATATATTAAACTACTTTATACTTGTATGTATTTTAAACTACTTTATATGAAAAATGTCAGCAGTCATAAAATTTGACTTTTCAGACATACACCCTGACTTCTCAGCTTCTCAACAAAACTTTTTAAATGCAGCTCATGCTTGTACTTCATTACTGTCCTTTTCACAAAAAGAAATTGGTGTAACTGCACTCTGAGGGTTGTCTTTAATTATTTCTTTTTTTCAGAAATCCTGAATTTGTTTTGTCCAGATACACTTTGTGTCAGTCTCCACAGGTTCCTGGGAAAGATACAGCGGCACCTCTCACAAAATCTTTGCAAATACTAGGAAAGTGTTGGGATTTTCATGACATACCTATGCTTCTGTTTAAAACTGATTTTCTGGTAAATCAGGTAATCCACATTAGATAATGTGGGGAGAAATTGTGGCACAATTAAGACTGTCATAGGACAAAATAGGCATTCTCCTAACTTGATTCATGTATTGTGAAGTGCAGTTGGGAGGGATATTGTACTAGTTTGATTAAGTTTGTACAAATTAAAGATATGTCAATCAGTTTCAGTGTAGATTTTTTTATGGATTTTGGTGGCAGGATGGTGCTGGGGCTAAAAGTTTAACTAAATAGTGAGAAGTTGAGGCCTGTCTGAAATGTAAGAAATCAAAGTAACCCGAGGTATAAGCACTTGTTCTTAGAAGCATAAGCTGACCTTTAAATGCTCTTCAACATACAAAGGCCTGACATCAGGAAATAAATGCTGTATTTG
The DNA here is from genome assembly GCF_963513975.1 of Fringilla coelebs. Taxonomy (NCBI): domain Eukaryota; kingdom Metazoa; phylum Chordata; class Aves; order Passeriformes; family Fringillidae; genus Fringilla; species Fringilla coelebs. The sequence goes on along the minus strand of NC_140033.1, from coordinate 54,722,732 downwards.
TGACAGGGACCAGTTAACCTTTGATCCAACTAGTTAAAAAGAGTATAGAAGTGCTGTCAATCATGACAACGGTAACCTTGAAGTTTCCTATGTCAAGTGGAATTTTAACAACATACGGACTTAAGCATAGAAACCACTTTTGGAAGCTCTAATGAACAATCTGCCTACTTGCTTTCAAGAGCAGAGTTTGAAAGAGTAAAGAACTCTCAACCTGAGGTGTTGAACAAGATGACTTCTAATTTAGAATGGGAATATATATGGCTGGCTCCTCCTGGATGAAGCTGAAGTGGATGTGGGATGCCTCAACTGCCTGTGTGAGATGACCTTAACAGCTGAACTGATCCCATGGCAGCATTTTGTGTCCACCTGAGACACTGACAATCCTGGGGACTTGAAACTGCACAAATTCATGACAGCTTGGGACAAGCAGGCTTTTGGGATGTCTGAATATTCTGGGTCTTATGGAAGATTATAACCCTTCTTGTGAGTCTGAGGTAGAGCTCTGCTTTGGCTCTTAGCTTGGGAACAGCTCCAGTCCTTTGGGGGGTCAGATTGTTGTCTGACCATAGATTAAAAGTTGAATAACTGGGTCCTGTCCTTCTGCTCTAGTGGGCTGGACTCACATTTTCTGTAGTTCATCCCTTCAGCTTACCTTCACTTATGGATGACTAACACCACTGTGGAAGAGCTGCAGCATCAGCTCTCTAGGGCTAGGGATAATACTGAAGAACCTTAAGGCTGGATAAACCCAGCTTTCATCACTCCCTCTGCTAAAGAGAACTGTTTGTACTTAACAGTCACTTAGAAAGGAAAATTATAGCAAAAAATACTGCATGTGTATTCAGTAAATTGAATTACTTACACTTGAGAGGAAAACCTAAGTAACTAGGCAAGCAGAAAGCTTTTTAACTGGAGAAGTGCATGAGTTTATTAGGACTAAAAGCAACTTTTTTCTTTTAATCCAGCTAAAATTATTGATATAAATAGGCCATAATAAACTATTCTAGATACAATGTAAATGGGATTTAAAGGCAGAATGTTATAGAGACAGAAAGTTGGAGATACAAAGGTAACTAATTCTTCAAATACATTAAATGCAAGAGGCTACACGTGGCTTTCTTTGGTGTATTGATTCTTAAACTTGATCTTGCATTGACTGAGCTGAACACAGAAACAGTATTTTACACCTGAAGGTATATCCTCAAACAGACAGGTTCTGCACAAATGCATGTAAACTGGACTTAAAACCAGAGAGTCCTTAAAAAGAACAAAGACCCTGGTGCATATTTTGCTTTTATCTACAGTGGCTAAATATCTCAGTGTTCTCCATAAGTGTGCAAAATGGTGCATGCAATACCACATCAGCAATCAGAGTAAGAGCAACAGTAAAGTGCCACTTCACTGCATGGACCTAATCCTGGTTATTTGGTTATTTTGTACAGGCTGTGTACCAACACAAAATAGAAATCTTTGTCAAAAGTTACTGATCTTCCAGGGAAAGGCAGAGTAAAAAAAAAAAAAAAGTGGTGGGATGCTTGTTCAGAAGAGAGGTGACCTTTTGGAAGCACATTTCTCAGCATGATACTTCTTATGTGGGGGAAATCATCACAGTGGCTTCTGGAAACTCTGCTTAATTCCAACGGATTTTGTAATGCTGTCAAGGACTCTAAACAGCATTTGGGTAAAATGAAATATTTGCCTATCTAAACCCCTGTAGACTTGCATGATCTAATACATAAATTGCCCTAAATGGAAATTACACTATGGAGATCAACACCATGAAGGTATCCAGAGGATATTCAACAGAATATTCTCCTCAGCTCTGTTGTGCTTTGCACTTAGCACCTTCCTTTTCAGGAACTCGAAGCTCTCAGGCTGCTAATACTAGTGAATTTAGCCTCACAACATGCAGTGAGGTAGGTAAGTTTACCCCCATTTTGCAGATGGCAAAACTAGGGCAGAACTCTGAAGTGACTTCCATAAGGTCCTGCAACTTGTCAGTGGCAAAACCAGGAGTATGTTTTCAGAAGTCCAGACCCCAGACCTCTGTCCAATTTAAGTCCCTCCCTACTACCACAAAGCAAGCAATACATGCAACCTTTATCCCTCCTCTTGCTGCCGTAGTCCTGCTGACACAGAGGAAGTTTTTCCTGGTTGAATTCCCGCTTTCTTTGGCGAAAAGCACCTGGTCCTGTCAAAGTGCTGTGTATTATGCTCTTCGCAGAGGCCTTTCTTCTGAGGCACAATAGAAAAGCCATGGTTTCCCCACAGCAGGGAGACTGTACAGGTCCAAACAGAGTCTTATTTCTTGCAGAAGACCTGCTGCTTGGCATTCTTCACCCGTTGCTCCTCCTTCAGGTTCTTCTGCCGCACGTGTTTGCTGGAGATGTTTTCCACGTGTTCCGAGGGGAACCAGCCTCTCTCCCGGTCTGAGAGTTTTACTCCTTCTATCCACCCTGTGGTGTGGAGAAAAGCACAACATGAGGCAAAAGTCACATGTTTTTTTCATTGTTTCCCATAAAAAAAGTCCCCTCCAAAAAGACCCTAAGAGCAAAGGAAAAGATCCTCTTTCAGCTTTCAAATAAAGCATACTGAAGAAGATGAAAAATCCCTCTGCCCTCTCAATCCTACAGTTTAAGGCACTGTTCATTCTGCTCACCATCATTGCTGTACTGCATAACCATGATGATATCTGCCTTCTCCAAAGCCAGCTCATCATTTTCCCGAGCCTTGTAAGTCTTTATGCACTGAACCTGTGGTGCATCTGAAGGGGAGGAAAGATCACATTGATATATTGGAAAGCAACAGTAAACCTGTGGGCATCAGCTCCAGAGGAGGTGGAGAATAAGGAACTGCCAAATAAAAAGCAAGAGAACTGGTAGGAACACTGCAGTTCTTCATCTAAAATGAAGCATTTAAACATGTACAATAAATGGCAGCACCCAGCACTGAGGGAAAGCCCATGAGTATGTCCTTCATCTACAAAACCCCAAATATTCTGCCTTGGAATCCTTCTGGGGTGCCCCACCTCACAGTGCCTGTGACTCCTGTGAGCCAGCCCACCCCCATTGCTGCAGCAGCAGAGCAGTCTCACCAGGGCATTCCAGGAGGTCCGGTTCTCCCCGTGGAGGAGCCAAAGCAGAGATCCACCTCAGCTTCTCACTGCTGGAAAACAGCACAGAACAGGTATCAGCATTCAGTGTGAGGGACGTCAGTCTGGTGACTGAAATGGGGTGGAGGGGTGTTTGCTCACAAAAGGGAAGCTGAGAAAGGAGGTGGGAAAGGCAAAACTTCCCATTTTTGGAGGTTGATGGTATGACATAATGTGGTAGTATTGTATAAGCAGCTATGATGAGAGAGGAGGAAGGTGTTTCACAAGGAAATAATTGTAGCAAGAGGATGCTTTTCAAGACTTCTGCTTAGCAGCTGCATTTGATATTTCAGCATTTGAATAGCTGAGGGACAACCATCAGGCTACTAGGAGGTGTCTGGCCATGCTAACAGGATATACCAAAGGTAAACTTGAGCTCTTACTGTGTCTCTGTCCGAAACAAGAACTCCACTCTTTTCCCCTGGTTATTCTGAAGCAGAAAGAGACGGAACAGATTCTTGTTTGCCCCGTGGAGTTTCATCTCGCACTTCTCCCCGCGCACATATGAGAAAGCAGCATGGTCAAACACAACGAAACGTCCACCCCTGCAGGTGAACGGGAGGAACGAAACAAGGTGAGAGTTTTAAGGTGATTTGGGTTACATAGTGAGTCACGTAGTCTGCAGGAAAGCAAAAACCTTTTAATGAGTCTTAATCTGCTTCACATATCCTAAGCAGTGCTCTTGTTAGAAGTCTCAGAAGACCAAAGAAGAGAGAGAAGGGATTTAATGAAAAGGGTAGAAATACTAAGCTCTGTCCTGTCAGAATTTTGTTTGATAGCTTACAGCATAAAAACAAACCCACCACCCTCAAAACCCCAACACAACTAACCAACAACTCTCTTGACAAATCAGTGATTTCCACATTTACTAGTCCTCAAACTGCTTTAGGAAGAAATTATTTACCAAGTAAAAATAGAATAAATGGTTACTGTTTAAGTGTTTCACATTGTAGAGACGCAAAGGCAGAATCGAAGTGTTGTGCTAGGGACCACAAGATATGTTTTTGTATTACAATATGTAATTAAGCACTGGGACTATCAATTTCCACATACTTGCATGATACTCACATCAGGTTGGGACAGGAGAGTGACTTGACAAAGACTGCCACTTGCTGGCAGGCAGAGGGAAAGGACTCTGTCACCAAAGCACAGACCCCAAAAGAGATGGGTATTTTAGAAGGGGCAGCAAGAATTGTGTTGAAGCACTCACTCCTTGGGCCGCGACAGGAGCAGACAGTCATTGAAAAGGTGCAGGTAGATGGGCCGGGTGGTGACTTTCCATTTTGGACTCAGGTTGTTGAAGTCCAGTGCTGTCAACTCACCACATTTCACAAGTCTCCTCGACTGTGAGATGAGTGGGAATATCTGCAAGACAAAAATAAAAATTTATGCACAATAAAAAGGGTCCCTGTGAGTTTTGGATTTCCATTTTTGCTTTTCTCTTGAATTGTGCTTTCAGTTCTCCAGCTGGAAAAGTATAAGTCATGGCAGGCACCTTCATGAGAAGGCCGACGAATGATTGGGCAAGGGAAGCACTGATGAAGAGCTGGCCTGTGGATGATGCTCTGGTTCAACAGCTCTGTGTATATCTGAGAGGAGAACAAAAAGTGGCTTTGTGAGGAAAGACAGAAAATACTAGAGCAAGGCCCAGGGAATGAATGAGCTCACCTTACACTCAAATTCAATCTTCTGGCTGAGGTAGATCAGCTCTTCAGTGCTCTTCATGCGCTGGACATTCTCATTGCAATCCTTGATGAGCTGCAGAGGAAAACAGATAAACAGTGAGGTGGGAGCAGAACTTCATAGTGGGATCTGTACTACTCCCAGGAGCCCCTCAGGTGTCAGCATGACAATTCCTTAGGCATCCTCCTGCAAAAAAAGTATATATTACAATCAGAGAATATTCTGAGTTAGAACGGGCACATAAGGATCATTGAGTCCAACTCCTGGCCCTGCACAAACACTTCAACGATCCCACCCTGTGCCTGAGAGCATTGTCCAAATGTTCCTGGAGCTCTGGCAGCCTTGGGGCTGTGACCATTCCCTGGTAACCCTGTTCAGTGCCCCATGACCCTGTGGGGGAGGAACCTTTGCCTGATATCCAACCTAACCCTCTCCTGACACACCTCCAGCCATTCCCTGGGTCCTGTCCTTGGTCACACAGAGCAGAAATCAGGGCCTGCCCCTCCTCTTCCCCTTCCCTTATGAGGAAGCTGCAGAACTGCTGTGAGCTCTGGTCTCAGTGACATCAGCCACTCCTTTTGTCTTCACCTCCAGGCTCTTCACCATCCTGGTGGCTCTCCTTTGGAAGGTCAAATCATCACTAGACAGAACAATCCACCTTATGAAGCTGTACAAATTTTAGATAACCATTTGGCCTAGAAAACTTTAAACCTTGTCTCTATAATAAACAGGATAAGAGGAAGGGATGCAATAGAGTAATGCTCTGGGGTTTTATAAAGCAAGATTTTCTTGCAGAGACAAGGGTGGGAGCTGATAATTAATTAGAGACAAAGGTAGGGTAGAGAAGGTGCAGAAAGGGTAGGCACCTTTACCTTTTCAAGTGCATCATAGGCCTGCGTTGCTTGCACTTCCTCCTCAGACCCAAGCTGAGTTCTTTTCAGGATATTCTGTATGAGAAAAGATGATTTTCACAATGCAAACAGGGAAAGGTGGACATTAAAACCACTGAAGAGTACAATAAATAATAAAGCAGAAATAGCTGATGACATGTGGAGACAAGAAAGCCAAAAAATTGAGATGCACAATGTCACTGTTAAGTCATACTGACCAGTGACTCCTGTATATCTAAATTCTATTAATTATCACATAGAAGTTATATGGCATAGGAAGCAACCACTAGCTTAACCACAAATGAATGTATGAACAGAACAGACTTGTCCTTTTCTCCTGTTAAAAAGAAGCTCAAATAATCAAAAAGAAGAATTTCATAGAAAGAGCTCAAAATTAATTCTTTAGGGACTGGCTGGTTCCCTCTCTGCATGGCTCTTTATTAGTCAAATTTGCAGGCAAAGCATAGACACAGACTGCCTTCCAGAGGGCAGCCAAAGAAACCTTGCTTTGTTTTCCTAGCAGGAAGCCAGAAAATCCATTAAAATGGAAATCAGCATGTTCTGAGAAGACTCCATTAATTCTTTATTGGGGTACAGTTAAAGTAGTGTCACAACAAAGCCCTAAATGATTCACAAACAGCAGTGCCCCACGCAGTGCCACATCCATCATTTCCTGAACACTTCCAGGGATGGGGACTTCATCATGTCCCCGGGCAGCTCCCAACCCAATGCCTCCCAGTTCGTTCTGGGAAGAAATTCCTCCTGACGTCCAACCTGAACCTTCTCTAATACAGCTTGAGGCCTTTTCCTCTTGCCCTGTTGCTTGTTCTCTGGGAGCAGAGCCTGACCTCCTGCCAGCTGCACCCTCCTGTCAGGGAGTTGTGCAGAGCCGCAAGGTCCCACCTGAGCCTCCTTTTCTCCAGGATGAGCCCCTTTCCCAAATCCCTCAGCTACTTCCAGACACAGCTTGAGGGAAACTTGAGGGAAGGCAGAGAATTACCACAGCTACCTGTAGGAGGAGTTTGAGTCGAGTGATGCGCTGGAAGGGGAGGATGAGGAAGGATTTAAGTGAGAGGCGCTGGCACACTGGATCACTTTCCAGTCTCTCCAGGACTTGCTGGAACCCTGCATTTCCATTTCTGTGGGAGTGACAAAGAAAAAAAAAGACATCCAGGTGTCAGAGTAAATAAACAACCTTCCTAGTATCAGATTTCAGAGAATACTGAAGTACTCCCAACAGTCAGGTTTTATCCCTGGGGCAAGAGGTGTAAAGAAACTTCACCACTCTGCTGCTGAAGAGCAACTATGGGTTTCTAACAGCTACAGGGTAGCAGTACAGCTGTTATTATCTCTATCCTCTTTCCACAGCTCTCTGGACTAAAACCCAGAAGTAACATGTACATTTCAACTCCCTCTATCAGCAGGGCTCCTTTCATGGGGACAGTGGTGGTTTACACTGTGGTTCTCAGTGACCAAGACTGAAAACCATTATCCAGCATGGTCACTTTTGCTCTTTTCAGTAGAGGGCAGACAAAGAGCAGCCTGCAACAAGACCAGATATTACATATTATTTTCCTCTCCAATGCTATGGGAGAGAAGCCTGCAGGAGCTCTGTCCTGCTGTCCCAAATGCCACTGAACTGAGGAAGGTTCTTCTGGGCGGTGTAGCAAGAGCAATACTCAACAGCCCATTCCTGCAGTATTGCCCATTGTTTGAAAGAGTCAATATTCATGGAAGTAAGGGGGAGAAGGGTGCAGGAAATGAGAAAAACTTACAGTAACCTCTGGAAGGTTTGTTCCTGATATGTCTGATTTGTCACATATGGCAGATACACCCGGCGGAAGTCAGGGGCATGCTTCAGAGCCACGTCACACACACGGAAGGTGAACATGTCCTCTTCAAATTTTTCCTCCAAGTCAAAGAGGAAACTGCAGCACATGGATGTGATGCCAAAAAAGGAGAGGGAAATATCAGTGTCGTTTAGTCTTCTAAAACCCTGACAGCCCACAGACAAGCACAAGACAGCTCTTCAGTTCTAGAGAGAGTGTAAGGTCTGGATAATGACAATATAGGGCTTGGTATCAGCAAGGAAAAAGCAGAGTCAAAAGACCTCTATTCTTGAGAGGTCATGCTTCTACAGGCAAGGTCAGGAAACAGCTGAAAACTAAGACCTCACCAGAATAATCTTGCTGGTAGAAATGGAAAATATAGCAGCAAACCTCACCAGCTAAGTGATTTATGTAGTCAAGCCTTGCAGGAGGAAAAACAGAACAAAATCCTACAACATACAGGCTTCCTTGCATGTGGGGTCATGTTCACATTTCATGAATTACGCTCTATTGATTCACATTAGTTTCTGTCAAGTGATGGTTGTAACTTACTGTTTTTCCTTTTCCCCCCCCACTTTTCATCAAGGCTCATGCAGCTGCCCCTTTTGTCTTGTATTTGGCAGGAGCTGGTTTGGGTTGAGGTCTAGTTAGTCAAGTTTAATTGTAGTTGAAAGAAGCAGCACAAGGTTATATTACCATTTTGATCCCCTGCAGTGAGCTCTGTGCACAACTGACCCATAATATCTGGGATTCAACACTGAAATTCACACTGCCCTGTCACCTAAAAAGGTGAATATTCCTTTCCAGGCAGTGTTTGTGTGTCATCACTAGGTGCTGTATCTGCCTTGAACAGTGAACATGCAGAAGAGGAGTGAGAAACGTTCCTGATGGAAGCACCACGTGCCTGTTAGACCTGGAAGCACAGGGCCACGTCTTACCTGGCACTGACATCACGCACGTCAGAGAGGCGGGAGAAGAGCCACTGGCGCTCCTGGTTGGTGAGCATCGCCTGGAGCTCTGCCGAGCGCTGGAAGTGATCCACTGCCACATTCAAACTGCGCAGGTAGGAAGCCTCAGATATTATCAGTTCAAACTTGGCCTTGGGAGAGAAAACAAGGGAGCACAGCATCAGTGCACAAGTCTGTGAAGACTTACAGAGAGGAAACGGAGCAAAGCAGGAAAACCTCCCAGCACATCTTGCAAGGAGCGTGTAATTGCAGAAGAAAGGCTTTAGAAAGGAAGGACAAGCATGCACTTACAGACTTTCTTTAAAAAACAGACTTGTGTTATGACTTAAAAATAGCTACTTGCTTCCATTTTACTTTTTATTTCCCCTCAACACCACTTTCACAAGCTCCCATAAAGTCCAGCATCCGTACCACACACCTTTTCTCCTTCATCACACTTCCCATGCTGTTGTTTTCACCTGAGTCCTCCTGTCCACTTCTCAGATCCTCTCATTTTCTCTACCCAGTTTCTCTGTACCATTGTGCTGAATCAATACATCTCCCAGTCTCCTCTCAGCCCTGCAGCTCACACAGGTCAATTTGCTAAACTCACACAGGCCAATTTGCCAAACTCATATTCTACCACAGAAAATAGAATTTAGTCTGGTTTTATTAGCATTTCTCACAAGCTTATGTATGGGAGAATACTGCAAGTCTTCCACTTTAACACACCCTTTTGCATTGAGTATACTCAAAACTCCTTATCATGTTCCCACTTTTCCCCATGTCTGTTTTCTTGGAGTTATTTATACAGTGCAGAGCCCATCCTTCAGTGCTGCCTTTCTCTAAAATTCAGCACTTCAGCATTGCTCTGCTTCACACCCCATGCTGCTTCCAGGAGTAGAAGTGACCTCTGCCTCAACTATCTGCATTCCCACGTCACAGATTTTGCTCTGTGCTTTAACCCTCCTTCCAGAGACTCTTTCTTGACTACAAGACCACCCATTTACTTTGCCACATCTGCCCCATACCTCTTGCAGCCTCTGTTCTTCACGGGACATGTTAAGCAGTATTCTGCTGCCCCGTATCATGGGGATGTCCTGCCAGAGGGATGCATTAGATGAGACTGACAGACGTTGCAAATATGAGTCCTGGGGAGACAGCACTTTCCTCCGTAGCCTCGGGGAACTTGGGAAACTTGACTCTATATCCTCTGGATAATCCACTCTCTTTTGGCTTTGGATGGCCTTGTTCAGAGCCACATCACTGTACTCCTGATACAGTAATCTTGCTGTGGAGAAAAATACATACATTTATCTTTTCTGTAGTAGCAACTCAACCTCTGCTCTCAACATAGAGAAAACTCTGCCCTGGACTGGGACAGCCAAATTCAGGCAAAGCTCCCCAGCTGCCTGAGTGTACTGCAGGATTCCAGCTGCTTTCCCTGCTCTCTAACACTACATCCTCACAACCACCACGTGGCAAGAATCCCTCTCCTTTGTGCTCACCACAAGGGTGAAAGATGCTGGTGGAGAGGGCACTGCCACAGCACCCCAGACAGGAGGTACTTACAGGAGTTGATCAGTTTGGAGTGCCGGCGCTTGAAGTTCTCTGTTGTGTCTGCAGATTTCTTCTCTCTGCCAAGGAATAAGGATTTCAAAACACAGAGTGAATGAAGGGCACAGCACCAGAGAAGGCTTATCCAAACCTTAGAAACTGCTCTGTCACAAGAGGGACCTCTTATTTTCCAAAAAGCTCAAGCTCCACGAACTTTACTTGACACAAAGGGAAAAGTTTGGCTTAATGGAAAGGCTGTCCTAAAGGCACAGAAATACCTCTATTGCAGTAGAGTTCTCTTCAAGAGAGCACAGACTGAAACACAGGCCTATGGCACTTAATTAAAGTTTTCCACTCCTTATCATCATCTTTAGTAACTCAGAAATAATGGAGGTATCCGTGCTGCACAGGGATTGGGACAAATTGTAAGGGTCTTTGAGAGACTTACCGCATTATAACTGTTTCTGAGCTGACTGGTGGTACCCTGTGTGCCTTGTGAGCTTCTTCCTCTGAAGGAACAGAAGAAACCTCTGCATAGAAAACAATTGGAAAGCAAACACATCAGTCAATTTTTAGACTTAATCTCCAATCCAAATGACACACAGATACCACTTACCTATACCCCACCTAAGTGGCAGTCTTGAGTTGGAGTACAGGTGCCCTCGTGGCATTTATTTCTGGGTCAGAAACATTCTGGTTTTAATAATTCTAGACATTACTTACACTTTACATCTGTTTGCCACATTTACTTTTCACACAAAGAAAAAGGCTGACATTTTAGGCAGCAACAATAACTCTAAGAGCTTCTCTCTCCAGTTATGCAAGCAAGGGCATTGCCTGTGTGCCCTGTTTGGTGCTGTCCTTACACTTTCAGCTACTAGGGCCAGGCATCAGGAGATCAGTGGAGCCAAAGCGTAAAATTCGAGAAGTCCTTTTGATTTGTGAGGGATTTAATCAAATAAGGTATGAAGAAATTCTAAATCTGAAATAACTGGAATCAGAAAAAGGAAGAAAGCCCAAAGACTGAACTGCAGTTATGGATAAGGGGAAAGACAGTACTCTTGCCTTGAATATTTTAAAATTTGGGACCAAGAAATTACAGGTCAAACATGCTAACAAATCTTGAGATTCAAGTTCTGCCAGACCTTTTACACCCTTCGATATCCCCCTCCTTTTCCCCTATGCCAAAAATACAGCATATTTCAGAGCTTCAAAAATAGACTAAAGTAAGAACTAAAAGGAAGTAATTATTTAAAGTTCACGTAAGATATAGTAAAGAACAGATACACATCCTGATAGCAAGTATTGCTGAATGAGCTGCTTTACAGACGATGCATGTTTTCCACTTGTGACATCAGTGATTTGACTTCTGTGCACACTGGGACCTTGGGTTTGACAAATTTCCATTCTTATCTGTACTCTCAAATCCTGCGCTCACAGGAAAATCATCTTTTTCAGAAGGTCAAGTGAGAACCTAAAAATGCCAGTTGCAAAAATAGGGGAGGCAGCAAATAAACACCTGATAAGATATATGGGCTACTGAGGGTGTGTGCATGGCTCTTCTTTACTGCCTCAGGGATCCATGAAATAAGTTTACTGCAGCAGGTATTAGTGTGGAATGGGGAGACTGAGCTCCAGAGTGCATCCCTCAAGGATGCATCACTCAAGGGAACAAGCAGGATACACAGGGCAGCAGAGAGGAAAGAGGGGACAGCTAGAAAGGGAAGCTTGGGGCAGGATAGGAGAGCGCTGTAGGGCTGGAGCAAGGAATATCACCAGAAAGGCACAAGAGCCATGCTAAGCTCCCTGCTCTCATGCCTCCCCATCATATTGTTTATTTAATTTAATCCTACTTCTTGATAACTGTTCTAAGTTGGAAGGGGGAAGGAGGAAGGGACATGGAAGAGAGGACTCACGCTGCAAGATGTCTGGTGGTACTGACATCCTCTTCAGGCCCTGACGGTGCCAGTCCTTGGTTTTCACTCGGCTTTTAATTGGGTTTTCTTGATTGGCTGCTGGGTCCTGCACAGCTACCCCAATAGTTTTTTTGTCTGGCCAACTTGATGATTTTTCCAAGGGTGCATGTTTGGCCTTTTCTTCCTTTGGCTGGTGTTCTCCTCCTTCCAGACTTTGCCTGACTCTCCTCTCAGCTTCTGTTTTCTCTGTGACTGCCAGCAGAGCCTGGATGTTCTTTGAGTCCCCACCAAAGCTACCTGCAGGCTGCTCCCATCGCAGCTCCTTGTCCTGGCAGGTTGCTCTGGCGGTCAGAGGTGATGGAGGGCTGAGCCGGAGGAAGTGGATAGGATTGGTGAATGCAAGCATTGGAAGGAGCTGTGCAGAGTCTCTGCTTTTGGAGCCTGGGGATGTTATCAGGCCTTCCAACGAGGGCCAAGAAGGGTGGTCAGGTGAGGATTTTCCACTCTCTGTATCCATGTGGTGATCTGCTGTTTCAGGGCTGGTGTCAGAGCAATCAACCAACATTTTGTTTCCAAGAGCCAAAAAACTTTTGGTCAGCAAACTGACCCCTGAGTCATCAGAAGTCTCTGTATCATGGGGACCTGAGTCACCAAGATCCCACTTTCCACTCACTGGAACAAGGTCATCTCTCTCTGCTAGACTTTCTCCATCAGAAGCAGAGGCCACAGAGTTGGCATCAATTGCTGAGGTGGCAGTCTGGAGAGGATGGCTTGGAGCAGGGTGAATGGCTCCCAGCTTAGCACCATCCATCCCACAGCTGAGGTGGGGCCTGGAGTGTGGTCCAGGAGCCAGCAGCTGGTAACCTTCAGGGGCTGGAGGTGAAACAAGGTGATTTGTATGGAGTGCAGGGGCCTGAGCTTGACTGGGCCTTTGGATGTGGGAAGGAGGATGAAGCTGTTTGGCATCAGGCTCAGACACCAGAGGTAGGCTTGAGTGGGACACAGGGGACAAAGGTTGTCCTTGCTGGTTCACAGTAAGGACCATATCATCTTCGGAGGGCCAAGTTAGGGTGCTCAGGACACTGGAAATTCTGGATCCAGGCTCTTTTTGGTATAAACTGCAGTCAGGCTCATCAAATAAAGGCACTTGTGCTTTACGATCCACATCTGCTACCATTTCTTTTTCTTGTATAATGGCACATTTTTGGGGAGAGATTTGCTGAATTGTCTCTGGGTGGTTCAGGGGAGTGGAAGTCCTTCCTGGTGTTTGGGATGCTTCCAGAGGTCGTGCAATACTAGCCACAGACCTCCTCTCCCCAGGAAAGCCCCCTTGTAGAGGAAGGGAGCTCGTGTACGTTACAGAGAAAGAAGATGGGCCACTAAGGTCCTCACGAGAGCCTTCCTCAGAAGTAAGGAGTTCATGGGAAGTCTTGGCCTCCCTTGCACCTGTCCTTACAACAGCAGTTTCTGCTGGTGTTGGGTTCCACCCTTTTGCAGGAGCAGCTTGGTTGGGTGGCTTCCCTGCAGAGTCTGGCAACTTGTTCAGGCTGGTGCCAGGACACTGCTCAGGGGTCACAGAGGCTATTCTGGCACCCTCCTGCTCTGGAACAGACACTGCTGACACTGCTGAGGTGATCTCTGAGGGGGAAGCTGGAATGAAATCCCAAAGCTCAGCTTTTTCTGTTATAGGATGAAGATCTATGTGATCAGGTGGCTCCAAGTTACGGGTACCAGAGGAAGGGTGTACTGGAACAAGAGCCTCTGGGTTCTCTGCGCTGAAAGGGGCTGTCACCCCTCCACAGAGTGATGCATCTCTTTTATCAAACCTCTGGACAGCTTTTCCATGATCATCACTGCGCTCATTCTCCCTCCCCCATCGTGTCTTATCATCCCAGTGAGCTTCTCCAATATCCTGACCACTGATGGAAAAGCAGCCAGAGTTCTCCAGGTCTCCTGCTTGGTCAGAGACATGGCACATGTGTGGAGTTTCCCCCCCTGGGTTCTGGCTATTTGAGGACAGAGGGCCGACAGCAGGTGGCTGACATCCAGAACCTGCTTCTGTGACAGGAGCTTCCAGCAGCACGTCCTCACCAGGATGCTGATCCACAGAGACAGGTTCCCCAGGAGGAAATACTGATCCTGCTTGCTCAGACAAGGAAGCATACTCCAAACCACACACATCCACAATATGCCTGGGAACAGAACGTATCTCTGACCCAAAAGCTGATGACAGAGCCTCTAGTTTCAGCTCTTCCCCTAGTCTGAGCTCTTCCTTCTGCAGTTGTTCCTGCTCATTTTGTTCCTTGTTTTTCTGATCTTTGAGTTCCAAAGGTTTGCCTTCTTCCAGCAGATTCTGCTCTTTGTACTCTTCCTCCTCCTCTTCTTGCTCAAGTTCAGACACTGTCTCCTCCCAATCTGGCTCCTTATGCCGTGAAGCAGTCACTTCCTCTGTCCTTTTAGAAGTACTCTTTCCTTGGAAAGCAGTCTTTGCAGAAGGGGCAGGTCTGCCCTTGGTTTTTCTGTGATCATCTTCTAGATACAGGCATTTGGAAGCAGATGAGTTCTCTTTAGAAACTATTCCCTGGTCTTTGACCATCATGGTATTCCCTGTTTCACCAGGTGAATTGTTTCCTTCTGCTTGTAGTGAACTCATTTGGCTGTCACATGTTAAGGTGGAAGACAACTGATGGGAAGAGGAAGATTCTGTATTTTTTTCCAAACCCTGGGGTGCTCTTAAGCTTTCCTGAACATCTTCAGAAGTGTAAGGTTTAGCTGTGTCTTCAACTGCTCCCTCTGAGGTAGGCTGCTCATGAGATGCTGGTGCCAACTTTTTGGGGCTTTGCTCCTGCTCTGCACCAGCATCAACCTCCTGCAAAGAATCCTTCGAGATGTTATCCAGAAAGGGTTCAGCCTTATAATGTCCTTCTGAAACAGTTTTACACACCAAAAAGCACTTAGGTATCTCCCTCTGAGAAGAAATGGCATCAGCCAAAGGGGATTTACTTTCCTGGGCCTGAGGGTCTGAGCCATGAAAAGCCAGTTCTGTTTGGCACTGAGGAAACTCAGTGCTGAGCTTCACAGCCTGCAGGATGGGGCTGCCAGGGGCTGGCTCCTCCTGGACTCTGCTGTGAGAGGAAGGGTCCTGGTTGCTTTCCAGGTCAACCAGTTCCAATTGCCTGAGTTTCAGAGAATAATCCAGTCCATCCTCCTCTAAAAGCATTTCTCCTTCCAGTTCTGAGAGTCCCTTTTGAGGCTCTGCATCCCTTTGGCCTTGTTCCAGTCCTGCTGGCACTTTTTGCATAGAGTTAGAGGGTCTGCCCAGCATCTCTGCTGCTTTCCCTGGAGCAGCAAGGCAGTCCTTGGGCATGCTAAGCTCCGGTCCCTTTGCAGAGTTAGATGGGCTGGTGCTCATTTCAGCTGCTATGTGAGTGGCATGATGCTCTCCTTCCACAGCTGAAGAATCCCAGGCTTCACCAGTGATGCTGCTGGCTCCTGGGGGAGTGGTACCTCCCTCACTGGTTTCTTCAGACTCCATCAGTGACACATCCTGCTGAAGAAAAATGAATTTTTCTGTTACTACTTCACAATGATACATGGGTCTAATTCACTGCTTCTACTGCAGCTGATAAAAACCAAAACCAACACCGCATATCTAGTGGGTGGTAAGAGCTGGGAAACAAACACAAAGACTGAGAATAGGCAAAGACCACATGTAAGCCTGAATTATGAGAGTAACACCAAAATAACCTGGTGTCTTTTTAGTTTCACATGCAAATGCAGAAAGTGACTGGTCGAAGAGCAGAGGTGCTGAGCTCTCTGCAATAGCCACAGGGCAACTTATGGAAAGTGGTGGCCATGGCTGGTTATCTCAGACCCAAAAGGGGATACCAGAAGGCCTCCAGAGAAAAAGAAAATTTTCAAAAATCTCCATTGATTTTCATGGGGCAAGGTGGACAAATACTCCTGGCCTCTTCTAGCTGAGTTTAAAAGTTCTCTCTGATTTTTGCCTGTTCTTTGGAGCTGATGGCTCTCTTTGCAGATCTCTGTGTAGGTCTGGAACTCATTGCAAATGATCACAGAAATTAATTAACAAAACATAGGAACATATAAATTTGATTAACAGGTAACTAGGACATGATACAAGACACAAGATATTTAAAGGCTGTAAACCACACGGGTTGAGAGGAATAGCTCTGGTGTGTGTGGACTAATTTACAGACTAGAAAGAGAAACAACATCACCATTTAGTCTACTCTTTTAGGGAGGGGAAAAGGAAAAAAAAAAAGCCATCTCAAGATTGTTGGACAGTTTCCCAAAGGATACAGTGGAATTTCCCATCCACTATTGCATTTGAAGTTCAGACATGACAAAGCACTAGGGAATGCACATTTGGGGTATGTCTGTGAAAAGGACAGAAGAATCTGATTCACCACTTTTATCTCTGTCTTGTACCATGGCCCACAATCCCTACCTGGAAAAAACCTGAGAAAGAGACAAACTGTTGTGGCTACCTCTCTTCTTCTACGGTGATTTCCTTGTGCTAGAGTGGCTCTGCAGTCATAAGTACCAACCTCTGATCCCACACAGAAAGTAAAAGCAGTAAGGGCATAATTACATCTGAACTAATTGTCCCAGTTAGCTCCATAGCCAGGGCATGCCTGCCCTGAAAGCTGGTTTAGCTTCTGTTTTCCCTTACGTCAAGTGAAATAGAACACCTGCTCTGAAGGCAAGGAGCGCATGCTCTGGAGTTAGAACTGAAGCATTTTATACACCTTCATCACAGAATTGCATTTTCATCACAGAATGGTTTGGGTTGGAAGGAGCATTAAAGATAACACAGATCCAACCCCTGGCAGGGGCACCTTCCACTACCCAAGGTTGCTCAAAGCTTCTGAGCAAAACGTGGCCTTGAACATTTCCAGGGATGGGGCAGCCACAGCTTCTCTAGGCAACCTGTACCAGTGCCTTCCACCCTCATATTAAAGGATTTCTTCCCAGTATCAAATCTAAATCTCTCCTCTTTTGGTTTAAAACATACCCCCCTTGTCCTATGACTACCTGCCCATGTAAAAAGTAGCTCCCTATTTCTAAACACCCCTTTTAAGTACTGGAAGGCTGAAATGAGGTCTCCCTGGAGCCTTCCCTTCTCCAGGCTGAACAACCTCAATTCCAAAAAGAATTAGGAAAATAATTGAGTTCTCTAATTGAGTTAACTCATCAGCTAACTACTTCCTGTGTATTTTTTCTCATGTAATCTTTAATTTTTGTTTATAGTAAAAAGACAGCCTTTCTTACAAAACCAGGTCAAAACCAGGGCTTTTCAGCATTTTGGATTTTCCCTCCCAAGCACTGAGTAGTTGTAATAGCTGTAATTTTAACAACCAGTTTGTTTCAAAGAGGTATGTCCATTCAGGGAATTCCCACAGGGTTTCCAGCTGCTGTCAGTTGCTACTAAACTACCTGGATACTGCTAAACTGTCTTTTCAAAAGTTCCACATCAGATTCCTCTTGTACTACAGTACTCTTGGCTCTCCTGGCTACCCCACTTGAGTATACCCAGTTCCAGACCTAGAAAAGTACTACTTCTCGCACTTAATACAGACAGTCTTCAAAAACAGGCTCCCCAAGAGCAGAGAGACTGTTCAGAGAGACATCAGCTGCTGGCTAAGGAAGGTTTACTATTACTAAAGGTAGGATGGCTCATATAGATCTGAATAGTAAAGTGCTCAAGCTCATGCCCACACTTTGTCAGGCAAAGAACTCTTGCTCCCTGTGCTGTTTCACAGATGTACACATCCCTGAATTTCCTCTTATTAAACTCAAAATGCTAGTTTCCATCTCCATTGCTCTGTTGCAAGGGATTTGGACAGGCAACTGGACAAGTTTAAAGCTGCATTTGGAGCAGTTCCATGATGATACTGGGAGGCAGGGTAGAGGGAGGTGCACAGCACATCAACACTGGAAGCTGCCAAGTGAGAATTGTCTTATCATATTACTGCCAGGTGTTTTGCACACCTCAGGGAGAGCAAGAGAGGAGCTTTGAGAAGTGAGGCAGGAGAAGGAGCAGGCAAACTTTCTGCAGAGACACAAGGGGAGGACTCATGCATCTCACCAGGGAAACTGTTAACCTCCCAGTTGAAGGCTGGGTACACCATAGTAGAAGACACGTCTGCAATAAAGATTTCATGGAGATGGAAGGGGAAATAACAAAACAAGACTGACAGCGCCTGTAGTCTTCGCATGCAGAGCGGCTATGTACAACAGCCCAGTAATTACCAGAAGAGAGTGCCTGTGGAGCAGAGTCATGTTAAACTCCCAATGCAGGTCTGTTTGTTCCAGACTGCAAGGCGAGAGGTATTCTATTACCATCTGTATGGCAGTTGTCTTGTGTCAAGTGGGCAATTCTCCATTTCTCTCTCTCTCTGAGTGATCATAATCACTCCTCCCTCGGCAGGGGACATCTGCTGATAACAAGCTATTGAATGTCACTGCATGACTGATAAGAACGATTACATCCAATTGTGAGATGCTCCACCCAGAGGGAGGAACCATGCATTCCTACCCAGATATAATCCCGAGGTTCTGAAACACCAGCATGGCTTCCCACTGGATTCCCCAGAGGAACAGCAGCTGCTTCTTCTTCCACGGATCCGCAGAGGAAGAATACACCCTTTTTCCTACAGGACCCCCCTGCTCCAATAGAACCACTTCTGACACTTCAGGAAGACTGCAGCCACTTTTTCAACTGGACTACTACCAACACCCTGACCCATAGGGTGTCAGGTTGTGTTCTGACTCTGTCAGTGTTGTTCTAGTGTATTGCATTGTTTTATTTTTTTTTCCTTCCCTATTAAAGGACTGTTATTTTCTGCTCCCATATTTTTTGCCTGAGAGCCCCTTAATTTAAAATTCATAGCAATCCAGAGGGGTGGGGAGGGTTTGCATTCTCCATTTCAGGGGAGGCTCCTGCCTTCCTTAGCAGGCACCTGTCTTTCCAAACCAAGACACTGCTCCATCAGAGGAGGACTCAGGAGACTCCCAGGAGCTCAGCTACCCAAAGCAAATTCTCAATTAGCATTTTCAGCAGGGCCAATAATGTGACAGAGCAGCACACAGGACCTATCAAGCCTCTGACACTAGGCAGGATATACAACCTCTCAAAGATAATTCATTGTTTCCCTTTTTGGGGCTTACTGATCTTTTACATCTCTCACTGATCAGATGATCAGCTGGCCATCCCTCCCTCATATGCTCTGCTGTGAAACAAGGTAAACTGATGTTCCCTGACACTCAGCTCTTCTCTAGAGAGGGCCTACAAACACCAGACTTCAGCTCCCATGCACTCAGCTTTTAGGTGATTCTGGGTGCACAGAACCCCTCCAAGCTGGAACAGTGAGAGGGAGCAGCTGGCCACATGCCAGCACAAAAACGGAGGGGCAATGCTTGGTCCTGCTGCAGTCACAGGTACAAAATCTGAGAGGAGAAGGGTGAAAGAGGTGGCCTGGTGAGCAAGAAAAGGACAGCAGTGAAAGCATAAAGGCACAATCCATCCACAGCTTTCCCAGATTACAAAAGGCAACATGAATGTCATACTTCCTTCCACTGTGGGTTAATTCACCTGGACAGAGATGACAAACACTTCTGGTTTTAAATAGAAAGTACCTCACCTTCCCTCCCCCCCTCCTCCAACAAAGAAAGGAGCAATAACAAGTACTATCAAGCACAGACAAGCCCTTTGGCTAGCCAGGAAGCAAGGCTAAACACAAGTGGAGTCCAGAGATCCTCCTCCTCCAAAAGTGGGGAGAGATGGACCTTTCTGCCTGCCACCCTGGCCCTCCCCACATGGTGCCAGGTGCCACCCGGCTGCCTTCGGCCCCACTCCCCATCCTGCTCCCCTGTCACGGGCCATGGAGCAGCTCACACGCACAGGCTGCTCCCAGCAGAGAAAGTCCTGCCCTGTGACACGGGGATGGAGCTGCTCTGGCCCAAGCTGCAGCCATGAGCTTCTGGCAGCAAGAGGAGAAAGGCATTCACGATAATGTTTGAGCAGCATGGGCAAGGACACCCTTTTTCTCATTGAAACAAAGGGTTTCCCAAGTAGTCCCTAGTTTGGGTTTATCCTTGCTGGTGCAGCCACAACGTGGTGTAGAAATGCCAAAGCTGGCTTTAAGGACTGCAGCTCAGGCAGGAAAGAGTTTCGTGTTTGGCTCTAACACCCACCCAAAAAACAACAAGGCTGCCCTGAGTCTTTTCCTGCTATCTCAGCTTGGTTAAATCATCTTGGTCACACAGTTCAGGTACACTTCACAAGGAGCTGAAAGAGGGGAAATTTAGGTTAGATATTAGGAAGGAATTCTTTCCTGTGAGGGTGGTGAGGCTCTAGAACAGATTGCCCAGAGAAGCTGTGGCTGCCCCACCCCTGGCAGTGTTCCAGGCCAGGTTGGATGGGGCTCTGAGCAACCTGGGCTAGTGGAAGGTGTCCCCGCCCACAGCAGATGGGTTTGGGACCAGGTGATCTTTAAGGTCACTTCCAATTTCTTATCATTCTATGATTTGAATCAGCTCAGAGCCAGCCTTTCTCCTCACAAAATCCAGAGCTCAGTGTGCAGAACAGGAAGCCACACATTGGACACAGTTTGGTGGGACACCCGGGAAACTAAACACAAAGTTTGCCCTGCCACAAGCCCCAATTTTTATATTTCCTCAGCTAGTCCTGCCATGCTTAGGCTGGCTTCCTCAGCTGCATGTCCATCTGAGAGATTCCCACTGCACATATTTCCCTGCAAAGAAATAGTCACCAATCTTCACACACCACCCCGGGCTGCTCTATCGCTGTACAACCCATCAAGGGAGGTGAAGGAGGGGGGTCAGAACTCAGGAAGAGATAACACAGGGTGCTAGAGATAAGAAGGAAGGAGGGAAATAATGTAATGTGGAGTCAGCTTTGAGGGCATGGAGAGTAGTAGGAGCTTGCTGAAGGAAAAGACTTTAAAGGAAAGTAAGATGATCTAAAACAGCAAAATAATGTGGAGCCTAGTGCTGCGCTACAAAGTGCTGGTAATGTTCTGGGAACCAGGAGTTGCCTCAGGTGTCTTAGGCAGGGGAGAACAAAACACAGCTGCCAAAAGCACCTCATCTCCTGGAAAATGCATCTGAGCTGCTACTGAAGCTTGAGAAACACAGGTGAGACCTCCCAGTCACACCAGTGCAGAGAGTTTGCCCGAGTTTTAACACACCCAGTTGCAGCTTTCACTCATCATAGGCACGCTCAAGATACACTGAGCCTAATGACTCACTAACTGAGGGGGGAAAAAAAAGGTACTTTTCCATACTTTTCTTACATTGGTTGCTATTTAAGTAGATTATAATACTTAATGCTAACAAAAAAAAGTGTCAGAGAAACATAATTTTAGGTTGAACACAATTTCATCTTGGAAATTGCTACTGAACATTTGGCAAACGGCAAGTGAAGAATGTGGCTTGGATTGTACATTGCACTTCCCAGAGATGCAATAAAAGTGATTCATTCTTAAGATAAAATGGGGTCACCTGTAAAGCAAAAAACCCAGTTCACTCTAAGCAGAGGTTAAGTTCATATTCATAAAAGTAATGGGTAAGCCTTGATATTCTGCAGTTTTCTAATATGAAAATAAATAAGAAACAGTGTGTGATTCTCACTACTAGAGTTCAGCAGAAAGATAATTGACACTACTTGGCAAACAGCAGAATTCCCAGTAAGTGTGAGTAATGTATTGAGTCACTGCAAGTTGCTCTGTGCGGGTCTCTCCACAAACTCTGGGGATGGAGACACAAGTGATGGAAACATCTGGAGCACAAAAGGAGGCAAGAACTTTCCAAATTACTTTTCCCTGTGACATTTTATGCAGAGGTGGCTGCTAGCAGCATGCTGTACACATTCCTAGATGGCATGTCTGCCATGAACCCGAGGAGTTCTCAGTTCCTCTTTGAGCAAGATGATTCAAGACCTTCATGGGACAGATTCTCCAGTTAAAGAAATCTCAGAGTCTCTCACTACACTATGGACGTGTGAGCCAGAATCCCATGTTGCTGTTTTTGAGTCCCAGATTAAAGAAGGCTCATGTTTGCACCATACCATTCTGACAGATGCAAATGCCCTTAAGACATCAAAGGACCTGGAAACACATTTGAAAGCTTGGCCTTGTCCAGCCTGCAGTGGAGACATTTGCGTAACCTGTACCCATTCTGAGCACAGTTAAGCTACAGGCAGATAAGGATGAACAATATTCAGCAAACTGAACTGGGACAAACTGTCCTGCCCTGCAGAGAGGCCTTCCAAAGTTATCCTGTGTGATGCAAACAGGTAATATAACCTCTTTCACAGCCAGATCAAGTTCCACCTGGAAAATTGTCAGATTTCTGGTAGCTGTCAGAGCCCCACAGAAAATAAAGCTGGAACATTTTAGCAGAGTGGGATGACTGACAAGCTAAACACTGATATATACCCAGGCATAAATATACTGGCAAAATCCTGCTTTTGTATCAATAGGTAAAAGACATCCTATGCAACTAAAAAAATGCTAAAATACCCAAAAACCTGCACTTTTCATGGTAGTGATAGTACAGTGTCATCAGCCATAACAACAGCAGAAAACTGTTGTTCTCTGGCTTCAATATTCTATCATCAATTGGAGAGAACAATAAAAAATTGTTGGATTCAGAATACCATGAGATAGCAACCACAACAACACAACCACACATTTATCTTTGTGTCGTGCCCTCAGAATGCATATTTTTAGCCTTAGCTGTCCATATCAGTTTTAATTACCTTATGACTCCAGCAATGAGATTTATTTTAAAAAGCTATGAGATTTGTATCGCAATCAAATCACAAAAATACTTGGCAATACTGTAGCAGAGATGGAGCTTTGTACTGAAAACTGTAGCTAAAGAAAGAAAAAAAAATCCATCCAAAAGGGATGTAGGGATGTGGGAAAAACAAGTTTTGGTACAACCCTCCCCTAACCCAGCTTCTCAGGGAACAAACTATTTTTTTCTTGGAAATTTAACTGGTGTCTTTAGGTTGAAGAAGCTACCATGAGACAAGTTTGGTACTGGAAGCAAAAAGTATTAGATACAAATAAAATGTTATAAGAAATGCAAATGTGGGAAAGCAGCAGCGGGGACCCCTTCCCTCTCCCTCGTGGAAAAATAGCTTCACACATCCAAAGCCACAGGAATCGTGTGGGTGCTAAATAGGAAGGTACTAATGTGAACTCACAGAAAACTTCTTGTTCCTCATGGTCTAAGGCTTGTATGGCCAACTGGCAGAGGTTTATTGTGCACATCACAACATTTTTTGTTTCTCATACAGTCCTACTTCCTAGAATCATGTGTTTATGTGAGAGTTTTGGCTTACAATTAAGAAAAAATGGATGTATGGCCTTTAATGGGTATGGAAAAGGCCAGAAAAACTAAGTAGGATGCAAGAATTAAATCTCGCTGTCTAGGTTCATCGTAATTTCTTAATCCTAAACCTTAATGTGTAACTAAGGAGAGGAAGGGCAACTCCCCATTCCCTCTCTGCCTGATCCCTGTTTTTCAAAGGTTGGGACTCATGACAATGCAGACTGTTTAGGGCTAATGCAGTGAGTTACATGGCTACCAGAAACTAAAAAAAAGGGCAGTGAAATACACTGTGATATAACTGGATTAACAAAGATGAATAATCAAATTTGTCAGGCCCAATTTAGGTATTTGCAGATATCCTGCAAAGTTCATTTGTTTACACTATATTCCTTAAAAAAAAAAAAAAAAGGAAAAAAGGAAAAAAAGAGTTTCTTCAATTCCACTTGGATCTTAATAAATTTCAATTAAGACCTGACATAGCACCCTGAAAATCCAGAACACCTGAAATCCAGAACAGACCAATTTACTATGTATCCAGGTTGCTGCCAACATCTCCCTCATGCCAGTGCACACATGACTATGTATGAGGCATCTCAGGGAGTTGTCGAGCTAAAAAAAAACAACAATCCAGGAGCAGGGTGATGCGAGCAGCCATAAAGGTAGGACACAGGAGAAAAGATAAGTAGTAAAGGTAAATCTGACAGCTCCCTGCAGTAGTTATATATGGAATCAGAGAATGGTTTGGGTAGGAAGGGTCTTTAAAGCCCACCTCATTCCAACCCCCTGCCATGCGCAGGGACACCTTCCACTATCCCAGGTTGCTCAGAGCCCCATCCGGCCTGGCCTGGAATACTGACAGAGATGGGGCAGCCACAGCTTCTCTGGGCAGCCTGTGCCAGGGCATCACCACCCTCACAGCAAAGAATTTCTTCCAAATATCCCATCTAAACCTACTGCCAGTTTGCAGCCATTGCCCCTTGTCCTGTCACTCCAGGCCCTTGCCAAGAGTCTCTCCATCTCTCCTACAGGCTCCTTTCAGGCACTAGAAGGCCACAATGAGGTCACCCCAAAGCCTTCTATTGTCCAGGCCGAACAATCCCAATTCCCTCAGCATGTCTTCATAGCAGAACTCCTCTATCCAGCAGGTCCATGCCCTCCATGTGCTGGGACCCCAGAGCAGCTGTACAAGCTGCACCGGAGGACAAGAACACAGGACTGGGCAGCAAAGCAGGCGGAGGAAAGCACAAACCTGGACTTAGCCCTATGTTCTGGTGAAACCACACCCAGGATCCACAGGCCAGTGCCTGCCACTCCAGCGTAGGTGGCTCTCCGTGCGTGACTGCCAAGCACTCTGCACACAGAGCCAGATGCTCCCTCGGCAGCCTACACACACCAGCAGCAGCAGAGCAGGGGGGTTTTACACACTCAGTCCTGGCCCTCTGCTAGGAACATGTCTGCTGCCCTCCCAGGTGAGAGGCAGGCACCAGGGGAAGCAGGATATTCCAACTGGATCCACAACCATTTCCAAATGAGCTATTGTTTTTATGGTTTTATGTTTCCTTGTCTCATTATTGCCACTGACTGCCATTCCAGTGAAGCCACAGCCAGCCTTCTTCCCATAGGAAAGGGCTGGCTCTGAGGGGATGTTACATGTAAGAGACATGAATTAGGAGACAGCCCCTGTGACCAACTCTGAAAACAAGTAACAACATGTAGGAGATCCTCAGAAAAGCCCTGGAAACCTCAAACCACCTGCAAAGTCTAGCAAGGAAATACTCCCAAGGGAAGGGAAGGGGAAGACATTCTTGTGACCTTGTCTTTCAGATCAAGCTGTGAAAAGTTGCATAAATCAGGGGTTTGCAGTTACTGGTATACATCAGTCTTAGAAAATGCTTTTTATAACCAGCTTTACCAATTAGTACTACCTTATTTCAAGGTTTATAGTAGTAATTACAGCCCACAGATGTTGTAGTCAAGATTTATCATTAGTTCCTAATACTGTCATTAACAGCATATTATAAAAATTAAAAAAAAAAAAAATTGGGCAGTACACCTCCAAGTGTGGATTAATTTAAAGCATTCATTTTATACCAGTTCGGAAATATTACTAACATTTCTTTGATGTATTAATTAAAATATTTTTCCAATTTTAATAATTAAACAAGTTTTCAATGCATAAGGAACAACTAGAGATATTTTTATCCTTCCTCCCTCCATTTTCATTTTTCTGCATATGAATGAGGGGGGCACAGTCCATTTCCCACTACCACCCTTCCAGATTCTCTAAAATTGCATTCCTTGCTGGCTTCATGATCTTCAGATATTAGCTGAGCAACCAGGATCCTAAGATTGCCCTTTGGGAGTCTTTGAAAACATCAACTCTGTCTCTTCTTGACTGGTCTATGGCTTCCTTTTGCTCAGCCCTGTGGCATGTAACACCACTTCTCTCTTTCCCCTCCCAGGTTCCTCCTTATTAGATGACAATGCTGAGTAAAATAAGGTCTGTGTGCCTCAAATTCACCCCAAGCTCCTGAATTCAGTGCGGCAGTGAAAAATCAGAGGATGAGACAACTTAACAGTGGCCTGTGAGTAACAGTGGAAAGACAAGCCGATAAAATTTCCTTCACGTTTTTTTATGACACGGTCGCAAAACGAGAGCTCTGGCTGAGCTGGTACTCGTGTCTCCCGGCCCACACAGGCGTGGATGGCATATTCTAATGGGGCTAGTGCATACCTTCCCACCCATGAGAGACTTCCCCCAGGAAGCCATAGGCACCAGGCAAATGAAATCGGAGACTCGGCTCCTTCACCTTCCCATTACCTGCAACACGCTTTGATCAGCGGGGCATAAACAAACACATAAACGTCCCATCTCTGCCAAGGTCAATAAGATGCAGCAGAGTTCCTCCAGTCACCTAAAGGAGTTCACTGGACTTGGGATGGGGCAAATTTTTTTTTTTTTAAGCACTGCAAAACATCACCGGATGTAACAGCAAAGGGTATGATGTGGTGTGACCACTGTAGTTTGGGGAAGCTAAGAGCAACAGAGAGCCTGAAGGGGGAAGAGTTCGGATTGTCAGTGGGCCATGCCCAAGAAGGAGGGAAGAGCCAGAGCTCTCCCCAAACACCTTCCTGTATGAAATATTTGGTCTAACCTCTGCCAGACTGATGCACCTGAGGAACCCAGCTTTCATCACAGATCTTTGCTGCCTATTACTGAAGCCAGCACCTCAGCTCTTCCACTTGTGCCAGCGAAGGTGCAATTACAGCTATCCCCACAGCAGGACACGCCATTGCTGCTTTCAATGCAAACATGGGGAATACCCCAGCATTCCAAACCTGTGGCTAGTCCTGCACTTGCCCTAACAGAAGGTGGCAAAGACGCATCCTGCTGTTTTAAACCTTGCCTCTCCTCACCGCTAGGGCTTATGAGCAGTTAAACATGGGTGCAGTCACTAGAAATTTCAAGCCAGTGGGGCCCACAAAGGATAGCTGTTATCACCAGTAACATAATCCAGGCTGGAAGGGGAACACATTAGGATACTGGGGGCTCTCCTTCCTACAGTGCCCCACTGCAGTCATTCACTAAAAGGAGTCTCTACAGAAGACTTAGATTGGCATACTGGTTTTGGCATATTTTTAGGGCAACCAAGAATGGCCTTATCCAGCAGAATTTCCAATTCTATATTCTAGCTGTTTGCAGCAGTTTGTGCCTGTCTGAGGGTCATCTGTGCAGCTGGGGTAATAGTAAACCCTTCTACCTCCCAGACATACTCTGAGGATTAGGCAGGGAGTGGCCACTCAGTGTACTGAATATACAAAGGCCTGTTATAAACCCCATATCTGATTGCAACCATAAGCAAAGTCTTATTTAAGCAATCCTTTCCCCAACAAAAATATATCAGCCATTCACTCTGTTCTTTCCTTCCATGTCTTTTTGCCTCCAAGTTCTTCCAGATAACAAAACACATTACTAAGATATTTTCCTTTTGTGCTGTGAAGTTGTTTACTACAAATAATAGAGATTTTTCCCACAATGTAGTGTACATACTTAGCTGTTTTGGCTCATTCTGGTACCACACTTGTACTGGAGGAGTCTCACTGCCCAGTCAGCAAAAGCCCCACTCCACATGTCAGATATGTCTATTAGAATGTGATGTCTATTTCTCACTGTGCTCACATTCAGGGGAGACCCCTTCTCCAATTGCATCAATTTTATGAACTTATAACAGAGAGCATCAGTTATTTCTTGCTCCCATGAAACACAAAACTGTATTTCTCTACCAAACCATAGTTTAAAACCAAGCTGGTGTTTTTGGAAGTGCTTTGCTTGACACTTCTGTATTTGTCTCCCACATCACTTAATACCTTTTTTTCACCTTTCAGTGCACTTTGTTCACTCTTTTTAGCAATCACAACAAAACCTTTTACAATGCCACCTTTTAAATTAAGCTTTCAAAGGCAACATTCTAATAAAATGCAGTTACAGGGCAGATTTGCTTCCACACTGCCTTGCTGAACGTGAGATTTCTGATCATGCCAGTTTTCACTGCATACACAATGCAGCACATCTCACCTCTTCTTGTTCTGGTCTCTTTTAAAGTCATCTGGCTATGACTATCAGAGTCAGAATCAATCCATCTTTCCCCTTTTACACTCAGATGCTTATTTTCATGTCTGATATCACTGTTATCACCCACTCAGCAACTGGATAGGCAAAAATGATGCTGGTAGAGAATGAAGAATAATGCTGATAGAGAATGAAAAGAAATGTCTGTGGATAACACCCACTGGGCAATTCAGCTGTCATGATTCTTCCAGACACACAGAAAATTTTTAGCTGCTTTTCACAGCCCTGACCCTCCCTTGTGACAGAGCACACAGTACAATGACATAACTTGCATGCTTGGCCTTGCTCTTTCTGGATAAGGCACATTTCATTGCTCCAGCATACCTCCAAATTGCTCGTCTTCCTCTCTCTGCCCTCTCCAAAATGAAACAGCTCAGTTTACTCATTGTGCAGGGGCAGAAGAGAAGGTGAACTGTAGGAGTGATGCAAGAGGACGACTGCCTTCCCAGATGGCGCCAAAACAAGCAGTGTTCACCCTGTCCCTACAGAAACACCCTACAGCCTCCCTTTCAGCCTTCCCCACATGCCCTGATAGAATATTCCCTCTTCCCAGCTGTGCCCAGGGAAGAGAGTGACATACAGTCATGTATTCCCTATACACATCACCAGTTGCTGTTAAGAAATTACTGTGTGACCTGAGGGGTAAACCCATCTGCCTCAATCATTTGCACATTTAAGAAAGCATGCCACAACCTGTAATTTGTTGTAAAAATATGGGATGGTCCCACTTCCCTTTGCCTGTCTCCCCACAGCATCCTCTCTCTGCCCCACGGTTTGTCACACTACAGAGTCACAACAAGGTTGTGTGCTGTATTGCAGCCTTGCCAGTGCTCCCCCCCTTGCTCATCCTGAAATTCTGCTTGCCTGTACCTGGGACATGCCCTCCCAGGAGAAAACACCTTGCCTCAGAGCTGGACTTCAGTGATCCTTGTGGGTGCCTTCCAACTCAGGATATTATACAGTCTTGTGGGGAGGAGTAGAGAAAGGAGAGAAAAGTGCAGCATTCTCAAAGCACTGTAAGATCTACCAGCTCTATTGTATCCAGACTCAAGCCTGAAATATCTTCATGTGCAAAGCAAATCACAGAAAAAGAGAACAACAATGAGAAGGGTTAATTGAGCCATGAGCCATACCAACCATCAGGACTGAACCCTCACTGTTCTAAATATTGTGCACTGTTCCTGTTCTGAAGAGCTGGCAGCATACTCAGAACACACTTTCTCCCCTAAATCCAGCAACAGAATGGAAATAGACACACTGCACCTTCACTACTTCACCAGCAGCCTGGCAGCCCTCACCTGTAAAACCAGACTGAGATCTTGGAGCACCTCAGAAACAAGAGTGACTCAAATGTTGCAGATGGATTACATTTCATAGTCTAGAGTTACCCTTGGATGCCTGCACTATGGAATACCTACAGCAAAACTTCTGCATCTAAACTCAGGCTTAATCCAAGGATTTAGCCTGGAGCCCAGACCCACTAAAGACATCTGATGCTACAGCATCAGAGCTTTGCTATAGGCACTGGTATGGTATCTTTTTCCTGTGAAAGCTATAATCTTCCCATCTATTCTTTCCAAGTTTCCGCGAGCCCCTCATCACAGACAGCAAACTGTAGTGAAGATTTAAGGGCCCAAGTAAGATTTAAGCTATTCAAACAATCTGTCTAGGTATCTTTGATCATTACACCTGTAAAGGTGAGTGTAAAGCACACATACCATATAGCTTACACATCCTGA
Source organism: Fringilla coelebs (assembly GCF_963513975.1). Lineage (NCBI taxonomy): Eukaryota > Metazoa > Chordata > Aves > Passeriformes > Fringillidae > Fringilla > Fringilla coelebs. The sequence goes on along the minus strand of NC_140033.1, from coordinate 54,693,002 downwards.
TTTTTTACAGCTGTCCAGTAAGATCACAGGCAAAGCATCTTCTTCTTCTCCCAACAGTGGCCTTTGTGTTAGCTTAACACTGCTTTGTGCACCTATTTCTATTATCCAGTGAATATGCAAGTATAGCCATGGCAGCCACTTTGTGGCAGATATAAACAGGGATCATGTCCAGCTAGTTACAGGTCTGCTTGTAACCCACACTCACGTCCCCTGCTTATCGCTGGGCTTCTGCAACCTGAACAAATCATGCCCTAACGTGATCAGGATCCTAATCCCCTCCCCTGACTCCAGAGGGGTGTATTTTGGATTCATAAACTCTACTGCTGGATTCGGTGATGAAGCAAGAGCTTTCCCTCCCCTCACCTCCTCCAGTCACACCCTGTGCAAGGCTGGATCTGCTCACCAGCGCACAGCTCTGCTCTGCCCATGAAGTGGATCACCCAGCTAGTGGATCCCACTGGGCACCACCCCAGCCTGGCCCTGGTGGAGATATGGGAATTTCTGTGTATGATCAGCATTAGGAACCCCAGTGCTTAATGACTCTGAGCATCAGCAAGGCCATGTGCAGTCAATCTCACACACTGAGCCCCTGCCTGCAGCTGGGTGTTCAATCTGAGATCACAAAAAGGTGGTTTGGTGTCCAAATGTCACACACTTCTCTGTGACACTGCAAAAAGGATATGTTTTCAGGAAGGGAATTTATGGCCATCTCTGCTTTAATGCAGTATTCTCCTAGCAGCAGGTTCCTGTGCTTCCTCCCAACTTAGTTCCCTCCTTGTGTGCTATCCAATTACAGTTTCTTCAGCCACTCCTCCTCAACCTCTCCTAGCATCAGAACACCCTCTATTTTGTATACATTTGCACATGTGTCTCTCTTTATCTATGCACATTTTTACACATGTCATGGTAATCACCTTCCCTCTTCTAAATTATTCCCACTATCAAAACCAATAGACCTCCCCCTAACCTTGCAATGAACTTATACTAATGTCATGGGAATTTCTTCTTCCGACTTCATCTTGGTTTTAATCCAACCCCCCAAACATGAGGTCAAAACAAGTCCCCACCACAAGCTCTGTTCCTCATCCTGCACAGGACTTGAAGGAATGGTGTCTAAAAGAATAGATGGGGAATGGATTTTGTCTCAGCAAACCAATTCTACTCAAAGGGCAAGAAAGCTGGAGTCACTTGTTAATGGAAAAGACAAGATTAATGAAGCTCTCCCAAAAGGGCATCCCACATTGCTCATCACTGAGAATTCACATCCAGAACACATGACTGCAATAACTTAGAACTTTTCTGCACCACTGAACCCTTCATAGGCAGCAGTGTGTCACAGCCAAGGCTCAGACCTTCTTCTTACACTAAATGCTCTTTCCCATACAACAAATTTCAACACTCACTTCTTGACCAAAGACATGAAAGCAGCTGACCTAAACCCAGTCCTGGCTAAACCCAGTTCTCCCAAGCCACACAACAGAGTTAAACCAAACTACTGAGTAAATCAGGCCAGCTGCTCTCATACGTCAGCTGCAGAGGGAAGGCAAAAAGAAACACTGACTTCTATGAAGATTTAAAGGTAAGGCATGCTTGTGACAACTCCTAGTTTCACCAACTCTTCACCTTGCCAAAAGGAGTTCCATCCCCTGCCCTTTCTCTCCTGGTGGTAGAGGTTCATGTGTGGTCTCACAACAAACCACAGCAGAGAACCAGCAGAGATGACAACAGGAAGGCACGACGGCTTCTTTCAACAGCAGTGCTAGTTGAGAGGAATTGTGCAATCACAGCCTGTTTATCCAAGCACAGAAACATAGGAACTAAATGTGTGATTCCCTCTGGCATCTAATTCTGCTGTTGGAAGAGGTGGTCCCTCACCCCATTTCTAATGTGCAGTGTCACACTACACTTCTTCAGCAATTGCTCTGGCCACAAGGCAGGCTAATCCAACCTCTATACTTTTTTTCTTTAGGGAGGGGGGTTAATATTCAGTTGGAACAGTGACTGGACTGATCTGAGGCCACTTGATCACGAGAGCTGATCCCAGGGAAGCAGCAGGAGATGGCAGTCAGGACTGGATGAGAACTGGATCCTTCAGCAGCAGGCTGTTATGCTGCTGGGCTGCTCATCATGTGAAGCCCAGCTCCAAGCAACATGAGTTATTTAATCACAGTTCCCAGGAAGCCCTGCCTGCACAGAGACACCAGGCCAGGCACCCTCCATCACTGCTCTAAACCACACTGATCACCCAGGCTCTAGAAGGAAGAGCTCAGCACAGCTGATAGCCATGGCTTGCAGTATAATAGACCATCTTTTAGTTGGATTGTGTCATCCTGGCAGCAACAGGCTTTCATGTCAACCTGGCATGAAAACTTGTAGCAAGACTTTGTGGTTAGGAGCCAGGCCAGACAGATGGAGATAAGAAATTAGTGAGGGTAATCAGCCATTGGAATAATTTACCCAAGAAACCACTGCAGCCTATCACCTGATATCTTGAAATCAAGACTGGGTACTTTTCTAGTAGAATTTTGGATTAGATGCAGTGATAACCAGCTGGGAATGTAAATACCTGCCAGGGGTCAGGTGAAGGTATCTGTCCCCAACTGGCTGATACTCTGAACATCAACTGTGTGATTACCTCAGGAAAGAAGGAAATAACCTCTCTGTAGAGCCCAATTGTCAAAACAATAGAGCACAACTGCATTTGCACTGAAGTCACTTCTGAGTACTTCATTAAAAGATTGAACAGGAGCTCAGTGAGGAGCTGCAAAGCAGAAAGCAATTGCAAAACTTCCCAGGCATGACTACTGAAATAAACTAGCTGTAGATAATTTAGCCAAACAGTAACTAAGCAAAAACATCAACTGGAAAGATACCAGATGAAAGAAAGCAAAGTAAACGCTTAGAATCAAACATCTTTGGAAAAAAATGTGATTCCAATTAAGAATTGGAAATCCCTTGTGGGCTGTTCCTTAAATTTTGCCTGGGATAAGTATGGAGAGTGAATGCAATATGAATACAAACTAATTAAGTAAAACAGCCCATTTTAAACAAGACTCCAAAGTAGATTACATTAAAACGAAAAAAAAAGGAAATAAAAAAATCATCAAAAACTATAGCACAATTTGGCTCTTTCCTGCTAGAAAGCACATGAAATAAACGTACCATAAGAAAGGATAAAATTCAACAGAACAAGCACAAGAACATCCATCTAAAGTTAGCAGAATGAAAAAAAAGAAAAAAAAAAAGGGCGTGCAGAACAGACTTACCGTAAAAATCTACCATGATGCACAAGAAGTTCCCGGAGGAAGTATTTGTGTCCCATTATTTCAGAGAGCACAAGCATCAACCTCAAGCCCAGTCGCATGCTGTCACAAGCAACTGGACCGTAATACCCCACTGAGATTTACCCAGACCACGAGGCTGCTGTACAGGCAGGACAGGAGAAATGCCACCCTCAACCACCACCTGGCAAAACAAGGTCCTACACAGAAGCCAGCTGAGCTCTCCTAACATTAACAAAAACTAAGAAGAACTCAGATTTGTTACAACTTCAAGTCTGATTATGGATGCCTCCTCCTCACCCAGTTCAGGTGCAGTTCTGAAATCTGGGTCACCCATACATTATTCCTCCAAACCAAGCCACCTCCCTCCAGTGCAACCCTTTAAGCCCTTATCCAAGCCATTTCAAAGTCATTTAGGTTATGCGAAACTCCAAAACACCACGGAATCAGGTCACAAAACTTCCAACAACTCATTACACATATGGCTTGGTCCAGGAGGAACAGGCACCCGGCTCCAGGAGAAGCCAACACGGGCATCCATATCCAGCAATGCCCTGGCAAAGTCTGCAACAAGTCAACACCAATGAACTGAGCTCAGATCTCTGACCCCATAATTCCTACCAGGTTTGATGCAGTCTTAGCCAATATCTGGGAATAAACGAAGCATCAAGCAACGACAAACATGGGTGCCGGGAGGACGATGGGTCAGGTGAGAGCCGTGGGAGCTCCGAATCTCCCCCCGGCAGGTTGGTTGGGGCGCCGGGGTTGCCATCGGAGCTGCTGCGGTGGCCGGGGCTGCGGGAAGGAGGCAGGAAGCGAGCAGCAGGCAAGGATCTCGCCTTTCGTTCCTCTGCATTCCCTTCGTGACAGGCCATAAAAGTCACGAGGCAAGGAGGAAAACAAGGAGGTGTCCAGAGTTCAAGCACAGCAACCCCACGACTCCCGGGCCGCAGCTCCCGGCGAGAGCTGAAAACCCGGCGAACACCGTGGGATCTCGCTCCTGCGTGGGAGGCACCATTTCTGCGGGAAGAGGCTCCCGCTGCTGCTTGGCAGGCGAGCCTGGGACCGGGCCTGTGCTCCGGGCCCTCCCTGCTGCCGGCAGCGGGCAGGGGAGCGGGGGGCGGCGGGCGGGACGAGCGCTGCCGTCGGGGCGCGGAGCCCCCGCCAAGGATGCGGCCCCGGGCCGGGCGGATCGGAGCCCGCTTCGCCGTCCCCTCGGGGGGTACCGGAGCTCCCGCGGCGCCCGGGATCCCGAGGGGCTCCGCGCCCCGATGGCGCCCGCACTGCACCCGCCGCGGGAGGAGCGACGCTCGCCTTCCCCAGTGATCCCTCCTCTCGTCCCCCTCGGGTCCTAAAATGGTGGGTCGGCCGCCCTCCCTCCTCTTCCTTCTCCTCCTCGCCCCGTCCCGTCCCCCCCCCCCCCCCCACCCCGCCCGCCCCGCGCTCCCGGAGCCCGCCCGTCGCCCCCGCCCCGGCCCCGCGGGGCAGCCGCCCCTCCGTGCGTCCTGGCCCAGGCTCCGCGGGGATCAGGCGCTAGGCCCGCGCCTCTCCCGGGAATACGGCAACGGCGATCCCGGGAATACGGCAACGCCGCCCGCGGCGGCCGCCCTTACCTGCGCTGGGCTCACATCGCGGGGCCGGGGCCAGCGGAGACCCCCCCCGGCGCCCCTTGGCCGCCGCCTCGCCGCCGCCCTGCGCGGGGCCGCAGGTATGTCATGAGTGCCGAGCGCGGCTCCAGGTGAGCCGGGCACACCTACAGGAAGGCAGGAGGGCCGCCCTGATTGGCGTGCGGGGCTGGCGGCCGCGCTCCGACGGCACCGCGGTGGGGCAGGGCAGGGCAGGGCGGCCGAGTGGCCGCGACGGACACGGCGGCTCTCGCTCCGCTCCTGCTTTTGGCCCCGGCCGGCCACAGGCCCTGACACGTCCGAGCGGAAGGCATTTCACTTTTTTTTTTTCTTATTTTTCTTTTAATTCAGTAGTAAATATATGGGTGAAGGTCCTGGAGGGAAAGCCATACGACGAGCGGCTGAAGTCGCTCGGTTTGTTCAGCCTGGAGGAGACTGAGGTCAGAGCTCACAGCAATTCTGCAGCTTCCTCGCAAGGAGGAGGGGCCGGCCCTGATCTCTGCTGTGTGACCAGCGACAGGAGCCAGGGAACGACTGGAGCTGTGTCAGGGGTGGGTTAGGGTGGATTTTAGGAAATGTTCTTCACCCAGAGGGTGGTCGGGAACTGAACATGCTCCCCCAGAGAGTGGTCATAGAACCCAGCCTGACAGAGCTACAGGAGCGTTTGGATAACGCTCTTGGGCACAGGGTGGGATTGCTGCAGTGTCTTGTGCAGGGCCAGGAGTTGGGCTGGATGATCCTGGTGGGTCCTTTTCAGTTCCAGACTTTCTGTGATTCTGCAATAACTGTATTCCTCTCAGGTTTGGACACAGCACTTGTTTGCTTTGCCTCTGGAGTGCAGCTGACCCACCAGCCCAGGTCTCTGGACCAGCTTAAGACTCAGAGATGCTTTTTATTTTTTAAGCTTCCTTCATTATCTGAGTCTCTTGTTTTCCCACTCCTTAATTTCACATGTGTGAGCCCTTTGTGTTTCCTCCCAGCAGGCAGCTGGGGATTCAAGGAAAAGTGTTCAGTTGTCCTAGGCTTTATAGGATTACAGGATCCCAGGCAGGATTACATCCAAGATCATCAAATAAATGAAAATTAATGAAACACCTGAATTCAGAAGAAATTGACCAGGCCATGGGTAGAAAAACTCTGTAGGCTGCATTAAGAAGCTGAGTCCACAGCTACAATTCCTGGGCTTTCTGTCTCTTGTAGGTACACAGGTGCTTAAAGGGATACAGGATTTATGTGAGGGTGCACTTTGCCATGGTGTATTATATAGGTCTTTGCTCACCAAAATCACTAAATGCGCAAAGAGTTATCTTAGGTGGCTGAGGAAGACATTACCTGTATTATATATTCTTTCTCTTCAAATTGATATCCAGAATTGTCTCTTTGCTAAGTCTGCTTTTTTTCTCCTAATAATTTCCTGCAGCTTACAGATGTGTATCCTCCAGGATGTGCTCTGAAGATTTCAGCAAAAGAGAAAGAGGGAGCTTGGCTCAACCACCAGAGCAACCCTGCAGCCCACACCTAGGCAATCCCGAACCCTCCCTTGCCTGCAAGACCTACGTTGAGTCTCCCAGGCAGGAAAACTCCGCTCCGAAGCGGCACACTGAGAACTCTCCCCAGCCAGCCACAGAATCATCCTCGTGCCTGCTGCTGCCTTCTGTTTCAATAACTCCTTTCATTCGTTTGTGGGTGCCTTTTTTCAGCAGAGTGGATCAGCTCCTGCAGCTGAGATTCCTGTTCCACATCACTGCATTTACAGTCAGATGCAAGGAAAGGGATGCTTCAAATTCCCAGGAGCTGACTCTGGATCATGTCTCTCTTAGTTTTGTGTCAGACCTCTGTGAGATTAAATAAATAGCTATTGCATCATCTCACTGCATTTTCTAAGTTCCTAGCAGCTGGCAGCAGGTTGGAGTTGGTCATCCTGACTGGAAAACTGCTCCTCTTCTAGCCAGAAAAGGGCAACTTATTGTCTGAAGTGGGCTTAACTTCTCCGCCTGTCCTTGGCACCTCCAGCAGCTGTAGAGGCAGTTTTCTGTTTGATTTTGTGAATCATGTCTTGAGATACCTTGCTTCCTCTGCCTGCTGCACAGAGTTTGAGTGCCTGAACACGTCTGGAACCCAGCAGAGTGTGAGCAGGGGAGGGCTTGTCCCATGCTGTGTGTATCCCATGGGGATTGGGCTGCACTGTCTCTCAGCCCACCAAACTCTAGACTGCAGCAGCTGAATATGCCCCTTTCCCTTCAAGGAAATACCTCCTTGGTGTGTATACATATATATATATATATATATATATATATATCTCGCCCTGCTATGTCCCTTCCCCGCAAAGAGGCCCAGCAGCACCAAGAGGAGGGCCCTGTACCCTGAAGTGCTCCTGCTTCCTGGAATGCCTTGTGCTATGTCCGGCTGAGGGGCAGTTGGGACATTAACCTCTCACTCCTCCCACTCTGACATCCTCCTCATAAACATCCTGTCCCACTCAAGTCCTCTGCTGTCACATCCTTTCTGCTCTGCCCAGACACTATTCTGGGTTTAGTTCTACATGCAGAGCACACAGCTGGGCATGCCAAAATCCAGGCAAGCAGCAGGAGAGAACAGTAACTTGGTTCAGCTGCTGACATATTCTTAAACTAAAATAATCTGCTTGAGCCCTCCTTGGAAAGCTAGTTTGCTCCCTTAGGCATGTTCAGCAGCTGTACCTTACTCCAAGCAGATGCAAACCTGTGCATATAGGCATGAAGAAACTTGGTAATAATGGAAGGGAGCAGAACAGAGAGCTTGGAAACTGCAGCACAGTAAGTTTACACAAAGAGCAAGTAAAACACCCATCCCTGGTGAGTCAGTTCTGGCCATTTCCTTCATTTCCTCCAAGGCTCGCTGTGAACATCCAGCGGTAGCAGCCCTTCTGAAATCCAGTCATCTCCTTTCCTGCCTCTGGTTTATGGCCTCCAGCACAGCTTTTTCACTGCAGCAGGCTGAGAGAAGTGCAGACTCTCCCCTGGCCTCAGCTCAGCTTTGGTATTGCAATGCTTTTGGTGCTTTTGTGGGTGCCAGCACCTTCTTGAGCTACAGCAGGTGCTGAAGTAAGAGAGGGAAAAGTGTCACAGTTGCACAATAGGTTTTTTTTTTTTTAAATCTTGAACGCAGCTGTATCATTGACAGAGGTTCTTTATCCCTACAGCCATACCTTTGGATTCAGTCTGGTAGGGTAGAAAGAATGCAGTGGGGTATCAGGTTGTTTTAAGTGTGCAGACCATCCCTCTGCACATAGATACAGGTTGGATCTTCCCTGCTTCAGATTGAGGTGTATCTCATGCTCTGATTTCCCCACCAGACAGCAGCTAGGGAGTAGGACTATTTTTAGCTTTTGTTTCTTGGTTTGTTTACAGGAAGTTCTTCATTTGTGGGAGTGAGCTTGGGTCTGTCTTAGTCTGAGAATCCGCTTCAGTGCCAGTTGTGGATGCAGTTACAGGGGTGAATTGTTGCTGTTGTCTGGGAGAGGCATCATTTATCCCAGGTGTTAAAAAGCTATGGGCTTCACACAGACAAATACTGATTTCTGGGATGTTTCCTGAAATTTGTTCAAGGAGATGTCCAGGCAGCTGTGACAGAAAAGTTTAGGAAAATACAGAACAGGGGAATTCTTTTGGGTGGTATGGCTAGAAATGCTTTTCTGTGAGAAACTAATTATAAGTCTACATTGCTGCCATAACCTGAGTTAATAACAATAGCTCTGAGACAAAACCCATATTGTCAAAGAACATGAACATCCCAAGACAAGAACAGACCTACATGGGCTTCCCCCATTTCCTTCTCAAGTGCACTCTCCTGGGAATTCCAAATAGCCTGCAGCCAACAAGTGACCTAGATACAATGCTGTGTCTGCTCTTATGGAGTAAAACCAGGAGCAAAATAATCCACCTAAATTATATATCTTTATAATCCTTATTCAACTTCATCCAGGTTTGGTTTGTTGTTTTTTTTTGGTTTTGTTTTTTTTTTTTTCCCATACGAAAAGCAGTGAGAATTGTTTGTATAAATGGATACCTGCATATGAAGCATGAAGCGATAGTTTTTGTCATGATGAATTATGTACGAGTTACAGTGAAGGTGTACATTCGATGGATTAAGTGTGAATGGCCAGTTTCATGTGTTGTACAAATTTTTTTCAAAGTAATTGCAGTGCCTGCCTGATGTGCATGTCAGGCCATTGTCCTACATAGCTAAAGTCCCCCTTTTTAACAGGGTCTACCAGGAAAATTTAAACAAATGAACAAGGCTGCAGACTGTCTTGAGACAAAGAGTATTCTTAGGGGCATGAGAGTAAGGGATGGTCTGGAGACTCCCTGCCTGTCAGCCATGAAAGGTGGTACAAAGGCTGTCTTTATATGCACACATTCTGTAGCCTGACATTGCCCAACAGTTCACTTGATTATAAGCTCCTGCCTGTTCTAAAAGGGATGAGGTGGTTCTGAACTTGTGGATGTCAGCCTGGGGGAGGCTGATGTGCTTTCCCAGCTCAGTTTACAGCTGCAGTCCAGACTGATATCAAAGAAAATGACTGCTCATGCCACAGCTTCAGAACAGTGTGGGCTGCACGCATGCAAATGTTGGTTTTGTTGATCTTCCCTGATTTGGATGGAATTGAGGGTAGGAATGGCCAGTCTCAAACAGCAAAAGCAGGCAAGATCGACTCAGATGTTAATTCAGTTTCGCCAAGGATGTAAAAAACGTCAGCTGGGCAGAGGGAAGACAAAGTACTGCTCAAAGCATAGCTACAATCTAAAGAATGAAATTCCCACAATGTATCTCCTGCTCAAGATTTCACATGAACAACTGCAGCAAAACATGACTTAAAACTTCGCATCTATTTGCTTATATGCTATTTTTCAAAAGACAGGAGGAAATAGCTTAAAAGTTAGTCCAATTCCATTAAAATCCTTTTATTTGAGATTATTAAAATATGGATTCCTTTCACAAGCAAGAAGCTCCTTTGAATAAATATTGGAGAAAAAAAGGAGCTAAAGGGGTTATAGTCTCTGAAGCAGTTACCAGCCTTTAATGATACATACTGCAGTTAAAGTACCCTGTTTGCTGCTCACCAGTAGCATTTGGCAACTCAGTGATGGAATTCTAAGTGGAACAGTAGTAAGCTCTTATATTTTTAGGAGGATTTCCCTCAGCCAAACTTGCAAAAATTGCATTTGATATATATAATGCAGTATACCATCACATTCTTTTCTTCCTGTTAAATATATGGCTTCTTAAGCCCTATTCCCACCTGATTAATATATGGAGATTTATATGGAAGTGTCCTTGCAGGTAAATAACACGAACTTGAATTTAAAGGGGTTTTTTTGAAAATATATAGTGTAGGGAAAGGGTGGTTTATGAGCCAGAACATTAATGAGGGTATTTTTGGTGCTTTACACTGAATGTCAGCAGTACATTTTACTGAACAAAATTACTGCAGTAATTTCTGGCCTGGAGTCCACACATATCAGGAGGTCTGTGGGCTACCTGAGGAGGATTCACAAAAGATACCCAGGAAACACGAGGCAATACCTGTAAACAAGGATCAAAAAAAAAAAAAAAAAAAAAAAAAAAAAAAAAAAAAAAAAAAAAGGCAGGTTGAAAAGAACATTGATATATCCACACACAATTTTGGAAAATCTTAATGAGGACTGGTTATGCAAACATTTCCAAACAGCTGTTCTTTCACAGCAGCTGATATAGGCAATTCCAAGCTCAGTTACAATTTCAAGGAAATCTTTGGGCTTATCCTTTTTCTGCCCTGAGATGCTCCATGCAAAGGATACCCCAAGTTGCTTGTTCCTGGCAGGTGCCTTTCCCAGACTGAAATCCCCAGTTGCAGCTCCCAGGGAGCCTTTGGGAGGCAGCTCTTTGTTTCTTGCGGTGCTTTCCATTTCTGTGTTGTGGGATTCTGAACTCTGCAAAAGGTGGATTTTTTTTTACTGAATCCTTCTATGATTCTTCTGTTGCAGCTAAATCCTTGTGCAAACCTGAAACATAGCCCTCATGCTGCAGTAAATTGTTGCCCAGCCCATGGTACCTCTCACAATCCTGTGCAGGTAATTGCTGGACTGGGGTCTCAGCCTTACCTGCACCTCACACACTGATATTTCCCTTCCTTCCTTAGCAGTGAGAAAAAGCCCTAAGAGAGAGGATCCAGGATAATGAGCATTGTCTCCTTTTCCCCTTAGAGAAATCCTGGAGAACATTACTGGGACTCTTAAAATACTTCTACTCCATTTGGAAATGCTATAGCAAGAACTTCATCAGGGTCTTCCTCTGTACTATTATATATGGGTGTTGAGGGCAATAATTTCAGTTGGGCTGGGGGTGGGTGGGGCAGTGTGACACTCAAGGGCTTCTATAGAAAGGATTCTGAACAGACCAATCCACTCACTACCAGAACATCTAGAACACTTCATTGTGGTTTTCTGTTTCTTTCACATTTAGTTAGGCCATTACCCTGTGGTCATTTCTTCAGGCTTTCTGCTCCAGCTATGAACTCTAGAAATAAATTACTGTAAAGGAAAGGTGGAATATGGACAAAGTCACAGGTACTCTTATTCCTGCTGAAATAGCTGGGACCTCTACAAAACTGAACATGGAGAGCAGAAAAAGCAGCATGCTGCCTTCAAGGGGCTTGCCAAATATTCCTCTGGTTTTGGCTGAAAGGGAGATGTGGCTGTGTAGGAGCTGTATGTGTGCAGGCTTTTCCCGATGCAGACAGCTGCAGCACCTGAGTGAGTGCAGCCACGTGGGAGGATGACACTCAGCAGCTTTGCCCCATGCTCAGAACAGCTGCCTCTGCCCCAACCCCATCCTGCCCATCCCTCTGCACTCAGAAACCACGGTGCCAGGAAGTCACTTCTTCCTAGCTGAGGTCATATGATAATGTCCATTTAAGTGTTGTTGCTTGTGGTGTAGGTCAGTAGTAATCACTCAGGCCAGCCCTTCACTTTCCTTCCTCTTGCTGGCTAGACACAAAATCCAGCCCACAAATTAATCTATCCCATTTGCCAATAAAGAGGATCCCCTGTTCATTAAAACATTGCACACAGAAGTCCTTAGTTTGTATTACGGTCCCTCTTCAGTAACTGTGAAATCAAACCCTTAAAAGTTCAGAAATCCTAAATTCTCCCTGCATTCCAGATTTGTGTTTGGGATTTTTTTTTCCAGTTCCCTTGGTGGAAAGAATTGCACATAGTAGTGTAGCTTTTAACAGGATAAACACAGTAATTCTTCATCATCTTAGTTTTTGCAGAGGAGGATAAACAAAGCTGAAATGTGCTTCCCTCTCTGTTCAGTGTCTTTGTACAAGTCGTGGAGGTGGAGATCTCCAAGCCTGGATGTGTGATAGTGTAGTGCCCCCTCATGGGAAGCTGTTCCAGATGCTGATTGTTGGCTGCATCCAGGTGAGAGAACGTGACTCCAAGCACCATTCTGTTTGCTGTGCCTGCTCCTCTATGTTGGTTGTTGTCACACCAGCAGGTTTAGAGAGCAACTTCCCTTTTCCTCCCTCAGGTAGTTTTTGTTTGGGCATTGGATTACTGTTAAGGCTTTCTGTCAGAATGTTCAAGAAACGTCCACCATTTTATTGTTGTTTCACCTTTTGTAAAAAAACAAAATCTCTGGGATTTTAGCCACCCATGGTGGCTTTCCTGGAGGCCCTAAACTTACGTAACATGAATCCTGTAATTAGATAACCAGTCTCATAATAGAAAAATGAGCACATATTCCTGAATCACCTCCATGATGTTGTCCTGTTGTATACTGAGAAAGGATTCCCTGTGCCCCTCAGTCCCCTCAGTTCTCAAAAAAGCAACCTTTCCATAGGAGGGATTATAAAGATGGATGTAAGCATGCACCAAAATACAATCATGCACACAGGGTGGGGAAGCATTGTTTGTTTGGAGTTCTGGTGCTGTTGTTGGAAGCGCAGACTGAAGCAGGATTGTTTCCTGTGAGCAAATGCACATTTTTAATGAATTGAGCTTTTGTCCTTAAAACACAAAAAGGGCATTTTTTGTGATTCACGCTGTGTGCTATTTTCAGTTTTCTTTGTATTTAGTTAAGAACAGCACGAGAACAATCCTACAAATAAAACAAAAAAGCAGAATGACCCTATAAAAAGAGTGGGGTTTCTGCCTCAGCAAAAAGCTTGCTGCATTACTGTGGAGGCTCAGGGTGTAAAGTGGCTGTGGTAGAGGTCACATTCTTGGCCTGTGGTCAACATGCATTGTCACAGACTCTTCTGACATTTTCACAGCTCCTGAGTTGAAGTCCCCAAGGAATCAGAGAATTAAGAAACAAAGACCAAAAGGTTGTTTAAAAGGTCCCTAGTCACAACCATAAGTAGATGGTTGATCTTCCATTCCTAGGGCCTCCCCCTCCCTTGTTAGTGATTCTCAGAAAACCATATGAGGCCCATCATCTCAGTAGGGCCTCACATCTGGTCCCTGCTACCCCTGTGTCCCGGAGCATTGTCACATTGTTATCTGTGATTTGGGGGTTGTGCCTCATACTCCTTGCAGGAGTCCCCACAGTGGCTTGAGTATCTGTGCCTTTATCCCACCTCTGGATGCTGGAATGCCTTCCTGGCAGGTCTCACAGTGAGCACATTTCTTTCAGGGGCTGGTTTCCTGCTGAGGTGCTTTCACTGATGCTGAGTAAGGAAGGGGTGAACCCTGGCTCCAGCTCTTCTCACTGGAGCAAAGAGGTCAGGCGTTCTCTGGGGTCAGCCAGCTGATTCTGAGTCAGGTCAGAATTCCCATCAAAACCCTTTCCACATATATGCCCTGTGGGAATCTGCCTAGATTGTTTCAGCTTAGATACCCATTCATCAACTCAAAAAACTCCTAATTCTATGTCCTTTAGGTACTCCATTACAATAAGATGTCCTGGTGGCCTTAATTGCTCCTGATGGACTGGGAAGGTCAGAATGCCTCTCTGTCTTGGGAGTATTCTCTGCAGTGGATCCCAAAAGAGACACATGCTCTGGGTTTTCTTCCAGTGCCTGAGATATCTTATGGCCCTAGACCATCAAATGGTGGAGAGATGACTCTGGGATCTTGCTGTGACACTGGCCCAGCCCACAGACATTTCAACAGGAGTAAAAGTGCTCCACAGAATATAAAGTGGCTGCTGCTTCTCTACATGGGAGCAGGATATAACAGAGGAAAAAGGTGGGTTGCCGTGGGACAGAAATAGTACTAAAGGTCTTGGAAGCATTTACCTGCTCAACAACTGCATGTTTCTTTGAGAGGAAAGATCAAAGTCTTCTATCCAAATAATGTTTTGAATTTGAATGCCTGCATTGAAATCAGGATTTGTAAATCTATAGTAGCTTTGTTATCCAAATGAAAACTTTTTACTCATTACCCATGTGTTTAATGATCCATGTGACATGCATGGGTGGTTTTTAGTTTATTTTTGAAAAGGACAAATGCATTTTTGCTTTCCAAAGGCCCACTTGGGGAATAGCTCAGCAGTCCATCCTCTACTGAGAGAGCATGGTGATGTCTCGTTAACTTCTGGTGCAGGGTGTTTCACAGCCTCCCAGATAATTTTTTCCAGCTCTGGCTTAAGCAGAGAAAGTTTTTGCAACATCTACTCTTATTCTTTTCTCCTGTCTTCTTTTCTTTCCTGGAAATTAGGTTGGTTAGATCTTATCTCTATCCTTCCAGCAGTGTAATCACTGTCTCCCTTAACAGCAACCTTTCACGTACTGCAACTGCACTGTCATGTCTTGCTCTATTTCCAGCCTTCTGCTCTAAACTCAATAAACCCAGTTCCCTGCTTTCTTCCCAGAGGTTGTTTTGCAAACCTCTTATCGCTGCAGATGTGTTCCCACACCCAGCCTGTACAGCCTGGCTGTTAGCTGTTCCCTGTCCTGTGCCAGTGGTGGCTTCTTGCTTCTCCCTGGCTGTGTTCTCCTGCACCCCCTTCCCTGTTCCCAGTGGCATCCCACGGTGGGGTTGGCCAGGATTCCTGAGTGGGTGTAGGGGCCCTGCTGGGCCAGGTGCTGGGAGCAGGTGCCAGGCCCCCAGGTGCTGTCAAGCACAGGAACCGGTATGTGCAGCTCACTCGTTGTGCATCCCAGTCCTGCCAGGAAACCAGAGTCCCTGTGGGGCTTCGGGGCTTTGTCCTCAATTCCCAGGTTTGGGAATCTCACCAGCTGGGAGCCTCAGGGGCTCCCAGTTCACAGCATCAGAGAATGGTTTGGGTTGGAAGGGGCATTAAAGTCTCATCTCATTCCAACCTCCCTGCCATGGACAGGGACCCTTTCCACTAGCCCAGGTTGCTTGGAACCCCATCCCGCCTGGCTTTGAACAGTTCCAGCAATGGGGCAGCCATAGCCTCTGTGCCAGGGCCTCACCACCCTCGCAGTAAAGAATTTCTTCCTCATGCTTAATCTAAACGTAGCCTCTGTCAGCGTGAAGCCATTCCCCCTCATCCTGTCACTCCAGACCCTTGTCAATTGTCTCCCTCTTGTCTCCTCTGCATTTTGAAAGGCCACATAAGGTCTCCCTGGAGCCTCCTCCAGGCTGAACAACCCCAGCTCTCTAAGCCTGTCCTCATAGGAGAAGTTAATTATTTTCTGATTGATTTTGGGTAATCTGTTTTAGAGACTCTCCTAGGGAGAAGAGGTTCCCATCTTCTACGAAGTGTGAGCATTTTAGGAGCTCCTGAGGAGGAAGGGCTGCCAAAAAACAGGTGTCAAACATCTCCTTCATTTTAGGAGCACCAGCTTCCAGAATCAGTTGGAGTTACATAGCCTCCTTATATCAGCTATTCAGTGAAATCATGGTCACGTGCAGTGTTACAACACCAAATCCTTCCAGTCTAAAGAGCACAAACAGTATCTAGAGAGCTTGTTACTACCAATAGTCTAATTAATACTTTTTTATAAAATTGACACATTCTGCTGTCATTTATTTCACTCTCTTCCCAACATCCTTCTCCCCAGATTATCCTTATATCATTCCCATGTTCCCAACAGATTCAGTGACGCCAAAACAGGTATTTTATCCCTACTGTCTGGACAAAATACCACTTAAAATGCCTAAGAGCATGGACAAGGCAGGCTCTCCCTGCTGATCCTCCCATGGGGACACCAGTAAGAATTCTCTGCTGCACCTAGCCACTGATCCCTGGCTATAGGAGCATTGATCCCTGGTTGGAGGAACATTGATCCCTGGATATAGGAACCTGCTCATCTCTGATCTCTCTACATGCTTGTATTTGATTGAAATAAGACAGTTGGTTCCTAATGGGCACCTGAGAGTGGGATAAAAAAAGCTTTATTTCCTTCAAAAACTAGAGGAAAAAACCATCCCCAAGCCTGTCAAAACTATTACCATAAAATGAATCCCCAAATCTGAAAATATGTATTAAAATCAAAGAGAGCTTCTGAACTGTCTTGGATTTTGAAACTTCTTGGGAGAAATGGACACTATGAGGTGGGATTCATCTGACCTGTTTCAGGTGTCTACCTTAGGAATAAGTGAATCATGCTCTAGAAAGGCTGCTTCAGTATTTGACAAAGGGGCTTTCCTTATTTTGTTTGATGGTCTATTCTCAGTTTGTTATTACTTATAATATTTTACCTTTTTTAATACTCAGGTAATTTTTGCTCAGGATGAGGATATATCTTTCTCTGAGAACTGTAGTTTCAAAACAATCAGCAGTTTCCCTCCTGTGATATTGCAGTTTGTCTTCTGGAAGGGATGTGTGAAATAGAAACAGTGAAGTTGTAAAACCAGAGAAGACAGAAACCTAGAGGGGAAAAAGGTGAGCAAGTCAGAATCTGAAACAACACAGTCAGGAAACACAGATTGTGTGGTTTGTCTAAAAAGCTTGTTGGTTCAGTTAGAGGAAAAGGGAATTTGTATATGTATAGCTGTAGTTTTGCTAACTGCATATGGAAAAGGCAGATTAATTTATTTAACACACTATACAATGTTGTTATATTAGATATTATACAATACCAGGAAAGGGAGCTTTACAGAAAAGGGCCTGTTTGTGGAAAGTGGTGGAATAATTATTTTTTTTCTTACATCCAGTGATCGAGCTTTTTAAGGTTGCTGAGACAACTCTAACCCTTCAATATAGCTAAGAAACACCTGCAGATGGGACCTCACTTAAGGGATGGTCCACTAATGTAAAGATTAACTCAGTGGGATGTAGACTTGAACTTTAATTCATGTTCCTGTGGTTGTCTCCCAACCCTAGGCCAGATTTAAAGATTCTTCATCACAGATGTTTTATTCTCTCTGTTTTATTTTCTTTCCCCTCCCACTGAGCCTTTATCAAGAGCAACTAATGAGCTGCATTCAGTGTCCTTTTTCATGTATAGTCTCTTATGGAAGCTGTATTTTAAAGTAGAAATGTGTTCATAAACTTTATGTATGAAAAGGGTGATAGACTGAGGGATAAAAGTAATTTCATTGGGCAGAAGTTAATTTACAGTAGATGAACATGCTGTTATTCAAAGTAAACAGCATCCAAGCTATTCATGGAATGGCATTTGTCTTCAGTAAATATTTTATTTAATACATGCAAGTTATTCATGGAATGGCATTTATTTTTCATAGAAGTTTTATGTAATGCTGGCCACTTGGGACTCCCAGGAATTAAAGATTTGATAACAACATGGTCTCTCATCTTATTTTCCATGATTTTGATCTCAGAGGTACAAAAGTGGTTTTAATGTGAGGGATTCGGTTTCTTTTTAATTCCAAGCCCCCTGAACATTTTCAGTCACCTGCTGTACATGCAGGTGTACTAATAAACCTTTGCTTTCATTTGTGATGTCTCACAGATCACTCAGTATTTATCTTAATACCCTCCTCCAAAAAGTCAGCAGCTTGTAAATTGGGAATTTGTGATGTGTCTGTGATTACTTGTGGGAGGCATGGGATGCTATTTTAAAGCATAACATAACTTGGGGGGCTTTCTCTCTTGTAGGTACTCATGACAAATTCCCCTGCAAGCTCAGACATTAATCCTTGGGAAAAGTGAGCCTGGTTATGGAACCATGGGGCCATTTATGGACAGCATTTGCTGGAGGTGGGTGTGGGCCGCTGCAAACTTCAACCAGGAGGGGCAGGAGATACTTTGCCTACTGAGTCATGGCACTAAATATGCTTTTTACAATTATTAACAGTGAAATTCAGTGGAAGAATGAATCAGGTCCTTGGTATTTAGTCTGAACCAGAGTTGTGAAACTTTAGGTAACTGTGCAAGAGGGAGGTTGCCATGATGATGTGCATCATCCATGGAAAATACGTCCTTGTGCTTACACTTTTCCTTGTATTTCTTCTTGCTTGTGTAAAAAAACCTGTAGATATAATCAGCTGAAAGATTAAAAGGCTTTTAAAAATTTCCTAAATGAAATTGCTGCTTGTCATCCCTGGATGCAATTCTGAGATAAAAAAGATGCCAGTATTTGCACAGCTTTGTAGAATTTCTTAGACAACCCCAAAATAAGTGGTTGCTTTGTCCACATTTTCAGTGCTGCTGCAGTCATGATCATCATAAAGAAAGGAAAACACACAAATGGACCATGCAAAGTAAGATGGTTTTTGGTTGGACTTAATGACCTTAAAGGTGCTTTCCAACCTAAAAGATTCAGAGTAGTTTTGTTTGACCTTATTGCAGCCTTCCAGCATCTGAAGGGAGCCTACAGAAAACATGGAGAGAGACTCTTGACGAGGGCCTGGAGTGACAGGACAAGGGGCAATGGCTGTAAACTGGCAGTAGGTTTTAGATGGGATATTAGGAGGAAATTCTTTGCTGTGAGGGTGGTGATGCCCTGGCACAGGCTGCCCAGAGAAGCTGTGGCTGCCCCATCTCTGTTGGTATTCCAGGCCAGGCTGGATGGGGCTCTGAGCAACCTGGGATAGTGTCTATTGGTAGTGGCCAGTATTTAGTATGTGTCTCAGGTATGGTTTTTGACCACTATAAACACATTTTGCACACTTCTGTGTAGCTGCTTATGGGTGGTGTCCTGGCAAATTTTGGTCTCTGCAGGACTTGACCTTTAAGTGTACAGGCTGGCCAAATTACAACAGGCAAGGAAACTGGGAGGAATCCTGGCTGCTTTGCCTGCCAGCAGACTTGTTCAGGCTCCCTGCATTCAGCTTGCCTTGATTCATGCAGAAAGGGGCAGCTATACCAGGCACAGAGCCATTTCCTATCTGTGGCACAGACTTGGGAAGTTCCCTAGGCTTTGATTTTTACATAAGATGTAAGACAGGAAGCTGTAGAGAAGTTAAAATAACTGCTGCCAGGCATTTAGAGCAATCATTCATGATTGTGGTTTCCCATTAGGTACCGGTGATGATTAAACTCGGCTAAGCCTCTCCTCTGCTTCCCCTCAAACATTTTCCTTCTGTAACACTGACACAGCTGTTTGTATGTCCATACAGTGGATTGGATAAGGAACTGATCCAGCTAAAAATAACCAAGGGTAGACTGGGAAACCATTACTTTTCAGCCAGTGAAATTTCAATCTGCATCCCCCTGCAGCTGCACACAGCTGCACTGACACCATGAGCAGAGCTCAGGAGGAAGTGACCACAAGTACACACAGAAGAGGAGATGAGACTTTTGGAAGAAAAGAAGGTGGAACCAGAGCTTCAATGGGATGAGCAGAGTAGTATAAACCTGGCAGCTCCACTCCACAGAGGTACTTAGCAAGAGATGAGCACTGATTCCAGCTGTGTGATGTCCACTTGGAAAAGATGCCTAAATTGAACCTCTTCTGAGGATATTCTTTGTGTGCAAAAACGGGCACTTTTCTGTTTAATGTCTTTGTTCTGCTTTCTCTTAGCTCCCTGCCGCTCCCCTCAGATTCCTGTTTGATGGCATAGATTGCATGGTGGCATTACCAACTTGAGGAATCCTGAGATGTTCATTACCACCCACCCAAGACTGCAATTTTCCCTCACTTGTGCCGGCCTTGCAGTTTGTGGAGCTGTGCTGAGCACTGGATCAGGGAAGCAATCCTAATTAAAAATAACCCAGTGGTGTGGCTGGTGATTGCAAGAGCTTTTGCCATCCAGGATAATCTGCAGTCACAAATCAGCAAGAGCTGCTTGCTATTTCAGCTATTATGAAAGCCCAGTCTCAGAGATACCTATTTAATACAAGGACTATGAACCTTTCAGCCACTGAAGGAACCTGGGGAATGAGGAGGCAGGAATCCTTTGCCCTTATGTTCATAATGGACACAAGAGCAAACCTCACTGCGCCCAGATGGCAGCACAGAACATCTTCACACAGGCTTTTCTTTAGCAGTCCTTCACATGATGCTTTTGGAACAAAAGTTAGTGGCAGTGTGTGCCATTCCACTGATGGATGTTCTTTATTCTGTGGATTAGGGAGAAAGCTATGTGGATTTTTAAGGGTACTGCAAATATGGGGGATGTGCCATCACCAAGAAAGGGAATAAAAGAGCCTTCTTCACAGACAGCTTCATGATACAGAGTGAAGTAAGAATTTGTGGATGTATTCCAGAAGAGGATGTATACCTCTTCTCTGCTCTAGAGAAACAATGCCACCGCAGTGATGCACCAGCACTAACATTCATGATCACACCAGCAGTGACATTACTGTCACCTAATGACAGACTTGGAGGAAGCATCTGTAATTAGTCATTCTCTCTTGTATTCCAAACCATGTCTGGTTTTCTTCTGGCATCTCTCTTCAGTTCATGGTTTATGCCTCCTGGGTTGAGTATTTTTAAGTACCAGTCATTTCCTTTTTCTTTCCCTCCTACTTCTGACTTGGCACTTCACCTCTGCTCTCCCCAGGAATGTTCCTGCTGGGAGGTGACTGACTTGAGCACTGATGGCAAAGGTGGTGAATTCAGAGACTCAGAGCCTGAGGAGTTTCAGGATCTTCTCAGGTTACATTTCTAGAAAAAGAAACTCACTTTCTCTCCACGTGCATTCATGGCTCTGGTCAAAACAAGGTAAAAGATGCAGCTGAAATCCACAATCACATTGGCAGCTGCATCCAATTTAGCCAAAAGAAATCAAGTGCCTGAAGCTTAGGGCAAGATGTGGCTGCCCTGAGGCAAACCCTGAGTGGCTTTCACAGCAACTCCTGTCCTCAGGACAGCCCTGACAGGTAACATCAAGGCTGACCATGCCAGGGAACTTGGATTCAAGGGTCCAGACCAAATATTATCATGTTTAACCATCTTATTTCACTGTCTAAAAATATGAGGAGCTGTGTTCATTGATCTTAATTCTTCCTTCTCTAGACACAGGAAAAATGTTCTGTTTCAGCCCCTTGATCCCTGCATTCCACTGCTGCTTCCCTTTTCCCAATAACTGTTAAAGTACTTTTTTTTTCAGTAAAGCATCTTGAGGTTCCTGTTTCACCCTACATTCACATAAAGGCTTGATCATATGTCCAAATAATTGAGAAGATGCCTGAAATCCCTCTAATGTGTACTATGTGTAAACTCTGTTTTTCCTGTTTTGTTTGGTATTTCTGCCTGAAGGCATCAGGAAAATCCAAGAGTCATCTGTTAAAGAAATCAGGCAAAAAAAGAAAGCAAATGACCAGCAAAGTGGCACAACAGCCAGGTACAAAGCTGTGGGAAAAATCTTCCCAGTCCTTGTACTGGAAAACATATGCTAAGGCTGGGAAAAGGGACATGGAAGGGACAAGGATACACACAGGCCTGTCAAAAGCTCTGCCATCTGTAAAAGCAGGCGCACATTCTGTGTGCTTGGAGGTGCTCTGGGGTAAGCAGGGCAAGGCTGCCCTTTTGTGAGGGGAGACACTGACAGAACAGGGATGGACACAGAGAAGTCTCCTCTGTGGTTCTGTGCTTGAAGATGGGAAAGTACAAACATCTCAGCCACAAGCAGGCAGAGTTCCGCAGCATTGTGGGGAAGGTCAGCTGGAGGGAGAGAGCAGAAAATGTCACAAGGCAGCACATGAGCAGCAGGGCAACTGTAGGAGCTCTGGAAAGCAAAAACAGCAAGTCCAGGTATGAGGGATCAATGGGGGATCTGGAAAGTTGTGACCTTTCTTCCATGCAGCTGTTATCACCCCCAACTTACATTTTCCCATCAGCTTCAGGAAGTCCAACCCTCCCCCAGTCTTCCTTCCTAGTTGTTCATCCAATTTCAATCCCTTCTGCTCTCCCCTCCCCTCATGTGGTGGCCTGGTTCAGCCATTCACCACGGCAAAATTATTTGAGACACCTTGCCTTTGGGTCTGTTGCCTCTTCTGGCCTCCCTTTGCTCAATCTCCTGAAATTTCCTTTAGTTCCTTTTTTTTTTCTAGAGATGGGGGCTCCTGCTGATGTGTCTCTGGCTATTCAGACCAGTGTTGCTGAAGGAAAGCACTTCAGACTGGAGCCTGAAGGAAAAGTCTCCTGCGCACACAGGGACACTTTTGTTTGATATATCTCAAAAACTGTTTTAGAGAATAGGCATTAAATACTTCTAAAAATTTACTGAACACACAAAACCACACCTCTTGTCCAAGATCAAAAGAAATCTGTTTTCCAAGTCACAATGAAGCAAAGAGTGTAAAAAGCTGTATTTCAGTCATCACTATTACATGTATTTTTTTCCTAGCAGTGGACTGGAAAACTGGATCCCATATAACCCAAGCAGCACTGAGAAAACA
The DNA here is from genome assembly GCF_963513975.1 of Fringilla coelebs. NCBI lineage: Eukaryota > Metazoa > Chordata > Aves > Passeriformes > Fringillidae > Fringilla > Fringilla coelebs. The sequence continues at coordinate 54,670,408 of NC_140033.1, read as the reverse complement.
ACCTCCTCAGAACCATGTTCTTCCTCCAGCAGGATGTTGTGTCACTGCAGAGAAAAAAAGATGAACCACTTTCTCTGGCTTATCAGATTCTTTCAGAAATGTGAGAAAATTAAGACCAATTCCAAGAACGTCCCTCAACTCCAGATTCTTGGGCTGAGAAACTGATGGGAAACTCACTCTTTGGAGAAAGATAAAGAAAGCAAGCAAGAAAGAAAGAAAGAAAAGGGAGGGAAGGGAATGATAAGGGAAGGAGGAGAGAGAAAGAGAGAGAGAGGGAGGGAGAGAATCAGGATAGCAACACCAGGGTGACAGATTTTATTTCAGAGACCACAGTCCCACTGCAGGATCTGAGCACTGTTAGCAGAAATTTGCAGTATTGTACATCCCACAGCTGGCAGGAGCATTTGGGCACCAGCTGGTGGCCACAGATCTGGCATGGAGTGTGCTAGAGATGCTCTGCTGGAATTAGAGTAGCTAATTGGCTTTTCCCAGTAGCCTCCCACTGAGGGAGGAGCTGGCTGGTAAAGATGCCACTGAGGTAGCTGCTGTCAAAGTGAACCTTCTGGTTCTTTCCTTGTTGCACATCCCCAATATGTTCTGAATTTGTCTTGTGAGTTTATGCTCCCCACAAATTGATTAAATCCTGGGAATAGGAGGAGCATACCCTGTAACTTCTGCAGCAAGAAGGGTTTCAGATTCTCCTCTCAAGCTACATGACCACAGAAAGCGCATACAGGCCAGGGGAAATCAACTACTTCAGCCAAGTGACAATGAAGAGGCAAAATTAGCAGTGGCTGTGGAAATGAACTCCAGTTATGTGCTTAGACTGGTGAGCAATCCCATCCTAGCTGCTAGGGAACAGCTGTGAACCCTAAGGCCGCTTCCATCTAGCATAGTTAAAAATAAATTAATAAAGATCTTAGAAATAAATCCATGTCAATCCTTTTAATTTATAAAGCATTGCTAAGTATACACAGTGCTTCACAAAGCATGGGGAAAGGAAAATAAATGCCCTGAGGGTTGATGTGAAGGGGCAGACACCTATCATGAGGAAGGGGGAGAAAACACCTGCATCTTGGCCATGTGGAAAATGGCATCTGATTCTGATACCAGGGAAAGAGGATGGCTGGGCTTTTGGATGCAGAACTACCCCCTGGAACCCCCTGCACAATTCCAGTCCATGCTGGGGGTGTGTTGGGAGGAGGTGACTGAAAAGCAAAGTGTGGGCTAAGGGCATCACCATGTCCAGCTGTCTGGAATCCAGATGACCTGGTGTGGTCACACCCCTGTCCCCCCACCTTGTACCTTAGGCCTGGACCAGGAGCTGCACCTTGGCTCATGCCCAGACCACACCCAGGGGTGCTGCCAGTACCCATGCCCCTCTGGCGGGACATAAGGAGAAGTTGTGACTGAAGCCCTTCCTGCAGTGGCAGCAGCTGAAAGGTTTCTTCCCCAGTGGGTGAGGGCAGAGCTGTCACTCAAGCAGGTCTCACCTTTGGCTTGCTGCTGCCCTGCAGCTTCCCTGCCCCACGAAGCCTTTCTGGGACCAAGTCTCCGGGAGAAGGGACATATTTCCGTCACAGCTTGGAGGAGAAGCTGCATTCAGGAGAAAATCCCCACAGAGCTCTGCTGCCCCCAGCCCATCCCACTGGAGAGCAGGCTTTCCTTAAACTCCTCCAGCTGACCTCACCTCCTCCCTGGGCAGCCTGTTCCAGTGCCTCATTACCCTTTCAGCGAACAAATCCATCCCGATGTCCAACCTGAGCCTCCCCTGGTGCAGATTGAGGCTATTTCCTCTAGTTCTGTCCTTTGCTACCCAGGAGCAGGGCCCAACCTCCACCTAACTCCCCCCTCCTGTCACGGAGTTGTGCAGAGCCAGAAGGTGCCCCTGAGCCTTCTTTTCTCCAGGCTGAGCCCCCCCAGCTCCCTCAGCCACTTCTCATCAGATTTATGCTCCAGACCGCTCCCCATCTCGGTTTCCTTCCCTGGACATGCTCCAGCCCCTCAATGTCCATCTCACACTGAAGGGCTCAGAACTGGACACAGGATTTGAGGTGTGGTTTCACCAGTGCCCAGTATAGGGCTGTCCTGCAGCCCCTCCTCTGCTATGCAGCCTTCACAAACTCCTTTGCACTGCCACATTTTTCTGTTGTCTCAGTTGTTCTCTTCACCTGAGACCCTCTGGCATCTCTTTATATCACAATCGTCTCTGACTGGGCCCTCACAATTCTTCATTCCACCTCCAGAAGACAGAGAAGGCTCTGGGGAGACCTTACTTTAGTCTTTCAATATAAATAGTTTCCATCTTTCATGCAGGCTCCCTTCAGGTATAGCACCTGTCTTTTTCAGAATTTGCCAATGTTTTAAGAACCCTCTGGCTTTTCAGATGGGGCATTTTGGACTTATCCCATGGCTTCAGTGGGTTTTATTCTGCCAGCCAGCCCTGACAAGACTGCGACAGATATCTGCCTGTATTTGAATGCAATGCAGTTTCCTTGAATACCCAGGTGGTGGCAGATTTGGAGTATATTAAATCAGTCCTTTCAACCTGTTTTGCAATGGAACCAAACTTTTTCTACACGGCTAAAGATGAAGTTGTTACTCTTTCATTCCTCTGACACCATTTAAATGGCTTCCATTTAAAATGGCAAATCTCTGCTTTCAAGTATAATTAGTCTCTAAACCCAAGTTATCTTCTATCTACTGTTCTTATTCAGTTCCTGCTAAATCAAACTGTATTGACTAGACTTGTTGGGGAAGGGCTATTTATGACTTTGTTTATGTTTAAAGTAACTAATTAGTGCTATTGATTTAAAGCATCTGTGTGTGGATTTAATTCCAGCATCTGCTGTATGATGCAAAATATCCACAGTATTTATTAAGGTTTCCATACAATTTAGGGGGGTATCAGCACATTAAATAACATGGGGCTTTCAGATGGAGGGTGGGCACAGAAGATGCCTGTGACAGTTTGATTTCTCGCTTTTATACACGCCAAGGAACTTCTTGGGTTTAGTTCTTTCTTCAAATCCAGCAGCTAAGCTGTGACTGCTGTACAAATTTTCCTGGATGACAAATATAGGGTGAATATTTTGAGTCTCTTTGGGTTTGTGCAGTGTTCCCTGATTTTTGCTCCTGTGGCCATCCCAGCAGTACCACTGGAGGTTATGTTCTGCTGATACCATGGCTTTTGAAGTCTTTTCCTGAGTCTGTGCTTCCCATGATAGAGTCTCCATTCCTGTAAGAGTAGTCTACCATCACAGAAAATTAAATCCTCTGCCTCTGAAAAATTCACTTCATTTTCCTTCCTGGAAAAACAATACTGAAAACCAGGGAGCCTGCCAAAGTGCAAAATACATCTACAATATACTTACTACCTGTTGCTGTTGGTTTGGGGGTCCCCGGGGGGCCCCCTAAGCTGTATGTTCACTGGTAGCAGCAGGCAGGCAAGGAGACTCCACACGGCTTCTGAGGGTGCTAATGAGATGAGGGTTTATTGGGGGTCCCACCCCCAGGAGCAGCATGGTTTCTGAGGGAGAAGGGGGAGGGAGAGCCTAGGGAGAAAAGGGCCAAAAGAGAATTTCATCCTTGGCATTTTCTACTTTTCTGTTTTCTCCCTTCCTTCCCTCCTTCATGAGGAAAAAATACAGGTGAATAATTGCTTTGGATTCCAACATTTAATGTCATTTGTGTTTTAATCTCACTTTTGCATGTATTGAGAACCTAACTCCTTTCAACAGCTGTGGATTCAGGCAAAACTTGCCTTTTTTTCCCAGCAGAGTACCAGAAAATCCCAAAACTGATGCAGAGTGGAGGTGTCTTCCCCATCACCACTAATGAATTATCATTTTCAGCCCTAAAAATTTTGCACTGAAGAGCTTTGTAACTTTTAGAAGCTAATTAATTAATGTCTGATATGCAACCACATCACAAAAAACACGATGTAACTTAGCTGAAATAATTATCCTTGTTTTACAGGATTAAGGAATCAGGATCCAATCCAGATTAACAAGGCTAAAAACCTTTAAGGACTGCTGGGCCACCAGCCACATCAATCTTTAAATTTATGGATCCATGTTAAGACCTCCTAAATGTCATCCAGGATTAATATTTCACATTGACTGCCTCTTTTTCCAGAGTCATCTTGTCATAATAAATTGTGTGATTAAGGTGTAATATGGGGTTATATGTTAGTTCTTTTTAAAATTATTCTAGCTGTTGATCTCCACACAGCTAACAGCTTCAGAAACTTCCACTCACTACAGAAACACCTCAATTACCTGCCTGAGTACATGATTTCTTCAGATGCACTTTAATCAGCAAACTTGTTCAAAATTTTCTCCTGCTGTCAGCTTAGTAACAACTTCATGAGTTATTTTATTTTTCTCTGATGAGAAGAAAATGGTTCTGAAGACTGACAGGTTAAAAGCAAAATTGGGCAAATTAGTGCCAGTTTTACAGATCTGGATTTCCAGCGCCTTCTCAAAAAATTGCCCCCAACTTTCTGTATTTTCAGATCATTATTTCTTATTATTTCTTGTACCATTCCATTGTTATTATTATTATTCAAAGATAAGAAAATGGAGCCAGAACATCTCCAGATTTGTGATCAGCAGAACAACTCCAGATTTGTGATCAGCAGAGAAAGGGAAAACCCAGAAAAAAGCTGCCAGGACCAACAGTTCTGGCTGGCCTTGGATTCCCAGGGGCCACCTCTATGTAGTATTTTAAGAAGGACAAAAACTCACCAAAGATTCATTTCTAATAGCAGTGGAACACTTTAATAATGAACACCATAAACTGACTGAAATACAAAATTCAATCATTGATTTCATGAGGGAATTCTGCTTTATGCAGAATGACACTAAACATCAAAAAAAGTTATGAATAGTACCCCTGAGTTTCCAGGATTCTGAAATGCTCAACTGATGGAAATTACAGCTCAAAGATATCAGCACAAGATCACATTGAAGGGATGTCCTTTAAGGCCTCTTCATTTGGCTTAAATTAATATCCTGATGAATTAAGACTAATCCAAAATCCCACACAGTAGAAACAAGTGTGTGATTTTCAAAGTCTGTAGTTACACAGCAGAAGTGACATACCAGGCCCCACAGTTTTTGCTTTGGGACAGAATGTGACAGTCTGCCAACAAGAAGATGACTTGTTAAGAAAACCAGCGCTTCCCATCCCTAAAATAGAAACCTTATTTTATTAATTACTAGGAGTGCAGCCTTTTAACGAGGTAACATAAAAAAACACAACTACAAACCACAGAACCAACCATGCACAAACAGAGCATCAGTTCAAGAGGTAAGACTTTCTGGCAAAGGTACAAGCCCAAGTTTTTTTATCCCAGTTCAAGGGTAAAGGAGCTTTCTTTTACATTTTTGAAGCTTAAAGGTTCTGAGACTGCCCCAAGTCTGTCACTGATAGAACAAGGTAGACCAGACCAACAAGACCAACATGTCTTAAAACTCTGTACTTTCCAACCCTGACAGACCCAATGTCAGAGTCCTACAGGAAAAAAAAAAAAAGAAAAAAAAAAGAAAAAAATACTGTTTCTTCTGCTGTTTTCATGAGATGATTCACCTGAGCCTCTCAGTGTTCATTATTTACCCCACTCCTACCCCTAATTAATACATAACAGCCAAAACCACGTAATAATCCAAATATGCTATGACAAAGTAAACCCAGGCTCAACTGAGTTTACCTTTGAACTAAAGAACAAGTGCCCTATATACCAATTTGGCTTTTCCTCATGAACTCTTGATAAGCAAGGTAGATCTGAAAGGTGGTATTTTGTTCAGGGCTTTTTGGTTTGTGTTTTCAGTTAGGGTTTTTTTGGGTGATGGTGGGGGGTTGTTTTGTTTTACACAAAAAGCAGAAAGTACTTTTTTCTTTTTTGAGCAGTAGTGCTGGCCTGAGAATCAGCTAAGTCAAGGACATCTAATTTAAAGACTTCCTAAAGGAAGGAAGCTTTTGCAAACAGATGCTGGGAACAGGGCTGCTGTTAAACTGAACATCTTCACATATCCATGTTGCTTCCCTCTATATAAGTCAGACTTAACAGGAGATACTTAAATCATCCCTGAGGACTCTATCATTAGTTTCAACTCATTAGGAGAGGTACAATTGCCCAGGCACATGCTGAAAGACATACCAGGTAAAAAATACACTCAAGTTTCATGAATTATCTCATATATGAATGCTGAACTTCTGTGCATCCCAGTGATAATCTCTTGAGCTGCCTCAACAAAGGCCATTCCTGGCCAAAATCCCTGCAGGCTCCAGGGCAGGGATTTGATCACTGCTACTTGTTGATGCATCTGAGTGTACAGTCAGCACCTTCACAGGCACAAGAACTGCAACACCACAGCCCAGAGGTCACCTGCCCTGAGTGACAGAACAGTTGAGAAGAGTCACAGATGTTTACACTGGACATGTTCACTGCACAATGCTGAGCAAGCTGCAGAAGCCACAGGATCTCGAGCGACTGGGAGCTGAGGTGCAGGCAGAGCTCCAGAGGCAGATGAAAATGATAAGGCACTGGCACCTTCACAGGAGAGGAGACTGCTAGGATTAAGAAGGGGGCAAGAAATGGATGCTGCAGCAGCTGCCTGCTGTCCTAGCAGGAGTCCTAAGCTATAAACATTGGAATTCAGGAGAGCATTGCCTGGGAGCAGTATATTCAGTTGCTTCTGAATTTCCTGGAGAACCTGCAGCTGACTTCGCTGATTCAGGAGAAGCATATCCGTGTTTTCCCTCATTTTCTTCACTGTACAAAGAGAAGGGAATGTTAATGCCTGCTATGTAAAAACACAGGCAGTTCAGAAGTGTTTTTCTACTTACACTCTTCAGAAACAAGATTCCAGCGATCCATCTCACTTTCCTCTGTACCACATCTTTGCTCTTCTTTCTGATGCAGAGATGTAAATTCAGGCTGATTTGCATCTAAAAGGAAGACACTGCAAGTCAAAAGTTGCAAGGTCTGCCTTCCAAACATGGCAGCTCATCAACAACCCTTCCTCTCATCCACATCTTAAAATTCAAACTTCATTCAAGTCACAGGTGGTCCAAAATCAAAGATTATGTAGATACAGTGGGGGTTTTTTTTTGTTTTTGTTTGGGGTTTTTTTGGTTTTTTTTTTTTTGAGTTTTTTGAGGCGGGTGCCCAGGAAAGGAGGAAGCAAAGCTGAAGCAAGGGATCTGCTAAGGAAAGAGGAAATTGAGATTTAGTAAAAAATTTGTATTTGCACGCTTTCTTTAGAAGCGGATACAGCATTAGACAAATCTGATACTACTCAGTGTCCAACTGAAAGGGCAAAAATGAGACTTTTCTTCAGGAATTATAAACTCATCTGAAGAAAAAACAAGGTTTAGGAGTGTAAGGTTCCATGCTTAGGGTTCTTAGGCCACCCCTCTGCATCTATGGACTCAGAGGCCTCAAACCCTACGTTAAGAACTCAGTTTTGCCATTCTGTCACAAACCCGATTATAACTTCATAATTATTCCCATTGTTAAGGTGAAAGGCGCAGGGTTTTTTTTCTCCAGAAGAAACAAACAAACAAAAACAAGTAAAACAACTCCAAACAAACCAACCACAAAATCTGAAGAAAAACCTCACACACAAAACACCTGCTTCTTATGCCAACACTCACAACAATTCCGTGTGTGTCAAGGCAAGAACCAAGATGAAAACTTAAAATATTTTTGACCAAGGATAAAGGGTTGTCCCAAATAAAGGTACAACAACAGGGAAAAACACCCCACAATGCCAGTTTTTATCCCCGAGTTTCAGGTCACTACCAGAACACAAAATATTGCAAAATCCAGAAAACTCCCTACTTGAAACAATCCCTTTGTCTGTCAGCCTGTGCTGTGCTAAGAATATTTTTGAGGCTTCCCACTGTAGCCCACAAGAAGCCAGGATTCAATATCCACATATAACAAAATTTGGCTGCTAGAGATGACCTGCAAGTCAAAATTCCTTACATCTCCCTAAGTTTAGCATTTTGGTGGCTGAGCTTAGATCTTCCAAAGATCTAAGGCTAGACATCAGGCAACATTATGAAGCAGGATCTTTATTATTAGTGGGATCTGAGAGCTTTGGGGAGTCTAAAGGTGCCAGGCAATCTTCATGGTAACACCTAAATTTCAACTTCAGCTTTTTCAAGTAACTTCCTCAGACGGCAGAGACAAATATTAGAGATGGGGAAAAAAAAGAAGTAACAAAACCAAATCAACTAACCCCCAACACTCATATTCAGAGCAAAGAGGGAGAATTATTTAGGAAGAAACAGAGACCAGAATATTTCATGTATCCCCTGAAATTTTGCGTAACTTGAAATAAACACAATTCAGTTACCTGCTGTGTGCTCACTGGGTGTCTCTCTCAGATGTTGGTGTCTGATGAAGTTTGAGCTCACACTGAAGGTATTTCCATGCTCTGAACGCCTACAAGGTTTCTCATCTGTGTGGACTCTCTGATGCTGCAGCAGAGCCGTGTTCCCACTGAAATTCTTTCTGCACATGGTGCAGGAAAAAATTTTCTTTTTCAGATGGGTTTTGTGGTGAGCAAGGAGGCTTGAGGCACGGCTGAAGGTTTTCTCACATTCCTTGCACTTGTAAGGCCTCTCCCCTGTATGGACTCTCTGGTGAACCACCAGGTTGGCCTTCCTGCTGAAGCTCTTTCCACATTCTGCACACACAAACACCTTTTCTCTTGTGTGGATTTGCAGGTGGGTCAGGAGCCTGCAGTGCCCCTTGAAGCCCTTCCCACATTCTGGACACTTGAAGGGTTTCTCTTCACAGTGCAGCGTCTGACCATCAGTGCCAAGGATGAGCTTCCTGGAGGCTCTTTGTTCATGAGGAGAAACACCACAGGCTGCCTCCCTCTCTGGGCTCTGGGCTTCACGTACCTGAGGCAGCTCCTCTTGCTTAAGTTCTTCAGGGAAGCCTTTCTCCTCCTCATTGTCTCCCAAAACGCAGTCCCCTGATGGAGTAAGAGACCCATCTTAACACTCCTCTTTCCCTAAGGCAGATAGGCTGCTCCTTGTAAAACAACTCAATTTCTCAGGCCTACCTTCAGCTTACACCAGATTCCCTTTTCCCAAAGAGAAATGGAAATTCTAAAGACTGAGACAAGAAGGGGGAGAAAAGTGGCAAAGGGAAGAAGAGAAAGGTAAGAAATATTCCTCTTCACTTCCCTCCTCTCCCCATTTCCTTATACTTCTTCCCTTCAGAGAATGGCAAAACAAAGACTGCCAAGATAAAGGAAGGAAAGGAACATGCTGAAGCATATCACCCATCCCAAATATTTACTTTCAGCTATTTGCTCCCACAAGACTTAGCTCAAAAGCTTTCCAGATGGCTAAATTATCATTAACACACTGTTTCAAAGCTGGGCATTTCAGTGGGGATCTTTCAGCACAAAAGAGCCCATGCAACCTTCGCTGGCTAGGCCAGCAGGGAGATTTAGGTTCTCACTTGTATTAGTTCGTATTTACCAGAAAACAGTTAAATTATGTCTTTTGTAGGGTGGCATACCAGGTTTTTTTCTCTATCACAACAACAGTTGTAAGTACTATAAGGTTACTGTATATTTATGCATCAGAAATCAAAGGGCTCTTTATTTATTTAAAAAAAAAATCAGCTAATTCCCAATTAACTATTAGAATCTCTTTTCATAGCTAGATCTAACACAACATTCACTTTCCTTGCAATGACAAGCCAAATAAATTGCATTCTGAAGAAACACACCAGAAACATTCAAACACGTCCCTTTCTTTCCTGAAGAATCCAACCTGTTTATTTCACAAGGGTATATGCACCATCATCCCCCCCACAGTAAGCTCTAGGTATCTTATCCAGATGGGTAGATCTTACATTTACAACTGTTCAGCACTAACAGAATTATAAGGATCACCTAATAAACACTTAGCCAAGGTTGATTTTTGCAAGCAACTTCAGGTGTTTACTATTAATTCAAGCAGAGGCTTTAGCAATTAGCATCTCTGATATAGTATTAAAACAGTACTCACACATTTAACACAAAAAAACGTTTGCTTAGTCCACTAACAAAGCTAGGTTTTCTACATTCAAGATAAAACTATGCAGGGCAATTTCAGTCTTACCTCTATGAGCCAAAGGAATAAAACTCTTAAGTAATGTGTCCTTGAAGAGGCAAAATGCTCTGTTTACATGGACATGGCTACCAACATGTAAACAGCAGCAATAAAATACGCAAACTTGCTGAGAGAGGGAGTCCTCTCTCTCATATCAAGGAATTACACCCAAGAAGAGCTTTCTCCCAAAGGGATGAAGAAGGTTCTCTCTAGCAGGCCCACTCATTCCTGACGCTACCAAGAGCCTTGCAGGTCCCTGACAGTGACAGGGAACCCTCCATTCTCACACACACCCAGAGCTAGGCACTCACACACTTTGGATTCAGCTCCACAACTCCCTTAGACCCTCCTTACCTGTGAGAAACCCTGGAAAAGGGGAGCATACTGGCTGCCCATCACTCCTAATGTCTTATTTTAGAAGAGGTGCTGGAAAACCGCAGCAGAAAGAAACCCAGAATGCCACTGCAGCCTTGCCTCGGCCTGGCATGGCATCCCAGGGATGGAATGCTGGCACCACACTTTCCTGCAGGATTTAACTAGCAAGAATTTACACCCCACCTGGATATTCTGCAGCATCACTTCTCCCGGGGCTCTGGAAAATGGAAAATATGGACTCCATTGCTGGCTCCATCTAGAAGAGAAGAGACAAGGAGCATGGAACCTTTCCCAGCAGACAGGAGTGGGGGAGGGGGGCAGACGCTGGTACAGCGCACTTTGGCAGTGCCCGGCCTAGGAGCTGCAAACGTGCCCAAGCCACCGAGCCTCCCGGGACAGAGAGGGAAGCCCTGCACAAAGACCTGAAGCTAAGTGAGCCGTGAGCTTCATCCAGAAACCAGCGTGATAAGGAGCGCCTTCCCTCAAGCTCCCTGGGCTGCACCAACTAACCCCCGGACTACAAGACCCACTCATCCAGCACACCTCGTGTTTCCCGCCACGCTTTAAATCCCGGCCCGCGGGCGCTTGTCCCCTCCCGCGGCGCCGCTCCGCCCTCTCCCGAGCCCCGGGCCTGCTCTGCCGGGCCCTCGCCTCGCCCCGGCCCCGCTGCTCCCCGGTGCCGCCCGCGCTTCCCGGCACAGCCCAGCGCTCCTGCCCGGGGCCGAGACCCGAGCAGGGGGTCAGTGCCTCTCCCCTCAGCCCGCGGGAGCACTGGGCCCTCCCCGGGTTCTCCCTTCGGCATCACAAGCCCCTAGAAGTGCGGCGGGAGCTCTTCCTCCGCTGCCCCGCGCGGTTCCAAGCCCGCGCTCCGGCCACGTTGGCTTGCTGGGCTCCCCCGCGCGGATCGTCCGCGGGGCCCCGCTGAGCACCACAGGGCTGAGTTGGCAGGAGGTGAGTCACGGAATGGTCATCGTCCTACCCCTCAAGTGATGTCATCCCAGAGCACACAGGATTGCGTCCCGATGGTTCTGGAACACCCCCGGTGAGGGAGACTGCACACCCTCTCTGTGCAATATGATTGCACAGTGTTAGGAATAAGGTATAGTGATTGGCTCATGCAAATGAGGAGGTGTTATTAAACATGGTTTTGTCTTAGGTTGCAATGGAAGATGTGATGAAGGGTTTGTGTTCTGTTGCTCTCCAGGTGGGGCAGTTATCATCTGTTAATGGACCATCTGGTCTCAGTGACTGATAAAATCACATCATCCCATTGTGAGATGCTCTACCCAGTGCCAGGAGCTACCTGGATAGAATCTGAGACTTGAAATACCACAGGCAGCATTTTCCCACTGGATTCCCAGAGGAGCAGCTTTCTTTTGCACTGGATTCCTAGAGGAAGACCAGGCCCATCTACACCACCACTGGGCCTTCAGCACTGCTTCAACAGAACTACACCTGTCACTGCAGGACTGCGGCCACCATTTAATCAGACTGCTACCAAAACCGTGACCAACAGGGTGTCGGTTGTCAGTGACTGACTCTGTCACTGACTCTGTCAGTGTTGTTTTGTATTACTGCATTTTTATTTTATTTTCCTAATAAAGAACTGTAATTCCTACTCCCATATCTTTGCCTGAAAGCCCCTTCATTTCAAAATTATAATAATTTAGACAGAGGGGGTTTATATTTTCCATTTCAAGAGAGGCTCCTGCCTTCCTTAGCTGACACCTGTCTTTTCATACCAAGACAGGTGGGAAGAAGTTCCGTTGAGGTTTACAGTTCTTTTGACATGTACTTTCGTTGTTCAGTTTGGTTTTGAACCCTTTTTCTGTTCTCCCTTCAATCCTCCCCTCCCCTTTGTGTGGTTGCAACCTATGCCAGGACCTCATCACCCTTAGAGGGAAGAATTTCTTACCAATATCCAATCTAAACCTGCTCTCTGTCAGTGTGAAGCCATTCCACCTTGTCCTCTCACTCCAGGTCCTTGTCCAGAGTCTCTCCCCAACTTTCCTGTGGTCTCCCTTTAGGTCCTGGAAGGTCACAATGAGGTCATCCCATAGGCTTACTCCTCCAGGGTGAACAATGCCAATTCTCTCAATGTTTTCTCATAGGAGAGGTGCTCTAAGTTTGTTTAGGGAACATTAAATATCTGGGTATTGTTATAATAACAGATCTAGAGACTCCTAGAGATAAGAAACTCCTAAGACAACAACACCTCTGGGCCAGTGCTGGCTTTCCAGCTGCTTTTGGCTCACTGCAGTTGTTAATAAAGGATTGTGGACGGACTCATAGTCTGTATTTCAGAAGTCCTTCTTCAGAAGCCTTTGTTGTGCCAGCCCTTTTCTGCCCTCTAGGATCATGGCTGCCCCTTTCAGACCTCTCTGCTCACGCACACACCAGGGCCATGGAGCAGCTCTTTGACAGTGATATGCTGTAGCTAAGGGCCCAGGTTTAAGTCCCATGTGCTTTCAGAAGTAGCCACTCCTTGGTGCTGCTCTAAACAAAGATGAGTCTTTTGTTCAACTTCTGGTTTTCAGGCCATTTCCCCTTATTTGTCAGGATTAATTTTGGTTTGGGAAGAGCTGGATTCCATGATCCGTGCAGGTCCCTCCCAACTCGGGATATTCTGTGATTTGATGATGTGACCTTGTTTTATGGCAGTTTCAGGTGCTGCTCATTGAGCAGGTTGAGTGTTTCCCTTCCTGCAGTTGTGTGCTTTGAGGACAGAGGTATCCCATCCACAGTAATAGCCAGTATTTTGCAATAAATAGGATTATCTTCCCTGGCCTTCAGAGTCCATGATACAGATGTGAATGAGCTTGTTGCATTAGATGCTGTTGGTTGTCAATAGACCTTTGTGCAGCATCCTAATAAATCACATTCCAGCAAGGTCTGTTCTTCCCTGCAGGGAAAATGGAAGCTTGCATTAACTGACTTCAACTTATTGGAAGTTGGCGAAAGAATAATATTCCCACTATCTAAATAAATCTGGCCTATAGACACCAAAGTCATGAGTGTCATAGAAAAATAAATTAAGAAATTAATTATTTTCTTGGCCCAGCAGAGCTTGAACTGTATGGCATGACAGCTTGTAAGACCACCAAGTAATAAAGGTGCAAAAAAGATGGTGAAGAGTTTTCTCACTTATCCCTCAAGTTCACTAAAGAAAGCAATGGGTCTTCATGCAAAAATAGTTATAATACATGAGTAGGTTTGAACACATAGCTATGGCATTTTGTAATTATATAATTTAAAATTCTTGAGTTTGGGAAACTACTACTAATAATTTATATAAATTTCTTTCAAGACTGTATCTCAAATTAGACAAGTCCATGTTAGATGTCTGTGAAAGTATTTTTAATTTGAGAGACATAATTTTCACTAACTTAAGTAGGAGCCTTGGGTTTCAATTTAATATTCTGAGTTCTAACTAGCCCTGTCCCCTGCATTGTTCACAGCCTTCCCACCCTGACGTCAAGGTTTTAAAGAGCCTGCTCTCTATCACAGCATTCAGATCCTTAATGAATCTGTTGAATCCTCTCATCTGGGGTTACACATAATATAATTTCCCAGGTTAACAATGAATTGCAAATAAGTATTGTGATTTTCTGTCAGGTTTTGCATTAATTTTGTATTAAAGTGTTCTTGCTTATTTGTGAGAATGATCATGTGAGATAAAAATCTCTTAAAGCACAGACTGTATGCCATCTCCAAATCCTCTGCTTTTAACATACCTCTCACTCTATTTTAAGAGAAAATTTGATGTGACATAATTTGCCTCTGGAATTCCACACTATTATTCTTTTCCTTTTTAACTGCTGTGTGACTGCTGAGTATTGTTCTTTTACTAAAGTCAGGTTCACTAAAAATAGCTCCCACATTCTTGTCCTCTTTTATTTCCTTTGTCTTGTGCAATTTTGTCCATCTTTCCTGAGCTCTCCAAGATATCTACCAGCCTACCTCAGCTTGCTCCAGCCTATCGGCGACAGTAAAAAATCTAAATTAAGTACTCTGTAACCGCTTCTCTGTGTGCTCTGAGTTCTTACCCTTTTGATGCTGTTCTTACGTTTATTACATTAATTATACTAATCTTTCTAGCAAAGACAAAGATTTTTTTTTCCTGTTGTCTTCCAGTCAATAACCTTATAGAATGTAATAATCTTATAGAATGTTTTTGGACTGTTCTGTGTTCCAGTTACTTAGTTGTTTGACTGTGCTTTATTTTTTTTTTTAATACATTATTTTATGTAACCTGACCTACTTGTCATCTCCTGTTTAGGATTTCTGACCAGTAGGGAAATTTGTGGCTTGTCAGATTTATTCTCTTAACCTTTTTCTTTCCTTTCTCTAGTTGGAGACAGTACATTCTTTAGCAGTTTCTTAAAGGACATTTAACTGCCCATCTTCCCACAAGCTGCTCTCCAGGGGATTTACCTGCCTTGAGATCTTACTGCTGGTTCTCTGAGACTGCAGACACCTGATTTCTGGAAATACAGTTCTTTCTTTTGTGGTGGGTATCCAGTTCTCACCATCTCTTCAGCAGAAGTGAGGAACGGGATTTTTACTTGCTTTTTGTGTCCTGGGATAGTGGATGTTGTCTGGGATCTTTTCTCTCAATATTTTGTCTCACTTCTGATAAGGTAAACCCCTTGTATTTCACAGTTATCACAGGATCACTGATGTTGGAAAAGACCTCCAAGGAAATAAGCAAAACTTACCAATGTTTCAAATCCATATTCATCACAGGACACAGCACTTTCAAATAAATAGAATAATTCAAATAGAATTCTATTGAAATAGAATATTTCAAATAAATAATAGAAGCTATTTGGAATTTACTGCATAATAAATTCTAGCTAATTCCTTTGCTTGCTTCAACATTCTATATTGTCAGTAATTATGAAAATGAAGACTAGGAAAACAATTTAATTTTTTTTTCTGGAAATAATAATCTCACCCTAATGCCAAAGATTAAAGAATGAATAAAATAATGTAACTGTTGCTTTTATCCCACCACTGGGACTGTCGTCTATCTGATGCCTAAACTCACATTCTCTCTCCCAGCTTTGACTGCAGAGTACCAAACTTGTGCCTCACTTGCCTTTTCAAGCTAATTTACCTCCTTAGTCTGCTCACTGCTGAATTTGTCCTTGCTGACTCAATCCTAGTTTATTTTTTTAGCATATCCTTCCTGGCAGCCCTTTATTTATCAATAAAACTTTCCCAGAGATGTTAAGTGGTAGCAAATTTTCCATGGGCAGCTGACATTTCTATGGAGGGGCTTGACAGCTGACCTGCAAGCAAAGCTGAGTTAATAGAAGAAATAATAATTGATGATTTTCAAGAGTATCCATAGCAAGGAAGAGGAGAAGGCCATCAGTATGGAAACCGATTAGAAAAGATACATGAGAATTTTTGTAAGCTAGACTATGTGCCTAAGTAGATGTTTATACGTGCCTCATTAAATTTCTGTAAAACTTTTGCCAATTATATTGATGGTAGTAATTGCTTTGCACCAATGAATATAATACGTTATTGTGATGTAGGTAATGACTTAAGATCAGGCTTTGTTAAGAGTACATAAACTGGAGAACACGCAGAATAAAAAACCATTTTTCTTCTTGGACCCTGATCGCGTGTGTATGTCACGTCCGGCCTAACAGTGACACATTTCTTTTTCCCCAGACCAACTGTCACATCAGCCTCAGCTGGAGGGGAGTAACAAAATGTGCTAAAATTATCAATAATCATGGATTGTGAAGAAAGGACACAATTTTCCCTTAAACTCAGCGTTGCATAAACACAATCATTGTCGAACAGGTTAATGATGTTCACACTTTCAAGCAGACAGCTTTATTTATTACTCTGCAATTACCATTGTGTTTTTTACTGTCTGTAGTTTTAAATTTTTTCTTAATTCCTCAAGTTATACAATGCCTCCATTTTTAAAAGCCTGAGGCAAAGAGAAAGCTACATTTAAATTCACCTGCCTCTCTCTGCAAGATTGTGCCATGCTATAAACCTTCTATTACTTTCTGGTCAAAACCTAACTGCAAGAGGCACTGCCAGTGGCCTGAAATTTGGGGGCTCTTCAGTGTCTTGCACAGCAAATACTTGGTGACAAATGTCAGTGGCAAAGGACCTGTGTTATCAGTAGCAAAATATCAGTCTTTGTATGCCTCAGATCATGCCCATTTACTGATCCAAATACACTTACAACCTCTTTCTACAAACATTTTTGCTGGCATTTTCACCAGCCCTGATTTCTCTGGCCAGTTTATATAGGTTTAATCCAATGAATTATGTTTCATTTAGCCACTGGTTCTCAAGGGTTTGTATTTTCTGGAGTGGTTGTTCTGGAGTGTATTTTCTGGGTGCGTTGCTTTTGCTGTGCACTTTTGTTGTGGCTTTTTCATTTGGGGCCGGGTGTTACCTGTTGCTTCCCTGGAAGGAGCAAGTGACCTCTGAGACTGCAGTGCAGGCAGCTGCAGGAATTTATATCATCAAGGCAACTATGACAAGAGAAGCAGATGAGTGTGTGGCGCTCTCCTGGCTCTGGATGGGTTCTGGGTTAATTCAGCTTCCTCTGCTGTGGTATCCATCCCATAGGTAGGGTGTGAGTCCAGAAATCCAATTTATCCACAGCACAATTCACAGCCAAATAATCCTGGGAGTTAGGAACTGGGACTTGTGGGCTCAGTTCTTAATGAACAGCAGGTGTCCTTAATTGAGGGAGATGGGGAAAATTGGCTGGGATGCCTTCTATTGAGACCTGGTGCTTATTCTGTGCAACCTGTGGTATTATCAGCTAAGGATTTATCCTACGTCACATAATTTTCCTTCCCCCCCCCCCCCCCATTTTTGCTTCCCTTAAAATATGAAAATTAATGCGATTTTCCTCATTTATTTATTATTTTCCTTGATAATACTGGGCAATTAGAATGTCAGAAGAAAAACTTCAAATATTGAAGACTCCAAGTTGACCTTAAAATCTGTTCCTTGTAAAGAATTTGAACTTTCTTGCTGATGGCTTTAATTCATTGATGCATCATAATGGAAAATTGTTTTTTTTTTCCTCCATAAAGATCACATTTACATTAAAAAAATGGAAAATTATATTTTAAGGAAAGATTTGCTAACAAAATGAAAGTGGTATCTTTGATGTGTGTCCTGGGTTTCAGGATTGGGAATAATTTTCATTAAGCAAAGGGGTCATTATAATGCTGTGTCTTTTCTACTCATTGAAGTCTGCTGTATTGCAAGGAAGTGAGAGATAATAACTGGACTGTTCCCAACTGCAAGGCGAGAGGTATTCTATTACGATTGGTATTGCAGTTGTCTTGTGTCAAGTGGGCAATTCTCCTTATCTCTCTCTCTGAGTGATCATAATCACTCCTCCCTCGGGAGGGGACATCTGCTGATAACAAGCTATTGAATGTCACCACATGACAGATAAGAACTATTACATCCAATTGTGAGATGCTCCACCCAGAGGGAAGTTCTGAAACACCAGCATGGCTTCCCACTGGATGCCCCAGAAGAACAGCAGCTGCTTCTTCTTCCACGGATCTGCAGAGGAAGAATACACCCTTTTCCTACAGCAGGACCCCCCCTGCTCCAATAGAACCACATCTGACACTCCAGGAGGACTGAGCCACTTTTCCAATTGGACTACTACCAACACCCTGACCAACAGGGTGTCAGGTTGTGTTCTGACTCTGTCAGTGTTGTTCTAGTGTATTGCATTGTTTTATTTTATCTTTTTATTTTTTCCCCCTTCCCTATTAAAGAACTGTTATTTTCTGCCCCCATATTTTTTGCCTGAGAGCCCCTTAATTTAAAATTTATAGCAATTTGGAGGGGTGGGGAGGGTTTGCATTCTCCATTTCAGGGGAGGCTCCTGCCTTCCTTAGCAGGCACCTGTCTTTCCAAACCAAGACATAGACATTATCTGCTCTTGCTTCACAGAAAACTAACATTATGAGGTGATCTCTCTATACTTAAACTAAAAATTTGGGGTAATATACTCAGGTACAAATGGGATGTTGTTCAGGGAAGGTGGCTGGGTTACTACCAATTTTTCTTTGCTGCTGACCTGTCCCTCTTACTTTCCACAGGACACTCATCACCGTAGGACCTTTCAGTCTTCTTTATTGGGGTTAAAAGTCTCACTACTGCAGCTTTTAAAATTTGTGTTTCCCTCCTGTAGGTGGGGCTGCCATTCCACTGACAGCTGTGCTGCAGATGTGGGCAGATGTGCTAGAGAGTCAGCCTCTGCTCAACTGCGATGGCCAGCAAGTAACCACCTCCTCTCAAACCAAGCAATGCAAAATGACCATAGCTTTAAAATATTTTGTTTTATTAAATGTTTCAAATAACATAAACATCATATTAACAATTTTATGGCTGAGGTTCACACAATTTGTGGTTTGACCATTTTATCTGATTTGAGAGCTCAAAAGGTTACACCTTAACATTAGAAACTCTGTAATTAAGATTTATAACAGGAAGTTGTCTCATAGCTAACAAGAGGATAGAAATAGCAGATAGAACCATAGAAACTCTGGACAGTGAGAGAATACATATTTTACTATAAACTGGGGTCAGCCAAGATCATGTAAGGACAAGAAACCTTTTCGAACTGGCTTCATATTCATCAAAAAAAACAACTCATAGTTGGCTTTTAAGCAATAGAGAAAAGTGGGATAGTACATCTTTAATTATTCCCCAAATACACTTTATTTTCTGGATTTTAATTCTCTTTAAGTAAATCTGTACCACCTTCATACAAATATTTAGCATCATGTAATGGGGTGTTCACCACTTACCTTCTGGGGAATGTTATTTGCTCTGTGCTAGAATAATGGGTCTAATTGTACTAAAGTTGTACTGAATGTTCATCCTTGCTTTCAGCGTTAGTCAATGCTGGAAGAGCAACAGCATGCTTTCAACCATGGAGCTGTAGCTTATTTACAAACAAAAGGATGCCCCCCTCCCTCTTTCCCCAGTTGCTTATTCATGATAATGACTTGATTAACAGCTACAGGTGAGGAGGTTCCCTTTACACTGGAAAGGAGAGTATGTTTTAATCACTTTGTGGTAAACTGAAGTGGAACAGGGCACTCCAAACAAGCACAGCCTCGCACTTCAGGATGAGCTCCACTGCTTTTACCATGTTGTCTGGTTACTGTTGTCTGGTGCTGGAAGATGCAGCTGTACGCACAGGCAGATGTACTCATGTTTCCTTAGAAAATGTAAAAGAACACATTTCTGCAGGAGGTGGGTAATGGGCCAACAACCTGTAATTTATCAGTGGGTCTGTTACCTCTCCCTCCCTACTGTGGAAAAAATTGTTAACATAGAACAGAGGAGGGTGGAGGGGTAAGAAAATTTTTTTAGTAACAGACATGCTGATGATAAACAGCTTTGGTTGTTGTTCAAAAGGCAGTTAAAACACAGATTAATTGTAGGGATTTGTTGTGGTTTGTTTGTTTTGTTATCACCATTAATTAAGAAAAGATACTTGTTAATTGCAAGCTTCTGCCCGTTGCTGATGGTGAAATGATATTCAGTGTTTTCTTTCAGGTATCTTCCCCAAGGCTTGGGTTTCTTCAGAGCACAAACAAATCCACTGAGGAGCACAAAGTAAACTACTGAACATCAGCCACTGCTTGAGGTGAAAACAAGTTCTTATGCCCAGCTCCCCATGATGACAGTCACAACTGGCACTCAAGGGCCACTGCCACACATCAGCCCCTGCACTGAGGCTTTCTGAAATATGCCTGTGCTCCAGACAATCAGCTGGAAACATCTCAGGCCACAAAAAAAAAAAAAAAAAAGAATTAAAGATTCAAGTTCCCCTTCATGTTACATGTGTGTTAAAACAAACTAACAGCTTGATCCGCCCCAGGCAAGGCCAGAGCTCTGGAGCCAGCTGCTGGCAATGCTGTGTGGGCTATGAAAGGTCTCCAGAAGAGCAGACACCATCTGCAACAGCTCTGTTTTTCCAACCCAAACAACTCCTGCTGTTTTTTCGTGGCTGAGTAGCTTTTCTGCAGCTGTTTCCTTCAGCAAAATGCTGAAGAGCCTTAAAATGTCACACCACTACTGTTCTGAATGCAGCACTTTTTTGTGTGTTCAGAAAACCAGGTCTGGATATTCTCAGGGGAGCAAAAAATAAACCTCAGACTTGTGGGGACAATACAGCCGGTGCACACAACTATGAATGCCTACAGGCATATTGTGAGGAATTCCTGGAATGAGTAGGGAAGGGGAAGAAAAGGTGGGGCACTTAACTCTCAGGAGAGCTGACTGATGTTGTAGCAGCTCTGCACCTTCGACTTTTCTGAGACCCAAGCTTTTGTATATCATGTGCCCAACTCAAGACTTATGATCCCCTTTAGTGTTGCTTCTCTTTGTCCCTAAGGCAGGTACTTAAAAGGACTTTCAGGATAAGTGTTGAAATTATTTCCTGATGTTTGAGTGGAAGTTTGTTTCAAAGTGATCTACAGTTTTGGTTTGCTTTGTGTTTTAGCCTTTCCTATGAGGACTGCAAGCTGCCTGATGACCAGATGATGTAACTGAGGGAATGCACTCTTCCCGGAGGAATCCCTGCAGCAACCTGCCTCAGCCCCACCAAGGTAGCAAAGTACAATGCCACAACGTTCCCCAAAAAATTGCTGTGGCAGCACTGAACAGGGAACGTTGGTCCCCAGCCCCGAACACACAGCTCCAGGTTTCCCAGGTGGTGACACCTTGCACAGCATGCCCTGAAGCTGGAAAACACACGCCCAACAACCAGTTTCATACACATTTCCAAGGCAAGAGCTTCAGAAATTTGCATCTTTGTAAACTGGGTGCTTGACCTATTTAAGCACAGATCAAAAGCAGTGTGTGACAAATACAGAGGTCTGTGGCAGGCAATGCCAGAGCTCTGCCATCCTGGACACCACATTTCTGGCCAGGTTCTGCAGCAGGCACTCTTTGGCAATTGCTTGGAATCAGACCTCTGGGGCATAGGGGGCAAGATTGCTTCCTTGAACCTCTATAAAGATTTCTGAACCAGCTTGAAGTGCTCAGATATAAGTGCACTGTCATAATTTGCTCTTACCTTCACTACCAAAACCAAGTATAATTTCTGAGGAATTCCAGGTTTGTAAATTCTCTGCTCTTCTCAGCTCACAAAAGAGTAACTGTGTCACTTTGTTGTGTTTTTTGTGTAGCATTGCTTTTTCAGACAGCTGGCATGACACAAGATTAGAGAAACTGGGTGCTGCATTGAAGACTGATCATCTTAAAAGTGCTTATTCAGTGTTATCTGAATAAATAACATTTTGGTGTAGGATTTGAGTCTGAAAATCTGACAGCGCAGTAAATTTGTTGCTGTTGTTGCACCAGCTACTTTCAAGAAGGCTCTCTCTGCCCCCACGGGAATTTACAATTCACTACAAGAAACAAGGATCTCCAACAGCCATGAGCACTGGGAAGGTCCTTGACTTCCTTTCTAAACTGCAATTTAATTCTAAAACTCTGAACAATCAAATTCTGAAAATTTGAAACTGCAGGACAAAGTGCATTACTTTCACAGTTGCATGACTGTTCTTACAGAGAAGTCAAAGAGTCACAGAGCTGCTTAAGTCAGAAAAGACCTTTAAGACCATTAAATTCAACATGTAACCTATTCTCAAGAAAAACAAATTTCAGACTTTTTAATGCCTCCTGACAGGAATGGCAGCAGAACAGGCCCAATGATGTTTCCTCCATGTGTGTCTCTACACTTTCTTTGCCACTGGAAATGATCAACTGTAAAGTGATTTAGCTGTAATGAAAGCCCAGTATCAGGCTGGTTCGAGCTACAGGGAGAGAGATTTTCTGCAGGGAAAAAAAAAGACCTATACTTCAAAAATAATGACAGATTTCTGTATTCTTCTTCTTCTGATTTTTATGAAGTCTTCTCTTCATTCTCATTGTTAATACAGCATTTTTCAAGAAGCCCCAAAATGTCCCAAGCAAATGTGATAAATGCAAGACCAGGAATTTTTTAATAGTCTGAAACCTTAACCACAGGAAGAAAAGAAGACCTCTCTGTAAGAAAGCAGCTTGTGAGTGAGCAGAGTTAACACAGGTGCACGAATTCTGTGTGTGTCTTCAGGTATGGCTTGAAAGCATCAGTCCTCAGCAGCAATACAAGACAAGATCTGAAAACTGTTCTGTATGTTCACTGGCCTCATGTGACTTGTTTCCCCCTCCTAAGTTTTGAAAAACTGAGAAGGTGTAATATTTTTTTAGTAGGTACCATTTCACTGAATGAGAATGAACAAACAGCTGCTTTAGGAAGACCTCTTACAGGTTAATTTCCTCAGCTGGGTCTTCTCTGGTGGCATCCTTGTCTTCCAAGGTCGTGCTTTAGATTTGCCTCTTTTGAGGAAGAAAATGGGATTAAGATAGCCTAAGCAGTAGTACATGGGAAGACAATGACTTTGGTTAATCCTTACTCTTGCACATCAGACTTTAGATGAGGGGTCCCAGCTTGACCTGTTCCTAAAGCTTCAGTTATGGCTTTAAAAATTGGCCTGGTCCTATGGAAGAAAGACCATATATTAAAGCATTAGTTAAAATTAAAAAGGTGAGCATGTAACAGTGTACAATAAGTGCCAGCTGCTGTTGGAGGGAGTGGATTTTTCTGCTACTTTCAGACCCCGATGCCCACAGTCGCTGATTAGAGGAGATGGAGGTCCTTTTGAAGAGGCTGGTTGCTAATGGATGGCTTCAGTGCCTGAGGGTGCTGGATGCCCTGAAGTAGGACAGGAACTTGTAGCAAAGGCTCACCACAAAGTACCAGATGTTTCGAGCCATCTGCGACCTTGCGATGAAGATGCGCCAGATGATCACAAGGAGGGTGGTGTTGAACGCGTATCGGATGTTTCTCAGCCTGGGAAAGAGGCATCTTATCAAGAAACACACAAACAATGAGAAGCTCACCAGCCCCCTGCATTTCCTACAGGTAATTCAGGAATAAATCCTATATACAAGTGGCCCTTAGGCTTTCTGCTATTCATATTTTAGTGGAGATGCTGTGCTGGAGTCCTTGGTCTTGCCAAGGACTGTACTGAAGCTGGAGCACAGTGAATAGTTCATGGTGTAGGTGGAATAGCTGTACTGGAGTTCACTCCTGTTCTCCTCTCATTTCAAACCAGAGTGAAGTCATATGGTGACGTTTTTCGTTAGGACAGTCTGTGTCCAATACTTTCTGCTTTGGTTTCATATATTTGCTATCTCTCACTTTGCAGTATTTGGAGCAGCCTAGAGAACCTCACAGGAGTTGACAAGCAAGGTTCTCTTATTTGGGTGACCCTGTCTTTAGAATTGTGAAATTATACAATGATCATAAATGGTCTTCACTGTTGCAATACTGCAGCACTGGGATATTTTATTTTTTGAGGGGAGTTGGTTAGTTTACAGCATCAATTTCAGTGGTGTTACTGAATTTTTCAGATTGCAAGGATCCTGTCTTCTTTCTGTCAAGCAAAAGTTTCTACAGTTATCTAATTCTTATTTTCCCAGTGCTTGACCAAGGGAAAAAAGACACCTAAAGACCTCAAGACTTGTTTCAGTTTTGTAAGAGCCCTTTTAAGGTAAACTTTATCACTGCACCACAGTCCACAGTCTGAGGCAGTCAGCAGTCCATTCCTGAGGTCCCTATAAACTTCCTAAAAATGATCCATGAATGATGAACTTATTTAGGATTCCTTGCTATGGCAAACTATATCCTTATTCTATGTTTGTAAATACTGACAAATTGCTGTGATAAGAAGTAAGTTATTTATCTACATTTTAATCAATAATAATAATAATAATTTTGCAATGTAGTTAGACTTATTTTCCCCAAAATTAGCCAGGAGCTCTTCTCTTTGTCCCTGGGTGTGACTTACTTCCGTAGATGTTGCTTTGCTGCTGGAATTCCAGCCATGTCCTCATTTAGCAAGTACTTCTTAGCACCTATGCAGTAGCTCTCAATGTACTCTGACCAGTGCAGCTGGCGAACATCAAAGTTGTATAACTGGGATTTAAAGACAAACAACGAAAGCTGAACACCAGAGTTCAAAACCAGTTCACTTGAAGCATCAATTCTTCATTGATCTCTGTTCCTGACAAGGCCCTCTCTCTGAAATCCTCAAAGTCGCTGAGCTTCAAGCACTGGCAGACTGTGTTTCACAGCTACTGATTAATGTCCCACCCAGCTGGGAATCTGGGCAAGGCAAGCAGAAATGGAGTGCTAGCTGGCAAAAAATAAAGGTGTTTATATTTCAGGTGGCAACGTTTCCATAAATACTTGTATTTGTACACACACACACACACACACACACACACACACAGAGAATCATGGAAGAAAAATGGCATATCCACACAGGCAAACAGATTCTAATGAAAACCTTGATGCAGTTTTAACATATCACTAAAATTATGTTTAAATAAATTAACTGGACATTGAGTCAACAGGTGCCTCTGCATCAGTGTTATTCCTAGCTGTGCTGCATTCTCTTTTGGCAGCTAGATCTACAGAAGTCCAGGAAATTGATCACTTTGGTGCTTGGCATAAACAAAATCTCGTTGTGGAGCCAACTACCCCAGTTTATTTTGGGCACTTATATTGGACAAACTGTTAGCAAATTCTCAGGCAGCTGTCTCTTAGAGCAAAGAAAGGCTTTGTGGAGAGGAAGAAGTTTTCATAAAATAGGTTGGGTTGTCAGTGACCTGAAAACATTCTCCTGTAATAAATGGAAAGCTCCTGAAATAAATAATTTCAGATTAAAATCAGTTCCAATCATCTAGATATCATTTAAATGCTCCAGAATACACCAAAAATAATTGCTGTGGATGAACAGAATCTGAGATTAGCAGCCCATATTCAAGACATATTTACCTTTCTGTCCTCTGTGTTAAGGTGACTCATTAACATATTCATATTATCTGAAGACCAGTTCCAGGACTGGGTGGAGAAATACTGCAGGAGTGTCATAGACTTGTGCAGCCGATTGATAATCTTCATCATTCTGAAACAAAGGGGGGACATCAGAGATAAGCAGGAAGTCTGACCTTATGTATGTAGAAGCTGCTGGTTTGTGTTTCCACCAATCCAGGTGAATAAACATTCCAATACCTCCTGAGAACTGCCTGCTACTTGCTAGGCTGAGAACTTGCCCAGCAAATCCCAACTGCTCCAGCTGAGCTTGAGCCTAGAGCTACCCAGCTTTTATTGTTTGCTCCAACATCATTGCCACTGATGTCCACCTCACTGGTCTGACCTAAGCAAGGGCTGGAAGCTGCATCTACCTCATGTTCCACCACTATGGAGCAAAGAGCCCATCTGGGCTGTTATGAAGTCTACACCACAAGGGTACAGTGCTGCTGTTCCCAAGGTGTGTACTTCTGTCACAGGAATTTTCCTCTGCTCCCAAGCCTGAGTTGTGTACTGAAGCAAGGCTCTGCATTAGCGCCAATATTTGGTGACCACATCTGTAGTATGGACACTGAGCTCAGAAGTCATTTGCTCAACTTCAGTTTTCAGACAGAACCAAAGAATCACAGACTGGTTTGGGTTGGAAGGAAGCTTTAAGATCACCTCAGTTCCAACCCCTGCCATGGACAGGGACACGTTCCACTATCCCAGGTTGCTCAGAGCCCCATTCAACCTGGCCTGGAACACTTCCAGTGATGGGGCAGCCACAGCTTCTCTGGGAAACCTGTGTCAGGGCATCACCATCCTCACAGGGAAGAATTTCCTCCTATATAATCTAAATGTACTTTTTTTTCACTTTGAAACCATTCCCCCCTATCCTATGATTACGCTCCATGATAAGAGTCCCTCCTCTTCTTTCCCACCTGCCTCTTAAGTACTGAAAAACTGTTGCCAGGTCTCCCATGTGCCTTTTTTTTCTCCAGCCTCAACAGTCCTGGCTCTCCCAACCTGTCCTCATAGGAAAGATGCTCCAGCCCTCTGACCATCTTTATGGTCCTCCTCTGGACCCCCTCCAACAGCTTCATGTCTCTGCTGTCTTGCTCCAGAGGCATAACTGCTTAAGGACTTGGGAAATGTAGCTTTAGGTCCTCTGTTGTGTCTTGGCCTTTTCTTACTAATTTTTTATACAAAAGTGTATGACAGAAATCCTGTCCTACCCTGCAGTATTATTTTAGTTGTCCCAGTGGTCATGAGTAAAAAAGGCAGTTGTTTTAAAGTGTGATGTACAGGGCTCGGTCAATTCTGAGAGGACACCATGTCCTCTCAGACTGGGTAAGGGCAAGAGAAAGCATTAAAAGGCTGATTTTTGTGGAAAAAAAGAGCTGTTTGCATGCAAAATATTGAGCTGCCCAGGGGGTAACACAGTTGCTGTGACAAATAAAAGCTGGCAGTCTGTGGGAGAATGGTGCTAGGCTGGCCTCTCCCCACGCAAATGTGACTGCCACTGTGATAAGCACTCAGCACAGCACAGCAAGACACAATGAGTCCGTCAGTTTAGAGCAGAACTGTGCAGCCCACCCAAAGCAACTGGAAAGAGTGCTAATTTTAGAAGCAAAGCAGACCATCAGCGAAAGGAACCTTCATTCTCAGTAATTATGTGCAGGTCGACTGAATGCAGTTTAACTGAAATGCTTTAAAATTATTTCAGAATAATCCTCCTGTGTAGGGCAAGCACCATGGGGCAAAGCTTTGTGAATATTTTAATACATTTTAGGAACTTGGGAAGAAGAAATGCAGCTAGATTGGAAAGATCTGAAGCTGCCCCTCAAGCGGACTCCCTGAAATCTTTAAAGAGCTTAGGACTAATGGAAACTGACAGAAAAAAAGAAAGGGAGACAGAACCAAATCTTTAGTATGTGGGAAAAAAGCTTCCTTGTGAAGGTGGAGTGTCCCTGGCAAAGGTTTCCCAGAGAAGCTGTGGCCGCCCCATCCCTGGAAGTGTCCAAGACCAGGTTGGATGGGCCTCTGAGCAACCTGGGATAGTGGAAGATGTCCCTGCCCATGGCAGGGGTTGGAACTGGATGATCTTAAAGCTTTCTTCCAACCCAAACCAGTATGTGATTCTATGATCTGAAGAGGTATGTGTGAAAACTGCATTTCATGTCAACTGTCTGAGCTCAGTTGATGTGACCACATTCAAAACATTGACTAATAATTTTTATGAATGAAAGGTCTTCTGCAAAACATCAACTGAGTAGAAATATGGCAAAGATTTCTTACAGGAAATCTCATTCTCCACTATAGAGGAATTGAGAGGAATAAATTGAGTATTAACTCTCACTGTGGCCACAGTTCAGATATGCATTTTGGCTTCTAGAAAACTGTTTACAGCAATTATTTCTTTATTTGCTCCCATACAGAGCCTTGCACAAGGAGATCCTCAGGTAAGACAGGACTGCCCCAAGGGACTACTAAGTGTATAAAACCACATTATGCTCCAAGTCATAGATGGATGTGCAGCACTCACAGGAAACCACTTAGGGTGGGTTTGCTTGATAGCTGGAAATTTATGTGAAATGAGCTTACATCTAAAAGGGCTTCTTTTTTTTATTTCATGTGGTTTACTGCCCTTAGACCATAAAGGTCTGATATTCAGGTATCTGGGAAAAGAAGAAATGATGAGCTGCTACTGTGCTTTCTTCCATGTTGCAGCAATACCTGGATGAGCCGAAGTAGTGCGTAA
Organism: Fringilla coelebs; assembly: GCF_963513975.1. NCBI lineage: Eukaryota > Metazoa > Chordata > Aves > Passeriformes > Fringillidae > Fringilla > Fringilla coelebs. The sequence continues at coordinate 54,642,203 of NC_140033.1, read as the reverse complement.
AAAGAAAAGGAGAACTATATTAAAAAAAGAGAAGACTTGGAGAACTCCCAACTTCATTACTAAGCCATCTTTGCTGAGGCTGCAAATCTTAAAGTTCAGATCATCATGCTGAGTTTTGTTTGACATTTAACTACAGCATTTTTTTGCAGGCAGTGTCCACTGGTTAATTATGCCAATCAGCTTCACGAAAAGAAATGTCAATTGCAATGGCAGTGCCAAGATCTTACTGCTGCCCCTTTCAACAAAGATTGAAGATTCCAGCCTAATTTTCAGTTTATCTCTATTTCTAGGGTAATTCTTTCCTCCTGGATAACTGGAAGTCTTTTTATGGACCAATCTGCCTCCAAAGCAGAATGTCAGGCATAAATCAGAGCAGCTGACACCAACACAGCACTTGCATCCTGTTCTCACACTGCACAACAAATCTTTCTCCGTGGTGTCAGGTAAAAGAGGGCAATGTCTGGAGTAACATTAATTACAAGAGGATTCCTTCCACATGGGACATAGATATTGCTGTTCCTCCAAGCCATACCACTGCCAGGGCTCAAATTCCACCCATAATGGTGAACTCTGCCCTCCTAAATACAATTAGAATTTAATCATACTCAGAAACAATTGCTTCCTAGATTTCAGACCAGTGCTGGAAACAGCTACTTAGGCATCTGATTTATGGAAAAAAAAATATTAGCTGGTATGTTCTAAACCTTGCCAGGCTCAAGTCCATATGCACACTCATGCCAGATAAGGGTGATCCCATTGGAAAGCTGAAGTGGTAGAGATCTGGATATAGAGAAGACAGAAGACTACCAGACTTTGTCTGCCTTGGGAACCTCTGAAGTCTGTAAAACCGAGTTCAAAAGATGTGCTGTTCTCCAGGTGGTGGGAAGGGTGCAAACCCTAGGCTGTGTTTAACTACAGCCATGCATTTCCTCATTTTCCTCAAGAGAAGGAGCTGAGAAGAAGCTGAAGGACTCTATTCCTCATCACTGGTTCAAGCTCTGCTCTCCACAGAAGTGGCAGGCATGCAGGAGGCTGAGGGTACCATTCCTTACCTGGGCTTTCTCCCCGTGAGCCTCATGTACAGGTCGTACAGGATGGCGGGTGCCTTGTGGCTGACAGTGATCCAGTACTGGTTAATCAAGTAGCTGGAGGTCATATGAGCGTTGGGTGTTCGGAAGGCCTGCTCCAGGGGGTTCCTTTTGAATGTGGACATGACGTACTGCCCTGCAAGGGAACAGGCATTTTTCACTGGCAATCACTCACTTCCAGATGGGCTGGAAGCACAGTGCAGCACAGCCCAAGTTGTTGTGCTTCACACCTCCAGCCCACAGCTCTCTGAATTGTGTCACCAGAGCTTGAACCAGGTTGTCTCTTCTGCCATGAAAATTGACGACTACATCTATTGTCTATTTGAAACCCAATCCTGCTCCACACTTAACACTGGCAGACAAAAACCTCCTTGTCAAAGCACCTAACCATAAAGGAGGAAAAGCAGGCAGCTTTAAAAGCTTCAAGGAGCTGCAGTTCTGCTTTCACCTGCAGCAGATGTAAAAGAAATGGGTAAGTGCTAACATTTCATTAGATCACTGAAAGCAAACTTTGATCTGCTACCCAAAAATAAAAATGACATTCCCAATTTTCAGTCAGATTTTCCAATGGGCTGATGTTTGAGTTAGTCTATCACTTATAGATGGGTGATAGCTTTAAAAAGATTTCATTATGTCCTTTCAAACCACATCTGACCCACACCACCAAATGTTTGCGTGTTTTCAGAAGACCTCTGGATGCTCTAAGGCAGCAAACTGTTGCAAAAACAATTGATAGGGTGGGAATCTTCCCTCTGCATGTTAAGGCACAAAATATGCAGGGTCTGATTCTGAGCTCTGGCAATGGCACAGTGCCACAAAGTGGTATCTAGATGTGCATATCTAGGACATTTGCATATTGCAGAGGCTTAACAGAACTGCAGTAATTGAGTGTAAGACTATCATCCTAGGGACTGATAAACAGATGGTGCTCCTACTCCTGAGTACCAGCAAGCTCCAGAAAGAAGAACATGTGGGCTTTCTTCACTTTCTAAAAAATTTGAGAGCTAATGACATCAATCTGTGCTCATATTATCGTTTAGTCTCTAAGCTTATGTTACAAATAGAAAATCAGATGAGAATCTGCAAGCCACAAGAAACCAGATCATCCTCAGATAACCAGATACTAATCGTAACATTCAGACAGGACCCTCCAGTGTCTGTGCTCAGCTCATTACTGCACTTCAAGTAGTGACTTTTGCTGTACTTCTACTAAGAACACCAAACCAGAAATTTGTCACCTCTAGGAGCTACTGCAACGACTTAGTGGGTGGGTGGTCCTTCCCCTCCAACCTCAACAAAAAAATGCAGCAGCAAATCCTACAACACAAAGGCAGGTTCTGCAGGGAGAGAATTTGACACAGGTCTCACCCAGGTAGACTAACAAGAATAAACTGAATTTAATTTTTGCCACACTGAACATCATCTCCAGCCTGTTTTACGGTTTTGTTTTGAGGAGAAACTGCAAAATGTACTTCACAAAGTCAGACTAACCAGATTCACATTGCAGCAAAGCAGAATATGCTTCTTCAGATAAAAATTTAGTTGCTTGACCACATCTTTGTAAAAGTAGGCAAAGTACTGAGAAAGTAAAGGAAAAGAAAAACCCCAAGGCATAGCATTATTTGAAAATAAATAAACCAGTTAAGGCCCCTTTTAACACTAAGAGTTTTTATCTGTGTCAGAGGAACTTTAGAATGAACTGCCTGGCAATGGATGTTTCCTCCCTCCTTCCCTCCCAGCTCATTACTCAAAGTCTACTCAAAGCATCACCATCTCCACCACTTCGGTTCCCAACCCTTGGTATCCTAAGTTTAATTCAGCCTCAACTTCTCTGATTTTTCTCCCCTTGAAAAATCCCTACTCCCTTGTGTACACCTGCCACTCCTACAGCAGGTCCTGGTGTCACCTGGCCAAACAAGATAGCCCAGGCCCATCCCTCTGCAAAACCCATTTTTGCTTTGCACTAAAATGCTCAGTCCCAGGCCAGGTGACTCCCATTCCCTTCCCTGGTTTCTCAGCAGCTTCCAGACACTCAGAACCCTCCATCCTGATGACCAGTCACACACCCTGACTCCTTGAACAGACTTATGTGTATTTCCCAAAAAGAAATTGGTAGGAGTCTGAATAAGGATTCAGACTGGATGCCTGCAGTCATAACATTGTGATGCAGTAAATTTTTTCCAAACTCATTTCTTCAGCCATGCAACATCTTTAAAGGCAAAATTTTGCACTTTAATACTCCATCCTAATTCTCTGCAGCATGCTGCTCTCAGGAAAACTGTGGCTACAACATGGAGTAGAAAGAGCTTCATAGTGTCACCCAAGGAGAAAATTTTGCCTTCAGTTCCACCACACAGCTCAGCTGCTCATGGAAGCTGCTGCTGCACCCAGATGACTTACTGGCTAATTCCACAGTTATGAGCAGAGGAACAGAATAAAGTCGAAGACTGCACTAAATACATTGCTGTTCTCATCAGCAAATTTACACTGAAAAAGGGTTAACAAAGGCAAACCTCAGAAAGTGGAGCTATGGTGGCTTTTGCTGAAGCATCAGCATGTGAAGAGCTTTGCATTCACTCTAGTGAAAAAGCCACAGAAGATCTTGACTAAAAAAAAAAAAAAAAGCAAGCCAGGAGCTGGATGTGATGTCTTCAGCACTCATCTAATTGCTGAAACATCTTCCCTGCTAGACCATGAGATCAAATAACATGGTTAAGACATTTATTCTGTAAATGCAATTATGGTCTCATTCTATGCTGACTTAGTTTGCCATGTAAACAAAGCAAGGGGAAAAGCAAAACAAAGGCTAAGAGATGGAATAGACAGACTCCTGTATTTAAAGCACAAAGATATAAATGCAGGGGTAACTGAAAGTAAACCAGGCCCAGTAAATCCATGAATGTACTAACTGTACACAGTATTTCACAGTACACAGCTGAGACAAATTCTGCTGCTTGGCTTCAGCATGAGTTTTTCCCTTCAAGGGTATCAGGATGTGTCTCCCTTTCTTTCACCCCTGCCTTGGAAGTACATCCACTTGAAGAAAAGTCAGCCATGAAAATAATTTGATTTTTTTTCCAACAAAACTCATGATCAAAATACAAACTGTTCTTGAAGCCCACATGTCATCTCAATGTTTTCCTCCTGAAGTGCACACCTCTTATTTCTGTTCAGAATTTTCTGATGGACAAGAAAGATCACTTCACTTCCACAATATCACAGAATCCTAGAATAGTTTGGTTTGGAAGTACCCTTCACCTCACAGGACCCTCACCCAAAATACAGTTTGAATGGCAGACATCGAATGCCACCTAAATTGTGGAAACCAATTCTTCAAAGTGTAAGGAACACTATGGATGCTCTCCATTTAAATAAGACCTTACCCATTTCTCCCCAGAAGAAAGGGTTGATTCCCCCTGTTGTGCAGTTGTATACCAACAGGTTTTTTGGTCTGGAAAACAGAAAGAAGTATTATTTTGAGATATGAAGAAACTCTCTGTGTTTTATGGATGGGATTACAAAAACAATCAATTTCAAGTAAATTCCCAGTTTAATACCAAACAAAGCTTGCATTTTTTTGTGTGGAACTAAACATGGACCACACTTGTTTTATTTCTTCCTTCAAAATAAGTCAAGAATTAATCAAACGGTTTTCTTCATCTAAGCATGCTTTGCCAAGGGTGTCAAGTGATGAAATCAATACAGCATTTTTCTTACTGTATACTTGAAAACTGCACAGTTTTAATTTGGTGGATTTCTTAATAATGCTTTGAGAGGAAAACTGGTGAGCTGCTCTTCAAGGTCCTTTTAGGATCCTTATTTAACTTACTGATGTAGCTCTACCCTTAGCTCAGAGGGCTTACTCTGTCTTTCAAAGTAAAACACTTCTGCCTTTTATTTGCCTGGGTTTGATTTCTCAGAGTTGCATAAACCTCCAGAATAATTCATGTGGTTTATTCTCTGTAGTCCTACCTAATGATTAAAGGCCAGGCCAAAGGTTCACAGGAAGACTTAAATCCTTAATATCATTTCTACATACTCTTCTCAACAATGCAAAGAAGGGAGATTTTTTTTTAGACCATATAACCTATAAGCCCATAATATATTTACATTGTGCAGTGTTTCCCAAGGAAAACACACAGAGCTTTTTTACCAAGAAAACTCCAGAAGACACTTGAGAAGCAAGTCAATGAAAAGGAGGCCCAAAATCCACTGCTGCAAAACTCTTGGCCTTCAGAATAGGGACTTCTGAGAGGCAAGAAACAGGTCTTACCCGTAGCTGTAAAGATTTCCTAACTCTAAACCCTGCCTTTATTGCGTCTCCTACGCTCTCAGTCCTTGCCCACCCACTGGGAGAAAAAAACACCAGAAAATCAATCAACCAGCCTCTTGCACTGATTTTTAATCAGTTCCTGGCTCCCTTTAAAGTGCTGGTGCAGGGAGTGAATATTCCAGGTGTGTGGCCAAAGAGGAATGCTACGAAGAGGGATGCCCTCCCACCTGTGCACAGCCGTGTACCACCCAGCTGCTAGAGTCAGGTTGATGGCGACATCGACGGGAATCATGTCTGCCACTGCTTCGTTGTTGGCGATGACGGTCCGCAGGATCCCTTTGCCTGCCTGTGGGACAGGGAGACAGGGAAACAGTCACCCACTTCAGGCTGGGCTGAGATTTAACTGGCAGGACTCCAGCAGCGTGTACTGGGCACAGGCCAGCACTGTAGCAAGTTTTTTTCTGTTGCAGATTATTTGGTTTCTGTGACAACAAAGATGGATCTCCCATGGATCCTGCTGTCCTGCATTTCCAGAGGACACCTGGAAACATGATGATGTCTGTGCTGTGTACAACAGGAAAAGCTGGGACTCTGAATTTAACTCAATATGAAAGAAAATACCCAAGGAGAGAAATGTATCTGAATTTGCTACTGTAAAGTTGTGAAGTGAATGCCTGAAAGTTACATTTTCTTAAATGACACAGGCAGACAGATGTCTGAGCATACCTCAGAGACTACAGTCACTTTGGAAATGACACCTGTAGGTTTTTTGAAAAGTTGACTACGTTTCCTTTGGATGTATTCACACTCTCCTCTTTTCCAAAGCTGTCTGTTAAGCACAAAGATACAAAGGATGGCCCCTGCCTTGAAGAGCACATCACCCACCAAAACTCAGTAAAAGGAATCAGTACAAATACAAAGCACTGACAACCAAAAAGAAGAAAGAGGCAAGAACAAAAAATTTTCACCTTTCAGTAGGTAGTGCATTTTTCAGGGGACCAGGCTCCCCAAAATATGTACATTTAACCTGAATGCTTATCAGGGGGTTTTCATGATGACCAATGAGGCTTTGGAGGTTCCACAGGAGAGATATGGCAACAGCATGGCAGACTGGATCAAAGAGGACAAAGAAAAATAGAGAAAAGTGGGGGTGAAATGGGGTAAAGAACTTTACTTGGTGTGTCATGGATGAGGGCTCAACAGAGCACATAAGAGAAGAAACCCAAAATGGCAGAGTCATAGTTGCAATCAAGTTCTTTCTTGTGTGGGAAACAATGCAGTGAAGCTGAGGAACAAGGGAAAAAGCTGAGAGGATATAAGTCCTGATGAAGCAAGGAAGGATAAAAGCTCTTGTAATTTAGATCTATGCAAAAACAGAGGGAAGGACTGAATGAAGGAGCAAATGAACATTTGCTACGGATCCATCAATATTTAAATGGTAGGGGAAAGGAAATGTTACAGCTTTTCTTAAATTATTTTCATGCAATCTGAAATTCGAATTTCATTATAAAATAGATTAAATTTTTCTACAGCAACTAAACAGGAAGCGCCTAGTTGTGGAAAACCCCTTGCCTCAAGTCTGAGGAGGAAAAAAAAGTCATTAAAAAGCATTTAAGATTGCTATTAACTTGTAAAGCACATTCTACTGTCTAGTGGTCATTGGTGAATTTTAAGGGACACTGTATCCCCTCTTTGGAAGGTGTTTATCTTTTGGGGTCTTTTGGCAGCTGTTGTTCTCCTCCTTTCCTCGTCTGCAATCAGATGTGTTTGTTGCATTTCACAGCTTGCAAGAAAGGGAATAACACTTCTGACTGATTTAATTTTTAGGAACTAGGATTTCTGAGCAGTCCCATCTCATCCTTGGTGCATCAGTCAAAGGGATCACAGACACTGACACAAACAGTGTGAGATTCCCTACATGGCTCACTCCATCCTCCTCAAACCTGTGTCATGCATTGAATTCTGCTGCCCTAAGCTGAACTATGATTAGGCTCAGACACTAAAGCTTCAACTTGCAACATCACTGTGATTTTCTTTGTGTTCTTACTACTGTTTTTTTTCAAGGGGGAAAAAAAAGGCAGAAGGAAAGAAAGGAAGCAACCAAGCTCAGCTCTGAATTTTCCACTTCTATGATCATATGCTAACAAGAGACTGCTGTGTGATTAACTATCACATTTTCACATTAAAAACCTTTCTGAGGTCTTCCAAATGAGGATGTTTGATGGATCTGCTGCAAAATGTGTTCAGAGCAGCATGTGATGGTCATACACACATTAATGGTTTCAAGATTTCCTATGTTTTGCATGTAACAAAGGCTTGACGTTTAAGTTTTTTAGGCTACTTTTTACATCAAAAATGGTTCAGTGGTATTTCCATCAGGTATGGCTTGGTTTCTATTTATAGATACCAACATTTTTCTCTTTAGTGAAATAGAAGCTACGGCAAAGTGAAGCCTCCAAAATAACTTCCTGGCCAGAGTCTGATGTTTCTGGATAGCCTCTCAGCTGAGGTGCTTTAGACAGCCACTGTCCAGATCACAAATTAAACCAGGTGCGCCCTACAGCTTCACTACCTTGCAAGGAGGAAGGTCTTTGCAAGTAACAGGAAACAGCAAGACAAAATGCATTAATTACACTCCAGCGGAAATGTAATTAATTTCATTTTGTTCCTCAATCAACAAACATGGCTCCCCACAGCAGCTGGAGCAACTGTAGGAGAAAGAAACATAATTAGACTATCAAGACCAACTTGGACTCCCATATTTCATTAATATTTAAAAGAAATATGTCTATTTATGGAATGGAATGATCAGACTCAAACACTGCAACTGAGGAAAAATGTCTTTGCAAGATTTGGAGTCCAGATTCTGCCCAAATGACATCAAAAATCATCTGAACCAAATCTGAACCTGGGGGATGTTCTCCCTGGAGGATGAGCTTGGTTAGAAGTTGAAAGTGCGTATTTTGGTATGGAGGGACACTTCAAATGCACAAAACCAAACCACAAAACAAAACCACTTTTCTTTTGATTTTTTCAACACTTAATTCAAGCAAATAAAGCTACTCATCTAATAATCACAGTTTAAAATACATTTGGCCAGGAGAGCTGGTTGTACTGACACAACTTTCAGGTAATCAAACTGATGCATCACTCAGATGTTTAAGGGTTCATTTTCAAACAACTCCCCACATTCAAGAACATTAATTCATGTATTTATTAATTCCCCCCCTTCGGAAGAAAAAAGTCTCTTGGGTCTCTAATAATAAACACTTTTCCCTTCCAGAAAACATTCTGAACAAGTTTGTCTCTACACCCTGCATCCTTGTCATTGTTTTTTGTCTTTTTGTTGACCCACTCTCAATGTAGTTACAGACCATATTTCATCACCCAAGAGCTCAGTGTAGATGACACAAATTTCATGGTCTCTTCTACTATACTGAAAAATCTCAGAGCTGCAAACCTGGACCAAAAAATACCACCTCTTTTTCAAATCTCAGTGCAAGTCTAATCTTTTTATATAAAAAAAGAAGCTATTTCCCATAGTGACCCTAGAATCTCATAATCTTTGGTCTCCATGGAGCTAACTTGGATCTAAAGATACAGGCTGCATCTACATACAGAACTTGGCCCAAGGTTTCTTGCAAACCAGTTCTGGAAAAATGGTGTGACAGACATCATTGAAAATTATGATTAAAAAAAAAAACAAACCACAAAATGAAAAAAAAGTCCAAGATAAAATTCATGTCATTACAGAAGATAGAACCTGACACATGAAGATGTAAGAAGTGCATCTGCAAAATTAAAGAATTGCAAAGCATTCCTTGATCTTGATAACATCATAAAAGAACCCAGAAACCAGTACAAGATCCTGGGACTAGAGCAGAGGCAGTACAAGCTTCTTGAGTTGTCACCAAGGAATAGAAAAATTTCTTTCTTTTAAAGAAACTGACATGATTAGAAGTCAATAATTTGTGAACAAAAATTGAATGCCTCTGAAATGTATAGATGGGGTTCACATGAAAGCATTATTTGTCCTGTGCATTCCATAACTTTAAGTTTCTATTTATACTCTACTTCAGATATAAATGAACTTTTTCAATGAGATCATATTTGGATTTTATTCTGCCCTCCTATGATTGCAGACCACTAATCCTTTTATACACTGCACCAGGCTGATTAGAACACAATTTTGACAAAGCAATGAAGTTGGACATACATGGAACATAAATATCTGCCCAGAGCTATACAGCATTATGGATTGACAGAGAGGCCTAAGGAAGTGATTTTAGTTAAAAAAAAAAAATTATAAGGCAGGAAAAAAGGTATGCAACTTTACTCCCCTCATATACTAATTGCAGTCATTTTCATCTTACAGGAATATTTTATCAAGTTAAGAAAAAATATAGTGAATTATCCATGTGACTGGCAGAGTCTGAATCAATCATACACATTACTTAGGTGTAGTCTGTAGAGGGAGAAATTCTGTACAAAGCAGTGGCAAGTGGAAGCCAGAATCTTTGGTATTGTGGAAGTATGACAAGTTATAGCAGTAGATTTTGAAACAATACACACAGAGACAAATGAACCGATAAATACTGCTGCTTGTATTGACAGTTGTGGTAACCTGGCCTGGAAAATAAAGTTGTGTTAAAAGAGTCGAGCTGTGACACTCATGAATTACCCTAATTTCAAGGAGACATCTTCTGCCTTTTCTTTGAAAATTTGGCCAAATGTGTCCAAACCTTTAGTTTTTTTAGAGCTTTTAGGAAGTGCAATTAACGTTTTAGCAAACCAGCAACAGGAATACTCTCTCAATGTCCTTTTTTGAGCTCAACACAAAAAGACCATCTTCTAGGTCCCACCTAGACAGACGTGTGTCAAGTGGGTGACATCTTTCTCCCAGACTCAGAAAATTCCTCTGGCCCTTTACTGCACACAGTTTCTAAGTGGGACTGTAGAGTAAGATTAGAATTATCAGAATTGCTATTTTAGTAACTCAAACTCTGCTTTAAGGGGAGCTTAAATAGTAACCAGACGTACCGCAATAAATATTCCGCTGGTCCCATTGAAGTTGTCAATCCAACCCTGTGGTAAAGAAGAATGATTAGTGATCCTTTCAATGATGCATTGCTTACACAGGCTTCTAAATTATGACAGTAGTGTGGTGTAGACAAAGAAGGAAGGAGACACCAGTTTCGATGGATGCCAGCCCAGCTGGGATAGCTGCCAGTAGCATTGCCTGCAATTCACTCATCAACAAAAGAATCTAGGTTTGTTCTTAGAAACCACTTCTTTCCTATTACCTGGCCTCAGGAATAAACTTGCTGAAAACAGCTAGACTAATATTTATCCTTGAGACTAATATTTATCCTTGACAGACAACATGCAGCTGTCACCAAGAGTGATTTGGTCCCTCCAGCTAATTTCTAAAGTAAGGAAGAATAAAACGCCAAAACCAAACCACAACACTCCTTTTGAATCCCATCCTACTTCAGGTCAGGGAAGCTGCCACTTGTGGGAGCTGGAGTTCAGAGCAGTGATGCGCTGCTTGACCTGGAACAGGTTGTGACACGAAACAGAGCACTTTGTCTTTGCAAGATGGGGAGCTTGGCCCAGAGCCTTGGCTGTATCGCAGCCATCTCTGGCACATTTCAGGCTGCATGAAAGCCAAAGGTGACTTTGTGCTGCCTTTCCAATTTGGCTGCAATGGTAGGGCACGTTATTCCTATCGGTATATTTAGATTAATTAATTATCTCATTCCAAAGTACAGCTGCATTTAATTACTGAGTCCCTGACATTCGTACCTCAACCACAATGCACCAGAAGTACGACTGACCCTCAGATCCCATGTTTTGAGCACAGAAACTCCCCTGGTGTGCCTGAATGGACAATCAATTGCAAGCCCAGCATTCTGCACTATAACTACCCCAGCTCTTGTTATTATTGCTTAAATGTGGTCTTTTCACAGGAGTTCTAAGGTGCTGAAGAAGGCTGCTGATCTACGGGACCTCCACCTCTTCCACACATCTCCCTATGAACTGTAGACACCTGTTTCTGAAGACACTGCTACAAGGAGGGAGAGATTCCTGACAGCACCACAGCTCCAGCTGCATCCAAATGCTCTCAGTAGGGAATTGTGTATTCATGCTTACTGGGAAGGGTTCATGCCAGCTGGCTCCCACGATGGATGGCCTGATGATAGCAATGTTCAAGTTTCCTTTCTCTTGCTGAATCAGGTACTCTGACAAGGCTTTGGTGTAGGTGTAAGTGTTGGGCCACTCCCCAAGCAGCTTGGGTGTGATGTCTTGAATGATGGATTCATCCAACCACCTACAGGAAACAAGGAGAACATCATCATCCACTGCGCAGGGAGAGAAAAAGATTCAGGCAAAACAGACCAGTGAGACAGGAATCCTCACCTGAAACAGAGGATAAGCCAGTCAAAGATATTTAAGGTTTGGATTTAAAACTGCTCTGTGGGATAAAGTTACTTTTTTCTTCAAGGTGCAAAATAAACCCTGCTGAGCTTCATGCTACAATTCAGGTACCCCTACAAACTCACTTCAGAGAAATCTCTTGCATGGGTAATGCTTCACTGCAATCTGTAACATAAATATTGCCATGTTCTACAGCCTGATGGAGCTCTCCCAGCCAGGAATCCCACTAGGCAGTTCTCATCCTCAGCCAACACAGTCCCTGTATACTCCCAAGTATGTTTCAGGATATTCCAGGTAACCTTGAATTAGCAAGTCACGTAACAACACAAATGTCTCAAAAGCTGGAAAAATGTCCTACAGGGGTATTATTCCAACAGTGGATTTCCATCATTTGTAGGGTTAGATGTTCCTTCTAGCACGCTTACCATCAGTTTTAAGCACAGCTTGTGCTTAAAAAAGACCAACCAAAACCAAACCACCAAAAAACCCCCAAAAAACTCTGCGAAGTTGTTTTTTATTTTTTGACGGTATTCAAGTACCTAATCCATCAAAAGCAGTTATGCAGATAGCTTTTAAAAAGCATCCTGACCACAATGGAGCTGCATGAAGGGCCTAACAACCAAAGGCTCTTCCCTGGCACAGCACCAGGACCTCACAGGTCCTGCCAACACCTGGGTGCAAAGCACAAGAACTGCCTGTGCTTCCAGAGCCCTCGCTGCGAGTCCCTGACAGGCACCCAGTAGCCTGGTGTTACACCACAGAATCAAAGATTAGCTCCTATAATCCAATTTGTAATTAAGTCAACGGACTTACAGTTCAGTCTGAAGGCATGGACTCTTCCCAGGGGCACTGCAAGGATACTGCTTCCTGCAGATCCTCACTTCACCCCTCCTTGGCTTGAATTTCAGAAAAAGGCAGAAGTCAAGGAGAGAGAAATATGATGCTGACTGTCACACCTGAAAAACTGCTTGATCCTGTCAACACTTCAAACACATGGTGGCTCAGGTGGCACAGCACTTTTCAGATGACTCTCACTGGGCACAGATGGGAAGTTGTTGTACGAGAAAGCACTGATTCACAGGGGAGGGCTGGATGCACCAAATCTCTCAGTTTTGGAATGCATTAAAATCTGACAATTTGTAGTATATTGGAATTTTTTCTTTACATAAGAAAGCCCTATGGAGGCACAAACACCTTCCTTTGCAAGCCTGCTCTCGTGCAGCAGAAACAAGGCAGAAGAAAGCATTTAAGCATAAAATATTAACTACATAGAAGTTACAAGCAGCATATAATATTGACATAATTTGTAAAGCCACTTAGGCAGCCACTGAACCTCAGGGTCTCAGTAAACTGCACAGTTTGAATCTGTGGAGAGTAGCTAATTACCAGCCTACCAAGAGGAGATGCCTTTTTCTGTAGAGCCTGGAGGAAGACTAAGTTACTTTGGGAACTCAGGTTAAGCTGCGTGAAAGTCTTTTTCCCCTTCCCTTTTTTTTTAAATTTTCATAATAGGGGGTTGCAGGTTTGCATTCTCACAAAGCAAAGACAGGTGTAAAAGTACAAGCAGAGGTAATTTCCCCTTGCCCTCATCCTTCCAGAGAGGTCTCTGCATTACCTGAGGACCTGTCCTAAGGGCAGCAGCCTGCCAGGTGATTTGATGGACCAACATTCCCATCAGGGAGGCAGAGATGACACTTCAGCAAGAACTGCTCTGTGACCTACTTGGAAGATTCTGGAACGGTAACACACAAAAGCTACTGCTTCTGCTCAGTTCTGCATCTGCCACTTCCAAGCAAACAAGGTAAATTAAACAATTAATAACTTCTCCATTATATACACCAAATTACTCTGCCACAGGGAAGCAAAACTTTCTGTGTTAATGTCTTTGCATTAGTAAGACTCTTTCTAGTAAGCAATGATGGATCTGTATTTTCTGCAATAACTAACTCACAGCTTCAGCCAAGACTTTGCTGTGTGCTGTGCTCCTTACCTCAGCACACCCTTCAAAGCTGATTTCCTTCAGCTTTAGATTAAGGCAAACCATGCTTGATGGAGCAGATTATATGTTTCCCCTATTGGCCTGGCAGCCCTTAGAAGTGTGACTTTTGCTTTACACAGCTTAAGCCTCAGGGTTTACTTGCAGGTTAAATATCAGAATACTGAAACAGCAAGACGTAACAGGAGGATAAGTGCAAAAAAGAAACAGCTGGGAATCCTCCTTGAGATTTCAAGTGAATAAGAAATCATAAGCATATATCAAGTGCATGGCCAAAATCACTGTTAAATGGATTCGTTATTGCATCCAGTTGTTTGATTATCCCTCTTAAAGCACTTGCAGAGCAGCACCTTAAGACAAGTGTTGGCTGTGAAGGGAATCATCCACAGCTGGCTGATGCAAATCATAATCTGTATTTCTCCCCATTTTTGAAGGCAGTTTATATTTCCTTGTCTTCCCCTCCCTGCCCTTCGAAGGTAAAATTCTGGTACCTGTCACTCCCCTCTCTCTGAAACCTTCTGTACCCTTATACCACACACTATTTCTTTCACTTACATGGCAAATATTAAAGGTCCATCTCAAAGATCATTCTTTCTGCTGCATTTTCAAGCTATGATACATAAATTCTTAGTGTTTTATATAAAGCAGCTAAAGTAACAACCTCTGAGGTAGCCAAGCCCTTCTCCACACTTCTGACTAGCAATCAGACCTGTACTGCAGTCTTTTTTTAAATCTGAGCCACCAACACTAATTGTTTCCAGAGTTGCAAGTGATGGTAAGCTTTGTGGGACAGTGAAATGAAGTCTTGACAGTGATGAACACCAAAGGACATAAAACTGAGTCAGTGGGCATAAAGATGACACAGCAGCTTCATTTTTAGGGTGAAGGAGTCTATCAGAACTGGTGTTAGAGGTTGCTGAGCTTAGAACTGGCAACTGTAGCTCAGAAAAAGCTCTTGAATCACAGTTCTGAAACCTCCATGTCAGTGAGTAGCAGCAGGCAAAAAAAAAAAAAAAAGAATGAAATGCTGGCCATCATCAGGTACTGAGAATGAGGCCAGTGGTGTAATTTTGAAGCTATTTAAATAAAACTTTGAGTGACCGCAACTGGAGTACTGCACAAAGTTCTGTCTGACCCCCATACCTCAAAGAGGAAGTAGAGTTAAAGAACAGGTAGAGAGGAAGGACAACTAACATCAGCACCAAGACAGATCCATCAGCACATGAGAAGACAGTAAAAAGGCTGAGACTCTTCAGGTTTCTGTGAGGGGAACAGAAAGGAGTATCCAGGCTGGTGTAGTTACCCTAAATAACATCTCTCAGTGACACTCTTGAGGGCGAGATACTGGACCAGGGAGCCCACTGCTCTAATACACTAAGAAATTTCTCAAGTTTCTTATCATATTCCATTTACTGAATAAAAGATAAATGATTGATGACTACTAGGTGGAAGTAAACATATCCAAGAAAATGGGCTACTAGAGAAATTAAAACAGAAAAAGTAGTTTGTACTAACTTTTCTGGAGTAGTGCTTAGGCAGTTAAATTATTTCTTAAGACAAACTTATTTTATTAAAAAAAAATCAGTAGTTTTCTTAGTGGGCATTAATTTCATCTTCCATTACCCTAAATCAAGAAAAAAAAAGATTTTATACAAGCTCTTTGTGTTAATAGATCACAGATCAGTTGCTTATATCACCCACAGATATAATTAGATTATTAATGAAAATTAGAAAATTAATGAAAACACTTTAACAGTTGTGGGAAAATTCTTTTAAGGAGAATGTCTTCTAGGACCCTTATCAGCTGATTTTGTTTTTCTTTCTAATTATTATTTATTTTAGTAAATTCAGTTAACCAAGCTTTTTTTGGTGTTTCATCAAAGCCCTGTATTCCTGTGTGGGTTGAGAGGACATTGCCTTGTGCTGTGCCAGGAGAGGTTCAGGTGGAAATCAGGAAGATTTTCACTGAAAAGGTGGCCAGGCATTGGAAGGGGCTGCCCAAGGATGTGGTGGAGTCACCAATTCTGTAAGTGTTCAAAACCCAACAATATGTGGCACTCTGTGCTCTGGTTTATTTGACAAGGTGGTGATCAGTCAAAGCTTGGACTTAATGATACTAGAGGTCTTTTCCAACCTAAATGATTCACACTGAACTGTGTAAAAAAGCCTGTTTCTTACTCATCCCCATATAACTCCAGTTAAATACCACAGGATTTCTGAAAGAAATGGAAACAACATTGGGAAGCTGAAAAGATAAAAGAAAAAGGGTGTATGGAAAAAAAATCAATTCTTACTAAGGCAGCAGCAGAGCTGAGCATTACAGAAAGCAGCAACTCCATTCCTGGCAGAAAATACACTCCTGCAGAAATTAATACTGGAGTCTCATGAAATCAGAGTCTTTAAAAAACCACAAAGAAACAGCAGTAACAGCACCTCGGACCACCCGATTCTGTGAACAGCTCCCAGGTCTGCCGCAGGATGAAGGGAAGCCAGCACTGGAAGGGGCAATGTGGTTCCTACTTACTCTACTAAATCGAAGAGCTTCTGGGGCTCGGCTGGGGGTGGGTAGATGATCTCCTCGATGCATTTCCGGACGCAGTTTGCATAGGCAGTGGAGATGTGGATGAAGGCTTCAAGGTTCCGCATCTGCTGGGCCAGCTCAAGGAGACGCTGCGTGCCCATCACGTTCAGCTGCAGGGCATGTCTAAGGAATGTAGGGGGAATAAGCAAAAGGCATTTCACTGGGAAGAACGTATAAAGGCTGAGCTTTAGCCAAACCTCATCATGAAAAGGAAAGTCAGGGAGAGCAGGGGGCACAGTGGAGCAGAAAGTGTCATTGAAATACAAGTGTGAAACCAGCTTTGAAAGCAACGCTGTTGGATTTGCTGTTCTGGACACTGAATGTCTCTCAAATATTTTTACTCAATTTGAAGGGTCACAAGTAAGACTTCACTACCATCTCTAAATGTGACATGTTGGTCACCCTTCCCTGGAACATGTATTTCTAAGCCTTGATGCACTGTGGTTCCTACAGCACACATTCAGTGTTCTCTGGAGGGACCACTGCTAAAACAGAAGAACATATGATTTCAGAAAGCAGGAAAGGGTCATTGGGCCCAGAAAAACAGATTCATAGACTCATAGAATGGCCTGGCTTGGAAGGGACCTTAAATATCATCTAGTTCCACTCCCTTGCCATGGGCAGGAATACCTTCCACTGTCCCAGGTTGCTCAGAGCCCCATCCAACCTGGCCTTGAACACTTCCAGGGATGGGGGAGCCACAGCTGCTCCAGGAAACCTTTGCCAGGGCCTCAGGACCCTTACAGTAAGGAATTTCTCCTAATATCTACTCTAAACCTACTCTCATTCAGTTTGAAGCTACTCATAATCAAAGAAGACACCATAAGAGATAACAGCTTAAGTTCCCAAGGAATGGAGATGAAGATAACAGCTTAAGTTCCCTAGGATGATAAGCATAAGAGAAAGAACGTCCTGGTTAGCAAGGCTGGCCTTCAAGCACTCAGCATTGCTAGAAATTGTCCTAGAGACAATCTGCAACACATCTCAGCCAGCAGACTCTGTTGCAATGCTTTGCATTGGAATAGCGACACTTTCCTGCACAGAAGGGAGAAGACTTAGGAATATGCAATCTGCTCAGCCCAGGAGTAGAAGCTTCCAAAGATGTGTACAATATTAGGAATTATGCCATCAAGCACAGTGTACACTAAAAAAACTTAATTACATTGAAGAGAAAATGTAAATAGTCCAAAGGAATGAAAACATCAGCTGAAGAGTACAGTCAATATTTGGATCACATATCTAAAGCTAGAGATACTTTTCTTTTCACATGGTGCTATTAAAGTGAAGCATTTGCACTAGATTTCTATTTTCTCCTGTCCTTCTATCATGATGAATACTTCTACCTAAGCTACCCTTCATTTAAAAATTACTTTTCCATGCACATTTCCGTTTCCATCCCTTCTGAGAAGTGATGAACAGAACTGTGCTCATAATATGGGCCTAGCATGGATTTCCACTGAGTTGCTCAGAGTTCTTTAGCCTTCAAAGGGAGTACCTCTAATGCTGGCAGTTTGTTGTTTGCTTTATCATTCTTTATTTTTTTTCTATTTCTATTAAACCAGCATCTATTAATATTTCAATATAACACAATTTCTGAGATTTCTGCCCTCAAGAGTTCCATCTGGAGAGTTCCCTAAACGTACTGCATGTTGATGCCAATAATTCATTTAGTGTCTCCACTGCTGCTTCTCCAGTATCTTCACAGCAATGCTTTTGCCCCCCTCCTTATCTATTTGCTTTACATATTCTGTTGTAATCTTTGAGCTTCTGCACGTTGAAAAAATAATTTTATTTGCGCCATCATCAAGTCTCTGCTCAAAATTCATAACTAAGTAGCAACATTGTGCTTTCACATTTAACTTGCTAAAACTTTTATCCATCTGATATATTTTATTATTCAGTCAGGAATAATTTGAGTTGAAGAACTTCTCATATTTTGCCTTCTAATCATAATTTTCCTTGTTCTGTTAGAGAGATTTTGACAGATCACTTACAATCAGTCTTTAGTTTCTCCACTACCTCTTAAACTTTTAGCTTCTTTCTAGTTATCCTCCATATTAAAAATGTGGTTTCCCTTTGAAGTTTTCATGCCACTGAGACTTATTTTTAATGTGTGTTTATTTGTGCATTGATTTAACAACATTTGTGCCTACTTACATATTGGCTCAAGATCACATCAAGAGCTGCTTTCTTTCTGGTGTTTCTCTAATTAGTTGTTCTAAAAAGCAAATAATTATGGTGGACATAGTGGATATCTCTTTAGCCTATGACCAAATAAAGATTGATATTATGAACTGTGTTTTCTACTATGACAGCTTTAGTGTTTTTTCAGAAGACTATGAGGATCTGGCAATGCAGATCATCTACCTCAGTTTGTTGAAATGGATAATCTGCACAGAAGCATCTACACATCTAATCTTGTTTCAGTGGCGTATTTCTGCTGTTTTTTCTTAATGGAAAAGCCTCCCTTGACAGGCACTCCCAAGGGAACTCCAGAAACCGAGCACTTATTGTAAACGTTAATTACAGTGAGAGTTGGGTGATTTAAAAGTTGACGGGCTGTTTTCTCAAACCACAGCGCATTTCCCTCTCTAGCTACTCAGTGACAAAGAAAGGCCATTAACAACACCAGCTTTAGAGACAGACACAACACAGTTTCTCTGTCTGCAGCTCTGCCAAAACAGCTCCCTGACGACCTAAACCACACTTTTCCTCACCCCAGTTTTAGGTCATACTTAACTCCCTTACAGTATTACAACCCAATCCTGCACTTCTTCCTTTTGCTCCCGTGGGACTGTGCCAAGACACTCCCTTTTGACATGCACGCACGCATGCACGCACACACACACGCACGCACGCACGGGGAGCACGAACGTGGACGGGGGAATCAGCACTGCAGCTATGCAAGGGATGCTCTGGGCAGTGCCATGGTGCACTCTGATCCCGCTCAGCAAACACAGAAAAGCAGGACGTACTTGAGGGGTTCATCAAAGCGAACTGTGGCTGCACAGTGGAAGACAACATTGACCCGGGTCAGAAGCTCCTCCTCGTCTTCAGCACTGATGGCCAGCTTGGGCTGAGTGAGTTCAGCATTAATAGGCTTAATCTTCTCGTGGAAATTAGGGCAATCTTCTCGGACTCTGTCAAAGACCTTGAAGCACAAACAGAGAGAGATCAGGTACCGAATTAGGTTGCTGAGATCGCTTTGATTAACAGCCAGTCTGATCACATCAATCAATGCAACTGGCACAAAAGAGAATTCCTGTCTGGGGAATGACACAGGTGAGATGATAAAATAGTCCATTCACTTGTTTCCTCCTAAGGGAAACAGAACAAAAATATAGGTCGTAAAGCATTGCTCTGAAGAGATTAATGAATCTTCTCCGCCACCACTCATTTCCTCAGAGAGCCACCAAAATTCCTCTGCGTCCACATCTCCTGCACCTACTTGCTACTTGACCTTGAGGGCTGCCTGTAGGACCAAAACAGGAGCTAAAGAGCAAGAGGGCAGAGTATGGAGTGGGAAAGCCTGTGCAGCTTTACCCTGGCTAGACGGTTCTACAAAGGACTTGGAGAGAGGAGGGGAACAAAACAGTGTTGCTCCTCCTCCTCTTCCTTTGCTGCTCCTTGTCTACTGTCACTCTTTGTTCACATCAGAGGAGTCAGTGAGGACCTGGTTTTGGGATGGAAGGTTGGAGCATCCCAATAATCCTCACTGCTGAAGCTGCTGAGTGCCACCAGCAGTTCTGCATAACTGAACATGTGTGGAGCTGGTTGGCCTCTCAAGACATCTTCCAGCCCTTTTCTTCCTACAGGTATGATCCATAGCTCTCTCCAATTTCTGCAATTTGAGCCATTCCAACTGAATTAATAGAAACTATTAAGTACAACAGGATCCTCTGTAAGAATTTGTGTCTGGTGGACTGTTCGGGTACAATCTGGCCAGCTATGGACCCTAGCGCTCACAATCTTACATAGGACAAAAGGCAAAAGACAAAAGGTGCTGTTCTCCTCTCGGGAACAAAGTCCTGTTTTATTAATAGAAGACACCTTCTCCCGGTGCGGGGGGGACGACTTTAAGCTGAGGGGAAGGGGGCGGAGGAAGGGGGCTACAGGCAATGGGATACAAGTGCGGAGGGGTGATGGGAGGGGCAAACCAGGAAGAGACCATCAACACTGATACTTAGGGGGGGAAAGGGGAAGACCATGTAATGATAGGATACAAATAATGTGAACAGTACAAATAACCAAACACCCAGTGCAAATAACTAAATAATTATTTAGTGCAATACAACAATCCTTCCCTTTTTTTTCTTTTCTTTTTTTTTTTTTTTTGGAGGGGGTGTGGAGCAAAGTGACATCATGAAAGGTAGAAAGAATCAATAGAATAGAATGGCTGTGGGATCTGAAGAGGTATTATCTAGATTTCAAAGGATAATCACACCTCAAAGGTAACAAGTCTACTGTCAGGAACACCTAATACTGAGAGATTTTACTGAGGGATACAAAGGACGAATCACACCACCTTTGGACACCTTTAAGACCTGTCTAGATAAGCAGTGCCAGGAAAGACAGGGAACAGCTGGACATTGGAGAAGGAGGATGGACCAGCTGACTTTTCAGTAGCTCTATGTTTTTGGGCTGTTTCCCCTCTTCTGTAGCCTATACACCAGTAACACTGAGTTTGGAAATATCTTTACTACCATGGCCACTTGTTTTCTTAGAGTTTCTTCTGCCTTTGATGTGCTCAGTGCCTACTTACAAACAGAAATTGTGTGAAATAAATAAAACATAGTAAGAGACACATGAAAGACTAAATTTTTCCTAATAGCAGTACTTTTTTTGTTTGACTAAGGATTATCATCTTTCCGCTTATCTGACAAGCAAATCTAGATAAACTTGAGGTTCTTAGGGATAAAGAGGCTTTAAAGGAATCATTAGCCTTCTCCATTATGCACCACATCTTACACTTATTTTAAATTGCCACACAGCTGCATATCCTTCATAAACATGAAACTTCAGCCCAAATTAGGACAAGACAAAGCCATTTCACTGTTCTCAGCTGCACCTGAGTGCACACATCTTTCATCAGTGTGGCTAGGCCAGAAAATAGATCTCTAGAGAGAGTTATTAACAGGCAAAGGTGTTGGTGAGAGCTGGCTGGACTGTAGGAACTGAATTCCCAGGCACTAACAGCCCTAATGTCTGCAAAAAGCTTGTTTTCTAACAAGATGCTACACTGGCTCTCCAAACATGCATCATCTCCTGAGAGATGACAGCAAACTCTAATGGGACACAAAATGGGAAGGTTTCTCAGAGAACAAACATGAAACCAAAGCTATCTTGTGGGACTCTCAAAATATTCAGTTGCATTCATTCTGTTGCAAAGAGAGTGCAAAATGCCACAAAATGAGAGTTATTTTCTACTTGTTTAGCATAAATAATGCAAAGGCAGAGAAAGAATTAATCAGTCCTTTGTCCATTTCCATCACGGCATATAAAGTAAGAGTAATATTTCTGCAGTACCAGCCTTGGACAGCTAGATTCTTCCTACATCTCCTCCTGATATTCCCACTGCAGATAATATCCCTTCAGCTTCTGTGCCTGCTGCTACCATGTGCCACTCAGCTGCTGCAGCTTTTCATCCCCTTCAATGATTCACTGCATTCCTCTGAAGGATGAAGGCAATTTCCAAATGCAAGCACACAAGTCAGCACACTGCTTTGGAAACCTTCTGCACCACGGGAACATTCAGTATATTGTCACCATTAAATCAGATAATGGGAGCAGCTGTTTAATCAAAGTCTGCTGCTTCTTTTATGGAAGCTGAAGGGTTCAGACTTGTCAATGCTTTACAGGGAAATGATGCAAGATTTAAAGGCAAAATAAATGCAGCTTATTTTATACTGCTTCCTGCAATTCAAAGAGTACTTAATAGAAAGATTATGGTTAGTCTGAAGGTAAATTGTAATTGCATCTCTGAATTCTGACGAACTCACCAGGAGCATAAATAATAAATCCCCAGTAACTGTGTGAGGCCTAAGGATTGTTCTATCTTTTCTTTTTAGAAGCCATCTACCAATATAAAACACAGTTAGTGGACTGGCGTGATGGCGTGATGTACTGTTGAAATTACATGTAAAGACTGGCCAGGTCAGCAGCACTTCTGAAGGGATACAGGAATTGCTACAAAATCAGTGAAGAGAAAGGACAGGCCTTTGACTTTAAGTTGTCCAACATTTATGAAACAAAGGGAAATCACTAATAACATTACTCTGATTTCAGTGTCTTTTTGAGCATACTCATGCCGCTATTCCCATTTTTAACCTCAAAACAGCTGCCCCTCAACAGAGGGGAGAATTTCTTATTTCTCATTTTATAATCAGGCAATTCCCATTTATAATACTAATCAAATCTCTGTGTTTTCACTATACATTGTCAAAAATGGGAAAACAGGACATCTGGAATTTCTCCCAACAATCTAGCTGAGTGTGTCTGATGGAAACACTTTCCCTATTCCTACCCTCCTAAGCTCTGACCTCCCTTTCTAAAGGACATCTGCAGCTCTTGGTGTTCCCTGCTCTTAACTTAAAGAATGTAATAATTCAGAGAGATTTCTGCCTACCAATCCTTCAATCAAAATTTTTTCTATGCCACAAAGATACAAAAACCTCAAAAAAAGGGCAAATTGCACATCTATGGAACAGCACAGCTGAAACATAAAGGCACCACTGTGCAAAATGCCAAAGGCTTTGCATCTTCCTCAGGAGGCATTTTCAGTGAAGCAAATACAAAGTAATGGAAAGTAGAGTGCCTAAGCCATGGTCCACTTTAAAAAAAGAGCTTGCACGAGTTTAGTCTTGTCAAAGCCTTCTCAAAGGCCTGGGTAGTCCTTCCCTTTTGGACAGTATTCCTGGATCTCCCTCTATCCCACTGCACTGGTGGGCAGTGGCGATCGGTGACTGACCCAGAAAGTGTCAACTTTTCAAGTGTGGCCAAGATAGGCAACCTTCTTTCCTTGGGTGCGTTTAATAGGTGCCAGGAACTCAGGCTTCTCTAGGAGGATTGGTAATTTACATTACAACAGGAACATTTCAAGGCATTACTGTATGACAAACTTTAAAGTGGAAAGAATCCAGAGAACTTTCACAAAATGTAACTCATAAATGGCGAACCAATGAGAACATTAAAGTTGATAGAGCTCAATTTAAAAAAAAGGCAAAAAAGCCCGCACCAAAAGCTTCCACCTCTCATATAAAAAAATGGAAGGGATTGCTTACCATGATTCAGGAGAATATAGGCAAGAATTGTTCCTTGTGAAGGAAATATATAATTTATCCTAATAGAGACACAGGTGAAGGGATAAAATATCAGGGCAAAAATTTCTTCAAAGAAAAAGGTGTTCGCTGGCTGTGTAGAGCCATTTTAAACCCAGGGTATTTGAAATCCCTCTTCTGAAAAGAGCATTGGTGTACAAATACTGGGGAGCAGCCTATATATAAATACACAAAATAATACCCCCCAGGGTGTGCATCCATACCTTCAATCAGCATCATAAATATACAAGTGATCATCACAAATTTAAACTACTGAAGACACCAAAGTCATGCAAACAACTCTTAAAAAAACCACCTGATTTCTGCAGTTTAGTCCTGCTAAAAGGGTTTATCAGACTTGTGTTTGCCATTGATAAAATCCGCCAATACATTAAAGGAAGGAAGGCACACAACTATTTTAGAATTGCCATTGTAGCAAATTTGAGATGTAACGGGGCAGCTTCAAAGTAATTAGTAAGCAATTAATCTTTAGCCTGGTAGATTTCTAGCAATAAACACCAGGATTATTCAGTCAAGCAATGTGTGAAAATGCAGATCAGGGAGCTTTAACTGGGACAGAGCCTTCTCTTCCCCCCTTTTTGCACTCTCTGCCTCATTTCCTCTTCAGAAAATTGCTTTTAAGTACAGTTCTTCTCAAGGCAAATAAAGCATAACTCATCTCATCAGTGGGAAAGCAGGCAGCAGAGCGTTCCTCATTACAGAAAAACTAACGGCTTATGCTTCAATCCAGAGCTATTACTTTCCCCTGAGTAGAGTTAATGTAGTGGAAAACAGAACCCACCACCAACACCTAGTAAACAAACAGCTGATTACTTAAAGATGAAGACTAGAGAAACAAAGAGAGGGACAGAAAGTTTCAATAAAGGTCAGATAAGACTAATATGTATCTCCCAGCTATTTGGGATGTGGTTTTGAATAGCCAGCTTCCTTGAAAATTGGCTGCTGACCAAACCTGCTGTTTCCTAGCAAGAATACTTCAATTACACAGCAGTGAATCTGGAACACTTTCCAAGTGGGCAGGAGCATGAGGGATTTGAGAGACATGGAAAAGTTTTCCATGGTCTCCAGTACCACATGGGTGGATGAATTATGTATAGAACAAGGAGTTTTCTGATGTTTATCACAGAGGTTCCTGGTCCCCCTGGGTGGTATTTGGAGATCAGCATTGGTGTTTGACAGGGAAGAATGTAAGTGCAGGGAAGGAGAATAGCAACACTTGGAGATTTTCCGACAGGAACCACTGAAAATGTTTCTTCCCACATATTTCCTAGGACTAGTTTCCTTCTCACCCTTCTCCATAACTATGCCCCAATGAGGCCATGGGTCAACAGGAGTCAATTGCCAAAGCATTTCTGTAGCAGCCACAGGGCCTGCAAGGCCTCCCTGGCAGTCAGTTGCCTAAGATAAGAAATGTCTAGTCATGATGACTGGACCAAGAGACCGCTCTTCCGCCTTGGACCCTGGTTATCTCTCTGTAAGACCATAGGTCATATTTACCTTGACCCTTACTACTGGACTGTTTCCCAAAACCCATATACGCTACATAAACCCCTGCCTCTGCCCAGTTCAGCAGAAGAGCTGTCACTGTCACCCTTCGCAGAGGCTGCCAATAAAGACACATCTGTGGAACTTCACACAGCTCACAGCTTTTCTCCTCTCTCATCCCTGCGTCCGCCAAGGCACTTAGCAAGCAAAGAGCTGAAATCACTAAAGAGCTGAATCCACCAAAGAGCTGATCTCACTTAAACAGCTGAGCTGCTAAGTTTGCCTGTGGCTGGGAGCATGCCTGAGACACCTGGACAGGTTGTACTTAGCGGTACTTCACCACCTGGGACACTTACAGCAGCCAGGGTCAGACAGACCCCGAGAACCCAGACCATTATACATACCAGCAGTCCCAACTGGAATCAGATCCCTGTGCCCTTGCTCAGTTCCTGCCTTGCAGAATTTATTACCACTGGTTTTGAGAATCACTGTATGGACTTGGAAATATCAGTAAGTATAAAGTTATTCAGACACAGGATCTTCATCTGCTTTTCCATACCCACTGCCTTTAATCACAGATCTTCAAAGTTTCACTGCCAGATTTTCTTGGACACCTGGGAACTTCAGGAGTGTTTGTTGAATTCCTGAGGATAACCAGACAGGACTAAGGACTGTGTCAAACACAGACTCCTACTTTTTGGAGATGTTGTTAGAAATTACCAAAAAAGACTTGGAAAGATATTTAAAGAAATTACCAAAATCTACTTTCTAATTTGAGAGCATAATGGCTGTCACACAGAAACAGAGTGCTGAGATGCAATTCCAAATTTTGCTTCAAGGACAAAACATCTGGGCCATTCAGCTCCTAGGCAAGTGTTGAGATGTAGTCTTCTCAACTTGGGTCCCTCTTAAGAGCTTCTCCACAGGAATGGCAGCATAGGGCGGGTGTCCTGCACTTCCTCACTCTGTCCTCAGGAGCCAAAAAGCACAGAACATCATCATTAAGAGAATCACGGGTAATGTGGGCACTAAAGTGCACCTTAATTAAAAGGGTAAAGGGAATTAAAAATCCTTTAATGTCACACACAGCAGAAGCTGAACAAATCAAGAAAGATGCATCAAATATTTAAAGCTACTCAAATAAAAGAGAAATTCTTCAAATATTGCAGTGAGAGGGCACTCAAGTGTAGAGAACTGAATATCTAGGAAATGAGTACAGCAGAATAATAATTCACTCCTCTAGAATAAACTGTGCTAGAAGATTACCAGATAAAAGAACAAGTCACTCTCGCAAGTGAGGAGTTAGCCTGGAACCAGAGTTTTTCCCAACAGATATCCTACCTGTGGCCACGATGTCTTGGAAGGTAAGAAAGCTTTCTGGCATGAGTGCGAGCCATTTCCTGCCAGCTGGTCTCAGTGACTGAAATTCATGCTAAGAATATTGAATTTATGGATGTGTCAAACAGTACAATCAATTAAAGATGGAAGTTTTGCAAGAGGTTCCTAGAATGCATTGATGAGAACTTCCTTCTCTAGGTGATAGAGGAGCCAATGAGGAAAGGTGCTGTGTTGCACCTTGTTCTCAGCAACCTGCTGTTCTCATCAACAGGTTCAGATGGGACTTTCTTGGAAATTCCTCCCTGTGAGGGTGGTGACGTTTTGGCACAGGTTGGACGGAGCTTGGAGCAAGCTGGTATAGTGGAAGGTCCATGGAAGGGAGTGAAACTAGATGATTTTTACGGTCCCTTCCAACCTAAACCATTCAATGATTTTGTGATTTACCTAGGACAATTTCTCATTTCAGCATTTTTCTTTTGTGCTCACATCTGACAAGTATTTTGTCAGATATGTCATCCCACATATATTTTTGTTATCTTCATCATGACAACGTAATTTTTTGAGGGGTGCTTAAAAGTAAAGCCCTAGTTGGGGTATGCCAGCCTTTTAAAAACCTGCCTTTTTTCCTTCCTATCCCTTAAGTAGAACCATATTCCCACAGTCAAGCTACAGGCAGCACACCCAGTGAGAAAACAAATGGGAAAATCCCTAAGAGATTATCAGAAGCTAATGCAATTTAGAAAACTGATAGGGAGAGCAGGGACACTACTAGAAGTGAGGGGCTTGTGAACAAGAGACCAACCCAGTGAAGAAGAAAACAGTTGATATTCTAAGAAAATATCTAAGAAAGGATGTCTTAATCATTGTAAACCGATTTTCTGGAGTGTCACTATTCCAAGCAAGCAAGGAAGTAAGGCAGTTACAAGTAATCCTTGATTTTCATCCAAGGAGCCTTCAGCTTAGGGAAATTAAAACTTCTTTAAGAAGATAGAACCATCTGTCCAAATAGAGTCTGCTACTTACAGCACAGTCTAGCTCTGCAAGTACCCCTGCTACTGGAGACAAACTGCAACCAATGCCTCTAATTATGGCCAGTTCTCAGAAGAATCCATAGAAACCTTTTGGATATGGCTGCAAAAGCCCCCTAGAATCACAGCTCAAACCTTTTCTCTGAATCCAACCTCTTTGCACATTATTCAAAATATGGACTTTTTTAAAGAATGCTTGGCTCAATTAGTTCTGCCCATAATGAACATTGTTAAAATTCACCAATTCCTGGCCATGGTAAAAACAAAACAAAACAAAGCTATTAAAAAAACCAATTCCACTGAATTTTGTCAAATTATCTGGATGTAAGGAAAAGGCAGAGTTGTCCCAGAAAGTCTGTAGCAGCTCCTTGGCATGCAGACTCACTTTTCCAGTTGCTTGGCTCTCATCAAGCAGGAGGTGTTGTCTTGTTCCACAACAAAGATACCTGTTGTCAGGAGGGCCATTTCCCCTCAGTCTACAATAGTAACACGTCTACCAGGAGCAGATGTCACTCACTTCCCTGTACAAAGATCAGCGTGTTGCCACAGATGGCTCAGCTACACCCTCTGAAATGTTTCTCCCTCTCCTGCCATTGCAGTTGCACTCCCCTAGAATGTTCTGACAGGCCTGATGGTAAAAGATAAGTCAGATGATATTTCACACACCTGCCAAGACTGCTCCTCTCTAAGACAGGAGGATGAGTTTTATCTGCAGTCAGGTAGGACTTTTATCTGTGGTTTTTTGGGTTTTTTGTGTTTTTTTTTTCCTGGCTTGGTTTTTTGGTTTTTTTTTTTAAACAAGAGAGAAATCCAATTATTTTAGTATGGAAAGAAACACACACACATTTCAAACAGGATCAAGAAAGCCATATCAAGTGTCTTTCAGCCAGGCCCAGGTTTTAGCTTGCTTTGGCACCTCAGAGACTACTGAAGGGTAATCAACAAGCCTAACTTGTCACCTCTGGCACTCTACTAATTCTTCCAGCTAAAGCCAGAATATTAAAGCTTTCTGAGCACAGGATTTGTGGCTCAACATATCTTTCACACTTACATGTATTTTTCAATGCTTCTATCAAGAGAAAAGTTACTTTTCTCTGTAAGTATATTTTCAACTCATACTGCTTCCAAGGGAGACCAAAGAGGATAATCCATGTAAACTGAACTGGAATTCATGCTCTCTGCCTTTAGCTTCCAGCTCTAGGTTGCACCAACTGATTTTATGTTACCCAGTCCATACAAGGCAGAAAAGTGAATCCTTGGGCTAATTATGCTTCAGGTGTAACAAATCACTTGACCATGCGTCACCAGAAAGAGCAATGTTTCCAATGAGGCTAAACTGTGCAGGGCCAGAAGTTTGACTTGATGATCCTTGTGGGCCCTTTCCAACTCAGGGAATTCTATGATTCTGTGAACAACAAAAAGCTGCTTGTACACAAAAGCCTCCCCATCTGTCTGAGCAGAGATTACCAGTAATGAGCCTGTGTCCTTGGCTGTGGTCCCATAAGATTATAAATTCTTTTAATGCTTTAATCTAGCAGTGAAAAATATGTGACAGAAGGAGTGGAGGAGAAACAAACAGAACATACCCCAACGATCCTCAGGTACTGAAATGCACCTCTCAGCCCACACAAATAAGAAATACACAATGTTTGCAAATACTACTTTCATGAGGCTATACTATATATCCTAACTATGTATTTAACTGAGGCAAGTACAGGTCATTTTTCTACCTGTCTTGCTACAGTCAGTAGGGGCAGCCTATTGGTTTTCCAGATTCCTGGGGGGAAAAAAAACCAACCCAAGACTTAAAGATCTGCCACAAACTATGTGGTTGTAAAGTTAGGATCTCTAGGGAATATAGTACAGCTACCACAGTGTGATAAGGTGTATACAGAAGGTCCTGATGGAGCACCAAGAAATGCTTCCCCTAAGAATGAGAAAAGCGTTTAAAACAGCTCAAGGACAACAAGCTGCAGGAGTACAAAACCAGTGTGACAAAAGAGCTACTCTGGTGCTGTGTTATGCAGGCTATGCACAAGAGGAGAAATGGCTTGTGTATAATTAGAACTGGGTAGAAGAGTCAAGAATAAAACAAAATTGTCTTAGTGAGTGCATATGGTAAACAATATGATGCCAGCATGAACTGGATGCTGGCAGGGCTAGTTTTGTGGAGCAAAGTCTTCAAAGTCACCTGTACCCAGGCAACCATGTAAGTAAAGCTATACAAATCAAGACTGCCTGAGGAACAGCACTGAAAAAATCCACCAAACTTGAGTATGAATACAGCAGTAATAGGACTAACTAGGAGAAAAAGTAACTGGGGACACACTGTCTGAGAGGAGTTTGGATAAAGTGAAGTGCAAGTGTGGTCCAAAAACCAAGCATCCAAAAATAGAAAATGTGAGAAAATGTGGAAGATATAAAATCAGGTACAAAATAAAAGAGGACAGAGCTCTTTTTTTTTTTTTTTTTCTGGAACATGGACACCTACAAATGGTGATGAATCCAAGTCCACAGTGATGTTGAAAAGACCCCTACTGGCTAACCTGGTGGAGTTGCCATCATGTCTTCATCTGAAAAGAGCTGGTGTGAGACAGTGGAGAAAGGAACGGTAGACTTGAAGTGGTTAGGGAGATAGAGTTATAACTCAGCAGAAGTTGGATGTAATTCATAATAATTGTAATGATAATTAGTAGCTTTATAGTTGTGTGTGCTTCTAGCTTAGTTATCATTTAATTGCTGTATTGGTCTCTTCGCGGTGTATTGCTTAATTTAACATCAACATAATCTCTTAATTCAGGTTATGTCTCAAGCCTGCACCCTGAAGGACAGCGCCAAGCTCATAAGGTAACCTATGGCTACCTACTTTGGCTCACTAGGCTGAAAATCAGCTCTATCCTTCAATCAACAGGGACAGCCTTCAACCCACCTCCAGATGGATGCTCAGCCTCACACCCAGCCAGTCTCAGTCTTCATCCTCCCACCAAATTACACCTGTAATTCCAAAGCACTTGTAACAGAATTAAAAAACACAAATCTCGGTGTTTTCAGATTTTTTGTGCTCAGCTCATGACATTTTTGCTTCTCACACTTGTACGGGAAAATGACAAGCCCACTGGTATGTTTTGATTGAAGAGAGATTCTGGAATTCTTTTGTGGTGTCATCCCTGAGGGAACCAAGACAGCACGAACACACCTTCACCACTGAAATCATAATTATGATCTCATACACCACTGGCCCTCCACCTTCCTCTGTGCTTTTCTTTTGCAGAACTCATTTTTGGTGTTGCCATAGCACTGAATCTCCACCTCTCTGGGACCCTTTGTACCCCCCACAAGTCAGGATCTCCTGAGCAGCTGTATGGGATGCCCAAGCAAGAAAGGAGAAATACTGCTGTGCTGCAGCTGCAGAAAATGACCTCTGAAGTGGCATGCACCCCAGTGGTGAATGTGTGTTTTGTATTCTCCAGCAGTATCTGAGTTAATGGCCAAGTGTCTCACAAACTCAGTGCTCTGACTGCACATATAGGCTGATTTCAGACTCATTTTCACAGCAAATTGGTTTTGAGTCACCAGGTCAGCAGAACTATGACAAAAGGACATGGAAAATCCTATTCCATGCCATTTTCCTTATGTAGAACATTTTATGGCAACTCACCCCTTTCAAATGAAAGGCATTCAGTTTTGGCATCTTCTCTCTGGGGATAATAGCACAGCTATTATCTCCCCATCATTTGCCCAATTCATCACTCAGAGCATTTAAATTCTGTCTAATTCAGAGAGAGTAAAAATGTACTAAACCAAGAATATCTTCTTCCCTTTTACACTGGAAGAGATGACTCTCCAAAACACTGTTTCCTTCCCTCCCACATGCCTAAAAGCATCTCTTGAAAAGGCTCAATTTATATAATAATATCTGATCATCACTCTCTCAACCAAGAAAAATAACAACTAATATACAACACTGACAATGCTGGAGCCATCTGTCTCCCATAGGGTATGAAGATCAGTGATGTGCCACCAAAAAAACAGCAGCTCAGGAGATCATCTCCAAGAACAAAGACCGATTCCAGAAGGACGCCAATCTATGTTCAGCATTGCAGCCATGGAAATCTGTATTTCCTTGCATGCAGCTCAAAAGACCTTGCCAGCTTAGGTATGATTTTACCAGGACAGATTCAATTTCTGAAACATTATTGCTGGCTGTTTTGTACTTAAGGATGGCCCTTAGCCCTGTAGTTTGATATCAGTTATTGTAGCTAAGAATGGTTTAGAGTGTGTACAGTCATTTATTTTAAAAATGGACATTTTTACTGTAATGCCAAAGGGAAGGAGAATTTAAGTCTCAGACTGCTTAGCATTACTTATATTAAACCCAAGTGAAACTCTGCCTTGTCTGCTACATTTTTAGTAGCAGCAGCAGAATATCTTGGACAACTGGTTAACCTGGGAGGTAGGGAATTCTCTCCTACATTGCAGTCAGCCCTAAACCTAAAAACTTATCTATGGCAAAATTTGCCATAGATATGGACTTCTAAATAATCTCCTCTGAGCTGTGCTGGGTCTGCAGGCCTAACAGACCTAAAACTGCATTTCAATCAACGTAGCAACCAAAGAAGTCCTGAAAAAATACTGCCATATAACAAAGGTCCACTCCATTGAGATGTCACACTGGTTAAATTGAGATGCTAACTCCTAGCTGGTGGGATTGTTAAACACCCTGAAAATGAAACATCAGCATATCAAATGGCCAACAAGGAGCTCTTAAAGAGTCTACTCACAACTGAGCCCACAGTCCTGGGTACTTCTTTTGAAGAGGAAAACCTGTTTCATAGGGAGAGACTTTAATCCACACACTCTGACATTGTTCAGTATTGGTCCTGAAAGTCATTATCAGCGCCAATAATTAAACCATGACCTTTAAGGGATAAATGTGTTTTTATCAACATTAGTGACCTGAAATGAGCTTAAGTGAAGAATTTGTCCAACTGTACATATTGGTGGATCTTCCATCCTTAATGGTTTCCACCTTCCAGCAGGCAGACACAAATGTGTGGATGCAAAGTTTCTCCTAGTGCAGAATTCTTTCTTTTCATTCTGAGTTTTGAGTGTCTGGTTTTCTGGCCTCTTGTGCTCAATTACAAATACATTAGCATTTGAAAAAGAAACAGCTTACAGAATCCCTTCCATAAGAGAGCTTTTAAAAAGCAATTTCTTTATCAGAAAGAAATACCGCTGTCAAGCATACAACAGGCAACCTTCCTTCATCGTTCATTTTTGCACTTGTATTATGGTCATTTTTCCTATTTCTGTTCATCAGCAGATCAGCTTGATAGATTAATTCTTTTTTGAGAGTCAGTCTTAGTCACTGGAGCCTGTTCACCAAGAACCATCTGTTCCCCAAGATCTCCCTCCCACACACCATGGCAGAATTACGCCTACAAACAGTTTCTTCTATTAGGAAAGAAACTACTGTAAAAAGCTGGGTGACATGAGTCCCCAGGGAGACAACACACAAACTCGTAACTTTGTTCATTATTATTATTATAAAGCAATACACATTGCTCAAGGACTGACTCTGGAGGACAAGTGAACCTGTGAAACTCACTTCCTCCCACTCTCTTGCTACAATGCCAAAAGGTAAAGACCTGTCCAAGAAGTGGCAATGGGGAAAGACTGGGTGATGTTGCAGCAGCCCTTCTTCCCCTCCCACAGCCTGGACCCCAATTTCATGGAGTATGTTTATGTGGGAGTTGGGGTGATGCTCCTCAAATTCCTTCCTCTGCCTCCAGCCTTTTCACAATCATGCAGAAGTCTCCTAATCTTTCTGACTCCAACTCATCCCATCTACCTTACCTAAGTAGGTGACTGGGAGAGTTTAATCAGATTAAACTGAACTAGCTAACACATCTATTATGAAGGCATCACCTCACATCAAATCCATGACATCTGCCAAATAACAGCAATGAAGTAGGAGCCCCATCCCAAGTGCAGGACACAGACAGGCAGAAGCTGGACTGTAGCCTGTGCCAGGCATTTCAAGACCAGGATCAAGTGCACCCTTGGGTAGCTGTCACCTTTGCGTCTGTCACTCGAATTGCCAAATTGCAGTGGAGGAGAGAGTGAGTAAATGCATGCCTTGCCTTCCACAGGAAAGACTCTCTCCTGGGAAGGACTGAGAAAGGGAATTGCTGGTTTCAGGTTAAAGACAGCACTTCTCTTTCCTCGCACCTATACAACATTTTCCCTCAGTTCCTAAAGTGACCTGCTGAATTGACTCCCTGGAGGTGTGCTGCTGGCCTCAGAGAAAATCTCATATCTTTTAACAAAACATTAACATTTTTCAGAACAGAAATATCATTCCTTGCTACTTCCTTTTTTCAGTGCTGCAGCTCAGAAGTCCTGGCACCTCCCCAGTTCATGGGCTCGGCTGTGCCTTTGGAGCTGGAATCCATCTATCCTTGTTGGCAGAATAAAAGCTAATTAAAAGAAGGGAAAAGGACTGGTGAGTTAATTAAATGCAGCTCCTGTCAGATGATGTGAGCAGAAAAGCAGGTGTAGGCAGAGAAATTACACAGGGGCACGAAAACTATCACACAGGAGCAAAGCAAAGATACATTTGATTTGAGCCACCATCTGACAACAGCTACAAAAAATGTTTTGATGAAAGATGTAATTCAGCAAATTACATCCTCCCAGTCAGGTCTCATCATGGTTTATAGAAGGAAGGGAGTGGTTTAAGTGTTTAATTTACAATATTATCTTATATATATATATTAAAATATGTATTTTTAGCCATACAAATGTTGAGTACAGCTTAAAGCCTCATTTCATTGACTAAATATCATACACAATTAATTTCAAAATCTAGCTATTATTTAGTAAAATACTTTTTTCCTTCTTCAGTGCTGAATTACTTTCACTGAATGTTGCCTTTCCTGGACACTGAGCTTATCTTACTTTGGGTTTATTTATTTTTAGCACAGATGTCTCTCACTAGTCTGGTTTCATGTTCTGTTGATTCTGCTGATGCCAGGGATTTGAACATCTATTAGTACCTGAACAATCTGCAAACAAGCACAGAAAGCTGACTGCTTTCCTAGAGAGCACCCGCACTCCAAGGAACTCACTGCTTCCATGGGTGCACACAGAAAGCAAACTGAAAAAGGATGGTCTCAAAGTTATATCAAGTGACCAGGGAATGACACTGATTAAATGTTCCTCAAACTCCAGATTAGATATTAGACATAAGGGAGAGAAGGGTAACTAAAGGTCTCCAGACATGTATTTTAGAGTTCAAACAGGTTTTTTTAATCAAATATTCCATTAATACCTACTACATAGTCTTCTTCATCAGTAAGTTCTTTATAAAGAAGAGCCACATAATTTTTCACAGGAAGAAAGAGACACATAGATTCGAAGTGACTTACCCAAGGCGACACAAGTAGAACAACCTAGCTATTTTAAAGCCCTTTAAGAGACAATATGCCTTCCTTAACCAAGTGCTTCTCTCCTGAGAGCTGCCTTTTGAGGGTCAAATTAACATCAAAATTTTGGCACTAACTCAAAGCCTGATCTATGCTTTAAAAAAAAAAAACAAAACCACATGTTTAGGCTTGGGAATATTACCTCTCTGTGACTGAACAATAAGAAATTTTGTGTAAGAAGGGCAAGATTCATTGGGATGAATAGTAGAAAACTTGGGTAACAGGCTTGTGGAAAAATCTGCTCTTTTTAGTAGGTTTCATGTGCCCTCCTCTGACATTGTTCATTGCTTTTCAGTCCTGTGAGATAGCACACGCCACCAGGGAGAAGCAAGGGAGAAGCACACAGGTGAGGCAGCCCCAGAGAGAGTACCCACCAGCCCTGGGAAAAGATGAAGTAAACCAGAGAATGCCTCTTGCCTCCAAGCAGGCTGGGAACACCACTCTTTCCAGCTTCAAGCTTACTAAGAAAGGATAAAAATAACTGCTTTGCTCTCCATGCCCTTCCTATCAACCATAAACTGCTTTTGACCAGTTCTAATCAGGGGCTAACATTTATCTGGAGTAAACTGCCCAGAGGTAGCAATCCTGATGTGTCCATGGAGTTAACATGGATAGGAAACAAAGAAATTGCCATTTGGTGATCTGGGGGTTTCATCTAAACCAAAGGAAAGCGGTAAAACCTGTCCTCAGAGTGTCACCAGGATTTTTGTCCTGAGAAGCTGAAAAGCCTCAGAAAAGAAACGTAAACAATAATTATTGATTGCCTGGAATGTGATTTGGAGAATTGTTTACCCAGCATGTGAATTGTTTTTAATTAATGACCAATCCCATTCCAGCTGTTTAGGGACTCTGGTCAGTCATGGGTTTTTATTATTCATTCTTGTTTTAGCCTTCTGATGTCTCCTCTCTCTTTCTTTAGTATAGTTTTGGTATATAAATATAATATCATATCATATCATAATAAATCATAATAAATCAGCCTTCTGAGAACTTGGAGTTAATTCTCATCTCTCACCTCATCCTGGGGACCCTCACAATCATCAACATCAGAGGACACATCTGAGAGGGATCAAGGAGTGAGTGATGTGTGACCAAAGCAGACACTGGTAAATGAAAAAAATTGATGGATAGCAACTAAGTAGAAAATCAAAGTAATCTTCTCTGCAATAAACAGATGAGCACAGAGGAAGCTGAATCAGCTCTTGTTGGATGCAGCACAAGCCCCAAATCAGTGCTGGAATGGTACATGAAAAACACAGAGTCATAGATCTCAAAAGCATCTATTCCAGAGCTTTTCACAGAGTCCATTTTGTGCAGATGGATGGGTAACACACAACTGGATGAAGTTAAATGTATACCACTCCTATAAACAGCAGCAAGGAGTGATGCCTCAGGATTGCTGGTGCTTGTTTTTCCATGTCCACTTCAGCAGGAGGTTAATTTTTATTACAGACATAAGCAAGGCTTCAGTTTAGCCACATCTTTGGGCCTCTAGCACAAAAATGTTTGGTCTTACAAGAGTTGTTCAGTCATCCCCTGTTCTTATTCCAAACAAGCAATCATTCACATTCTCTAAAATCTGGATCCTCCCAGGAAAATTAACATTACATTTAATTTTGACAAATTACATACCAGTGCATTTCTTCTGCAACTGATTCTATCCAGCACAACGGGTAATTTCACAGCATGTATTTTTGTGCAAAAGTTGGGACTTCTACCTGAATTACTTGCTTTCTCCTACTCTTACTAGAGAAATGTTCACCTTTGAATCAAAACCAGTATACAGATCCACAAGAACACAGAAACATATCCCATGTGCACCTACTTCAGTTTATGCCCTGCTATTTAAAATACACAATGGCACACGCACAGAGTTAATATCACATACAACTGGCTTCTCAGTTAAATGGAAAATTTAACACAAGAGATCTTGGTATTCAGCCTGGTTTCCTAGGAAACATTTCATCTACTATTCGTGGAGGGTACAGGTTGACTGTCAAGCCCACAATTTCTTTTGTTCCCAGTCCATCAGTTTGATTTCTTTTATCATTTGGTCTTCCCTACTGAAATACATCTAATACAGGGGGAAAGGTTCCTAAATACATGCAAAATAATCAGTATTTCCCAAACAGCCTCCCTAAAAGAGAGACACAAAGTGATTAAAGAAGAATAAACGAAATGAAGTTATTTGCATTAATTTAAAATGTGACATCCAGATCTGTATATGTTGATAAATATCTGGTAGATATAATCTACAATTTTACTATTTATCCCTAAGAAACAGATGGGCTTCTGCACTGCCATTTACAAGAGTATAAACAAATTCTGAAAACAAAAATGAGACAAGGAAGAATTTAGGAATATGTGCACTGGTTTTTAAACAAATGTGCCGTTACTTAGGTGAGATTTTATAACCCTTTAGAACACATGCATTTTCTAAAATTAAAGTATTACAGACAACAAGAGCTGCAGAAAATCTGTCTCCAGTGATACTACTCTTTGAAGACAAAAGACAAAACACCCTGGAGTATGTACAGGAGAGAAAACAGGTCCCAGCTCCACATACAGGCACTGACCTGGGCATGGTGCATTTGTCTGGAACCTTCCTGGCTTTGTTTCTCACCAAAAAAAGTGACTGCCCCAAAGAAAGAGAAGGCAGCTGGATATTTTCAAGCATGCAGAAATGAAGCCTTGCTTGCAGTGCTTAATGAAATTATGCTGACTCAAAGATGTATCACTGCTTTTGTTGTCACTCACGCTTCTGCTCGCTGTTTGTTTGTGTCTTGGCAGGGAAAAATATGGACAACTGTGGCCCTTCCCTTCTTCTTCCCTGGTGGAAGGAGATTGGATCCTTCCCTTCTTCCCAGGACATTCACATGAGCTCAGACTGCAGTATTTTTGCAGCTCCTCTACCTGTTCCAAACCCACTGTAGTGGGAGAATGCTGGTATGGCTCTTTTTAAGGATGCTATTAATAACATCCTTCAGATACCAGAGAAAATTCCTAGGAGCTATTCCCTTTATGCCCATGGAATGCCCAGTCTCCTTCCTCAGCTGTTTAAGTCATAAAAAATGGGCATACAAGCAGATATTGGTTTTATGGAGGTTTTTTGCTTAACAGACAACATTTTCAGTGTCTTTCCATCATACTTTAAGTGACTCCTTCAGCTCATGAACCCAGTAATCATTAGGAAGAGAGGAGAGATTAAAGACTGTGCTTTATGTTAATAACTGGTGATGACCCAGGCCTAATAACTTCAAAACTGGAGCAAGACCTGCCCTACTTGTGTAGAGAGCACAAACACCGATGCTGCTACAAGCTGAACCTGCCCTTGTGAAATGGCCTCCTTGATTCCCACAGAGCAACACTTACTCCGTGAATTTTCTCTTTAGACATCCATAATTTAGGACTAGAAGGATAAAGGTGAAACTTTTCCAATCATGTCATTGAAACAGGAATGCCAGAATACCATAAGGTCTCACCTTTCTCTCCTCAGCTAAACTACCTGAAGATAATACATCATTATGAAAAAACTGTGGGTAGCACAAGAGAAGTATAATTTTTTGGTACTAATCAACACTGAAATTGTTGGAGAAATAAAAACCCATCATTTCACTTAAAGCCTGCAGCAAAATTTGCCTAGCTGATAGTGAACATTACAAAGGTTAATCTATTTTATGCATCTCTGTTCTCAGCATGACACACCTTCTTATCCAAGGATGTGAACATATTTGCATTGTACCTCAGGAGATGGAGTATGTCCATCAACAAATTCCACTGCTTATTTATGGTTAATATTTTATAGCAATAAACATTATATACATTCCTATTTGATTAGGTAACAATCTGAGGCCAACACCTTCCCTTTTGAGGTTCCCAGTAAAATGATAACCTTTGAAACACATCAGCTGCCTGATGTAAAAACTGAGAACTGTCTCCATCAAACAACTCAATAACTGATCAATACCTTTATGACTACAACTTCTCATCATGGAGTTACAGATACCCCCACTAAACCACTTCAGTAAGACACAAACAGATGTGGGGTTAGCTCAGCATATCAATACACTGATATGAGGAAGTTCTGTTGGGAAGTCTTCCCAGCTAGACAAATCCCAAACCACAGAGCATTTTCCTGGTTGGTATCCATGGGCTGCATCGCTAATACTCCTGAAGTGCACTTCAGCTGTGAAAGGAAAGGGAGAATAAATAGTTAATTCCATTTAGGGAAAGGACAGACACTCAGGAAAAAGAGGCTTGTATTATGCTGAGAGGCAGCAAAGATATACAGAGAGGTATGGAATAAAGAACTTTGCTTCCTAAAGGAAGATGGCCTTTAAGATCACCTGGTTTAGTGAAAGGCATCTCAGCATGGCAGAGGGCTGGAATGAGGTGATCTTGAAGTCCCTTCCAAACCAAATCATCCCATGATGTGAAGATGAGACTGAGCAGATCACGGCTCAAGGATCTGCAGATCACTTAATCTGCATATGAGCAGTAGAGCTGCACTTAATCTGATATGAGCAGTAGAGCTGCACACTGGATTTGGGGCAGAGCTGACTTGGAAAAGATGCAGCTACAATTGCTGCTGATTGAGCGATGTTCTGACCAAAACCTTCCCTGGAGATTTCTGGGTTTAGTGGAAAGTGGGGAAATGGGCTGCTAGGCCCCAAGGCAGCAAATCCTGTCTGTCAGAAAGAAATGGCAGAAGTGATAGGGGAAGGGCAGAAAGAATGATCACCTTCCAAGCTTCAAAAGGAAGGGCGGAAGGGCAGAATTTTGGAAAGATGACAAAATTATTACTACTTCCATGCCCTATGGAAGCTCAAGGCCTCCACGCTGCTAAGGATGGTTACTGTCCCTCACTCAATGTACTATGCACATAATAAATCTGATAGGGAAGAATCTAATTACCATTCCCTAAAGGCTCAGAGACTCTCCATTGATAAAACTCCACCAAAAACATACCAGCACTACATTCTGACCAATTCTGAATTGCAGCAAACTTGATTTATTCTGTATTCCTTTCCTGTTCAGGCTGCAGTGCAGAATCCTGATGCCCTCTGGACATCCCAACAGAACCCAGCCCATTGCCTTTGATCAGTATTTCTTCTCACCATGAAAGAGAAACAAGCAAAATCAGAACTCAGGATTTGTGGAGACAATAATCTTTTAAAGGACCAGGTTAAATGACTTAAAAATATTAGAATGAGACTCATATCTACATGCCACAATGTATTTTTAGCACATATAAGCCTTCACATACAAGAATTTCCCCCCCCCTAGATTCCATGCCTTGATCTCTTGTGCATCCTTTCTTAGTGTAAATCCTTTAAATAGATTAGATTTAAAGAACTACGTATTGGATGCTAGGAAGAGATGCTAAAGCAATATTTTGGCAGGTGTTTATGAAGTGATTAAAATATTCTATTTATTCTACACAGATATAAAAAATGATGGTAATTAATTAATATATTTTGCTAATTGATATGAAATGATAAGGATTAAAACTTTAAATTGGTGGAAAGACAGA
Source organism: Fringilla coelebs (assembly GCF_963513975.1). Taxonomy (NCBI): domain Eukaryota; kingdom Metazoa; phylum Chordata; class Aves; order Passeriformes; family Fringillidae; genus Fringilla; species Fringilla coelebs. Next base: position 54,601,619 of record NC_140033.1, on the reverse strand, counting down.
AATCAGAACCCGATTGTCCTTTCTTCATTGGACAAAGCAAGAGCCCCATGCAGAGAAAATCCCATCCTTGAGGAATCCGTACATTGACAACATGAAGGAGATGGATGAATCAAAAAGGATGGAGAAGAAGAAGAGAGTCTTATCTCTCAGTCCTTTGAGCAAGCCTGTATTTTCCTTGCTTATCTTTCTGCATAACTGCCAGTGATGTTATATCTCCTGCTCCAAATTCTTACCTACAATACAGGTTTTCTCTGCAGGCTATTTCTATGTTTCACCACACTTATTATGACATTAATAGTTTAGTGTATATTTATTTATTCTTCTCTGCCCTTTCTGGAAAATAAAACCACACAAAACTCCAAACAAACAAACCCATACCCACTAAAACAAACCAGCCAAACAAAATGCCCTGAACAAACCAACCAAACAAAAAACCCCAAACCTATCTCAGCTTTTCTACTACCTTGACACCTGTAAAATAGCAAACCTATTTTCACATTGGGTGTCTCAGAGAAGGCATGCCATGGGTTTAGGCCTTACCTCTCAAAAAGATGCATCACTTTCCCAATACCACATATATGGAGAGACTGTGATATGGGAAGTAGTCAAGTGATAATGACATTTTATAAGAAGAAGTTACAAGCCCCGCCTCCACGTTCTTAAAAGCTTGGGTAACTCGGACAGTGTACCTGGAAAGCTGAGTTGCACCTTGGGCATGAAGTTTGGTAGAGAAACCAGCCAACAAGAGCATATTTGAACAAGCAGTCACATGAATGAGCTCTCAAACACATCTCTGGCAGCGCAATGTGGCTGTGTTAGAACTTCTACCCACAGCATGGGAATAGATTTCACAGCTCAGTATTCTAGCTAGGGAAGATGAACCCTGATCTTACAGGTCTTTGGATTAAAAAAAATCAGGACTCACAGAAGCTCCTTGCTTGCTTTCTGCTGATACAGGTGAAATAAACCTTGCTCCAGGAAAATGCCTAAGTAGGTATTTTATTTAAAACACATTTGTTGAAATGGGAACTCACTGCAAATTTTGTATGAGTTTCTGACACACTGTATCTGTAAGCTGCACATCTGGTTTATTCCCCTTTAAAAGAGGGAAAACAATTTTCATTTATTTAACAGAAGGGGTAACTGATTAATCTAGATATTTAAACAGTTGTCCTGAAGGAAGAATATGAAGTTTTGATGTATCTCATATATTCTCAAGTGCTTCTTCAGCTTTCTCATGGGCCTCCTTTAGGCACTGGAAGGGCTATGTCCTTCCTAACCTGCTCCCTGGGTGGTTGAAATCCCCCACGAAGACTAGGGACTGAGAACATGAATATTAAGTGCTGTTAAAGGCACTGCCTCTGTTTTAATCCCTTTGCTGTCAGCCACTCATTTGCTTCACTATCTCCAAGTGCAGTAATTCCTGTGACTTAAAACACCCCGCCAGGACATGCTGAAGCAGCTGGAAGAAACTTATCTCACTAAGGTTTGTTTAGGGAGTGACCTCTGGAACACAGAAACTTCCTTGTAATGAACACAGCCCAACAGAGGCAGAACAGTAAAAGCCAAAGGATGTATAAAAAGACTAGGAAAGCTACCAGCACTCAGGAGCTCAGAGATCCAGATCCTGTTTCCCTTCTCTAGCTTCCTAAGTTAGATATGACTTCTGACAGCACTGCCAGTTACCAGCAGAGCCTGTGGCATAGAGGATGCACTACAACCTGGAGATTTTTTTTTCCTTTTTTAAGGTACTAGACAGGGTAAATTCCCAGACAAATTCTTAGGGAATTCTGCTTATAAGTGACCTCCAGGCAAAGCATGAACCATTAAACCCTTGCAGTCTGAATGTTCAGTTGGGTTTCTTTTCCCCACCTTGACTGTAACATCCTTATCTACATGCTGGCAATCTGATGGAGACAATGCTGAAAGCTTTGCCATTAACCAGGTATATGATGCCCATGGCTTTCCCTTCATCCACAGATTCAGTCATTTCATCCCAGGACCGACTGGTCCAGCTAAGTGTACCAAGGGTAAATCATAAAATCATGGAAGGGTTTAGGTTGGAAGTGACTTTAAAGATCAGGGATCCAGGGGCAGCCATAGCTTCTCTGAACTTCCTGTGCCAGGGCCTCACTACCCTAAAAGGGAAGAACTTCTTTCCAATATCCAATCTAAATCTGTTCTATTTCAGTTTGAAACCATTCTCCCTTGTCCTGTCACTCCAGGTCCTTGTAATAGAGTCCCTCCATCTTTCTTGCAGGCTGCCTTCAGATACTGGAAGGCTGCAATTAGGTCACCTCTTTTCCAAATCCATGCTGACCTTCAAGTCACTTCCTTTTCCTTCATGTACCCAGAAAGGTCTGAAGAAAATTCACACCATGATTTCCTTTTTCAGGGACAGGAGTGAAGCTGCCTGGTCTGCAGCTGCCTGAATTGACCCTCTTACCCCTTCTGACAAAAGGTGAAGCATTTGTCCCTTTTTTCAGCCATTAGTGTTCTCTAGAATGTAGAAATCCTGAAGACTTCTGAAATTAATGGAATACATAGTTATTCATGCTCTCTTTACCCCCATGGCAAAGAAATTTGCTGCCCACACACAGAGTTCTCGTCAAGTCAGCTTCCTGGAGATCAAAGCAAGGGCAGCAGCTTGGGAACTACCCACATCCAATGGGGAGTCAACCATCAGGGAGACAGCGTACCTCTAGGCATGGATACAGTACATTAAGGAGCACATCAGCTTTCTGAACAGGTTATTGCCTTCCTGCAAGCAACCTTCCCCAGCAGAAATCTACCAATTAAAATGTTTTTCCCTTCTCCACCATTGAGAATTTTGTCACGCTTTGTACGGAAATGCCCTTCCCAGTGCTGAAATTATCTGTGGGTGGATACTTCAGGTGCTTAATTCCTTGGGTGTGGGCACGCATACAATGCTAGAAGCCGCACAGTTGTATTCACTTGGTCTTCTGAAACATGAGCTTATCACTTGAAGAATGATAAGCCCTTTTCTTACCCTCCTGCATCCCTATTGTTGCATTCTCACAGCCTGCTTTATACCTGAACATCTTGAATTATGAGTGAGGTACTTCTAAAAAAGGTTTAAAGAGGTCAGACTGAGAGCTGTTACAGAAAGTATAATGAAACTTTTGAGTGGAGGTGTAATTACCCATACTTACAGTGTGTGTGTGTCTTAGCAGATTTGGATACATCTTTAATAAATAAAACCTTAATATAAAGTTCAGACAAGTACAGAGCTCTTTGGACAGCCTAACTTTTCAAGATGCATTCACTAAAAAAAAGAGTATCTAAATAACTTATTCTTGCTTCATCCAAAGGGGAAATTTTCAATGTCGTGGAAAAAACTGGCCACTGACTAGAAATTTTTACTGTAATTTAGAGCTCTAGTTTAGAGCTCTAGTTCTGCAATTATAAAACTAAAAAACTGAAGAAGTTAAAAAAGTAAAATGTTACTTTGGAAGAGTATTTTGGGGTTTGGGGATTTCTTTCCCCTCTTTTCAGGGCCCTGGGGTTAGAGCTCTACCAAAGCAGTCAAGGTAATTCAAGAAAAAAGTCCATTTTGCTTGTCCTTACCCATATCTTCTTTGCCAAAAAAACATATGGGAGGCATTTTTTCCCCCTCCCAACTAGGAAGGTACTGACTGTTCATTGTAAACATTTTATTATACAGATGAAGTACTCATAGTATTATACACAACTGTAATCCCAGTAATGCCCAGCTTGGAGCCAGATCCAGGCTCCTGTTTTGCTGAGCTCAGCAGTAGATCGAAGGCTTGAAAACACATTTTAGTGTTTGGCAGATACACAACCAAAATAAGAGACCCTTGTTCCTAAACTAAGCTGTAAAATCCCACTTTTAGGATGAGATGGCAACACAAGGAGACAACTGGCAGAATATACAAGAAAGAAGAGAAGAAGACACAAAAGAATGGAGATCGAAAGTACACACAGAGTTAGTTAGTATCAAAGGTTTGTTTGGTTTTTAAACAAGCCACAGTCAGGGCTTGTTTTTGTTATTCATATTTGCTACTTCTACTGCATCAGTGCCCAGAAATCCCATCCAGACATCCCACGCACAGTCCCTGCTTTTAAATCTTCATGCAATCAGACACTGACTATCCCAAAGCTTCATGTATGAGGAGATCACTCTAAGTTTTCTCTCTCATCTAAATCATATAAATAATAAGCCACAAGACTTGGCAAAACTTACCCAATTCAGATTGTAATAACACAAAGCAAGTTTCTGTTAACTCTTCAGTGGCACCCACTTCAACACAATCCCCTTGAATTTAGGATAAGCACAAGACTGATGCACCACTGAAGCCACACTGACCTTCTTCAAAGAAAATAAGTGAAAGCTTATAGTAACTGAACATATATAGGGTCAAAAACCTGTCTAGTGATAATTTTCAACAGAGTGAATAAAGCATGCCTCGATTTTAAAAATATTTAGCTAGACTAGCAACCCTTTCCCTTCACCAACTCAAAATCAAACACAACTCAGGCCAGAACAGCAGGCTCTGGACAACCACCACCACAGTCCAGAGTGCAGCAGTAAATCATCCCTATTCCCAGAATTAATAGGGTTCCCCTTTGCAGAGTCAGACTAGGTCATTCTGGGAGTCTGGCTGCAGTCAGTTTGTGCTGTTCACAGTCACACCATCATTCACATTTAACTATTTAATGGAAGAGCTGTTTCATTTCAAGAAGCAAAATTAATTTACAACACTAATAACACTCTCACACCCAGCTCCCTTAAAAGAAAACAAAAGGCCTAATACAAACCTCCAGAAAATTACCAAAGCCCATTTTCAGGCTTGGGTTCCTTGGCACAATTCAGACATTTTGCTTTATGTATGCAATGACACAAGTCAGAACCTCACAGTTTTTTGAAACAAACTCCCTAATATACTTGGCAGGTCTTATGGCTCTGGTAAATGTAATAAAAACAGCAGGTTGGATTTGTCAGTAAACGGCAGTCAAAGGTGACCTCCAGACAACTTTTAAGCTGTGTGATCCTCTGGAAGATGGATTTTAGGATCAATTGTGGGACATCCAGAACATCAAAAGCTCTGGATTGTGAGTATCAAGATGCAACCCTGTGTCACAAGCAGGAGCTCTCTCAGAGGCCCAAAGGATCAGAGTACTCCCTCCACTTTTCCCCAGTATTTCAACAACTTGTTTATCAGCGCACTAGGTAGGGATCAGGTTTTGAAAGGGAAGTAAAAACAGAAGTTTAAAGATTCTGCCCCACTATCTTTAGGATTTGTTCTTAAACTGCTGTGTTTTGTTGACAACAAAATTTATTTCTTTGCAGGGCGTCTCACTCAACGCACTACATAGAGTCTTCTGACAAAACTGGTCCTAGGTTTCATTATTCAGTCACAATCTGCTGCTACAGAAGAAAAAAATACTGGCAAGGAAGGCCAAAGTACAATTTAGGAAAACAGAATAGCTTTCTTTAAAAAAACAATGGAAGAAGCAGCTGAGGATAGAATGGAATAAAATCAGACACAAAGGATAAAATTTAAGTTAATTTGAGTTAACTTTACATTGTTTTGAATGACCAAAGAGCCAATTCTGCTCTTTGGGTGCTGACTGATGGCTCCACTGCCAACCCACTGCAGAAGATGATGAGCCTGTGTTCTTAGCTATGATTTTCAAGCCCTCAGAGGGTGTCTGAGATCACATGCCCTCATTCAGGTCGTATTCCAAGCAGAGAACCCACACCCACAGATGAGCCGTGGTACACAAGCAGATCCACTGGTGTCCACAGTGGTTCCGAAGTGCAACAGTCCGAAAAGAAATTGTGTCAACTTGCACACATCAAGAGTCAAGTCCCAGGCTCCAGCAAAATGACAAACTGTTTAAAAACATGTTTGCTGAAGGCCTTGCTGGTGAACGGGTCACTTGGCAAAACTGTGAACACAAGGCATGCTGTGTAGCTGCCAAAAAGCTCAGCTCTCCTCTGTGCCTGAGCAAAACCAGGATGCAGGAGAAATCAGCAGCTTACAAAGGATGCCCAACAGGACCTCTCTAATGATGTTGCTCCATGGCCTTGCTGCCAGCAAAAGCTGCTGGGAAACAGCTCTTATTTCTGCTGCTGATGTAAAACTCTCAAGCCTGCAAAGGAGAGCTTTTCTCTTCAATGCTCTTTGCTCTTTTCCCTTCCTCTTTGAAAATGCCAAGCTGAACTCCTCCATCCCTCTCAGCACACTCTCCCACTTCCTTGACTTTTTCCTTTAGGATATGTGGGCAGCAATGGTGGTAATGCTAGAAGTTTTCTCCTGGCAGGGACACCTGTAAAGATGAAACTTTCCAGAAGGGGAGATCTCCAATTGGCATAAAAGTAAATTTTGTGCATTAGAGAATCTAAAGCTTCCCTTCAGTCATATGAAAAAAATTTGAACATTAGCATACTACTTCCATCTCCAACTTGACACACAAGGCTGAGTTCAGATGCAATCACATGGGAAAAGAGGTGGATAAGAGCAGTACCAATAAAGGCAGATGGTCAGCACTACTAATAAAACAATTATGTCTTGGGTTTAGTAGCTTGCACACCAAGAAACTGTCTAGCTTGCTTATGCTCCAAGGCTAGAATCAAACAGTATTGGTTTCCCAGATTTAGAAGAGTGATGAACTGCATTTTCATCTCAGTACCAAAACTTTTCCCTGTGTTTAAGTTGCTATAATCTGAAGCTGAGATACTGGCAGGGAAATAAAACTCATACATGTAATTATCCAGAACAAAAAGAAAATCACCTGAATGCCACAGAATTAAAAGGACAGCTTGTAAACTACTTATGTGGGCCCATCACCTCTTTGAAATCTACGTTTCAGGAGATACTCAACCAAAGATAAATGAAGTTACCAAGAGAAATTCCACTGATTCTAGGAACTGGGCCTTGGCTGCAAACCAGAAAGTACGCAGGCAGAAATGCAAATTCAAGCAATGTTACGAAAATCGTTTCAAGCTGTGACTCAACTGCAATCTTAGTTTGCTAACTTCCTTATGAGAGTCCTTCTTTCTTCTGTATGACACCCTTGTACATTGAAGAAAAAATATTGTGAAGCTACAGGCTCTAAGTGTCTCAAAATATCACTGCTTATGGAGCACCTAAAATGCATTTCATTTTACAGATGGCAGCAAATGCAGCTTAACCATAACCTCTACGCTGTTACTGGCAAGAGAAAATCTTATTGTTGATTTTTTTTTTAATTGCATCATTCTCAAGGTACTGCATGCTCATTTGCTTCAAGGGCTGAACTTTTATTTTGTCATTTATGAGCTGGGGGAATCTTCACTGCAGAATCTTCACTAACACACAATTCCCTTGGGATACCCACCACTAAATAAAACAAAAATAGCTAGCTTGAAAGACAGTGCCTTTATGCATATGTGTGCATTTGTGTCTATATAAATGTGTATGCGTTAATTGGGCTGCAGAGCACAGTGCTTTTGTGCTGGCTGCCTAAAAGCTTGTCCGTAACATTCCTTGGACAAAATGAGGTCTCTGACCATAAGAATTGTCAGACAGCAGCATACTATTAACCACCATATCTTTGCAGATTTAGCAGAATAACTGAATATTAATATTTAAACACGAGCATGTCTCTTGTCAGACATGTTATGTGAAACTGAGAAAATTCTCCTTTGTTTTCAGCATTTTTTAAACTTTATTGCATGAGCAGCACACGTGTCAGCCTACAGTTGGCTATAGGGATTTTTCTGGAATGCTTCTATTTGAGGCTCTGTGCCCTCTTCTGGAGGTGTTGCTGTTTAGATCACCATCTACTTGAAATCACAAAGTGATTTTAAGGGGAAAAAAACCCAGAAAAACAAAAAACCCCTTCTGAAATCTGACTGATTTATTATGATGCCAGTTCAGGCCACAAAAAAGCTGCATGAAACCAAGTAAAGATAAAAGTGAGGGGCAGCTTGTACAGATTGCTCTGTAGGTGGTGGGTACGTGTGCAGAATGACATGAAGACAGAAACCATTAACCCCCTTGCCGTTGCAGCTGAGCAAGCAGGCACAGAGAAAGCTGAGCTGTACAAAATTATCTTGCTTTACCCTTCATAAAAGGCACATTTTCTGTACACACACCTTGCAAGGATCAAGACACTGCTGAGCTGGCGGCTGCTGCCAGGCAGGTGGCCCCTGGTTGATGTTGGACTACCCTGATTGATGCTGGGTTTCCCTTTCCAGGGGAATCGATGTGTCAGGTTTTGACACCAAAACATTTTTCTTCACAGAATGATGAACACACTTGAAATCAATTGAGAAGCATTTTTGCTTTCAATGAATTACTAATTTCAGAGGAATCTACCTCATTTCTACAGTTTTATATCATACTGTTTTTCATTTAGAATCTTATGTCATTTAAAAATTCTTAATTGGTGATTTACTGTGTACCTTTGCACAACTGGAGGAAACTGAGAACTGCAGACTATTTTAAAAGAATTGACTTTACTACTGTGAATACCTGCAAGAGCAGAAGGACTGAAGACAGTTTGCAAAGATGGAGCATTACACTGTGACCTCTCCTTGACAGCAATAAAACAGGTTTGAATTCTGTACCATCTGTCAGAGCTTGTGACCTGGAGACAAATGGCATCCCCAAGGCTTGCCTGGGTTTCAGCAGCATTGTTTCTTTTAATAAAAGACAATGTACGACACCATAAGGTCATAATCCTTCCTAGAGCTTCCAGTACTGCAAGTTCTGCTTTTAAGGGGCCAGATCAGCAGGAACCATGCTGATAACACCCCAGAACTGCATCTCTAAGTGATCAGAGACTGATGTTTCAGGGAGAGAGTCATGCGGGAGTGCAAGGAGAAGCTATGCAATATAAAGGGGACAGCTTCTTGCAGTCGGAGATGCCTTTGGGGAGGGTTTAGAGCACAAGTCTTAGGAGGAGTGGCTTAGAGAGCTGGGGCTGTTTAGCCTGGGAAAAAGAAGGCTCAGGGGGTACCTCATGACTCTCTACAACTACCTGAAAGGAGGTTTTAACAAAGTAGTGGCCAGTCTCTTCTCCTAGGTAATAAGTGATGAATAAGATAAGAATGAAAGGCAACGGTCTCGAGTTGTGTCAGGGAAGGGTTAGACTGGATATCAGGAAAAAAAATTTCACCAAAGGGTTATCAAACATTGAAACAGGCTGGGAGTGGTTGAGTCACCATTCCTGGAGGTATTTAAAAGATGTGAGGATGTGATGCTTAAAAACATTGTTTAGCAGTGGACTTGGCAGTTCTGGGTTAACAGCTGGACTGATCATAAGAGTTTTTTTGCTGAGATAACTGATTCTATATGACTCTATGATTCTATAACTCATTTGTTCTTCAAACACTCAAAGATAAAAAAAATATTATTTCAGTCCTGGCCTTGAACACTTCAAGGGATAGGACACATACAGAATCAGAGAATCAGTTAGGTTGGAAAAGATTTCTGAGATCACTGAGTCCAGCCTATGACCTAACAACACCGTGTTCCATCAGCCTAAAAACTTCATTAACCCTGATCCAAGTACAAGCCTCTCTACAGTGGTCACAGCAGATTTCAGGAATGCTGTTCCAGATGGAGTGATACTGCACCGGTTTGGCATGGAGAGCCTTTACTGCTTATGGTGATGAGTGAGGGGGCAAAGTCATAGGAGATAGGGAAAGATAAATCTGGAAGGATCTACTGAAATTTACAGGATCTTGCTGGATATTTACTGATAAACACAGCACATTTCACAAGGAAATACTGAAGACACAAAGGTGTCTGACAGCATTGCCCATCTCAATGTGCAGCTCCAGACAAAGCATTGCAGGGAAGAGAAGGTCTGTCTGTAGCATCCACTTTAACTAGAAGGGTTCACTGTGGTTGGACAATAGGAAAAAGCAGCAGCATTTTACAGTCACACCCAATTCCCCATTTTCAGCAGCCTCATCCACAGCCTCCCCATTTTCTCTCTGAATTATCAGAGACATTAAGAAGAGCCTTTTCCACTCCCCACTTTGTCTGATCTTTCTAATTAGGAATACTGAACAAACATATCTGAGAAACAGCCTGGCAGCAGCAAGCACCCTTGGTTCATTGCATGCAGGGCATGGAAAATGTTCTGCTCTCCCAGGGACAACAGGAAAGCTACAATCAGTGACTCAGCATTAGCCCAGTAACTGCTCTCCAGGGAATCCAAGACAACCCCTTCAAGCATTCCTGCCTATTTCTGTGCGCAGAGGGATCAGACAGCAAAAAATGCTCCTTGAAGCAATTCCCTACCTCTGATAAAGACATCTCTCCCATCAACTAACAATTATACAGCCTTGTCAACCTTTGCCTGATGATCCACATCTCTGGCCACATCCAGGCAGCAGGCCATACTAAAATCCCATTCTAAATTCCAGGGCTTTTTGTGGAACAGATGTGCTCTATGCAAGGCAGACGTGGCATTTCATTAAGCACAGGGTAGTAGCTTGATTCCCTTAGGGACTTGCTGCTGGAAAATAGAACATCTCCTTTCATAAACAGGCAAGGTCACCATGCTTGTTTTGGATTTGATGCTGAGATAATTGAGTATCTGATCATTATACATTGACTATTAATGAACTAATGCACCTGCATGTAAAAGTAATTTTACTCAGGAAAGCAGCCTTATATTAAATTTCAATGCCTATTCAGCTACAGAATGCAGTCAAAGAATTCTGATGCCCAAACTATATTCTGTATTTTACTTTCCATGTTGGATTCAGAAGTTGAAAAATTCTAAGTAACCAACTGCTGAAAAGCACAAATTAAGTGATTTTGCCCGATTACACTGTATCACCCTTTTGTAACCCACAGCTTCTCTTCTATTTAACAGGAGTCATCTTCCAGCAGATTCACATGTACACTGTGAAGAAGACAGGACACAAATGTGACACCTCAGTGTTCAAAACACGGTAGATATAATGATAAAAGCCACACAAATTTCACAGAGCTATATGAAAAGGGATCAAAATTCTAGGCAAGTTCTTTCAAAATATTTCTAAGTACTACCAAAAATCAGGAGTCCCCAGAGAACATTTCCTGAAGAACCTAAACATTATGCAACTAATTTTAACCATCTGCTTCACTCTGATCTTACTTCATCCCAAATACCTATTTTTATCTCTTTGCTTAGAATATTTAGAAGTTGGCAACCTGTATTTCTCTGTTCGTTTGGTTCCTGGAATGCTTACTTTCTGGATGTGCAAACAGGAAAATCCAGAGGCCAATACTAAGTCAAAGCTAAATGTAAAAGAAGGAGTTACTTGCAAAAGGAATGTTTCATGGGACAGTAGAGAAGATTACACAGGGTAGGATATAAAAGAAGAAATAAAGTATGTTCTCCTAAACCCTGACACAAATACTATTCTGCATTAAATCAGTAGTTTGTGAGGAAAAGGAGTAATTATTCACTAGAGTTTACAAATTATAAAGGTACATGTAAATAGCACACATAAATAAGAGAAAGCACTTTATTCTGAAGCTTCCTGTACTCACTCCAATATATCTTATCAGAGACCGTGAACAGAAATTTCAAATGAGAATGTTGTCTGAAGATTTGGAACAAAGTTTTGCTGCATTTTTATTTGTTATCTACCTCAGGGATTTCCCAAACTGGAGCATGGAAACCAGAACAGTAAATGAAAGGGCAGTCTCTAGATTGTGATCAACATGAAAAGACCTGCAAAAATGTTACGAAAAATATTTCCTGCCCTCTTTGTTGGCCATTAACATCTAGTGGAATTAACAGTTTCATTTTTAGAAAAAGAAAAATCTCCAAGGGTGTCAACATTTGTACATGACAAACACCTTTGAGGAGTAGGGTTTCTGCCTTAGGCAAGGATTTTTTAAATGTAATTAAAAAGTAATTTTAAAATGATCAGCATCAGAAAGACAGCTTCTTCCTAAGAGGACCTGGATGACTTGTGGAAGTTTTTTTCTTTCCAAGGCGGCAGCAGCCTAACTTAGAGCTCTGCATTCTCCTTTTCTTCATTTGAAACTCATTGGAGCAGGCTGCCAAAGGTTCAAGCAGAGGTTATCATGTCCTGTTTGCTGTTGGCAAAACTAAAACTGCTGAAACATGCTAGGAAGAAAAATGGGTACATCTAATACAGCTGCCACAATAAAACAGCTACTAGGGAACCCCACCTAGAGCTAATAATACCTCCGAGTTGTGCTGCCCAACTGAAAAGATAAGCCAGCAGCATTTATACATAAAATGCAAACAGCCCTTACAGAAGTCTTGATAAATACCTACTTTATAATTTCCTCAAGTGTTTTAAAACACAAAAGGCAAAACCACACCACACTTGGGATTTTTTCACACCATCCACTGTGATGAAAGCTGGGGGTGGATTTGGCAGTGTGAGGTTAAGGGTTGGACTCAAAGACCTTGAGGATCTTTTCCAACCTAAATTATTCCATGACAGACTTGCAAAAAGCAACTAATGTGACTGTTTCCTTTTATATTACTCACAAATTTTCCTGAATATGAAAACAATCTACCCTCTGTTAAAAACACACCAAAACCAAACTAACTCTGTTCTTGGACATACGTAAGATTTTCCTAGCTTAATGCCTCAAAACACTAAAAGGAAAAAACATGTTTTCTGCCAGACCTACTTGTCTCAAAGTCACCTATTTTACTTCTAACTTCTGCAGAAGGAGAAGGATTCTTCCAGTCAAGTCTTGTTCAAACATTTAGACCAATACTCCATAAAGATATGTTGACATTTCTCAGGTTAATTCCTAGTAATTCCTTGCCTGCTAGGGCCAGATCTGTCCCTTCCTCTCATTTCACATCAGCTATGTACAAATTCACACTAGCATTAGGCATGAGCTTGAACTCTGGCATTTATCATAGCTGGAGGAGTCTGAGCAAGTTCACAACCTCACCACTGGCTTAAGATCCAGAGGATCTTGAGAATCTTGAGAGCCTCAGGCCAAGTCAGTGTCTCCTTACAAATGTTTACATTAAATACAGCAAAGGGTTTTGACACCCTTCTTGTCACTACAGATTTTTTCACTGGGATGGCAAACTAAACAGGATCAAGACACACAGGTATAGGTCATGCAAAATGGGAAGTAAAAAGATTACATCATTACAGTGTAAAATGCTGTGGCAGCCATCAAAATCGGACATATACAGATTTGTTCATGTACAATTCTTTTGGCTGTCTGTTTTAAACACAGGAAAAATACACAACTGTTACAGCAGAAGTCAGCATTTTGCTCCTCATGAACTGAGTAAAACAGAAGCCCTTTGCTTCACCCAGCTAAATGGATTTCAGATTAGATTCCAGAATAAAGCATATGAACTTACCTTACATTTCAACATGTTGGCCACTCTCTCTTGCATTGACTGTCCAGCCTTTGGCCTGACAAGAATATAAACTGCTTTCACTTCAGGGCTGGAGCGCAGAAGTTTTTCCACCAGTACTTTGCCCATGAAACCTGTAGCTCCTGTGATAAGTACAGTCTTCCCATTGTAATAAGCTGAGACTGAAGACATGGTGCTTTCTTGTTTTGTCCCTTCTTGCAGCAGGTACCTGAGAAAATGCAGAAATAAAGATTTATAGGCTTTTGGGATTACCTTTTTAGTCACCTAGGTAAATTCAAATTAGTTCAGTCAGTGGCAATTTTAAAAATGATTTTTTAAAAAGAGGCTTTATTGCGAAAATAAACTACAAAAATCTAAGAAGTTTAAAAAAAATCAAGCTCAGCCTTATCCTCTATGTGACACCATAGCTGCACACAGAGGTCAAACACAGCTCGTGCTGTCCAAGGCTCCCAGCAGGAGATGCTCACTGCAGGGCTGAACAGTGTTTATCTGCTACTGTGAAGTGGCAGCCATGAAGATATGCAGCTGTTCCTATAAGACAAAGGAGAAAGAAATTTCCTCACAAACACTGCTGTGTTTTCTACTTCAATTCCATTGTGCCTACAGCATTCCTTGTCAGCCATCACTCATCAACATGCTCAGTCTTTTCCTGTTGCCCTGGCTTGGAATAACACAATGAAGAAAGCTCTTCTTCATGGAAGACAGTGCAGTAACACTGCTCTCCACAACTGCAACACCACGCACAGGTCACAACCCTTCATGAGCTGTTATGGCCAGAATTCATCCCAGTTCACTCTAAGGAGTGTAGACACGATAGGCTTCCCTCTGGAGATCCACTGACATGGACCAGGCTCCCACATGATGTGTCCCAGTTAAAAATTTTAATTGGATGCAATGGTTTCAGGCCTGAATGTTCCCAGCCATCCTGATTCAAACTCTTAAGTTGATTAAATGCAAACAAAGCTGGACTGAATCCTCTTAGAAAAGCCCTTCTTCCCCTCTTAGCCTAACAGAGGCAAAACAACCATCTTTGAAGTGGGGCAGACCACAACAAGCACAAAACACACACTGCAAGGAAAAGGCTCATGAAAAATACCAGTAAATGCTTTGAAAAAAGCCTACTGAATTTGAAACAAAAAGAAACAAGAATAGTAGAATCCTGCCAATCACGTATTCAAGAACCAGAACAATGATCTTCAAGTATCCCAGAAAAATTCCTCCAGTAGAAACTCCAGAGACACAAACTACGGAGTAAAGCCTAACAAAATATTATTTTTCTTTCCCAGTGCTGCCCGGGACCACAGCACTCAGCATCAAACAAATGAAAATCCCCAAATTTCTTTATCCATGACAAATCATCAGGTGTAGAACCCAGTTTAGAAAGTGGGTCAAGCAGAATAACCTCTCAGGGACATTATTTTACAAACTAATAGCTGCGGGTATTCTGGCTCAGTGAATTTGATTATTAGCCTACTTTCAAATGTCATCAAGATTTTCACTTAGATGAATACAGAAGGCTCATCTAGACCTATTAAAAACCTGTTCTTATTAAAGAGCTGGCCACTTGGGAAGTTAAATCAACAGGTTAAAACTATTGGATAATTCACTTATTTATAACAAAATGTCATGTCTCGCTCCGGTTCAGAAAAACTGACTCATATTGGAAGACAGGAACTTGCAGACCATGGGAGCATGTGAAAAGTGTGTAGGGCCAGAGGAAGGTTGTAGTTTAGTCAGATGAAGGCAAAAGATCTCAGAAACTTGGCATGACACGCGCTCTGCAATGCCGAAAAACGAAGGAGAGAAGTCCTTAGTCACTCAGAGGCCATACCAATCCCAGTAAACAGGAAACAAAAAGATAAAATATAAGGACCACATCCAGCTACTAACTGAATTCGTAGCCAGAAGATCATATCTGCACAAACAATGGTACAATTATAGAGTACTTAACACCACAAACTTGGATATTACCAGAGGAGTTACTCTCCTTCGCACACTTCAGAAGTAGAGGGTATTTCCAACCTGCATCACTAAGTACTGCTCCTTTGCCTTAAGAGCTGTAGACTGTGGGAACGTAGGAAATTCCTCTAGCTGCCCTGGAGGGCTCAAGACCTTGCCCAGGGGCCTCAGAGACCTTGGCACAGAGCCCAAGACCCCTGTGCCTTTGATTTAGCTTTTGGAAAAAACAACTACCAACCTTTATATGAAGCCACAACAGCTTAAGTAGAATGATAGTGAATTTATCACGGGGTGGAAAAGTAGATTTTGAGGTTTTTAGAACGGGGGTTCAGGGGGCAAGATGGAGGAATCTGGACGTGCCCAGCCTTTCTCCTTCTTCTTCCTAGCCTCCATCTTCTGGGTAATGTTGGCACTTTTAGATTGGTTTAGAGTAGAAGCTCACTGTCTAACATAGATGTTAGGTATTGGAAAGTAATTGCAAATATTGTCGTTTTTAGTATAAAAAGATAACACCACCCTGGAGGCAGGCAGAGTGCCTTGGACTATCTTGCTGAGTGGACCTCGGCTGAACAGGAGAAAAACTTTTACAGATAAGATACAATAAACAACCTTGAGACTGAGAACTGAAGAGCTCTGACTCCTTTGAGTGCCAGGCTGGGAAAAGAGACTTGTGCGTATCTTGGGGTCACTCTGTCCAGCAGAGATTCTGAGAGTAGACTACTGCACAAAGTATTGTGAAAGACTTCCATGTGTGGACATCAATTTATTATGTTGTTTCATTTGGGTTCCCTGCTTCAGTTATCTAAAAAGGGCTTCATTTGTTGTGGCCAGATGTTCAATGCCTGCTAGAATAGTAAAGTAAATAAATCAGACAACTTTTGAAGTGTCCCTATAATTAACCATGCAGCCACGTTTCACTAAGCATTTCTGACAAGGACTACATGCACATAACTGACGGTTCTTCTCCATCTAGTCTGAGACCATTTTGAATGTCTGAGTCCAAAAAAACCCAAAAATTTCATCTCCCAAGCCATTCTTGTATGATGAAACTGGAAGTACCAAACATAGCCACTGAAAAAACAAACTTTCAAGGCAATCTGCTGTTACTATTGATTACTGGCTTATCCTTCTAGGGTTAAAAGAAAAGGGAAGAAAAATCCCATCCTTTCTATTTTCCATAATAAAGCAGTCCAAGCTAGGCAGCCTAGAGTTAGTAGGGCAAATTTCAGAGTTGGAACCAGTTACTCAGCCTCATCCACAATAAAAAGCCACGAAGAATGAGATGAGATGAGATGAGATGAGATGAGATGAGATGAGATGAGATGAGATGAGATGAGATGAGATGAGATGAGATGAGATGAGATGAGATGAGATGAGATGAGATAGTGTTTGCCTGTTATGGGAGCAGATTCATGTCTCTTTGCAGTACATTTATTTTTCTATTTCCTAAATAAGCTTCAGAAGAAATTATAAAAAACTTGCACCTATCTGATGCCATTGTTAATTATCAGGAAAGAAAAAATGTGGATTCGTTTAATGCACACAAACAAATTCATGTTTTGAGATCATGACACAAAAGCCAGAATGCTGCAATTTGTTATGTTCAGACAGATCCCTGAATCTCCACTGGTCAAGCAAATTTTAAGAGGCTTTTATTACATTCCAGGTTCATAGGCAGATTCCAGTTTACATTCAGGATTGCTAAACTATTTTCCTTTCAACTTAATCTTGAATTTTTTATTTTGCACAACTATTTGGGATTTTTTTATATTTTTAAGAGGGTGATTGATTTTTTTCTGTTTTTATTGATTTTGCTTGGCCTTTGTAAAAAAACTACTGAAGTATGAAGATTTTAAGGAACCAGAGGATTTCTGAGGTCAAAGGGTGTGACCCAAATAATGCCTGCTAACCTGACCCTTTGGAGGTCTACTTCAAACCCGGGAGAACTACATGCATGCCTTTTTGGCTTTTTACACTCAAATTGTTTCCTGCAGAAGGTTGTACTGGGCCTTTCATCTTAAGGAATAAACAGCCAATACTGAGTACTGACTATTTTCCAGTCAATTAAATTACAAGGCACTAAGTGCCTGGTAGAACTACTCCAACTACGGTCAGAAGTTGCAGAGAGGCAACCCTTAGTGAGGTAAAGAAGGAGAAAAAGTATTTCATAGGCTGATGTTCCTGGCTCTTCCAAATCTGACTGGAGGGGAGAAAGACACTAAATTGTGGAGAAAAGCCCATGCAAAAGCTTCCTGAAGTCTAGTTCAGGTGAGTATATACAGGCAACTCAGATGCTTTAGGCACTAATTGGAGCAGGAAAATAATCTCTGATGCCACCTGAATTACTGAGCATAGCATCTTTGCAGCAGCACAAATCTCTCTGATGCTGACTCATCTCCAGCCAGAGCATGAAAAACCCACAAGCCAGGAATCCCACTGAGCCAGGAATCCCAATAAGCACCTCTGCAGACAGAAGTGCACAAGCTGTTCTGAGGGTACTGCTACTTCTCACAGTCTCCTCCGGATCAAACAGAAGGATAAGCCACAGTGCTGTGTTACAGACAAAGCCACGATCTTGTGCCAAAGGACAAGCAAAGGGAAAGGTGGGAATCCTAATCCTACCAACCTAATACTTCCCTCCTGCAAAAGACAACCCTTGTATCATCAGCTGAATAGCACAGGAGAACTTCCCCCACCAAGAACAGGCACAATGAGCTGATATTTAACAGAACAACTATTCTATGCCCTTATCTTTCATGCATTTTGGTGATGCCAAATCTGCATCCAGATTGCAATGGTGTGATGCAGAGTCAGCTGCTACCAGAGCCAGAGGGGTGGGAAGGGGAATGTGGACCTGAACCTCAATGAATGCTGCCACTGCCCACGGCAGCCCCACAGCTGTAGGGGATCAAGGAGGGGCAGCAAATGGGAGGATGAGCAATCCAGATGGACTGGAAGAGGTGAATATTTCAGTACGGTTTGGATCACTGCCCTGTTCAAACAGGACAGCAGCCATTTCAGAAGTTTATATGTTGAGATATTTGTCTTTTCAACTCAACTGCATAAAATGAAAAAAAAAAAATTAGCTTTGTGCAAGAGCAAAGGACCATATGCCTATAAATGTACATCCAGATTCAAAAATGGTCTGTCTGACATCTCCTTGTACTTAGACTAGTTTTGATGAGCTTTTTCTTGCACAATTTTATGCAGGGATGTAATTTCCATAAAGAAGAGGATCAGCTTCTTCAAACATGTCTTTCAGACATCATATTCAATGTAATGAACCAGCTTCAACCAAAAGTACACTTAATGACAAGCAATAGGTTTTGGAAAAAAACTACAGACAGCAAGAGTCCTTTAAGACAAAATATTTTTTTGCTACCTTCTGAAAATAAATTTTTCATCTTGGGTGAAAATATCCAATCGTACATAAGAGAGTTTTCTTTAATCAGGATTCTAGAAGAGTTATAATCAACCTGGAATATGCAGAGAAAGAAAAATTCCTGTTGCGTCAGGGAACTTGTATAGCTGAGGTCAGAAAAAACAATATAAAGTGGTCACAGACTATTTCGGTCTCATCAATTTACTTCTTCAGTCTATTAATTATTTTATGAGTTTTAAATGGAGTGAACACTGGGGATGCCTGAATAATACATCTTCATAAAATTATTTTCTCTTCTACATTTTGTCACAGGATGTATTACAGAGACTCTCCAAAGTAGGCATGTAATTATAATATATTATAAAAGCAATTATTTCCAATACGTGCTTTTTGCCTGAAAGCATTTATTGGTTGTTTAATCATCAGAAAATAAATACACACCATGCATGCTAGAAATAGCTGAAATAGTAACTTGTTTTTCATTGTACTGACTTAAGTCCTGGCTCCTCAGTAACAGCAGGAAAAGGTCACTCTGCTCCTTTGATTTCATTTTCTGGGCCAAACTCACAACCAGAGAAGTTCCAGTGCAATGACCAATGTTTCAACAAGGATTAACATGAATTAACTTAGATTTGAGTCTTTGGATTTAAAATATTTCCTGCATTTTCAGTATGAAGCAACAGTGAATCAGAGCAGAAAATGGCTGCATTTCAACACTGCACACCATTTGTGACAACAGCACTGCTGACACAAGCAGAAAGTAGCAGCAAGGAGGCATAAGACGTTACATAATGAATTTCCAAAGGTCTTTAGGCACAGAAAGATTTGTGTAGCCTATGAAGCCAGGGAGATTTTACTGGTGACAGAAAATGAAGCAAAGAGGATGATAAAATGGCCATTCTACAGAAAAATTAAAAGTTCCTTACGGTTTGTTTAACTTCTACAGTTATTTAACATCACCTAACACCAACAACAAAGATTAAACTCCTCTCATTTATCTACAGAATTAAAAGGAAGGTCATAATCCACCCTTTGTACAGGCACCATAGAAGCTAACGCAGTATAAAGAAATAAAACCCTGCGATTCAAAGATGGGCACATTTACATCCAGACTGAACTCCTGATGATAATCCTCTTTGCAAAAGAGATTTTGCTTCAAGCAATTTACACCAAATATAAATGTTGTTGTTAGAAGCCTGAAGGTTAAATCACTTTTTTCCAGCTAATACATTTCAAATCATTTTTTGTTTGCCAACAGTAGCAATTCAAATCCATAACAGCATGCCCAAGTAGCAACATGCAAGGAAAAACTCATTTCTCCCAGAAACCCTTCATGCCTTGAAAAACCACACCAGTTTCGCAATCCATTGTAGTTTGTAGCAGTTAAATCTAAAGAGACACGGAAGTGTGACAGCGTAATTAAGAGCTGGAGACAACAAGCAGCATGCACAGCCGGATCCTGCAAACTGCTGAATGCTACATGACAGGCAGACAGACATGGAAACTTCTGGGAATTGTGGCTGCTGGGCAAAAGACCTGCCTCCAGGACAGATACGGGCAAAAGCTGAAACTTCCAGCTTAAGCATTACCTACACAGCTTCACAGATGTTCTAACCCTCCCAAGTGGTACAAAGTGTTTGACCACCATGAAGAAAGAAAAAAAGAAGAGAAGGGCCACTGATGGAACACAATGCAGGAGGAGTCTCTTGATTTTTTAGTGAAACCTGTTTAGTCTCACTCAGTCTCACTATGTTTTTTCTCCAAAATTAAGGAAAACAAGCCTCCAAACATTTTAGACCTGAGATGAGGCAATGATGTTGAGGACATACCTGCATGTGTCACGTATGATTTTAAAGAACAAATATTTTTCAGTAGCCCAAATATTAATGTATTCTGCCTCAACCCTATTTAATTATCCACCTGGTAAGAACAGCAGCTACCAGAGACTTCAAAGGTGCAGCTTCTGCAGGTTCCTTTCTGCATCACATAGTCCAGCATATGTATCCACTCTCCTCCCTTTTTTTTTTTAAAGCTAGTTGTCGCAAAGCCATTGAGCAGGTTACAGGGTAAAAGCATAAATCAGAACTAGAAGGGGGTTTTTGCTTTGCCTCAGCATAATGAAAGGCAGACATCCTACATCAGAGCTTTTCTGCAGGCAATCCTTTATCTTATCATTTCCTCAATTCACACTTCACAGCTGTTTTCCTCTTGCTATTTCTTCTAGGATCTCTACAATCAGCAGTCCTGTCCCAAAACCCTAAATCTAAACCCCTGCCATACCCACTGCACACCAATCACTCTGCACTCCAGCACTGCACAAGGGAGGTCTCAGTGAGGTCAGGAATTAACTCTGTGTGATAACAGGCTTGTCTGGCAAATTAATTTTATTTCAGACATCTCAGTTGATAACTTCCTATGAGCATCCAGCAGCTAACATATTAACAAAGATTTTCTGTCCTTTTCCTCTACTCGTCCTTGCCCCCCATCAAAAATAACAGCACCAGCATTTATGACATTTGGGACTTTTTTTCTCTGAAATGATTATCAAGCACTGGAATAATTTCCTGGGGAAGTGGTGGAGTCACCAACCCTGGATGTATTTAAAGATGTGTAGATGGGGCACTTGGGGACATAGTTAAGCGGTGGACTTGGCAGTGTTAGAAGCATAGAATCACAGAATGGCTTGGGTTGGAAGAGACCTTACAGACCATGTCATTCCAACCTTCTGCCATGGGCAGGGACACCTTCCATTATCGCAGGTTGCTCAGAGCCCCGTGCAACCTGGCCCTGGACACTTCCAGGGATGTGGCAGCCACAGTTTCTCTGGCCAACCTGTGCCAGGACCTCAACCACCCTCAAAGGGCTCCTTGCTAATATCCCATCTAAACCTACTCTCTCTCTGTCAACCTAAGGCCATTTCCCCTTGTCACTATTTACCCATATGAAATGTCACCCTCCAGGCTTCTTATAGGCCCTCTTGATGTACTGAAAAGCACCTTTAAGGTCACTCCAGAACCTTCTCTTCTCCAGGCTGAAGAATCCCAATTCTCTCAGCCTTTCCTCACAGCAGAGCTGCTCCATCCCTCTGATCATCTTGGTGGCTGTTCTGCACTGGCTACAGCAGTCCTTTGCTGGGCCCGGGGCTGGAGGCAGCTCTGCAGGGGGCGGGTCTCACCTGAGCAGGGCAGAGGGGCAGAATCCCCCCTTCCCCTACTGCCCACACTGGGGGCTCAGCCCAGCACAGGGGTGGGATCACTGCCCACTCACACACTGCAGAGACACATTGAGCTCTGCAGCCACCAACACCCTCCAGTCTCTCTCTCCCGTGATCTTTAAGGTCTTTTTCAACCTAAATGATTCTGTGGCTGAGCCAATTTAAGAATACTCACATACAATTTGAGGGTAGCCAGTGGCTGAGGTGTTTTGTTGTATTTTGTCAAGCCCCACTTTTGGAAAAGTCCAACTAGCACAGCTGCTCTGAAGGACAGTAGCTGCAGGATTGCTACCTTCCCAGCAATTTCCACATTCCAGCACTCATGGAAAACTATCCCATAATGGCCCCAAAAAGGACTGGGGGCCTAAAAACTGCCTACATTTCTGTAACAAATGGAAATGCAGTGGTGATTGACAGCAGCAGTGCAAATACTTGTGTGATTACAGCAACCACATTCTTCACAAAGGCACTGTCATGACATAAAGAAGAATGGTCTTCACGCAAGATTTAGAGTCACCAGCAATATTGATACAAATAAACCAATATCACTGATCATTATCTAGTAAGTAATCTAGTAATTTATGCCATGGAATGATAGAGAGACTGCCTTCCTAAGACTTTTTCTACTCTCACTCCATCCAGCACTCCTGTCAGGTAAATATCCAAACACAACGCTCCGAAGTCTTAATGAAATCAATTGAAACTGAATTTCTGTGCTTTCATAAGAAAACATAAAAAAAACCCCTGCAGAAACCAACAAAAGAAGAAACTGAGGAAAATGTACAGGAATGCAGTCAAAATGATGACCCTCCTACTGATCATGCATTTAAAACCAAACAATTATCTAAGACATAACCTTTCTACTTTTACAATTTGTTCCCACAGCTATGTCCAGTGGAAGATGTAAACAGAAAAAGCAAGTTGCTTTGTATTCTGGTGCAGATCTATCACTATAAATGTGTATTTTTGTTTGTATTAAGCTTCAAGACAAATGTAAAATAATTAATAATTGGCTGAATAATATCAGCTGAAAGAAAGCAAGACAGCTGCTGACAGGTGACTCCACTAAGAAGTCCTGTAACAGCAAGCTAAAATGACATTTCACATCTTGGATCTCAGATCTAACAGAATGGAAAAAATTACTTGCTGTGTTCAGACACAGATTTAAACTTAACTAAGTAACTGTAATTGTTTTTCTTTCCACTAGGAAGCCAAGCACAGCAGTCTGAGTAGTTTTATATTGGGGTTTCATTAAGAAGTACAGTCTAGAAACCTACTCTTGTCTTGGAGCTGAAAGACAAAAATGCTTGAAATATTTCCCATCAGAAGAGTCATACAAGGATGACCAAATGAATGTGAGAATCTATACAATTAATTTCATAGCAAAGCATATATATAGACATATACTTTCAAACCCAAAGATTTTAAGATACCGGCATGTTGGGGTTTTTTTAATTGACCTGAAAGAGAATATTATCAATGGAAAGAGCACAGCTTTGCCTTTTCCCTCATCATTGACTTCAACCTTAGGCTAAATACAAACAAAAAGCTTTTGTTTGTTTGTTAGTTTGCTTTGTTTTCTCCACATTTCTCTATCTTTCAGGCTTTGAACATTTGATGGCACCCGGTGGCAAAGTTGTTCTGTCCAGAGCAGGACTGAACCCTTCAGGAGCGGGGAAGAAGCGTGACCATAGCCTATTTAATTCCAGGAAGTCCACAGGGAATATTACACTGGTTATTGCACACTGCTAGCTGACTTTTTCTACAGCAAGCTGGGAAATCAGCACCTGTGACCAGCTCTCCAGTAATTCCCTGGATCCCCTGTTTTGTTGAAGACACTTCTGGCACTACTGGATCAGAACCACAACACACTGACAGATCTGCTGTTGGAGTCCCCTGGCACTGGAATAACGAGGCAGCACAAAGCTCAGACTAGGGCAGCTCCACTAACAGACCTGAGGCAGGTCCAGCCTTGTTGTTGCTTTGTAATGACTCTCACTGTGCAGATATGATGGACTGACAAACACCTTGTTCCCCCTTTGGAAAAGCAAGAAATCACAGCGAGGAGAATCTAGGAAGCTGCTTCCTCCTACAAGGATCCAGAGTTGGAGTGTTGGGAAGGGGCAATGGAGATACCAGTATAGGGCTTGTGGGCTTCTGGAGAGAGAGTAGGAAAAAGGCAGCAGCAAAAAAATTAGACTTCATATGTATAATGTAGAAGAATTAGAAAGTGTACAAGTTCTTAAGATATGAGCCAGTAAGATACAAGGCACATCCCAGATTTTGCATATTTCTACCTCCCATTAAACCTCACCACTCTGGGTAGACTTTTCCCACTGCTTTGTCTGACTGCCCCTGTCTGGATGCGCTCCCAACCTCTTTAATCCTTGATCTAGTGCTTCTAGCAAGAGAACCATGGAGTTCCATGCACAGATGATCCCTGCTGCTCCTCCTGAGGATGTGGGATAGCTCAGGGCCAGGGAATGAAAGCTTAAGAGATGACATGTCCAGCAAAACTATTGGCTTCATCTCAGCGCCTTTCAACAGCAAACATTATCCTAAGAGTTTGCAAGTTTTGTTTTTCATTGGGCTCTCAAGCACAGCATGCAGGCCTTCTCTGGAAACTCTGACAGGTAATACAGAAGCATCCCAACTAAGCCAGACCTTCAGCGGCCATATGAAAGCAAGCCAGCTATTAAGGGAAAACTCCAAGCTAACTGCTAGGATTTCCAGAGTAAAGAACTGTTTGATCAAAGTGGAAAACTGAAGGAAACCCCCTGAGCATGGACAGGGTGAAGATGTCTTGGATGCTGCGATTCTGAAATGTACCTTTAAAAGAAAAAAAAAAAAGAAAACAAAGAGACGAGCAAAGAGGAGAGTTTGTAGGACTCTGTGATTAGTATCTGAGTCAGGGTGTTTGGGAAGAACTTTCCATTCAGCTTCTACCAGGAGGCACCTCACAGGGAAGTAGGAGTGTCAATCCAAGAGATCTCCTCACCGTGCTACACCCAGAATTACCCACACCAGCTTCAAACTTCAGGTAGTTCTGAGATCTCTAAACACACAAAGCCAAACCACTCCTGGGAGATATCCTGGCAATCTGCAACATGGATGAAGTGGAAAATGAGCTCTTCCAGAAAACAATTTCCTGAACACTGAAACCAATAGATGAAAAAAATGAAAAACCACCTATAAGAGTCTCTTCACATGCTTTGGAAAATTCACCTTTCTCAGGGAATTTGCCAACTGGCCTGCTGTGGATAGCCAGCAACACAGTCTGCTAGCACGGGTGCTGATCAAAGCAGGCTTTGGTCAAGCAGGACATAGTTCACTAGGAAATGGACCCAAAGCCTCTCATTTCTTGGCATCTGACAGCCACTGCCACAATACTTTATGACAGATTTTAAAAATTTTTTGACAGATTTTAAAGAAGATATCAACAAAACACAGAAACCATGGTGTTATTTGCAATTCTAAATGGATTAAAATTTCTTTTTCTAACCATCAGCTCTTCCCTTATTTGAAACTCAGCTAGGAGTATACAGAATTCATTCTACTGAGGACATTTTCATAAAATCTTTCACCAGTAACACAGCAATGTTTATCCCTCCCTCCTGCTGCTAAAAATGCTTTTTTAAATGCAGTACTGTATTTGTGCAATCCTTGTTTTATACACCTTAATTAATGATCTCTGAAATACCCCAGACAAACAATGTAAACATGTATTTTATTACTCCCATTATCAGAAACACAGCCATTTAAGGGGCTGGTAATGAATTAATGATACAGTGCCAACCACAGAATCACAGAATCACAGAATTTCTAGGTTGGAAGGGACCTTTAAGATCATCGAGTCCAACCCATGTTCTAACAGTTCAACTAGGTCATGGCACTAAGTGCCACATCCAGTCTTTTTTTGAACACATCCAGGGATGGTGACTCCACCACCTCCCTGGGCAGATGATTCCAGTATTTGATCACTCTTTCTGTGAAAAACTTCCTCCTTAATTCTAGCCGGTATCTCCCTTGGCACAGCTTGAGACTGTGTCCTCTTGTTCTCTCTGTTGTTGCCCGGAGAAAGAGACTGACCCCCAGCTCACCACAGCCACCCTTCAGGAAGTTGAAGAGAGTGATAAGGTCACCTCTGAGTCTCCTTTTCTCCAGGCTAAACAATCCCAGCTCTCTCAGTCGCTCTTCATACGGCTTGTGTTCCAAGCCCCTCACCAGCCTTGTTGCTCTCCTTTGGACACGCTCAAGCATCAAAATGTCCCTCCTAAACTGAGGGGCCCAGAATTGGACACAATACTCAAGGTGTGGCCTCACCAGTGCCGAGTACAGGGGAAGAATGACCTCCCTGCCCCTCCTGGCCACACTATTCCTGATACTGGCCAGGATGCCATTGGCCTTCTTGGCCACCTGGGCACACTGTTGGCTCATGTTCAGCCGACTGTCAACTAGCACCCCCAGGTCCCTTTCCACCTGAGCACTGTCCAGCCACACCGTCCCCAGCCTATAACGTTGCAGGGGGTTATTGTGGCCAAAGTGCAGGACTCGGCACTTGGACTTATTGAACTTCATCCCATTAGATTCTGCCCATCCATCCAACCGTTCCAAGTCCCTCTGCAAAGCCCTCCGTCCCTCTAACAGTTCGACACATGCTCCCAGCTTAGTGTCGTCTGTAAATTTGCTAATGAAAGATTCTAAACCCTCGTCCATATCATCAATAAAAATATTAAACAGAACTGGTCCCAGCACAGACCCTTGAGGGACACCACTGGTGACTGGCCGCCATCTGGATGTAGCACCATCCACCACCACTCTCTGGGCCCGGCCATCCAGCCAGTTCCTAACCCAGCACAGAGTGTTCCTATCTAAGTCACGGGCTGCCAGCTTATCTAGGAGTATGCTGTGGGAGACAGTGTCAAAGGCCTTGCTGAAATCCAAATAAACAACATCTACAGCCTTCCCTGCATCTACTAGGCGGGTTACTTGGTCATAAAAGGTGACCAGGTTGGTTAAACATGACCTACCCCTCCTAAACCCATGTTGACTGGGTCTGATACCCTGGCCATCCTGTAAATTCTGCATGATGGCACTTAATATAAACTGTTCCATTATCTTGCCAGGTACTGAGGTCAGGCTGACTGGTCTATAACTACCAGGATCCTCCTTTGCACCCTTTTTGTGAATGGGTGTCACGTGGGCCAGCTTCCAGTCATCCGGAACCTCACCAGGGAGCCAGGACTGTTGGTACATGATGGAGAGTGGCTTTGCAAGCTCATCTGCCAGCTCTCTCATTACCCTGGGGTGGATCCCGTCAGGTCCCATAGATTTATGAACATCCAAGCATTTCAATAGTTCTTTGACTGTCTCCTCTTGGATAATTGGGGGACCATTCTGCTCCCTGACACCATCAATCAACCCAGACAGACAAGTATCTTGAAGGCAAGTCATCTTCCCACTAAAAACTGAGGCAAAGTAGGCATTAAGCACTTCTGCCTTCTCCTCATCTGTAGATACTAAGTTCCCTCCCTTATCCAATAAAGAACTAAGGCTGGTCTTACCCTTCCTTCTACCATTAATGTATTTGTAAAAACATTTTTTATTGTCCTTTACAGAAGTCGCCATTCTAAGTTCAAACTGAGCTTTGGCCTCCCTAATTTTTTTCCTGCATGCTCTAGCAGCACTCTTGAATACTTCCTTAGAGACCTGTCCCTTCTTCCAAAGCTGATACATCCTCTTTTTATTTCTGAGTTCCTCCAAAGCCTCTTTGCCCAGCCAGGCTGGACGTTTGCCCCGTTGGCTTGTCTTTCGGCACACAGGGACAGTCTGTTCCTATGCCCTCAAGATCTCTGTTTTGAGGCATGCCCATCCTTCCTGAACTCCTTTGTTTTTAAGGGCTGCCTCCCAAGGGACACTCTGAATAAGTCTCCTAAACAGGCCAAAGTCTGCCCTTCGGAAGTCCAATGCAAGTGTCTTACTGGTGCTCCTCCTGACTTTACCAAATATTGAGAACTCTATGATTTCATGATCACTCTGCCCCAAGCGACCTCCAACCACCACATCTCCCACCAGCCCATCTCTATTTGCAAACAGCAGGTCTAACATAGTCCCTCCCCTGGTGGGTTCACCCACCAGTTGCGACAAAAAGTTGTTCTCCATACACTCTAAGAATTTTCTGGACTGCCTCTTTACTGCTGTATTAAGTTCCCAACAGATGTCTGGTAGGTTGAAGTCACCCACAAGAACAAGGGCTGATGATCCTGAAACATTACCTAGCTGCTTATAGAATAATTCGTCTACTTCTTCTTCCTGGTTGGGTGGACGATAACAGACTCCCAGTAGGGTGTCAGCCTTGTTGGCCTTCCCCTTAATTCTTACCCATAGGCATTCAACTCCATCTTCCTTAGTTTCAATTTCTATGGCATCAAAAGTCTGCTTAATATAAAGGGCCACCCCTCCACCTCTTCTTCCTTTCCTGTCTCTTCGGAACAGCTTGTAGCCATCCAATACAGCGCTCCAGCCATGTGAGTCATCCCACCATGTTTCCGTGATGGCAACTAAATCATAGCTCTGCAGTTGCACCATGGCCTCCAGCTCTTCTTGTTTGTTGCCCAAGCTGCGTGCATTGGTGTACATGCACCTCAGCTGGGCTACTGACTTCACCCCTAACTTAGCCTTGCAACCCTTGGGCCTGCTTCCAGAGAGCCCAGCTGCATCCCCTTCCCCCTTCAAACCTAGTTTAAAGCCCTCTCAATGAGGTCTGCCAGTTCATGAGCTAAAAACCTTTTGCCCTTAACAGAGAGATGTACCCCATCTGGTTCCAGCAGAGCAGGTGCTGTAAAGGTTTCCCCATGATCAAAGAATCCAAAATTTTGCCAGTGACACCAACCCTTAAGCCATTTGTTGAAGATGCGGATTCTCCTGTTTCTTTCATCATTTTCCTTCACCACCAAAGGGACTGAGCAGAACACTACCTGAGCTCCTGCCCTTTCAATTACCTGACCCAGTACCCTAAAGTCCTTTCTAATTGCCTTGACACTCCTCTTTTCAATCTCATCACTGCCAGCCTGGAGTATCAGCAGTGGGCAATAATCAGAGGGCTGAATCAGCCCAGGAAGTCTCTCAGTGATATTTTGTACCCGGGCCCCAGGGAGGCAACAGACCTCCCTGTGGGATGGGTCTGGCCGACAAATGGGGCCCTCAGTTCCCTTCAGTAGGGAATCACCTACTACCATTACCCGTCTTTTCTTCTTGATGTTAGAGGTAGTGATCCATCTTACAGATGAATCATAATTGGGGGGGGCTCACTAGGCAGACAGTTTTCTTCTAAATCATCAAGTTGGGTCTCTAGTTCCAGGACCTCATACCTATTCTGTAGTGGTACCTGGCTGGATGATGGGGGTGGGGAGGAGTTTTTGTTATTATCTCCCCGAATGGGGACCAATTTCCACTCCTCTTCATCCACCAGGTGCCCTTCTATTGCCTGAGAGTGGGAGGCATATAAGTCTTCAGTCTCTCGGTCAGAGGCCTCCCTTAAAGATGGAAGGGCTGAACTCCCCCAGTCTATTTCCCTTTCACTTTCCCTGATACTCCTTAACCTATCAACTTCCTCCCTAAGCTCAGCCACCAGTGAAAGGAGGTCATTCACCTGTTCACACCGCAGGCAGGTCTCCTCCACAACACTCCCTGAAGCCACCGATAAGCTCAAACACTCCGGGCACGGATGGGTCTGTACAGACACATCCTTTTTGGAGGGCTCAACTCGCCCACTTACACTTATACCAACCACAGTTTTTGACCGTGTAGAAACCATTACAAACAGCTGCCTCAAACACAACCAGGCAGCAGAAAACCTCAAACAACACAGAGGACTCCTCACTAGCAAGAAAGTTGGCAACCCTGCCTGTTTGCCCTGCCTGCGCGAACTGCCGCGCAAACTGCCTTGTACTCGCTCAGAGACTCACCACACTCCTGTTTGCCTGCTCCTGTTCGCCACGCTCCCCAGAGACCCCTTATAATCAGCCACTCAGCAGCAACACAGGTAGCTCCACCCCTTGCTCCTCACCTGCTCACAATAACCAAACATCTTCCTAGTGTTTTGGAGAGTTGTGTTTAATTCCTTGAGATTGTTTAGGTCACATTACAACAGGGATCAGAATCAACATCCATTTCACAAGCCAAAGAGCATAACGGCAAGAAAGACCATATATACTGTAAGATACATTGATTTCATCAAAGTTGTTGTTACAGTATTACAATTTCATCATTATCAACCACATATATTAATTTTAAGAACTATTTTATTGCTGTTGTTTTGACTTTTGGTGGGTTCTGGTTTGCCTCAAGTTTTTTTTTTTTTTGCCATGCAGTTACTCCTCCCACTCGAGCAAAAAAGACAAAACTGTGGATTCAGGAGGGAAATGATAACTATAGGTGGAAGAAGTCAAACTAGAAGATCAAAATTACATCCTTCCAAATAAGATTTTCTCACAAACTGCAAGGAAAACATACCTCTAAAATCTCCTCGGTTTCTGTGGAAAACAGGCAGCACAGTCTGCAGATTTTTCTGCCCTAAGTTCTCCAAGAAACACAAACATTTACTCTTCAGATAAAGGGAAAAGTGCAGGAAGAAGAAACTAAAGAGAATTCCCTGGAATTAGTGAAAGCTGCATTAAGGAACTTTTCCTCTTCACATCAGCAGCTCTGAATAATGAGGCAGCAGAGACCTCTGCAGCACTGGGAGCCTTTGAAACACACTTCTCCAGAAAGAAGAGACAATAAAATGTCAGCAGAAAATGCCTCTTGCCTGGCACAGTACAAACTTTTCCTCCTTTTGCACATAAAGAGACCAATTCTTTTCTTCCCCTCTGCTCCAATATTTAGAAGACAATCTGATGAGAGATGACAAGGCACATTTACAGAAGTTCAAAAAAAACCAGCACTGAATAAAACATAAGTGCAGCATCAGAAAAGGATGGTCAGACTGTACCAGTGTCATCTAATACATTCCCTGTGCACTGAAATTCAAGCAGGGAATCAAAAGAAGAAATTCAACAATGATTTGGTTCTAAACATCTGAAAAAAGTCTGAATTAAGTTTAAAGTACTTGAATAATCCTGTTGTAATCAGATTCAAGTTAGTGTACAGGTTTGTCTTAATCACAAACTTCCTTCTCATCCTTAAGAAGCTCTGTATTCAAAATTTCCATGTTCTTCTAGAGAATAAAGTTTTTAAATTACTTTTTAATATATTTAACAATATCCTAATTATCTGATAAAGAAAAATATCCACAAAGTTTGCTGCTGGCTCCCCCACCCTTCAATCTTATCCTAGCCTGACCTATAAAATAAAGGATAAATAAAATAAAGAAATCCTTCTTATTTCTAGAGAATCGCACATGGGCCTAGTAAAGTCAACTCAGTTTAAATTTTGAGATAATTCTGAACTTGAAAATGAGGTATGTGTGCTGACTTCAGAGGCCTCGGGAAGCCCAATCCCATGGAACAAT
This sequence comes from Fringilla coelebs, assembly GCF_963513975.1. Lineage (NCBI taxonomy): Eukaryota > Metazoa > Chordata > Aves > Passeriformes > Fringillidae > Fringilla > Fringilla coelebs. The sequence continues at coordinate 54,570,185 of NC_140033.1, read as the reverse complement.
CCAATGTCAATCCCTGCAGCCTGTCTGGTGGTAGTGCCTCTGGAGGGACTAGTATGTGAATGCCCTGAAAACTCACAGGACCACACAAAGTTGGTATATTAGCATAGCTTCATGGACCACAGAGAGGTACCAAAACAAATATGCCTCCTGATTATTCTCTTTTTTAAGCCTTTTCTATTCTTGCAGGAACAGAAAATTGCTATGTGTTAAAGTGAAGGTATTTAGGACCCATCTAAAGGCAACAATTTATCCATATCATTTGAGAAAAAATAACTTACTACTCAATTTTTTTAAGTATTTTTTTTCCCCAAGAAATGACACTCTCTTTAACTTTTGAATGATCTCCTGATATTGGAGACAAAGCCCACAGTCTAAAGCTAGAAATATCAAGCAAATGGTACTAGTTCTGAAGCACTAGCTCCATCACGATGTGCAAAGCAGATACATTCTATCTTAAACCTCTCTCATCTGTGTATTTTAAACTTTGATATTCAGAGAAGCCACATCTCCCTCTCTTAACTAATTTGTGCCAAACAAAATACAAAAGATCTGCATCTTAAGCAAGGTCTCTTAACTCCCTGGACCTCTGCAATCACAGTATCAGTCTGTCCTCAGCTCAAATCCTAGAAATGCTGTGAAAATAAACATTAAGTGACTTGGTGAAGCAACTTTAACTTCCATAAATCCCTGCTCCTCTGAAGAGCAGCCAAAAGGCTTGTGCTGGTGTCACCAACTGAATTATTGTCCGCATTCTCCAAGCCTTGTGACATTTGTTGGCTATCCCTCATCTTGGGTTTCTTCCTGCTAATCTTAGGTCCAGATAATAGTCCTATTAGGAAAGACTGACATGAGGTACACACAGATTGCCACGCTGGAAAGTTGCTGCCAAAATACACAGCTCAGTTGGGCAAAGACGTAAAAAGTAGCATGTAACCCCACTAGGCTTGTCACAAGAAAGAAAAAAGTTTTATTAATAGCCAAAACATACAATGACTTTGACAGAGTAGTCCTTAAGGCAGGATTAGTGGTGCAATACAGACATTAACTAAAATCTGCACACAGATGAGAGCTCTCACTCAACTACACCTCTTAGGAAAGTAGTAGGTGTTAGTACATGGTAGCAGCAACAATATTTTTTCTACAGTTTAATAGCATAAAACAACTTCTCTGTTGTCATGAGAGCAAAGAAAAAACAAAGCAGGAGAGGTGTTTTACTCTGCCCAAAATTTTAGTTCTTGAAATCTCTGCAGCACAAAATGCTTTTTTAGAAACAACATTACTTCCCTCCCTCTCCCCACTCCCCGCCCCCCTCGGCCAGTACAACACAGCCTGAAACTCAGCCTATTTGATTTTTCCTGGCTAAGTACTCACAGCCTACAGAGATCCTCTGTTAAAATTGTCGCCAGTTCTCTTTCTTGACCTTTTCCAACAGGATGAGAAGAGAAAAAAGGTGTCAGTCAGAAACAGTAGAACCCAAATATGCCTGTTTTATCTGAAAGGTGTTTGAAGCCACAGTAAACAATGCACCAAGGTGGCCTTAATTTGCACTGGAGGCCAGTGTAGGTTTTGGGAGGTTGCCACCACATCCATCGTAGCTTTTGCTACTGAATGCACACCAAGAAACCTGGCTTTTAACAACTGAATGGCAGAGATATCCTGCAAGACAGCCCTTAATGACCAGAAGGGAAAGAAATAATGTCTGGGAATGCAGTGTGAGCCTTTTGACATAAGGAAGTTTAAGCATAGATACAGGAAGAAGATGGTAGGTGATTTGTGCTGGGGGAAAAAAAAATCTTTAGATGATACTTACTCAGGAATTATTTGATCTAGCTGCCATCTCCTAGAAACACAGGATAAAATGGTTGCTGTCAAGACATATAAACTGAGGGGCTGAAAAATAAATGCAATAGAGTGATCCTGTGTACCCCAACTTCAAAGAATATAAAGAGATTGAGTCTAAGGAGTCTGGATGATCCATTTCCTACAATTTAAAGTTAGCCATTTTTGTAGATTTTCAAGCCCTTGAGTAAACTTCAGCATTCAAATCAAGGTTAGAAAGTCACAGCATTTAGCAGGACAGAAAGAACTTAATGTAAGTATTTCACAGAACAAGTAGATAATCTTAGAAACAGTGACAGAAGATGAAAACTATTACCTATGATCTAGAAGTCAAATAATGAACTCAAGGAAGAGTGATAGACACCTCTGCACTGCCAGGCTTCCCAGCTGGCTGTGGGACATCAGGCTTGCCAGGTGCCAAACACTCCATAAAAGCAGCTCTAAGCATGATACCAAGCAGCGATGCCCACAGGTGACAATGAAATTCTTAGATCATCTTTACACTACAGAAATAATTTTCTTATAGCAAGTTGATTCTTCCAGATTTAGACTACCTGTAGTTTAACTCCAAGACAGAGCCTGAGCCAATTAATTTATTAAATGGGTACATTTATAAGCCTTATTTTCAATATTCTTCAAGTCTCACAACAAGCCTAAGACAATCAATGCAGTGTATTCACAGGGGAAACTCATCCCAATCCTCTGCTGCTCTCTTTCATGAAACCCAAAATGCACTATGCTTATGTTATAAATGAACAAGGCCAGATTTCAGAAAGAAAATGAAAAAGGCTCTTGCTTAATTAAAAAACAAACCAGACGGAATGGAGGGTCCAAGATAAGCTTGGACCCCCCCCTTCACAACAGCTCAAAAATATCAATGTGTAATGAAACACGCTGGGTTCTTTCCCGCACGGCCGATACCCCTCCCACAGAACAGAAATGAACCCCGCCCAACCGGAAACCCCTCCCTTTATAACAATACCTTGGCCCAGGATTGGTGAGATTTGGATCCTTGCGCCGATTGGCGGAATTTCGCGGCCCTGATTGGCCCTTAACAGGGTTCATCCTGGGCCAATCGTTTCCCCAGGGCATCGAATGATTGGACGATGCCTCCGCCCAATCACCCTTTAACCTGGTCCGCTCACCCGTCCCCACCAAATCCTGGACCTCCTCCCCACCCACAACAAACGCTCCTTCTTTCCAAAACCAACAGAACCAAGTCCATAACACTTAAACACAGAGGTTTGGCAGTAGCTTTAAGGTTTTCTAGAAATTCTTACCTTTAGCAATTCAGCCCATGTTTTTCTCGTCCCTTTACATGTGCAGGAAGAAATCTTGTGGGATCATGTTGAGAATTAAACAAATACACTGGACTGGTTTATGATGCAGCTTGGGAAAGAACTGTGTCAGCACTGCTGAGGGTGTTGTGAAGCAGCAGTGGGATGAGTGGCAGGGACAGGAAAGGTCCTGTATCACTACCAAAGCTTTCCCACAGTGAAACACTGGCCTTCCAGCAGGAACATTTCTTACACCTTTTTTCAGCAAGTACTCCAGTGTTACTATTTGACAATTATAATAGTTACAGTAACTTTCCCCAGGATTTGCATGATGCCTCAAACAATTTCAGACTATCTCTCCATCTCCTTGTGGATGTTTTGCCAATACTCTAATACTCCTTCAAATTCTTCCCCTTATTTATAGAATTGTAACTTTGTTTAGTATGGAAAAGACCTTTAAGTCCAACCTGCAGTTTCATCTTCTGAACTGGGAAACATGGTAGGAACACATCCTCTATGGCCACAAACCAAGAAGCAATAAAGAAATCCCTGATAGCTATCATTAGCCTAAATCCACCCCTTCTATGAGAGGGTCACAGCTGGTAGTGGAGAAGTGAAGACCAAGGTTCACTTAAAAGGGAAAATCCCAGCCCAACATTGAAGAGGAGGTCTAGTATGACTTACAGGACAAGTATTTAGGAACATGACTCACCTGAAAAAATCAGCTGTCACCAAACTTTATCTGCAAGCAGTTACTTTAGTCCAGAAAGTCAGCAAAACTCTCAGGTAACATGGAAACATTTATTGCATAGTGTGAGGATCAGCTAGCCTCTCCTTTCTGTTTGCTGTAAGGGAGGTACTGGGAGGTCTGCAGTAAAAGCCATTACTTATTAGGAAATAAAACACTCTAAGGACACATGCAATCACGGCACACCATATAGTCATGATGCACCACAAAACACACAAAAAGAATTGCAACATCTACAGACAAGTTCACACTACAGGCCAGGTGAACTTTTTGTTTGACAGCTCTTTCTAGAAGACGTACCCGGCTCTTTCCACAATAGGTTTAGCATTTTTCAATTTCAGCTGAATTGAAAGTCCCTTTATCACAGAACAACTCCAGCATAGCTCAGGTTTCAGCTTGTGAGAGCAGAATTACTGTGCACACAAAATAATCTTCAAGACAATTTGACACTCCTTTCTTAATGCCTAGGGAAAACAGCCCCTTTACTCCAGCGTTTATTTTATCTCTGCTTTCACTGAAATAGCCTAATATGATGCTTTCATGTTCTTCTCCACATATCAGAGCAAACAGATCTCAGGCTGTAAGTCTTCCCTGTGCTCTATCTTAGAGCAAAATCATTCACTTCAGCAAGAAAGCAGAAAAAACCCAGGATAAAAATAAAAATTCCTTTCTCCCCCCCATAGAGAATATACTTATCTAAGCTGTATCCAACATATTTTCTTGAAAAGCCTTGTAAAGTCCAAGTAGAAAAAAGGATGTTTTACTCATGCAACTTGCCCTCCCACTAACAAAGGACAATATTGACACAGTCAAGATATACAAGAAGAGCTTGCTACTGTTACTGTAAGGACCTTAAACCAAAATCCTAAGCAAAAAGACTGAGCAGCTTTTCACCTCCTACCGAAACCAGCCTCCTTTGAGTCCCAGGACAGGTGGAAGTGAAGGGCATGAAACCCCTTGAAAAGAAAGATCTTCTCTACCCTGTGTCTCTTCTCTGCTGGCATCAGTGCAGGGAACCTACTCACTCTGAGACCCAGCAAAGGGCCCTTGTTTCCAAGGAGGCTTCTGAGATCTGCTGGAATGCTGGACCACCCAAACACAGCTGTGGATTGAGGGACCAACCCTGAGCTTCCTGCACTTCATTATTCCCTACCCACTGAAAACTTGCATTTCCCTTGTTGGAGTCACTTTAGCCCACAGGCTAAAAACTAATCAAGTAATAGTTTGATTATTTTTGTAGCATGACACCTCAAATGAACTAATTGGAGGTTTCCCCCCCATTACTGTGACTACTAGGGCAGATGTTTTAGAGATTTTCAATGAAGAGAGAAATTTGTGTGAGCTCCTATGGAGGCCTTTTCTCCCTGAAAAATTACATAAAGAGCATCCCAATTAAATCCTATTTCACATGAATAAATACCCCTTTAACAGAAGTATTTGTTGCAGAATAATAGCTGATGGCTATTGTACAGCCAATGGATGAAGCAACACCTGCTGATCTGCAGATCTTCATGGTAAAGATGAATTAAACATGAACTTTATAAAGGGTTGCATGAATGTCCCGCTTTTCTCTCTCATTATAGAACCTACTCATCATCTCAACAGGCTTCCAGAAACAACATATTTTACTTTCCCTTTTCTACCCAGAACAGCACGTGTCATAGTTTCCCTTTGAGAGCACACACCACCTTCCTCCTTTTCTTACACGACATGACAACATTCCCCCTTTGTCACAACCTACAATCCATTATCACTATCAGCTGTGCCTCTTGACAGGCTGTACCTCCCAATCGAGACATCCTCATGCAAAATCCTGGCATGTGCTGTTCCTCCACTCTGCCAGTGTCCTCAAGATGCAGAGCAGGAGGTGCATCAGTATCACTCATGAGGGCAAAACGCTTGGTCAGTGACCCCAGCTCAACAGTGATCAATGTAGAGATCTCTGAATTGCCATTCCCAGGACTCATTCAAAGTGGCGGGGGAAGACAAAATGTCAAAACTGGTCCTTAAAAAAACCCCCACACCATCCTTTTGAAAAACAAGATTTGTCATAACCCTCCACTCCAGCAGAGAAATTAGAATTTTTTTTTAAATTCTTATCCAACATAAAGATAAATGCTGAAGTTAGGGAGAATTCCTTGAGGGAAGGAAACACCAGGTTTTAAATCTGCTCTGGTTATTCCTCCTCCTCATTTCTTCTCAATCAGAGTTTGCTATGTCTTCTACCATTAAACTGTTTCTCATTTATCTTTCCCAGTCAAATCTTTTTGTTTAAGCTGTTCTTTAAAAACTCTCACACATTTGCTGACTTTATCAGAGCGAGATGAGGCACAGAATTACAGTACTCCCTCACAGGGAAGCATCACAATGCCTTTGCCTAAACAGATGAAACTATACTGGGTTCATCTCCATTTCATATTTCAGCAGCTTAGGGGCCTCTCCTGATTGTTCACCACAGAGCAACATCTGCTCTTTTCTCAGCCCTCTCTGCTCCTCACCATCATGCCACAAAGGTGGACTTCATTTTATTACCTTCTGTGAATCTTTAATTTCTTGGGACTGCCTGTGTAGAAAGTAAAATTGTCTTAGACTGCTCTGTCCCATTCTGTCAGAGTGGGACATCACCAGTTACACAGACTGGAGAATCTTAGGGCACGACATGCTCCAGGCACTGCACTCTTCTGGGCACTGCACAATCACAGAAGGAAAAGTAGTCAGAACCACAAAGAGATTAAGGTAGAAGTCTTCACCTTGGAAGTAAAAAGAAAAACAACCAACCAACCAAACCTTCACAAGCTTTTAAAAAACCACTTCAGGTTTCCTGCAACTTGAAGGTCAAATGAGTCTCTCCATTGTTCAAGCTGCTTTGGAACAACTACATGGAAATCTCTATATTTAAAATACAAAATAGTGTATTATTATACAGTATGTGAAAATACTTCAATAGGTCTTTTTCTAATTATCACTATTTTGTTTTTTCTCCATTTTGCCTTCTCCTTCCCTTTGTTTATGCACTGTGGCAAATCACATCCTATACTCCAGTATAATTAAACCTTTGAAAAAATCTGATGAAGTAACAGCTGGTTTTGCCCACTTAGAAGAGAAAAAGTCATTATTTGCAAAAATGCCAAACACTGATGCATGGGATGTCAGAAAACCAGGGTTCCATCAGTTGGTTCTTTTTTTGCTGCTAAATTACCTAAATCCTGATGTCCATTCACAGGTATTTGGATAGAAACTGTAACTTCAGTAGAGGAAATTATCTTAATTTCTGCTACATCTGTGTAGAAAATATAAATTTGTAAGTCTGCACTCTAGACTGCTCAGGTGTCTGTGTCTCATAGAGGAATCTGATGGAGAAAAGTGTTACCCTGGTACAGGAATATTGCACTGGTTGTGAAGCATCCAAGGGACCTGAATGAATTTGTTTATGTCATTGGAAGTAAACAATCTGGTATTTTGGGAATGCCATGGAGACTGAGAGCAGACCCAAGGACAATAAAAGGCATATGTCAAGACCATCTTCAGGATGGGCAAGGAGAAAGAAAGTTCCAGAGCTGGCAATCCGTTTTACTAGCTGTAAACAGTATGCTGGCCTCTGGCAAGTATCTCCAAATACAGCCTTCATTAGCAGCAATGAAGATGAGAAAAAAAATAAAACTCAATACAAACAATCCTGTAGCTTAGGCAAAAACAACTTAGACATTATCGACAGACATAAACAGATAATTTTTCCATGTAGCTAATTTTTCCAAGCTAAATAAAGACCTCTATACAGAAAGAAATAAAAATACTTACAAAACCACTGAGTTTCACAGAGTTATGCAACTTCTCTATGGTTTTTTTTTTTGGTGTGTGTGCACTAATCAAACACCTGGATTCTGAGCATTAAAATTTCTGGTTTTGAACAATAGATTACCACGGAACCCAATAATTATTTTGGCCAGAAAGGCTTTCCTGAGATGTCTCAAGTTTCCTGCCTCAACCTGCTCCCCAGGAAACAATTCCTTTTCATTGAGGAAATGCTGTCTGCTTAATGACAACCAAAACCAAATATTTTTATCTTTCCCACATTGGGAAAGCCTCCAAATAGCTACTGAATTACTAAAACCAGGGAGTGTCCAAGCAGGGAGACTGATTCACAAAAAAAGGCTTTGTCTCTGCTTTCTGGAAGCCACAGCCTGTGAGCTGGCTTATTTTACTCCTTTTACCCTGGGAGCAGATTTTTACACCTTTCTGAAGTATTCTTTTATCAGAATGAAAACCCCAAACATAATCTTACTACTCCAGTGATATTTCCATGAAGCGTTCTGTGGGAAGCTGGGATGAACAGTGGCCCTGTTCCATGCACAGCCAAGTGCTCTTCCTGCTGGCTGCTGCTGTCACTCCAGGTCAGTAATGTGGACAGCCCAAATTAAAAAAAAAAAAAGCAAAAAAACCAGAAAGAGACTCTGACTCTCCTTGTTGGATGCCCCTCTTTCTGCCCACTGAAAATATGAGGAGCAAGAAGTATTTGGCCCTTAACTTTGAGGACTCAGATGCAGGAGCAGAGTGACTACATAATACTACTTCACTGTTACTGATACTAGCCCCAAAAAGGGCCAAAAAGTGAAAAGAGTAAAAAAAGTAAGAAAGAAATCAGCACCTAGAGCAGAGAAATTATTAGAGATGAATGAGTGCTTCAGATATCATATAAATAAAAGAAAATGTTTAATCGAAGATGTTCTGGTGTGTGAACAAAATAAAAGCAAAAAGATATTGGTCAGGAAGTTGTTTTTTGAGAGGATGTCTGGTGAAGTTCTTTAAGGAAAAATATTTTCCTCACCACCAAAATATAAATAAATTTAGTCTTTGTTTTGTGAAATATTTAATACTTGTCTTCATCACTCTCTGTCTTTCCATGATGCTTGTGCTGCTCTTTTTCTCCTTTTCTGCAGATCTCTTTCCTTCTCCCTTGAGTGCTTTTTCCCTTAGATCTGAAATTCATTTTTTAAAGAAATATAGAGGATCTGCTGCTTCCCTAGAGCATTCTCAGAGGCAGCTGTAAAGGACTTTCAATGGAATGCTGCTTCCTGGGTCATCCACCTGACCTGGCCTTTTCTACCATTCTTCATTAAGTCAAACCAGAAAAGACATAATATTTAAAGGCCCTGTAAAGTGGGAAACCTGCATGGCTAAAACTTAGAATTCTTAGATTCTCGTAGAAGACTGCAGAGAAATGGTACCATAATATAACTGCCTGAATAGCTATGGAAGATTTGAATTAATTTACTTTAAAATGTATGAAATGCATCTTTGCTGCTCAGTGAGTTATTTCATATAACCCTGCAGCTTTTGACTTTCACCCTCTAACTTTCTCACATAAAAGGACAGTTAATGAATAAGGGAAGGTATGTCCATCTACTTTCAGAACTGTTAAAGGTTCAGGACAGCTGGTAGTATTTATTCCAATATGCACTGCAATAATAATTTAACTTCATTATAGGGCTTTTGGTTCAAGAATGGCCTCTGGTAGACTAGACCAAACAACAACTGAACTTAATTTCTAGTCATTGCATTGCTTCTGGACAACCTTTCACAAAGTCAAATCCAAAAAAGCTTTATGATTTTTACTAACTTCTCCCGCATATCATTCTTTTCTAATCCAAGCCATACATCACAGTTTCCAGCTCACTGCATCATGGTAAGGTGGAGAAATAGTGCTGTATTTAATTTAGATTTCTTAATCTAAAAAAAGAGTAAGAAATTTGATCAAAGGAGACAGAAAACACATGGGGAAAAAAGGAGCAGGAAAGATCTGCTCTGGTGGATTTCATTCTTCTATAGTGTTCATTCAGTGCCTAGTAATTCAGGCTGGAATATGGATGCACCTGGGTTTGGGTGCATTCCCTCTAACATAATAGGAACACTGTAAAGCAAGAAACTTCTAACAAACCATATGCAAAACAACTTTAGTTGTTGCCCAGTTATGAGAAAAACCTTGTTCTTAGTGGCTCAAATAAAGAAACTGAAAGCAGCTGTTGGAGTTGCTGAAGATGCTGAGAAATTGCTGAGTGAAGTTGTTATGGCAATTGACAAAATCAGACTGCATCCTGCTGTCTGGAGCTGTGGCAGGGAGGTTTAGGCTGGATATCAGGAAAAGTTTCTTCCCCCAGAGGGTGTCAGGCACTGAACAGGCTCCTCAGGGAATGGTCATGGCCACAAGGCTGCCAGAGCTCCAGGAGCATTTGGACAACACTCTCAGGCACAGGGTGGGATTGTTGGGGTGTCTGTGCAGGGCCAGGAGTTGGACTGGATGGTCCTTGTGAGTTCCTTCCAACTCTGGATAATCTACAATTCTAAGGTTCTAAGGGAGGATTCCAGAGAAAACTGAAGGAGGAACAAACCTGAAGTGAGAAGCAGAGGACAAGGCATTGTTAATGGAGCAGTTTAACACACCAGCTGTGTCCTCCAGGGAGCTGTGAACAGTGTGCAGAAGGTCACGTGGCAAGAGGAGAGAAAAGGAGAGGGTGACTATGAGTTCAGCCAGAGCTTGCTGAGGACTAAAAGCAGCTCGTGGGTTAAGCTGGGACAAGTAAAGGCACTGACCTCTGAGGAGTCTTCAGAAAAGAAAAGCTGTTTTCTGTGCACTTGAAATACTGATTTTCTAACTGTACCAGTATAACCAGTTAAAGAGCCGGTCCTACAAAGTTAATAACCTCAAAGGATATCACTAAGAACCCAGCTTCTAAGCATGTTAGATCACTCTGGAGGCAGGAAAACACAACAGGGTAATAGCATGACTCATGACTTTCCACTATTAGTTATGACAATTCTGTAGCTGTAGAGGCTGAGACTAACATAACTTCCTTCTTCCAAATCCAAAACTGAAAGAGCCAAAATTGCCAGTGCAGCTGCACACTGTGTGAACTGGTTTGTCCATTCTTTCCCCAAAACCCCAGTTAGTTTAGACAGGTAACAACAGAAATCACTGTGAAAGTGCAACCTACACTTCATTATCATCTGAAACAGGATTTCCTCACCTATTCTGGTTAATGTGCCACAGACAGAATTACGCTTCAAGCCATCTTAAAAAAGCCTTACCTGCAGCTCTTCCTACCACAAGAGGCTCTTGGTACTCACACAGAGAGCTTGTACACACACAGATCTAACTTAAGAGTGGCAAAATAAGTCTGTATATCTTAAAAAAAATATTAAAGCACACTGAAATCAGAATGATGTTTCCTTCAAATTCCTCACACAGTATCAAATGTGTTCTCAGGCTGCCTCTCCAGCGAGAGACGATGGGATGAATCTGGCTGAGTGTTGGGAAGGGAAGCTTGCTGTGCAGAATTAAGCACTGATACTGCATTAAGTACAGGGAGGGGGCAGGAGGCATGGAAGGGTGAGGAACTCAGGACACACGCTGGGGAGACACATAACAGACAGAAAGTAAGTGGTTAATAGCATTCACCTGGAAACTAGATTAATTAGATTTTAAAAGTCTGACATTTACTGCCAGTGAAGCTGATCTGGAGGCACTAAACTCCTCCCAGAGCTAAGCTATAGGCAGGTCTAGGAGCACTTCTGATTCTATCAGTCCAACTAATCCAAGTCTAGATTTACAGTTCTTCTAATTCACAAATCAGAAAGGCATCTAGTTAGAAACAGAATTTGCTGGATAACCACTGGCAGAACCTGTACAAGCCTCAGGCTGTCTTCACTAGCACTGAGAAACCAGGCTTTTTCTGTGTCACCAAGTATATAATACTAAAAATACTGGTTTTAATCTTTTGGCACTGTTATGGGAACATTTTTGCTTTAAGGCACGGTTCATTTATGGTTTTATTATGGGAACAGTTAAGTAGAGAGCTCTTTGAAAATCCTGCTACAACAGAAATATTTAATCCTTAAGTAAACACATTGGACCTTACTCCTCTGTTCTCAAGCTTCCAATCTACCAAAGGCAGTAAGAGAAATTACAAAGTTCTATTCTAATTCCTAAGAAAACAAAGGAGCTCCTCCATAGGCCAGGTGTTTAGCAAGCACATTTGAAGACAGCAATACACACTGACATGAGCAGAGGTTACACCCACACACACACATTCATGGGACTCGGAATGAGAGCACGAGTCAGAACTCTGCAAAGGTTTGGGTGGCAGCAGCATGTTTAAGTCAGTGAGGTATTGCTTTTACAACTACTTTCAGACATACAAAAAAAGTCAGCTTTTAAAGAAATACTTCAAATATTGGAAAGTTAAAAAATTTACTTGTTTCATAACGGTGCAATATTTACCATGTCAATGTCATCTGGGGATATATTCTCAATCTTTCATTGAATTTTTCTACTCCAAACATCACTACAAAGTAAAATACTCATTACTTCATTAAAATAATCTTCTTGCTGTGTCTAGAAAGGGATAGAATTAGGATAAAAGACTATGACTTGCCTATCACTTCTAATTATTTCATAGCTGGGTGCTTTTTGTATTTCTTATTGATTAAATTAGAACAGTAAAAGTAACTTTATGAAGTTTTCCATTCTCAAAAGATATTGATTTCCCTGACATAAAAGTCAGAGCTATTAAAACGGTGATCTGATGTGCTCTCCATTCAGAGGAGCTTTCCAAACTTGTTTGTGCAAAGGAGCATCTGTTCAGGCAGGGCAGCTTTCTAAATCTGCTCATCTGTCTCGCTGCCCTAACAGCTACGCCGCCATTCACCACCTGCCACGAAAGCTGCAAATGACGAGGAAGCTCATGAGGGAAAGTAGTTCTTCTTGTACAGCCACTCGTGGACAATTCTCAACTGCAACTGCAAATGTTAGCAATGCTTTCTTTCCCAGTCACAGATGGTAAAAGACACAAAACCCAAAAAATCCTGGCTCTGATGCAGACATAGGCAGAGGACTGCTCTTTCCAACAGAAGCGAGGGCCCAGGCCCTAACTCCAAGCAACCTGACCATCCTGTCACCATCAGAGACACCTCCTCATTTTATCACAACAGCCTGGAAAAAAAAGGCGCGGATTTGCCTATTTTCAATTACAACAGTTATCTAATTGGGAGACGACTTGAAATCTTTGTTGCCCAAGACATCTTATGTGTCATGGAAGGTGTTACCCCCTTCTCTTCATCAAGAGAATGAGGTAACATCCTCATCTCCCCCCTTAGTCCAGGGGCCTTCCCTCCACACACATCTTTGACTGTTCCTGTCAGAGGATGCACTTGTTTTGCCGAGCACCAGCTGCACTCTTCAGAAATCTGATGTCACCAAAAGTGACTGAATTACTGCCACTCTCTACCATGAATCTCTGCGATCCCTCCCAGAGCAGGGTAAGGCATGTCCCAAGTCACTGCATGGGAGTGACCATCGTGTTGACCATTGTGTCACTGGCCAGTTTTAAAATCTTTCACACAAATACAATTCACACAAATGAATTCATCTGTCCCCTTGCTGCTGGCAGCCCTGCCTCCTCTGACTGCATACCTGTAACCTTCCTCCTTCTCTCCCAACTATTAGGCCTTTTTTACCTGTTTCAGCTCAAAATGTGGTGGGGTATGGAGCAGAAGTAGCAGGAAGCATCCAGGAGTCCTGCATAACTGCAGAACTAAGAAGGAAAGCACAAAGCTCTCTGGCAGTTAACAATGAATATTCTAAAATATTTCTAGATTACAGGAAGAAAGGAAAAAAGAGAGATGAAAGCTGACCTTGCTTCTTCAACTGAATCAGCAGATTGCAGCTAGAGAGGAGGGGCATGTTTGCTTTCAAAACAATAAAATGCAACAAGCACACATGATTCTGCAACTACCATTCTTAACAGCACTCTTCACACAATGCTTTTCTGTCACACACTATAACGAGATCCTTTGTTTTTACTAATAAAAAACCAAAACACCAGTGTAAGAAAAGAACAAACCAACCCCCAAAAAGTCTCTTCTTTCCACAACAAAACAAAAATGCCCGAAGGCAATTCCAATATTGTCAGTACTCTAAAGACATGATACACTCACCAAAGCAGAACAGATAGAGATGTGTTTACCAAACCTGTTCATCTGTAGCATCCAAATTACCAGCCAAGGGGAGAACATCCTGAAATCACCCTGAAGCAGCAGAGGACTGTAGGGATGACCTCGTCTAGCTGTGATCAATCTGCTTCCAACACCAGGAGTGCTAAAATCCCCTCCAGACAGCACTGCTCCTCAATGAATTAACACTGCTCCTTTAACTCACGTGCCAGCTGACACTCTGGATGTCCCTTTGAAGCTCTCAGCTCACACCATGCCGCTGTGCTGCCAGACTGAGGTACTTCACAGACGTGCCCTTACCTGACCTCTTAGCTCTTTTTTTTTTAACACCTCTATCTAACAGCAATCTCTTCGCACAAGGGAAAGACAGCACCAGCCAAAGCAACAGGCTTGGAGCAAACTCATCCTGCTGCTTGCCCCAAGCCAAGCAGAGCAGTGGATTTGAATGCTGGGGCAGGCATTTTGGATCTGCGCAAAGAAGAACCCCAGGTGGCAAGCAAACATGTGATTTAAGAGAGAGAACACAAATACAAGTATGTGCAACATTTAGGGCTGCAGAAGACTTAGAGCTGTGGGCAGTACTTCCTATTTTGACCATTTTACATTCAGGGAAATGGGTCTTTGCAACATGGAGACAATTCCTCTTCCTCACTAGGAAGACTTTTAAATTTTTAATTAGTCAACCATATTTTGACTAGATGAAGCTGTTACAGTATGAAAGGTTCAAATGAGAATTTATGCCTCGGCCATTTCCTGGGCCTACCTGTTGATTGTCAGCTTCCCCTATTCACCAGCAACACCAAAGAGTAGAGTTCTGTAAAGACAACTTTAAAAAACCATTAATACACACAACAAAACCACCCCAAAACTTGTCAGCTTCTGTCAGGAACTTGTCAAGACAATAAGGGGAGGGGGGGGGAATGTTCCCTCCTCTTTCCACTGTCAGAACATATTTTGTCAGCAATTCAGAGAAAGCTTAAATAACACAAAACTTCTTTTTGCTTTGTCACAACTTAGTTTGAATCAATGTTCTGATGAGGAAGAGTGTGTGACTATAGGAGTAAATTCTGCCTACTAGAAGTCCTTCCACATGGGTACTATGGCAATGAGACAGCAACCTAAGATTCTCCCAAGGAGAACAAATGCAGCTTGGTTAGGGGAAATGCAACCAGAAGAAAAGATCAAATCCATAGCATTAATATTATTAGAAACTGCCAAACAACTGAGTTTTACTCAGTGCTGGTACATAAAGGGTTTTGAAAAACATGTCATTTCCTTTCTCAAAGCCTATGATATTTTTAGATAAATCTATTAGAATTTTGGTGGTTTTCTCATAACAAAATGCAAGATAAAAGGCTTGTTTCATTTCTGGAATATACATTTAGGAGGAATTTTCCTATGCTAAAGGCTGCATTCCAGTTGGCAGCAGTGTGAGAAGTTAGTATGTTAAGCCTAAGATAATGTCTACTGTCTTATCAATGGCACGGTGGCAAGAGGCAATAAAGCTTGTCATTACAGGTCAGCACTCATCCTGAGTTGTCTGCAACTTGATCCACCTGGAATCAAGTTGGGCAGCTACTGTGCCTAATCTAGATGGATATAATCTGATTTTGCTACACAGACTGAAGTGCTTTGTACCCACTGCAAACTGATACTTCACCAAAACTGACCTAGGAGCTTCTTCCTAGTTTGATTTCTTTAACAGGAACCAGTGCTCTCCTGACAAGAGAACAGGAGGAATCCCAAGCAAAAGTGAGAGGAAGATGAACCTTTGCAAGAAAAAGAGGGTGTAGGAGCAGAAAGGCATCTGTGATGCACTCTGTAATGAAACATCACTGAGGTGCAGGAAGTGAGACATATGCTCCAATTTCCAGCTGGCTGACAAACGTGTTTCCAGCCCTGAGGCTTAGGACTGTTTCAAAAGCAGCTGGCTGGCAATACAGGAAGTTCTCCTAAGGTGAGGAGAATTTTTCCAGGATTGACCAAAGACTAGAACTGATGCTCCTTATTACCTTCTGGGAAGAATCAGGTCTACAGTTTTGATTTAATGCAAAACCTGGGTGATGTATTTACTAGAGCAGCCACAGTATTGTCCTGGTGTGGAAGAAAGACAGCCCAACACGTAATGCTCCCACAAGACTTGATATCTGCTGCTCGAGCAGAAATTGAGAGGCAAAGCAGAGAAAATCTTAGTCACAATCTCACTTGCAAATCCAAGACAGACAAGTTGCCACTGTAAAATGAACAGATACATGTCATAGGTTTAGTACTTCAGGATGATGAGCAGACTTTCAAAAGGATAGAGAACCATAACTTTTTATTTCAAAATTTAGAAAGTGAAACAGCTTTGCTTTAAGTATCACCACTTTGGTTTATCACTTGGGGAGAGGTGGGCTGACAACCTAGACAGTTTAACTGGAACAGTTTTCCTCCTCAAATTCACAGGCCAGTAATTTTTCCTCTCTGATTTTTCAGACAGCACTGAATTCTAATGGCAAATAATCTTTATCCAAAAACTCAACTGCACCTTCATCTGTGTAATCTGCTCAGAGATGATCTGTTTTCTTTCATGTTTCAAAATACTGTAGAAAAGCAACTAGTCCTTGCTCAGGAAAGAAAAAGAGAATTTATAGAAGGAGCTTCTTTTTGTTCTGCCCAGCCCCCACCTGCACTGCAGACAAAATTCAGGAGCAGAACTGGGGAAGCTGGCCCAGAATGAGGGATAGAAATGTTTCCAGCCATCCACATCTGAGTTGCAATGTGCTCCTCCCTTCCTTGCCAGATGGGTGTGAAAAAACAAAATGTGAACTAACTGCTTGGGTTCTAGCTTCTCTCTCCCAATCCACAAAGGAATGCAGCCTCCTCGTTTATCTCCAGGCTTTTCTAACGTGCCAGTGCATGTGTTGCGGTGTAGCAAGGTGGAGGACGCTTAATAAATGCACTATTATCTGTAATCTTTACAAAATGCTATCAAGAACAAGTCTCTCCCTTTCTGCATCTCCTGCGTTAATGAAACATTTTGTTAAACAATGGAAAATTTAGAAACTATACAACTGCTTGCTTGTGCTATTTTAGCTTATTGGAATAACAAGCTTATATTACATATGTGCCTTCAACGCTAGCTTAAGACTGCAGAGACTCCAAAGATGCAACAATTTTAAAATTAATTTTAAAAATGCTCTTGATTCCAAGAATATTTTTCTTAAGTATCATTAACACAGCCTCAGTGACATTTCCTGCTGGACATAAACAACCCGAAAAAAGAAGGACAAGACTCCCCTCCACTGGAACAAGGTGAAGTGTTACAGGGACCAATCTAGAGATACTGATTTTGCCTTTTACACTGCAGCCCATGACTGCACACACACCACAGGATAAACTCATTTTTCATGTATCTTTCACTGACAGGGCTACTGAAAGATGAACTGTCTGCTCCCAATTGTTATATTCTTCAAATTCTTTTAGCTTCCTACAAGAAAAGGCTAGGAGAATTGGGATTGTTCAGCCTGGAGAAGAGAAGACTTTGAGATGACCTCAGTGGAGCCTTCTGGTACCTTAAGGAGATGGCAGGAAAGATGGAGAGAGACTACTGACAAGGGCCTGGAGTGACAGGACAAGGGGTAATGGCTTCAAAATGACAGAAAATAGGTTTAGATTAGACAGTGAGAAAAAATTCTTTCCTGTGAGGGTGATGAGGCCCTGAAAGAGAAGGTGAGGCTGCCCCATCCCTGGAAACGTTCAAGGCCAGGGTGGTGGGGCTTGGAGAATCTGGCCTAGTGGAAGGCGTCCCTGCCCGTGGCAGGAGATTGGAACAAGAGATGATCTTTAAGGTCTTTTCCAACCAAAACCATTCTCTGATTCTTTGATTCCATATCCAGTATCTGGGAAGCATCTGCTGAGCAAAGCAGATGGCTGGCTAGAGACACTCAGAATAATACAACAGTTCTCCCAACAGTGTTCTCCTCACTTAGCATTACAGGATTCCACAACCTGTATTTGGTAACAAGAGCAGCATTTCCCCAGGAGGCTGCAGTAAGAAGGGGCTGCTGCAAGCAGGTTCCCTGGCTGCATTGCTTCTCCATGCCATCACACCTTTGACACAAACCTGGCTGAACCCTCCACATTAGATGAGCAAGGGAATGATTGTGACACTGCCCTCAAAAGCTCCAGAGAGGCACACAGAGTACTCCAGAGCTCACCTGGAGTTCATGTAACTTGTTTGGTCTGTCCATATCTTGCAATCTTTATTACATCCTCCAGTGTTTCACAGGTGTGCCAAATTATGTTAGGAACTTTGCCTTATCATGGGTGTGTGCTGCTGCACCCACAGGATGTGGATAGACAGAAAGGCAATTTTTTTTCCAAGCAATCCCAAGGTGGGCTTTTTTATGTAGTTTATAGCGCACTGCCCAGTGAAGACATCATTGTCTTGCTGGTGTGCAAGGATGAGCAGTTTCTTTCTGACAGCTATATCTAGATCACCTTTTCTTTTCATGGAAAAATGAAAAAAGGATAACAAACCCCTGCATCACACAAGGACTGTAGTTCCCATTCAAGAGCTGCCTTGGGGTTCTTGCCTCAAGGAACAGCTATTACCCTCACCTACTCTAGCAGGCCTCTGTACTGCAGAATTCACTTGGCAAAAGGAAGGCACTGTGGCATGGAAAATGTAAGCAACCAGTACATCAAAGCTGCATATTACCACTTTGATGCCAATACAATGGCTGTGATGACAGCAGCTGATAAAGCAAGAGTGTTAAAACCATGTGTAGCAACCAATGATTCTTATGGAATGGCAGAGGATGACGAGATAAAGTGTTTATCACTTTGTGATTGCTGTTGCCTGACCTCAAGAGGGAATAAAAGGGTGGAAGAATATATTACAGGTATCTGATACAAGATGCAAAACACTTCCCACCCTACAGCTCCAACAAACTTAATTTTTAATTACAGTCTTACTACTAGATTGATCAGATTGGAGAGGAAGAAGAAAAAGAGTCGGCAGGCAGAGGTTTTTATACTAACACATATCTACTGATGTTTTAAGAAAAAAGGACAGAGAAAACAACAGGAAAAATGTCAACTAAGTGCACAGTGCTCATTAAACATAAATGTGCTGCTTCTAAATGAGGACATTTAACTTGTAGGTCTTTCTTAGAAGAAACAGAACGTACAGCTCCAACCTTGTGCTACTAATTTTTTCAGTGATTTAAGAAGTTCCCCCTGGTATTCCTACAGTTTGGTATTCTGTAGGCATTTGGGCTTCAGTGCCTAACAAATGGAAGTAACTGTGAACCAGCTTATTTCCTTTGTGTGATTTAAGACTGCAATTTCTTTATAGGTACATTTATAGGAGTGAAACTATCCCTTCCAGGAGTGAAAAGATGCAGGTTTCAGTCTAAGAACCCATACAAATCTAAAAAACAAGGAGGTCACATCATGGCTGGCAGAAAACAACAAAAACCTGGTTTTTATCAGAGAAACAGTGGTTTTCGTTCAAATCTATCAATCTATTTCAGAAAGTTTACCTTCTTGGTTGAGAAAGCTACAGAAAACCCTGGTTTCCAATTCACATCACTAAATTGCAGCCATAAGCCCAGAACTCATTATTTAAGTCTGCATCAACATAAAGCAATGAAATAGTTCTTGACCAAAAAAAGCCCAACTGTTTAAAAAGCAGGACCTGGAAGGAAGTTTTGACAGTGAAAGTATGCATATATGCATATCTGCAAGAAAATATATTCCAATTAGTTCTACTTAAAACATTACGGCAGGAACAATAATTTATGTATAGCAGTTTTGTAATTAATTATGTCTACCTATGTGACACACCCAGTGTGACACAGCATCACATGAACTTCTATAATAAGCTACCTGGGGGAAAAAAAAAAAGGCATATCTCTAAATATCATGCATGTATTTATAATCTTCCTTTGCTGGTAGGAAAACATGCATGGAAATGAAAAATCCGTTTCAATATTTGCTATTAAAAATTTAAAAAGAGGCATAAGCTAGCAATCTATAACATACCATCTTCTGTTTATTTTAGGATATTGGAGTGGAGGGGGAGGCAAAGGAAAAACTTTCTGTAGATCTCATTTATGGAAAATGAGGCATTACATAAAAAGCCAACCACAGCAGAATTCCTTCTATTTCTCAGATACCTTGAAATGCTTCCAGGAAGCCACATTAAGAGTTATTTTAAGAAAGATTTACGACTTGTTAAAAACTTCTAACTAATATTCCTACTCTTCCATGGTGTTTCTGTGAAACATCTTTAAACAGCATTGAGCAAATGCCTCCAGCTATCCCTGTCTGGCTGCTTTGCAGCTTCCATCTTATCAGCTCCTGTGGAAAAGGAACTTAGGTTACCACTGAAGTTTAAAACACCCTCACTCCTTTTCCCTTCCTGCACGTGGACAGGTGATGGAAACAGTTAAATTCTTACCATCTCCAACTCACAGATTTGTTAGGTGCGCATACCACACGGGAATGACAATAAAACTCCAGTTAGTAGCATTTGACCTGCAAAATCAGTGGCTTTGAAGCAAGAAGAGCCAGGAAAGGAGTAGCTGCTCAGTTTTCTCTGCTAGAAATCACTCTATGCATAGTTTACAATGAAGTTGTTCTCAGCCTGACACTATCAAATTAGCAGGCAACAAACACTATTCTTTCCAGACATCTCTCTTCTGGTTTCCTGCCATTGATCCAGGTCCCTGATTATGGCCACAGAGACTCCTGTGGGGGTCTATAAATCACTGTCAAAATCTGCAGGTTGAAGAGACAGAGAGAGATATACTGTAATACAGGTAATATATTGTAATGTCCAGAAAGATACTGTAATTTCCACAAATCAGAAAAGGTTCAGAAACACTGCTCATGCCAATTCTACCAATTTACTGCTTGGGAAAGGAAGGGGTTCATACTGTGCACCACACCTGCCTTCCTGAGACTGGAAGGCAGGGAGCATAACATCAGGGCCCAGCCTGAAGATTTTACAGATGCTGGTACCTTCTCCTGTTTTTCATGCCATCCTAGCTTGCGGCAGCATGAAACACATAAAACAGTCAGTAAATTGAGTAGATGACAAGTCTTGGTACTTATCTGAATTTTCCACGTCTTTGCCCTTAGGTTTGATGCTATAATTCAAGACTGCTCTCAGGTTACCACTCCTACATACTTTATCTAAACCTAGCCTCACCCCTTGAAGTTTTCATGTCGGCATTTATCAATAAATAAAAAAAGAAAATACTCTTAATTTTTCTATATTGGTAGATACACAGCTTAAAGAAAGATATAAAATCAAACAGAGTTCAAGACGAAAGAAAAACTCCCAGAAAGCCAAACAAATAGCTACCACTAAATATAAACATAGTCATATTTTTAGGCTGAGAGAGAGGTCACAACAGCCGTAATGTATTGGTACCACTGAGACCCAAGATGAAGTTCCTGTGGTGTTCCTATTGTCAGAAGGGGTGTACTTCTCTTTGAGCCTGTCATGTTGGGATGTTGCATACACATTAAGAACTATTGTTTTCCACCAGAAAGGTAAAATACCATGTCTGCTAGAAGTCAAGGCAGTTATTACCACATAATGCTGGGTTAAAAAAAAAAAAAGAAGAAAAAAAAGAAAAAATATTCCTTCTTTTTTTTTCCTTTCTGTGGTGAAAATTCTTCAAAAGATGGTAAAAGAAGGCATTCTTCCTCATCTTTCCTTATGCTTATCAGCACAAACAAGAAAATCCCTTAGTAAATAAATAAAGTGTTTCAAGAAATATATGACATACAAAAAATACTGAACAAAACAAAATGAAAAAAGGTGTATACACTTTTTCTAGTTTATTCACCTTTGACTTTGCAGCAAGTACATTTCCATCCCTGAGATCTGCTAGAGGGCAGAACATGTGGGAAGATAATGGGACAATTAAAGTTTAATCCGGATTTTAAAAAAGAGAGACAAAGCAGTATGCATGAAAGAAGACAAAAGTAGTAAGTCAGCTTGAACAGAGAGTCGTGATTGTACTGTGGTTAAGAGGTACATTTATCACTAATTCCAAAGATCATTAATTTTAAAAACTGTTCAACTGAGCCAAATACCTTTAGAGTTAAAAAAAGGTTAGTGCCCTGGCCGGGATGTAAAAAAATCCCACTTTCCATCATCTTACAGATGTTAGACAAATCAGGAAAGAGGTCCTGATCTTATATGTAAGGCACATACGTATGGTCATAAACTCACAGAATGGTTTGGGTTGGAAGAGACCTTAAAGCCCATCTCATTCAATCCCCTGCCATGGGCAGGGACTAGCCCCTTTCACTAGCCCAGGTCCTCAGAGCCCCATCCAGCCTGGCCTTGGACACTTCCAGGGATGGGGCAGCCACAGTTTCTCTGGGCAACCTGCGCCAGGGCCTCAGCACGCTCACAGGGAAGATTTTCTTCCTGATATCCAATCTAAACCTGCTCTCTGCCAGCGCGAAGCCATTGTCCTGTCACTCCAGGCCCTTGGCAAGAGTCTCTGTCCATCTCTCCTACAGGCTCTCTTCAGGCACTGGAAGGCCCCAATGAGGTCACCTCAAAGCCTTCTCCAGGCTGAACAATCCCAACTCCCTCAGCCTTTCCTCACAGCAGAGCTGCGCCATCCTTCTGGTCACTATGGTCCCTCCTCTGGACTTGCACTAACAGGTCCATATCATTCCTGTGTTGGGGACCCCATATTCGCTATTCAAGTTTGCAGCACTACTGTGCTCCTGTTGGTGGATAGTCAGTAATTCCTAAAGACTTCCTTAATTATTTGTAATTACTATTTTTATCAGCATTCAAAGATGCTATTTCATATTCACAGCAAGATGCAAGAAACACCCAGCAGCCCTTGGCTGCAGTGTCCTTCCAGGAAGACTAACACAGCTCCAGGAGTAAAACAACCCCCACAATCCTTTTAAATATTTGAAAAACAATCAATAACAGCAAAAAAATCTTAAATTATGCCAAAACCTTTAATTTCAGCTTTTGACACCATGCCCTTCCCATGAGAAACCCACAAATATCTTTAATGCACAGGCCAAAGATCATCAGGAATGACCCTCACAGCTCTCTGCTCCAGAGAGCCTTGAGGGCTGAGGTCACAGCCTCCCATGAGCTGAGGCTTCCAGAGTTTTTATCCCTTTCCCTCTCCATGACAAACACCTTATTGTCCTGGGCCAGGTGCTGCCCATAGAGCACCAGTGTTCGGGAAATGCAGATCCTTTGGAGGCAGGCAGAAATGTGACAGAGCACAACACTTGCAAAAGTTGTTTTATTGGAATTTTTCCAACAAGATCTGATTATCACATCCCCTTCTGCCATATATGTAAATTGACTGGCTGAAGTTGTAAAAGACAGTGCTTGAGTGTCTGGCCAAGTGTCAAAACAGTTTCAAAGGCACAATTTTGAATAACAGTGACAAGGTGGTTGTTTTGATTCTTCCTGGCACTTAGGGGGAGCAGGTCTTGGTCAAATGAAATGCATGACAAAAAAATTGTCCAATGTTCATAAATTCAGAAACAGTCAGAAAGACAGCATGACAAACCAAGTTAATAAATTCTCAAGCCAGCCTGAAAACTGACTTTCTTAAGAAATTTTTCCTTCTGCACAGTTCCACTCAGAATTTACA
Source organism: Fringilla coelebs (assembly GCF_963513975.1). Lineage (NCBI taxonomy): Eukaryota > Metazoa > Chordata > Aves > Passeriformes > Fringillidae > Fringilla > Fringilla coelebs. The sequence continues at coordinate 54,546,669 of NC_140033.1, read as the reverse complement.
AAATACAAATTCCTAACTTTTCCATCTCTATTCTGAGCCTGACTTATGAAATGAATTTTGAACAGCAGCTTAATAAAACTTTGGAGTAGTCTGAAAGTAAGCCTGTTAGGAGATGACTATGTTCCATAATGACAATAGGTTTTAGCTGTTATCATGAATCAAAGAAATTATACCGGGAGTGCTCGGCTCAAAAGCCAGTTAGAAATTATGGAGATGGTGCTGCCCTTTCCAATTTTCAAATGCATATTTATTAGGTCTTGTGGGCCTTTTACAGTCTAGTGAAGCTTTAATTCTAAAAGTTACAGACATACAGCTTAGTGGAAGTGGCATCTTCAGTGTCTGTTTCCTTATCTTCTCAAAAAACGCTTTGAGAGTTAAGCACATGGATTTTGCAGTGCCCTCATTTTTATCAGCTGTTCAGCTTTGAATAGCAGTTTGAGATTCATCATGTCAGTAGTACTGCCCTCCAGGAGCTGCATCCCCAGCCAAACCTCAAAAGAATCACTTCTTGGCATAGGCAGCTCCTCACAAGCTGCTCTGCTTCCTGCCAACCACTTTGGGTGGAGGCTTAGCTTCTAGCACCCAGACACAGAGGATGCTACCAACAGGAGCACAACTGATGCTCTCAACCCACCTAATTCTTCTCATCTCAGAGCAGTATCCAGAAATAGGTGCAAAGATCTGCAGTGGCTTAGGAGAAGAGCCACTTGTGCTCTGGCAAGATTTTTAGGGCACAACTGGAAGGTGTCTTCTCACAGTGAGAACTTTTGCCTTGGAGGGAAATGCTCATTGTAAGCTGGCTTCTTTTAACACCATTCCCCTACGTGGTCTGCGGCACCTGAAGTTTAGCAGCTCTACAAGCATAAAGCAGAAATTCCTCTTGGCTGTCAGGTATTTGACTCAGATCACACTGAAGCACATTTAGCATGACTGGGATAAAAGAGGTTTTACTTTAATGTACTGCTTAGCAAGGGGGAAAAAACCCTATAAGCGATCAAGAAGCTGACCACATCCAAAACTAGATTTAATTGTATATTAGCAAGGACAATTGAGAACACTTAATGCAGGCACAAATCAAGAGAGGAGATTCAATGGTTCACCAGGGATTCCCCAAGATACGTAATTTTGTAATTAATAACACTGTTTTCTGTACTTTAGGGTACAACGTGTATCACCCCTCCTGGTGTGAAACACAAGTTTTGTTTTGTGGTTTTATTTAAGCACACTGTTGACCACAATTAGAGGAAAAGAAATTATGCATTTATATGTTATCTAAGTGAATGTTTTTTTGAGAAGTCTTTCAAATCTCCAACTACCAAATCAAGTCTGGTAAAGTAATTCAAGCATGCTGTAGGCCATAGCTACATAACAACATACCATTTCTTAGAGTAAAACCAAACCAGAAAAATCTCGTCATCAGGTTAAATAACTCTGTTTCCACTAGAAGATCCCCTCAGAAGCAAAAGGGTGAACAGGAGCAAGCTTCTCTCAGGAAAGCTGGTGAAGGCTTTGGAGTCTTCCAAGTGCATCATGAAGTTGTAAGCTCAGCACTAATAAAAGCTCACACAAGTAGAAGATGAAGAAATAAGGCAATTCATATGGGGATAAAGCCCTCAGTGGTCTATGTTCTGACTCGTACTGAATTCCCACAGCTGTTTCACCAAAACTGCAGCATCCCTTAGCTAGCTTGGCCATACCTTCTTTCTCCTAGGAGTGCATGTCCTTTAATTATTTCTGGACAGACTGCAATAATCTGTAAGACAGGTGATGTTATACACAGCTGCTGTAAATGCTCCTTAACTGTCAGGATGGCTTTTCACTTCAAGTACAATTTTCTGAATTCATTTATTTTAAAAGAAACAGTAAATCTGAATTTCTTATATCTAGAATTCATGCTAGAGCATATTTTTTTAAGCCTTCTATAAGTATAAACTGGTTATTTAAAAAACATTACAGAAATCAGTCTGTTGTCAGGAAAGCTCTTGAAAACAATTACAGAGAAATTTTATAAAACTAATTTTTGGAATATACTCTGCTTGCCTGACTACATTTCATAAATTAGAAATGGATTTTATTGGCCTCATCTGAAAAATCACTGTTAAAGAGTTTTATAATGAACGAGCTCGTAAGAGAATTACAAGAACATTATGCATGCCATAACACAGTAAAGAATAAAACAGGCTGACTTCCTTAAGTCATGAGTTCATAAAATCCTCCTGGTCAGGACAGCATCTGAAGTACTTTTTTCAACTTGACACAAATGATAATATTCTAAAATGTTACCACTTCAAAGAGATTTAGGACTATCTGTACCTGTTTAGATAATAGGACTTTAGATGAATATGAATCACAGATGACACAAAATATTCAAAAGCCCAAGATGCTTAAATGCAAAATATTAAGAAATAAAATAAAACACTGTCTTTAACTCTTATGATAATTCACCTTAAGTGAACTTCAGATCTTTGCACTTCACTATCAGATGCAGACTGTAAGTACCTGCACAAGTCTGCATGAGAAGGACACTCACTGGACTGTTATTGTTGTTACGCATGCCACATTTCCTTTCCCTTCCTGCTGATGAACACCCATATGCTTTCACTTAGAGGAAACTTGTAAGACAGCAAAACGAAGATGTTCCACTTGGCCTGTGGCAAATAATCAAAAGAAAGATCACAGCACTACACGCCCAAATTTGCAACTAAAAACCATTACACTCTATGATACTTTTAATGAAAATTAAAATGCAAATGAATTGTTTTGTAAATCAAAATGCTACATATTAGATGTGGAAGTCCTTGCAACAGAGACAATAAACATTCCCTACTCAAGAGAACAAAAATCAACAAAATAAACCCCCTAGGAGATGCTTATGCATAGGACTGCTAGATCTTAAGCTAAAGTTCACTGTATGACTGCATTGATACATAATTCCAGGAGCTCTAACATTAAATAAGATTAAATCACCAGCAGCTAAATGGTGTTTATTAGATAATAAAACTGCACAATGCCCACAGTCCCACACATAAAGCCACATAAAGTTAATCGGGTTTGAAATGGCAACTACCCAGACCAAATTTGCTAAAAGGTGTTTGGAGATATACTACTAAAATCTGAAGTTTACAGATTATTGCCATATGAGGCTGGGGAAAAGCTTGTTTTATTTCCATTTCCATCTTCAGCAATATCAAAAGAGAAGCTCAAAATTAAAACTAAGGGAAACAAGGTGTTGTAAGATGACTGATAAATTAAAATTCTTGCTCATGCATGAACCAGTTGGTTCTTTTGTAACCCCTTTTCGCTTCTAAAATACAAGCACCTGAAGTCTAGGGAGCAAAAGAGCACTTGACTGCATATCACCAAAATTTCGTATTCTAGTAAAAGCTTTGAGCAGACAACCATGGACACAAAGCACACTGTGCCCAAAGAAAACAAGGTGCTTAAATGTTCCTCAACCAAGCAAACCAGAAAGATCAAATTGAAAACTACAGAGTTCAGCCAGACCTTGTCACGATCTTTTTGTGTGAGCTGTGATTATACTTTGCATCAAGAAGAACCAAGATTAAAGATTAAACAGAGAAAATTAAAACAGTTACATTTTCTGGCAAGTTTTGTACCCATAGCTCAACAATTTTTGCAATAAGTAAACCCCATGTGATTTTAGTGCCTTCCTCCTTCAACTAATTAAAAGTGAGAAACACTGCCCTGCTCATAAGCAAATTGAATTGACAGCTTATGTATGGAGAAAGCTGAATCTAGAAGAACCAGCAGACATCATCCAACACGTCATATATTTGTTTTAGCTATACTAAAATCTTTTACAGACTATGCCCATATTACAGTACTACCGTTCTGAGCAATACCAGAACAATACTTGCAGTAATATTTTTGAACAGCCAGCTCCTGGACCATCTGATTACATGTGATTTTTGCTCTTCTAGCCTCAATTACTGCAGTGAGAAGACTAAAGCTCAGGAATGCAAACAGATTTCCTCATTTGTCCTGTTATTTTCTTATTCAGTGCCTTCTCATGGTTCTTGAGGACATGATTTGTGTTTCCTGAATAGCCAAGCTTGGCTATTCAGGAAAAACTAGTGCCATTTGAGGATAACAGAATCTAGGGAGAATCATCCCTGAAGCTAAATCAAAGTGTCTATGAGTCAGGCACAGAGAAATGGTTCCAAGGTTACCCACTCCCAACTCATCTGCTCAGTTTATAGGCTTCATTGAACAAAACTAAATTTACAGTGGGCAAATTTAGAAAAAAAAGTGACAGTCCTTCACAGTTGTATTTACACTGCATTTCATAACACTTTTTAGCAAGAAAATGAAGCATTTTCAACAACTGTAAAAAAATCCTAAACAAATACAGTTGACAAGCCTCATACCTGAATGAAAACCACTTACTTGAGTTATTAAATAAACTTACATTCAGCATGATAATGCATTTCCCTTTCAGTGTGCAGCAGACAGGAACTAATACCCTCTGGCATTTGGAGTATACACAAGGCAGTTTTGAGACATTAGATCTACCCAAGTAACTACCATGTAGGAGAGTACACTCCTTTACTGAGCCTTTGAATTATTCTGGCTCCTAAAAACATGCTGAATGCCTTCACAATTAGGAGATTTACTAAGACAGTATAACACAGAAAACCAAAGAAAGCTTTGCCTTCAAACTTGGCCAAACTGTGTTTCTGCAGTTCGTAGAACTTTCAGCATGCAGACTGACTCCATCCCATGGCAAGAGGCCACAGAAATGCAGACTGCTGCTCTGGTACTGCCTTGTGGTTTGGGTTTTTGCTGTTGCTTAGCAGTTATGAAAACAAACCACTTGACAAGGTCAGAATTCATGACAAAGAAGTGTGGCAAGCAGAGCAAAACTTACATATAGAACCTACCTTCTGAAGTACCAGCTAAGGCCTTAAAAAGAAAGTTGCTGTAGTCATGATACTAAGGCTACAAATAATGCATTGCCTAGTACAAAATCAGAACAAACCTTGACACTTTTGTTCCCCTAAGTTATTCCACATTGAAGCACAAAAACAAGATTTCTGCTAGTTACCAAGTTCTCTGCTATTCTAGTTTATTTAAACACCTTTTTTAACCATGAAAAAACTAAACCAAAAGTCTTCAGTGACCATAACCAATGTACATCACTCATTCTGCTGGAATTCCATTGCAGAATAAATCAATCATAATAATAATAATCATCTAAAAACAACATCAAAATATTAAACTACACCATCCAAGTTATTCCAGCACAAACATGAAAGACAAACTCTGCACTAGCATTGTGGAAAGAAGTGATAGATCAAGGTTTTGAGGGCACATGTTAAGCTTTCAGGTCATGAAGAAAGTAAGCATTCCCTACCCAACGTGTTACAGGTAGGTTTGGCTGGGAGGCAAAACCTGGCTTGCAGCACAGTCCCACATAACCCTGCCTCTCCAACTCTACCAATTCACCATCAACAGTAGCCTGGAACCAGAGAGGAATCATCCACAAAGACAGAATATTAAAGAAGAGAAGCCAATGAACTGAAGCATAAGACTCAACAGGCCTGTGTCAGAAGTGGCTCACAGCATTTGGACCCACATTCACATATAAAAAGTTTTGCCACAAATGCCATGTGGCAAGATTACTTTGTAATCTCACGCTAGTTCTCATATAAAATTTCCATTAGGAACAGCATTCCAAAATCAGAACAGATTGTCATATGTATGAAGTTCAAGCTGCTGACTCTTGGGTTAAGTAGCTCGTAACCAGCTTAACTACAAGATTTAGAGGCACTGGTGTGTTTCCAATAACTCTTGGGTGGCCTCATAGCAATGATACTAGTCATACATCAACCAGCTTTGTTTTAAACATGCTTGGGTTCAAAAAATCATCTGTGCAATGCGACGCTCCCCGACGATAAAGCTTAAGCCATGCTTCATTCCTCCTCTCCAGTGACACAAGTGATTTTACCTCTACCCTACACGTTTTTATGGCATAACAACATCTTCATTCCTTTCGATTTAGGGCACTAAGCACCCTAAGAGAGGTATTAGCAGGGCTCTTCTTCAGGGGCAATTTCAGGAGAGGGGCAACTAAGTTACAATCTGAGGTAGAGACTAGTCCGCTCTTAGAACTCCATGAAAAATAAACAGAAATGGTGGGATCATGTTAACACCATGACTTTGGTACAAGGGGCCCAAAACCACTTCCCACCTATTCTATGGAAACAAAGGCCCTTCAGTAAACTGTATTTATATCACACCTCAAGAGCCTTGAATCTTGCAAATAAAATCCAGTCTAAAGTCTAAGCACAAAGCGGAATTTAAAATTTACAAGCTACTTACTACATGACAAACAGAACCAAGAAATCCAGGTAACACTACAATTTATTTCAAAGCTATGTGACTGCAAACTCAGCTCAGAATTCCCAGCTGGGCTGCTCAGAGAAGAAAGAGCAGATCATATCCAAGAAACTAAAACTGATTTATGCTTTTGTTTTCTTAACAATGACCCCTCAGCTTCTTGAGTAAAATGTGATTACACTTGATTGATTGCACTCTTACCTTAGCTACTGTCACTCTGTAGTTCTTATGTTCATTTCATAAATGCTCTTGCATAACCTATGGGGTTTAACCAGAATCAGTTTTGTATATTCTAATTCCTATGTGCTTGTGGGTTTATGCATGTAGTCTAACAATGAGATTTGCTGGCTGCAGTCACACAGTTCACTTTCAGGAAGGATACTCAAGAAGACAGGTACTGACCTTCCCATCCTGTCTTCTCAGATACCCTTTGAGCATACCCTTACTTCTGACTGCTGCTCCTGCTTCTGGACTGAAAACAAAAATGAACACGCACATATTACTAATACATGAATCATTTAACTTACACAATAAATGTCTGCCAGAACATTTTCTCTTTTAAATCTATTTTCAAGATATTCCACATGTAAATAATTTCCCTTTTTTTTGTATACCTCTTCTGGAATTCACACTAGGTCATAATTAACCCCCCAATATATCCAGCAGAGGCAGAGACATTCCTAACAAGAACCTTTCCAGTAAAACAGATACAGTGAACACTGATGCTTAAATGAAGCTACAAAAAATGTATTAAATCTAGAAACTGAAAAACTGTGTTCACATCCAAAACAATTCACTGAAAATCTGAATTCTTAAAAATAAAATTATTCTGTTGAAATGAAAATTGAGGCTTGGTAGGGGATGAATAGGAAAAGCAATTATTTATTTCATTTGACATTAGCAGTTCATTGCTAAATACAGCTATAATTTACTACATGTAAGATCAATGGCAACTTTTGTAATCACAGTCATGGCTTGGAAGGAGAGAGGGAAATGTTGTTATAGCAATACCAACCATAAGAAGAAAATCCACCTCTACTCGGAGCATCATTTTTACATTACATTGTTTTTATAGCAAAGCCCTTTAGCGCAGAAGAGTGCAGTAAATCAAGAGTAACACCAGTTTTCATCACATAGACATAGTCTGGGCAAGTATTTCACAGAAATATCCTGAATAAGGAAATGATGACCACACATCAAGTAAGATTTTGTTCAGTTTAGTACTTTCATTCAGTATATGCCAATTAAAGTCAAGAATTTAAATCCAGGTTTTCCTAAGCCAACTTCTCAGAAGTTGATTCAGAAAACAAAATATTTAGGGGTTGGCTGGGTGCTTTCCCCCTGTTCTCTACATAATCCCAAGCAGCCTAAACGAGATCTGATCCTCCTTAAACTGGCTTGACTTAGGTCTGCAGGGTTTCTTGGCTCAGGCAGTAAGTGAAAGAAATAAAACTGGTTGGGAACTGGAATCACCCCTGAAGCGAATACAGGCACATTTGCATGTTCCTATGCCTGATGCTGGAATCAGTGTTTATCTGAGAGCCAGATAAAACACGAAGGATGACCAACATACCATTGCAACACCTTTTCCTTGCCAGCCTCAAGGGAGGGAATTCCCACCCACAGGTTTCTGGCAATGGGTTTGGGGAACCAGGACTTTGGGTGTTTCTTTCTAGCTTGTCAAAGGTTGACCCCATTCTGTTCTGGATTACTGATAAAATCATACTTCCAATTATCCTGGCTTTTAGCTGACTACTTTTTCACCTTTCCTGACAGGGCCTCTTCAATTATATCTTGCAGCATTCGCAATCAATCACAGTCAGATTTAAAACAAGGATCAACTCAATTGAAAACAATCATCAACACCGATCTGTGAAAACAGATCTATTATGATTCTGACAGATGATTTTCTCACATCTCTTTCTCTCTTACTTTTGACAAATTAAGTTTCAAAAACAGATTTCTGTATATTTCTAGTTTCTAGAACACCTACAAAGAGAGATGCAATGACTACAGTACACATAATGCTCAATAAATAATTCAAATTAAATAATTATGATGAAATACAAATTACCTGGTTTCCAATGGTCCTGTGAACATTGTGGCGTTTATTCCCAAGACGTGTCAAAAGAGCAGAAAATTTGAAAATGGCTAGGCAATATAAACCCACATCTCACACAGAGTTAAGGACTCCTAGTACCTGGATACATTTCAAGATGACAGTAAGGAGGAAATCTTTATAGAAGGACTTACACTGTCCACCATTTCAGACTTACCCTCATGGACACAGGAATGTCACAGCTGTACAAAATTCTTCCTCTACATTGCTCATCCCTGATGTCGTGGGCAGAATCACAGAAAAACACAAAAAACACTGGTGCAATTCCTTGCAGATCAGCAGTTCGATTCTCTGCTTGGGGAAGGACTCTCATCAGTACTAGAGGAGTTCTGCCACACATTGGTCCAGCTGAGTCTCAAAAACACCCAAGGAAAGACTCCACCACCTCTCTGGGTGGCATGTTAAAACTCTTGTGCTACTCAGTGGTGAAAAATGTTTTCCTAATGACCAGTCTGAAGTCTGAACTTCTCCTAATGGCCAGCCTGAGCTGCAATTTGTGACAGTTGTTCCTTGTTTTAACTATCTGCCACAAACAAGAATTCATTTCCATAGTCATTAGAACTTGTCTTTAAGAAGCTATAGGCTTCTATAAGATGGCCTTTTCTTTTGGGCAAAATGAAACAGCCCAAGGACCCTAATCTCTCCTCATTTACTTATGGTCCCCATGGCTCAGAATCACCTTGGTAATCCTCTCTCCCTTTTCTAAACATCATACTTTGCATTTGAGGAACATTGGAACTGACTGAAGAACCAGAGGACTCAGCAATGCTGAGAAGGACAATTACTTCTCCAGATCTGCTGGCCATGGAGACCACCATGCGGTCTGCCTTATTTGCAATTAAAATGCACCACTAGCTCATTTCCAACTAGGCAGCAATCATCACATCCCATAGCATTCCCACAAATGTTCTCTTCAGCCAGCTGCCTTCCAGGCTACATTGCTGCAAGGAGTTGATCTGTACAGGCATAGAAATTCATGTTTATTCTCACTGAATTTCAAGAGCTGTTAACCAAATCTCAGGCTTCCTAAGACCCAGCTGAATTGCATTTCTACCACTTCATGCACCGAACTCTCTCTCATGCCAATTTAATGTGATAACTTTTCTCTGCATTCCATCCCACTATCTAAGTAATTAACAGAGGTGACATAACTGGCCCAATCCCTCACAGGCCACTTGTTATTTGTCTCCAGTGAGACACTAAGCCACGGAAGACTACACTTAGAACTGTAATACCCATGCAATTTTCAATTAATCTAACAATCTATATACTTCCTCAGTGAGAGATGATAATAAAAACTGGAGTCAAGAAAGTAACAGGATGGTTTGGGTTGGAAAGACTAGCCAGTTCCATCCCTCCTACCATGGGCAAAGACACCTTCCACTAGACCAGGGTGCTAAAAGTTCCATCCCCGGATTGGAATCCCTGGATTCACAACTTCTCTGGGCAACCTGTGCCAGTGACTCACCACCCTCACAGCAAAGAATTTACCCACCAATATGCCCACATCTACATATTTGGTCATTTACTCACAAAAGGCATTCAGGTTCATCAAATATTTATTGCCCCTGGTACATTGGGTCAACTATTCTTGATTATCTTCTCATTCTTCTCACATTTGAAAGCAAATTCCCTGGAGACATGATATATAACATTTCTAGGGATTGCAGAAGGCTGACTAGCCCTGAACTACCCTTCTTTCTCTCCTTAAAAAGATGGGTGTAATAAATAAAGCCTTTCCCTAGTTTTCAGGAACCTTTCTGATATATTTTCATGGAGAATTGCAACTGCAGAATTGCAATTGCAACATCTATGTCTTTCAGCATCCTAGCCTAAATCCCATCCAGCCTGACAGATCTGAACTTAGCCACCTTTTAAAAATAGTTCTGAGTAGTAAAATATTCTTTTTCCTGTGCTGCGCTGCTCATTTAAGTTCTCCTAGGCAAGCTTTGCTTTTGTACAAAACTGTGTTTGGAACACGAACGTATCATGACTCTTGCCTGGTGGGACAAATTGCAAAACAGGCCACCTCTTGCCCATGCACTCAAACCCACATTGCTTGGGCTCTGAGGACACAGCATTTATCCCCACCCCACCCTTATAAAACTGGAGAGGGCTCTGCCCTCAAGCTCCATGAGCAGCTATCTACCAAAAAGTGCTTCTCACAACTAGCCGGTGACATTAAAGAGAAGAGAACCCAAATATTCAGAACACTAGCCTCAAAATACTGAGGGAGAAGAACAGAGAGCCAAGAAATAACCACAGCACAAAGAAAACTCAACCCAGTTACTTCCCTTCAAAGTAACTGAAGGAATGAAGAAAAAGAGTAACTCACCTTTCTGACACATGATGTTAAACTTACTTAACAGGACTAAAATTACTAGATTCCACATGGATTCTGCTAGGATGTCGTTACTCCAGGGGTGAGACCCAGTGAGCATCCCCTTCACTGACATTAAAGAATCTCACTGCTGCCTTGACAGATCTGCCAGGCTGACTTCCTGAATGCTCAGTGCAAGATTGCTACCCTTTCCCTTGCCTTTACCAAGCACCTGCAATCCGCTGCAGAGTCGTCACTACTTGTTTCTGAGTTGAGAACAGGAGGACCCAAATACTGTCTAACGGCAGCATTTCCAGAGGTCTTCAGACAAAGCCCTCTGTGCAGGTGCCAATTCTCAGTACTCAGAACAAAAGAAGGGAAACTGTTTTCACTGTATGCAGTTTTTGAACACTACTCCCTATTCCATGTGTTTAGACAACACATACACTCTGCTACAGAAACCAAGATGGCTCAGGCTGGAAGGGACCACAGTGGGGCTGCTGGTCCCACCTCCCTGCTCCAGCAGGGCCATCCCAGGGCACGGGGCACAGGAGGGGTCTGGAATATCCCCAGTGAGGAGACTCCACACCCTCTCTGGACAATCTGTTCAGGGCTCGGTCACTGCCCAGGACAGAAGTTCTGCCTCCTGCCCAGGTGGAACCTCCTGGGCTCAGTCCCTGCCCGTTCCTCTGCTGCCATTGCCGGGCCCCTGGAGCAGAGCCTGGGCCCTGCTCAGAGCCCTCCCTGCAGACAGGGACACCCAGGGCTGAGGGCCCCTCTCAGCTGGGGCTCCTCTCCAGGCTGGACAGCCCCAGCTCCCTCAGCCTTTCCCTGCCAGAGATGCTCCAGGCCCTGAATCATCTCTGCAGCCTCCACTGAACCCGCTCCAGGAGCTCCATGTCCCTGCTGTGCTGAGGAGCCCGGAGCTGGACACAGCACTGCAGATGTGCCTCACAGGGCAAAGCAGAGTTAATCTCATGTTCTTTGTAACAGTGAAGTGGGAAACAAATGCAAAACACTTCCTTGCTCCTCTTCATTCAGCCTACGTCATGCTAGCAGACCTCTGTATCTGATTTCAAATCTACCATGTTTACCTAATTTTCACATACTTTGTACCAGTTATTGTCACTTGTGGGCTTTGCTATGTTCTCTTTGCTTTCCAGTACTAATGCCACACTCTTGCAAAGAAAACGCACATCTCCAATGAGTGTGTGAGTAAACACTAAGTATTAATAGGATCACTAAAATCAATGTTTTCTGGCAGAAAACATTCTCAAGAGAATAGAGACCACACTACCTGTGGCCCAGCATATCTTGTTTTTGTAGTACACAGTCCTGGTGGCGAAATATTAGTAGAACTTTCATGCTTATGCTAAAACATCAGAAGACATGTTCCTCTGCTAACAATACACCAGATATTTATTTGCATTAAAGAAATTATTTAATCAACGAAGAAACACTCAGAAAAAAAAACCTAAAAAAAACCCCAAAACCAAAACAAAACAACAAAAAGCCAAAACAACAAAAATCCCAAGCAGACAAACAAAAAAACACCCACAAAGAGTTCTACAGTTGTAAGATTACAACTTATGAATAGGAGAACAGCAAAAAGAGAAAATTTATATATTTTACCCTAACAATGCACTCAGATCAGAATTTGCTCTTTAAGAGAATGAAGGTAAATTTCCATAAAGTATGAAAAATATGGCATTTTAAAAAGCTAAGGCAACAAAATCCTGAACTTTTAAAGCAATTATCAAACAGATGCAATACCTCTATTAGTGCAAGTGGAACTTTCTTGTTTGCTAAGATTTTTGCACAGCACTGTACAGAATAAAACACTTTACAGAATAAAACAGAATAAAACTACTTACGGGACACTCCAGTGAAAATCTGTAAATGATTTAAAAGAAGCTGCAGCTCTCAATTATAAGCACTTTAGAGAAAAAGTATCTCTGACAGTATATTGGGCACTATACTTTACATGGAAAGGACATAAGGTTGCATATAGCAGGTAGGATTTTTGAAGTCAAAAAGACAGAAAAAAGAAGAAAAAATAACAGCAAGGAAGTGCCCATTTTATTTTATAAATGAGTCAGTAGTACTGGGTGATATTTTTACAGAGCTGCATGGAGAAGAGCACCAAATGCTGCCAATGCTACTCTAGAGTGATAATATAGTCAACACACTGAAAACTATATGTTTAGAGTAAAAATCCATATGAGGACTTGCATGCATTTCACAAAACCAAATCCTACTGTCTTAATTAATTCTAATCAGATGTAATAAATTTAGCTAACTCTTCTTACCCAGGAGAGAAAGTACAAGTTTCCTGCTCTGCATCTAGGAATGCTATGAGACCTAGTTCTAGAATTCCACTTTTTATTTAAGGCTCACAGTCACATTAGTCACACTCAGTGTAGGTGTATGTAGAAACTAAGAGAACTACTCTCTTTGAAATCACCTGTCATTTAATGAAAGACTTACAGCATTGTGACTGTTTTAACATTTCGAACACATGAACCTCAGATCAGAAACAAGTTCCTATGAAGGGCTCCAGATCACCTTACTTCATCTCCCAGAACGAGACTTACCTAGGCTGCCAGGGAAATTAAGTGTTAGTGACATGCAAAGAAGTTGGGTTTTGATAAATGCAGATTATGTCACTTCAGAAGGCAAGAACTTCCCCATCTTCAAGGATGCAATCTGTGGTCAGCAATGGAATCTCTGGCATTGTGTACATTTTTGCTTTTTTTCAACGTGCTTAGCTGATTTTTAACGTTAAATACCAACAGCTAAATGTGCCAACCTATAACCTTTAAGACTAGAAGTTTAAAATCATATTGAATGTCAAGAGCAAAGCAACCTGTCCTCCTGCGTACATGCATCCTGGGCTGGGGGAATTCTGGCCGTCCAGAAATGTGACAAATGTATTCAGTATTAATGCAACTTCAGCCTGTTGATGATTCACCAACAGAGGGGTGACTGTTAAAACACAAATAGTCATTACTTGAAAATCCATGCTGCTGTAAATGTAGCACTGACAGGCAAAAGTTTCCAAGAGGAAACTGAGAATTAATACACATATGCCCTGTCCAGGTGGAACAGTATGAGGAACTAATGCCTCTGCAGGCTGTGATTGATTTGCTGTCAGATTACAATTTAGTTTTGCATAGGTGGTTGGTTCAACGGTATTCCTGTGTCGGCAGAGTCCAGAGATCTCATCTTTAAAATATGGGTGGGGTGTCATCACATCATCTTGGAAGCACACAGTTCCACCTTCTCCTCAATCTGCATGCTGGGAACCCTTTGTGGACAAGTTTATCAGCTGTAAGCAATGCCTTGAAAAGTCAGATCTTGAAAAACCCTCAGCCAGCCAAAGCAACAGGCTTTCCCCTTGATGGAATATTCAGTGGTCCCAATGGCAGAAACACAATCTGAGCTGTATATGGGCCAATACAAACATCCAGCAGAAAAAAATGCTGGGCCAAAACACCTGAGGCCACATTTATGGAACATTCCAGTACCAGGAACTGATACTTCACCACAAATCAGCTGATTTGGACCCTGTAGCAAACAGCAGAATGCCGATTTGAGACAGGTGCCCTGTAAAGCACCGATTTTAGTGTGAATACAGAGAGCTTTACAACATGGTCGAGATGAGTTCAATTCTACTCTTAGTCAAAGAGATTAATACACAGCTAACAGTCTGCCTGACACTACAGAGGAATGAGGGGTCAGAAATAGGCCAAAACAAGTGAAGGGATACACCTCGGCAGGAAATGAGGCTTTGTGGTCACAGCCTGAGCTCTCTCAGCTTACTGAAGTGGCAGCAGAACTAGGTGAAAGAACAAACCAAAATGCCTGGGAAAGGACACAGAGACTAGGAAACAGGGGAAATGAAAAAATATTAACTGAGAAATGAATCAAGGATCCAGCATTTCCTATCAAATCACTGCGCTGTTTATGGTACCCTGAAACCTTAAATTCAAGTACAGCAGAAACCCACTGGCTGCTTTGAGGATGCAGAGGCCAAGGCAGTAGCCAATGAACATAAATATAAGAATAAAGGAAAATTAAAACCATAGCTAGACACTGTTATGGCAAATGTTACTGGTTATCTGCAGAACCACAAAGCTTTTCCACTGAGCTGGCAGCTTTGAGTACTGCATCTAGGTGCATGATTTGATGATTATTTTGCTACACACAACAGAGCATGGCATAAACACCCTGATACCCCCTGGGCTCCTCGCCCTCTCCTCTCTGCAAGTGTCCTCAATTTTATTTCAGATGCAAAGAAAGGCACAAAGAAATGCAGAGGGGATCACTGACATTTTGTTACATACGAGGAATATATTGCTCTGGAGCGTCTAATGAAGATATCAGCAATGAGGACTCAAAAGGAGTCACTGGTAGAAACCAGTGTCATTCAACGTCTGTTAACATCTTGACCTGGCATTCCACTTCTTTCTGCAACAGGGCTCCACAGGGAAGTAGAAGCAGAACCACATCAAAGCAATAATGTACATTACTGGAGAAAGGATCACAGGGGATGTAAAGAGCTCGGCTGAGAAGTTCCAGCTGCACTCACAGGAATAAAGAAGATTCTATTGCACACACTGCATGGCTATCAGAGCTCCGAGGCTGCATAAACAGATCTTTTATCACAAAAGCAAGCAGGTTGTTTCTTTGCAGTCTGCAGGGTGGTAAGTAGAGCAGCAAGGATGCAGTTATAGGAGCTGAGGGTTAACTAAGGCTGTAATTCTGTCACATTCAATTTAGGAATGTGAATACATTTCATATGAGTTTGAGTGTCTTACTAATAGCATGGGAAGCAATAGCCCTAGCCTCTTCAAAAATTTTTTGTCCAACAAAGGAGTTGAGTCCTTTACAGCAATGATATTTAATTCAATAGCCAAAGGCAATCTAGAAGCAGTCCTGGACTGCGACGTTCTCCTTGACTTAAGGCTAGAAGCAATGAATAAGCTGATATCAGTAAACGCAATAGTTTTGCTAAGGGCTCCTTCTGTAACAAAATTTCACCCTCAAAATTGTACTTAAAATAAAGTTTAAACAGAGTCATGCCATGAATTTCAGACCAACCGACACCAAAAATAAAAGAGCTCTGTGAGCACGTACTACATGAGAAAGTGCTTTAGGTCAGGGAGGCAACTCCTTTTCTCTCTCTCCCCCCCACACTCTCCCTCACAACAGAGCACTTCTGAAACTCCTCCATTATATACCCACAGTTCAAGCATGGGACTGGAGCAGAAACCTATTCATTTCTGTCCTTACAGAGAAAGATTTTTAAAACTAATGCCCAACAAGAACACATGTTAGTCAATAAGCAGAGACAGGTGGTAAAAGCAGTTGGTTTTGAAAGGATTTGTGGCAGTCCTTGTTTCCACCATCCCAGAAGCTTCACAGGGTACTGGCAGAAGAAGTGACTCCTTTACTTTTCTTTCCTTTCCTAACTCCAGAAAACCAGCAGCTGATCTTGCTGATTGCCACAAAGGCAGAAAAGGACAGGCAAAACTCACTCATGTTCTTCATCCCACCTCCAAACTGCTTTTGCCTCTCCGCAGAAGCCCAGCTGAACACAAGATGCTGCTCTAGGCTGAGCAGCCAGGTGCCCACCTGACAAGACACACAAACCCACCCCTGTGTTTACTGGTCCCAGCCAGAGTGGGCAGAGCCCCTGGGTTTGGCAGTCACTCACCAGAGACAATGACCACTTAGCTTCTGACCACACCAGAGGATGGATGGTACCTAAGAGAGCATGACAGCACTCTCCAGTGCGGAACCCCGGCACATACACTTGCCTGCAGGCCAGAGCCCTGCTCAAAGCACCAGCACCTGAAGAGATGAAGAAGGCATCTTAGATGCTGCAACCCCACACAGCCAGATTTTGACAAACGGTGAATGACTTCACATCACAGAGTGATACGGCAATGGGAGCACAGCTATTCACATTACACCTCAAAACAGAAAAAGTGGACAAAAAAACATTATTTCATGTGTAAATAATAGCAGTGACAGAAAAATATATTTCCAATGAGTGTCGTGTGTTTGGCCAAAGCAATGTTGCTTGCTACAGGTGCAACCTTCTCCAAGTTACTGCTACTTATGTTCAGGGAACAAGAACCCACTGAAGACAAAGAGACAGCACAGTGTCATGCTGTCGTTTTGGGCACACTGTCTCAGCTAGAGCACAGCACCAGCTCCAGTCAGCTGTAACTCTCCTCTGAGCTATCACTGCTGAACACCTTATCACACCTAAAATAATGACTCAGACCATTCCTTATTGTGCCGATGAATCATTACATGGTGCCACCTCTGGCTACTATCAAAACTGCCTGTAACCATCTCAGCCATTAACTCCACAGTACACCCATTCCAAAGAACCTGTCAGAACACTGCTCTGCTCTATTAATACCCACATATTTTGTGAGTAAATAAAGAATCTCTCTTTCAGCATTTACTAAAGGTGTAGGGTAGGAACTACACTCCTGAAAGGCCTGGTACTTTTTCCACACAGCATCTCCATTTTTCAGATTTTCCTCAGAAAAAGGAGTGATTGGCTCAATATCAACATAAGACTTATTCTTGCTTTACATTTCTTGAAACAATACAACTGCACAGCTTTGTAAGAACCTTTTTCTTGTTGTTTATCTATCCCACTGTACAAAATTGCAGTCACTTAACATTTCCATAATTTCATCCACAATATCAAGGTGGTTTCTGAAGGAATATTCTAGAGAGGGTTGTAACACAATAGTGTAATTATATTCAGCAGCCTCAAAATAAGAAAAGGACTTTTTGAACCAACTACAGCAAAATAAATCCCCCTTCTTTACATTAAATCAGGGAACCTTTCTTTCCTTCAAACAATTAGGTTTATGTCTTCTTTCAGGAGTCTAAAACAAAAAACAAGCAAACAAACAAACCAAAAAAAGAAACTGTCAGTCCAGCCAGTCCCAATTTTATACAGCACTGCAGAACAGTACTGAAAACTGAGTCTGCTACAAAGGTAAACGCAAGCCATTCAAAACTGGAATCAAAACCTTGTATTTGTTTACAGAGAATAGCCCATGGTAAAATTGCTTCTTACCTTTGGACACAATAAAACATGGACCTGGGCTTAGACAAAGGCACGGCCAAAAGATGGCTTTAGAAATTATATTGTAAGCATCCAGGTTTGTGACCAGTCCTGCCATTCTTGAATGCATCAATCAGTCATCAAGTTTTATATTTTTTCTAACCCCACAAGACAACCACCTGCTACTCAAAGCAGATATGGAAGATGGATACTGGTATAGAGAGTTAAAAATTTATTGAAGTATGAGGAAAACCTATTGTAACTGTATTTTATGGGCACAGTTGCACCACAATTACACTGTGGAAGGAGAAAAATCAACTGGGAAGGAGAAAACTTTGGAGTCAAACACAACAGCATAGTTTTGAGGCACAAGATACCTCTTTCTGTGAGCATGAATGGAAGAATAGAGCCCATGCAATTTCCAGCCACTTGAAACCCCCTGAGCAGGGGTATACACAAAGAGTAACAGATTCAAGCAATTCCTGCAAAACACAGCTAATATAAGCTTAGAACACAACACAATTATAACTGAATTACAGGTATTTTTGCAAAACCTTCAATATGCCTCATGCTTTAACAACAAATATAGTCACAGATTTGAGGGAGAAAGGGTTTCCAGTTTTTAGTAATTATCAACAGAACATTATTACATACCTACTATTTTTATTTCACTACGTAAAGACCTAGTTTGCTGTAATTTTAACACTACATGTCACTCAAAGACAGCTAAAGAAAGCCTTAAAGCACTATGAAAATAAGAATTTAAAAAAATACAAAAAACGCCACAAACAAAACATCTGCCTCAGCTGGCATTAAAAATGGGAAACACAGGCTTACCATTTAAAAACTGAATGGAAAAGAACTGTAAGAAAAGAAAATGCATCTGCTGTAGTCTTTATCTTAAAGAACAGTTTCCTCTTTGACTCAGCTCATCAGACCCTTGAAGGGTAGGTCTACACAAGTGACTGGAGACAGGCAGGCACCTCTCCTCCCTCTCCAGACTGGCCAGATAGGAGTCAAATTAAATCCGGAGGCCAAGCAGAAGCATCAGCACAGCACCAAGTGAGCTCGTGATGCTGAACCTCCCCTGCTGCGAGGAGGAGCAGCGTGCTCTTCCCCCAAGCGCAGGATCTCCACTGATTCCTCGTCGCATTTCAGTCAGGCGTTGAGTCACACCCAGGAATTCATCCAACTCAAAACCAGGCCAAGAGCAACAACAAAAGCAGATTTGCATTTGGTCAGGAGTAATAGTCCCATCCCAAGCGGGAGGTTGGGAATGAGTAGGCAGAGGTGAGGCAGGGAGGCAGACCCCCTGGTCAGGCAGGAGCCCACATTTAGGGAGCAAGGTTTGGGAGTGCCAGGGAAGCTCCATACGGGCACAAGTGAAGAGCTCCCAAATGACGACTGCCTTTGTGAAATAGCTGCCTGAGCCAGGGAAGTCAATGTCCTTCAGATTATCCTTATTTCCAAACACATCTGGTGATGCCTGACTCTTTACATGACCCACTCCAAATAATTTAGATAATTTAATCTCGCTGAATAATATTCAAACTTCCATTTCTTAAGCCTCCTTTGTGAACGCGACCCTAGGGAAACAATGCTACAATTTTTCATAGTGATAATGTGAAATAATGCATTATTATAGGACAATGCTAATATTATCCCCTGCAGCTGTTATTCTCAATATTTTCTGCCAAACATAGCAAAACCAAAAAAACATAGTAAGATAAGCAACAGTCCCCAGATGAGTTGGTACTCATCAACACAGTTTTCTCCACCCTACTGAGCTGCACACCTGATCTGTCCCTTCTAAAGGTCAAAGTAATTTGCTACTGGGGAAAAACCTGGCAAAATCTTCAGAACTAGCTTTCTATGTGAAATGTATGGGGGAAAAAAAAAGCTTTTTTCCAATGACAGTCTAATTCTGCAGGCTGCTCCTCTGGAGCAAGGATCTATACTCCACCACAGGACCCCAAATCGTCAGCATCCAGAAGATTTCAGAAGACAATGACCACTTGTTTGTATACTCCACTGCACCATGTAGCCAAATTACAGTTTCTGTGCCTTTGGTAAAATTGCTAACAATCCCTGACACAATCCTTCTGCCCTGTCATCATCCATGTTTCTCTCCCTGCCAGCCCTCCCACACCTTCCCAAGTCACCCACCTCCCCAAGATTCAGGTTTGTCAGATCTGAACTGACTTTGGGGAAGCTACAAGAAGCTTATCAGTCAAAGCTGCTTCCTGTAACACAGTCACAAACTTTGTGCCTCTGTTAACAGGCCATTTCCTATTAATTTCCCAGTAGCTGATCTCTAGATATTTTTTTTTCCCCAGTTGACATGCTTTGGGTTCTATTTACTCAGCCTTTTCTCACATGGTCCTCAAGATGTTTTAAAACTACATTTCCCCACCACTAATTTAAACAAGCCTTGACAAGGATTAAACTTGAATCCTGAATTGGAAGAACTGAAAAATTTGCAGCTATGTTACAATATCAGATCCATCTTCAAACATACCCTAAATACAGTAGAAGGCTGGCCTAAATCTGCTGTTCCTTCATGTTCAGTTCAGATACCTTTGAGTGAATGCATCCCCACTCCCCTAAATTATCTCATCCTCAGTTCTCATCACTCACGTACTGAAATTTATGATGACTTTAACTTAGGACAACACCCCATAACAAAAAGGAAACGTTTTACAACACTATAGTTAATGCAGAAACAAGTTGTCAGAACAACACAACAGATCTAGAGGTTAAAGCACTCCATTGCAGCAGGAATTTTACAACTTCACTAAAGCAACTATCAATTTTTAAACTATGTAGTTCCTTCAAAGAGAAGACAAGTCCCTAACTCAGTAATGAACAGAATTTGGATTTTTCTAGTCAAGAACATTACAGCTAAGCAGGAAACTATGATCCTTTTGATACAGCAGTGCAAATCAAAATAAACTCCAGTAGCAAATCTCTGCGCCACCAGCTTCTTAACAAGAGGGAATGAAGGTTCCCAGAATGTCAGCATGCACAGAAAGTTGCACTCTACACTAACAAGCCAAAACAATGTGAGCTTTGGTATTAAAAGTTTCTGAAAGGCCTTGTATTTTGTTATGTTTCTGGGATCATCTAACAGTTCAACTGTACACTTGTTTTAATACAAATTCAAGTGAACCAGGATTAGAGACAATATGGATTTTGGAACACATTTTCACATTTTTCTAGCCTAAAAATGACCTTCAGAGATAGCAAACTTTCAGTCTTAATAAAGATGCAAAACTAGCCTTTTGACTGAATTTATAGTGCAATATTTCTGCATGAACTCCCATTTAGTTTTACTAGTTCTCCCTAACAATATAATGGTCTGCCATTAGTTATTTGTTTCTCTAGTTATGCCCTTAAAAGGCTCCAAGGCAAACACGAAAAAACAAATTGTTCTCAGTAACATTACTGTAAAGGACTGTATAAGACAAGACAAGGTCACATTCTTCAGTTCCCAGAGAACCGAGGAGATCCTCACAGGATCCTGTACCAAAATTTGTGTTTGTGGTGCCTTGCGGGTGGGGGGTAGCAGGGATATCCAGTCATTTCCCAATCAAGAGACAGAAAACATCACCAAGACTCTGAGTAAGGCTCTTTCCTCATATGATTAAAACTCTATGGCTAACACCACACTTCTATTAAAAAAAAAAAAAACAACGTATGGGCCTAAGAACAGGAAAACGAAAAGGCCACCCTCCCCCAAAAATTAGATTAGATCTTCCTTTATTTTGAACCGTATCGCATTGACGATTTACCCTCACCTGCAGCCAACGCTGCGGCGAGGCAGGGCGGGAGCTGTTCGCTGCATCTTCTCCTCATTCACAGGGTCTCACTCCGGCGTCAACTCACCCAAGGAGGTGCCAAAGCACCAGCAGGGCCGGGGCCGCCGCTGCCCCCGGGGCACCGCCCGGTGCCAGGGGCTCGACCCGGCCGCTCTCGGCTCTCTGGCCGCGGTACCTGCCCGGCACGATCCCGCCGGAGACCCCCGGCCCCGCGGCAGCCGCTGCAGCCGGGCCGGCCTCGCCGCCTCCCGGGCATCCTCCCTCTTCCAGCGTCGCCTCCTCCTCTCCCTCGCCCCCACACCATCTTCTACCTTCTTGGGTGTTATGGGGTTTTTTTTTTTCCTTTTCTTCCCTCCGCCGTGCCCCAGCGGGTGGTTACCTTCAATTGCCGCTTTTTCGACCAATTCTGTTTCCAAATCGCCGCCCTCCACCTTCCCCATCACGCAAGCAACTCCCGGCAAAGAAGAGGCGGAGGAAAAGAGAAAAAGCAAGCAAGCGAGCAAGCAAAAAAAACCCCCCAAAACAAAAAACAAAACAAAACAAAAACCAATTAAAAACCACGGAAAAAAACCCAAATAAAACCCACCCAAATAAAATTAACAAACCTCTCGTGGCGCTCCGGGTGTGACAGTGCGTATCCGGCCGGGGGAGGGAGGCGGGCAGCAGCAGCGCCTGCCCCGCTGCTCCGAGCCGGACCGGGGGAGGATGCGCGCCCGCCCGGGGTGCGGACTGGGGCTAGCTGGCTCAGCGCCGCCGGCTCTGCAGCAGAAGCCGCCAGGCACCGCCAGGGCGGGAGAAGGCCCTCCCCCCCGGCAGCGCTCGGCCCCGCGTGTGCCCGTGAACCCCCGCCTCAGGCCGCCCCTTCCTCCGCGGCCGGTACCACCACCGCCCCTCAGCTGTGGGGCACAGGCGCGTTCGGCGGCCCGGCCGCTTCCCACCGCGGCCGTGCCGCAGGGGTTGCGGGCACGCCGCGCCAGCCCTGCAGGAACCAGCAAGGCAAACGAGAAAAGACTCCCTCTCTCCCCTCCCTTCTTCCGTCTGTAGGGCTCCCCTCCTTACGTGCTGCCGGGGCTCCTCCGCCGCCTCCGGGCTCGCTGGGGCCGGAGCGAGTGGCGACGGTGGCGGCTCCTCCTCAGCGCCTCCCCGAGCCCCTTCCCCACCCTCGTCCTCCCCTGCTCCGCCTGCGCCGGCGTGAGCCGGCGGCCGGGAATGCGGGAATTGTGGTCGGGCTGCTCTAGAGCCCCGCAGGCGTCCAGTGGACGGCAGGGGAGCCCCAAAAGCTCCTAAATCCATGGTGAAGGGGCAGGGCGAGTGTTCCCTCGGTTGCCATCCAAGGTTATTACACCTCCTTACCTTCTTCAGTTTACAGCAGAATTTACGGCTGCGTTTAAAATGGTCAGGAAGAATGTTGTGCACAGGAACAGAGTTATAAAATAGGCATATTAAGTTAACTACACAAATTGTCTTATAAGCGTTAGCGGAAAACCGAGATTTTCAGCATACCTATTCAGACTGGAATACCTGCTTTTAACACCAATATTCATTTTCTCTCTTCAGCAATAGAAGGTACACCCTCTGATCTTTTCAACTCAGCATCAGAATCAGCAAGATGTGACATTTTTATAGTCTCTTATAACACTTGCAGCATGTATGAGCATTAATTTCTTTTACGAGGTTGTGTTTATTTCATTATTTCCTTCCATTTATTAGTACTGGGAAAAAGCCAGCCTGGGAGAGATTGGGTAAGCTGCTCACTGATGAATGAATCTGTAGGAGAGCTATCAGCAGAACACCCCACACAAAGGGATTAAATACTCCAGCCACAGCTGCAGCTCCCCCACCTCTAGCTTCTTGCTTGGGGAGTTTATAGGCTACAGGTGCCTGCCACTTCCACATGAGGCCTACCAGTGCCTGTTGGTACATCTGGGCACTATCTAAGGCTAGGTGAAATCTCCAAAGCCTCATTTCACTTCATTCTGCCAGTTGTCCTTACAGTACATGTGCCAGTCACCTTCATGTGACGCAGGACATAGGGCTCTAAGACACAGGCGGACCACAAAAATCCAACCAGGACACAAGGCAGGCGGACCACAAAAATCCAACCAGGACACAAGGTCTGTGTCACCTGTCCTCTACATTACACCTATGGATTGGAGTAGGGTCACACAGAGCTGAGCAGGTGATTCATCCCACAGAAACGGGTGGGATGTAGAGAACTTTGCCTTCATAATTCATACAGATGGATGAAAGGCTTCTGCCTTCTCCAATACCCAGGTGCTGTCCCAAAGGTTTGGAACACTCAACAGGAGAGTGGAAGCTCTGTTTCAATTTGATATATTTGCCCAATTATCCCATTAAAGAGAAGCCAAACAAAATTTAAAGTAGCAGCAATTTTAATTGGATAGCTTAAGAAAATATATATTCAATTATACTTGATACATTAACGATATAATTTGGTTAAAATATGAGGTATTTTAAAACAAGAGACAATTTGGTTCCAATAACAGCGCATAAGCAAATCTTACCGCGGGGTATGCAGACTAAAGGTCCGGGACCTTCAGCGCTTGATGTACAAGCCTGCCAAACCAAAATTCCCCCTTTTATCTTATCTGTCGAAGCCATCTCCTCCCATTTTCACTTCATCACACTTCTATCTCCGCCCTATCACCACCTTTTAGTATGCATGCTCTGCCACTCTTTTAGGTGGTCGAAGCCCACTACAGTGCTCACCAGTGAGGAAGGCCTCTACCCTTCATCACTGCCCTTTATTTCACCTTTGGGTTACGTATGCGCACCAAGCTATTATAATGTGAGCCAAGCTAGTATTAACGTAAGCCAAAACTAACATAATACCATGCTCCAAGCATCAAAGCAATAAGTCTCATATAATTAACATATCCTTCAAACCTAATCAGTTTTTCCTTCTCTTCTATTAATTTTAGCAACCGTTATCTCTTTGCTTCTTCTTGCCTTGCACATCTGCAGGAAAAAAGGGGGGGTGGGGGGTGGAACCCCTCCTCTCTCTTTCTTGGCATTACTCCTTTAACTGTTTAATTATTTCCAAATATTGATTACTGTTTCAATTTTATCAGCATGAATCATACCTATTTACCACAAATTTCATTTCTGCATTTACAGGGAAAAACAACCTACAGCTTCTTTTACAGCTGGACTTAGTGATCTTAAGGATCTTTTCCATTCTCAGTGATTCTGTGATTCTAGCAAAGGAGTTTCAGATTTCATTCACTGGAAGCATAGCAGAAGGAATCTTGCAAGGAAAGAAGCCACAGGAAGTGATTCTACTGGAGGAGGCCCCAGCTGTCTGCAGCGAGTGACTGATGGTTGCTGGGATGTTTCCAAGTAAAGAGAGTTTTTGTTGCCTGCATCACAGGCATATTCTTTAACATAAACATCTGCCTTGACAGGCTGGCCAGGCCTCTGAAAAGGCCATACCTGAACTGATGGTGACTGACACCAAAATGAGGAAGAAGTATACAAAGACGTGACTTAACCATGATCTTGCACTTTGAAAACTAACCAGAAGGGAAATTTTTGGGAAGCCCAGAATGAGACAGAACTATTGTAAATGTTATCTTTCAGGACACCGAATAGAGAGCTTGATAAGTGTCCTGGTTTAGAGCAAATTTGGGAGAGAATCCCCAAAGGGGGCCCCTCCAGGAAGCAAACCCACATGGTCCCCCCCCCAGCCAGTTCGGGAAGAATTCCTCAGAGAGAAGTGGAAAGAACCTGTTTATTGCACAGCACAGCACCCCCTGCTCACAAAATGAACAATACCGGATGACAGCACTGTTTCACCGCTCTGAAAAAGATGACAAATTCAGAAAGTCTCTCTGGGGGGTCGCTCTGGTATCAGTCCCTCCGGCGCTGGGCAGCTGCTGCAGTCACAGGGTGCAAACTCTTGGTGTTCCCAGGTCCCAGTCCGGAGCAGGTTCGAGTAGATCCAAAGAGAGGAGAGGAGAAACAGTCCAGGAAGAAATTTGGACTGTTTAGCTAAACTAACTAATGAGAAAAAAGCAAGAAGCGGGAGCAAGCAGAAGCGGGGGCAAGCAGAAGCAAGAGCAAAAGCCAAAAAAAAGCACAAAACCAGAAACAGCACTATGTACTGCCCCGTCTGTATGTCCCGCCGGCCGTGGGGGAGCGGATGATAAGGGGCCAAAACAAAACATTCCCTCTGCAGAGCCAGTCTTGAAGGCAGGGAACATAATATCCAGCATAAACAGACACAAGGGTGGGGATACAAGCATCCTAACGTCAGCTAGGACAATAAGCAACAGTTCCTTCAGAAACTCTTGCAAGAGACATTGTATAGGAGACATACAAATCTGCGAACTTAGTGAAATTCCTTTGGGAAATTCCCAAAAAGCGGGCAGGCTAGAAGAACGGTTCCCAACTAAGAACCAATTAGGACATTAAATTGCTCGCGTGTCAGAGTCAGATCATGACAACTTCCCAGAAATCTCTAGGGAAAAAAGGTGCTGAGAACATAATTTGACTGAGGAAATGAAGAAACAACAGGGAATTGCGCCAACCTGAGGAGGCTGCCCTTTGAACCCAGGAAATGAAGGTAGGAGTGAGGCTCTCAAATGTGTCAAGGGCTAGGGAGAATGTGGAGGCTTCAGCTCGAGAAGCGATAATAATCTGTCTGAAGTCTTGTGGGAGTCTGTAGGAAAAGACTGTTACATGCTTTTTTGGAATGAGATGGACAAGGATGAACTGCGTAAGAGCACGGAGTCAAAACATCTGCAGTTTCCTCTAAAGAGGACTGCAAGTGGTTTCATACACTGGGAAATACGCTACAGGTCCTCAGAACTCACTCTGGAGCATCTATTTTTTTGTTGTTGTTTTTAATTTTGTTTAATTAAAAGATAAGCTTTCCTTAGCTCCTTCCCAGATGTCAGTTTCTCTTTGAATTCTTGCCAATGCAAGCAATTCAGTCTTGGTGAGGCACTCACTCTGAGCAAAGCAATCATTTATCCATTAAGCATCCAGAGGGGAAAAGAAATATAACAGAAAACATGCAAAAGTGATTAACCTTGGCTTTTCCCCCAGAAATTTATACCTGTATCTTTACAAAGTAGCGGCTTCACCTATAAGATTTCTGTTTCTTTGAGGCTGACAAAAAAAAAAAAGTCAAATGCAATAATTATTAAGTTTATTCTATGCAGAAAATTATGTCTGTGTTAAAATTTTTTTTACCTACCACTCACTCATACTCATGGCTGCCCATCTGAGCGGGGCAGCCCAACAATCTGAGCGGTTGAATTGAAATCTTTTCTATATAATGCTTGTTTAGCAATGATATATTAAAGGGACACCTGTTATCTCTATGGCTCCCGATACCCACTTCTTATATTTCTGATTTAGCCAGTCAGCTTGCCCTTTAACCTTTTCTCCAATGTGTTTGTTCCTCTGGATTTGGAAATGGTATATCTTCTGCAGTTTTTAGATGCCCCAGACTAAATTATTCCATTATTTTATAATACAGACCAAGTAAAGGAAACTGAAACATAATGGAAGATGTTGATGATTTTTGAATAATCTATTAGACAAATACTAAAATTCTGATTAATGGAGTAACATATATTGAAGAGTCATAAAAGAGTCAAACTCCAAACAGAATATTAATTGCCACATATTGCAAACGTGTTTTATAAAATCATTTTGCTACTGATAAATATTTATTTATTTTTCCTTGTGAGAGGGAGGGAATTAATTAAGTAGTGTTGCATTTATTTTCTTAATACAAGGAATTCACATTTCCCAGTTTCACTTTTTTCCCAATGATGTGTTAGCCTTCAGACAAGGTACAGGTGAAGATTAGGGACTCTGAGAAGAAAATTTAAAAATTAAGCCTACAATTAATGCAAATAATATTTAAAAGTAAGAAGATGTTATTAACAGATCTTGTCATCTGACAGCCTGTTCAAGTTGTATCAAACTTGGTGTTTATGATGAAGGAAAATCATAGCTATGCATGGAAAGCTGCCAAAAAGTCTTTGGACAGGTTGATTTCTTAAATAACAGTAATTTAACCCACTTACAGCTTCCTCATGTGAACCTAATACCTGAGGAGAAAGAAAGGTGGCAAGTTGTTGAGTGCAAGAAAAAAAAAACCAAACACAAATGTTGATTTTTAAAAAAAAAGGATCCTACAAGTGCAAGTGTGCACAGAAGGGGTCAGGTTCTGCTCCCAGGGAACAAGGGACAGGCAAGAGGAAACAGCCTCAAGTTCCACCAGAGGAGGTTTAGATTGGATAATAGGGAAAATTTCCTCACTGAAATGGGTATCGAGCATTGGCACAGGCTGCCCAGGGCTGTGTTGGAGTCACCCTCCCTGGAAGCCTTAAAAAAATGTAGATGTGGTGCTTGAGGAAGTGCATTAGTGGTGGACTTGGCAGTGCTGGGCTGAGGGTTGGACTTGATGATCTTTACAGGTCTTTTCCAACCAAAACAATTCCAAAATTCTGTGATTTGAAATTCATTGCCTCTTTTTGTTGATCAAGTGGTAGCACTGAGTACTGAGTAACCAGCAGTGGAATGTCATAGTGCTGCAAATAATTAGTTAAATATCTGATGTTTTCAGGTCAAATTATGCCTAAACAAATAACAGTGTGTGCATGTCTGAAGTGCCTCACATCTCAAAATGCCAAGCTACTTTGCATTAAGTGATTGATGCCAGACACAAATAGGCTTCTTGTCACACAAGCCTTAATCTTGTTTTTTTAACCATAGACCTTACAAAGCTGGTACTGTAATCTTTCAACTTTTTAATGGGAATCGAAAGGTAGATTGGTTATTTCCTGAATGGCTGATCTCTAAACCTGTAAATCTACACTTATGAGCAGTTTTCTGCTATGGCAATTTTTTTATTCTTTTGATCTGAATCCAAAACAGTTCAATCTGGAAGCAGGACAGAAATGTGAGCTGACAACATCCTAGTATTTCCTGTGTTTAAGAAATGAAACTGAGCTTCCAAAACCTTACAGAGGTCAGGGCAAAACCCAGTTCTGGGGTATGCATTTAGAAAACTTTTTCTTTTTTATTGGATTTTCTCATCCTGGAATACAAATAGAGAAATAGTACCATGAGAGAATGCCAAGCAGTATTTTGCAGAAAGTCAGAAATGCACACTACATTTTATGAAGGCACTTGACTTTTTTATATGAGACCATGCTATCCATTATTCTCTACTGACATGTGGTTGATGATATTCCAGATATTCTTCAAGAATACTGGAGAAAATGCAGACACCTTGGCAACTCCTCTAAAGAAAGCGCAAACCCAGTTTATTAATAAAATTACTACAGAATATTATCATCCGAATATATAATCATAAAATTACTACATAATATCATCATAACAATCACTACATAGTATCATCATAACAATCAGCTAAAATATTCAGGTTGTTATTTCTACATCTCATTTGGTAGTATTAACTTTTTACAAGTGTAGATGTTTTGTCTTTTTTGCAGTTGAATAGCACAGGTTCTTCCTTTAGGTATTTTCAATTCCTTACTGACATTTCTTCCTGATGCAATCCTTGCTATAAACTGTCTTTGCATGAGTAGGGAGTTTCAGCATTTCAGCAAGATAATCACAGTGTGGCAGAGTCTTAGTCTTCTGTTAGAAGTAGACTTAGACACCAAACGACTGGCAAATATTATCAATTAATTATTAAATTTTGGGCTCCAAAACACTTAAAAAGTTCCAGAACAAATGACTGTGTTCACCTATCCCTGGCCACTGCCCACCTTCTAGAAGCACAGGCTGTGTGATCTCAGCAAGCTTTGAAAGATTTTTTTTTCTGTTTTTTTTTTACATCTTGTGCAATGTAAGAAATGTAAGAAAAGACTGAAGTGAAATTGAGGCAGCAACAATGAGAGAAAAAGAGAATCAAGAGAAAAAACAACAACATGGAAAATAACCTTAAGTTATGATATTGTAAAGTCAGAAGTAAACTCGGGAAGAATTAGTGTGATCCTGTTTAAATAGTACAGGGCAAGAGTTTCCCAATGGATCATCAGCTGCACAGCAAGCAGGCCCAATATCTGTGTGTGTGGGCCTGGTAGGCTTTTAGGAAAGGCAGGACCTGGGGGGTAGCCTTCTCAAGAAGATTAATGGCATTCCTTTTTCTCTGGAGAACCTCTGTTCCCAACATTTGCCCAGTCTAATTCATCAAGAAGAAAGACGGGAACATGTTTGAGCAGATCACCTTCCTTCTGTTAAAAAGTAATGTAAATTATGTGTGCGTTTTATGAAAGCTGCACTTCCTGACATCCTCAGGCTGTGTGGAGAACTTAACAAAATTGAAGCCTGTAATAGCAAATGATTCAACCTAAAGAATCAAATTTTCGGGCAGCCCAAATTGACCTGATGAGCTTCCTTCAAGCATTGTTTCCACTGAAGGAAGATATTCAGATCACAGTTAACACAGCTGAACTAAGATAGCCATAGTTTAACAAAAAGGAACCTTTAATTACTAATTATGCAGGAGAGCAGAAATGAGTTGTCAGAAGAGATCAGGATCAAAGGTTTTTCAGTTTTCATTTTTTCAGAATTCAAAAGAACCCTCAGCTATTTTAGCTATTCCTCTTTCAAAGGGCTGTGATTGTGAACCAGTAAAAATAAAAATGAGGACCACAGCAAAAAAAAGACATCAAATGCAACTTAGACAAAGATCAGAGAGCTCAAGTACCTGTGGTAATCTGGGCAGTTGGACTAAGATGTTGAAAGATGACAGGATGGTTTTGCTTTGTTCTTTCAACTACCACATAACAGCAAGACTGTAAAAAAAGAATATATGTATAAAAACATTTAAACACACACATGACCTTCTGAGTACAAAGAGATAATATTTAGATATTAAGATTTATTTCTCATATGTGACCCAGGGTCTATTTTCTTTTAGTCTGGTAGGAACATTTTATCATATCAACAGATCATTATTTTGCCTTCAGAAAATCTCACTGATGGCTTACAGTGATAGTCCATTTCAAACCAGCTGCTTCATTCTCTTCTATGCTGCTGTATTTAGTTACTACAGCATGGCATGATCTGGGGTAGCCAATACTGCATTTATAAACAATAATAATTTATCAAGGTATGAGATGATATTATTTATTTCCATCTTAGGCCACCATGTGCACACATGAAGTAACAGAGAACTGAGCCCAAAATACCTCAGAAGGTTGGGTGTGTGTCTCTCTGTCTGTATTTTCACCAATTCCATTGCCTACTAAATCCTTCCACCACTTCAGCTTCCAGTGATATGATCAGATCGGTGACGAGCTTTGTTGCTCAAGCCCTTGTTTTGACTACCCTGTGTTGAAATATTCTGCCAACAGAAGCTAATTGGATGGAACATCCAGTCCAAACTTGTGGGCAGTAGAGCAAGGTACTTCCATAAAGCCATTTTCATAAGGCAAGAAGAGAGAAATGCAACAACCTCCTCTATGCATAAATACTCTCTTAGCAAGTGCTTTTTGGGCAGTCAGGATGTTTCACTCTTCCACTGGAAACACCTTCACTGATAATTGTGGTGATTGTCAGGCTCTACCATTTTTACTCTGCAAGCATGGCCCTCAGAAGGTTTCTGAGGAGGTAGGTCTGGATTGAGTTTTAGCTCTTAAAAATGTAAAAGAAAAAAAAATTAAAGAAAAATAAAACAAAAAGGAACTCCAAGGTGCTTGTGTTATTTTGTGATTGGTCACTGAGAATGCTCATTTTTCTCACATGAAAAGTTATTTGTGTGAAAAAGAAAGAAAGCTTGAGAGAATGGTAAATTTGCTTTTCTGACATTATAAAGAAGGGCAGAGAGAGGAAATCAACTTTCAGAAATTACAAATGACAAGTATAGAAAGCAGTGAAACCAACAAAGCCATAATCTACTGATTTCACTACTCACGTGGTTAAAAAACTTATAAAGAAAAAATGTTTGAAATTAAAGTTTGAGAAGATTTGTTGTTGTTTGTTGCTCTTTTTGAGTTTAGAAGTCCTTATATAATGTAGTCTAGACAGCAGAGGCAATTTCAGCAATCTGGGTTTTTGAAGTATTACTTTTCCTGCTTCTGAATTAACTTGAGTAAAAAGATCAGATTTCATAGTAAAGATGAATATATGTCCAAAGTTTGGGAGGGGAGACAGTGCTGGAGCTGAATTATTCTATCATGTCCAAGAGGATGCTTGGAGGAAAGAAATCACCAAAACCTCCAGGAAACCCTGTTTGTGTGTGGAGAAGGAAAGGCGAAGGCTTAGTTTAATTAAAAGATTTGATGGGAGGAGAGGTTGAAAAGATCCACAGAAGATGTTAGGCAGCACCAGGGATGCCTGGTAGGTTTGTGGATTACCTGACATGGACAGAGCATCCCATCTCTATCCACTCCTTTTTCAAACAACACCGAAGCTAAGTTTTGCAATACATGGCTTAGAAACTAACCCCCTTGAAACCTGCAATACAGGAAGCTACGTGCTCTCCTTGCTGAAGTTAGGAGGTCTGATGTAAAAAGGAGAGTTGTTTATCATCCAGCTTTGAAAGAAGCTGGAGAAAACAATTCCCTCCCCCTTTCTCTTCAGATGGAAAATGCATTGCATGATTCAGCCTCCCTGTTTAGAGCAGGATCTGAAGGCAGCAAGGCTGAAGAAAAGAAAAATGGGTGTTGAGCAACCTCACAGGTGTCACTCAAACCCTTCCTGTAGCAGCAAGCTCTGAGTCTTCAGGACAAGTGCAAATGTCTGACATTTATTGGACCTGCAAAGTTGTTTAAAAAGCATTGTTTAAATGTTCATCAATGTTAGGCAGAAGGGAAGGGAAATCCCTATGGAGGCAGGATGACAGCTTTCTACCTTGAGGGGGAGATTTACTTGGCAGCAGGAGCCTCTCTTTTCCTGAGCTCCTTGCAATCCTTATCCACACCAGTCATCTGGCTTTGAAACCTCCAGTCATCCTACTTCACTCTATTTCCAGCATGACATTTTCTCCAGCAAAATTTCATATGGCTTCTATGGCATGTTATTTTTTCTTTTATGAATGTTAATAAGATTTTCCTGAAGGGGACAGGGAAAAATTAAAAAAAAAAAAAAAAAAGGAAAGAAATTGACCAATTGAACTCCTGAGAAAAACAGAAAGGAATAAAACAAACAAAAAATCAATAAAAACAGCTATAGATTTTAAATTTTAAAAAATCTACTTTACTAAAAGATTCATCCTCGCATTTTGAAATGTTAATATGGAGGAGTAGAGAATTAGTATCATGTTGACAATGGAAAACCTGCGTAACTGAGAGAGAGGTTGTTAAGATGCTTAGTATGAAATTTGTCTTTCTTCATTCATACTGCTTGCAAGATTGAATTTACATGCAAAAAACAATCCCACTGCTAAACACTATTACCATTGTGTTCTGGTTTGAAAGCAAAACCAGTGAGAGACTCCAAGTCAGAAATACAATTTATCAGGAAAAGGGAAAAGAAAACCAAAACACATGCAATAATACAAAAGAAAAGCCACTGACAAAGTCAGAAAGCAACCTGACGCCTTGTTGGTCAGGGTGTTGGTAGCAGTCCAGTTGGATTGGTGGCTGCAGTCCTCCAGGAGTAGCAGATGTGGTTCTGTTAGAGCAGTGATCCTGTAGAAAAGAGTGTATTCTTCCTCTGAAGATCCAGTGGAAAAAATAGCCATTCCTCTGGGAATCCAGTGGAAAGACTGCTTGTTCTGTCCCAAATCCCAGATTATATCCAGGTGAGGATGCTTAGCTCCTCCCCCCTGGGTGGAGTATCTCACAATGGGCTGATTCCATTCTATGAATCATGTGGTGGGTCCATTAAACAGAAATGGCTCCTTGAGGGAGTTATCTCTGAGTCAGGAGGAAAGACATTGATGGAGATAAGGAAAAAACAATACCCCTCCTGGTTTCAACAGCTCTTGAGGATGGGAATAAAATACATCTTTACATTGTAACCTAGGACACATTGCTTCAGTAAAAATGGGAAAGTTCAGGGGACATATGTGGAATATTGCAGCCAGGGAGGAAAAGAAGAAAAAAATAACATAATGCTCCTGGGGTTTCTGAGGAAAAACAAAGAGCACTCTTGCCATGACTCTAAACTGCAGTGAAAATATATGCTGTCTATTAATCCCTGCAAAGTTCCAAGACATTTAAAAAAGATCTAAAACCTTCTGCATAAATCAGCATTATTCATTGTTCTACAGAAAAGCAAAAATGCATGTACACAACACTGACTTGTAATTGTGCATCAGGTGGTGCAGCATTAACTCTGTTTAGAAAGGATTCTACCAGAATCAGCTCCCTGGGGAAGATGTACCTCTCAAGATTTCTGCTCTTTCCAACACAGCACTTCTGACAGGGGATGGGGCATTTCTTTCCTAGGTGATGTGCTGCCAGTGTTTGCTGTGATGAAAATATATTCTTGGGGGTTTGTGCTAACATAATGAAGTGCTCTTAATATATATTGTCTTAGTATTACCCGAAGCTTTGATCGTCCTTGAGCACAGAAGAGCCTTATAGATAGTGAATGATGAGGCAAAGTACCCAGTTGTTTATTTTTGACTGTTGTACATTAACTATGATCTCTTCACTTTGTTTGATTCAAGCCTCAGCTTCTTCCAAACAAAAATGAATATATTAAAATGTTGCCTTAGATATCACGAGTTCTAACATCATTATAGTGCAAGGATTGTGTATCACCAGAGCTTCATACCTCCTCGATGTTTCTCACAAGCCACTCCTCTATGCACTGCCTGTTCCCAGTCCTTGCAGCAGTCACCTGACTCCTCTTACTCGAGATCCCACCAATCCACTCTGTTATACCACTTGTTCTTATCAGCTACAGCTGTGGCCTGTTAAGATCAGGCCTGCTTCTAATCTTTAGTAATTGGTCCAGCTGCAACTCATTGGGGGATAAGATTACCTTCTATACCACCTTCATTCTCCCATACTGTATCCCCCTACATTAAAATCTGTCAGCCTCATAAATATGGCAGGAGGACTAATCAATCTGCTTTTACAGGAATCCCAAGAGACTAGAAATTTTTGTTAGCTGTTTATTTCCAGAATTTTTTTCATCTTCATCTGCCTACCATTTTTCAAATATGTTGCCCTAGCTTTCCAGAAACATTTTTTTTAGCTGCAGATCATTTAAAGCAGGGGAGTTCTAAAAATACTCTCAATATGTGAATATAGTCACTCAAAGTTTGTATTCTTAGTTGTATTCACTAAAGCCATAGCACTTCAGGAATGATGTAAAAATAAACACGAAGACTTGCAGACATTTTTCTGACATGCAGTTTTTCTGACATATAAAAACTGTGAGCCTTTATTGCTGTATTAGCTAAAACTGTACACATGGGTACAGTTTAAAATATGAGGATGTAAAGGTCTGTTGGATCAAGGTCCACATTCTTTTTGAAAACAGATGTTGCTATAAATAAGTAAGATTTCTTCCATCTTGTAAGAAGTAAGTCTGCGCATATATCCAAGCAAGCAGGTTTTCAGCTTTTTGCAAAAATATATTGTTTATATCATTCTTTCTGAAATTCCAAGGAATTTGCCCAAGAGACAGTATATCTTTGTGGACATGCACATCCCCGCAGGGCCCTAAAGAAAGATAGGTAAAAATTGTGTTATGATTTCAGTGGAAATATTAACAAAAGCTAATTCTTGAACACGACTTTTAGAACTAGGACTTTGAAATCTCTGCCTAGTGGTAGATTTGGGAGCT
The DNA here is from genome assembly GCF_963513975.1 of Fringilla coelebs. Taxonomy (NCBI): domain Eukaryota; kingdom Metazoa; phylum Chordata; class Aves; order Passeriformes; family Fringillidae; genus Fringilla; species Fringilla coelebs. Next base: position 54,511,195 of record NC_140033.1, on the reverse strand, counting down.
TGACAAAGGAGACAGCTTATAAAAACTGTTTCAAACTCATTATTAAATGTATTGAGGAAAAATACATACATCAATTAAATAAATTTTTAAAAAGAGGCATGAAAAACCATCATTGGGCACAAGATGCCCAAATATCGTGATAGCAGGCTCCAAATAAAGAAGCTTTCGAAATTTTGCTGTGAGTTCAAGGGAAGCAGAGCAAATTAAACATACCATTTGAGGGATGATGTTTGGCCATACATTTTGGCAACTTCCAGCTACCACAAACTGCATCACATTCTCAGAGCCTAATTTAATACTTTGGACTGGGGTATCTTCTGCCCTTGGAGCCCCATTATTCTGGATTCTGTAGGAAGGGCACTTTCCTTCTCTAGATTAATATTTTAATGGTTTTTTTTCCTCATTGCTCTGCTTGTTCCTGTGAGTTAGATTGTCTGGAAGCAAAATTTGTGTGACTCAATCATTTGTATATTCTAAACAGAGATGGATAGAGGGGAAGGAAGTAGTATGAATAAAAGATAAAAATAAAATGGATTGCTTTGTCTGACCTGCTTTAAATGCCAGATTAATGCCTGCTTGATTTAGTTTTGGGTTTTTTTTCCTTTGTTCATCTAACAAATTGTTTCATAGAACTGTGTTGAACACAGTTTAATTTTATCACTAAAGCCCTGGATCCCAATAGGAGTTATTAGTACTATGACATGAGCTCTAAAAGCTTGAACACAAGTCTTTTTAAAGAGAAAAGATTTCATGTGCATCACTTCTGAATTAATTAAACTCTAAAGCACCTTCTCTAAATTGGAATATGGTTCCTATTCATTTCTTGAGCTATTGTTTTTAAATTAACGCTTCCTCATGCTCCATTTAGTTTTACTACCTGTACTTTAACCACTGGACCAAGGAACACAAAGACTTGGAAGTCATGATGCCTGCTCTCTGTACCCAGCTCTGTTATTCTCCTAGCACTCCCAGCTGTTTCAATTTCCTCAGCAGAGAGGGAAGAGGTGATCCAATTTTCAGATATTTAAAGCAATTTATACCAACTATGTAGCTGTTAATAAATTCTAAAAGGTTGGCTTGTACTTTATCTCTTATCATAATAAATACCAGTGGAGGAACATTTTCCAAATGATAAAGTTATTGCATCCCTTCTTTTAGAAAAAATCCAGAAGGGATCCCATCCTGTCAGCTTCTTTTGCCCAGAAGAGGGTGTCTGCCCCATCCCTGGAAGTGTCCAATGCCACGTTGGATGGGGTTTGGAGCAGCCTGGGATAGTGGAAGGTGTCCCTGCCCATGGCAGGGAGTAGAACAAGATGAGCTTTAAGGTCCCTTTCAATAGAATATGGTTCTATTATATAATAGCTATAAAATAAAATAGAGCATTCTGCAGAGATTCCTTACTAGAACTGGTTGAAATATGCATTTCTATTTTTTGGTTAAGTTTTGAAATTTGTCTTTGTTTAAATGATAAATGAAAATCAGTTTATGGAACCAGTTTTCCTTTGGTTTTGTTTTGCAGAGCAGGAAAATATAATTGAAAAAAATTGCTTTGGGGGATTTACTATTTTTAAATTGCACTTTAAAATATGAAGTGTCAACCAAAACATGACATTAAAAAGAAAAAAGTATTATGTAGTGATTTTTCACTACTAACAATAAGAACATTAGGGTAATAGTGCCGTCAGTGGTCTACTTTAGTATGAAATAAAACATTTGAAGGTTTTTAAACTATTATGGACACTTGCCTCTTAATGAGAACTGAGATTTCTTAAGTAAATTTGACTGGGTGTTACAAGTATTACTACAGCATAAATATTCAGGTGTTTGAGGGGAGGATATTTCACCTGGTACAAATTAGCTGCTGTATTTAATAATCTTGTGAAGAAATGTTATTTTTTAGTATTGTAAGAAGACACTGAAGTCATGCAATACATCATGAAGTTACAAATTGTGCAAAAACTAAAATCCCATGCATAATCACCAAAGCTATTTGTAGACAACTTTTGAATAAACACTTTTCCTCTTTATCTGATTTTCCCAATCCTCTTGAACCACTCTGATCATCTATCCCTTTCACTCCTTTTTCAGAGAGTTTCTTTAGCTGGGGTGCGTTGCATTGTCACCAGGATTCACACATGAGATTGTCATATGTGCCTAAACAGAAAAGCAGTAAAAGAAGTTGGAGTCCTGGCCTTCATCTGCAGCCACCTCATCTCATTTCCAAATTTCCCTTCAGCCATTCCTGATGCCTCAACACACACTGACTTTGTAAGGAAATACATTTGTTACTTACAGAACACTGAGGAAACAGCAAGGTCACCTTAACTACACATATTTCAGAGAGCATTCAGAGGTGCTTAAAATGTGTTGTAAAAAAATGACAAGTCAAGGGAACAGCTCATGCAAGTGTTTGTGATGTTCTGTGTCTAATCTGAGTAAGGCCAGATGAAAGAGAACAAACAAATGAGAAAAACAGAGTAAGATAACCCTCATCTCTGCCAGTATTAATTAGATTAATAAGAATTTGCACTGAGATAATCTGTGAGCATGTTGTTCATTCTCAGGAATGGAGAAGGATGGGGGTCATATTGGGGTTGTGTATGTGTATTAAATTTCTGCGAAGTGCAGATTGTGATTAGAGTGAATGATTAGGACAGTAATTAATACAGCTAGGCTTCCTCCCCCTCCTCCAATGGGCAGCTTCAGCCAGAGCAAACCTGTCTTTACAGATCCCTTTTTGCAGTCCCTGAAAAGAGGGAGGCTCATCCAGGGTCCAACACAGCACATCCCTTCAATCGTAAAAGGCACACTGGGACAACTTTTCCATTTTTCCTCAACCATAAAGCAATAATCTAATCCTGTATTCCATGGCTACGTCTAAGTGTGTTGCAAGGCTTACCTTAGAGCAGCAAACCTTTTCACAGTGTATTTGAATTCAGTTTACAGGATTTTTCACTTGCAGTAAGAGATTGTTAAGGATTGCAACAAAAAGAAATTGAAAATCACTGCTCTGGATGCAGCCTAATAAGATTGTCCTTGAGGATCCAAAGCTAGATGTTTTGAAAAAGCCTTATATGCTGTTTTCCCTTTTCAAAGCTGTGCAAATGTGAGATTTAATCAAGTGAATGAGCTCTGTGAAAATTTAGATCTTCCTGCAGCATTGCACTGTATGGTCTGACACACCTACACAGCAGTTCTAGGATGCACCCAATTACCACTGTCTTGCTCTGTACTCTGATTTCAGCTTATTGCCTACACTACTTTGGCACATTTTCTCTCTCCTTTTATTTTTCCTCTCAATAAGATTCTTTGCTGCCCTCTACCTGTCTTAGTAAATTATAGCAGCACAAAACGCCATTGAAGCAGAATAGTAACATCCAACCCTCACTTGAATAAGGTGCAAAGCAACTATACGATTATTCCCCTGTGTTCTTTTTCTTTTCTTGAATACCTTTTAATGACAGTCAAATTCTTTCAGCAGAACACTCAGGTGACCATACTGCTGCTGCATAGTTCATCAAAAGTGGTATTGGGAAGTGCTGCAGCAGAGCACAGCTCCTTTGAAATGTATGAAAATTTATAGTGGTATTGTGCAGTTGGGTTTGGGGAGACTTATTTTCCATTTTGCTTTGTTGTGTATCCAGATTTACTTTGTTGATAATGCAGGAGGACATCCGTGCATGTCCATTTCCCTATGTCTTCCTGAAGATAAGGAAAATATATCAGAGGGGTTAATTCACCTTATTCACCAGCAGGGAGGAGTGGAGACGCAGTTTAGACAAGGGATTCACCAGTGAACTGCTTTCTCCATCCCGAGGCCCTGAAGGTGCACCCAGGAATTGCTAATGAGAGATGAAGAGGGTATAACAATTCCCTGACTGTGATTAACGAAGTCCCAGCCCAGACAGATAAGAAACCTGGCTCTGCCAGTTTTTGCAGTGAGCTCTGATAAACCTGGATGTAGCAAGATACATCAGTTGAGGAAACAAAGGCACCTTTCCCCTTGCTGGGTCTGTGTTTGCAGAACACCAAGCATGTCAGAACAGCCCTACGTGGTGGTTGTGGCTTGTTCTGTGGAAGCAGGAGGATGAATGGAAGGCAGTGTTTCAGGGTATGTCTGCTTTGGAAACAATCCAGCCACCCAAAAAACGGCCCCAAACAGAAACAGGAGGTGTTCACACTACCTGGTTAGTAGCCAGGTCATGTTGAATGACAGTGATCAGGCTGTATTATCAGAGGTTAAAAGCTTGAGCTAGCACAATTAATTTGATATCATTGATGGGTGGTGAGAGAAGAAGTTGCGCCTCATATCTAAAATTATATTCAGGAGATTGTAGGTTTTTTCAACAATAACTCTCCACCTAAAGAACAGGAATAGCAAGAGAGCAGTATCACATGAGCTGCCTGTATTGCCTGCTGTATAATTACCATGAGTGGATTTGATGCATGCTATCACTAAGCAGCACCAAGCAATGACAAGTAACTAGTTTTGGAACGTTTTGGCTGACAAGTAATAGTTGAGCAGTTAAAAAAGAATTTTAGCAGGGGATGTAAATGTTGCTGTCTCTTTTTTCTTTTTCTTTTTTTTTTTTTTAATCAGTATTTTCAGTTTATCTGGTCTGTTCCTTTCTTAGCAGGGACATTCTATGCAAAGATGATGCTTGTCATCATCTATACCTGTTATATCACCCTGGTTGATGATACCCCACAATAAACTCCAGAGGGTGTTCCAGAAAGAAAGCTCTCAGACATCTCAGTAGGCTGCTGAACTTTTTTACTTTCCCAATTTGAGCTTCGTACCTGAAGCATGGAAGAAAACAGACATGACCAGCTTCTTTACAGGATTTGTGTGTGAGGAGGGTAAGAAGAAAGAGGGAATGACACAATGCCCACAAAATGATAATAACAGACAAGCCCCACAAAGCATGTAGAAAAGCCCTCAGAGAAACAGGAAAGGTGAAGATGGTTAGGAAGCATGAATTGCTCAGCGACTGGCAGGAGGAGACTGTTGGACAGCACACAGGCTCCATGCAACCTGTGAAGGAAAAGCTGACATACAAGAAAAGGTGTTCTATAAGGGATGTGCTGTTCTCTCTCTTCTGCAGCAGATTACATCACAGGTGGCTGACTAACGCACCAGTGCTGGTGTCAGATCTCACTAGACTTTTATCTCTCACTGTAGGACCTCCTCTTTGCTCCTGGGGTTCCCCAGGCGCCACAGGGGCTCTACAACCTTTCTCCAGAACTGCCTTTGGAGTCCAAGGCTGAGGAAGGACATGGTATGTGCCAGGTGCAGGACTTTCTGGCAGCTCAACAGATGCTCAGAAGATGGATCAGAATCAAATCCTGACTTCAATGCTGAGCACAGAGCCAGATGCTGGCTAGATACCAGAGGTGTCTCCAGATGTTCCTCAGCGCTCTTGTCCTGGAGGAAAGTGGCTTCCTGATGTGTCTGTAGGCCTATAAAGTGTTGACCTGAGACCACTGGAAAGGTGAGAGAATATTTTCATATGGCCACAGTCTCTGAGCTGTAGAGGGGCTGGGAAAATACAAGAGGATCCTGATGCAGTTTTGGGGCAGGAGCAATAGAGTATGCTACTGACCAAAAAATTCTCAACCAGTGAGGCACTGCCAGAAGGATGAGCACCATGGCACTTCTCCTAGTTCAGGACCAACCTAAAGTTGGAAAGAAGCCCTGAAAGAGGAACTGCATGGAAGGTGGGGGCAGGGGAAAAAACAGGATTCCTGCTGAGCGAACCTTGACATTCAGGACTTGCCTGACCTTCAAATTAGGTGAAATACCACTAAGAAGTAAGTCTCAAAAAACCTATCTTGTACTCCAGAATAACTCACACTTCCTCTGCACAGCCTCCATGTAGTGATTGAAATAAAATCATGCTTGCAACGGTCAGATAATATTTTCAGCTGCAAGGCTGGAGAATGCCAGGTCTGGTCACCTGGCACAAGTGTCTAGTACATGACTTCCAGATCTGTGGAGATACATACGGGACCTTGCTTTTAAAAGGAGACTCCTAAAATTGCCTTTGGAGCAACAATAATATAAAGATTTTTTTTTTTTTTAATGGAGATTAGTAGCATCATGTACTGTACTATTTTCCCCTGCTTAGTTTATAGCTATACAGAAGACAAAATAAGATCTTATGCCACCAAATAGAATGGAAAGAAATATATTGGAGCATAAAAGCAAGTTTTGAGCTTGTTAGTCTGATAATTAGAAGACTATTTTTTATCTTCATACTTATGGGAATATTAGAAAAATAATCTAAGCCAATACAGCAGAAATAAACATTAGGCTTGTGCTTATGTAAAGTAAATATGTACATTAAACAAAGACAGATGTTACTTTTAGCATTTGTTATAAAAAGACCAAGCTTCAGTATTAAGTGAAAGAAACTGGACAAGTAATGAAATTTCAGTGAAAGATCTATCTCTGCTTTTAATAACAGTGTCCCTCACCCACCCCTACCCCACCACATAACAAGTGATGAACAAGATAAGTGATAATCACTTGTAAAAGCTGTGGTAGTGAAACCAACACAATTGCATCAGTTGTGATTTACACATCCCTGGTGGATGCCAACAGGCAAGGCCCAAAGTTTAAAAGCCCAAAGTTTAAAATGCGAGCTGCTCCCAGAACAGCTTCAGCATGAGTTTCCTTGGAAAGGTACCCAGGAACAACATTCTCCTTGCAAGGGATAAGTAGCTCTGAAATGCAAATACCAGGGCAAGCACAACAGAGTCATGCTGAAGATTGGATGAACTCCCTTGTCAGCAAAAAGGGGGGGGGGGGGGGGGGGGGGAAAGAACAAGGAAGTGTGAGAAACAAAAAGCTGCTAAATGATCAAGATGAAGATGTGAGATAAAGACTTTTCTGCTTCAAGTATTCTTGTTTCTGCAAAACCATCTCAGTCTCCCTGCCACTGGCAATCAGAGTCAATTTATTTAAATACTAATCTTATAAATGAAAATTGAAAATTAAAACCACGATGATTGTAAATAGCTAGGGTGCTGCCAGCTGAAACATATGAAACACTAACACACTCTCATTTTCTGAAAAAAAATCATAGAAATTCCAATTTGAGCACAAAATTATTCGTTTTAGAATTGCTTGCAATGTAACCAGTGGGTGAGATAATATTCCTTAAACTCGTTTTTAAGTGAAAGAGCAGCCCTGACTCTGATGCCTCAAGGAGCTATAAAAACTGCTAAATAATAGTCAGAATCTGCAAAACCAAGTACATCGTCATTAATTCATAGCCCAGTAATGGTACTTGGAAAAAAAAAAAAAAAAAGGAAAAGAAAGAGAAAAGGACTGAGACATGCAATGAGAAGCCACATAACCTGATGAAATCCATATATTCAGCTAGGGATCTTTATGGTCTCTTCATGTCACTCAACCTGGCATTGTGTCAGATGAGCCATGAGCCTACACAACAGCAGTGCTGTCAGCTACCAAAAACAACATAGGTCTCAGGATCTGTAATTATTTTGATTGTTGAGGTGTCTCTCCTTCTCAGAGACCTTGTTCGTCTGCAATTGTCTTTCATTTCCAGAGCTATCAGGGGTGCAGAGGTGTGCATCCAGCTCAGGGGAGACACCCTCTTTAGACAGCATGAGCAGAGATTCAACTTGCTGATAGCACTCACCCAGGGCACCCAATTTGCCAAAGAAAACTGCTGCTCTTTTGATGGATTGCACTGGGTTTGCATGGCCAGGTTTTGGTAGCAGTGAGACTGCAGAGGTGCCTTCTGTGGGAGCGGATGAAACTTCTCCCATATGCAGCACAGTCAATTTCAGCCGGCTTCAGGATGGATGCATTGCTGGCCAAGCGTGAACCTATCAGGGATGGTGGGGTGGGATGATGCATTTAGAAGGGGAAAAATGTTGCTCTGCAACATCAATTGCAGCTGGAGAGAAGGCTGAGAACATGTGAGAGGAACAGCCCTGCAGACACCCAGGTCAGGGCAGAAGGAGGGGCAGGAGTTATTCCTCTAGCTGAGGCTTCTCTGCAGCCCATGGAGGGCACAGGGGTGCAGAGATCTACCTGCAGCTCATGGAGGAGCCCATGCTGGAGCAGGGGCATGCCCGAAGGATGCTTGACCTGTGGGAAGCCCACGCTGTGGCAGGTTTGTTCCAAGATTGTGACGCTGTGAGGGACCCACTCTGGAGCAGCCTGTTCCTGAAGGACTGACGCTGTGGAAGGGACCCACTCTGGAACAGTTTGTGTAGAACTGCAGCCATTGGGAAGGACTCCCACTGGAGAAGTTCCCGGGGGATTGTCTTCTTTGGCAGGGACCCTGCACTGGAGCAGGGGAAGAGTGTGAGAAGTCCTTCTGCTGAGAAGAGAGGAGCCCTCTCTCCTCATCTCCCTATACTGCTGCAGCCAAGGAGCTAGAGAAGATCAGGAGTGAAGCTGAGCCAGGGAAGAAGGGGGGGGGGGGTGGTAGTAAGATGTTTATAAAATTTGGTTTTGTCATTATCCTAATTTGATTTGATTGGTAATAAATTCAGGAGAAATAAATTTCACAGAGAACTGTGGGAGGGACCCCACAGCACAGTAAGGGAAGGACTCCTCTCCCTGAGCAGTGGAAGATCTCATGTGATGAACCCCCAGACCCTGAGTTGTCAGTAGGAAGGAGGGAGGGGTTGGAGAAAAAAGGTGTTTTTATGGACTTATTTTACTTCTCATTATCCTTCTCTGATTTTGTTAGTGATACATTCACTTTGTGCTTTTAAGCTGAGTCTGTTTTGCCCTTGGAGTGTGTTTCTCACAGTCCTTATGTCAACTAAGGAAGCCTTCATTCAATTTTTCTCTCCTCTGCCCAGCTGGGCTAGGGGAGGCTGAGGGAATGACTTTCGTGGGTGCCTGACGTTGGGCCAGCATCAAACCATGACAGCCTGAGATTAGGTGTAAGGCTAAATGTGGAATTTGCCTTAGGCTTGGGATTGCCCACATAGTTTTGCCACCCAAAAATCAGAGAGGGACTTTAATAGGGCATAGCCTGCTCAGAGAGGTACATTGATTTGCTATTTTTGCCACATAATTCTGGTTTTATCTTCTTGCTTCCAAGGATTTTTTTTCAAGTTCTTTGTTTCAAAGTGAAGACAGATGAGCCACTGAGTTTCAGCTAATTTACTAAAATGTTGAGTGGAGCTGAGAAGCTGTTTGGTGATGATTGCTACAGTGAGCTCTTGATGGTACCACATCAGAATGGCTATAAATAAACTCCACGCTTGTTCATCTGTTACATAAAATTTGCCTACCAGCAAGTAAACCTAAATAACATAATGAGAGAACTACTAAGGCTGAGATGTACCTCTGGAGACTGCCTAGTCCAAAGCCCTGCTTGAAGCAGGGTCAGCCAGGCCAGGTTGCCACTAAGATGTTGAATCCTGTTTCAAATATCCCCAAGGAAGGAGACTCCATGACCTCTCTGGAAAATCTGTGCCTGTGCTCAATCACTCTTGGAGTAAAAGCACTTTTCTCTTCTGTTGAAATGCATTTTCTTTTTTTCTTTTTCTTGCAATTTGTGCTGATTGTCTCCTGCCCATCACTGGGCAGCCCTGAGAAGAGCCTGATTCTCAGCTGCCTTGCCCTGCTGGCAAAACTCCTCCTAATGCAGCCCAGGGAATCTTTGTCCTGCGTGGCTGCAAGTGCCCATTTCTGTCTCCTGTTGATCTTGTTAAGCATGACCCCCAATGGTTTTCTGCAAAGCTGCTGTTCCTGTGAGCAGCCTACAGCCTGAAGTGGTGCATGGGGGAAGGCAGGGGATGAGCACAGGAGCTTCTCTGTCCTCCTTTCCCCTTTGGGGTGGCCGGGGAGTTTCCATGCTCCTCCTTTTTGGGGGTGCCTGGGGGTGTCCACCCTCCTCTCCCCTATGGGGGAGGCCTGGGTGGTCTCCATCCTCATTTGCCCTATGGAGGACTGGGGAACCTTCATCCACTCTACTCTTTCGGGTGGCTTGGGGGTCCCTGCCTCCTCCCCTTTTGGGAAAGGGATGGAGGGGGTCTGCATTTGTCCTTAACTTTGGCTGGGGGGAGGGTATGGGGGGGGAGGTGGTTCTCCATTGTCCTCTCCTCTTGGGGGACCAGGGATTTCCCCATCCTCACCTCGTCTTTGTGGTTGCCAGGAGGTCTCATCCTCCTCTCACCTAGGGGGAGGGCTCAGGGGTCTCCCCGTTCTCTTCCCCTACAGGACAGTGGGGCACAGATCGGAGCAGTCACTGCCAATTCTCAAAGGGCTGAGACACATTTTCCCCAGAAACCAGATGTCCATTTTTACAAAGGAAACATTTTCAGTTTCATTTTCTCCCTGTAGTGGAAGAAGAAATATCAAAGCTACTATTGTAAATAAAATCAAAGCATTTCTGGATGGTTTGTTAAATAGCAAATTCTACTCCTCAGGTCATAGCCCCACAATTTTACAAGGTTTCCTTTCAATGCAATGTGGCATTTGCTCAACTTGGAACTGCTGGGTGATGCTTCCTGAGCTGTATTTTTTCTTTAGGATACAACTGTCTCCAGACTGGAGAATAATGAAAAAATTGGTCTTCTTTTTTCTTATTTAATGGAATGGAATGCCAGAGCAATGGAAAGAACTGGTAGAAGCAGGATATGATGTTGGATAACCAGACAAAGAAAAGGTGACTCTTCTTCACTGGGCAGCAATGAACAACAGTCAGGAGCTGGTGAAGTGAGCTGGGAGTACCTGTGACAGTAACAAAGTACTCTGCCGCTGTTACCTATAATGACTGTGTTGCTTTTGTACTTGAAGACAAAGGAATGTGCTGCTTGAGAAGAAAAGGGTAGAATTCAAATTTTAATGCACTTATCTTTGTGAAGATGTCACTGAAATGTAAAGATAGCCTTGTTTCTTTTTATGTGAGATCATGTAGTATATGAAATCACTAGGTTATCCTGGGTTTGTTTTTTTAACAAAGATGAAAGCTGATTTTAGTAGTACCTTGCTGACGACTATTTATTTTCTTCAATATTTTTTGAAGCAGCATTATTTACTGCAAAACCACTTCTGTCCATTTGCTTCTCTAGTGAATTTTTTATTATGAGTCATATCCTCCTTTTGCTATGTTATCTTTTGTATAATGTTTTGCTATTTTATGACGTCTGTTCCTGACCTTATTGTGTTGTTATTACACAGTTACAGTTATTACAGTTCCAAAGGTGCAATAGGGGATCAGCTTGGTGGAGATTTGAATTCTGTGGCCCTGCACTGGGCCATTAGGTAATGCTGCTTGCAATCCCTAGCTGCAAATCAGTTGGTATTTACAGCTGTGGTAGTGTTTCCTGAGATCCAGAGAGCAAAGCACTGCTTGTCTGGAGAAAACATAACCTGAAAAAATTATTCTGGAAAAACATCTCCACTTGCAAATGGGAAGATCAGTGCTCTCTTCTGGATTATCCGTCTTTTGCCAGAGTCAGAGACTTGGATGACTGCTCACAGGAGAAGTTACTGTAGAATAAGCAACATAGTTTAAATTAATGCTTTGCCCTAGGCTCATTTATTAAGGCGTATATATTTAATATAATTTCCTAAATAAAGCCCAAAGAACCTGAAAGAAAACTATTTTTTGTGGGGTGTCTATGAGAAGTAAAAGGGCAATGCTTCCATTAAAACATCAATTTTTTCAATCACCTCTACATTTTCATTTCACACATTGTTATAGACAAGGACATCTCCCCAGGGGAAGGCAGCATCCAAAGGAGCTGTGCAGGGATGTGCAGATGCCAGAAGGGACTCTAAGATAGTTGGACATGCTCCAGTGGGCTCAGCCTCCATGCTGGAGCAGAGAAGGAGTTTGAGGAGCCCCCTGCTGCGGAGGAAGGAGTGGCAGGGACAAGGGGGATGAAGTGACGGCAGCAAATGTCGGAAAGGAGGGGACGGAGGGATACTGTTGGGGAAAAGGAAGACACAAGAGCCCTTGGGGGCTTAAAACCATTAACAATGGCCAGGGAAAGCCCAACACACTCCTCCCTGCATACCCCGACCCCTTACACAGGGGAAGCCCTGGCTAAAATCCAGGAAAAACAGTGCTGTGGATCCAAGGAATCAGGACCAGGATCTGTGTGGACAGTGTCCCTCATGGGAGGAACATGAATCAAACTGAGCAAGGCCGGGGCAGGAGGGTCAGACCAAGCAGCGAAGGGAGACCCTCTGTCCGTGCCAAGGCCCAGGGCAGCCCTATCCAGGGAAGTACGCAGGGAGTGGATCCTTGAGCTTCTGCATGTTCATGCTGCCCTCATTCAGCCCGGAAGCCCCTCATTGCCCAGGGCGAGCTGGTGGCAGTGGGGAGTGGGAGAGGGGAAGAAGCAGGCAACAAGGATCTGTTTTACACCTACTCTGACTCCAATGTCGTGTTCATGGGCTGCACCAAATGGCTGCCCTGTTGGGAACAGAACCAGAGACCTTCATCAACATCCTGATTTACTGCTCCAGAAGAAGAAAAAAAGGAAAGAAAAATAAAAAGTAAAAAAGATAAATAAAAACAAATATTGGAATAATGACCAATATAGCTGGAATGAGATGTGCCTGGGCTTGTCTGGCCCTTGCTGCTTGACCAGAAGGTGGCAACTGTGGTGATTTCACTTCAGAGATGCCTTTGGCTAGCTGGATGCCACAGCTGGGCGCATAGAGACAAGTCCAGACATGCAGGAGCTCAAGTTTACCTTGGTGGAGAAGCTTTAAGGCGAGGTGAAGGAAAAGGAGTTGGTTCTGATGGAGGGTTTGAATCCAGAGCTTTATTCCTAGCCCACAGGCCTCTGAATGCATCAACAACTCTAAGAGAACTTCTCAAACTGCATGGTTGCTGTTCCTTTTAACCCTGGGGAGACGGGGAGGGAAGGGGCATGGGGGGGTTGTCAACCAGGTAGGGTGGGGAAGTCTTAAGAGACAGATGACACCTGGATGGCTCAATGTCCTCCCGGGGTGGAAGGCATCTTTTGAATTCTCCCAATCATTCAACACCGTTATGGAATGCCACGACTGACAGACAGTGCTCAGCAGGGGTCGGGGTGTGTAAAGGAGAGGTGATTGACACACCTGGGGAAGAAATCTACAGGGAGAAACACGGGGTATATGGGGCAAACCATGACATCACACTGCAACAAACAAAGAATGAAAAAAATTAGAAAAAAAAAGAGAAAAAAGATAAATGAGAAGAAAAACTGAGAATAAGACCTAGAAGGAGAAGAAGGAGGAGACGAAAACCAGGAAGGTGAAGACAAAACAAAAAGAAGGAGGAAGACAAAGAAGCAGAGAAATGAGCCAGAGGACCAAAGCCTAGGACAGAGCAGTGATGCCCAACACAAGTGCTCAGCACTCCCTACCTGATGCCCAGTCAATCCCACCAGGGACCAGCCTCTCCTGACCAACTTCCCCAGCTGTTAGACTCAGCAGGACATCCTTTGGTCTGGAATACCCCTCTGGGAAGTCCATTTGGCTGTCCTGGATATGTTCCCTTCTAGACTTTGTCACCTCCTCGATGGCAGAGCATGGGATGTTGAGTGGCTTCTAGAACCCTGCAGAGTCCTTGTGGAGGGCAAGCCTTGCTTAGCAACAACCAGACTCTCTACCTGTCTGTCATGGTTTGACCCGGAAGTGAGTTTTTTTTTGGAAAGTTATGGTCAAACCAATCAGTGGCCAGATGTGAAATTGGCATTTGGTGTGGCCACTGAGGACTTGGGTACGCCTCCGAGAACACACTCAGTGGGTTAAAAAGCAGAGGATTTAGAGAAGACCTTCCTCTTTGGAGTCCGGCCGGTGAGTTGCTCTGACCTCTCCCCTGCCCAGCGGCGTCTGGGCGGGGGAGGGGAGGCCATGCGGCCTGGGAAGGAAGGCCGGAGCCCCGGCAAGGTGCAGGGGTGGAGGAGTCCTGGGATGGTTTGGGCAGCCCCCCCTGGGAGAGAGAATGATAGAGACTGTGCAGGCTGAATTTGTTATCTTGTGCTGGGAGCACAGCCAGGAGGAGAAAGTGGGGGGGGGGCGGCAGGTGCCCAGCTGCCAGCAGACCGAGCCGAGCTTTTAACTTTTTTTTGTGAATTTTTGGAAGCTGTAAAAACACTGATCCTCCCCAGCTGAGGAGTGAGAGGGGAAAGAGGATGGGAAAGAAGAAGAAGTTTGATTAGGTGAAGGAATGCTTGCAGATGAGAGTGCCCTAGGTGGAGGAGATGAGTGGAGTGGCTTTGGCTGGACTTTTCTCTTACACAGCCACGGGCGAAACCAAGTTCTTCTGATAATACAGAGACTGCTCCTTGGGGGAGGCGGTTGGCTAGAAGCCAGGAGTGACAAGGCCGCGAGGAGAAGCGGAGAGAACAGAGACTGAGGGGGAGGGTGTGGTGGAGCCCTCTGCCTCCAGCGAAGGATCTCTGTTCCTGAGAGCCCCAGGCCCCAGGGGAAATAATATGGGGGGGACAGGTGTCCCAAATGGTGAGAGGCGGCCACTTCTTGGAACTGGGCAAAGCATTCTTAAAAGGACCTAAGGAGCAGTTTGGATCCATGGACAGTGGTGAGAGCGCTGGACATGGAAGGAAGATGGTCACCGCTACAGATTTTCTTCGGGCGGCTGCAGCGTGTGACATGGAAGCACTGGGGACTTTGCAGTGTTTTCCTGGGGAGGCCCATGGTGTGAGAGGAAGACTCCTCTCTCCTGATGAACTGGGGAGAGTGTGTGTGAAGGAGGGTATTGGAATTGAGAATTGATGTGTTAGAGGGGATTTGTTTGTTGGAGAGGTGGGGGGAGGAGAAGTGTTTTTGAAGATGTTCCATTGTGGATTGTTGTGTGTAGTTTTTTTTCCTTGTCCCTTTTGTGTCTATGTAGATTAATAAAATGTTTTTCTTTTTTTTTTCCCTCATTTGGCTGTCCTGGATATGTTCCCTTCTAGACTTTGTCACCTCCTCGATGGCAGAGCATGGGATGTTGAGTGGCTTCTAGAACCCTGCAGAGTCCTTGTGGAGGGCAAGCCTTGCTTAGCAACAACCAGACTCTCTACCTGTCATACCATCCTGCATCCAATCCCATCAGTGTGCCAGCATCTGGGAAGAAAGAAAGACCAGTCAAATCCAAAACAGTGGGAACATTTGACAGTTCTCTGAGAAAATTCTAATTTATTTAACAGTAATGCTCCTAGGAAGATCTGATCTTGATCGGTAAACATATTCCTGGTGTGAGTATTCACTTTTCATAAATTTAGAAAGGTTTATTATACCTTATCAAAATACAACAGAAGCCAGAATGGAGAAAATATTATGGCACCAGGAGCAAAGAATTTTCCCACCCCATTGAGATTGGGTGTTTGTCCACACAATGGAGGTTCTGCCTTTTAACCCTTTTGCCCCTCCCAAAGTTCTGTCCATCAACTCTTTCTTTGCTGTCCAATGGTGGAGTTTACTTCCTCAAATCCCGATTGGAGGTCAGATGTTGCCATAGACAAGGTGACCCTCCCAAATGTCCCAGCCCCAGTTGTCCCTTGATAACAACACAGGGGGTAAAACCTAACTATAAATCTATAAAACTTTTCTTAACCTATATGCATGATATTTTTTCTGTTATTTGTGAGAGTGAATTATTGTATTACTCATCTATCATAGCTGGAGGCCCTCTTGGGGAGCTTCCTGCAGATGGAGGGATCTCCTTGTTTTCATGTGAATCTTTTGTGCTGCAAAGAGCAGGGGGTTCCCCACTGGAACAAAGACAATGTCATGGGAACTGTAGGCTGAACAAAAAGGGCTCCAGGACACTTCCTGCAGGGACATTTGCCTCTGGGAACTGCGTTTTTCTCAGAGCCACTGGTGCAATCCAGTTTAAACCCAGAAAAGCAAAGACACTTACGGCTCCGAAAGGACATGGAAGTTTTAAAATATACCCAAAAACAAGATTAAAACCAAATGAGATTAGACGTGGGTGTCAAATAATTGATATTTTTTTAATTAGTAAAAGAAGCAGAAAGAAAGAGAGAGCAAAAAAGAAAGAGAGAAAAAAAGAGAGAAAGAGAAGAAAGAAAGAAAGAAAGAAAGAAAGAAAGAAAGAAAGAAAGAAAGAAAGAAAGAAAGAAAGAAAGAAAGAAAGAAAGAAAGAAAGAAAGAAAGAAAGAAAGAAAGAAAGAAAGAAAAAGAAAAAGAAAGAGAAAAATAAGTGTGTGTGGGGAGAAGGCAGACAGGGAGAGAGTGGCAGGAGGTAGGTGGAAACATATCATCCATCTGAGGCTCCCAACGTTGCTCCCCTCCTTCTGGTCTTTTTGGTGGTGAGGGTCCCCTGCTGCCATTGCCACACCACCACATACCAAAGAGTATAAAAATCTGTGAATATATGCTTTGGACCCGGTGGGAATGCCCACGTCTCCCTTGCAAGGGCTAGTTTGATACTGTGCCTTGCAACCCTGAGGGTCTGTTGCATGATGCTGCAATGTTCTGGTGCTGGGTCTGGGGACCACTTTTGGGGGAGGGGGCCTTTGATGGGCAAAGTCATCCCCTTCTGCTGAGGATAAACTTTTCCCCAGATGAAGGGCCCCACAGCTGAGCTGCTCTGCAAATTTGAGGATGGACGTTCACTGCGCCTCTCACCAGAGGTTTTCCAACAGACAGCCAGATCCTCTCTCCCTCACTCTTTGGTGCAAGCCTTTGTGCAAGCCAAGCAGCTGAAAACCCTGGGGCTGTTGTCTCTTCCCTGAGTGTGCTAAGCTTGTGCTTTGTCAATGTCCTCAGATCCCGAATTTAATTTATCCTCATCAGATATGGTCCAGTGCCTCAGTACAAAGGGCTATTAAGGGTGGGCTGGTAATCTATACAGCTTTTGTAATACAGTTATCAAAGTTTTTCATTAAAATCTGTAAGTAAAAAACTAGAATATTTCAGTCTCTGACAGCCATGGACTGGGAATTGGCCAGGATATTTACTCCTGGGACACATTTTTCTGTGGTTGCCTTACAGGCATGGGCTGGACTCAGAGCATTGCTTTCAGGATTTTCCTGCCCATCTGCATCCTCAGGGATAACAAGATCCTGCTGATAACTGTGACTCTAAGGGAGCAGGCAGTCCTCCTAAGGGCTTCCTCCTTCTGCACTCTGCCACCTCTCAGCAGGCCTCTGGGAGGGATGGAGACTCATGCCACAAATATCCCAATTGTGGAGCTCTTCCTCATCCCACTCCTGCACTACTGATGGCAGGGAATTCCTGGAAGATGGGATCACTGGCCTTTGCTCCTGAACGTTCTGCTGTAGCACCCTTGTGAGTATCTTCTCCTTTGACACCACAACAGCATCTGGGGAGCTCTGTACTGGGAACAGGTAGTTGCAGGACAATTGCTGCTGAGACACATCCCTCTGGGAACAGTTTCTTGGAAACAGCTGGGCTTCCCTTTTCACATCTAGTCATTCCAGGCTAATCTGAATCCTCACAGATGCGGGTGTTTGTCTCATACCTGTGGCTCTGAAGGAGCAGGGATACCTGTCCAAAGGGCTTCCTCCCTCTGCATTCTGGCAGTTGTCACCAAGGCTCTGGGAGGGCTGAAGGCTCTTGAAGACATTTCCCAAGGCTGGAGATCTTCGTCATCCTGCCTCCTCAACTGCTGATGCAAGGGAGTTCCCTGATCATGGGAGCACCACCTTTTCTTCTTCATGGGAGCACCTTGTCCAGAAAAACACCAAGGGTCTTCTCCTGTGGCAGCACCACAGCATCCTTCAAGCCACAGACTAAGTGGTCACAGCAGCTGGAAATTGCTGCTCTGTGTCTGGCTACAAGAAACACCTTCTGCAATGTTCTTGGTCTCCATTTTTGCTTTCTGGATTTTCCTGGTGAAACCACATGCTCAGGGATGAGCAGCTTCTGCTGATACCTGTGGGGAAGGAACACAAAGAGAATTTGGAATAAGAGAACAAAGAAGGCCATTCAGTCTAGGCTGGAGAGATGTAGCCAAGTTTCTAACATGTAATAGGTAGGGGAAGTAAGGGCCTTTGGAGAAGAAATTGTTCTGCAAACTAAGGAAAATAAAGGTGATGTTGCTACTAGGGAATTATCATCTATATTATTAGTTAGCAGAAAGCTGAACATTTATACTATTGTCTCTCCAGGCTCAAGCTATTCTAATCTGAGAGCAAAATTATTATAAAAGCTGGATACACTCTCAAGAAAGCTTTCCAGTCCTATTTTTGCAATTCCCTTCACTGTGCACAAAAGCCTGGTGCTCTGCTGCTTCATTCTTTGCCTTTTGTGACATCTCTTGGGATCTTTTCCCTTTGCGAGCTGTAATGTGCCCACTGGTATTCGAGCTGGGGAGAAGCAGGCAGAGAGCACAGCGATCTGACAGCAGTTTGCAGGTTGTCTAGGAAAGAGGAGTGCCTCTTGAATGCGCAGCAAATACAAATTTCACGGGCAAGCTCCACGCAAGCGTGCTGTTCTGGCACAGTTTCTCCTTGTGAGACGTAGTGGAAAAGCTTTTCGCTAAGATGCAGACCACAAGAGACGCAGAATAGGGGGCTCGGAGCTCTCCGAAGGTAAGCGCCTGTTCCCGGCGTCTTTCGGCACAAGCCCCGCTCCGGAGCGCACCGCGACCGGCAGGATGCTCTGTGCGCGAAGAAGCAGCTTCTTCGCCTCCGGGAGACGGAGAGCGCGGCAGTTTCTAAGAGGTGAAGAACGAAGCCGTACAACGCTGGCATGGTGTGCGCAGCTTTCAAACCGCTAGAGGACGGTGTTTTGCCACTCGCCTGCCTCTCAAATTCACATTAGCATTCGTATGGAAGGAGTTAATGGACAACTTTCCTGTGCTACTACCATGGAAATTCTTGCACTTCCCTTTAGGCTCCGAGGTCCAGACAACTCGATGGCAGCTGCAGAAAACAAAGGTAGTAGAGGGTGCACCAGTGAGTTTGATGTGGTTTACATGGCGCAATGGGAAAGGTGGAGCCCATGATTGGCTTTTACTTCTATAGCCTATTGCTATGGGAGCAGCTGCTGAAAGATGTCAGGAGAGTTGTGAGAATGAAAAATGGGATAGCACATCTAGCTGAAAAGGGGAGTGCCAAGCAGCAGAGTGCTTTGCGTTCTTCTACAGCTGTTTGGAGAAAGAACGCTTTGCGTTCCCCAGAAACCTGCCACAATGAACCTTAAAGTGCTTATGTCCACATTTAGAGATGAGCTCCCACAGCTGCATGTTACATTTTCAAGAAGCAAAAGCATACACAGTTGACTGTGCTTGTGAATGAGGAGCTGATGGATTTTTGCAATTCTCTTCACTGTGCACAAAAGTCCAGTGCTCTGCTGCTTCATTCTTTGCCTTCTGTGATCTGCACAGAACTGAAGCTGAGTGAGGGTATTCATCTTTGCCACTACATGCATACACTGTGACATCTCTTGGGATCTTTCGGCTTTATTCAAGCATCAATAAAATCATAAGTTGCCTCCAGTAGTTCTGATAGAGCTCCATGTAATGCTTCCCACAGCACTTCTCTGTCTCTCAGGAGCTGCTATGTACAGGGTGACAAGTAACGGAATTCTGCCAACAACAAGGTTTTCTTCCCTCTGATTTTGTCTTGCTGACCATTTTGCTATCTTCTGATGAGCTTGTGCATGAGGGCAGAGGGGAAGTTGATGCTGATCTGCTTGGGAGAGTCACTGCTACTCCTTTCACCGTGGTGAGGCGGAGAAATTTATATGCACTGGGGATGGGAAGGTATATAGTATTTTCCTAGGGGCAGTGGAACGTTTTCTTGTGAAAACTCTGTGGTCAAGTGGAGCAGAGGAGACAGGTGCCTTTTTGGTAGATCCCTGCAATTCCTTGCTTGGCAAAGATAGAATCATGTTTCCCTCAGCAGGTGCAGGATTCTGTCAGTGCTGAAATAAGAACTCAAAGAAAGCAGCTGACCCTGTGGGATGGAGGACAACCCCTCCCTCCCTAATTTACTGTGTCTGGCGTAGGACCACAATGGTCAGACCTTAATTACTGTCTGGTGGGGTCTTCTCCTTGTTTCCAGTATATTCATTCCTGTCTTACACATTTCCACTCCCCACATCTCATGTTCCTTCATAATTTCGAAATCTTCACACACTGCTGCAGCAAGGTTTGCCATCTGGAAAGGCTGTCAGGGCTGTTTGTCCATGGGAGCATCTGGGGTAAGGGCTGCCTGGTGGTCCAGGACCCCCTGTCCCAGCGACTTCATCTCAGAGTAGAGTGGGACATTGCTCCTGTACAGCAGCCCTGTACAGGGGTAGCTGAGAGCCCTTGGCTTGGAGAGCTGAAAGTGGGGCCAGGATGGAGGCAGCAGATGAGTTTACAGCTGGGCACTGTTCTTTTGGCTTTGCTTTCATTACTACAACATCGGGTAACCTCAGGAAGGAGAGTTAAACACAACATAACAAGTGCTTTCTGCTGATCATCCCACTGGACTGCTGCAGAACAAGGCGCCAATGCCAGAACTTCCCCACAGTTTTCCTTCAGCGGCTGGTGGCATAACGAGGGAGCATCACAGAAAGGCTGAGGTGCTGCTCCCACTGGGTTTGTGCCAGACCAGCAATCTCAATTGAGTTTATAGCATGATAAATCACAGCTTCTTCAAAGCATCCTCCCTCCCACCCTTTTCGTGCAGTTTTGCTTCCCAGAGGTGCATCCTGCATGGTTCCCCTGTGCTGGGAAATGAGAGTATCCAGCTGCAAAGATTGAAACACCTTCTACCATTAAAAATGTGTCATTGAGTGGGACAGGGCTCTGTGCCCTGGGGAGAGCACTGCCAGGCAGTCAGGCATGTGGTTTTACAAAAATTGGAGATACAACTTGAAGCAGTTTAGGTTTTTACCACTCAACTGCAATGTTCCCTTTACAACATTTGTCCTTTGGAGTGGCATAGAAATAGACTCTCCCCCTGGTCTGCAGTATTCTTTTGTGTTGGCAGCAGCTCTAATTATGCACCAATGAACCTTAATAAAAACAATTCTTGTGTAACTGCACATGCAGACAATGCAGCTGAACAAATGGCCTGACAATTTTTTTTTTTTTTAAGGCATAAACCCACATCAAATCCTTAATTGGAAAGTCAGATTGTAAATTGCTGCAGATTTTTAGCCTTTTGTTCTTAAAAAGATTGAACACAAGTAGTGGCCAAATACTCTGAATGCTTCTGAAACCTTGGTTGAATTTCCTTAGTTGCTGAGACCAAAGGATGTTATTTGTTTAGGAAAAGGGAATGATGGAGCATCTTTAACTATAACATCTGTCAGGCTGCTCTAGAGGGTATCAGAATGGCGGGCCCAGGTAAGGACACCAAGTTCCCCTTCTGGGGATTGGATGATTTTGTGCAAATTGCTGGATTATTTGGTGATTCCTGCTGCCATCTGCCTTGCTGTTTGTCCAGAAAATGCTCCCTAAAACTGGGACTGTCCGTCAGCTTATGCCATAGGCTGCAGCTTGCACCCTGTAAGCAGTAATGCAGCCAATAGATGATGCTCGTACACACAGCTGCTCCAGGTTTCTTCCCAAAATGCCACACAAGCTTTCTGCAATTCAGGATCCAATTTTTATTTTTCCTATTTTTAGGGAGCTGCTGCAAACAGCAAAGTTTTTACCTTAATTTCTTTGAGCCAAATAATTCTCTGGGACTACTGGTGTGTGGGCAGAATTCTTGCCAAAGGGATTTCTTATCTCCACTTTGGCCCTTTTACAAAGTTTGACATAAAGGAAATAAGTTGGACTATGAAAAATTCCAGGCTCTGTGATTTGTCCTCCAGTGAAAAAAAAAAAAAAACCAAAGACCTTGAGACAGTGGAGCAAGGGAAAAAATTAAGAACCAGCACTGAATTCAGATTTCCCAGCTGCTTGTAAAATGTGTTAGTTGGGGGGTGTGGGGAGACAGCATTTCAAATCCTTTGATAGGTATTGACTTTCTGGTGGTTCAGCTTTGTGCTGCTGAATGCTTCCCTTTCTGTAAATAATCAAAAAGGCTCTAGGCATAGACCTTTGTCGGAAAATTATCTGCCTTGTGAATACAGCAAGTAAAAGCAGAGCTAATTAATCATGTCAATCATGCCCACATCAATTAGTTGCTAACATGTTTCCATTGGTTGCTGGCACTGGCTGTGGTTGGCAGGGGGATTTGTGGGATCCCTGTGCCCAGGGATTTACAGGAGCCCTGTGCCCATGCAAGGTGTCTGCTGTGAGGAACTGTGTGGGAGATGACACAAATAGGGCAGTGGGATGGCGCTGGCATGGTGGTTGGGAGCTGAGGGTGGGATGCAGGATGGCAGATGCTGAAGCAGCTCAAGCCAGGGATGGGGACAAAGATTACCCAGACACCATATGGCTCCATTTGCAAAGGGATGTGACCCCATCCATCACTTTCTGAAGCAGATGGAAACACTTCTCTGTACTAGAATGGTTTTGGATTTGGCCCAGAGTAAATCCAGTAAAGGGATGTAGTTCTAGATTAAAACACATTCCCAGGAGAAGGGACAGGAGCTGCCGCACTTGCTCCTTGCAGTCCAGGCTCAGGCCTGCAGCCCCGTGAGATGCCCAGCAGATATGGGGGGGACTCAGGAGTGTTTGATGAGACTTTGAGGAAATGTTGAACATTCACAGTAAGCATCGAAGCAAGCTGACTGCACAGTGGAGAAAACAAGCAAGGCTTGGCCTGTCTGGGGGCAGAACTCAGGATAAGTGGCCTGGTGTGACAAAATGAGAAAGAGGAATGAAAAACCTTTTGCAAATGAAGTAACAAAAAATGTGGTTTTGCAGCTGGGCATCCCTGGCATATGCAGGAGGGCCCAGGGGAGGTCCTGTGAGCTACCCCAGCTCTCCATCTCCCTCACACTCCCAGGAACTCCGCACAGACACAGCAAGACCTTGAAAAGCATCTGGAGGCATCCAACTCGCTTTTCATTAAGGAGAACAGAATGAGCACCTGGATGGATCCCGGGGAGGGCACAGGGATGGCAGCAGAAAGAAGAGCAGGCTCTGGGCTCCATGGCCAGATGAAGGTGCTTTTGGACAGCAAAGGTTGGGTGGGAAGCCACAGACAGCAGGCTACAAAATGACAAATGCTGAGCTATTCCAGATATTTTTATTTTTAAATTAAATAGAAAATAGAAATTGTCCTTACCTCTTGCAAGATCTAGGGCCATGAGGTTAAAGAGCACATTTTATCACTCCCACCTGTTTGAAAGCAAGAGCTTGCAGGCATCTTCTGAGAGCAGAGCTCACTGTTCTGAATGCACTAAGCTGACCTTTGCTGCACCAAGCCCAGGAATCACCTGCTCACCAGGACTTGGGTCCAGGCTCTCTTCTGAAGCAAATGCTGTGCCCTCCTCTGCTTGGAAAGCACCTCCTTTGGCTCTGGTAGCAACTCATTCTCCTTCTTGGAGCTGGGCCAATGGGCAGCCACAAACAGGAGTAGCCCCAGAATGGAAGAGGAGGCCTGTGATGAAATGGTTCGACCATTCCCCTATCTGCCTTCAGTCTGTGCTGCCTAGACACTTCATTTGTGGTTTCACACCTTTCTCACATGCCAGGAAAGCTGATGGTTTCTGCTAGGACATGGTGTGAGCACTGGAGACAAGCTGCACTACAGCTATGCATCTAAAATGAATTTTTTCCCCTTGTCTGCCATCAGTGAAGGGTTTTTCTATGACAAACTCTTGGATACTAATAGACCATCTGGTAGCAGTGGAAGGAGTAGCAGAGCAATTTCCAATAGCTTTGGGCAAATTCAGTTCTATTAAAATTAAATTACCACAGGAGCTTGTTCACAAATTTCTATCAACTGAAGCTCAGAATACACAAGGAAGAGACTTCCCAGAAACTTCCTTCAACCACTGATCCCAAGAGAAGAGATCTTGTCACTATGCAGTGACAAGATCCATGCACGTGCATATATTGGAATAAGATCCCAATATTACCGGATGGAACGTGCCTGGGCTCGCCTGCCCTCGCTGCTTGACCAGAGGCAGCTGATGTGGTATTTCACCACAGAGATCCCTCTGGCTAGCTGGATGTTGCAGCTAGACACTGAGAACAAGTCCAGGCTGGTAAGAACTCAGCTTTACCTCGGGTGAAAGTCCTTAGGCTAGGTGAAGAGGAAAAGGAGACAGATTCTACCGTAGGGTTTAATCCAGAGCTTTATTCCAGGGTCACAGATCTCTGAATATGGTAACAGCTACAGTAGAATCCCGGCCGCATGGTCCCAGGTCCTTTTAAGCCCAGGGGGAGGGGGAGGGGAGAGGATAGGTGAGCTACCAACCAGGTGGGAGAGGGCGAGTCTCAGGGGACAATAACACTTAGACAGGCCAATGACCCCAGGGCTGAGAGGCATCTTTTGAACTTCTGCCAATCACACAACGCCCTTGTTGGAAAGTTAAGCTTGACGGACAGCGCTTAGCAGGAGGAAAGGGGAGGGGAAGGGAGAAGGTATTGCCATACCTGGGAAAGGACTGGGAAGTCTAAAACAGGAAATTGCAACACACTGCAACATGCACAGAATTTAAAAGGAGTCAAGTTCATTGCAAATCAAGTTGTCAGGCAGAAGCCCCAGTATTTCCTTCCCTCCCACAGCAGAGTGTCCACACTATCATTATTGCAGGCAGCTCTACCCTTCCCACCTCCTGCTGAAGTCATTAAAGAAATGCCAAACATGCTA
The DNA here is from genome assembly GCF_963513975.1 of Fringilla coelebs. Lineage (NCBI taxonomy): Eukaryota > Metazoa > Chordata > Aves > Passeriformes > Fringillidae > Fringilla > Fringilla coelebs. The sequence continues at coordinate 54,486,547 of NC_140033.1, read as the reverse complement.
GCATGGATATGTCACCCTCACCCTGCGCCTCCTGGTGCCTTCGAAAAAATTCCTGGTGCCTTCAGCAGAACTGTATGAATGAGCAGAGAAGAGGAGCCTGGGGAACGTACTGACAGTCTCTTTGAGTCCCAGACCAGGGATCTGCAGCCCACAACTACCAGCTGAAGGAAACACCTGAGGAGCAAATATGTCCCCCCAGAGGTACCTGCTCTTCACAGGCAGGTGGTAGCAATGTTCCTCTGGCTATGCCGAGATCTGAAATTCTCTGGTCCTGGAACAGATATTTTGTGTCACCTTGAGGAAGGTATTTAATCCCCCCATGTTTCCATTCCCCAAGTGAAAGACAGAAATAGCAGCACTGCCTTCCTTCCAACAGAGTAAGTGTATTAAAGTTTGCAAGGTGATAGCAGTCCTGGAAGGGCCTCAGTGGAAGAGATTCATTTGAATTCATTTGTTGTGCATTACTCACTCAGCCTGGAGTTTTAATCTTCTTCTCCTCTCTATCATTGTAACCTTACTTTCCTTGAGCTGTCTCACCAGAACTCAGTGCTAGCCGAATCCCCGCCTTGTTTGAGTGATTTCTCCAATTTCTCCTTTAGCAGATGATGCAGTCTGTCCCAGCACAAGCTCCCTCCACAGGGAGCACCAGGGGTTTATCTGGGAGCTGTGCAACTTCTCAGGATAATCCCTCTTCTGTTTTTCCAGTCTAGTGATGTGTGGTTCACAGCCTTTTCCAGACCTGCTGCACTGCCTCGTGCTGGGAGGTTGGAGGGAACCTTTCCACCAAAGCATCAGCAGTCTGTGACTCCTCTTAGCTCCCTCGGGATGTTTTGGTCTGGGCAGAGATGCCTTGTTCCTGCATGTGAGAGGCCTCTGCCTCTCACAGAGGTGCAGCTGGCAAGCTGGGTCATCAGCATCATAGAATCAGGGAATGGGTTGGATTGGATTGGGAGGGATCTAAAAAATCATCCAGTTTCAACCTCCATGGACAAGGATACCTTCCCCTACACTAGGTCACCCAGAACTTCATCTAGCCTGGCCTCGAACAATTCCAGGGGCGGAACATCCATCATTTCAGTGCTACATTTGGATTCTTCTTGGTTTGTTAACTTCCATTGGACATGATATTCCACTCATTATTCAAGTGTAGATCAAAAATCACATTTCCTGACTATTAAAAATACAGAAAGTCACTGCTGTATTAATAAAGAAGACCCCAGCTTGTGGTGACAAACTCCTGTTTGTGTCAGCCACTGGACGGGGATACTGAAGTCTAACTGCAGTCAAGGATCAAAGGTCAAGTCCACCTAGCCTTGTGGCAATGCGGCCTCCAGCCGGGGTTCAGGGTGTCCCCAGTGGGCTGCAATGGATCCGGATAGCGCAGTCCTGCTCGGTGCAGGCTGTCCACCTGTCCAAGTTCCCAAGCAGTTCTTAGCCACAGGCAACCTTAGCAAGCTTAAGCGACATCAGCTCTTTTAGTGATAATCACCTCATTGTGATTTCAGCTCTTAGCTTGCAAGGTGCCACAGGCAGGCAGACACAGGGAGAGAGAGGAGAAGGCTGCGTGAGGTTCCACAGCTATGTCTTTATTGAAGTCCTCTGTGAAGGTTTTCAGTGACAGCTCTTCTAACAAACTGGGCAAAAGTAGGGCGTTTTATAGGGTACAGGGGTTTTAGAAATTGTCCAATAGTAAGGGTGAAAGGAAAGTGACCTATAGGCTTACAGAGAGATAAGCGAGGGTCTGAAGGCAGAAGCCAGGGGCTTCTAAGGGCCAGTCAGCATTTCCTATCTTAAGCTGCTGACCGCCAGGGAGCCCTTGCAGGGTCTGGGCCTGCTACATTGTGAGGCAGCTGTATCTGGAGGTTTTGGGACAATTCAGACAGCAGTGAGGTAGATTTAAATAAATTAAAAAACTTTTTGGCATTTCCAACAAGAAGGAGCATTTTCAGCTTTCAGTACAGGATGAGGTGAGGAGGGCAGATTGGAAATATATGCATATATGATATTAGAGCGCACATGAATTACCTTTTTGTGAGGCAGATACAAAGACACAAGACTTGGCTCATCTCTAACTTAGGACATAGCTAAAAAATAATAGAGATTTTTAACATATTTTTGAAGAACTCTTTAAAACTAATGGCAGTTGAAAGGCAGATGAAGTAGCTATTTTATCTGGCAAGCTTTCATGCAAAACTTCTTGCTGCTGCTGGCTCAGACAGATGGAGATTTGAGAGGAGGGGGAAGAACAAAGTGCCATAGGGCTTTATTGGATGAGCCTTCTGCAAGCTTCTATTGCAAGATTCATGAACCTTGTGCTTCTTCAATTTTGTTCCATGTTTTAACCCTGCTTTATCTCCTGTGATCCAGATGATACATTTTACACATCATTAGAAAATTCAGTGGGATAGTCTTCAAACAACGTGTGACTTTGCACTAGCAAGGGAAGAAACTTGATGGTTTTACCTCAATAGATAGAAGTTTTTCAATATCACTATAGGAAGTGCTTTTCTGTGAAATGTCTACTTTGGTTAGATCATGCTGACTGGTGCTTCCATAAGATGAAGAGTAAGAATAACTCCTGAATGTTTAATGATTTGCCTCTGCATTGGTCAGAAATGGTAATTTGAGCTCCAAACTGTAGAAATTTAGCAAAAGGAGTTGGACACTCAGAGGAAAAAATAGAAAAAAATACTTTTGAAGGATTTTTCCTTCCTAGTGCTGGTATGTAGACAAGTTGCCTAAAAGGTGTGAAACTGGAATAATCTATTTAGGAGACATATTTGGGTTGTGCTACTGAAGTAATTCTTGATTTGCAGTGCATTTAAAATGATAGTGTTTTCTTTATTTACCCTTTTTTTTCCCTTCAGAGAAGAACTGAAAGCCCCATGTCACCTAAGATCTCTGGTAAAGTGTCCTACAGAAGACAGCCATGGTCCTCATCCACCTCAGGCCGCATATGCACTGGCATCTTCCCATCTCCCTCAGGACCTGAGCACTGCCCTAGAAAAGCTGCGAAGGGGAAAGTGTCAGCAAAGGTGCTTCAACCTGGATTCTTCATTTCTCTTTCGCCTTTATCTTTTGTAATGTCCATAGCTAGCTGCCTTGCCCTCTTTCATGCAATTGGCCATCCCATGAAAGACCCTAAAAAATTCAAATACAGTATTCATTGAATCATTGAATTGTGGAATGGTTTAGGTTGGAAGGGACCATAAAAAGTCATCTTCCCTGCCATGGACAGGAGCACCTTCCAGTAGACCATGTTGCTCAGAGACCCGTTCAGCCTGGTCTTGAACACTTCCAGGGATGGGGCGAACACAGCTTCTCTGGGCAACACCTGTGCCAGTGTTGTTTCTGTAACCAGTGTATGCTAATTTGCTTCCACCCTTCCCAAATACTAAGGGATCTGGGCTTGGGCCACATTATTTTGGGAGTGGGACATGCCAAAATTTCTCTATGTTCCAGCCTAGCACTTGAAAATTGAATTTTTCCCCTGTACTGATGAATTCAGGTGTTCTTTGCTTTTGTTTTTTTTTTTTTTTTTAGGGAGATGGATGGAAATCATATCCTGCTGTTCACCCAGCTCTGAAGCTCATGGAGATATTTTACAGCTCCAAGAAAATGAATGGTTGTAATTTTTAAAACTACCATTTCTCCAAATTACCAACTGGTTCCTTGGTTCCTTTCTCTGGTGCATTTCTCCAACAAGAGGAGAGGGAGACACCATCCAAAAGCAAACAAAGCCCTTTCCCCAGTAGCTCAAATGCCAGCTCTCTCTCTTTGGCATCCGGAGCAGGCTGTCTGCTTCAGACTGAAAGCTGTATCATCAGACTCTCATTTCAGCCTTGCCACCTGACATGTTATGACAAACTTTTAACTTTGGAGCAGCAGTACATATAAACATATCATTGCTTTGGGAGCAGAATGGCACAGGCAGCCAGATCCAGCTCCTGCCACAGGGGTATCAGCACCTCTGAGCCCCACACCCATCCCAGCCACAGCTTCTGGGGAGGGAATAACCTGGGATGCTTCAAATGGCCTAAGCAGACCTGAGGCAAATGTGCCACCTCCAACAAGTAAGAGACTGGGAACTAAGAAGTGAAGCTGGGTGGCATTTTTCAAGAAATAGGTGCTTATAGTTTGCAGGACTTTGATTTGTAAAACCAAGGCTGTCTAAGAACCCAAAAAGAGGATGTTGGAACTGGAAACTTCCCATTGGGATCAGGTGGTTAACAAAGGCATGGGCTCTGCTGGTTTATCTGTGCCTATTGCTCCTCATGGTGGAGGGGAAATACAAGAAAATTCTGGAAAAATTCCCAGAGATGAGTCTACTTTTCAAAATAGCTGAGGACAGCTATGCTTCAGCTGGCGAGAGCTGAGGAGCAGGAGCTGCTGCAGACTTCATGGTCTCAATGGCTTGCTCTGTAGTTATCCCCTCACTGCTCTGTATCCATTTAGGCACACCTGATTGATATCAAAAAAGGCCTTTCACAACAAGCTGCCTCTGCTTTCCCAGCTGCCCTGTGCATTGCTGTGGGATTTTTGCGGATGTATTGTGCTCTGAGGAGATGGTCACTGTTGACAGAGCTGGTTCCTGGGGCTGCCAAGCACCTACCCATGCTGAGCTCATCATGCTCCCTGCCACTGCTTTATCACAAAAGGGGTCTGAGCAGGTGAAAGCAGCCTTTGAACTAGCTCTGTGACTCCAGGGTGCGCCTGGGAGGTGACCCACCATGGTCCCTTCCAACCTTCCCCATTCTGTGGTTCTCTGCATTCATGAGCACTCAATACTTCTGAAAACCTGCATTAATTAGCCCTGATCTGAGAGTACAACTTCAGTAATTACAGCAGGCCAGTACTGAGGGAAAGCAGTGTGACCCAGCCAGTGTCCTACAGCTGAGACTTCTTCATCCCTCCACCAGAACGGTCTCACCCATGTCTGACCACAATATGAGAGCACGTTGTCACAGGCCAAATCCAGGCCAGGGAGTGCACTTGGCACAACACCTGGGTCACTGGGTGATGCCCAGACAGAGCTCACGCCCTGGGCATGTTCAGCACAAATATCTTTCTGAAGATCACCATGGGCTGTGGGCAGCTGTGTGCTGCAAACTCCTCTATCTGTGTGCAGCGTGAGAAGGGCAGGTTGGTCATGGCCGAGCTTCAATGACCACCCATAGGAAAAATCTCATGGCCTTGTTGCTCTCTGAATTTTCAGGAAGGAAAAAACCCTAAACCCTGCCTGTAGGTAAGGTTTGGCTTTGGAGCTCCTCCTGGGGCAACTCAGAGAATTACTTAGATGGAGTCAGCTCCAGAACAAGCAGGGTTGATGCCAGCTTGCCTGTTGCTGGACCATTTCATGGGCAGAGTAGGCAGACAAGATGTCCAAAAAAGTAGCAATTGGCTCAGCTGCCACCATCAGCACTGAGAGCTTTGTCTGTCCTGCTCTCCCTGCCATACTCATGCTGTGTGGGCTCCTGGCTGCTTCTTCCATCAGGCCCTTGGGAGGGAGGGACAGCTGACGTTGCTGGATGGCTCACATTTCCTTCCATCAGGACAATGGCTGGTGTTACCCAGGAGAATTCATGCTGATAAAAAAGGGGAAAAATGAATTCCTGCTCTCTCAGTGCTCCCAAATCCATCCTGCAGCAATGGCAGCATCATTGCAACACTGCTAGCTTCCTAACAGCCACTGAGCTATCTTCAGGTTTAATTGTATTGTGGGCTTTTCTGTGATCCATTTGTTTTAATTGAATATTCCTTGTGTCTGGTTCAATTTTTCCACCAACCTTAGTCCTAAGACAGTCTTTCAGTCTTCTAATGAGATCAAGAAGCTACTGCGAAATTCAGAGCAAATGGGAAAAAAGAAATCCTGGTGACAGGTCATTCACAATTTTAAAGAGCAAGAGCCATCCCTTCCTGGCAGGCTGCTTTTTTTCTCCCTGTAATCTGCCCCACAAAGAGGGTGGGAGATAACTCAGTGGAAGATCCTTTCCCTGGACTGATAAAAGGGGGTTTAATTTACCAGTGTGGTCTTGGCACTGCAGAACAACATTAGAATGATGACTCCCCTCATGCTCAATACCCTTCCAAACCTAATTTAGAAACTTTAAAAAAATGACCTGAGGATTCATTATCCAATGGATGAAAAAGAAGACAAACAGCACATATGTCTTGAAGTTTCCCTAATTTAATACCCACAAATAGTTTGTCTGATGCACTATTTTCCATCAAAAAAAAAAAAGTGTCATTTTCTTGAGGTTAGTCTCCTGTTTTCAGAGGAAAAGAAAAAATAAAAAGGAAATTATCACCTCTGTAGATGGGAAAGAAGAGCAGAAAAAGGGCAAAAGAACTGTTCTGTAGAGCTGGGAAAGGATCACATCACTGATTATCACAGTAGTAATTTTATCACAAGTCATGTAACTTTGAGGGTGGACTAGCTATTGCTTCAATTAGCAGGGAAAATATCGATATTGCTACTTGAAATGTGCTGGGCAAATCTGTCGCTCATTTTGTTATATATCTGTGTACCTACACCAGGAGTCAATTTTAGAAAATCCTTCTGTTCTAGCCATATTCTTTGCATTAAAAGAAACAAAACAAAACACCTTCATTGGCTCCTTTCCTAAGCCCCAGCATTCAGGGCAGTGAAGGATGGACTGTGTCATCATTAGCACAGAAAAAAAACCCAGCATTTTTTTAGTCTTATTCCCTGAAAGAAAACAATTGGCTCTTTATTTAAGGTTGTTCTGCCTTTCTTTTTTATCAGATTCTCCTTAAAAACTCCGGCATCCTTTGCCCGGTGTTAACCACACTTGGTGGAAGCATTGAGCTCTCAGCAGTGATTGCATCAATGAGTGTTGTGTCATTTAGTTCTAACAGGAAAGGCAGGAGGCAGTGCCTACCAGAAGGAGCAAGTCTTGGGAAAAGCCTTTGGAAATGGATATGTAAAAAAAACCCAAAGACCTGAAACCCCCATCACAGGATCCATGGGTGGTTGGTGCTCCGGCAATTGGCTGAGAAAGGCTCACCAGTAATTCCTGGGAATGGTCTACTGGTGGGACATATCCAACCATAACAATTTTAAGAACTCATTAATGTTAGAAATTATTACAACAGGAGAAAAGACAAACAAAAGCCAACATTTGGTGTGATTTTGATAGTTCCAATTTCAGAAATAGAAAGGAAGGGACTTTGGTAGTGTACAAATCTTCTGCAAAACTTCTTGAGGTCAGAGGGTGTCTCGTCTCTGTCTCCTGCGGACAACTGACTGGAGAGAAGCAAGGAGAGATTTTTATTTGTGATGTCTTGCATTTAACCCTAATGAGAGGTGATACAAAGTGAGACCTGAAGGGTGGTGGCTCTTTGATGGCAACTGAAGCTCTCTGACAGCTGTTAACCCCCCATCATTGGGGTTTTGAATTGGGCTAGGGAAACAAAAGTCTGTGTGCTAATCCTGTTAGAGGGAGAGGCTTACCCTGGGTATCTGTCAGCAGGAACCTGTACCCCTAGGCCTTGGTAGCACTGACTTCTTAGCCAAAGCTTCCTGCTGTGTATGAATATCCCATCAGAGAATCACAGAATATCCTGAGTTGGAAGGGACTCACAAGGATCATCAAATGGCCCACACAGGATCAAACCCACAACCCTGGTATCCTTAGCACCATATTCCAACCAGCTGAGACAGTCTCAGGGTCATCACTGAGCCCACAAGCAGAGCAAGATCTTCCTATGGTGCTGCCCAGACCAACTCAAGCCAGTGATGGTACAGGTAGCATCAGCTCACCGAGGTCACCATGTCATCTCTGTCAGAGAAAGGAGGAGAGAGCTCACCCTGTGGTCACCGCAGCCCTGCCTAGGGACTGACTGCCAAAATGGAGTCATGCCACGCATGCCATCATCTGCATGGCAAAGAGAGGGCATGAAAACCCACTGAGGAAACTGCCATCTCCTCCCTGAAGTCTTCCTTGCAAGCCGGGTCATCGGCAGCCACTTTGGGAAGACTGCATTTGCTGCCCATCAGCTGCACTGTGTCTCACAGGAATTTAAATACCCCAGGTTTTGGTTGATCCTGAGCAAACGGCAGTAAGAAGAAAGGGAGAAGGCTGTTCTGCAGGGCGGGTGGATCCAGGCAAAGCTCATGTGGGGAGCAGGCTTGTCTAACAGCATTTAATTTTCCACTACTAGAACAGCATGTCAACACATTTCAAGTATCTTCCTAAGTCCCAGTAGCCTGCTTGAAAGTGCTATGTCTTTATTAGACCATTGATGGTCCTTGTGAAATGTTGTCACAATCTGCACATACAAGCAGGTGTTGTGATGGTTCATTAACTAATCTCAGAGTGCAAAAAACAACACAGAAGGGGATTTCAGTTTTAATCAAAATACACCTTTATTGAGTGCCCACAGCAAATGCGATAGAAGGGTTTAGAAAGGAGAAGAAAGGATAGAGAGAGAGAGAAAGAGGCGATAGGGGTATAGCTACCAGACATAGAGACAAAATCCTCATGGACCAGCCAATAGATCCACCTTGTCACATTGGGGAGAATTTCTAAGTCTTGGTTAACTCAGGGGTCTATTATAGTCCTCCTCTGAGGGGGAAACAGGTAAAATGAAGTCTATTGAAAATGTGTACAGGCAGTCCATGTTCCAAGACAGGATAAGTCAGTTTCAGCAGTAAATGGGACCCATTGTTTCAGGACTGGTTTCTATGGGAAGCCAGTTTTGGACAAGTGAATACACCTGGACAAACATTTCGCTTCAATCAGACCAGCCCCCCTGTGTTACAATTATAGGGGTCTCAGTCCTTGGGAAGGGGCTTCAATCTCCATCCATCATGGTGGTTGTGAGGCAGATGACGGATTTTCCATGTGGGATCACCAAAGTTACCCCAGAAAGTTCATTTGGCCAAGAGGTGGGAAAATTCATGGGCTATTGTCATGAAGCAGGTGCAAGCATATAGGGCGAGTCGTTCCTTGGCAGACCCTCCTCCTGCAAAGCAGTATATCATGGCGGCACTCAACACAGCTGCAAACAATCACTTGGTGAGCATCCACCTCAACCAGGCCAGAACTCCAGTCAGGGTCCTCAGGGTCCCAGTCTCTGTCCTTGCAACGGTAGTGAGGCAAATGAGGGAAACTTCAGACCATCTCTTACAAATATGGGTCTCACTGGCTGCATCCAAACCTTGTCCTTGTGCTGGAAGAACATTCCTAATTAAAGCAGATTGAGCCTTTGGGGAAGAAGGGGCTACAAAGCATTTCCTAAAGCATTTTCTACTCCAATTTCATTGTGAGAAAATACACCTGAAGGATGATGCAGAAATTAGGATTGAGACAAATATGAGTTTGGTGGGTCAATTTTACTTTGAGACCTCGAGAAACACAGGAAGCCCAAATGATGATCCCAGAGGGTTTAACACAGAGGTTTCACCCTCACAGAAATACAAGGGCCTTAAAACCACTGTTAATTTGCTGACGTCTTTCATCTAACTCCTTTCAATCCCACCTCTTTTTATTTTCTCCATAATTGTCTTTACATATATTAATTACCATTGACTTAAGTTTTTCTTTCTGGGTCTTTTTTGGTTTTGCAATTATTTGCAGTGACATCACTTTCTACCCTTTTGTAGTCATTTCTGCATCAGTAGGCGTGGCTACTACCTGCATCACTTTGATCACCTGCTGAATGAATTGCACTCAGCAAGGTGTCATGCATGGTAAAAAGATTAGAGTTGCTCTAGCACAGAAGAGGAGAAATAGTATTCGTTTAACCCATAGATTGCCAGGTATCCATGACAACATGTCCCATTCCCATCCTTTCCACCTTTGGACTGGTACACGAGCTAACTTGATTTCCTTTGCTATTTGTTTGACCACTTTTCTGTTGCCATCTCTTTGCAAACAGCAGTTTGAAGAATTTAATTTTCCACAAACTCCTCCTCCTTCTGCTAATAGATAATCTTATACCATCCAATGCTGAAATATTGCATTACTCATTTGAGTGGATTGATCATCAAGAAGGTCAAGAGCCATAGCTGTCTAGTTGGTTATTATTTCAAAGACAGTTTGTAACCTAAATATCCCATTCAAATTATAAATGGGTTCTCTGTCACCTCATATTAATTCATAAGGATTCCAAATGGCTGGTCCATAGTGCAGTATCATTTTTTCTGGTGGCCATTCATCTTTTCCCCATTTTGAGGTGCTTCCTCCAGCAAGGGCTGCATCAACAGATTGCTTTCACTAATTAAATCATCATAGATTTTGATTCCTAAGTGATTTCCCTGAACTTGTGGTAGATCTAATATGCCCCATATAACATCCCTGAGCAGTTTGGAGGTAAGCTGCGATACTCATGTTGGCCGCAATGCCAGTGATGTCCTTTCAAAGCCCATGTTCCACTAGCAAAGGGGCCTTCCTACCCTCTATCATCAATTGGTGGGTCAAAAGACAGCTCGTTTCCTGGCCCTAGCGGTCCTCCAACAGTAGTTACCCCACCTGAAGAATTACAATGTTTTTATTTCCAAGCCCCCCTGCAGGATTCCCAACTACATTTACGTGTGCAATCTGTTTGCTTGGATTTGGAGAAGAACTCACTAAAAAGGGCTCAAGTTCCATTCTGGTGTTGACATTCGCACTGATAATCATAAACAACAGATGTTCTACTTGTGGAACTTTCTTAAAAATAGGTGGTCAAAAAACCCCTTGTCCGTCCCCGTTGCTTTACAGCCTTCAAAATCTTTTTGGTAATTATGGTAGGAACACCTTAGCCAGCTACTATTAGTGAGCTTCACAGGTATTTGATTGCATTTTCTTGATATTTGGAACAACTGCAAGGAGGGTAATTGGGAGTCCAGACCCAGTTGTTTAAACCCAAAGATAAAGTGAAATCACAAATGCTTTTCCTATGTAGACATCCCCTGTACTATTTAGGCAATAAGTACCTGATTCAGAAGAATGAAGTCATCATGGACTTCCTTCTTTGCCCCCAGATCCTGTCCCATTATGGACCTCCCTTAGGGTATTGATCTTTTAGATTCCACTTAGCTAGTCACCCATTGCCGCTCTTCAGATCATTCTGGCTCTCTGCAGACCCAACAACAGCTAAGGTTAAAAACTTTGGCTGCTTCTTCTCCTAAGGCTGGAAATGGATTCTTCCATTCCTGGCCTAAATTTAGCTGGCAATATAAAAGTAGAATTAGTAGGAAAAATATTCTAATAGTGTATTCTAATGACAGTCTAATTTTCACCTTGTCTTCCACACCACCTGTGGCCAGTGAATGCACAGAAACCACCTAAGATAAAGAAAACAATGACAGCCAGTAGTAGCCCCCCAGTGAGTGGAGATTCTAAAGGAGGGATGTTCATACAGAGTATTTCAGCAGATGATCTGTGGGTACGTACACTTGGCTTGCCCTAGTGTAAACACATTGGCTGCTGCTCCAGACCATTCATGTGGAGTGACAGTCAGAGCCTGCTGTCCTACTTTTCTAGTTGAGATGCCCAAATCTCTGGGGCTTAAGAGACCTTGACCTCAGAGTGTGATGGGTCCACCTGTGTTCAGCTCTCTTGATGGCTGTTTCTGTGGTCAGTAACACTTGGAAAGTTCCACACTACTTTGCCACCAGTGGTGCGTCTTTCCACTCCTTAAGCATGACTAAATCTCTTGGTTGGATGCTGTGAACAGTCCAAAGGCAGGGGTTGGGCCGGCTGAACTTCCTTTCAGAAGAGACAGTATCCTGGCCACGTATTGCTTTAAATATCACTTATCTCTATACCCCACTAGGTTGAGAATTACCTGGGTGCTCAATTCCAAACAATAATTCAAAGGAAGGGAACTGATTTTCTCTTCTGGGTCTGGCCTTAATTCTTGCCAAAGCCAATGGCAAAAGCCCTACCCATGGTGTCTTGGTGGCTTCAAAAGGTGTTTCTTTATTTCTGTCTTCTTTTTTTTTTCTACCTGACATAAGCTCTGTTGGTGCCAGGGGATATGGAGGATCCATTGTTTTCTAAAGTAGCCGTAACCCTTTCAAGAATCTGTTGTAGTGTGTTGCAATTTCCTGTTTCAGACTCCTCAATCCCTTCCCAGGTATAGCTTCTCTGTTCCCCTCCCCCTTTCTCTTCCTAAGTGATGTCCATCAAGCTTAACTTTCCAACAAGGGCGTTGTGTGATTGGCAGAAGTTCAAAAGATGCCTCTCAGCCCTGGGGTCATTGGCCTGTCTAAGTGTTATTGTCCCCTGAGACTCGCCCTCTCCCACCTGGTTGGTAGCTCACCTATCCTCTCCCTTCCCCCTCCCCCTGGGCTTAAAAGGACCTGGGACCATGCGGCCGGGATTCTACTGTAGCTGTTACCATATTCAGAGATCTGGAATAAAGCTCTGGACCAAACCCTGCTGTAGAATCCTCTCCTTTCGTCTCACCTAGCCTAAGGACTTTCACCCGAGGTAAAACTGAGTTCCTACCAGCCTGGACTTGTTCTCAGTGTCTAGCTGCAACTGCTAGCTAGCCAGAGGGATCTCTGTGGTAAAAAACCACATCAGCTGCCTTTGGCCGAGCAGCGAGGGCTGGACGAGCCCAGACACGTTCCATCCGGTAATATTGGAATATTATTCCAATAGGATCGTTCCTGTAAAATGAGTTCCCCTGAGTCTGCTGCTTCTATAATCCTGTATCTTGGAATAATTTGTTCCAAAAATACCTTAATAGGTGATGCCGTAGCTGCTGAAGCAGTTGGGAATGCTTCTGGCTACCTTGTTAGCTGATACACTATTACCAGAAAATATTTAAGCCTTCCTACTTGGGACATCTCAGTAAAATCCACTTGACATCTTTAGAAGGGACATGCAGCCCAAGGCCTCCCTGCCCTGGCAGCTTTCTTTTTAACTCTGTTATTGGCTTCAGCACAAATCAAGCAAACTTCAACAGCTGCTTTTGCCAGACTAAAAAGACTCACAGCAAAATACGTCTTGAGGAAGGCTTCTGCCAATCCTCCAGAATTCCAATGACTCCCTTCATGGAGTTGTTCTAATACTTGTATGGCCAAAGCTTCTGGTCTCCATTGTTTGCCATTCCTTGTAAACAAATTATTCCCTTTTTTACTCTGCCCCGCTCTTTTAAATTATTTCCAGCCCCTCTAGTGGAAAAGACAGTTTCTCTGGCATGATTGAGTCACTGAGAGCAAAGGGAGGGTCTTGGAGAGTTCTGGCAAAAGTATTCCTTTCTGAGTTACTTCATCCGCCAGTCAACTGCCTATTGCCTCCTCTGAGTACCTTGCCTGATGTCCCCAATTGTACATCATTGCCCCCCCATTTGGTAAATTCACCACCTCCAAGACAGGAGTGATTAAGCTCTCATGCACTAATGTATTTTCCCCTGCAGGTTAATAAACCTCTTTCATCCCATAGATTTCTAAATGAGTGTACCACTCCACATGCATGCTTAGAATCAGTATGAATGTTAAATCACAGGCTCTTACAGGCACATCCAGCTCCACAGCCTGAGCTGACCATATAGGCAGCAACTTCTTCTAATAGGCATCCTCCCTTCTTCTAATTCCCTTCCCTTAATAATAGCATCTCCTGTAACTCACTTCCCTTCTACTACCTGTAAAGGCTAATTTATAAACATATTTTCTCCCTTAGGCCAAGGGGTGTCTCCTAAATTTTCCCTAGCCCAGGCCTGGAGATCTATCACTTGATTGCAGTCATGGGTTTCTTCCTGGCCCCCCTCTCCAGGACTGTTCAAAGTCCTTGCTTAACAGGAGACTGGGTTAAACCCTTCCCCACTTCTCAATCCTAAATCTTTCTGTTCCATTCAATAAGTTTTAGACTGTATTAACCAAGCCCTAGACATTGATTTAGAGGCTTTTTCACTTCACAAAACTTTAATTTGATGTGAGACTTTCATAAGTCTCATAAAACATTCTCCTGTAATCGGTTTTTGGGCTTCGGTTACTACTAAAGCCATAGCTGCAGACAATGAAGCGAGCCTCCTGGCCTCTCGATTGAACATCTTAGAAAAGTAGGCAACAGGCTGACATGTAATCCAGTGTTCCCATAGTAAAATTATTTTAGTATGGTCCTGTTTAACGTCCACATAGAATTCAAATTCTTTTTCCCTGGGTTAGGCCAGGGCACGAGCTTCAGTTAATCTGCTTTTTTCTTCCCCTAACACTTTAAAATTCTGCACTTCTTCTGGTGTCCATTCATGCAGTTTCTTAACTGGTGGGGCAGGAGTATTCTAGGGAGACATGCATGGCTCCAAAAGACCTGCCTTTAACGGGGACTCGGTAATAGGCTGCAATCCCTTCTTTCCCTGCCTTGGAAAGAGGGTACTGCTTTTTAGATGCCACTTATCCTGGTTGCTTCAAAGTAATTTGGAGAGGCTCCATAGCTAATTTTTCAGATTTCTCTGGGACTGCCCTCATTTGAGGGTTTACTGCAGCATAGGCTCACTCAGACATTTGACACGAAGTTACAACAGGGTTAGTTTCTGTATCACTTTTTACAATGTTATTTTTAATTCCCAATGTAGCCAGCAAATCCCTTCCCAATAACTTATAGAAACAAACAAAAATTCATGCATTTCAAACCTAATCCCCACATGTACGAATCCTGGTTGAAAGAAACACATTCCCACCTCTTTTCCACTCACCCCTGAAGAATTAAAGAACTTCTTGACAATTTTTCCCTTGAAGGGATAAAATTCAAGGTGGATTGAGAGGCCCCTGTGTCTACCAGGAAACACCTCCTCCCATTCCGGACCCACCCTGAATGTTATCAAGGGCTCCAGCGTGGTGGGTCCCTGATATAACGGGAACCCCTGACTCCCCTAACAATCCATCTCCATTCATCACTGGACTTGATCCTCCTGAGGATCCAATTGTTTCTGTGGGCAATCTTGCTTACGGTGTCCTTGCAGATAGTACACTGATTCCTTCCAAGATGATGTTTGGGTGGGCTCTCCCTGCTGAGGAGAGAATGCCTCTGCCCCATCCTTGTGGCCAGGCCCGTCCCTTCTGTCCTGGGGGCCCCTTGGGCCCTGTGGTTTATCCCTCCACTGCCATCACCTTTGTATTTACCTTTTCCTTATCCCTTCTTACATACACTTGCCATATCTTTCTAACTAGTTCATCCAGGAACTTTATTCTGCCCTTTCCTTAGCTCCCAGCACCGCTACTGCCTGTGGGTGCTCAGTCTCACACAGCTCAAAATCATTTTTTTGTCCAGTGACCCAAATCAAGTCCTTAAAAGAAAATCCTAATCCTACCATGTACAAATTGCATTTTTCAGATATTCTTTGCTCCTCCTCTTTGTGCTCACCATCTTTGTCATATACCATATACTAGAGCCAGTCCCCATCCTGCCATGGTGTTGAAACACAGCCCCTGCCAGCACACTCAGTGAGCACAGCTGGCAGCACCACAGGCAGCTGGGGTGTCTAGCAGCTTCATGGGCGCCAGGACATCTAGCAGCCATGGGGCTCGGGGGCCACTGCCATCCCTGCCTGTGGGGAATGGGGGGAGGTGGGGTCCGGTACTGCCTGGCACTGAGCCCTGGCTGCCCCACAACCCCAGCCCGTCCCCACAAACCCCAAGCCCATGCTCACAGTCCCGCATTTCCGTGCCTGATCCTGCCACTTCCCACCATAAAGAAACACCTCTTCATCCTGACTTCCTTGTTTTCTCTGTCCTGGAAGCTGGGGATAAGAACCTGCAGCTGAATCAGCTACCAAATTTTGATGATAAATGCCTTCTGCTACTACTTGCCTTAACCATATTCCTCCACATTCCACTTCAACCAGTCCTTTCCCAATATACCAACACCATCTGTCCCCTGTTGCTGAGACCCCTTCTCAACTCCCCTTATTGCTCCTTCGGCATGGATTGTCCTTAATTACCTCTGGGAGAAGGTGCAAACTACCTCACCATTCTCCCAAGGGATTCTTTGGAGATCTTTCTGGAGTGTCATCCCTTTTGCCAGGACCTGTTGCTGGCTTTACCTATGCAATCCTCTATGGGTGCCCTCTCAGGTTTACTCTCCAAAAATCCCATGGATTGGTGACATTTTCAATGGTCCTTCCCTGTGGGCTCTTCATGGGCCCTCTAGTCCACTACTCGTCTATCTCGAGTGTACACTATTGGGTACTTAACCAATTGCCCAGTGCCGGCTGCCACCAAGGGAGCTGATAACCAAAGCTGGGTGAGGGGCACCTTGAGCTCCCGCTCACTGCCATGGGTTGGTGGAAGGACTCCAGATGAGTGACCATTTTCTTAGGAAAATTAATCCCTGATGCCAGAGGTTTTTGTCCCAAAAAGAGACAGAGTAACTGTCCCAAAAAGAGACAGTCACGTAACTTTATTGGAATAAAGGGAGAGGCCATGGGCCATTTCCCGTGGGGTCAAGTGGTTGGGGATGCAGCCCCCTTTTTATCCTAAGTTTCCTACTGCATCACCCTCTTTTTTGCTCCATTGGCTGAGGTAATCAGCCAGTACAGACTTCCCGAATCGCCTCCTCTATGCCCCACTCTGATATGCACTCTCCCTTTTGCTATATAAAAGAAAGAAAAATAAACCCTTCCTAATTCTATGAAGTCTCTGTTCTCTTGCTCTGGCTTCAGGAATTTAACACAGCTTTGGCTGAGCAACAGTCTGTGTTGATTAGTAACAGTTTCTAGAACTAAGAATTTCTTCTATTACTTCACTAGCCATAAGTGGAAAAAAACCTGCAACCGATCTGACAAGTATGGGCATCGGACCAGCGAATGTAAATCAAAATACAAGAGATAGACCCGCCTTGGGAAACCTTAAAATGAGCGCGAAATGACACAAATGCTCCACCATAACCAGGCTGCTGCCTGGACATCCTCCACTCAGCAACACCAGGATCTGCAGGAGTGGACATGGAGACAGCAGTAGACTTCACTGTGACAAACACCAATGGAGGTCATACCATCAACAGCAAACATACTGTTGGGCTGTAGACTTAGTGCTCTACTGATAGGAAGCTCATCTACATCAAAACAAGGCACTTTTTTTTTTTACTTAGACTGATTGATGCAGATTATTTAGGCAATATTGGGATACTGGTGCAGACTTGAAGGCTACCTATCCATATTCCAAAAGGCACTAGACTGGCACAGTTAATTCCCTTTGGAGCCAAACAGGGAGTCATGCATAGGGGGGATGGAGGTTTTGGGTCAACAGGAACCCCTCAGGTAATGTTTATGTTACCATTATCAGGAGCAAAACCAACTAAACCCATTACTTTTCAGCACCCTGATGGAGGAACTCTCACAACAAAAGCTGCATTGCTGGACACAGGTTCAGATGTCACCATTGCTCCCTCATTTGCATGGCCTGCAAAATGGCCTCTGAACACCTTGGGAACACCTTTTATGGGGGTGGGAGGTGCGCTAATGACTCAAATCAGTAAACACTCCTAACAGTATAGGTTGATGAGGATGCACACGTTTGGGCTCAGGTGAAGTCTTATGTGATGACTACAATCTGGCTGCTGGGACAAGACACATTGAGCCATATGGGTTTCTGTCTCACTAATGAGGGTTTTTAGCAGTGGGCATTGAGGGGCAGCCAACCCTAAAATGAAAATAGTTAACAGAAACACCAATCTGGATTGATCAATGGCCGCTGTCTAAAGAAAAGCTTGCCCATGTTAATGAACTGGTTGATGAACAATTGAAAAGGGAGCCTGTCATACCTTCTCCAAGCCCCTGGAACACACCCATTTTTACATTCCTAAAAAATCAGAAAAATGGAGGTTATTACATGACTTTCTAGTGATTAATGCTGTAATGCAGGATATGGGAGCCCTGAAGCCTGGCCTACCCTCACCATCAGTGTCACCTGTCTATTGGCAACTGTTGATTATTGATTTAAAATATTGGTTTTTCACAATCCCCCTGCACGAGGATGACAGTGAGAAGTGTGAGAAGTTTGCCTTATCAGTGCCATCCATTAACAAAGCAGAGGCAGCAACAAAAGCATCAATGGGTTGTATTGCCACAAGGGATGCAAAAATTCTCCCATGACGTACCAACTGTATGTTTGTTGCCTGGGCACCAGCCCCACTGAGAAAACAGTACTCAAAGTATCTAACCTATCATGACATGGACAATATCACAGCAGGAGAATACCTGGATACAGCAATCCTGCTACCTGCCTTACCTACAATCTGAAGGCAGGCCTTCAGATTGCCCTAGAAAAAGTCCAACAACAAGCCCTATGGAAATATTTGGGTATGCTTATCACTGAAGCCCAAATTTGGCCCCAAAAATTAACTATTTGTATGGAAAATTGGATCTTGACAGATGACCCCCAAAAAATTAACTGGGGACATACAGTGGATTTGTAGCACCTGTGGCATTTCTAATGAAGACTGTGAGCCCCTAATGCCATTATTGAAATGGGGAAATCAGACCAATTTGCTGCACAAACTAACTGAAAAACAACAGAAGGCTTTGACTCAAATTGCCACTAAATTAGGCCATTCCTTTGCAGATCATTGATCCCCTAATTTACTATTGTCTGTGGCCATGCTGAATAGAGAAAAGCATGATGGCTACCCTAATGCAGTGGGATAGCCAGGATTATCAGCCACTAAAAATCCTGGAATGGGTGTTTTTACCATGTAATTTGAATGAATCCTTGACCACACAAATGAAAGCTATAGCAAAAATTGTGATCAAGGCACAAATACAGACTCTGGAAATTGCAGGAATGGAACCCCAAAATATTCTTCTCCCACTAACAAAAAATTTTACAATTGTCATTGCAGAATTCAGACACCTTACAATGGGCATTGTTAAACCTTACAGGTATTATTAGCACTCATTTTGCCCCTCATGATTTTTTCTTTGCATCAACAGGTGGGACAACTTCCTTGGCTATCAAAACAGCCTGTAGAAGGCCTCACAGTTTTTACTGTTGCCAGCTGAAAAACTTCTAAAGCAGGCCTTACTTGGCACAGTAGAGGCAAATGGCTCAGTGAAATTCTTGAGGGACCAGGAGATTCTTTACAGCTTTTTGAGTTACATGCTCTTATTAGAGTGTTCAAAAAATGGCCCAATGATCCCATTAACATTGTTTCTGATTCTGTCTGTGTAATAAGTGTTGTTGAGTGTGTGGAGCAAGCATTGCTAAAGGAAATTCAAAACCGGTGGTTGTGGCAAATCTTTTTTCAACTATGGCAGTTACTTAATTCTCGCAAACAGGATTATTTTATTACCCATATATGGAGTCACTCTGGATTGATGGAAGGCCTGGCCTTAAGAATCAAGAAGGCTGACCAATTTGTGGCACCATTTCGGGTCTCTACTTCTCCTAATATCAATAAGTTTGGCCATGCCAGAAGGACTCACGAGTTTTTCACCAAAGTGCAAAAGTTTTACCCAAACAATTTGGAATATCACTGCAGGAAGCTCAAGGAATTGTCACATCCTGTCCACAATGCCAGGGTATGATTGTTGGATTGGGACCTGGAGTCAACCCTCGTGGCCTGGGGCCCTTGCAGCAAACAGATGTAACTATCTATGCCTCTCTTGGTCATTTAAAATATATACATGTAACTATAGACACCCTTTCTGCCATGGTTTGGGCAACTCCTGTGACAAGCGAAGGGTCTCATTTTGTCATTCAACACTTGCAAGGCTTCTTTGCCATGGTGGGTTTGCCTCAGAAAATTAAAACAGACAAGGGTCAGGATATATAGCCTGACAGACCCAGGATTTCTTAGCTGGTTGTGGGGTGAATCATAGCGCAGGTATTCCAGGGAACTCCACAAGACAAGCTGTCATTGAAAGGACACATAAGGTACTAAAAAGAGTGCTTTAAAAACAAAAAACAGGGAAGGATGGGCTGAGCCCACAGGATAGAGTGCAGAAA
Source organism: Fringilla coelebs (assembly GCF_963513975.1). Classification (NCBI taxonomy): domain Eukaryota; kingdom Metazoa; phylum Chordata; class Aves; order Passeriformes; family Fringillidae; genus Fringilla; species Fringilla coelebs. Next base: position 54,466,647 of record NC_140033.1, on the reverse strand, counting down.
GCAGTCTGTTAAGAATAATCTACAGTTAGTAAATAATTGTAGTGAACCACCAGCAATAACACATTACTCAGGTTTACAGCAAGATTCTGAATTGGCACAGCACCAACCAAAAGTTCATTCTAAAAATCCTAGGACAGGGTTATGGGAAGGACCTGCAGATTTACTGATGTGGGGAAGGGGTTATGTTTGTATCATTACGGACAAAGAACCCTGATGGATACCAGGGTTCATCCCTGGCTTGACAAGGACACTGATTCCTAACATCAACAGTGAACCAACAACCAGTGCTACCTGAAAACATCAATTGCCCTCAGAATTGCCCTTGGGTGAGATTAGAATATGTGGAGTGTGGATCAGATAGGTGGTGTGAGTTTAAAGGAAGGAGTTTCCCAATTGTATAGAGTGCAGACATTGGCACTCCCAAAAATTTAATACCTGGGTGCTGTTATCCCACATGACAGGAATAATGGTTAATTCCCCTGAAACCTGCCAAGAAGCGCTGAGTCTTGGGAGCAACTGGGACAGGCTATTCAGTGGTATCATAACGAAATTCGGAAGGCAGGAAAAAGGACAGAGAGAATAAGATGATCAAGGCCATTGAATGTGAATAAAGAGTATTTATTCCTGGGACGTGGGGAGTTAGACCTGAGCAGTGGGAACAACCAAAGTGAAGGTGGGAGGAGAAGGACCAAAGGCGACAGAATTGGAGAAGAGCACAAAGAGCAGGAGGCCCAGTCAGTTTGGATTTTTTCCCTAATCTCATATGGGAAGGGTTCTTTGCCAATATTAAGGATGAAGAATAGTCTTAAATTAGTTGTGCGGGTTTTTGGAAGTTTCTCTCTGTTACTTGTGATATGTGGCAACACCTGTAGTGTGGATGGCATCAACAGAATACGCAGCTTACTTTAGCCAATGCTACTGGGGTGGATTTCTTTTGTTTATCCTTAACCCTGCCAGGACATCCTTTCTGCACATGTTTAATTGGTATCCCAATAAGTAACTTTACTGATTTTGCAAAATGGGTAGGAGTTGGAGGAAAATCATAGGTGGAAGCAAATAAACCAAGCGTGGAGGATCACTGGTGTAACCTAGCCAGCAGTGGTACAAAATAGGATATATGCTAAAGGTTGGGGATTAAGGCAAACACCAAGGGCTTCCAAAAAGGTATAATAACACAATCACAGAATGAAAGCGGACTAGAGCTCCAAGAATTAGATTTGTTAGGATCAGTACCTGGAAATTATTGCTTGTTTTTTAACTACTTTTTAACCCCAAAATCAACCTACATGAGCAATGTCCTAGACCCAAAAATAATCATGTCATCCTTAATCCCAATTCTCCATGGTATCAGAACATGACCAAATATTGCCACAGTTGGACTTTTCCTGTGGTGATGCAGGTGCAGGTGCAAATGTGACTGTAAGAAAGCTTCCACCAGGTGTCTTTTTAATCTGTGGAGATACGGCATAGACTGCAATTCCAATTTGTTTGGTGTTCCTTGTTACTTAAGAAAACTAATCATGTTTGCTGCTAGAATGTGTGAAATACTGAATCAGACTGTTTGGACAGTGGGACATAGCAAGAGAACTGAAAGAGCAATCACAAGATTAAGACCTGATTGTGACAATCGTGTAGAGTTTTGGGGTGCTCCAGCATAAATAATAGCATCATTCCTTACTCCAGCTGTTGCAGCTGCTCAAGCTTTGGCTACGCTTACTAAATTAGGATGCTGGAAGTTCAAACAACTAAAGGTAATTTCAGCTATTTTAAATCAGATGCTCACTGACATAGATGCTATTAGACATGGCACACTGCAAAATAGAGCCACTATAGAATTGTTGTTGGCACATGGGCACAAGTGTAAGGAGTTTGAAGGAATGTGTTGTATGAACCTCTCTGACTATTCTGCACCCATTTGCAGGAAACTCAAACTACAAGATAACATGAAGAAATTGACTGGGAATGAGTGAGGTTTGCATGAATGATTTGAGGGATGGGAAAGAACTGGATGGTTGAAAGATCTCGTAAAGGGAGCTTTGTTATTACTACTAGTCATTATTTCATTGCTTTGTGTTATTCCATGCATCATGAAATTGGTGAGCCACTTGGTAGAAAATAGGGTGGAAAGGGTCTGGCTGCTGCAAGAAGAAGGGGGAATTGTAGCAATGTGTCTGAACCACTTAGACTACAGGGTGCACCAGCCATCCAGCTTGTAACAGTTCTTATCAGAATTTTCTCAGGGCTTGGAATTCATCAAGGTTACTAAGACATAAGCTGTGCTAAAATAAGAAAGGAGAAGCTGAGAAACCAAATTCCAAGACCACAAGAAGTTGATAACAGGGGGCGGCAAAGCACCTGGACTGTAAGCAAACACATCTTCTGAGAGGTACACGCAGAATGTGCAGACAAGACAAAGGCACGAATAAGAAATGCGTGACTAGCAGGTGCAGAGAGTTTGAATGTGTAAGTGCATCATGTAAACAATAAACAGCTTCTGCTTAATCCTCTTGGTCCTGAATTTCCCACAAGTGATACTTACTAAAAGGGCTCTGATTTTAGTGCTAGAGTTACTGTCTCTACGATGATTAATGGGAATAGTTCTTTAAAATCCTTCCCTTGCTGACATCACTAAGTTTCATCTTTTCCTGATTGTACTGGAGGCTATATGTTAGTTATGAATAGAAGGAAATGAGTTGTAGGGATATGTTGAAAGTAACCAGATACGTAGCTCTGCTTCCATTTCCATTGTCTAAGAAGAACTCAGATTGTTTTTGGACCTTTCATAGACCTCTGACTAGATTAGTATTTGTGTTTGATTGACCCCATAAATTTAAGGCTACTAGGCTTGACCAATGAATAGAAAAGGGAAAGTCACAGAGCCTAGGTGGTTCCCTTGTCAGCAGCTTCTCAGGAGTAGGGAGATTTCTGTCCTCAAGTTTGTTACTTCAGCTAGCAGATATGCTCACACCAAAAGAAAGTGTGAAAGATGCTTCCCTAAATGGTCAAATAATTCTTCCTGCTATTTGTGACTCTTTTGTATTACTGGATCTTGTAATACTGGAGTTTGTTACAGAAGGTAGATTAAATTGAATGCATCTGCTCTTGAGGGAAACAGAGTATTTAGCAATAGCATGTAGGCTTTTATCAACCTGAGATTGTCTTAATGGACTGGATGCTTAAAACACAGTAATTCCTGCTAGTTCCAATTCCATTTTTAGGCTTGACAAATGAAATGGTAAACCTGCATCTGTAGGGAGGGACATTTAATTGGACTTTCTCCTTTTTAGAGAGAAGCTAATGAAAAAGTTTCACCAGAATCAGAGCAGGCTGTAAAACAAGAAGAGCATTATGAAAAGAGGCCAATCCTATCCTCTTAGTATTGCTACTTGTAATTGGACTTGAATGAAATGTGTCAACTCTGTGTTCCTGGGTATTGCATCAGTAACAGGTACTTCAGCTGCTGTACTTCTCTCTTAAAGCTAAGAACAGAATCCAAATAATCCTGATTCCATAGTCACAATTCTTCACCCTGTGATGCTGACAGGTGAAAAAGGAGTGGAAGGTGCACCGGTAACTTAACTTGAATGGCCTATCTAAATCAGCAGCCACTGATTTCCTGAAAGCTTAAACGGGTCAGTTGCCCATGTTTTTCTTGGGATTCTTTTAATCTTTGGTCATGTTTTTCTTGGGACTCTTTTAATCTTTCCCCATGAGTTCAGCCTCTGCTCTCAATCCTTTGCTGACATTTCAAGTATCTCGATAGCCTGGAAATCTGTTGTCCTTATTTATCACATCATTATTCCCTTCAAGGTGTTGTTCACCTCAAGTCTCATTTTTTGCTGATTTTCTGCCAGTTCATTGTCAGATGGCAGCAGGTGTTTTGTAAGAGCAAGTACACAATCCTATAGCTTGCCTTTCTTTTGATTTGGCCTGTCTAGAAAATGGAATGACTGAACATCTCCAACAGGATTTTCTCTCGCCATTATGTTTCACTGGAAGGGCAGATGTAAATGGTCTACCTAAATTCTTGGCACTGAGGAAACTCGTAGTTTGCTGTTGCATATAGGTAGAAGCTTATAAAAGGAAAGCCTTGTAAAACCATGGCTGAGGCCCATTACTTTGGCTAAGTAGAAAAGGACTATGGGAAAGTGAGGCAACTGAGTTAGAGGTAGATCAACAAGTTCTAGAACCATCGCGTGTTCACAGTGTGGTGTACATTGCTTGGTTGAATTCTGTTGGTTGTGGCTTAAAGCTATGCAACTGATAAAGGCCTGACTGCTTCAAAAGCCCTGCTTTTGCAAGAAAGCGGCTCTCCTTTGCACCTGCCTGGGGACTCTGCGTCACTACAGACCCTCACTCCCAGTTTGCCAAGGAGATGATCAGTAGGAATGTTGCAGAGCTGCTGTGGGCATATTAATGGAACGGCCAAGAGGGAAGCGCTGGACATTTCTGGGGTTTAGTACAATGCTGCTGCATTGGTGCCACTTTAGTTGGTTTTCCATCAGTGGCATTTCTGTCTAGAAGTACACTACCCAGAGACTTTCTAGCATTTGATGCCATTTCCTTACTGTCCTTTTAATACCTTCCTTCCGTTTAAAGGATGATACAATCTTTACATTTTGAAGATCCCTGTTAGGAAACACTATGCCAGAGGAGTCATCACTCCCTTTTCTTTTGCCTCCTTTGTCATTTTCATAGACTCATTTCAAATTTCTGCTCATGTCAAGAAGAATACTGAGACTACTTAGCAGAGTTGACGCTCTCAGCTGCTTTCCTTCTTCATACTGCTTCATACTGTATGTGACTTCATGGCCTCATTTTGTCATCAGCACTTTGCTGTGCTTTGCTAAAAACTGGCATGCACTGCCAACTCCCAGCTTGTGTCTTGGCATTTCATAGGGCTTTGATGGGTTCATTTCTGAGATTGCCATGCACTGGACTTTCACATTCACAAAGACTTCATCTTCCATTGGTCAAATTTTAGTATTTAATACTCTTTCCTGGAATGTAGGCAATATAGCAGCAAGCACTAAATTCCCTTCAAGCCCAGTCTTCCCAAAGGACCATTGAAAAAGATTGCTTTTCCCCTCTGACTAATCTGCCAGTATTTAGATGGAGAATTTGATACCTTCAATGAACTTCTTAGAAGGGATCTCATCACAGGCAATATCTCAGGCTTTCTTGAAATACTGGCTCCTTTGGATCCTAAATTAATTTGGAGTGCATTTAAGACTTTTTTTTCACTGAGGCCATTCAACAATGCCTCTTCTCATAAAATGCGTGATGTGTGTGACAAAGATGGATCCCCATGAAAGGTTATGCCCACATCAAAGTTCATCGTAAGAATGGTGGCTCCCTCCTGCAGTTCCCTTTGTAACCTAGTTGATATTCCAAAGCTAAATATTCCAGGCCTGTGAAGACAAAAGAAAGTCTTTGTCTTTTGCAAGAATTACCCCTAGGAGGATTGGTGTCAATTTGGATTTCTATGGTGTTAGCCCTGTTGCAGGAAAAATGTCGATTGTACTCTCTTCTTGTGTACTCTCTTCTTGTGCTCTCGTTCCCCCACTCTGCTTTGCACGCCCTAGTTGATCTACCAGCGTGACTCATTTGGCATCATCTCATAGTGCAAATTCAGCATAGTTTCATGTACTTACAAATGCCAGTTGCCAGGGAGCTTATATAACCATTCAAGGGGCAAAGAATTGTAGGGCTGGGCAACTTCAGGTGCTGAAACTGTATGTGGTTAAGTCATGCCATATGAAAGTGACAGAGCAAATCAGTTGATGTAGGACTTTCAGCTGGGCACCTCTGAGAATAGCATCTTGTCAGCAATGACACAGCTATCTTCCAAGCTGTATTCCAGAAAAAGAAAAGAGACACCTTCAATGGTTAAGATGTTTGGCATGAGAAAACAGCAAGAAATGTACCACAAAATACTTGAGCCAGATAAAGTGCATTTTTCTAGTGAGAATTTTGCGGTTGTTCTTTCTTGTCTGTGCCTTTACTTTTCACAGAAAACGGGTGGGGGGGGGGGGGGGGGGGGGCTTAATTGTTGTTGTTCTTTTGTTTTGTTTTGTTGGCCTCCCTCTTTCACCCGCAGTTAACAATTTTGCCTTTCTTGACTGGCTTCTCTTTCTTTACTTATAGAAGGTTGCATGAGGTCATCCCATCTTGTCATAAACATTCTCATACAGTGGAAAGAAGTAGAAGGTACATCTAAATGGATAAAACAAACCCACAAAAAATGTTTTTTTCCAGTCTTCTGTGAGAACATTAGGACACAAGATATCTTTGAACTGAGTTATGCTGTATTGATTTAACTTTTAGTCCATTCATTACTATTATTACAAGTGTTTGGCCTTTAGTACATAGCTTTTGAAATCATCCAGCCCAATATTTTGGCTAATTTTGTTTTATTTCTAGCTAGAGCTTTGTTTCTTAAGGAATAGTCCAGAGCAAGAGCGTCCATGGTAGAGTTATGCAAGAGTGTCGTGAATTCTCTGGTACAGTTTGTGCTGGTAATACGTCTAGAAATGAAAGGTTTTAGATCTTTTTTTACTTTCAAATGTAACCATTATTTAAAATAGTTAAGAGTTCCCCCCCCACCAAATACTTCTCACTTCTCTCTGAAATGTTACTCAGGGATTACACATAAAAGCCCAGCCTGTAAACTATGTTGTGGATACTCTGCAGTAAGTACAGTTTAGCAGCTAGAGATGATAATGTGGGTTAAATGGCATTCCTTCTGCAGTGATGGAAACTCTGTGCAGACATACTCAACAAAGGTTATGATGGCTTAGCTCCTGTCCTAAAGTTCATGTGCATTTTAAAACTTCCCAAGAAGGTAAATTCATTCAAGTTCCTTTCTCTGTTCTGGAGTCCCAAGAGAATTTCAGTGTGGTTTTTGTCATTTACAGCTGCCATTGCTTAGCTCTTGAACATGAGACTCCCTCATGAGTGATGAAAGTTGTCTAGTTAAGAGTGGGTCAAAGCCATGGTCCTGCTCTAGAAGGAGAGGAGAAGGTTTCTGCAGTCTCTGTCATCTCTACTGCTTGTGATTTCTATTCAAAACCAGTGGGAAGTTTTCTGAAGGCAGTCCAGAAGCTGGCAATATGGACAGCTTAGAACCTGTCCAGTTCTAGCCACAGTGCTACCATGGTTTTAGTAGAAATTACTTACAAAATTTAAAAGGGCAAGCAAAGCAGTTGGAAGGAAATGAACATTAACCATTATTCCATTCTTCTAATATATCCTTCTTTAAATAATCATTTTCATGCAGTTTCATGGCTTGTGTTGGTATCCCTCCAAAGGAATCTTTTGACAGAGTAAGCTTTTTAATGGAGTAGATGTGACAAACGCAGGCTAAGTTGGTATTTTTGACATGAAATATGAGGTATGCTTGAGCTACTCTTTGCTTAAGGTACTTAGCTCCCACTAAGAATTTTACTCATGACTGAGCAAATTTTACTGTCATGACTGAGTAGATTTTACTGTCATGATTGAGTAAGTTTTACTGTCACTCAGAATTTTACTGTCATGATTGGCATTGAAGCTTTTCAAGGAAAGCTCTGAATAGCAATGTTTGTGTAAAAATAGTATTTTATCTCCTGTATTTGTGTGAAGCAGGTAAGCCTTTTTCTGTCACCAGTGTTGCTTAACCTTTGTCATACCTCATGTCATATCCCTCTTTATATTCATATTGTGCTTAAAGGTTATTAATTGACTTTAGAACTGGCACGTGGAATAAGATTACTTCTCCTTTTTGAAAGCTAATGTCATTTGACCTACTTACAGCAAATAATTCATTAATTGTAAGTCCCCAGCTAGCATCATTTACACGTATTCTAGCCTTCTAAAAAAGTAAGAAAAGCACTCTCCAATACCTTCCTTTCTTAAGCACACAAAATGCTTCCCTCCTTTGCAGTTGGCAACTCTAAAATGAACCACATGTCTGCAGTATTTTAATGTGCGCCATATTTAACCAAGTAATTCAAATTATATAAAAGCAGTCCCTTCAATTTGGAAATATTTTTAAATTGGTTTTGAATATACAAAACATACCAATACTGTACACATTGCATGCAGATTTAATAGTCCTAAAAGCAAACCCTATGCTTCTGTTCAGATAGCACGGTTTCCCACAGTTTTCCACAATTGTTCTTGGCACAGTTTTCCACTTGGGTGATTCTTAGGGCTCAAGGAAGTGTAGGAAACAGAAAAGGAGGAGAGGTTGTGCCTTATTTTTGGCTTCCTTTGGTTTTCTTTTTGGTTTTCTTCCTCTGGCTCTTTTTCATGTCACCTTTCTAGATACTGGGATTTAGATCTGCAGTTTACTAAGCTATGTTTTCTGTCTGGAATTCTTGTAAGTGCTGAAAGGAACCCAACCTGTAAATATGCATCTTTTTATGATTTGCTAGCTACATATAAAATCTTCCTGCTGTTCTAAAATGCTTTTATTTGATATGCATTTTTATCACCATTCCAATGAAAAGAGAACAGTTCCTCTCTTCACTGATTTTGTACTGGATTCAGTTCAATGTGCGCTAACAGTGCAAAAAAAAGTCCTGCTAGAAGAAAGGATCTGCATACAAATTGACCAAGACACGTGCTACAAGGGTCTTGTAAAGGTTCAAATTTTCTCTACCTTTCTGGCAGTCTGTCTTCACAGCAAGACTTGATGAGGTATTTTGCTAGTGTTTCTTTGACAGAAAGCAATAACAAAGCAAGCAAAATGGAGCAGCAAAAGAAGATAGCAGCAAAAGGTACATTATCCCCTCTGTTATTTATCATTGTCAAAACAATTTTTTTCTCGCCATGTTACCTAAAATACCGTTAGTAGAGCTAAAGACTAGAAAAATGCAATTCTGTTCTGGATTCGTTACAACCAAAGCTATCTGTGGACAGAAATGCCCAGCATGATGCTGGGAACTCCTAGCTGGTTTCAGTAAGCTGTCTGGAGAACTGCATTACTTGCATGTCTGTAAGGTGGGCAGTTTTTGTAAGGCCTTGAGCTCTGAGAGTGCCATGGGCACAGAGACCCATGGTGTAGCTCTCTGACCAGCTGCAGGACACTGAGGCATAATGGATTACTCCCAGAGTTCATGTGCTTCTGCCTCTGGGAAGGACGACACTTCCATTTTCTTGCATAGAGCCATTCTGTATGTTACAATGGCACCTTGAATTAATCAAGTGCTATTTGCACAATGGCCAGTGAGCTTGGATTCTTAAGCTTCTCGTGTTTGATCTGTTTCCTGTTTCAGTAAATAGCAAAACTTCCAAGGACTGCAAAGACAAGAAGATGAAGCTGCTGCCGTATTTCAAATGTTTGCGTAATAAAATGGTGATTCTTGCACATATTTGCAATGCTAATTTCAGGTACTGAAGCACCAGCTCTGCTCAGGGCAATTCTGAAATTGATTTTAGCTGTTTTCCATGTTTCTTAGCGGGTGAATGGAGACACTTCTAGCTTTCATGGCAAGGCGTTTGACAGCAGCCTCAAAAAGGCTCAGGCTTCTGGATGAAAAGGTGAAAAAACTGGGGGAATGGGGGAAATTTCACTTCTGGTTTATGTCAGAGATTCAGCCAGATGATCAACAATCATTAGTTTAATGAGGTAGCAGTGTAGTCTTTCACTCTCACAGATCCCCAAAGGCTTAAACCATCCCGCAGCTTCTTCCTTGCAACAAGTGCCACAGCCAAAAGCCAGGCCTGGCCGTTACCTTCTCCTCACAGCCTACAAACTCTGCCAAACGTACTGGTGATTCTCACTTTCCTTCTCCGCTACATGGACAAGCACGTCCTCTCCGTCTCACTGAGGCCTTAATGAAACCAAACAGCGGTTCACCTTCAAACAGCTCAGTGTGCCAGGACAGAAAGCTTTCCCTGACCTGTCCTCTTGCCTTTTCCTTGCAGCCTTTTCTTTTCAGAGCATGAACTGAGGCATTGCATTTTGCTTCTCAGCTGAGTGTATTGTCATATTGCTGGAGCCCCACGCGTCCATCTCCTTCTCACACAAACTGCTTCTGTTGAAACATGCTGATGTGATGTGCGAAACATGCTGATGTGATGTGCTTGCCTGCTCAGCTATTCACACCATCACATTCTGTGTCCTGCTTGCAGTCTGAATCTAAATGGGGAAGTTTCTGACTATGTCTCGCACACACAGATGTGCCCAGATGAAAAGGTTGCTTGGACTTTGCCACTTACGTTCAAAAACATCCATTCACTCCACTATCAAGAGACAGCTTTCTTTGCTTTACATCCTGCAAACTTCACACACACACACACACACACACACACACACACACAAGAGAGCTATGCACTTTCTTTCTTTCTCAGCTGCACTCACCGATTTCCCACCTTTACCTATCTACCCGTTTACTCTTGGCCTTGCTGTGCATGAACATTTCCTGTTAAGATACCCATTGTGTTGCCTATCCCTCTCTTACATTGTCTTGTCTTTCCTACCCAACCTTGCATTTCCTTGTCATTGCTGACCATTCCTTTCCTTTGCCTTCCTGACCCATGCATGTCCTTCCCTTGCCCTTCATACCAACCCAGTGCCTTGCACTGACTTGCTCACATATCCTTCTTTTCCTTCCCATATGTCCAGCTCCAATCTTTCATTTCCTTCTCCTTCTAGGACTCTTATTGCCTTGCCTCCCTCTCCTTTGTGTTGCCTGGCAAAAGCACCACTTATCTTGCCTTGCCCATGAACTCTTCCTTGCCTTGCATTACCTTGCTCACCAGTCTCCCACCTGGAATTCAACACCTCTCTTTTTGTGGAATTTCTTCAACTTGCATTGCCCTGCCTGCTTCTCCTAGGATTCTCCAGGCTTCCACTATTTTTTTTTCTCAAGGCCCTACTGTTTCAGGAGCATGTGAGAGCAAGCCCGGAGGAGGTGATGTGCAAGCACACCTATCTGTCCTGACAGATTTCTTCTGATATCTATCCTTACATGTCTGAATTTTGGACACAAAATTCATCTTTCACCCTTGTGTTTCAGGACCAGAATGACACTTTTGCATGCAAAGGAAAGCAGGCAACCCACGTGTCTTAGATGCAGATTAGAGATGGCCCGTGCAGGATCAAGGCTGGACACAGCGGTCTGTCCTGGCTGCTTTTGTGTACCAGCAAACTTTGAATGCACCTGCCACTTGCCTTGCTTTGGCAACCCAACACTTTCTTTGCCTTGCCCTGCTGATTCTCCATTGCTTTGCATTCCCTTGCATGCCCATGCCTCACATTTGACCTGCCTACAGTTTTCCTACAGGCCTTTGCCTTGCCTAGCCCTTCCTGTTACCATTACTTCCTATGCCCAGCCTTGCCTCTAACTTCTGGGACTTCTCTCACCTGCCACTCCATTTGCTTTGCCCTCACGGCTTCAGCCTTGCCAACCTCTCCCTTGACTTGCCTACAATTGCCTACACTTGCTTTGCATTGCCTTACCTGCATGGAAGGCAAGGCAAAGAGTGGCAGGCAAGGCAAAGCAAAGCCAGGAAGTTTTTATTTGTAGGGCTGGGCAAGGCAGACATGGGCAAGCAAGCAAAGCTGGGGAAGGGTAGGCTAGGAAAACTAGGCATGGTACTGGAGACAAGGCGAAGCCAAATGACTTGGAGTGCCTTTCCTTGCTTGGGAAGTAAAAGATATGGTGCCATAGTTGGTAGGGCAGCTGATGAGGTATCATGGGGAGCTATAGTCCAGCAAGACACTTCTGTCCTGGCCCCTTTCTGTGTAGGAGCCATTGTTGGACAGAGTCAGTACCGGGATGTGGTACACAACTTTTGCTTGGTAAGTTCCTGAAGGAGAACAGCAATGCTTTCTCATGGGAAGAAAAGAACTTAGCCCCAGCGTTGGAGGTGCAGATAAGAAGCTGCGTCATGCAGCTTAAGGGTGGCAGCAACCTTCTATCCTGGCATATTTGGTTTGGGAGCACTGACTCCATTTGTACAATCATGGAGTCGGTACCCATCTTTGGAAAGCAGTCTCCCTCCTGAAAGAATCCATTTGGCATGTGTTTTCCACTTCCTTGAGGCAGCCTTCTTGAAATTCTGCAAGCACACTCCTTTTGGACAAGGTAAACAGCTGCGCTGGGTCTTGGTGTGCAGCGTAGCTAGTGCCCCACGCAGGTAATGCCCAATAGCAATGTTCTGACACTTTTGTATAGGATCAGGGCCTGGATGTTTTGGATTTTGAAGGAGGGTGAGACCACCACTTTGGGTGGTCTCAGTGAATTGAAAGGCTTTTCCCAATAGGCAGTTCTCTGGGTTAGAGTTGTTGAACTGCCAATGGGAATGCAGAGGCCAGGCCTCTGCAGGACAGGTTTTTCTCCCTCGTAGCAGTCCCTGGTGTCATCCCATTTGCATCCTGACTCTGTGAGATTGAAGTCTTACGGTGGTACCTAGAGCTGAGAAGGAAAGTGGCGACAGCAGGGTGTGTGTTAGTAGTTTTATGGATGCAATTGAAATCGTAGGCAGCAAAGAGCTTTCTCTACCAACAGTTTTGCAAGCTCTGATTTTTGGCTGACGTTTTCAAGTTTGTTACCAGACTCTACCAGAGTGAAAATGTTTATTACGGCAGAAGAGCTGGTGCTGGCCTTTGAGTGTGGTGCAAAGAGTATCCCCTTGGAAGGGGAAGTTTGGTGAAATCTTTTTGTCCCGACACAGTTGATTGAGAGCAGGGACGTTTCTGACTTGGCTGTGTCCTGGGGCTGGTTTTCAGCCGGGCTCAGTGCATGTCCTTGTTTTGTGAGTTGACAATGCCATGGTGTGCTTATTTACATGAGGGCTGACAGTGCCTAGGAAAAAGACAAGGGCTTTTCAGCCCCGTTCCTGTAGGAGCAGTTTTGGGGCAAGAGCTCCAGTGTGGATCCTGGCTCTTTGGCACTGACAGAATGTGATCCTGCCTGTAGCAGAGAAGGAATAGGAATCATTTCATTGTTGGCTGCACAGTTTATAAGCTTCAAAATAAAAGGCAATTGCAGCACGCCCTCTTCCTATTAGAAAGTTTTCTGGGCCATCAGCTGCTCAACATGTAACTTGCACCCACTGAACTGTATCCAGCTCCCTGGAAATATGCACTTTCCCTCAAGATCTATGTACCATCTTGCACTCTAACTCTTGAAGACCCTAAACCGCTTCAAAATGTCCAGCAGCTGCTCTCAAAGAAAAAGTCCTTCAACAAAAAGGCAATGCTGGCCATAACAATCCTGTTGCAGTCTGTCAACTAAACGAAACTCACTAGTGATTCGCACATTCCTTCTCAATGATAGATAGATAGATAGATAGATAGATAGATAGATAGATAGATATAGCATCAGCACATTCTCTCAAAGTGGCAGAGATTATCGTTACAGACAAGAGTTTTCAGCTGCACTTCTGACTGACAGATGGACCAGGACAGAAGGCATTTGCCAACCTACCTCTTTCCTGTGCAAACTGACATTGGCAGTGCAAATATTTTCACATTCTTTCATTGTGGCCGTGTCCAAGCTGCTAGAGGTCATGCAGGTGGAAGTGTCAAGACAGAAGATGTTCCCAAAGTACCTCCTTTTCTAAACAGCTTTCAAACTGTGCACAATACTCTGTATCTTCTTTCCCAGATAGACCTGCCTCACTTTTTCACTCTCACATCTTTGTTGCAAACGTCCAGCAGCTGTATGCATAGAAAAAGGCTCCAGAAATAAAAGCGAGCCTTGGGCTGCACCTTCCACCTGCCCCACGGAAGCCACATTAAACTCAGCAGTGCACTCTGTCCTTCCCTTTTCCGCTGCGTTTACCATTGTGTTCTCTCTCCTACCTTTAGGATCTCAGAACCTAAAGGTAGGCACAGTTGTTTCCATAGAAGGGTTGGAAGAGGCATAGGTAGCAGCACAAGTAGCTCTCACTGAACTTTAATCCTTACCACTGCCACTGTGAGTTTGGTTGGTAGGCCAGTAACAGCCACGCTCCTTTTACACCCGGTATGCTGCAGCCACCAGCCCGGTGCTCTGTGGCTTCGTTTTTGACTCTTGTAACCAGTCCTGCTTTTACTCTCCTGGAGGGGAATAGGCATCTATTTCTCACACAGATCATTATGGCAGCAGCGAAGGGCTCTAGCACAGTGCTTCTGCCAAAAGACACTCAGGCCAGGCACTTATATTCTCAGCACTATGTAGCACTGTATTCTGCATCTCTTGTCATCCAAATCATACCGGGAAGCATTTCACAGAGAGAAAATGTGCCAGGACAACAAGCTTGGCTGGAGCTTTCCGCCTGAAACTGGTGGAAATTTGTATTTGCACCACATTCAAGGGGCAGTCCTCTTTCCTATACAACCTGCAAACTGCTGTCAGATCGCAGTGCTCTCTGCCCACTCCTTCTTGAAGTACTGATGTGCACATTACAGCCTCGCAAGGACAAAAGATCCAGAGAGATGTCACAGTGCATTCTTGCAGCACAGACACTGAAAAGTGGCAAGGCTGAATGCCTTCGCTGAGCTTCAGTTCAGTGCAGATCACAGAATGAAGCGGCAGAGTACCAGGAAGTTGTGCGCAGTGCACCTCATTGCAGAAGTCAAGAAAGAGCTCATTCACAGTCAGGTGAGAATACGCTTGTAGCCATAGAACTTTCTAATCCAATGGACAGTCGTCAGAGAGTATGCTTTGCTTTTCTAACCTGTCACCTTTACTTCTTTCTACTGCAATGTGGATACTTTTGCCCAATAAGGTCTGATTACATGTACACATATATGTCTCTATTATAATAGCTAAAGTCTCAGCTTATTCTATTACAATCACATGACGACATTACTATACTATAAAACCCTTCCTTTTCTTATCTAATACAATTTCTTGCTTACTTAAGGCCTATTCTTACTTATAACTATAGAAACATAGGTTGATGATTTCTCTGTTCAGTGTCTCTGTCCCTTGCTTTCACATCAGTCTAGGCTTCTTCTAAGGCTGTAAATCAAACCCTCTTGAGTCTGTGAAGATCTCTATCTTTCTGATTCCCACACCTCTTCCAATTCTCACAGGAAATTCCAACTGGAATGTTTTTCAGCGTCTTCATAAGTGGGCTTTTTCTGGCTAAATCATGCAAACTGCCTGTCTAAGGAAAAATCGAATGTCCCAGCTATGGAACGTGTAGACAGAGATTTGTGTGTCATCAATGAGATGTGTGTGCTCACACACATGCAGTGAGAGCAGAGCAGTGTTATGGTGAGGGCTGTGGCTTGCAGACAGAGATGATACACATTCCAAAGGTCCTTGTGACAAACAGCCTGTTTTGTTGTTCACAGCTTACTTTTATAGGGAGCTCAAAACTCCCAGGTCTAGACATCTCCTTTGGTCTGATCCTTGCACAGCCCAACTCCTAACTAATGAGATACCTGCAGCCCAGGCTGGAGGGTGATAGGTCCCTGCACGCCCCCAGCTATCAAGCCAGGGACTCCAAAGGCATGGAGCAGAGTCTGGAACCACTGATGCAGAGCAATGTAACAGCAACCCCCAAGAAAACCAAGAAGAAAATGTATTCCTCAGTAAAAGTTGGAACAGTAAGGCAGAGACACATCAAGAAAGGAAAATCTCCTGCAGAACTGTTGAGATTATGCAAAGAGTGGCCTCTTATTAGATTATTAATCTTCATAGGGGCAAGTCATTCCCTTTTTGGAATAACTTTGCCTTTCCCACAAATTTATAGCTCCTTGGAGAGAAGGAAAAGGTATTGACAGCGCACATTTCAATAGCACAGCAATTTCTCGCATTATGTATTCATCTTTCCAGAAATGAAACAAGTGTAGAATGGTTGAAGAGGGAAGACTTTGAATGGGTAGAGTGTTGTCCAGAAGCTGATACTGCAATGGCTTTGTTACTGGCATGAGAAGCATCTGTGTCATCGGAGACCTAATAGCAAACTAGTTGTCAATGATGGGTAACTTCAGCTGGATTAAAACCACAGGAGTACAGATGTCTGAGTGAGGAAAGCAACCATTATTTTTATAGTTCAGGTTATTCTTAGACAAAGGGTAAACATGTAAATGAAAAGTAGACATTTGCTACACTTCACAGTGTATCTTCATGCAAGTCAGTCCTAGAGAAGAGAGAAGTTCACTTCTGGGAACACTGCAGGATTTGAATGCAGAGTCACACTCATCTTTTGTTTCTTTGTTGTGCGCTTGGCATGGAACATGCTGCTTTGAAGAGGGAAGTGCCTAACAGACATTCCACTTCACAAACACATATGCTTCCCTCTTCTTCTGAGACCTCAGCACAGAGCCCTCTTTGGCATGGTAGTTTCCTTCCATTAGAAGGGAAACTCCTCTAGCCAGGCTTCATCACCCCCTGCATCTTTTGGGGGAGTTCTTGGAAGAAAAGAGATAGCAACTTTTCCATTCCACATGATTCATGTTTCATTCTCTTCCTAATTTACTTCAGGGAACAAGCTACCAATTCCCTACTGTTTCTATGAAAAGGCATGAAGCTAGTAACTAAATTCCCATATGTATACTAAGGAATCAAAATCTTTTATGTCTACAAACATGCCCTTATGTTATGAAAAGTGTGGATTGTCAAGGGTGGAAGAAGATCTGTATGAAAAGGAGAAAACCCAGAAGTATGCAGGGATTTTCAAGTATGAAAGGGAAAATGACATTCAATTGTTGACAGAAAGAAATGGAAAGAGGGAGGAGGGAGGAGGAGGTACAAGCTGCCTTTGAGGCAGCTGACAAAAGGACAGTCGGCCTCATGTGCAAACAAGAAAACCAAAAGAAACTTCACAGCAATGTCATCAGAAACTTAGTGGACAAATGTGCAAATGCATTTGTTCATTTCTTATCTGTATAATATATAGAGAGATGTTCTTCATTCTGACAGAATTTTCAGGTAGCAAGCTAGTGTCTGTCACCTTGAACCAATGGTGTCTTGGAAATGGCCAACATGCAGAACACGCTTCATCCTGAACGCTAGCATAGCAGAATCGCACAATCATAGAATGGCCAGGGTTGAAAAAGACCTTAAAGGCTATCTAGCTCCAACCCTCTGACATGGGCAGGGACATCTTTGCCTTGCCCAGGTTGCTCAGAGCCCCATCCAGCCTGGCCTTGAACATCAGGTTGGGCTGTCCATAACTTCTCTGGGCAAGCTGTGCCAGTGCCTCACCACCCTCACAGGGAAGAATTTCTTCCTAGTATCTCATTTAAACCTGGCCTCTTTCACTTGGAAGCCATTGCCCATTGTCCTGTCTCCAAAATTCCTAATGAAGTGTCCCTCTCCTGCTTCCCTTCAGATAGTGAAAGGTGTTGTGAGATCTCCGTGCAACCTTCTCTTCACCAGGCTAAACAGCCCTAATTCTCTCAGCCTGTGATATGTGCTCAAGTCCTGAATACTGAACTGCAGTACTGAATGATGATTTTTTGAACCCTTTGAAGGCATTTTCTTTTTCAGCCTCAAATCAGGCTAAATAGCTTTGATTTGTGGGTCATGCAAGTGAGCAACAAAAATCACTGCCCTGGCTTGCCTTTTCTTCAGCTCCTTTCCGTAGGAGAGTTGGGGTGCAAACATCACAGCTGGTGAGACAGTGGGCACACCATCATTCTGAAAGAGCTTTGCACAGTAAACATAGAGAAGGATTAAATATTGAAATGCAGATGATAGAAGCTGCACAATGGACTGTGCCGGTGGGAATCAAATACTAGTCTAGTATTTTGAATCCAAAACATTCCTCCCAATGAGGCCCGACAGGATTGTTTGGCTTTGAATCTGAGCACGTGGACAGTAGTGGATGGTCCACAGGTTGGAAACAGTGTAGATACTTCTCCTTTTTTTCATTAATGGCTCAGAGACTGAAAAGGCAGCTACAAAATCATAAATACATCCCTACAGAATCAAAAATTGTTGTTCTGAAGTTGCATCTCCACCATAACAACAGATCGTTAGAACTAAAATACAGATGGGAATTTTATAGCTTCCCAGAAATTAAGCAGGAATTGGCCAATGGGCCTTAGCAGGAGCTACAAGTTTTTCAGCACAACCAAGGCATCTCAAAAGTATTTTAACCTTACAGTACTTTTCTGCGTTATGCTTTAATCTCAAGGATGCATGCAGGAAAAAAAAAAAAAAGAAAAAGAAAAAAGAAAAAACCCACCAAATATATAGATATAGGATAATAAGCAAAATCAGGAACAGAGATAGAAACAGAACCCATGGTTTTTAACTTTCAACCTTGTCTTCTCAACACACTCTCTAAAATGGAATTGTTTCCCTATCTGCCTTGAGCATTTTGGAGCAAAAAACACTCCAAGGTCCTGATAGGTGTTTTGTTCAAAAATCACTTCTTCTGGTATTCTGTCCATAAGCTGAGTAATGTGGCTGCGCTGGTAGCTGGCCAAAGGAGGTAGGAAGAGTAATCATCATCCACAACACTGGGGCTAAAGAAATTTCCACAGAAAATTACCTGCCCTATTACTTGTTCATGTCTTGGGTTGAAAGTGCAGAATCAGTTTCCATTTTTCCCATCCCTAGAATGCTCTATTTCACAGAATTCAAGCCCCTCAACCACCAGACCTGCCAGAACAGCCTGCCATGTGCTGTCATAGAGGATCTGCTAATGTCCACTGACTCTTACCACTAAAGTGCTTGTCACTGTTGCAGATCAAGAACTTCTGAATAGTTTTGATTAATGCTCTTTGAGTGGTTGAAAACAAGAAAAGAACGACTAGACCTTTCTATGATCAAATCCCCTGATGGAATAAAAATAGGAGCATAATAAATGTATTCAATGTCATAAGAAGGGAGATGAAGGGTCCAAAAGATTACTTGCATACTTACTGTTCTAAATCCCTCGTTATCTGGCAAATTGCAAAAGATTCCAGGCTTTCAAGAAAATGAAAATCAGATTAAAATGTGAAGCCTTACAGTTTACTGGATATAAAACTTCATCATTCATTTTTAAATCTTTGCGATTGTTATGTATTTCCTATACATAACCCTGAGGTTTAGAGCTGTAATTCAGAGAGAAAAGGATGCTATTTTGAATTAATTTTATTAAATCATCTTGTCTGCACTCTCTCCTCTTGGTTTTCACTTCTGAAACTCTGTATGAAAGGCATGGAGCTCTGCATTAATTCTTTTCAACAGTTTCCCCTGTAATTCTTCTTTTAAGGCAAACCTATTAAAATCCACACTTTCTTACCACACCACTTCTAAAATTCTATTGAGAAGCAAAAAAACCCCCATCAAACAACTAAATCTCTACTCCGATTTGTATAAAAAAAGCAGTCCATTAACTGCTTTCTTAACGGATTCTTTATCTTGTATTAATATGGCAACCTTTTCTTGCTCTTCTATATTGGAACCAACTTCTTAAATCATATAAGGAAACATAGGTTTACTGTATCTGATTCTGAGATACAGAAGTCCAGCAAGAAGTTCAGACCTCAAAAGATGTGTCTGTACCACAAAATTCAGCACAATGTTGAGACATATGAGCTCTTTTTCAAGAAAAGCAGCCAAACTGAAACTTTTTAGACTTCTATGCTATCATGGGTGCCTGCTTCTAGAACCTAACCTAAGCCGCTGGAAACTAGCAGCAATATTACTGTAAACAATGCTGTGAATGTAGGACATTGTAATTCTTCTCTTCCATTGAAAACCACAAGTGGAGTTGTGTCACTTGTCTTCAGAATTCTGTATTTCCTTGCAAACTGGTAAAATGATGAAAAATAAAGTCTTCTCTTCATGCAGTTTAAATCTAATAATGTTTAAAATTAAAAAAAAAATCCATTCAGATATGGTTTGCAATAATACAGCAGACAGAAGATGAACCAGAGTGGCCTACAAAATCAAGTGAAGCAGAATTTGGGAATTTGGAGCACCTTATGATGTAATATTTAAAAAGAAATAAATAAAATATAACCTACCCAAACTCAATCAGTGATGCACAAACAGAGAGAAAAAACTAATTACTACTAATATTTCCTTCTTTCTCAGATAATATTTTCTTCATTCTCAGATCCTCTTGAATGCACAGAAGATTGTTGGAAAAGACAGCAACCTTCTTCTTTACAACATATTCCTCAGAACTCCAGGAGACAAATAATTTGAGCTATGAGGACCTTTCTCTCTGTGACACTCCCAGAGCGTAGCCAATATTATATTCCTTTAAAGGTCCTCACAGCCCATGGTGAGTGGTGGATAGTCTACAGCCCCAGTACCTCAGCCAGACACTCTGCCTTATTAAGCAGATTACTGCAGCAGGGACATCATCTACACTGGCTTTCTAGCCAAAATATATGCAAGGCAAAACAAAGAACATAGCCAAAACATTGAGCACAGCTTATGGCCTTCAAAACAGAAATCTCAGGTGGCAATACTGGATCTTCTGATCCAAACCATCAGGAAACATTTCTTTAGAGGTGTTGGAAAACATGAAAGTTTGACAAGAAAGTCTCACAGATATGTAGGCTTGGCGGTTAGATTTTTGAAGGTGCAGTCTGATGAAGGAATAAAGTTGTAAGCAAGTTTTGATATAGAAGAAAAGAACTGCTGAGCCAGTCGTACTGGATAACCAAGGAGGCAAAGGGTATGTTAGTTAGAAGGGGATTTTATAGCTTAGAGCAAAGGAAAAACCCATCTCAAACAAGATGTTTTTACCAAGCAGAAAAATAGCACAGGCAAACAAGTCAGCAAATGTGGCAAGTAGAATAAAGGTCTCAGAATTTTCCACTGCAAGAAAACTGAATAACAACTTCTGGCTTAAACTGTAATGTATTGACTTAGTGATTGGAGAATAGCAACATGAATATGTTAATGATAGTAGTAATGATAGGCTATAGGTAATAGTCAAGGCATAGATTGGTTCTACTGTATTAAGAGGCTCAACAAAGAAAAGTATATAATGCATTGTAACAAAACCAAAGGGTCTCCAGGCCTGCCTGCAGCTGGAGCTGACAGCTGTAGGCACAGGCTCTGTTACCCATGACCCTGCACTGCTGCAGTGTCTTGGATGGAATAAACTGCATTTTGGAGAGGTGCCTGGATTCCCACATCCCTCATTTATGCTCTTACATAGAGGTGAAAAAAACTTCTGAGTATTGTACAAAAAATAGCTCTGTAAACTGGAGTTTCATGACCCAGTCATCCAAATGAACTGGAACAATTTTTATCAATATTAGTGATTCATTTCTTTTCAGTGCGTTTGTTAAAAACCGTAAAGTATCACTTAAAAGAAATTATTGGATGCGTACTAATTACTATGGATTAGTTAAGGTGTTGGTTTTGCATGGCTTGACTTTTTGGTGGGGAGGAAAGAAGCCAGCCACAGAAGTGATTTTTTGAGAAAAGCTGCTAGAAGCTTCCTCCATGCCTGGCAATGTGAATCCCTGCTTGGCACAAAGAACAGACATGCTGCTATGTCAATTAGAGAAGCTGGTAGCGCCTCAGTGATATATTTAAGAAGGAAATCAAAACTGCAGCCAGTTAACTTTTGAGAATTTTTAGGTTGGCACTTCTTCTGGTTTGAAAGCAAAACCAGTGAGACACTCTGTTGCAGTGTGTGTTTTTGATTGTAATGCAGGTCTAGTAGTCAGTTTTATAATCCTTCCTATTTTGTGCTGCTATATCATATTTTGTTAGGAATGGATTGTTCCTTTCCCCCCTCTGTTGTTTTTTGCCCTAGTTGTCCATCTCCCCAAAGACCTGCCCTTTGGCTCCCTGTTCCTCCTCCCATTGAAAGTCAATCCCTCCCCAAGCCTGCCCCTTTCTCTAGAAACTCCCCTATCAATTTTGTATCCTTTGAAACCCCATTGGTTTGTTTAAGTTATTCTCCTTCCCTGTAGTCCCCTATTGGTTTAAACATTGTATTCCCCACCTTGTGTTCCATCCCCAGTTTCTCCCAGTTGGTTAAAGATTGCATCCTCCCGTGGGACCTCCCCCATTTATAAGTTGATGTATGCCTTTGAGTCAGTGCCTTTCTGTCCTTGACCCTCCAGGGAGTAAACTGGAAAACATACAGAAGACCTCTTCCTGTTCCTTGTCCCTGCCCTCAGCGCAGTCCTATCCCCAATGCAGTCCACCTGTGCCGTAGAGCAGCCGTGCCCTACAGCTGCACCCCAGATTCGACAGCTTTCTTGGGACGGCCCACTCTCTCTGTCAGTGTTGGGAGCTAGTCGTGCTGAAGAAATCCGGCACTGCAGCAGGACTCCAAGCCAGAAATACAATTTATTCGGAAAAGGGAAAAAACCCCAAATACATGCAATAATGCAAAAGAAAAACCACCGACAGAGTCAGAATACAACCTGACAACCTGCTCGTTAGGGTGGTGGCAGCAGTCCAGATGATATGGTCTTGTTGAAGTGGTGATTCTGTAGAAACCATCTGGTAGCTCTTGTCCTCTGGAAAACCAGTGGGTAAGGGTGGCCGTTCCTCTGGGAATGCAGTGGAAAGACTGCTTGTTGTGTCCCAACACCCAGGTTATATCCAGGTGGGGATGCTTAGCTTCTCCCCCATGGGCGGAGCATCTCACAATGGGCTGATATCGTTCTGACCCACCCATGATGTGGGTCCTTGATTAGTCGTTAAACTGGCTACTGGAGGGAGTTATCTCTGAGTCACGTGGCAAGACATTGATGGGCCTATTAACAGGAGATAAGGAAAAAACCATGCTCCTCCTCATTTCAGCAGTTCTTGAGGATGGGAATAGAATGCATTTTTATATTGTAAGCTAGGACAACACAGGATGCAGGTTTTTGCATTTGCAGGAAGTTTGTATGGATTTGAAAAATATCCTCATACCAGAGGCACAGAAGTATTCTCATACCCTTTTTATTCATCTTCAAACGAAGCAATTCTCCCAATAACCTAATGCATGAATGACCTGCAAGTGAGTTGAAGAAACACGCCAAAGATAAGTAGTGTTCAACTGCAGAGAATGGTTTAGGGAAACCATACCCTATTATTTTAAATGAGGAAGCATGGACGGACCGTTTTTTTTCCTTAATTGACCACAGAACCAGGGGTCCTTTGCATGACGGTGTGGGGATTCCGGATGATGCTGGCAGCTAAGAGCATGGCTACATAGAAGGTGGTACTTTTAGACCAGAACATTCAACTGCTTAAAGGCAGATAGAAGAATAGCTGACTAGTGACAGCTCTGACAGGAGGAGTCTGCAGCTTACCCTGTGACAACAATAGTAGCACATTTCAATTTTAAAAAGCCATTAATTTCAGAGGACCAAGCATCAGTAAAAATAAAAGGTCAAGTAAAGACATCCCAGTGATCTTCTTCTCAGAAGCATCTTCCTCCATATGACAGTGTTTAGGAAAAGACAGTGCATTCATAAGGAAAGCTGTGCCAGCTACAAAAGCTGTAGATCAAGGCAAGACAAACTTACACAATATACATCCTCAAATGCAAAATGAAGAAATAATCATTGCACTCTTCCATGGAATAATTGCATTTTATTTGTTCTTTTCATTTCAGCTGCTAAAAAAATTATTTTTTAAGACAGAATTTTATGAATTCCGCAAAGCTATCTTTTTGAATGTCTTCATACCCATAGTAAACACTGAGGTGACAAAGAGAACAGCAGCGGAAGGAAGCCTGGTCGATCTCCCCCTCCTTGTAGCTTTAGGCCAGTGAGTGATTAGAATTTGGTCACTTCATTTGAGATAAATAGCTTTACCAAGAGAGAATATTATCCAGCCACGATCTTTCCTTTTGGAGCTGATCCACTTTGTAGTCATAAATTCTTGACTCAGTTGGTGAGAAACAATTGCATTACAGCCATGGATGTTGGAGTACACTGATGGGAAATGAAGTTTTCATCTTCAGGTCCTTGCTTCCGTAAATATTCCAAATTCATCAGAAAGAAAGTTCAAAGACCAGTAAGCCCCACTCAAATGACCTAATTTGAATAGTCTGTACTCATAAGAGACATCAAGCAGGTGCTCTCATCTGTTAGGGGAATACCCAGCCAGTACATTATTGTCTAGTTAGGAGGCAATATTTTGGAAATGATTTCACTTTTGTATTGCAAGTGAATGGTCAACACATGTCATTACTGGATAAGGTAAAATCATGTCTTCTGCATCCTTTCAGAGGGGAAGCTTACCTGGATCTAAAGCTGCTCAGCTCCATGATAGGATGCTTTGTTTTAAAAGGGAATTCTAGTCTTTTCCTTTTGGATTGCTTCCATAGCTTTTCACTCACTCTTCAGGTACCTGTTAATATCTCCTATTATTCCATGCAAATTTTTATGGGCATAGTCACTGAATTAGTTTAGTATTCCATTAAGTCCACAGGCCCTGTTGAGATGGATCCACAGGTCTCAAGGATGTTAGCAGATGTTATTCTGAGGCCACTCCTAATCATGTTTGAGGGATCATAGGGACTGAGGATAGTGCCGAAAAAGTGGATGAAAGCAAATGTCCCCCATCTTCAAAAAAGGCAACTAGGAGGACTCAGGAAAGTACAAGCCAGCCAGCCTCATTTTTATCCCCAGGAAGTTGATGGCATAGCTATTCCTGGAAAGCATTGTTAGGCACATGAAGGAGAACAAAATAATGTAGTCAGCATGGATTTGCCAGGGGCAATTCATTCTTGAGCACTTTTTCAACTCCTCCGATAAATCACCTTGCCTGGTAGATGAAGAGAATATTGTCTGCCTGGGCTTCAGGGAGGTTTTTGACATTTGTCTACATCGCAGCACACATACATAGCGGAAGGAATAGTGCAAAGAGCAGGGAACCAGTGTTTTTTCAGTGATGCTGAGTGAAAAGACAGGAGGCAGTGAGCACACACTGAAATACAGGAGATTGCCTCTGAACATCACAAAATTATTTTTTACTGTGGCAGGGACTGAAGCATGGTACAGAGTGCCCAGAAAGCTTGTGGAGTCTGGATCTTTAAGACATTAAAAGTAGACCCAGATAGAATCCTGGGCAACAGGCTCTAGGTGTCCTGGTTTAAGCAGGGGGGGTCGGACCTGGTGAGCCCCGCAGACCCCTTCCACCCTCATTCATTCTGTGCTAGTGAATTCTCTTAGAAATGCATTTCAAGGATTGGTATGACAAAGTTCTGTGCAGAGAGAGATCCAAATGGACATGGGATTTAAGTTCCTTAAGTAGTGTTCAAGAAGAATGTAAACTGTCTCTTCCATAACTGAATCCCTTTCATGGGAAAATTCCCCAGCTATAGAAAGATCTTCTGATGGGCATGCTTAAGAGTGACACTGGCTGAGCAAATTTCTCCCTAGGTGTGTCTAAGACCAGTTAGGATCTTCACCGAAAGTGTTGTCAAAATAGTCACAGAAGGTAGATTGTTAAGAAGTGACAACTTACATCAGAATGGCAAATCTTGGTCCACAAAATGTATTAATGTATGGGAATTATCTGCTTGGGTTCAAAATAAAAACAAAGAGTTGGTCTTTATTTACCAATTTCATTGCAATATTCATAAGGGAAGAAAAAGACCTATGTCCTTAACTTTCTTAACTCCAAGAAAGATTTTTTAAAATCCTTGCAAAAAATGTATTATAATTATCAGACTATGAAACAATTTTAGTTGGGAAAAAATTCCAAAATCATGTAGATAGTTGCAAAGAAGCCAATAATATAGGAAAGAAACAAAAACAGAGAAAAAGAGTAAGCTTGAGTCTGCAAGCTCGTTCTAGAAGTAGTCTGCTAGAGAAAGGAAACCCCAGTTGAATTTCAAATGTATTCATGCACTTGATTGAGTAACTGGTCAATGTAAAAACCAATCCTTTTGTACAACTTCCCTCAGCACAGCAACAAAAACTCCAACAGCTTGACACCACCATTGTGCCCATCCCAGACATATTTAAAAGAGAAATGACGATTTTCTAGAAAATCTATTTGCGTCAAAGTTGCAAGACATTGGAGGGATTCTCCATATTCTCATTCCTCCATGTGGCTTGAAAGTATATTTGATAAAATATGCAACAAAGCATATGATTTATAAGATAGAGTAAAATGGATGATTTGGGAATTGATCTCTTTTGGATATTAAACTTCATATCCACTCACTGTGAAGTTTCTAAAAAAAATGATGGAGCTGAGGCATGAATCTGCCACTGCAAGTGTTCAGCAAACATACACACTCCCCTTCACATGCTCCCCCTTCTGCACACACCTAGGCACACCCAGAGATCAGCATAGCAGATCATGAACACCTTGGAAAAGACGGAAATGCTAAATACCTCTCTTTGTAGGCAAAATAGCTGGCACAATAATGCAAATATCTGGTACAAAAATTCTGTTTAATATCTACCTCATATTGAAAACATAGCTTTTCACTTATTATATTTGCAGAATATTTTAATTTCATTTGTTTCTTTAAAATGACTTAGTTTTCACATGCTGTATGTCAAGGAATATTTTCTTCTAAAACAAAAAATAATTAGATGATATCTTTTCAGAAGAAAACATTGGTTGATACAATTTTAAACCATGATGATATGGAAGAATTTATTTGTCCCTCACTAAGGTGGAATAAGTATTTTGATCATAGATCATTTACAGTGAAATACTTGACATTTTTAAGATGCTTTCAATCCATTTTGATCCTTATTGCTTATTCATTGCAAACAGTAATTTTTCAGGGCATGGAAAGTGTGTGTGGTATATCTACATTATTTCAAACAGCAATTCCTACTAATGGCCAGGCTGAACTACAGGAAATAATGTCCTGAATGATATTTTGCTGCCTTCTTTGGCACTTCATGAAATCCTAACGGGATGAAGTGTTTAAATGCAGAGGTCTTCTCTTAGAGGGTGTCCCATGTTGAAACCTATCCATTGTGTTTTATGCTGTAGTTCTTATCTCTTTTAAAATTTGGTATCTTCTGCATAGTTTTCATTAACTTTTCTGTTACAGTAGTGAAAATCACAGATAAATGCAATTTTGTACAACTTTGAATTTCCCCCAAGAGCTGAGAGAAAACTTCCTCCTATACTTCAACCTGAGTTTCTTCCATATTCAAACTTTGTTTCTCTACCATCAAGTCTCATTTGTTGCTGTTCAAAGCCCCATCCAACCTGACCTTGAATACTTTCAGGGATGGGACATCCACAACTTCTCTGGGCAACCTGTTCCAGCATTCCAGCACCCCCACAGTAAAAAATGTCTTATTTTCATCTAATATATGTGAGAAATAATAAATTTAGGCATATAAGTTTTGAGGGAAAAAATTTGAAATTCTTTTGATTTGAAACACATTTTATATGAATACTAACTTACAGATGACTGAAATATGGTAATGGGAGTTTGAGCTTGACACTTTTTGAAAAAGTGCATGGAATTTAAAATTAAAACGAGTCACATTAAAAACTTCTTGCTGTTTTCTTTTTTCCTCTGATATTCAAAATTGCATATGTCAAATATCTGTGCTTCATACAAACCTCTCAGATGCTCTCAGAAAATACCTTTGATTTCAGACTTAATTGCGGTTTACATAGAACACTAATATTAGTGAAGGTTTTTCTAGGCATAGGGAGAACACCTTCTCATTGGATTTGTGTGCACAATACGTTTTATCCAAACTGGAAAATTCATCCCAGCTGTGTTTTATTCATCATTCTTACTGCATCAGGCCTGAAGATTCTGTGAAAAGCATCCTGTGGGCCTTGAACATAGCTCATGTGAAACAGATGAGAGGTGATGGAGAAGTTGAGGGAGAGAATAAAGAGCATATGGCCCAGTACAGGCACCAGAAAGTACTTTTTCATGTGATCCACAGCCTGAACAATTGTCTAGCACCATTTGAAGGCTGTGTTTGACAAACAGGGCTGAAGCAGGTCTTCAAAATATCTGGTAGATCAAAATCCATTGAAGGAAATTACCTGGCCAGTCACCTTGCTGCTGAAAATTCACCCTCCATACCAGCTGATCAGGCCTAACAATGCTGCTGCAGAAGTATTGTAAAAAAGGTAGGCACATTTTCACAGATGCAGGGGAAAATCCCCTTGGATGATGATTCCAAGGGATAACTTGATGGAGCAAGTTAAGTACCCTTATGGACTGTGCAATATCTAAGTTGGTGAGTTCACCATCTGTCAGCATCACTTTAGAAAATAAAGGTTTGATCCACAAAAAACTCTTTCATATGTCCTGTCTACCTGCTTCATTTCAGCCAATGAATAGGCTACGTTCCATCAGCAAAGTGTTTATGATCATATGTTTCTTTAAATTGTGATCATTCTGTATTTTTTTCTAAATCAGACACTGTCTATTCATAAGATTCAGATGTCCATGGTAGGGGTGCAATTAAGTTCACTGTTAAAAATTATCCTTCTTATCTTTTTATTAAATTCCTGACATGTAACATCAGTCTGAGAGCTGAAAAAACCCCTTCATTTGCTGTTTGCCAAGTATCATCTATGTGATAAAAATTCTGCTTGATAAATCACACCCATACATTGCCATATAACACTACTAGTAACGCCTTCACAACCTTTTCTTCATCATTAGGTATTTTGGCAAAGTGAATGATTAGAACATAAGCAAGGGCATTTGTTCAAGATGCTCCAGGAAGAGCTGCGGTCTGTTCTCTTTTTTGCTTTCAACGTTAGCACTGAGCTGCAAAAAAAGAAAGATGACTAGGAAGAGTGTTCCTTTTAGTCTAAATTTGTAAATGATATTTGGAATACCCTGTTAAATGACAAGATGCTCTTTTAAAATATGGCATCTCAAGGGAAAAAGTCAGCTTTAAAGAGGTTTTGAGACAGTTGTTTCTGGGGGAAAAAAAAAAGGAGGCATCTAAGGTCTTTAGCCATACCATTTTGAAGATTGATTCAAAACACAGTTTCTTCATCTAGGAAGAACAGAGGACCATAGATGCAACCCATTTCAAAATGGAGTTCTATGTGTTTTTGGTTGGGATTTACTGGACACCACTTCTTGTAAAGTCAAGGGACTGCAGTTAGCTCTCCAATAATTTCCTTCCCTGAAATTCATCTGCATTTGCTCCTTTGTCCAGAGTTCCCATTTATTAGTGGTGGTATACTCCATCTATGCATTAGAATATTCAACTAGAGTGTGTGTCTCATATTTTCTAGTTCAAATTGGCTGGAATGGAATGGATAGTTACAGTTGCTTGTACACAATAGTCTTTTTTTGACAAGTATTCTTTAGACAATGTTTAAGCAGCAGTAGCAAATAGGAAATACAGCTTGCAGCAGGAAAGACACTCTTCTGCTTTCTCAAGTTTCCTGTAGTTCAATAGATGCCAAAAGGCTTTTCATAGTACTACTACTGTCTTGTAGGAATACTTGATCTAATCCTACTTTTGATAAAAATACTAATGAGCTACTTTTCCACAAGGCAGAACATTTTTTTTTTTCACAATATGGTTTTTGTCAGTTGGAAACATGAACTTGTGCACCAGTCATGTGGAATGTACTCCTACTTCTTCATAAGTTTCACAACCTTATTTAGAAAATCTTGACTCTGTGTAACTTCAAAATAAGAATTCTGGACATCTTCATTCTATTGATGTCAATTTTTTTCTACCATGCTGTTATTGTTTTCTGTTAAATTCATTTTTACCAATGTGTGTTTTTCCCTGACACCTATGGGAAATACCTATGTTTACTCAATATTGCAGCCTCAGTCAATTATTTAGAATGATTTCAGCATGGTCCCAAACATATCTGACAGCTAGACAGCAGAAGTTAGCAACAGTGAATGGGAATAACTTCTGAACCATTTCAGTAGATTTCCCAGGAAGGGCTTGCTTTCTGCCATTGCGAATTTTCCCAGAGATATTGTCTGGTTAACAGTTGCAGCAAAAGAGTATTTTTGCACAAACCTTGGGGCAAGCTCTGGCTCAGATTTACTAGGGAATGCAAAGAGGGTGAAAGTGCTGCTTCAAAGCCCTCTGTGTGCTTTCTGTACCAAAAGGGGGGTGACCCCAGAAATAAGTTTTTGATCTCTCTTCAGAACACGAGGCATGTCACCACCTCATTCATCTTTTTCTGGGACTGATAGCATCTGAAGACTAAGAAGCTCTCTTGCTTGAAAAAGTGTGTTCAGCAAAAAAACCTTGTCCCATCAGCAAATTTGAACACAACTATAGTCGAGTCAATTCCAAAGCTGGCAGGGCAATACTCTACCCCACTGTTAGAAGACCGTGTAAAAATATTTGTGTACAAAGTAATTGGAGGGAAAAATAGAATTGGGAAGAACTGCTCATTGTTCTGGAAAAAGCCTCCTGCCACAGTCTTAAGACGTCATTTGCTGGTATCATTTTTAATAGTTGGGTTTTTTTAAAATTGTACAAGATAAAATATTGCTGCACCTTTATGTTTCCTTCATAGAAGTACAGCCATTTCTTAGTAGCATGGAAGTAAGACATTTGAATATGTACAAACGGCCTTTTAAAATACATCTGCTATAGCACACTGTGAAAGTAATTGGCTATAAATATAAATTCAAAGGTTTAAAAAGATTTTGAATAAAGTCAGTCCAAGGTGATAGAACAACAAGAAAACAGCAGTTTTCTTCTTCTGGTGAAAAAAAACACGGAGGACATTGTACAGTGAAGGTACATTATTTCACTTCCTGAAAAACTGGGTAGGTTTAGTATTGCCAATGGTTTTCATTAGGAAGGAAGAGATTCCTTTAAAAAAAAAAGCTTCAAATTGACTTGACATTAATGTTATGACACTTAACTTCACCAATCCTGAAGAAAAATTCTCATCACTTGATATGGAAATCATGATGGTAATGGAGACAAGGATGTCTAAGCCGTGCCATCAAGAACATAAAAAAGCATTAGAATGCAGGTAAGACTGAGCTCCTAAACTAGTGATAAGAGAACGCAACAAAGACATTTTCCTCTAAGAGTCTTCAGGATGAACAGCAGATCAATTTTTTTCATATGAAGTATTTATGAATAGAATTAACCTTTAAAATAACATTGTTTTCAAAAACTGTTGACAGTATCTCTTAGAATGATACACAGATCTTATTAATAGAAAAAGAAAAGCACTTTTTTCCAAACTGTTGTGCACTCTTAAACAATCTACAATAAAAAGAGTATTTTTTCGTGCTGGGAATGATGTTAATTCCAGAAAAGCCTTGCAGCACACTTGGCACTGTAGTGTCTTAATTAGCATAGATTTTTATTCATCGAAAAAGTTTCACATTGACTATTTTTCACCTTTAAATAATGGCATCTTTGTATTACCTATGCAGCATCCATAGACAATTTCTTGGGTGTTATTTTGTACTGGATCCTAAATGGCAGGTTCTGCATTCTGCCATCTGTCTAGCTTTCCCGTTTGATGCAGCTTCTGAGAGGTATTTTCAGAACTGAGGACTACCTGCAAGAATGATGCTAAATGCATGCATTTTACTCCTTGGTTAATGCAAAACTATATTTCCTTTCAAGCACAAGAATAATAGGAAAATAATGATGTTGGATTCAATTCTTCTAGTAATACAAAGAGGGCTATTATCATCATTAGAAACCAAGCAAGTCATATTTCTTGCACATGCAGTACAACCACTAATGCAAATTACCCTGTAGATTCAAAATGAATCTGTATTATAGGAGTGGATTGAATGTTTCTATTGGTATTTTGCTTTAAGCAGAAAATTAATTCTTTTGACAGCCAACTCATAATTGCAACCTAACTTTCAACTACAGCTTTCAAACAGTTTAAACATGTCTGTTTGTATAAAACAATACGGTACAGTACACAATACCAAATCAGGTCATAGACATTCAAAAGAAAAAAAAGATCAAAGGACAGATTAATTCACATCAGCAAGCCCTCAAGAGTGTACAGGTGAAATGTCCCCAGAAAACTAGGCTGATGGCACAGATTCTTTAAGTTGGCAGCAGCAGAAGCAGCTGGTTTTTTAATAGGATGCAATCTTGCTTACATCACCCTTCAGAGCAATCTTCTGTACCCCTGCCCGATACACCTTCTGCTCTATTCCTTGGACTTGATGTTTGCATTTCTACAGAGTCCTGCAAACCTACTCAAAGTTCAGGTAAGAGATTTCCAAGATATAGAAATGTTGTGTTAAGTCTATTTCTTTCATTGTTCACCCCGTCAATTCATAGCATACTCTAACTTTCTGAAGTGAAATATTCGAGTGTGTCATGTATAGTTTGCATGTTAGTTCTGCTTCACATTAAAACTTCTCACAGACCCCTATGATGCCTTACTGCAAAAATACATAGCGGTTGTTAGAAGTCAGAATAGCCAGAGAACCACGTAAACAATCTGACAATAGAGCCTTGAATTTCTGAATATAATTGCACCAGGTAAAGTCAAAATATAATATTGAAATGATTTTCATATAATAATGAGTGTGGGAAAGAGAGAATCTGGATATGCTTTTTTTTTTAACCGTTCCAGGAAAAACGTGGCATTAACTGGGAAGTACAGCATTAAATATTTTTATACAGCATGAGTTCTCATTACCTAATCATATGATTTGTAGAACTGAATTGGAAAGCAGGACATAAACAAAGAAAAGTATTCAAGCTATAGAAGATGTGAGTTTAAAATTTTCTTTGTATTTCTGATTAAAACTATTGGGTAGCTAAATGGTCACCCATTATTTTAAAAAGCATCTGGACATAAAATATAGATAAATTTCTGCAGGACTTGGATGTCAGGTATTCCTGAAAAGCTTTCTTTCACTGCTTCCCAACCCTGATTCAATCCACTTAAAGGCAGCTTTATTTCAGATGCTCAGTGAAACTGTCCATGGAATGCATATAGTTTACAAATAATCTGCAGAAAAATCTAGCTAGATTTGAAGATTTTCTCTGTTAATGGTATTCAAATTATTTGTACAAACACACAGCTGGGATTTCTGCTGTCTTCTTCAGGCCACTTCCTCCAGAGACCTCTCCATGAAATCTGTCTCTTTCAACTCTTCTGGTGATCAAAGGCAGCACTGGGATTGTCCAATTGCATGGAATTACTGTCTCCTATAGGTGCACACTGAGGGCTTCTGTGTGCAGCATCACGTGAGCCCTACTAATGTCGCCCTGTTGGTAGAAACTGAGCTAGGTGGACCTTAAGGGACAAGATTGTGCACTGATTTTGTAATATAAATTAGGTCCTAAGAAGGAGGCAATATTTCTGCCTCCAGCTTAAGCAACACTAAATATTGCTCTTTATCTGAAAAGCTAGGTGAATTAACCCACTCGGCATCCATATGCCAAAAATGTCAGTAATACACTCAGAACTGTCAAAAGACTAACAATTCCAATCATTACTTTACAAAAAAAATTCATTTGAAGAAGTCAGGAAGAAGGATGAAAGATGCAAATATCCTACTTTGAGAATCATTCTGTTGATTTGCACAGGTTTCTTATTATATTACCATCTAATGCATTGGACATGTGTGCTTGTGATGACACAAATACTTGCAAAACTTACCAGATAAACCATGTTCTCTTCAAACAGCAAAACATTTCTTGATGCTTGCATTTGCTAATTACATTTAGACTGTTCTTCAAGGTCTTTTCAAACCAAAGTGATTCCATCATTCTCTTAAGTTGCACATCCTGATTGTCCTGGTTTAGGGAAAATTTGGCAGAAAACCTCAAAAAGAGCGCCCCCCCCCCCCCCCCAGAAAGCCCACCCACACGGTCCCTCCCCTCAACTGATTTGGGGAAAGTTTCCTCAGAGAGAAGTGGAAAAAACCTGTTTATTTAACAGGCAGAGCACTGCCCAGCACAAAAAATGAACAATACCAGATGACAAAACTCATTGGCTGCTCTGAAGAGACGACAAATCAGAAAGTCTCTCCTGTGGGTGCTCACTCTGTTACCAATCCCTCCGGCACTGGGAAAGGCTGCTGCCCATTGTAGGTCCCCATAGGCCACAAAGCTCAAGCTCTTGGTGCTCGCCAGGTCCCAGTCCGGAGCAGGTTCAAACAGTTCCAAGAAAAGGGAAAGAAAAAAAAACAGTCCAGGGAAACAACACAGTGCAGCAGAGAATGTTGCCTTTTAAGGAGTGAATGCAGCCTCTGATAACAAACTCCATGCTTCTTCTCCCCACCTTTGCTCTGAGAACCAGTCTTGAAGGCAGAGAATATGATATCCAGCATTAACAGAACAGATGATACAAGCATCATAAAGTCACCCTAGGACACTGCTCTATTGAGATACGCCACCAGACTATGCTAAGACAAAGTTTTGGAACTGCTAATTAAAATTCTACTATCACAGTGAAGCTGAGGAGTAAACACAGCTCACTAGGGTTACCTTGTGGCATGCCAACACTTCCTTTCAATCACAATTTGTTTCGTTTTTCAGCCCCTGACATCACAGGCATAATTAAACATCTTTTGGGCAGGAAGGAGGGTATTATTCTTCTCATTTACACTGATGGGTAAGCTGACATGCAAAGCAGTTAATTCCAAGTGAAAATGCAATAAAGTCAATAGTAAAACTCACCACTGTTTGTTTGCTACCCTAAATCCTTACTATCCCAAAATACAAGAACAGCTGTAAAAGCCTTGTGGCTACTTCATGTTTTCCTATACCTACATGATGAGGTAAGGGATAAATGATCCCAAACAATGGTAATCCACAACAAAGCATTTTTGACAGCATATTCAGGTTTTACATAGCGAGCTCTTCACCTGATAAAGTTATTCCACTGCAAGGGTTTGGAGAGTATCTTAGAGGGCTGGATGTTGTTTGGTTTGAAACCATCTTGATCATTCAGGTCCCCAGTAGCAAGGAGAAAGATTAAAATAAGATAGCGCTATACATTGATTTTCATATATGACAGACATATTTCTACAACACAGAAGGCTAACCTAATGCTTCATGACAACATGGCTGAAGTGGCATCCTGTTCCCCATAGGTTTTTCTGTTTATTTTTAGCTGCTTTCTTACCAGATTAATGAATGGAACTAGCTCATAAGGAATCAGATAAGTGCCAGAGGTTTCAAACAAAAAAAAAAAACAGATGCAAAATGGTGATTTGTAACTGCATTTAAAAATAGAAATTTCTTGTACTTTTCATAGATACATGGCATTCTCTAGAATGATATTGCTCCAATGCTTTGGGTTTGGTTTTGGGTTTTTTTTTCCCCTCAATTCTAGAAGTTACGCATTCTTTTTGGCCATTTTAGTAAATAGATTTTCTGATACATGTGAAAGATGGTCTGAAGTTCCCTTCATTTGCCTCACGACTGTCCCCAGGATCGACATCAGGACCCTGAGGACCCCGATCGGAATTCTGGCCTGTTGGTGGTGGATGAACGCCAAAATCCTGAGGCCCCTGAGCAGAATTCTGGCTTGCCAAGTGATTGTGTACAGCCATGTCTACAGTGACTGCCTCTAGCAGGGCTTGCCAAGGGGCGACGCGCCCTATATGCTTGCAGCTGCTTGGTGACAACAGCCCAGATATTTTCCCACCTCTTGGCCAGATGAACTTACTGGGGCAACTTTGGTAGCCGTCCCATGGAAAGTCCTTTGTCTGCTCCACTACCACCGTGAGGGACATAGATTGAAGCCCCCATCCCAAGGGCCGAGACTGAGACGCCCGTAATTCTGATCCAGGGGTGCTGGCCTGACTGAAGCAGGATGCCTGCTAAGTGTTGCCTGCAGATGTGTTCACTGGCCCTAGACTGGTTTCCCATAGAAACCAGTCCTGAAACAATGGGTTCCACTCATTGCTGATATGGACTTATCCTGCTGAGAACATGGACTGTCTGTACCCATCTTCAATACCATTTTCCTTGTCTGCAATTTCTATAGACTTATTCTTTATTGTATCTGCTCCCCCTCAGCAGCTGTTTCACCCTCAGCAATGGACTATAATAGAACTTGAGTGGGACTTTGAGATCTCCCCTAGGCAAACTCCATCGGCTGGATTATGAGGACTTGGTCTCTCTACGTTTGGTAGCTATACTCCTCTCCTGGTTCAGAGCAAATTTTGGAGAGAACCCCCAAAGGGGCTCCTCTAGGAAAGCAGATTCATTTGGCCCCTCCCCACAACCAGTGTGGGAGAAAATACCTCCTTGGGCAAAAGTGGAAAAAACTGTTTATTAATTTATCTTGCTGCTCCAAAAGAGATGACAAACTGAGAAAGTCCCGTTCCTGGTTCCGGTTCAGCTCACTAAGTCTCTTATCAGTCTCTCCGGTGCTGGAAATGTGTGGGCCAGGCCTGGCCCAGTGGGCCACAGGTGCTAGCTGCCACTGTTCTTCTGGGTGTTCAGTCCAGAGCAGGTTTAAAGAGGTGCAAAGAAAAGGGAAAAAAGAAAAAAAACCACAGGGAACTTCTTTGCCTCAGCTAGCTAAAACTAACTAAAAGCAGAGGAGAGCTCTGTCCCGCTGTCTGTTCATCCGCAGACAGTACAGTCCAGGAGCAGGAATGTGGAGGAATGAGTGCAGTGTCTGAAAACAAACTGCACGCTTCTTCTCTCTCCACTCTCTGGAACAAATCTTAAAAGTGCAAAACTTATTTAGCATAAACAGAACAAGACGATTGGGGAAAAAGCATCATATAGTCGACCTAGGGCAACTCCCTCTCTCTTTCTCCCTCTCTTTTCTATTATTTTCCTCTCCCTAATTCCTTGAACGCATTTGCTGTGGTCGTTCTAGAAGGGTGCATTTGTTTTGATTGATATTGCAATCCCCTTTCCGTGTTGCCTTTTGCACTCCGAGATCAGTTAAGGAACTATCACCAGTGCTGTTTGTATGAGTGGATCGTGACATTAAATTGGCATCACGGACAGGATTCTGATAGACAGAGGGGTCTGCGGGGCTGTTTGCAGTCTGTAACAGGGGAAGGAGGATTTGCTTCAGCCGCACCTAGCCCCTCATCCCGAAAGGGTTGAAGGAAGCTGGATAGCAAGGAAAGCTCTTCAAATTTCCTGCAAACTGCACATGCCCAAGTGAAACACACCCCCATACTCTATTGAGGGTTCTGTCTTTAGAATTTCACAAAAGATATCTTAGTGCAAAAGGGGAAACTGGTTTTGTGTATGTGTGAATTTGGACTGTCTGGGAAGGAAGGGACAACTTGAAGGAACTAAGCAGGGCCTCCCACGCAGATTTTGTCTCTTCAGCCACCCAGGGAAGCAAAGGAGAACACAGCAAAGGCAGTGAGATTGTGTAACTTAAGTTTGCACCTCCCTGTCGTGGTTTTGGTCCCTTCACAAAATGACTGAAAATTCTAGCGCTAGAGTTAAAGCTGAATTTTCTGTTCTGCTTGCTAAATACAATGCCAAGCCTTTTTCAGAGGGGGAGGTTTGGGCAGAGAACAACTGGTTGAATTTAGAAAATGTTATAGATAGAATATGTTCTTTGCAAGATGAAACAGAATTTAAGCTGGGCAAAACTAAAACCATCCTCTGCTCAGTTTTGGGAGCTTGTCTCACAGCAGGCATAGAAACCTGTTTCAAGCGAAGAAATGAGGAAATAGCAATAATCGGTTCCCTTCAAAACCTAGTTGAAATTTTGCCAAAAGAATTAAAGGAAGATAGAAATGAGATCTATATGTTGCAAGCTGCCCTGAGAGAGTAACATGTTAAGAATTCCCATAATACTGATTCCTCTACAGAGGCAAAGGAAACTCCTCACATTAAACAAATCTATCCCCATAAGGAACTTGAGGCAGTAAAAAACTGGGGAGAATACTACTCTCCTCGCTTGAAACCCTTGGTTCAAACAGAATATAACTATATTAATGATGAGGATCTTGACCCGTATATCACAACTAAACAAATACCATTCAGTGCTACTGAATTAGCTAAGCTGAAAAAAGAATTCGGGCACCTCCCACAAGAATCGGAGACAGAAGATGCCTTCTAAGTGTCCCTCACTGGTGGAGATCAAATTAAATTAACTGAACAGGAGGCCAGTGGGTACTGGGGACATGGAGTCTTCTTAACAACAGGAGATAAGTGTGACACATGGTCCCTGACACAGTGTGCGGCTTTTTGGGCCGGGGCAATGAATCCTTTGAAAAGGGGTGACCCCCTGGCAATCATTGGTACCCCCGACCAGCTCTTAGAAAGTGCCCACAAAGCCGCCTGCCTGCAAATGATTCATGAACAGAAATTAATTCCTGGTTTTGAATCCCCAATGCAATGACCTGGGAAGCCAGAACTAATGACTCCTTGAATTCGTGGGCTTCCAGAAATGCTTAAACCTACAGCAATCACTCTACAGAAAACCATCATGGCTTTGAGTCCTATAGAAAGACTAGATAGATTCCTCAGGAACTCCACTGACCAAAGTGGATCTAGAGATCCTGGCTTCACTCTGTACTCTTCCCCTCACAGCCCTCAGCTTCGCAATCTGATTCACCTGCCAATAGCCGTAACCTTTGGACATGGAATGAAGTTGCTGTACATCTTGTGGGAATCCATAAAATCAGAGAGTTTTAGGAAGGTGGTAAAAAGACAGGCCTCAGATACAGCAGAATTGTGAAGTTCTAAAATAGCAGAAAGAATATCTAAGCAGTGGCGAAGACATGGGAGATAGAACAATAGAGGTGTGTAGTTTGGCTTTCTAAGTTGCAAAAAGTTTATTGTAAGTAAATATTTAGAAGGTTAAATATGAATAGTGCTCTGTGCTTTATAAGTCTCTTATAAACAAGCCATTGTCTTCAAGAATAGGCCACCATTGTTTTAACCAAAGCTACAGGTGCTTAAGGTGATTGGATAGAACTACTGTCAGTATACTTTTGCTCTATGTAATTGGCTAGGATGGCTTTATGATATGTTGTAAGATTAAGTTTCTTTGGCCTGCTGCCTGAACAGCAAGCTGTTAGCATCTCTCCATTGTCAAAATCATGTAATGAGACTGATGCTGAAAAATAAATAGCTCAAGACGCTTGTCACGGTAGCCCCGTCCCGTTCGTGTCTGTATATAAACTGCCGGCGATACAGCTGATTAATTATTGTAGACAATATGGACCTATAAACCCCGGAGGAGAAATCAGAGAAAACAAGAGGTGTTTGGTTATTTGGGGCTCCTCACAGTGAAAATATAGAGAAGGGAAAATTGATCTCTAACTGCCACGTGGGTGGTTGTTGGGAGTTAAAAAGGGGGGTCCTCAAAGAGGTGATGGATGGTTTGCCCCTTGATAAATTGCAGAAAAGAATAAGTAATTGGCACCATCAAAAACTGAATACATCGGCTCAACCCAGTGCACCCCTCCCTTCTCAGGAACCAAAGCTAACCCTCCCCCAGCCTCTCCCACAGAACACAGGCAACGAGCTAAAATTACCCCTCTGCCAGCTTCTTTCTCAGGATCCAAGCAGCAGAACCCTCCCCCAGGCTCTCCCTCAGAACACAGGCAGTGAACCAAAACCAACCGGGTTTTTGGGAAACTAATCTCTCTGCCGCTTACAGGTGGGTGAAGGGGCGGAGCTTCGGTGTATATTTAAGAATGCTCACTAAAAATAAATCAGGAGATATATTCATCCCAGCTATCAGGGGCCCCAAAAGGCTACTAGTAACCTCTTGGATTGACACTGGGGCTCAAAACTCTGCACTAACAAAAAAGGATGCCCAGAGGTGTGGAATTGTGTAAGAGAAATGCTGTGTTCTTAATGCTCTGGGAACTACAGAATCTATGAATGTTGCCTTAGTCAAACTGATGCTCCCTGGAGGGAAGCATCAATTAGTCGTCAAAATGGTAATTGGGGACATTCCAAAGAATTGATTAGGAATGGATGTCCTTGCTGGGAGGCAGTGGGAAGACTCTGAGAGATTTTTGTGGTCTTTTGGCACACTGCCACTTAACATTAGGCTGCTTCAAAACCACACCCTCTCTACTATATAGTAAAACAACTAATGTAAAACAATACCCTCTATCTTTTGGTGCCAGAGGAGGACTCAAAGAGGTTATACAGGACTTGAGAAACCAAGGGGTAATAATTCATACACATTCTCCTTTTAATTTGCCGGTATGGCCAGTCCAAAAAGCCAATGGAAAGTGGAGATTAACTGTAGCTTTTTGCAGGCTTAATGCCAGCACAGACCCTCTTACAGCAGCGGTCCCAAACTTAGCTGAATTAATAACATCAATTCAAGAAAAGGCTCACTCAATCATGGCAACTATAGCTGTCAAAGATATTTTCTTTATGATACCTATACAGCCAGAAGTTATAGACCGTTTTGCCTTCACAGGGGAAGGACAGCAATGCACTTTCACTAGGCTTCCCCAAGGCTACAAACACTCCCCCACTTTGGCCCCCCATGCTTTAGCCCAGGAATTAGAAAAAATACTCAAAGCTGATCCTGTAGCTGTTTATCAATATATTGATGACATTCTGGGGGCGGGGGGCGGGGGGGGGGGGGGGCGGCACTGAGCAGGGAATGAAATAGAGGTAGTAGGGAAACATCAGCAGAAAATAATCTCTCACTTAGAAAGTCTTGATTTGCAGATGCCCCCAGAGAAAATGCAGAAGCCTTCTCAGGAAGTGAAGTTTTTGGGAATTTGGTGGAAAGGAAGTACGACATGTATTCCACCCAAAACCCTAACCTCTTTAGATCAGATTCAAATGCCTGAATCCAGGAAAGATCTCCAGTAAGCTCTAGGACTATTAGTGTTCTGGAGAAAACCCATCCCAGATTCCTAAAAAATTGCTAGGCCGCTTTATGACTTGCTGAGGAAAAGGATGAAATGGGATTGACTCCTTCTCAGGAAGAAGCATTACAATTTCTGATTTTTGAGGCAACAGCTCGCCAAGTACTGGGCCCTATCCATCCCACAGATCCGTTTCAGGTGGAAGGGGGATTTGCCTCCGCAGGGCTATCAGTACACTTTTGGCAGCAGGGTCCCCAGGGTCCAACAGGGCCCCTTGGATTTTATTTCTGTTGTTTCAAAGATGATGAGAAAAGATACACTACCTGGGAAAAGGGGTTGTTTGTGGTTAGCTTAGCTCTCATAGAAGAGAAAAAAATTGCACAACAACAGCCTATTGTAAAAAGAGACCCTTTCAAAGTTATCAAAATTGTCACTAATGGGATGCCCCCGCCTGGCAGGGTAGCCCTTTGGCCCTTTCAGTTAGAAAATGGTACGCTCAGATGGAACACTACTGTAATACCGTCTCAATAACAGAAGCTGCTGCTAAAAATCCAGCAAGCCAAGACACTGAGAGCCTGGCTAGCAGCCGAGATAAACCTGCCTCTGTAATCAAAGCTGCCCTTCCTTTCTCCCCCGAACTAGCAGCAAGTTCTTGGTTCATAGATGCCTCTGCAAAATGGGAAGGGAAGGTATGGAGATATAGAGCAGCTGCCTTACACATTTCTTCTGGTGAAAGGATCATTACTGAAAGGGAAGGCAGCGCTCAGGTTGGGGAGATCATAGCTGTTTGGAGTGTTTTCCAACGGGAGACACAGAACATTTCTCTTGTCTGCATTTACACCGACTCTTATGCAATGTACAAAGGTTGTACCGAATGGCTTCCTTCCTGGCAGCAAAATGATTGGCAAGTCCACAGAATTCCAGTGTGGCAAAAAGAAAAGCAGCAGGAAATTTAGATCTCGCGAGTCAAGGAAATTTTGCTGTTGGTTGGGTAGCTTCTCACCAAAGAGAGAGAAGCAAATCCAGCAGGAGAGTGGAATAATAGAGCTGATGAACTAGCAAGGCTCAGCCCCCTGAAAAAGGAACTAATTACTGAGGACTGGGATCAACTATTAGAATGGCTGCACGTAAAAAGACAGCACACAGGTGCGAAAGATTTGTACAAGGAAGCTCATGCTCGTGGTTGGCCAGTTACTAGGGAAATGTGTAAAACACGCGTATCAGCCTGCGAGCAATGTTGTAGGCAACTGGAGAGACATCCTTTAGAAGATGACCCTCTGCATTTAAGAAAGGATAAAGGCTTATGGAATGCGTGGCAGGTAGACTATATTGGCCCCTTGAAGAAGTCAGGAGGTAAACACTTTGTGCTAGTAGGAGTAGAAATTGTATCTGGGTCGGTTCAAGCTGATTCTTTTAAAAGAGCTACAGGTGATAATACAGTTAAAGCTTTGCAGGGGTGGTTTGGAACTTTCCCAAAGCCACAGGAAATCCAGTCTGACAACAGGTCCCACTTCACTGCTAGAGGTGTACAGCATTGGCAAAAGCTGAAGGAATTAAGTGGACTTTCCACACCCCTTATTACCCTCAAGCTAACAGGATTGTAGAAAGGACCAATGGTTTTTTGAAACCACTTCTGAAGCCACAGGAGGGAAATTGGGATGTTTGATTATGGGAAGCTGTTCAAGGAGTGAACAGTAGATGGGGGGTGAATGGATGTCCCAAAATCACTGCCTTTTGCCCGACAGCTCCAAGCATCATTCCCTCACTACGGGGACCTGACGATTAAAAAAATCCAGCACGTTACCCTGGACAACCCGTTCTGGTGGACCTCCCTACTGTAGGGGAAGTACCACTGGTGCTGAAAACCTCTCTGAATAATTTATGCATAGGTAGCCTCTGATGCTCTAGGGAAAGAGCATCGGATAAATAGACACTAGATAATCCCATCATTTTAACCCTTTTCTGCCTCTCAGTGGCAGGATTTCTGTTGTTTTTACTTTTACAGAAGAACCCCGAGGGACATGAGAATCATCTGAACCATGAGAACACTGGTGATACTTTTCTGCATCCTACCACAACTCCGTGGACAGAATCCTGCTGAGTGGTCGTGGTCTGAAGCTACCGTCCATCACACTAATGTTCTAGGATTGTATCCCAAGGGTCACCACCCGAACCTGGAGCCTATAGTGCTGCATGACTCCGAGGTATATGGTCCAAGTGAGTGGGGATGGGATTGGAAGGACTGGACTAGAACCCTAACTGGAACAATTGGTGAGTCGATTGTGGTAGCATGCAGACAAATGGAAGGATCTCTCTATGAGAAAGCCACCTCCATTACAGATGCCGGAAATTTTATGGAACCAGGTGGGAAAAATTATCTGGATATCCCTTCAGCGAGACTGTGTCCTACAAAGTGGGAGTGTGCCAAACAAATTCCCCTTACTCTGTGTTGCTGCCAGAAGTATCTTCGTAATTACACTCTAGGTCCCAAAACGAACAATGTTGCAACTACAAAAGACTGTAAAAATTAACCAATTGATTGCTGGCATAATTTTACTTTAGCTAAACTGACTTATGTGACATGCCGCTGGCAAAATAACTTGATCGAACCCTTAGGTTTAAAAGGCTTAGTTCATAAATTTAAAATAATTGCTATAACAAAACCCACACCGAGCACTGTAGTTACACCCCAATGGGTAGAAGGGAGACTGAGAGCACAAAGCTACCATTGAATACAGTAGTTGCATCCCAGTGGGTAGAAGGGACTGAGACTACAGAGCCCACATTAAGTACAATAGTTACACCCCAGTTGGTAGAAGGGACTGAGAGTCCCCTTAGTCAGTATGTTACCGAATGGCCTTGGTCCCAGGCTTTTGTTCACTTTGAAGAAATGGGAAAAACAAGGGTTCCAGGTGCCCGATCCTTGCGGCCACTTCCTGCTGAGTTCATTGGGAGGTCTCTTACTGCCAAGAAGTCCGAGTTTGCCAAGTAAAACGTGGGCGCCACTGTAAGAGCATAAATGAGAGATGCGGGACACCAGGCACCTCTCCAAAATGCAGTTTATTCCATCCAAGACATTGCAGCAGTCCAGGGTCGTGGGCAACAGAGCCTGTGCCTACAGCTGTCAGCTCCAGCTGCAGGCAGGCCTGGAGACCATTTGGTTTTGATTACATTGCATTATATACTTTTCTTTGCTGAGCATTTTAATACAGTAGAACCAATCTATGCCTTGACTATTATCTATAGACTATCATAACTACTATCATTACCATATTCATGTTATTATTCTCCAATCACTAAAAGTCAGTACATTACAGTTTAAGCCAGAAGTTGTTATTCAGTTTTCTTGCAGTGGAAAATTCCGAGACCTTTTTTCTACTTGCCACATTTGCTGACTTGTTTGCCTGTGCTATCTTTCTGCTTGGTAAAAAACATCTTCTTTTTTGGGGTGGGTTTATCCTTTGCTCTAAGTCATAAAAACCCCTTCTAACTAACGTACCCTTTGCCTCCTTGGTTACCCAGTAAGACTGGCTCAGCAATTCCTTTCTTCTATATCAAAACTTGCTTCCAACTCTATTCCTTCTTCAGATTCTAACTTCAAAAATCTTTCTGCCAAGCATACATATCTGTGAGACTATCTTGTCAAACCCTCATCCTTCCCAGCACCTGGCAGCTTCAAGGGGGAGTAGGAGAACAAATTAGCATAGGATGCGGAATGACTAACGGAACTACCATTAGTAAAGCCATCTCATTCCGTGTTTTGACAGACCAGACAAATAAGCATGAACAGGTTTGTACGCACCCAAGTGTACAAGATATTTGACACAATTTTACATTAACACAAACCACAGAAGTAGTTTGTCTTTGGTCCAAAAATACTCAGATTTATTAAAATTATGGCTATTGATCTAGTACCGATATCCAACTGTGACGGGA
Source organism: Fringilla coelebs (assembly GCF_963513975.1). Classification (NCBI taxonomy): domain Eukaryota; kingdom Metazoa; phylum Chordata; class Aves; order Passeriformes; family Fringillidae; genus Fringilla; species Fringilla coelebs. The sequence goes on along the minus strand of NC_140033.1, from coordinate 54,422,187 downwards.
AAAGACTCTCTAACAGTTTAAAGTTAGAAAGTGTGTAGCCTCTCTCCGCAGCCATGGGGGCTGGAGGGGAGCCTGGCTAGCCCTCCCGGAATACAGCCGGGGATGGCTGCATGATCTGCCACTCCCAGGTTCTCCCCAGAACCTCTGGGTAGTGGTTACCGTCTGCGGCGTGGATGGTGCAGGTGGGAGCTTGGCTATGAGGTTCCAAGACGAAGGAAGGGGAAGTGGAGCACCCCTGTAGATACCAAGGACTTGTATTACCTGGGCGGTGCCAGGGATGGGAGACTCCGAGAGAAAGCTGGGGGGGGCACATATAAAGGAAGTGGGTGTGATAGGAGGAGATACAAAGCTAATCAATGAAAGGGAGATGCAGGGAGGAGCGAGGGTTACAGCTAAGCCACTGAGGATCACACAGGGGAGAGGAGAAAGCCTGGGAGCCAATCATACACCGAATAAGGGATGTTTGACACAGAAAATTCTCGAAATAAAGGGGGGGTGGTTACTGGGACAAACGGGGAGGTGGGGGGGGGGGGGGGGGGGGCGGGAAGTGTTGCAGGCAGCACCAAAAGGGGAGATAATAGGCTTATAAGGGCATAAAGGGTTTTGAGTGACAAGCAGCTGGCGGGAAAACCAGGAGTAAACAACTCAGGGAGAAACCATTGTGAGGGAAATACATGGGGGGGAACCAAGGACCAAACTATTATTAACTTAGAAAAGGATAACCAACTTCTATTAATATTTCTAAAACCACATAATGCCACAAAAGTGTATGCTTATTGCGATACCAGACAGCGTGCGGGATGGCTCCCAAATACACACTGCAATTTACAGGTGATTACAGAGTCCTTTTATCTATAGGAGTGTTGAATACCCAAGATACAAATGCATATTCATAACTTTGGTACATCCCATTCCCCACTTCATATGGTAATCAGTTCAAAAGCTATTAAGCATGCGTAGTTTGTTCCTCGAAATGGGTCGGTGGTCTTTTTAATGGGGAGGGGTCCCAAAATGAGGAAGCAAATGAAGTCTTCCTCGTTCTGACCTTTCCACCTTTTCAATGCAAATATGACAAATGAACCCTTGGTAGAACTCCCATTCCCTGTCCTCAGTTGGTTTCAGAACAGAGGAGGCCTACAATTGTCTTATGCTCCTGAGAGCTGTTTATCAGTTTCTATATTCTTCATTAAAAACCTAGCTAAGCAAACATCATGTTGACAAGCAATCAATTATTAGTTAACTACCAACTCTTAACTTCATCAAGGCCTACCCATTTATTTTTATTAACTCTAATTAAGCTTATCTCTAACCAAATCCTCACTCCTCTAACATCTCTAAATTCCTTCAAGTTTATGTCTTAACTGAAGGCCTTTCTTTCAAGTTGGTAATAAATGCTATGAGCCAACCTTCTACTACCACCACTCTGGCCAACCACCGCTTCTGCTTAGCCCGAGAATGTGGGAACTCAGCACATCACTCCGGGTGTCCAGAGCTATCAAGAGAACCCTTGGGGGGGCTCGGAGGTCCTGGAATGTTGCCAAAAGCACCTGGTGGCTTGACTTTGACCCTTCTAGGGGTGTGCCACCTGTGTATGAGGACATGGGAGTCACTCGGGTTTGAATGGTGCCGGAATGATATATTTACAGCGTAAAATATAGATTTTAGGGCTTTGGTACAAGGCAGTTATGGAGACAAGATGGAGGAATCAGGGCCTGTCTCATGGTTCTTCTTTCTTCTTCTTGTCATCCATCTTCTGTGTGATCTTGGCACTTGTGGATTGGTTCATGGTGAAGGTGCATTTGTTAATAAGGGTGAAAGGTATTGGGAATAAAAGGTAAATATGTTATATGTAGTTTTTACTATAAAAAGACACGGCCACCCCGTGGGCGGTCAGAGTGCCTTTGGCTGCCTTGCTGGTCAGATCCTGGCTGGGCAGAGAGAAAATTGTGTAGAGAAGAAATAATAAACAAATCCGAAGACAAAAAACCAAAGAGTCCAGACTCGTCCTTTGAAGCTCGGCCTGCAACAGAACCACCCTGCGCGTGTCTGGGCAGAGACAGACAGCTGACTGGACACGAGAATTTTTGAAATTGGGCTGTATATAATCACGAAAACTGGTCAACAACAAATATTGTTCAATCTGGCACGGTCTCTTAAACAAGTCAAATTGCTGATGATGCAAAACAATGTCTCAGAAATTCAGCCCACCTGTTCGCCTTTTTTGCGGACTTCCTTGGAGGGTTGGACCACCTGGCTGCGAAAACGGAAAGTCCGTATTTTTTAACAAACCGGCCGCTAAGAGACATAACCGGTGTTGTGGGAACAGGTTTGGGAATTCTAAATAGTATTGATTCAGAAGTACTAATGAATCAATTGGCTGCCACAAATAGAGATTTGACCGAATTACAACAATCACTGCAGTCATCCTTATTGGCTTTGGGAACACAGCAGTGGTTGCTATCAAACATATTACCAACTTGGGAAAATGTAAATGTAAATGATCACAAATTGGTAACTGATGCACTCGGGACTACACAAAACCACCGTTCTTTGGCTCTTAGCTGTATCCAGGCGCAATTGGGGATGCAGTCAGTTGCTGCCTCAATTATAAGAGAAGGTGAAGAAGGCACTTTTCCTACTGAAATTTGGAAAATAATTTGGGACAGTGCCACTGATTTTGAAAGAGAATTCCAGTCCTGGTGGAACTTGCTGAATTCTACTTATGAGCCCATTACAAACACAGCCACAGCTCTTGTGTTAACCATACGCAATGCCTCCATGCATTTGATATTTCCTATTATTGCATTAGGGCTAAATCATGATGGAGCTATTCTCTAGCTTTCTGAACATGGAGAATGGGCCCGTCAAATTGGTGAAAAATGGCAATGTGTTAATTTGGAATCTTGTATTGTGCGAGAACAAGGCTTCATCTGTGAAAGTAATGCAATTCTAGCTCAAGACATTTGTTTGGACACAGAGCAAAATATCTGTCATTTTGAAATTCATCCTAACGAGACTTCTGAAACAGTCCTTCTAGATATAGGCAAGGGGTGTGCATGCTTTAGAACTGCTTGTGATATGGTATTTGTAGAAAATGTAGTAGTGGATACTAAAAATCATTCAAATTTTTGTGCTTGTAACTTGACCAAAATTGCAGGATGTGATTTTTCTTGTGAAGTTCCACTTACCTCCCATTACCTTTTACAATCCAATTGCACACCGATTCACAAACTATTACCTACGCCCATTGGGATGAACATTACTTTGGTAAAGCAATTGTCGCTTCATCAGGACTTAATCGAAATATTGGAGAAGATCAAGAAGAATGGAAAGAAAACCCTGGTAACTCTTCATCACAATGTGAAAGAAATACACCGTGTCATAGGGACAGTAAGAAAAGATGCTGAACACAGGTGGTGGGGTACTCTTTTTGGGTGGTCACCTGCTGCCACAAGTGTCCTGAATAGTATGTGTCATCCCATCATTGTCCTTTTGAGTTTAGCTTTGATTGGATTTTCTAATCAGCAATCTTACTCATTATGAATTGGACAATGATGGAACGGTCAACAAAATTGACATCTATAATTAATGCACACAACTTGGCTGATGTCCTTTTCACTGTGGACATCTCCAAGACTACTGACACAAGGCGATTATAAATTAGATGATGTGTTTTGAAATAATCTTCAATTTTCTTTTGTGATTCTATAAAAATTACTTATGATTTTTGGGTAATTGTTTTGAAAAAAAATACTTTAAATTACCATTTCTTGATTTGTTTATTGCTTTATTGCCTTTGATTATTTGTGACTAGTTTGGATCATTTGAAAAAATTGTTTTTAAATAATATTGTTTAAATTAATATAAATTATATTTGTTTCTTGTTTCCTTCCCCACCCCTTTTCCTATCTCTTCTTTTCCTTCCCTTCTCTTTCTCTCTGACATACTGTCTCAGCTTTCCCGGATATGCTGCCAACGTATGAGTCCTGAAGATTTTGCAATGACACTATGCAACCCTGCTGATGAAGACTCTTGGAAGACTGTCGTGAGTCATGGGGTGATGCGAAAGATGGTCTTCGTTTGCCTCACGACTGTCCCCAGGACCGACATCGGGACCCTGAGGACCCCGATCGGAATTCTGGCCTGTTGGTGGTGGATGAACGCCAAAATCTTGAGGCCCCTGAGCAGAATTCTGGCTTGCCAAGTGATTGTTCACAGCCATGTCTACAGTGACTGCCTCTAGCAGGGCTGGCCAAGGGGCAACACGCCCTATACGCTTGCAGCTGCTTGGCGACAACAGCCCAGGGTTTCTCCCATCTCTTGGCCAGGTGAACTTGCTGGGGCAACTTTGGTAGCTGCCTCATGGAAAATCCTTCATCCACTTCCACTACCACCATGAGGGATGGAGATTGAAGCCCCCCTCCCAAGACTGACACCGAGACCCCCGTAATTCTGATCCAGGGGTGCTGCCCTGACTGAAGCAGGATGCCTGCTAAGTGTTGCTTGCAGACGTGTTCACTGGCCCTAGACTGGTTTCCCATAGAAACCAGTCCTGAAACAATGCATCCCGCTGACTGATACGGACTTATGGACTTCTCCTGCTGAGAACATGGACTGTCTGTACCCATCTTCAATACCTTTTTCCCCGTCTGCAATTTCAATAGACTTATTCTTTATTGTATCTGCTCCCCCTCAGCCATTTCTAGATCTGTTTCCCCCCTCAGCAATGGACTATAATAGAACCTTGAGTTAACCAGGACTTTGAGATCTTCCCAACATGACTAGGCGAACTCCTTGGGCTGGACTACAAGGATTTTGTCTCTCTACGTTTGGTAGCTATACTCCCTCTCTCTTTCTCCTCACCTTTTCCATTCTTTTCCTCTCCCTAATTCCTTGAACGCATTTGCTGTGGTCATTCTAGAAAGGTGCATTTGTTTGGATTGATACTGCAATCCCCTTTCCATGTTGTCTTTTGTGCTCCGAGATCAGTTAAGGAACCATCACCAGCCCCGTTTGTATGAGCGGATCATGGCAATACATTCTTTCAAGTTGAAATTTGTTCTAGTCGATATAAGCACACTGGTAGGTGAAAGTAGACTATAAAAGATAACATTCAGAATGTATTTCCCTTGTCTTCCCATTAAAGCAAGTGAAGAAAGCAGACAGATCTTCAGATCACATGCTATGCAAATTGAAAAGTCTTATTTGAAGCAACTGAGAAACTCAAACAATGAAATACAGTTCAGACAGATGAAAGAGTCACCTATGATGTCAAATCTATACTTTTAATGTTTGAATGAAACAAGATTTCTTGATGTATGATCCAATAAAATGAAGGTGAATTTGCAGAAGCAATGGAACTGGGTCTCTTTTATAAACACAAGGATTTCTAAGTAAACTGAGGATTCAGGAAGGCAACCTTGAGGTTAAAAGCATTTAGAACCATACAAATACCAAGACTGGCAGTTCATTAGCTTTAACAGTCTTTTTAAGATAAGATTGATTTTTAACTTCCACTTGTAGTAGGTCTGAAGACATTAGAGATGATGCAATATAAAAAAACCAAACCAAAACAAAACCAAAACAACTTTCTCAAAAAGCTAGGAGAAACCAGAGAAATGCTGATTTTTAGGGGGTTAAGTATTCCTTTAAAAGTTGTCTCTGGGAAAAGAGATAAACTACTGACTGAGATCAAATGACTGTGGAGCATATTCCAAAACCGTAATGAAGAATGTAAGGGGCAAGAGTCTGTAATAAAAATACTATGCTGGGTTCATCTGTTGAAAGCATTCCAGAATGGTTGAAATGATGAATCAACAATGGCGGGGTTAAAAAAAAAAAAAAAAAAAGAAGAAGAAGAACAAAACAAAAGGAAAAAATTATTTTGAACCTATTTCCCCATTCCAAGATGGCTTTATTTCATTTTGTTCCTATGAGCGGTTTATAGCTTATGAAGTGTTTTAAAATAGAGAGTGAGAGTGTTCACACTAAGCATAAAGTTTGGATGGATCTCTTTTACTTTGTATGGCAGCAGATATGGTTTAGCATTCCACAGTTTAGTCCCCAAAAGTGAATGGGTGTGGCAGATTTAACCTAACTGCCCAGTCCACCAGAATGCTTAATTATCTTTGAAAATGCTTTGCTATATCTCAGTATCTGGACATGTCTCTCTAGCTCAACTTTGAGCTCCTTGGTCTTTCATCTACAAGATGAAATCCAATTTAGCTTAGCAAAGAAATAGCCTTTCAAAACCACATCTTTTATCTTCTGTATTCTTACAAGTCCATTTCTACCGCAGGGAACAGTTTGGAAGATCCTAGTTGTTTTATTTCTCAGATATGTTGCTGCATAAAATAGCTCTTCTTTTCATTTTTTTCCCTGCTAAAGCATGGGGTCTGTGCTGAAATGATTGTGATGCTAACTCATTATCATATCTTCTGCAGGCTTACAGAGTATGCAACAAAGTTTTCTCTTCTTCTGAGGACATTCTACTCTTTTTATGAGAAATGCTGAAGGTCTGACTTTAGTTGCAAAGGTCCCTGATTGACAGATTGCAAAATTGTGAAGTCTAGTAACAGTAGGAAAAGTATGCTGTTGCTGTGTGGGTAAATAGCATGTCAGCTGCTGTTGGGATAAAAAGCATGAGCATAAGCAAAGAGATCTGCATGGATAGAAAAGAAACAAAGAAGACATTTGTTGTGATTTCTGCACCAAGGAAGAAGAAGAAGTATGAAGCGCTAATTTCAGTGGCTTAGACAGTATCATGCTTGGGCCAGTTCTCTTCAACATCTTTTGAACAACCTGGACTCGGCACTTGAAGGAATATTAAGCAAGTTTGCCAAAGGCACTAAATTGGGAGGGCCTTGAGGGCAGAGAGACCCTGCAGAGAGATCTTGACAAATTAGAGAGACGGACAATTATTGATGGCCGGGAGTCTATGCACAAAGCACGAAAGGGGTGGGACTGCGGGGAAGATGTCTCAAGCTGTTGTATTTTCCAGCATCAGTCTCATTCCATGGTTATGACAATGGGAAGATGCCAGCAGCTCACGTCCCCAGCAGCAGACAAAGAACTTAATGTTACAATTTACTTTAAAACTTTCTTGACCAATCACACAAAGCAAAAGCATATTGACAGTAGTTCTAGCCAATCACTGTAAGCACACGTGCCTTCGGTTAAAACAATGCTTGCTATTTTGAATAAAAGACCTGCTTGTAAGCCTTAAGCTACGATGCACAGAGCTCCAGTATTAAGCTTAGAACTTCCTAACATCTGGCTAGATCTTCTTTGCTGTAGCTTAGGCATTTATTCTAGAGAAGCATTAATACACAGACCATTGTTCTATTTGTCCTTACTTTTCTACTTCTTCTATCATTTTTCTGCTGACAAACCCTATGACTATTGCTTAGCTCCAATCACAGTTCTGCTGTCTCTGAGGCCTGCCTTTTGCAGCTTTCCCAAAATCCTCTGTTTTGAAGGATTCCCAGAGGCAATCCCCAGCCATATGGAGTTGAACAAGGGCAAGTGCTGGATTCAGCTCCTGGAACAGGGCAATCCTGCTGTGTGTCTATAGACTAGGGAGCAAGAGGCTGGTGAGAAGCACTACAGAAAGAAGCCCAGGCTCCTGGCCAGTGGCAAGTTGAATGTGCGTTAGCAGTGCCCTGGCAGCCAGGAGGGCCAAGCCTGTCCTGGGCTGCATCAGGCACAGCATCACCAGCTGGGCAAGGGAGGGGATTGTCCTGCTCTGCTCTGCTCTGCTCTGCTCTGCTCTGCTCTGGGGTGGCCTCACCTTGAGTGCTTGGGGGCATTTTTGGGTGCCACAATGAAAAAAGACATGAAGGTATTAGAAAGTTCTCAAATGAGGTCTACAAGGACAGGACTCGAGGAAATGGCAGGCAGCTGAGTCAGGGGAGGTTTAGGTCAGGTATCAGGGAAAAGTTTTTTAACCAGAGGATGGCTGGGCACTGGAAGAGTCTCTCCAAGGAGTGGTCACAGCATCACGCCTGTCTGAGTTCAAGAAGCTTTTGGACATTGCTCTCAGGCCTATGGTATGATTCTCAAGGATGGTGCCATGCAGGGCCAGGAGTTGAACTTGATGATCCTGGTGGGGCCCTTCCAATTCAACTGATTCTATGACTCTATGGTTTTGTCCTGGCCACTCGAGGTGTATTGCTTGTTCTCACCAGATTTTGATCTGCTCTTGTTGGTCAGAATTTGTCACTACTGGCTAATGATATTTATCACAAAAAGACAAAGTGCCTTTTCTCAATTTTCTCAAGAAATTTGAACATGCACCCTATCATCCTAAAAAAGTCTTTTCCTCGAAACAACGCTGTCTCCTGCCCAGTATTCTTTCCAGCTCTTAAGGAGAAAGAAGGCAAAATGAGGGGACGTATTACAATGAAGCATTGTCAATTTTCCGCTTCTTTAGCAGTATAGTTGTACTTCCACTATTCTTTTCTATAAAATCATGGTTTTGTATAGCATGCAATCTTCTAGCAAGACACATTTTTGCAACTGAGCCCATCAGTCTCTGTGAAAATTGTAAAAAGCACAAAACATATGAATAGGCAGTGACAAGTGAGGGGAAAAAAGAGTATGAAAAGCAGCTCCGTGATATTAAAGTGAGACAAGAAGGAGGAGGAGGTGCTCCCGTTGACAGAGCAGAGAATCCCCTGCAGTCCCTGGAGGACATCTTAGTGAAGCAGGTTGTCTCTCAGCAGTCCCTTGAGAACCATGGAGGAACTCATACCTACACTGCAGCTTGTGGAGGGCTCCATGCCACAGCAAGTGAAAGTGCCTTGAAGGAAGCTGCAGCTTGTGGAGGGAGGGCCAGAAATCCACCCTTGACCCCTCCTTTAGGTGAAGAGTATGTACAAATGTTAAACAGCTGCTAACTCTAATCTAGTCTCCTTCCAGTTCTTGTCATAGGTAAGTAAGAAGACAAGACAAGAATTAGAAACCTAAATTCTTTGGCTTGAGGCTCCTATTGTACCTGCCACTCCCTTAAAATTGAGTTTTATATGAAATAAAACTCATGAGAAAGTTCTTAAGGCTTGATGGTAAGGCTTTTTAGAAAATCGGGAGTGCAAGTAACTTCTTGTCACTGTCATTTTTTTCATAGAACTAAAAAAGTTAAACAACTGTTTTCTAAGGACTTATGGAAATCATTTGGTTGAGGTGGTGAGACTGAAGAGTATATAATTAATCTGAAAAGAGAATATCGCATCATAACTTTTACGGCAGCTGTGTAAAAGTTTTTTACCAGGAACTCTAGACTTTTCAAGAGACTTAGGACACAATAGTTATCTCTGGGAATATTTTCAAGTGTGTCTTTATGAAAACAATCAACTATTTATTACCTCTACCGCAACGAAGAACAATCAACAGTGGTTGAGCATCCATCAACAAATCCAAGAAAAAGAATTGTCTCAGCCCTCAGGGTAGCACAGGGTGTCTGTCATCAAGTCAGAGTCCTCCAAGCATCTTCTCAGCGTGAAGAAGAGCAGACTCTGGGCAATTGTTAGAGCAGCCCTCCGGTATCTGAAGGCAGCCTACCAGAAGGAGGCCGATGAGCTACACAAGGGCACAGAGTGATAGGAAAAGTGTTGATGGCTTGAAAACCTGAAGCGTATATGTTTTCTTTGGATATTGGGAAGAAATTCCTTGCCAGAAGGGTTGTGAGACACTGGAACGTGTTGTGGGTGACAAATTCCTGGAAGTGTTCAAGGCCAGCTTGCATGGGTCTTTGAGCTGAAGGCGGTCTAGGGAAGGTGTCTCTGCCAATGACATGCAGGGTGAATTTAGGTGAACTTTAGGGTCCCTTACAACTCCAAACATTCCATTATTCTATGGTAATATTCATTCTGTGCAGTAACAGAGAAATGTAGTTGAAGATAGGAATAACAGACTATTGATTCTGAGAAACTGCCATCCAATGAGTTTAACTGTTTTGGTCTCACATATAAGTTCCATTTTGCATTATTATATCTAGTAAGAGTCCTGGCACTTCAATATCATAAACACAACTGTTTTTTAATTTCTAAGGTTTCTGACATTTGGAAATTTCCTCCCTCCCTCCCTCCCTCCCTCCCTCCCTCCCTCCCTCCCTCCCTCCCCTTTGATGTTAATTTCCAAACTGTAAAGTAATTATAGTAAATTACTCTTACTTAAATATAATTTTGAAGTTTAGAAATGGATAAAGAAAAAAACTGTGTGAAGACAGAGCATTTAAAAGGGATTTTAACGTGAGAATTAGACTTAGCTCTAGAAAATTCAACAATGAAACATCAAAGTGATGGAATGGATGGTTTTAGGGGATTTTCTTTTTGTTTCTGGTATACAAATGATGATCGCAATTTTTACACCTTCTAAACATATGTTTCGAAAGTTACTATTTTGAATAACAAAAGTATTTCCAAAACAAGGAAATAGATTGATGCAGAGGAAAATATCATCTCCTAAGTAGTCATCATCTAGTACAAAGTATTCCCCTTATACAGGAAGATTTATGGAAAGCTCTAGTCTCACAAAAACGCAGAAGAATTTTTCAACTGACTAAAAGAATCTATAAAAGCAAATGAATCTTTGAAAAAAATTAAGGTAAATAAAAAGCAGGAAATTATATGCATTCGCACTTACTATATGATTGTAACTAAATATTGCCTCTGGTTTGTGGGTGAGTACACTTCCCATTCACACACACAGATACACCTCGTCACCCTGCACACAGATGTCTGATATTGGGTCTCAAAGAATGGATTATCTTTTTCCTCTTAAATAGATTTAGGTGCTAAAAGTCAAAGTGTAGTCTCTGTAGACCTATTACCTAGAAGATAACGTTCCTCTGTATATGTGCGCAAGGTAGGAGGTGAAATGGATTGAAGCGATTTGAAAGCAACATGCACCTTCACTAAGAAAGAACATTGCATACAGAATCTCAAGCAAAAACAAAGTCGGAAATCATATTCGGGGAAAGATTGCTGCGCTATCATAATTTCTCAAAACACGACATAGCGGAAAAGCTTTTCCCTGCCATGTAGGCGACAAGAGCGACATTAGACGGGGATCCGGAGCTGTCCGAAGGTAAGCGCCTGTTGCCGGCCTCTTTCGGCACAAGCCCCCGCTCCGGAGCGCACCGCGGCCGGCAGGATGCTCTCTGCCGGCGAAGGTGCCGCTTCTCCGGCAAGGAAGCCTCTGCCGCTTCTCCAGCACACGGAGAGCGTGCTAGCTGCTGAAACGTGAAGAAAGAAGCTGCAGAACACTGGCACTGAGCGTGCAGCTTTCCAGCGGAGAGAAAAAGCTACTTTAACACTCTGCAAGCCTTTCAACTCCCAAAAACATGCACATGGAAGGAGCTGCTGCAAAAGCGATGCTGTGCTCGCTGCTGCTCCTCCTGAAGCTCTGGCTGCTAAATCTGAGGCTTTCCTTCCAATTTCAAGCTGCAAAGCACTTGCTGAATTGCAGGGAAAGTCCGGGAGGCACTTTCCTGAATTTACCTGAATTCATGAAAGATTCCCTTTATTAGGACACTCTCTGATGCACTGTAGGCAATTAGTGCCAGCTACCCTAAAATTCTGTTATTTTGCATAAACATGGCATTCAACTGCAGGTTTCGTGAGTTGCTCGATTTTTTCATTTTGTTGTATCCAAAGTTTTGAATATGAGCATCAATTTAATAAATTATTTGGAATGAAAATAACAGATAAGAGGAAATGAGTGAAACGGCTGTTTTGAGGAAGTTTCAGACCATCCTTTTACTATGCAGAAGAGCAAACCTGCCCACAACCTGCGGCAACAATGGAAATCCATGCACACATTGTGGGCATGGGGTAGATCCTCTCCAGGAAAGAGAATTACCAAGACCAATTGCAAGGGACTTCTGCACTATTTGATCCAAGGTTTAAACCATTAGTTCCAGATTTATTGTTCTGGCTGCTTTGGAGGCAAGAGAAGGCCTTACTTCAGAGGAGAGCCAGAGTTACAAGCAAAATAGCCTCTAGATGGTAGGATTAGTACCTGCCCATAGCTGTGCAGGAAAGGGCTGTGTGACTGGTCTCCAGTCATGCTCTACATTTTAATATCAAGCTCTGATGAAGTATCCCCAAGTCACTCATAAGATATCCTAAACTGTTCCCAAAGTTACTGACAGTCATGAGATGATGGCAGAGACCTTCCCATAAAAGCAGAGGATGATACCAGAGGCCCCAGGGATATAATCACTATTAGTTAATTACTGTCCCAGATGGAATGTGACCATGAAACTGGCTTAAGAGCCCAGACAAAGAACTGTGCATGAGGTGAGCCTGTGAACCCACAAAGAAAGAAAAATAAAGCGATCCTCATAATTCATGAATATTACAGAGTAGGAGCACTGCTCTGCTCCTTCTTTTTTTGCCTCCCTGTGAAAAGGAGGGGAAAAGGGGTTGACTATGCATGTCCATACATAACCTAAATTATTTCATTACTGTCTCTCTGACACCCTTCCAGTAAAACATCAGCCAGATTTTCTTACATCCTCTCAGATATTTTATTTCTCAGATCAACTGAACCTGAGAGATGGTAAATTTAAATGTGGCCTTTTTGCAATTCAGAATTAAGTGAATAAGCTAATGCCATTCAACAGAATTCAACAAGCCAGCTGCCTAGACAGTAATTAAAGCGGTGATTTACCATGGCTACCAGAAGAGATTTAAAACAACTCTTTGTAATCAATGTACAAAACAGACCTGGAGGGCAATGGCCTCTGCTGGCAATTCACACCCCCTGAAGGCTACAAGAGGTCTTTATTTGGGGCTCTCCATATCCACTGTCCTCATTCCCAGCAGTTGTTGTTGGCAGCTCCCAGGGCAATGCCCCCATCTCAACACTATAAAGGTGTCCAGCTCCCTCTGGCAGGCTCAGGCTGATGCTACACCTGTGTGAGAGTCTTTCTGAAATTTCCCTCATCTGCCTCGGGGTCGTCACTGGGGGATCACTGAAGAAAAGATCCCCCTGTCTAAAATCTCTGGCTCTCTAGGAGAAGAGTTACACACTGAAGGCCCCGAGACCTGAGAGAATTGCTAAGCTATTGTTTTCACAGGTGTGTTTACTTTATGCTACACTAATGAGAAGAAAAAGGACATTCTGACAATTTTGCAACAATAGCTCTGGGATTTTTCCCCACCCCTCGGCCTGGCTGGACTTCTCCTGTGTTTTGGGGGTGGTCCCCCACAGGAGACCCCTCTCGCTCATTTGCAACCACTGTGACAGACAAACTGAGATGTAAGAAGCCTCTTTGCCAGAGAAAAAGCCAGACATGAAATCCCTATGTGAAATCCCTCACACAATTTCCAAGGACTGGGACTGGGACCCCCAACCCAGGGAGGTGTGCGGGGGGAGGCGAGCCGACCAAAGCAGACAGATGCTGCAGGTGTGAGCAGTGGACCAAGAAGACAATGGCTCTCACCCACCGCTGAGAACATGGACTGTGTGTACCCTTTTCCAAACACCATTCTCTCCCCCAAAGATACAATACACTACCTTTGACTTGGTTTCAAAATTCATCCCTCTTCCCCCATCAAAGAAGAGCATAATTATGGTCCAGATGAACTGCATCCCTGAGATGTCCCCAGACGTGACCTGGTGAACTCCATCGGCTGGGCACCAAAGGACTTTGCAGTTCCACATTTGGTAGCTATATACCCTTTTCTTCTTCCTCCCTCTTTTCCTTATTTTCCCCTTTTCCCCCAATCCTTCCCCAATGCATTTCTGTTGTGGTTATTTCAATAAAAGTGCATTTGTGTTGATTACCACTGCAAACCCCCTGTACCGTGTCGGTTTTTTGCACCCTGAGATCCCCCACGAACCATCACAAAACCCGTTCACAAGGACAGCTCGTGACAGCCTGAAAGGTGCCAACCTTGCACCAACAGCACACGAGGGAAGAGGATACAAAAAAATACTTGGAGATTAAGAAATGCAGTAAGAATTTTAAACTGGTGACAAACATTTGTTTTGAAAAGCTCTCACTTTTATGATGGCATCGCTTTTCCAAGTCCCTTTCAGCTCCCGCTCATCCATGCTGGATTTGGTAACTTTTACAGTTTTCTGCACACTCAATATTCTTTGCTTAACAAACCTTCACAGTTCATCTGTGTAGAAAAATGCATCACTGCAGCTGGTACTAGCTCACCCTTGAATAAATTACTATTTTTTCTCATAAGAATTGTCCTTATTCCAGAGCCAGAGCCAATGCCATTTTTTTATCAGTTATATTACTGCTGATCTCATTCAAAGAACACAAAGAAAATCTGTCTGAATTCCTACACAATTAAGACAGATCAGGGACAACAAGGAAGTATAATCCCTTAAAATGACATTTCCATTCCACTCTTCTACTCTAAACGGAGTCAAAAGCAAAGAGAAACAAAAAGTGTTGAAAAGTGGGGAGCTTTAGATACTCATGAACTCTGAACTCATTTCTACCTGCTGAAGTTAATACATGATGTGGGGGAAAACAATTTCTTCACATGAATGCTGCTTTCTTTTTTTCCTAGGGCTCTTGGAGAGATAAAAACAGGAGGCTGTTTTCAGCCATGATTCACCATCAGTAAGCAAGAATTCCAAGCAAGCCCTAAGTCTACCTTTTAGAGTCATCAATCTCCAGCCAAACAGTAGTATAATTTTCAACCTGCTGGATTTGGCACCCTAAGAAAAAGCAGTTATATTCACATGTCATACCTGAATAGATCTAATCTTCATTTAAGCAATCCAAGAGACTGTTTCCAGTGTGGAACCAACTGTGCAGACTCAAACCATGTCTAATGCTTTTTGGAAAATTTTGCACATCTTCATTGATCGGTTTCTCTCTAGTTCTTAGCCAAGAGTTAATTCCATTACTGGGGAACTGCACTCAATATTCTACCAGAAGGATGACATTTTAATTTTACAGTAATGTGTGCACATGTGAGTTGGGAAAATCTACATCACATGGGAAGCCAAGGAGGGTTGCTGCTGATTCTAGGACTGTGGTCATCTTCTTGTTTTGGAAGAACCTCAGTCCCACAGTGATCTGGCTGAAGACAGTCCTCTCTAGAGCAGTAAATATTATTTCCAGCCTATAGAATCTGGACAGTTTTCCAGAACAAGGAACAATTTCTGCACTATTTTTATTTTATAGGCTCAGCCTCTTTCCATCATAAAAGATTAAACTTTACCATGACATGTACAAGTGCCAAGTGCATTTTCATTGCCCCTTACATGCCCAAAGATCCCAAAGGAGCATTAAATGTGGGTAACTGTTAGAACATACAGGCACACTGCTGGAATACATATATCGAGGAAGATTTACAAGCAAATGTAAAAAAGGCAGAATTGATGACTACAAGATTAGTCATGGCGGGGGTTCTGGTAAAGTATCTGTCAAGACATGTCATGAACTATAGATTGGATGCAGATGTCATGAACAGCTGCACAGGTTATGGTATGAGGTAATGATGTATATGAATGACCATTAATTTAATATTAAGCTGATATAACTTGACTTCCTGATGTTCAACACAGTATTTTTAGTCTAAGAAAGACCTCTTTTTAGTTACTGAAGCAGCAGAGCTTCAGTTCAGAGTGAAGAACATAAATTTTAACAGCATTAGGCTGTGGAACTTCTAGCTTTGGTCTTAAGTTTTTAGTTTAAACTGTAACAGTGAGAAGGCCCTAGCAGTGCAATATTTAACTTACCAGTTCTCTGGTATTTTCAAATGTTCATCAAGGCTACCTACGTTCAGTGGCAGCAGGATGCCTCCATAAAACACTTATTTTTCATCAAAAACCTCCATTTATGGTAAGAAAACAAAACTCCCCCATCCCCAGCTTGTAAAGATTATTCTGTTACATGGCCAGCAAAGCACTGATCCCAGGGATGTTGAGAAGAGGAAAAACAAGACATGAAAGTATTGATGATACATTTTGCTAACACTAAACACCATTTCAGTGTTCTCTTCCTACAGTGAACTCCCTTAAGCCAAGATTTATGCAGAATACAGTCTCTCTTTTTTTTTTTTTTTTTTTATTCCTTCAGGCTGTTATTTACTTCCTACCTTAATTTTCCAGTGAACTGTCTACCATCCAATTAAAAATTACAATTTGCTCCTCCTCTGAGAATTACACTCAAATCCAGGTATTGCATTTTTCCAGGAGCTGCGCCTCTTGCAAGGTATTGCTCACATCTCAAGGCACGCAGCCCTCCTGCTACCAGATCCTGAAGCGCCTTCCTTCCCTTCAAACTTTCTTCAAGGGCCTGGGAGCTGTTGAGAACCAGCTGCCTTCCCTAAATAATGTCAAACCACCCAGAATTTCTATCCCTGATCTTCCACACAGGCTCTGCTTCCTTTACAAATCTTATCCTCCCTGGAAGGCTGCTTTCAAAAGCCCTTCTCCAGCTCACAGCTCTGCTAGGCAATCCCTCATTTCCTGCACCAGCAGAAGCAGCTGCAGCAGGCAGAGGTGAATCTGAGCAGCCAATTCCCTTGCAGCCCCACGCAGCTGCAGAAAAAGCACTTTACTGCTAAAAAATTGCTGTGGTTCTAGGCGATATTCAAGGGGGGTAATGGGGGCCCTAACGCTGACAGGAACTGTCGCTGAAATGCTGTATCTGAAATCCCTGCGAGGACAGGGTTCCTCACATGTCCCTATCCATTAATTACAGCTCTAACCAGGGCTTTTAGCAACTCCTGCTGCATTGCTCCCTCACATTCCAGGGAGGCCTTTGGGAGTCAGAAATATGGAATATTTGGATATGGAAATATGGAATATCTGGAAGGGGATGCCGGGGCACTCACTCCTTCCACTTGCTCATATGAACTCCACGGAAGAAAAAATTAAAATAAATGCAGTCTGAAACTTTCTCCAGTTTTCCACTTTCCCATGCCACGGGATTTATGTGTCTGTCCCGGGGGGATGTTTTAGAGGAGTCCTATCACTGTGCTCCCACTACCAGTTACAGCAACCAAGACCTGAAGTACTACACTCATCACAGGGCATTTTTTCATGCTTGGATGTGGCTTTTTAAAGAACTTTTTACTATCATCAAAG
Source organism: Fringilla coelebs (assembly GCF_963513975.1). NCBI lineage: Eukaryota > Metazoa > Chordata > Aves > Passeriformes > Fringillidae > Fringilla > Fringilla coelebs. The sequence goes on along the minus strand of NC_140033.1, from coordinate 54,405,117 downwards.
AATAAAGCAAGCTTCTGGTTCCACCATACCCCAAGCTCCACTTCCATAGGCAGTAATTTTTTTTTGGAAAAGCAATGCAATAAATTTCCCTTGCCTCAAAGAGCCTTGTACCTCCCCCTCTTACCAACCACAACAGCATTGGTTCAAACACAGAGAGGTACAGATGACCTTGCATGTGCAACACCAGTATAATGCCTCTCTTTTACTGACAACCCTTCCCCCAGCTGACAGAACAATAATTTAGAACAATATCATTTTCAAGCAACAAAAGTACTGAAGAAAGTAAAAAAGGTTTTCATTGCATTGAAAAAACTGACAATAACAACAGCTATTAAGTACAAATTTTCTTACTAGAATAGATGTGACTGGATCTAAAGGAATATTTCACTTTGAGTAACTTTTTCTTTTAAGGGAAGTAGTCTAAAATCTATGCATGCTTAGAGAAAGAGAACAAAAACCCACAACGGAACATCTATACAAGGAAAGCTTTTTAAATTATATCCCTGACAGAACTGCGGAAGGGAACAAGTATAAATGTAGCCAATCTTGTGTTTCTCTTAAATAATGGTGGAACACACCTTTGTGCTTACTGGTAACAAGATTTTTTTCATTTTAGGGACAGATTGATATATACTTCCTCAATATTGTATTGGCATTATTCTTAAAAGCAGTAGTCTGGGAGTCCAAGAATAATTTTTATCAGCCTGGTTTTAATTTCTCAAGTCCAAAATACCTTGGAGAGGTATATAACACTGGAGAGGTAATTCTGAGTCTATTCACCAGCTTGACATATTGCAGAGAAAGAATCTGGATAAATTCCACAGCTGACACAGGTGCAATGAAACACACAAGGCTTCATGGATTTACAGCAAAGGCGAGTTTGATCCAGAGACAGTTATGTGACTTGCCCGCAGAAATAAGGTCAGTCATCAGTGGACATGGCATCAGTTCAAACATCAGTAGACAAAGATCTCAAGGTCTTTAAGGTCCCTTCCAGCCCAAACCATTCCATGATTCTATGATTAAGAATATGCAGAGTTTTGATCCTCACATGTAAGGTAACTGCATTTAAGCAGTAATGTGCAGTGGAAGACAGCTGGGGAAGAGAAAGGCACTGACAGCAGGGCATCCCACCCCAGAACCCACAGAGTGCTCTGAGCTGGAAGGGACTCACAGGGATCATCAAGTCCAACTCTTACGTGGATGGCCCACAGAGGGATTGAACCTGCAACTGGGGCATTTTCACCACCCTGCTCTGACCCACTGAGCTCATCTCTAGCTACTGTCTGCCACCAGTTTTGCAAGACTAGGACTTAAGAGAAGAAAATATTTCTGCCCATAAATGCTCTAGAGTGAGCGTGAGGGAGGGAAAAGCACTGCAGAGAGCAACTCCTCCAAGGACAGGTGTGTGTGAAGGGATCATGCATATATTAGGGCTACTCCAGCAGAGATGTTTTTAGCCCCATTACATTCCTGGGGCACATTTTCAAGAGAGATGGTGGAACATGAAATTCACTTTTATTTACAGTTGTGTAGATTAAGTTCATAAAAGCAACTGCATGATGTTGTCCTGCTGAAGGAGGGGATCATGATGAACCACACAGTATTTTCCAATCCCCTGTTCTTATTTTTTTTTTTATGATGAGGCAGCAGAGAACATAAGAATGAGAGAATTCATTTAAAAAGCTAAGACTATATGGGGATCCTCATGTCCACCACCAAAGTCCACTTACTGTTCATTATATCATACAAAAAGTATCCCTCATTCCAATCCTGCATCAGCAACAGTACCATGCAGTTTTCCAACCTCAGACAAATATATAATTTTTACACTCAAAACTTTCTGTGAAAAGGAATACTTTAATATATATACCTAAAAAAGAAACTAGTTCAGCAGCATCTGGATAGCATTTAGACAGATGTATGATGAGTGATGTTTTGACAATATCTGAAGATAGATGACTAGTTAAAACAACATTTGAAAAGCAAGTATTTATTTAAAATATAATAACTATGTGGGCTTTCAGGTGTATACTGAATATTCATAGTCAGTCTTAATGAATATTTCCTGCAAAAGTTCTCTGCCCCTTCACAGTGGCATATTTATCACATTTTCCCAAAGACAGAAACATTTTTCCATTAAAATTTGATTGCTTCACTTGCAAGTTATAAAGATTTATATCATCTCTCAGGTGGCCTGAGAAGCATCACTAACTCAGAGGTGTTGCTCTCAGGGACAACTGATAAACTTTCAGATTTTGTTTAGATTAGAAAGCATGTGCAGAGACCAGTTTTGGTTTTAGCCTTTGCTAAATCCCTGGATCTGCCATTGCAATTGGTCTGCACGGGTAGCCCTTGCTTTTCAAGAATCCTGTGTACTGAAGAAAAAAATTGTTCAGCTTGGATACAGCAAAACTGCTGTATAATAATGATCCCACAAAACACCTCAGAGGGTTTGGTCCCTGCCTGCAAACCCAGCTGTTTAGACCAGGGACCTCATTTTCAGAACCAACTGATACTGTGATTTCCATGGGAATCATTAGGAACACTCTGCACTTCCAAACATCAGACACCCTCTGCACTCAGAACATTCCAAGAAAGTTCCCTTAATCCAAACCCATGGAAAGCTGCTGCTGCAGCTGCTACTCAGTACTGAAGAACTCAAAAGTCTCAAGGGGCTTTCTAGCTGTGGAGTGCTGCCAGGGCTGCTTCAGCTCTAGCCAGGAGCTGGCTTCACTGCTCCCTTTGTCTTAGAAAATCCAATATTCCCTGTCCAAGGGGAGCTTCTTACCTGGCCAGTGCTGGGTTTCTCTGGAGATGACAACAGAATAGCCATGCCAACTTCTCTCCCTAAACCTGGGTCACCGAGAATTGAGGATGAGACAAGGACCAGCAAGATATCATTTAGGAAGGAGAGAAACCCTGGAGGTAGGCTGGTATTGCCTTCCTAGCCTCGTGTAGCCGTCAAGCTGCTGCAGGGCAAGATTTTGCATATAAATAAAAGCTGAAGGGTGATTTTCCCAGAATAATTATGGCTTGCATCCAAATCTCACTTACCTCCTCCCCAAAGAGACAAGAAAGAAGACAGTATCTGGATATGGGGGGGGGGATAAAATATCAAATGCAAGGATTTAAACAAATGAAGATAAACTGATAGTAGGATTTGCAGAGTGAATTAACCTGCACACCACCAGAACTTCAATGCCACCAGTGCCTGCGGACAGCACCTCAGGGGAGTCCCCTGGGAATGCAGACACTGTGGTTTGCTTCAGGTAATGCTTCGTGTAGTCAAAATTTGCCAGTTGCTCTGAGCAACTGGGTGTAAAGAGATCATTTCTCTGTCCTAATTTGATGATGTGAATTTCTTAAGGAGGAAAACTAGTTTTCACATTTTGCCATTAGTTTATTGCCAATTTTCCTAATGAATTACAAAGACCAGAAACTATGCTGAAAGCCAATTCTCACATAGTAAGAGTGAAGAAAAAAAGAAAAAGCTCAGTAAAATCTGATTTTCCTCATCATTGGCTCTTTCATATCCCAATAATCCATTTTTGAAACACATTCTAATCTCAGGCACAGTGTGGCCATCCCGGCATACCTAGGAAAAATCTGTTACTGTGCACCATGCGTGATATTAGAATCTGGCCCTTCCACTGTAGATGGAACATTTGCATAAAGTTCTTACAACTTTTTATAATAGCCATATTTTCCAATATTTGCAACTGCGCACATTTTAGCCTGGACTGCCTTTCGTTCCACAGATGGCGATTATGAAAAGCCCTCACATATGGCAACTACAAAAATAAATTTGTCTGAGACTGCAAATGTACAAATTCCCGGCAGAGTGCAGCCCCCTGAACACGGTCCCTTTGCTGAGAACTTGGGCCCTACTCCCACAGTGAAGTCAACCAGCAATGTCAGAAAATCACTCAGACCCAAGAGATGTCAATTCCTGTGACTTTGCACTCATTTATTTCTCCAGCTTGAGAGTGGATGAACTTTCTGGATGCATTCAGGAAACCCTCTAGGCATATATTTAACTTCATACACAGAATTAGCCCCAGGGAGATCAGTCACATCCCTACTTGGACAGATTAGCAACATTTTGTTCAGATTTTTCTTTTCCTCCCCCCAGCCAAGTCTGTAGTTGAGTTCATGAGGAACGATACAGGCTGTGCCCAGTGGCCTTTCTGAGCAGCTTCCACTGCTCTTCAGGACTGCTGAGGAGGGGCCAAGTCTTGCCCTGTCCCTGGGCTGGCACAGGGGGCCCTGGCAGGAAGGGGCTGGTACCCAAACACACACTGGGTATCTAAGGAGGTTGGATGCTCTTCACCTGTGGAGCTCCTTAAATGTCTTTAAAGGGATTTTCAATAGCACAGGTAATTTTCTTCCGAAAGACATTATCTGTTGTTTGCCAGTTCATTCTCTTAAAACATTCCAGTCAGCTCCACTGCAATCTCAAACACCAACTACTCTGTTTTCCAAGGGCTGCTCAGCTTACATCTAAGTATGTGTTACTTTCATTAAACCTAGATAGAAAGGACGCATTCCCTTGCTTTTTTTAGAATTACCTATGATTCCTTCGTCCAAACCCTCCAGTCTAACACCAACTTGTTCAATAGCTACAGAGGCTCTGGAAATATGGCACAGCCTTTCTTTCCATGCATCTGAGATCAGTGCAACTTTCTGCATTTTTGAATGGACATACAAGTTGGAAATGTTAAGTGCTAGATAAATGTATATTATTATTTTGCCTCACTGAGATGCTCACAGCACTTTCATTTTTATTTTTCACCTGTTTACTAAACTGTCACCCAATACTGGCCTCAAGATTCACACTAACATTTGCATAATAATTTTCAGAGCTTCAGATCAAGCTCCACAATATCTCTGATTTTTGGTGGGAATCCAGCTCCAGGTTTTTTGGAGCCTGCTGTTTTTTAATAATACAGTAATAACTTCATTTTTTCATTTGCTTCATTTTCCTCCTAAATCTCTCTGAGAGACAAAATACATATCATTCCTACAAGGGCATTAATATCCTGGTGTGTTTTCCTGACTTATCTTGCCAAGTCTGTTGTCTAACTACATACTATTTGACAAAAATATGCAGAGAAAAGGCTGATGATTTCCAGTGGAAGCAGTGACATTCTGCTGATCTCAATTACATCTACAGCAGGTGATGATTTGGTGTGAACATGTTAGCCCTTGTGCCTGCCTTCAGCACACACCTGCATAAAAAGAATGAAAGTCTTTAGTTTAGCAGTAGGTACTTGACCCCTCCAAGTACCCATCAGCAAAGTGCAACCATCTGTGCTGTTTCTGGCTCTAGGAACTCCTGACTTGAGGAATGCCTCGTTTGCTTTCATCCAGCCACTGCAACAGGTCCTCAACAAGGAGCTTTTGGGCTGCACAATTTCTGTCCTATTGACTCAACATCCCTCTGCACCCTCAAATCACCTCTAGTCCTGCTCAAAGCCAGCAGCCCCTTTTCAGTTGCTGTTCTCCTCAAGGACAACAAAAGCCTTCAAATCTCAAACAAGACTAACTTGTCTCAGTACTATCAGGACATAGTATTTGGTCTAATTTACACCCACTGAAATCCCAGTAAGGCACACAGGATGCAAATCAACCCGCAGCGTAACCCACTGTCAAGTTTTCATTCCATGCCAATGAAATTGACTTTTCCCCATTAACTGAACTGCACAGCTCTTTTTCTTCTGATAGTACTTTTCTTTAAGTCTTCAGATGTTCAATCCCTCTAGCTCCTCAACGTTTTTCCTCTGAAAAGAAATTGTTGGTAACAATGATACTGCAAAGCAGTGTTTCCCAGCACCCTTCTCAACTTCTTTCCCCTTATCTTTCCAATAATTTTCATGCTATTGGAAGCTTTGTTTGCCATCCTCCCTTCTTGTGCTGTTTTACATCAGAGCCTTCACAACAGCTGTTTTGAAACACTGTACATCATCACTGAGCCACTGTGCTTAATAAAGAAACAATAATTAAGAACAGTTTGTTCGTTTTCAGGTAAAGAAGAAATTCAACACTAAAAATTCAACTAAGTGACTCATCTGGCTCTATCCATTCATCTCACCTGGCTTCCTTGAAACAAAATAATCCATATACAGCAGCTGTTCCAAAGGGATAGGCCTCTCCTATAAACCAGACCCAAAGATAACCTTGCAATAGCTGTGCTTTAAGTACTGCAGGAGTTAACCAGGACAGAGTGCTCAGTCAGAATGGCATTTCCCCAAGGTTTTCCACAAATCCAGGCAGCAGTTCCCAGCTCATGTACACTGGGGAAAACCTAAATCAGGAGCTTTTGCAGATAAGTGTATGCACAGTGGCAGCAGCATTTTACAGCATTGGTCTGTAGAAAGTTTCAATCAGACTGTGAGCACTGGCGGGGAGGAACTGTACTTTACTCTGGTCCTAGGTGACAGGTGAGGAACAACAGAGTTTTGATTCTATCTAGACTGGGTGTATAGAGCAAACAACAGTGATGAATGTTGTTCTAACGCCCTGGTTTAGAATCCTGTCTTCTGAAAGAGTAAAGATCTCCTGGATAGATGGAAACTCTAATTTTTCTGTCTGGGCAGGAAACCAAATCATACAGCAGTGAAGATTACAAAATAGAAATGAGGGGAAAAGGAAAAAAGCAGAGAGGAGTAGCAAACTTACTAATTTACTTTTTCCCAAGACTGGGGAAAGATAAAGATCTTTCTAAACACATTTCGAGCATCAAGCACAGAAAAATCAGATCCTGTTGTAACCACAAGGCAGTGTCTATTATTGTGTTCATCACTATCCTCATGTGTGAACCAAAATCTGACCATTCCCCAGAGTATCTACTTTCTTCTCACTCCAGAAAAAGAAATTTTCATGACAGGGTCATTGTATTCCTGCAAGATGCAAGTCCATGAGCCCACTCCAGTGAAACACTTCATTCATCTATTCGTAATTAGGAGTGAGCTCACATTTCTATTAGAGGAATTAATGACTGATAAGTGACAAAAAGGCTTTTCTTGTCAAGTGACCTGCTGCAGTTGTTCCAGCAATGCTGACAGTGCTGTGCTTGCACACCTTTCTCTGCACCTGACACCAGGCAGGAGCCTGTCCCGAGTCATTCCCATCATGGGCTGTCCTGTTCGGATTCCTCAGCAGATTCTTCTGGCTGCAACACCTTTTGGGACTGTATGAAGTAACCATTGCTAAAATGGTTCTGTCATTGTGCAGTTCTCAGCTGAAGTTGCCAGGACAGTGCACAGATACGGCACAATTCTTCCCTAAAGGATGTGTGCTGTGTGTGTAGCTTGCTGCTCCTTCCATCTACCAGTGAAATGAGCAGGGTATTACAGAAGAGCACAGTGGAAACGAGGTCAGGAGGTCAGCGTTCTCCAGGATGCTGCAGGGAAATGGACTGTGAAAAGCTCCTGCTGTGTGTGGGAGCAGGAAGAAAGGATAACAGCCATGCTTAATGCAAGGTAGAACCAGAATTTTAAACACAGGCTGATGATTGCATTTCTCTATTGGAATTCAGTAGAACTGCAACTTAACGTGCATAGCAAAACAACTCCTAGAGCATTTTTCCTGACCTGTAAAGAGTGAACAGGTTGCCAAAGAGACTCCCTCCACAAGTCAAGAAGATGAAGGTGTGCATATACATGCAGCACCCTCAGAACTGTGAGGGGCGAAGGGCGCAGGGTGAAGGTGGCAGCAGCTCAAGTCCCAGCATCTCCATGTCTCCATTTTGCAGTTGTGTGATGCCCTCTCCGTGCAGTTATATCCCAGAGCAGGACAGGCTGCTAGTGCAGCTCTGCACTGTATTGGCCCTTCTGCATGAGCAGGAAAATTGCCTCTCTCCTGTACCTCCATTAACACACACCTGCGTCACACATTTCAGTGTCTGTGCAAAAGCCACAGCAGCAGAGAGTAAATATACAGTGCCTAGGACAGCTGGGATGGGGGAGACAAGGATTGAGGACATCTTTCTGGCTAATTAAGATGATAGATTTCAGGCCTCAGCTTTTTTTTTGGTGATGCTCTCATGCCAGCTAGCTCTCTGTCCTTAAGAAACACAGGGAAAGATCATCCACATCCAACTCTGATATTACCCTTTCATTCCATGTCAGAGGCTTTGTCCCCTGCAAACTCTTGAAGAAGAAATACTTGACCCCAAACAAAAAGTTCCAACAGATTGGGTGGTAGTTTTTTGTGCTAAAAATAGATTTGGAAAAATTCCTGAACTAGGCCCCTTGCCGAACAATTAAGCTCTTTTTCTTTTGAGTGAAGGTATTTTTGTACACAGTGTAACAGCATTCTTCACAGTCCTTCCAAGACAGAACAAGATCGAATAGTTCGGTGGGACAAGGAGTAATACATGGCCAACAGATTAATCATTTGTCCTTTAGAAGTTCTGCTACAAAATAGGAATCTTTGTTTCCTCTTTGGGTGGGAGGGGCACATAGCAGACTTCCAGACAAACAGGAAACATTTGCTTCAACCTTAGGTCTTTGTTCTCTCCTCATTACAGAGTATTCTCTCTCCTGGCTTTTCCAAGACTCCTCTGGCTGGCTGTGCTGGCGAGAGCCCAGCTGCAGTAGCACAGCATTGAGAAGACAGAAATGATGGTATTTAGACAGGGAGGGTGCTTCAAAAGCACTTCCATGACATCTCCATCTGTGTAGGACACCTGCAAGAGAACCAGGATGAGCTGGAGTTCTGGACTCCAGCTGGACTCTTTGAGGCTATTGGATGTCCAGACAGGAAGATCTGTGCAAACAGAAAATCCACTGAACACCTCAATAGCCACACTTGCCTACAGCACCTGGTCACAGTAAACTATCTCTTTGCGAGCTGCAGCCTTAAAGCTGACAGATGAATACTTGGGAATGCAGCCACAGCTGACTGAAGAAGTCCAATTAGTGTGAGGAGCAGCAGCCCATCTGCTCACCAGCAGGGGCCATGGAAACACATCCCTTTGCGCACCTCACTGCTCCCAGGGAAATCAGCAGCTCTGCCCTGAGCGTCAGAGCACCACGACCTGCTGGACTGCTTGGCCAAGGAAAGAAAAGAGGCAATGGCAACAAGCCCATTGCAGTATTGCCACAAAACTGAAAGGTGCTCCACGGAGAAGAATAATTTTTTAATTTCCATTCCAGGCAGAAAGGTCTCTGCTAGAGCAGCACAGCTCCTGCCGAGGCAGAGGAGCTGTTTAGCCCCATTGTGCAGGCTGCCAGCTGCAGGTCATGCAGCTTTCTACAGCTCACCAGATTAAGACAGGAGGGAGTCCATTGCTCTGTACAGAGGGTCTCCAGGGGAGCCTGAACGGTGGCTGAGCTCACAGGCCACTGGGCTTTAGAGAAAGGCAGTGCTACAATCCGACACCTACACAAGAGAAAGAGACGGCTCAAATGAGTCAGGCAGCTCAGAACAGCACTGCTGCTCCAGTTATGGAAAAGGCTACAGCACAAATATAATTCTGATTTTAATCTGTGTACAGGAGCAGCATTTGGTTTTTTCCAGCCACTGCTGTTGTGTATCATCGACAACATAACTCTGCTGAATCGGTCAGCCCAAAGATCCTTCACCTTAGCACAGTTCCTGACTGTGATGGTTTAGGAGAAGAATATCAACCACTGCAAGACTATTTCATCCTTCCTTTAGCAAACCCTTCAAGCAACCTGAGCCAGATGTGGTATCTTCATATTTTGCAGCCTCTTACAGGATTTCTTTTCATGAACTTGCCTTTATAAGAATGTATTTAATCCAGCTATATTTTTGGTATCCACAACATTTTTGAGCAACACAATTTAATAATAGGCCTGGGGAAAAAAGACTACTTCTGTTTTAGAACCCAGTTCCCAGTATTATCCCCACTACGAAAAACATGTACTAATCCTCCCCTTCTCACTATTTCCTACTTATTATTTTACAGGCTCTCTATTTCATACCACTACAGTTTTCTCTCCTCTAAGATGAAGACTTGCCTTCTTTGTCATTCCTTGTATGGAACAGCTTCAAAAATGCAATAAGCCTCGTTGGGCTCCTCATCTATCTTTCTGAGAGAGGAGAGGTGCCAGAACTGCATCTGAGATGTGGACTCTGAGCACTGGAGTGATGCAGTCGCACAATTATCCAAAACTACCTGGAAGTAACAACTACCACTTCATGTTACATGTACAGATCAGGAGTGGCTTCTACAACGTACAGTAATTTCCATTTCCAACACTTCATTTATCATTTGATCCCTTAATCACCTGTTATTTCGAGATCCCACTGTACCTCTTCACAGCCACTTTAACTTTTATTACCAAAAACAATGCCATGACTTGAGCAAACACCTCATTCCTGATACACGTGCCTGAGACTGTGAGTAGGTGATGAGACCTCCCTGGGACATGCCAGTGATCTCCATCCTCAGTGAAAATTACCTATTTAGTCCTTCTTTTTTGTTGTTTTGTATCTTTTATCAGACTTCAAGTCATGTTTTCTTTGTATCCTTTGACTTTTTCTGTTCTTGTAAAGGCACTCGGCGAAGAGACCTCATTTGAACTTTGTGGAAATCCAAATGCATTTTGGGCATTTCCCAACATTTAAGGCCTTTTCCAACATTTTGGGCATTTAGGCACCAGATTTTCTCTTAGATAATCTCACGTTAGACTTATGTATAAGCTGCAGGTTGAAAAGACTGACTGTGGACATACTTTAAGGAACAAAGAAGTACTAGGCCTAATTTTCATCAATTACAACATGGTAAAATGATACATCTACACAAGGTAGATGTATCATATCACCTTTAGAGAAAATACAGCTTTGGAGAAAATACAGCTCTTTTCACTGAAAAGTAATCTGCAGTGCACCTTAATAATGTCAGGGGTTGCACCTTTTTTTTTCAAAGAGGAACATGACTAGGCTTCCTTAGTGTGACATGTAGCTACCTATAATGTCAATTAAGACCTGATGAGGTTCTTGAACAGAAAATAATTTACTTCCTTGAATGCTCAGAGCAAAACACTCTCTCCCTCAAGTAAGATCAGTTTTCTGTCATTTTTGTCCCTCCCTTAACAACAAATTAAAAAAACCCCAAACCTTTAAAACCTCCCACAACAGGAAAGAAAACACAGAAATGAAATGGCAGCCATAGCTTCTGGGAGCTCTTGAGGCAGAACCTTCTTTCACAAAGAAGGAAAATTACAAAGTAATACAGAAAAATATGAGAAAGAAATTTCCTCAAGCTCTCTGGAAAAATGAAGGTTTTTCCACTTAAAAAGCAAGGGAGATGAAATAGGCACAATCTCAAGAGAAAGTAAAAAACCTACAGGAGCAAAATATATAAGACCTGGCAGTATTCAAACGAATCATGAGTAGACAGTAAGACAAGATGGAAATACTATCTAAAACGCTCCCATGGCCAGTGTGAGCCAGTTTCTAGACACAGATGAAAGAGCTGGAGTGTAATTCTGGCAACATTTCCCTGCTTTGTCATGCCTACAGTATAATGGAAAAGGAAACACTGATGGGGGGAGCTGCACATGACTTGCCATGAGGCATGGACGGTATTGCAGGACTGTGAAGGGCTTCTCAGTACCTCTGCTCTGTAAAAAAATCCCCAGTGTCATTTTGAGCCACTCAGAGCCACAGTGTGCAGATGGAAGTGGCTCTGACAGCCCTGCTTTGCTTTGTGCCTCAGACACTGCTGTGCCGGGGCACAATGTCTATCCAAGGTACTGCCAACAATCCAGCGAAATTCCCATGGAATGAGGTCCCTTCAGCTTTAGTTGTGTAAATGCTGTATTCCACTCTGCATGGCAGCCCCCACAGGCTGGCCAATTTAACCAAGCTAAGCTTTCACTGAAGCCAAGTCAGAGCCCAGAAAAATGTTGTAAGGTCCTCATTCAGCTACCATGAGTGGTCTCCTCAAGTGTCCCTCGGAATTACAGGACACTGCTGTCCCTAGACAAAAACTGCAGTCACTTTGACACTTGCTGCCAAGGTTGTAAAAGGCAGCAAGCAATTGCTGCTAAAATGCCCAGATCCTGAGAAGTGTGCAGAGTAACAGTGCTGCTTAAAGCCATTGACTGTGTGCAACTTCCCTGATATTAGCCAAGATTACCAAGTCACTTGGCAGATCCCAGCACATTTTTGATATTAAAGTGATGGGAAACTACTTAAATACCCATGCATTCATTACAAAAACATCTTTTTTGGCATTTACTTCCAATTAAAGCTTGTGCTTTAGCACAGCCAATTTTCCTCGTCATATTCAAATGTTATGGTTGTGTGAACGACCAAACATGATCATGGAGATGTTGGCTCCCATCTCCTGAAATGGGAATTTGTAAGGAGGCTGTCAATTGGAAATATTTGGAAATCTATCAGGAGTTTAAGCACATTTTAAAAGGCCATCTGTGTACGAGAGGCAGTCACACCGACAGCGTGCTCGTGCTGGGCACGGCAGCAGAGGTGCAGTTGGTGACCCTGGGCTGCAATCAGAGCATCTCCTCAGCTGTGCTGTGCCTCTGCCAGGCCTGGCTGAGCCAGCAAAGACATGAACAGCCAGGGACAGCCACAAACTGAAAGCTAAATCATGAGGCTGCAGCACCATCAGCTGCATATCAAGAAGGGAGTAATTTGCTTTCAGAAGCCAAAAGGCTAAATACAAGACCTGTTATTAAAGAGTGCTCACAGTACAAAACCAAAAGCTTTCCTGGCACTGGCACAACTGGAATCACAGCCATGTCTGTTATCCAAGTGGTTTGCTTTAGAAATGAATTCCATAAATTTTCAAACAGCTGCACAGGACTTAGCTTCAAAAATCTATTAAGGTAAATAAAGCATGAACCCTGCCTGTCTCCTCATCTCGGAGGAATGCTGCCTGTAGGGCTGTGAACAACAGCAACAAGAGAAAAAAACAAACAGGGAGAAGACAAAGCTATTTTAAGTTTGTTGAGTGCTTTTTATGGTGGCTTTTTAAACATTATTTGTAAATATCTCTTCAAAGTCTGCTTAATTACAATGTACAGCAGCATTAGCTTGCAAAAATAACACCTGAAATCTGACTCTCAAAGGTTGGAAGATTTGTGACTACCAGACAAAGAAAAAAGCAACCGCTCAAATTTTAAAGCTATTTTTACAATGTTGAAAACTGCAACTATTTTTAACACTCATTTCAAACAGATCAAGTATTTCCAGTTCCAAGTGTGCAATTAAAGCAGTCAAAACCAAAGCTAAAATCCAAGAAATACTCACAGGGCATGTTATGGGGTCTCATTGCAGCCAGTTTGGTACCCAATGGTTGATACTTTTCATGATTTCTGAATAATTTTACATTCATAACTTAGTTTCAAATGTTAATGTTTATGAGAGCAGACAATTTTCTGAAATGCCTAAAGAAAGCATAAAAAAATTTAAATTCAGCAGAGCAGAAGTGGGAAATCAGACTGATTTGTACATCCAAACAAACTGTAAGACTTGAAACACATGAGGGGAACAGAGGGATTCCTCCCAGACGTTCATCGAGCAGATATTAATTTAGAAACATGAATTTAGAAACATGTATACAGCTGTATGTGACTGTACCTGCCCTGGCCAGCTGCTTCACGCTTAGCAAAAAAAGGAAACACAAAACTCCAGCGTGGTCTAAGACAGATGGGTAGAAACAAGATGTATAAACACAGAGACCACGTTTGTAAGAACTCATTAATGCCAAATCAGAGTGAGGAACATTAAAAGGGCTGTAGCAGCAACAACAGCGAGACTTCACCACTGAACTGTATTTTATGTGAATCCAACTGGTTTCTTTCAACTCACAAACTCCTACTGACCCAACCACCAGGCTGTGCTCGGGTATTTTTGGTTGACTGAGTGCCAGAAATGATTTTTGAATGGGACAGTGACTGATTACAAGAGGCAGATGTTCAACCCTGTGTATTAAAATACGTGTCCCTGTAAGCTGTTTCCTGAGGTACCTGTACCACCCACAATCCACTCAGGCAAGCAGGAGGGCACACAGGTGGCAAACCTCACCAGTAATCCCAGACTGAACTCAATTTTAATGAACCATGTTCTGCAGGATTTTATTATTTCTCATCGAGACCAAAGTTACTTCTTCCGAAAATAGAAAATTGGTGCTTTCCATCTGGTAGTGCAAACCTCCTGTTGCAGACAACGACTTTGGGACTCTGGAGCTAACCCCTCTTCTGTGGTTTCCTTCCAGCAGAGTGACCCTCAATACAGGCAGTAAGCTCTACTCAGCACACCCCAGCGCTGTTCTGTCACATCAGGAAGCCATACCCAGCGCCACACAGCTGATGCAATCTGAAGGGTTTCCCAAAAAAGCTGTTTAACACCACAATATAAGAGAAAACATAGGAGAGCCACTTGCTGAGGTGCCCTTCTGTGCAACAGGCAGATAACCAAAGGCACTGTGAAAGTCAAGAGCACACCAAACCCATCAGTGTGTGTGAAGAGGTCTGCCTGGGGTTCTTCAGCCCCGCTGTTGCCGTAAAAATTAGCATTGTTTTGTGGAAAGGGAATCAAGCAGATACATGCTTTCAGCCTGCAAATCAACTGCTAGAAATAGGGGGGGAAAGTTTGCTGCTTTGGTCAATCTGAACTCCAGGAAGGAGTTCAGCACTGACAGGATGAACTGAGAAAGGTTGCCCATCCGACTGGGAAATGAAAAACTCCAAAGTGTGAATGAAGAACACCCTGCACTGCTCAACAGATGCAGCAACAGCAGCTCCCTGGGGGCTGATGCTGTCAGCACAATGCCACCACTTCCAGGCCAGCAGTCCCTCTTGGGTGGAAGGAAGGGCCTGACCCCCGCTGGAAATGGTGTTCCTGAGAAATTCTCCCCAGGAGAGGTAACTACACTCTCGGTTCAGGAACCTTAGTGACAATTTCACCCTACAGTGCTGGATAATTCACCTCCTAGGAACAGGGCCAGCTTTGTGCAAAGTTGCTGAAACAGAGAAGGAGAATGCTGATGGGTGCAGAAAAGCTCTCTGGGGAAGTCAAAAGGATTTATATAAAAGATAGGATGGAAGCTAGAAATAATCAAATAGGAAACAGCAAAGAAAACCAACAGTTCTGCATTAAAAAAATAGCTCTACAGAGATTAAAAAGAACTTTTACATGTTTTTCTGCATCCATGTTAGCAGTAAGATGGGGAACCTGCTTGCCTGCCTTGCTGCCCTACACACTTTGAACTGACATATGGAATATGAACATGAAATATGGGAATAATAAACATACAGGATGCCTAGTGGAAAAGAAAACAATCAGAGCCCCCGGAAGATGAAAATCAAAGAATATATCAAAGGTGCAGTAAGCTGTACCAAGCAGTAAGTGGAATCATATGTTAAAGAGTGGTTTAAAAGTAACTGGCCAAGCCCTCTGGTCAGTTTAATAAGCTGTGATCCCATGAAACTGATATTCTGGGCAAGGAGAAGAAAAATACTGTTACTGACATATTTCAACTGTGCAACAAGATGGTGATGGGAGAGCTTCACTTATGCCCAGTGCAGAGTGGCAAACATACTGGGACAGGTTGCCTGGAATGAGGATTTTATGGACAGCCAGGAAACTCAGAGAGGAGGAAGCAACTCTTGGCTTCACTGGAAGCAGTGCCCGGACCAGGTTTTCCTTTTATTGTTTTGAAACAAGTAAAATTCTTAAAGGCGGGAAGAAGGGTGTTCAGAGACAGCTTTGTTTACAAATAAATCTCGCCTCCTAGAAACTTAGGAGAGGCCTGAAGAAACCAGTGTTGCTGAACAGCAAAGTGGTTCCATGTCCAGATGAATAAACCAGAAGGGGCCATAAGCTCAGGCAGATACTGTATAAATGACATAATGTCCTGGGGTCACTTTCTGATGCTGAATTGTATCCCCATTCATCTGTTTGGCCCAGAAATAAGTTTTACACCTTTTAAGACTGGTTCTGAGAGCAAAGGTGGGGGGAGACAAGGTGCACACATTTTGTTTTCAGAAACTGCACTTGCTCCCCGCATCCTTCTCCTGGACAGTGCTGTCTGCAGCATGGACAGATAGCAGGACAGAGCTTTCCTTTGCTTTTGGTTAGTTTTAGCTAGCTGAGGCAGGGAAGTTCCCTGGACTTTGGGTTTTCTTTTCCTTGGAGCTGGCTGAACCTGCCCTGGACTGAGCACCCAGAAGAACACTGGCAGCTCTCAGGCTGGGCCTGGCTGTGGCATTGCCAGCACTGGAGGGACTGATGAGAGACTGATCAGAAAGTGAGGGAGCCCAGCTACAGCCCACAAAGGGACTTTCTGAGTGTGGCATCTCTTCGGAGCAGCAAGAGGTTTTATCGTTTAATATTGTTCATTTTTTGTGCTGGTGAATGCTTTGCCTGTTAAATAAACAGGTTTTTCCACTTTCCTCCAAGGAAATCTTTTCCCAAACCAGTTCCAGGAGGGGCTGCTTGAATCTGCTTTCTAGAGGAACCCCAGTTTGGAGGTTTCCTCCAAAATTTGCCCTAAACCAGGACACCTACCAAAAAAAAAAAAACAAAACCCATTTGAGGAACAGCTTTCGAAAGTCCCAAAAACCACAGACTAAAGAATTCTGATAAGAATCTGTAGGGTCATAAAATGATGAAGATATAGAAGAAGAACTTAGTGACCATAAAGCCATAGATGGGAAAAAAAAAAAAAATCCTGTTTGCATTTCTGGTAGAGGAGATTGGAAAGACTCCTACTCTGGAATCTCCTCTCTCTACAGCAAGACACAACAGAGTCTATCTCAAATCAAGCTTAATGCCAGAAGACACTCAAAAAGAATTCTCTGATGAGCAAATGAGCAGTAACAAGTCACCAGCACCAAATGATAACTGCTTAGAGCAGAAGAAACTGAAGATTTAACTACCAATGGTGCTGTTTAACTTCTGGCTTAAATTTGCTTCGATCCCAAGGGAGTTCTGGGCAATCGTGGACCAGAAAGCCAAGTAAATTGGTGAAAACTGTTATAAAGAACAGAATGAATCCCTTTATATCCAAATTGGCATTGCCAGAAACAGATTTTGTGAAGGGAATTTTGCCTCATTATCTATCAAAGTATTTTCTACAGCTATCAATAGGTATACTGACAACAGAAATCCAGGCTATATTTGTATACTCAAAGGCATCTGACAAATCCTTAGGCAAAAACCCTCTAAAAAACCAGCTGGTATAGAGCAAGAAAGTCCTCAAATTCCTTGGGGTGCCGGGCAGAGTGACCTCTGCAGTGTCCATACCCAGCACACACTGCTCTCAGCAGGAAATGCATGCACCCATACAGATGGCTCTCCCACCTGCCAAGGCACCATCTATATCATTTATCAACAGAGCTTTCCTGGCAAAAGGCAAAGATTTAAATACCTGGTAGCTAGTGGCAAAAGAACCTTTGGAAATTTATTTTTTTCCATCATAAAGACTTTTCAGGTATTCCTGTAAAGTGTTTTGGATGAAGAACCTGAAATAGTAAGGAAAGAGTGGGTTTATATTTCACTTCAGATGCCATTTTATCTTATGCGCTTTTACTAAAATCCAATAAAACCAAGAGAGCCTTCCATCCACACAGAGATGCTCTCAATTTAGGCCTAAACTAGCTTTCAGTTCTTCCACAGCTAATATTCACAGCAGCTTTTAGAGAACTCAAAGCAGGGAAAACTCCCTTTCAACTCCTGTCATGGACTCTGCATATCCTTCTCCACGGCACTTTGTTTCTTTAGTTAGTTACTTGCATTTCCCAAGCTGTGCTTTGTGGATGTGCAGATTTGAGCTGCCTGAGAGCTGCTGGAATGGAGCAGCAGCTTCCAGACTGTTCCAGACAGAAACATCCATTTGAACCCCTTCAGCTGAAAAGCCTAAGCTGCCTATTCTGAGAAATTGTCATGGAAATTGCCTGAAATATAGGGGGCCCTGAAAGGAGAATGGTGCTTCCAAGTGGCACTGCTGGAAAAGCAGGAACTGCTGACACTCAGCTCATGGGGGACTCACTGGAGACAAGCAGAACTGGGGCAGAGCTCTGTTACCTTCCACCGAAATTTCGTGAAAAAATTATCCTCAACAATATGGTGAGCTCCTCACAAAAGGTAATGTGAGAAACAATCGCTCACTTCTTAAAATCTTCAAGATTTATTAAACCTTAACAAAAAACACAACAAAAGGACTAAATAAGGAAAAATTCCTGGGCTGGGAGCCCCCCCTGTGGCTGCCAGCCACATGGCTCATCTCCAAAGTGGATGCTCTGCCTTTTATACCCTCAGCCCCTCTGAAAGTTTTGTCAGTCAGCTCTTTCTCTGCCAAGTTTTGTCAGTCAGCTCTTTCTCTTTCTCCAATCAAGATGTGAAAAGTAATGTCCACCAATGGATATTGGTGGACATTACTTTTCACATCTTGATTGGAGGTCAGGTGCTGTTTTGCTGCTCCTCCTGGTACCAACCCAGCCTCCTTTAAATGTCTTGACAATTAAAGCTGTTGCAAGGGGGGCAGGGAAAGAGGAGTATGGAATGACATTTTATAATAACATTACTATACATCTATATAATTTCTCTTAATATATATATCCATATTATTATATATATCTATATAATATCTACTTTATATATATATATATATAATATCTCTTAATTGAGAGCCAGCTATTACACTACTCATCTATAACAGTAATATATTTTCTATTATGAATATAATAGGAGAAAACCCCTGAAACACCTAGTTTATGTGAAAAATGTTAAGAGACTTTAAATACTGAATATGGGATAGCAAAATTGACTAAGTCCAGTTCTCTTTTAAAAATAATTTTTATCCTGCATAAAAAGAGAGCTATATTCCCCTCTGACTTTTCCTTGAAACACTCTATGTGAAAACAAAATAAAAAATATTGTTTTCTGACATTCTGAGAGCCAGTAGAGTGGGATCTCTCTACTGCTATTTGTAGAGGTATCCTAGGTATTCAGATAATTTATTTTTATCATCCTCCTTGATCCTCAAAGCATTACTAAATTTTAGAAAATATGCTGAGAATTTAAAGCAGATGTGTCCCAGCCAACATTTCACACACCTTATGGAATTTGCTTGCCTGAAGCTCTGCTCATGCAAGGATGGGTCTCCAACCCACTCACCAAACACATAGCTGCAGAAGAACTGAAATTCTCAGCCACTGTTATCAGGAAGTGGCTTTCCAAGACTACTCAGAAGATACTGATGAACAATGAATAAAATTACATCTGTTCCAAGGAGATTTTGATGCAGTTCTCTATCTGTATGAAATGACAACAGAAAAACAGAATTCAAGAATTCCTATGTCGGAAAAGGAAATAGATAAGGAAGTACCTAGCCTACAAACTATGACAAGACACTCAGTTTGCTGCATGTTTTTTTTTTTCCACTCCACACTTCAGGCCCATCAACATTTGTTTCACACTAGCAGATTCCATGAAACACATTCCTAGCAGATTCCATGAAGCCCATTCCCATTTAAAATAAACCCCTGTGTCTGGTCCTTCCTGCTATTCATACTGCTTATGTTTTTACTGATGTATAGTAAAAATCAGATAAATATTGTTTTTATTTGGCAGCGGCTGGGAAGATGCTTAGTGAACATAGCAGCAAAAAAAAAAAAAAAAAAAAAAAAAAAAAAAAAAAAAAAAATTAAATGAAAACCCAGAAGTCACTTTAAGAAATATTAGCTCTTCAGATTAATATAGTGTTCTATCATTCTGGCATTAATATAGGTATGTTCCATCTCATTTCTTCAAGTTTGAAAATAGCAAGGTTAATTATGTGAAGAACTGTAACAAAGTAATTAGATTATCTTGTAATTATTTTTAGGGGAAATAAAATCTTTATAAAAATCCTAGAGGCTAAGAAAGGCCTCAGGAGATGGGAGTGGAGCTGTTAAGAGGCCTTAACTATTATGTCAATTTATTTGTGTCCAGCTGTGCTCATTGAACAATAATTAAAAAGGAAAATTGCCTACAAGGTACTTACTGGGTATGGAAATCAATACTCCTCCCTGCCAGGAAGCTGGCAGCCTGTTAGCCACCAAGAATTCAAGGCATCCTGAACAGAGTGGGGATGGGAGCAGACAGTTTCTGTGTTTAATGAGCTATTTTAGCACCCCAAGCAGTGCACCTGGAACAGTCATGGGAATTATCCAGGGACAGGGAGGGGAGGAGGTACTGCAGTCTACAGCTGCCAGAAAGAACCTAAGAATTCTCCAGTTTTGCCTAAAAATGATGAAGAAGTGTGAAGACAGCGGATGCCACCCTGGAAAGGAAATGAAAGAAAGGATTGCAGTTATTTGAGTGCAGCAGCTGGCCCCTGGAGCAGAGGGTGCCCCAATTCCAGCTCTGAGGCCCTGGGTGTGTGCCACACACAGCACTCTTTAAAAGCTCTACCTCGGCATCCTTTGGGCTCCTCACCACGCTTCAGCACTTCTTTAGTTTTCAAACAACCCTTATTTCTGTGACATCCCATTTGGGAGCAGGGGTTTGAAGTGGAGCTTGCCCTGCTGTAGAATTTCTACAGCCTGGTAAAAGTCAGCACAAATCACAGCTGGCCAGAGGTTTCACTCACATGCAGCTTACACTAAACTACACAACCTCACAAGGCATTTTGTCCAATATATTCTTGCAGCAGGCACCTGAAATAACACATCTCTAGGCTGCATATCAGCAGTTCAGGAGCCTGGCTGCTGTAATCCCCTGAAGGCTGCTTTATCCTGGGGAAACAAGCCTTGCAACGTGCTATCCACAGCACCCCTTGCACCTTCCAAGAGGGACAGAGTGGTAAGGACAGACACTTGGAATATTTCTCACTGAAGTGTTGTGCTTCATTTGATTTAAAGCGTTTTGTGAGACAATCCAGTCTGACTGAAGCAGGTAATTAATTTAAGCTATTCATGATGTCACTTGAATCTGAGCTCTGAATGTAATGTAGGACTTTTAACTGTCTCGAGCTTGTCCAAACCTGGAGCACCCATTTCAGGCACCCATGCTTTCAAAGAGTTTGGAGGGGGAAAAAAAAGCTCTAAACTTTGCTGATCAGTGTGATATCTGTGGCTGGTTCACTCGGTGACAGCAATCAAGTTCTTTATGGGAATTCTTACGCATTAGTTCTCTTTTGGTTTTTTCCCAATTCTCTTATGAGGTTGTGTAGTTTAGAAGTGCTTTGGAGAAAAGTATTTGAAGATCCTAACTGCTGCAGTCTTAGTGAAGTTTAATTCAATCCTATACTGTTAACACTCTGGGCATGAACAAAGGAAAGTACACAGCTACAGCTAAATGCACTGTTTGGGAGCCATATGCTGTGAAAGAAAAGTTTCAGCCTGGCAAAATAGAAAGGCTGATCTCAGAGGCTCTAAAAGACATCGGAGCCACTCCAGAGGGAGTTATGAGTTAATGGCAGTTCTGACAGTTTTTATGAGATCCCCTGAAATGCCAGGATTTTTGTCTGTTGCCAACCATATCCTACTGAATGAATTAACTGAGGCTTAAGAATTTTTCTACAGAATTAGCTAGAAATAATGACAATTGGGATGGCAATGCAAATGAAAGCATTGAACATGAAGAAATACTTTTTGCCTCATGAGGCTATAAAAAGTAGTGGAAAACCCAAATCTAGAAGTGTTTACAAACAGGTAATGGACAGTAGCAATAGCCACCTAAGCAGTAAACAAGTCAGGATATTAACAGATCAACTCCCAGACAAAAAGAGGGGCACATGTATAATAGGTGTGCTTTTATCTGAGGGCTAAGGGAAGGGCTGTATAGCCATGCAAACCAAAGGACACCACAGAAGCAGTACAATTTATGGATCCTGTAGTAACAGTAATAACACCTGTATCAATGGCTGATTTTTAGTTACTGCAGTTAGGAAAATCCTGCAAGTATTTTTAAAATGCCTGACCATTAATCCTGCCTTCACTGCTGGGTTAAAACATCACAAATAACAACCCAGAGCAGAACTTTTTCATCCAAAGTTCTTAACACTGTAATTTCCATTTTACAAATAGAAGAAAACAGAGCAGTTATTTGTCTATTCCTGCTTAATGAGCCCGGAATCAGCTACACTGATTTCTGTCGCTATAGGACACGAAATAATGCGCACACGCAGCTCTCCCAAAGTAAAAAGAGAACTTTTAATTTCTGACTCCAACGTTTATAGATTTCCAAAAGTGACAGTGGATTGGAGGGTGATGGTGCCACCTCTCCAATGACACTGGACAAACCAACAGTCCATTAAATTTCTCCTCCTCCATAAAACAATGCAAAACAATGTGAGAAAATTTGTTACAAGAATGTAAACATCGGGAGTCTTAGAAAAACTTAAAAAACCAGGGCAACAGATTAAAAGCCTTTAAGCTGAGCGTCAGGTCACCCAGCTGAGCATCAGGTCCCGATGAAGCTGAGGCAGACTCAAAGGAAGATGCCATGCTCTGGGAGCAGGAGTGTTCCCTTCTGCCGCCCTGCCCAGCGAGCACAAGGCACGGAGCACAGCAGAGAAGAAGCCACAGCCCCACCCTGCTGCATTCTGCCTTCAGCAGCCTCTGCAGTTTGCCTGCTTTTCCCTTGTTCCAGTTTGCAAGGCCAGATGTATTCTATTGCCATCTGCATGGCAGTTGTCTGGTATCAAGTGGGCAATTCTCCTTATCTCTCTTCCTGAGTGATCGTAATCAAGGTCCCTCAGCAGGGAACATCTGCTGATAAGGGGCTATTGAATGTCACCCCATGACTGATAAGAACTGTGGCATCCCATTGTGAGATGCTCCGCCCAGAGGGAGGAGCCAAGCATTCCTACCCAGATATAATCTGGAGATTCTGACACACCAGCACCGCTCTTCTCCACTGGACTCCCCAGAGGAACAGCAGCTGCTTCTACTTCCACGGATCTGTGGAGGAAGAATTCACCCTTTTCCTACAGGACTGCCCTGCTCCAACAGAACCACGCCTGACACTCCAGGAGGACTGCAGCCCCTTTTCCAACTGGACTGCTACCAATACCCTGACCCACAGGGTGTCAGGTTGAGTTCTGACTCTGTCAGTGTTGTTCTAGTGTATTGCATTGTTGTATTTTATCCTTTTATTTTTTCCCTTCCCTATTAAAGAACTGTTATTTCCTGCTCCCATATTTTTTGCCTGAGAGCCTCTTATTTAAAATTCATAGCAATTCGGAGGGGTGGGGAGGGTTTGCATTCTCCATTTTAGGGGAGGCTCCTGTCTCCTTTAGCAGGCACCTGTCTTTCCAAACCAAGACATCCCTCGAGTGCCGGGCCTTTCAGGATGTGTACCAAAGCACTGCAAGGGATGAAGGCCAGCACAGAGGGAAGCCTTGCAGAGATGGTTTCCCTGAGAGAAGAAAGCCAACCACCACGAGCTGAGCAGGTTCCACTGTGCATACCTTGTTTTCTGTTTGAGAGGATGGCTTAGAAATTAAGAAGAAATCATAATTCCACTGCTATGCTTATACAATCTCTAAAATCTTTCAAATTTCTATAAAGATGATCCAGTTTATGACTAAATGCTTTACATTTTGAGCCTGGTAAATTATTATTATTAGATGACATTGAAGTTTGGACTGTCTTTTTTTGTAAGTGCGTGTGATAGCTCTCACTCACCAGCATGTTCACACTACTTTATTTTTACTGGATAACTGAATTATTAATTTATAAGATGTACAGGATGCGCCACAGCCCCTACCATGCTAGAGAGACAGAGATGGACACTGTAGAGCAGCAGCACACACTACTATTATAAAAGCAAATGCCATTTGCAGACACTAAATTAGGTTTAAAAAAGATACATTAAGTGTTAGAGAAAGCAGATTTGGCAGTGTTCATTGTGTATTACTTTGATATCACAAGAAGAGTGGTTAATGCTAAGCGGTGTATTTGGCAGCTGCTAAGCCTTGAGGTCATTATAGAGTTTCTTGGCACAACTGGATTATTTATGTGATGAAATTTCACTAAGGCAGTTTTTTTTCCCTCCAGAATTCATCATGATATCACTCAGGAAAAAAAAAGTTAACATTAAACAGTGTTTAGATAACATTCAAAAATTCATTGCTTCAGTGACAAACACATTCCTTGTAGGAATATGAAAAGCAGCAACACTGTTCAATCTCGTATTTTCCGATATCAGCTGTCTGATGAATATTCTACATAGAAGGAAGCAAACTAAAAAAGCCCCCAAGCAATTAGTAGTTAAGCTCTAATTGTATAAATAAGGCTAATTATACAGATGGGAAATCTTTTCAGTTGAGAAAATCAGATGCTAAACATTCCTCCCATTGACAGAAAAAACCTTCATACAAGCAAACAAGTGCATGAAAACCAGTGAGCTGATCATGCTGATCCTTCTATAAAGAACCGCCCTGCTCTTCAAAGGAAGAAAAAATCCTTAATTCTGTTTCTGTGCTGGAGACCCACACAGATGCTGCTACGCTGAGGGCCTGTGCTTTACAATGAAGGACATGGCAGAGGCAGAAAAGAAAGTAAATTGCAAATTGCTGTTGTACTCAGGACGCTGCAGGCAGAGGCAGCAAAAACAAGCAGATGATGCAGGTCATGCTGGCTGCACAGAATAGGGGATTTCAGGAAGACTGGGCAAGTTACTTATACTGGAGGCCCAAAAATCACAGAATGCTCAAATGGTTTGGCTTTGCTTCAAAAAGACCTTGAAGCTCATTTAGTGTCAAAACCCCTGCCATGGGTAGGGACACCTTCCATTATCCCAGGCTGCTCCAAGCCCCATCCAGCCTGGCCCTGAAAATTTCAGGGATGGGGCAGCCCCAGCTTCTCTGGGCAACCTACTCCAGGGCCTCAGGGAAGAATTTCTTTCTGTTATCTAAACTAAACCTACCCTCTTTCAGTTTGAAGCCATTACTCCCTGTCCTATCACTACATGTCCTTGTAAAAATTTCTCTCCAGGGATTTTTTGTAGGCCCCTTTTGGTCCTGCAAGGCTGATGTGAGTGAAAGTAAATGCAAGTTCCATTATACACAGGACCTGGGTTACAGACAGGGCTCAGCCCTGAGCTCTGCAGTGGCTGGCTGCTCCCAAAATTCCAATTCCCAACACCAGCATCCCCAGGCAGCCAGCGTACACCTTGAGTGCTCCCATGGAAGTCCAGCATATAGCGGAGAGAAAACCTGGCATCCTGCAAGAGCCAGGGCCCTGCCCCATCAGAGGCACACCTAGCAGCGAGCTGAGACCCCACAGCACTGACACAAACACATGGGAGCCCAGTTCCAGCCCAAGAGACCAATTAAGGGGCTAAAATTAAACAGTACCTTCTGCAGCATCACATCTAACGTGTACTTTTCATTGTGCATGTGTATGTGAACTTTAACATTCACTTTATTTCACTCTCTGTGACACCAGAGCTGCATGAGTGCAGAGGAAATACTGGATAATTAGAGAAATAGTTTGATATTAATACTATTCAACTATAAAAAATTTGTTCGATATAAAAATAATATTATTCCAATAATTACATTTGATTTCCACAAATGCTACCAAAACATGTAATACTTTAAAGCCTCTTTCATGATACTTGCATTCTTAGTGGTAAGTGCAGGATACAGCTAGTATTTGTTCTGTTATATGTAATAAACTAGAAATGTTGGTAACATTCTCATAGGAGCGTTGAAAAAAATTTTTATTACTTGAATACTACATTTCTAGTATTTGCATTTAATAAAAGAAGCAGCCCATATCTCAGTACTGAGGGAATCTCTTGGCTTTGAAAATTCCAATTCCAAAATTCCACCAAGTTTCAAGGCTGGCTTCAGCTAGTACCTGCTGACTTTGGCCAGCTGCAGGAATTCCTGAGGGCTGTGACAAGCAGGGGCTGCCACAGGAGGTTTGCAGAGGCACACTGCAACTCAGGCTTCCAGCATGGAAAACAGTAAGAGCTCTAATAAGGAGAGGGCACGTGCAGAGTCCAGTCAGTGGCAAAATTCTGTTCCCATCAGTGAAATGAGCAGAGCACACACTTTGTACCCTGCTGTTCTAGATTTCAGCAGCACATTGTCCCAAGCACACTCTATGTGGACCCAGTGTTCCTACACACATGGAGTTTCACCAGCTGGACTGAGGCAAACAGGAACTGGAGTGTTTGTTTTCCATAACACTATTTCCTTGTCCAGTCTGACTGATGGGCCAGACAGATTCCACAGGATGCATCAAGCCTTGAAAATTGCTTTGAGAATGGACAGCTACTCCTGGATGCTTGTCTGACAATATAAACATGCACCAAAAATGACATATGACGGGCTATGGAAGTGTCTGAGAGCACGAATCTGTGGAAGCAGCAACATTCTTTCTCAGAGTGCCGGTGAGCGCAGCTGCTCCCAGTGTGTCATCTGGCAAATTCTCCTTTCCTTCTGCACCATGTGCTCAGGAGGAAACCAGAACTATAATCCTCAATCCTCATTCCTCCTCACTATACATTTCATTTCCCCTTTTCCTTCCCTAAGCAATTGCAGGAATTGTCGTACTTCAGTCAGGTATTGATAACTCACAACAAAGAAAAAAGTATTGTTTGCAGGTGCCAAATAACCTATTTTTTTTTCCCCTCAGCCTGAAACACTCTGGTGAGATATCCTGAGGCTGCCCTTCAGAGACTGTCATGGCTCAGCCCCACACTGCCACCAACTCATTTGCCCCTGGTGGGATGGGGAGAGAATTTTATGAGTAGCAGTGAGAAAACTCAGGGCTGAGATACAGACATTTTAATAGGTAAAGCAACAGCTGCACCTGCAGGAAAACTGAACAAGGAATTCAACCTGTACTGCCCATGGACGGGCAGGTGTCTCCATGTCCCCACTTCCTTCTCCTGCCCCCAGCTGTGTGTGCTGAGCGTGGCCCCACCTGGGCTGGGATCTCCCTTGGCTCCCTTGGGCTCAGTTGTCCTGGCTCTGTCCCCTCCCAGCCCCTCCCTGGTGGGGTCAGTGAGGCCAGAGGAGGCCTTGGCTCTGTGTGAGCTCTGCTCAGCAATGCCCAAGGCGTCCCTGTGCTACCAACACTGCTTCCAGCACAAATCCAAAGAAGAAGAACACTAACTCTACAGCAGCCCAAACCAGCACAGAGACAGCCTGAACATCAACAGCATGACAGTACAGATATCCCTCCACTGCCTGACCAAAAATAATGAGCAGATTTCCTCTCTCTGGCTCAAGTTTGGCAGAAATCTTTGCCTCGCCCTCTTGGGTGGATTGAGATTTCCAGGGAAGTCCATGCAGAGTCAAGCCCTGCTCAGTGTGACCACAAATGACCGACCTGTTCCTGCTCTCTCTGTACAGACTCATCCCACTGTTTATGGAGCTCAGAGAGTAATGATAAAGGTTTATGAAGCACACAATAGGCAAGGCTGATTTTGAAGACTTGACGTAGCAGCACTTTTTAAAAATGCTTTACCCAAGCAATGCCTGAAAACTATAAACTATAAAACTAAACCATCTTTAGAGCTCCTAAATCAGGTGAAAAACCTGGAAGACACTTCCTCAGTCAAAATACCGATTCAATATAAATTTGCACAGTGATTCAAACGTGATCATCTACATTTTTATTTTCCCTAAAGAGTTTCCTTTGTACCACAGTTTCTCTCAGTGGCTCATCCAACCTTCCTATTATGCTTGATCCAGCATCAATTGCTGTTCTATATTTGAAGTGAAGGCTTCACACCCCTTAGACTCACTCCAGCACACAATGAGTGGTTTCAAAGAGCTGGATCAACTTGGCGCGTCAAGCTGCGCGTGCCTGGGAAAATCATGGAAGCAAAGCCTGTTTCCAGCTGCTCTTGCTGCTCTTCTGTCTTGGTTTGGTGCTGGAAGAGAGGGCTGTGTTTTTAGTTACTGACACACATCTGCTGTTTACATGCAGAGCCTTGAACTTGTCTGTGTTCTGCACCGCACGGCTGAGAGCAACAGCTTTGCTTAAATGCACTCAGAATTAGCAGGTGGATGCGGAGGTGACTGATGATTTCTTGCAGCCTGCTGATGCTTCCTCAGCCTCACAATTAGCTCACCCAGCTGCTATCAGAGAAAATGAGGGGATCCTTACTGGGCACCCAAGGGCAGCTGGCAGAATGTCTGTTCTCTTACATACTGTCCTCGAGCACCTTAATTTATGGGGCTGGTTTTGCTCAGGGCCACTTGAGAGACACAGAGGAAACTGACAACAGCTTTTACCTGGGACTTTACAAGAACCTGTTTTCTCTCAGGACGTTGTTTTCTATCGGTGACAATAACTTCCTCAGTCAAGCCTCTCTCTGCCACTTGCTTATGATGATAAATATTCACAAACATGGCAACATAAAGAGACTGGGTTTTTATTAGACTGCAACCTGCATAAATAAACTATATACTTATGCATCTTTTTCTGTTGGCATCTCTGAGTGCACTTATTTTAACAGGTATGTAAACTCCTTCAGGAAGGTACCCAATACATTATGCAAAAAAAGCCCACCGACATAACCACCAAACAAAAAAACCTGGACATTTTCAGAGCCTGTCAAAAGGAAAGATTTCTGCAGATGAGGTTTACTTGAAAGTTTCTAAGAGCTTAACTGTCAGTGTAGGCTGTAAACAAGAGAAGTGAGAGATGTTCATGTAGTCAACATTTGATTTATTTACAACAAATAAAGGAACGTTCAGCTGAAACCATCTTCCTTCTTTGGTAAACTTGGCAAACATTTTCAAGAAGGCTGGGATTTGGGGTTTTCGGTTTGTTTGTGGGCCTTTTGGAATGGAAACATTTGAAAACTGTTTTGAAAAAAGAGGTACCTAGTAGAAAGAGCTGCGAGGGTGTCTTGGCAAGGCACTAAGACCACATCTGAGAGAACAGCCTGGCAGAACCTCGACTGTGCCTCTCCTTTTCCCATGAGAGCCCTACAGCCTGTAGGGTGAACCTCTTGCTGTGGGCTGTCAACTGAATGCACACACAGACTTTGCCCACTCCACTGCATCAATACTGCATGGTACAGCTGAGCCAGCTCCTAAAACCTGAATTTAGTTTTGCCACTGGGCTGGTCTCAGAAGGGGAAGGAAGGGAGGGAAAGAAGGAAAGCTCAAATGTCTCCTGCACTCTTTAGTGAAAGGGGGGTGTGTGCACGTGTGCAGATCTCAGCAGCACACAGAGGTTTGCATTCACAACATGCTGCTGCACCCAGCACTTCCTCCTGAACACTCACCTGAGGCTGAGCCCTGCACAGCAGTGCAAAGTCCCTGATCAAACACCTCTGTTCTCCTGCAGGGCAGTCAGGAAGGCTGAGTCTATCCTCAGCAGTAAAAGTGGAAATAGCTGTATGCTAATATTCTGTCTCCTTCCTTCACTCCTCAGAAGAGCCCTCGCAAGCTGAATCCCAGCACAACAAGATTGCAGGAGGCAAGTCTGTCTTGTGTGGTCTGGCAAAGGAGGGGAAGAAATAATCTCTGCACCTACAGCAAAAGGCCAGGCAGTTTTGGTGAAGATGCAGGCACTCAGAGGCTGCTGTGCACAGCCCCATCACTCATCTGACATCATCAGGAGAAAAGAGAGAGAACTGTTGTGTGCTTTACAGCACAGAGCTGAATCCAGATCAGCCATCTGTTTGTGCTGGATATTCACCACTGGTTCACTGACAAGCTTCTCCCTGTCAACATGTTCAGCAATTCAAGGAGTACTGAATTGCACCATAAACACTCTTCCTTTATTCTTTATGAGTCTGCTGAAGAGAGCATGTTGCACCATTTCCTACCTCTAGAAAAAGCAAAGGGCCTGGGATGCTGATGGCAATGGCCAAACATTTCTGGATTCAAGGCTCCTACAGAAGCTTTGCCATTCCTCAGTGTAAGCAAAAGCACGTGGTATGGTTCACTGGAGTCCCTGTAAGTTACAAATCCAACATTAAAACCTAAAAATAAAGGTATTTCATCTAGCATGGCACTTGTGAAAAAGGAAAATAACGCTGCTTCATTGATCTAAAATAGTTTCAGCTTTCTGTGAGTCTTCCACCCTCCTGTGACTCTTGTACTGCTGCTATAGAACAATGGTGGAACCAGAATAAATCAGACTCTGTGCAGTATCTGTTCCCCACAGCCAGTTAGTACCTCTGTCTGTAGAATACACAGTAATAAACTACAGGGATCACCTAGCAGCAGTTTGTCTTAGAATTTGCTTAATCCACTGGACATCCTGAACTTCATTCTCTTTCAAGCTACGTTCTGTAACTTGCAGAGAACTTTTACAGCCTGTGGAGTTGAAGCCTAATTTTTGTTCTGAACACCTGTATGGTATCTACAACAGCAGCCTGAACAGTTGCCTAAACAGTGATATACAAATAGTATCAGTCTCCATTTTCTGGGAGCAAAGATGTGAGCACTGCCCACAAGGGGAATTTCTACAGTGGGTCCTCATGTTCACACGTAGCTCAAACTAGAGGAGAGCTGGCTAGATTTTGGGCTCATTCTAACATCATGATCAAAAGGGGAGCGAGAGCTTATTTAAGGTCCTTCTCACTCAGTGAAACTGAACAGAATGTGCTGACTTCAGAACTGTAATTGTCCAAAAGTTATACTTCTTTCTTATACATCACCTTCTTAGGCAGAAATGAGATGCTAAAAGAAGCCAGTGAAAGTATCTCTTGAAAATTTTTACTGGAGACAATAATAAAAAGCTATAGCAAAGCCTAGCATTTTTTATTTCTAACGTTGCTTTAGAAATATTTTTTATATCTGGTAGATATGCACTGCAAAAGTGTCTAAGAGAAGTTCCATCCTCCTGCTCTTTTGAAGCAGCTTCTGATACCACACTTGAGAAGTGAATAAGGATGTAAAAAGTGCATTTGATCAGCACTGTAACTGCTGCTATGACCTTACTTGATCACAGTCTCTAGTGGTTTCAACTTCCTACAACCTCCACAAAGAGATTTCTGAAGCAGTGACATACTCCATGTAATAACAAACATATCAAAAGAATTTGATGGGGAAAAGAGTTACTGAAAATATAAAATCACAGTATTGCCAAATTAGTAAAGCATATTTCAAGGCAATTTACTAAAGATGGAGATATGATATGCATTCCATAGAATGATGGAATACACTGAATGGGAAGAGACACATCAAGATCCTCGAGTCCAACCCCTGGGCTTGCATAGGAGACTCCAAAAATCCCACCCTGTGCCTGAGAGCATTGTCTGAACGCTCCCTGAGCTCTGTGAGCACGGCCCTGTGGAGCCTGTTCAGTGCCTGGCCATCCTCTGGGGGAAAAACATTCTCCTGCTATGCAGCCTCAACTTCCCTGACACAGCTTCAAGGATGTTCCCTTGGTTCCTGCCACTTTTTCAGGTGCAGTTTATCAGGGGAAATAAAGGCTACTTCACCTTTCTTTGGAGGGAATAGGCGGCCTTGGCCTTTTAAGTATCTTGATTACTTGTTTTTCCTTTACATTTTAGAAAGCTTTTTGGATGGTCTATCATTGCCCTCTCTG
This sequence comes from Fringilla coelebs, assembly GCF_963513975.1. Taxonomy (NCBI): domain Eukaryota; kingdom Metazoa; phylum Chordata; class Aves; order Passeriformes; family Fringillidae; genus Fringilla; species Fringilla coelebs. The sequence goes on along the minus strand of NC_140033.1, from coordinate 54,373,648 downwards.
GAAAAGCCAACTACAAATAGGAAGCTACATCTTGAGCAGCATAATAGTATTCCTTATCATATAGTTTTGTTTAAACAAAAACCACTGCAAAACCCAAAAGCAGGCTAATCACATGAGGGTTTTCTAATGCTCACCACCAAAAGGAGACAAAAATAACACTGCAGTGGTTTTCAGTAACCTGAGAGGTTAATTGCCACATAGCAAGGAATGGGAGGATCCAAATTCTTTTAATTTAACCACCAATTCTACCTCCTTACTGGAGGCAGAGCGAAGTTCTTATGCCAACAGAATGTTTGTCAAAAGTCAAAATGATTTATCACAGATTTTACTCTTCCTTTCCCCTCAGTTGAAGTTGTTTGGTGGTAAATCTTTCTGGGTAAAACATTTTAGTTAATGCTTAGAAAACTTTATTTCAAAACTTTTTCACTGAGAAGTCATTTAAAATAATATTATGAAATCTCATTGTCCATTTTTTTTTGTTTCCTAGGAAGAGTTGATACAGTATTTAATTCTGAATTTTTAAAGAATAGGTTGTTTAACTTAAAATCTCATATTGTCTTGCCCTCATCACCTGCCTGAAATTTCCCTGCATCTATCTGCTAAAGATCAGGGAATATCATTGTTTCTGAAATGAAACAAGAAGATTTGTATTTCTGCAAGCTCTGCTCATCTGAGTGAAAAAACAGAACATGACAATGAAGAATCTGTTAAGTGCTTTGTTCCAGTCACAGCTTCCATCTCCAAATACCTAATCCAATAATTAATTTGTAAGCAGGTTCTAAACAAAGTTCTGTATAAATTAAACCTCATGGAGCTGGGACCCATTTGTTCCCTTTAATTTGATTTACTCTGTAGATTGGAGAGAGAGATTGAAGCAGTTACCACATACTTATTAAGGAACATGGAAAAGACTACGCCTGAAATGGAGAACTTTGTTGTTTTACTGGGATTGTTCTTTTTTACTGTTCTTTGAACTCTATTCTGCCCTTTAAAATACACTAGTTAAGCAAAAACTATTACTGACAATGCAGATGAGCACAGTCATGAAGATACAAGAAAATACCTCTGCCACTCAATTTAATTTAGCAAAATTTATTGCATTTGAAGGTTCTTTAATCCTGTTTATTGTCTCAAATAATAAACAGCGCCCTGCTGGGCTGTTGCTGGTTTATGGAGTTTTAGACAGTGGGTGCACTGACGCTGGAATTTGCACGCGCTGCCAATTCTGATAGGATTTGAGCTGGTTACTGTGTAGATTATGGCAGCACTGTTCAATATAGCTGAGGACTTGATGTTTCGGAAAAGGGACACACATTACCAGGAAATAATTTGGGGGTTTTACCTTCAAGAGCATTCACTTGAAGCAAAAGCCGTGTGAATGTATTGTAATGTGCAGGTATCTTGGTTTAGGCAAAGAGCCTTGCTTCCAATGGTGTGCAAGTAGAAGAATAGTTTTTTCTTGATACCAAGCATAAATAAAAAAATGTGGGTGGGGTGGGTGGAGTGGAGATGTGACAGACTATATCTAAAGTCTAGAAAGGTGTTCTGTGGTGAAGATCAGGCATTGATTGTAAGAAGTGGCAAAATATTTATTGGGGTTTTTCAACTGTCCTTTCAGGGGTTATACTCATGCCTTTCTGCTATCCAGTATTTGTTTAGATTAAAATTGCTAAGATGCCATGAACAATGTTATTTTAGCATAAATGTTTTTAACTGGACAAGAAGTGTGTTCAAGTCACAGTTTCTAGTAATATCTTTCAGATCTTGGCCTTACTGTGGATGTTCAGTGAGCTCAGATGATTTAATTTGTTACCTGCTGATTCTCTTATTCTGCTGATTCTGTGTATTGCATTGTGTTCTACACAGAGGAAAGTTGTCTTTTTAAAAAAAGAAATCTGCTTAACTTTTTGTACACACAATGATCACCAAAATATTAATTCTGTACATGATAAAATATTGCCAAGACCCGAAACCAGGATTTTGGTTCACTCATGGATAGCTTCTGAACGCCTACACATTCTCTATCTTGGTGTCTTGTTAACCTTGTTTCTAAAGTTCTAATTGGGACACTGTAAACAATTGGTGACGATGGTATTAAATAAACTTTCAAAGTGGCTGGCTAGTGATTGGACTGATAAAATATGGATTAGATTCACAATAACGGGATAGAAAGGTCTTTTATTTTCTGACACGTTCAAGTTTATGAAGATGTTATGTCACATTGTATCTTATCACATTATGTTAATTTAGCACTGTGTAAGATTTTGATGTGATGTGCCTTACCTCATTATAATGTTTTCCAACTTCAGAGAAGTTTGTTACCAAGAGGCAAAGACTTTGGTCATTTGATAAAATTTGACGCTAATGGAGTGGCAACATTTTACAGGCTACACGAGTAAAACGCATTGTTTGTGTGTGTGTGTGTGTGTGTGTGTGTGTGTGTGTGTGTGTGTGTGTATACACAACCATATAGTTTGAAAAGTAATTGTAGGAATGGGCTTTATGCTTCCCAGTAAGAAAAGTCACTGTCTCTTCTGGTTTCCAGACTGGATGTTAAAACCTCTGCTTGATCTTGCCAGACTTCCACAAAGGTCAGGTAAGCTGTCTGAAGAGGAAGAGTCAGCTGCTTTGTTTTTCAAGTTTAAGGTAATTTATTCTTTTTTCATGTCCTCAGTGTACATATTTTTTGTCTGAGTCATTGGCAACCAGAATTACTTCATATGAAATCGGCAGGCATCTTGCAGAAGTGGCCTTGGGAGCCAGTCCTTATTTGTTTAGTTTTAGCTAATAGCCATGTGTATACACAGTTTAAGGAAAACAACAGTAATTTAAGTGACAGAAAAGGGGAATTAATTCAGACCCTGAAGCAAGAACAGTCCTTTCTTTTGATTATAGTTCTGGTGTCTAAATCTGAATCCAGCATGCCCTGCATCTTTCTCTATTAGTGAGCTGTCAGATATCTCAGGGTGAAATTTATCTCCCTTCCTGTTACCAGCAAAAAGCAGAGCTAGGATAGAGATACTGTATAAAAAAGGAATTATTCTATCTATTATTTTTTTTTAATATAAACCCAGCTCACTCCTCTTCTTTCTGCAAAAACTCCCCCCCTCCTCCTGCGTTTTATGTTGTCATGTTGTTCCTACCTTTAATCCCTCTTGAGACATGAGCAGGCCCTTAGCAGTTGTGTTCCCACACTCAGCAGTCTGGAGTGTGGAGCTGCATGCATTAGATACATACTGCAAAAAAGCAGAAAATCTTGCAACAAAAGAGCAGATTTTTGGGAGACAGTATTCAGAAGCAAGGTTATTTTGTTATGTGCTGAGCAACACCATTGTATGAATCAAAAAAAAATAGGTCCTGTCCTGAGGGATAGATGGTCTCTGAACTGCAGCGCTGTAGCACAGACAGTGTTTCCATGGATAAGAGGCACCTAATTTATACTTCCTTTCAGGAACCCAAAAAGGCACTTCATAGCACTAAGTAAAAAGTTGAAATGCGAATAAGTAAAAGAGACTTGGTTGCAAAATAACATGAGCGGAACTTGGATTGGACTGACATTGTGAAACATTTGTGCAGAGCAAAATTTCTTCGTGGATGTTGCTTGTATTTTGGCACTTGTAATCAACTGCTGTGGACTAAAGAACAGCTTTGCTCTTGCCTGCAGACCGTAGAATTACTGGGAGGGAAAAGTTGTGCAGGTTGCAAAGCGAATTTTAATGGTTACTGGTGAATAGGACTGTAATGAAGGGATAAAATCTATTGGTCAGAAAAGTGAATTGTGTGTACAGCCAGCAGAGGTTCCCTTTTTTGTGAGATTTAAGCACATCAGCCAACCAACAGGAGTGTGTGTGTCTTCTCTGACAATGGCAAAAGTCTTTAGCCAGTCTTTAACCCAAATGAGGGTTGTGTTAATTAACACATTAGTGTTGAGCTGGTGGAAGTAGCTGAACTGAATCTGTCCAACAAGACTTGAGGATATGCAAGTATGTGTTTTTTGAGATCTATGTGCTTTCTGAAAGTAGTATCTTATACAATCATGAGTATATTGGAATGCTTCCCAAGAAGGTTGCAGCATTATAAGAAGAAAATAGAAGCTAATAAAATTAGAACTATTGTAAAATTAATGTTTCCTGTTATGACCATAGACACAGATCACTTGAACTCTAAGATAATCAGTTTTAGAACTTTTTTCCTTCCTATCCTCACCATGTTTGCTTCATGCCCATCATCTTGCCAATCCCAGATATTTTCCTTCACCTTTTAGAGAAAAAGACAGTAAGGACTATTTTGCTAGCTCTTTTCTTTCGTTATGCTGTCTTTTTCAGTTTGTTCATATCATTATTTTCTCCCTAACTTGATCTCTGTGAGACAGCTGAGCTCAGAGGATACTCGAAGTGCACAATTAATGGCAAATTATCAGTCAGCACAAGGGAGTCTGGAGTCAGTAATAACCAGGGGAAAAAGAAACTGGGTACCTACAGGAAAAAACAGAATTTTTTAGCGCTCAATTACTGGTCAATGCCAAGAGCAGCCAGTAAAAGGGGATATTAAAAATGTAATTGAATTTAATTTTCTAATTTTTTTTAATATTCAATTTAATTTTGAATTTATCTTTTATTAAAATATGATCTAAATTAAGCCACTGCAATTACAAGGGAAAATAAGGCAATCGAACTATAGTTGCTTTGGTGTATTTATAGTAATTCTTTCTTTCTGTATATATAGGGTTGAACTTGGAAAATTACATACTTATGTTGATGAGATGGTAATAAGCGGTAAAAATAAAACTTGTGGTAGATCTAAAGTTCCTCATGGACTGTAGCATTTGAAGAACATAATGCTAGTGGTCGAAGTTTGCCTCTCTGTTCATGATCTTGCCTTCTCCTTACAATATCTTATACTTGATGATTCTAACAGGAGCCTGAAAACTGCGCTACAAAGACAGGGATGCTGAGACAGGGAGGGATTTGTGTCAAATGTTATGCCTAAGTTGTTTCACCACCATTTTAACTAGTTCCTACCTTGTCAGGTTTTGAGTTTTATTTGTTCATGTTTTCTGTCCTTCTAGATAAATGTATTTTCAGCCTTTTTGAAAAGGGCGGGACTGGTCTTTTGTTCCAGTTTGGGACTGACCTCTAGGGAAACTATGCCCTGGATAGATGCTCTTTCTGCTCTCTGTATACTTGGCAATGTTTCATACCAGAGGCCACAGCTGCAGCCAGGTTGTTGGTCACCAAGAGGATGTTCCCAGTTTGTGCAAGCAGCACTGTCAATATTGGTTTATAGTGTTACCTAATGTGAGACCCGGATTTCAACTCTAAGTCCAAGAGCTCCTTTTCTCAATGAATTTGTGTCATGAAAACAGAATGCACTGCTGAGGTGAATTCCATGTTCTGTTATCTAATACAGCCTTCTTTTTTCCCCTGAATCTAGGTTCCCTTAGGTTGGTTAGGTAAAACTTGCCCACACAGTTAAGTGTCTTGTTACCGTATGGTCCTATGGAACATATTTCTCTGATAGACTTACACCTGTCTGAGAAAGTCACCCCAGACTCCTGTGAACCTTTTAGAGTGGGCATTAACTTGATTAATGGTGTCAAAAGGTTTAGAGGGGTCCAGAAGGGTCAGAGTGGTGCTTGCTTATCATCTGTTGATGTGAGGAGGCCATCTGGTAATCCTTTGTCTGCCCAGAGCCTGGCCTGAATCCAGGCTTTAGGACAGAACACTGGATTTAGCTGTGAGCCCTTCATTAGCTCTTAGCTTGTTTTCCAATGACCTTTAATCAAAATGATATTAAGTAGCAGTTTGGCTGTGATCCATGTATTCTTGTTGCTTTTCATGAAGGAAAACTCTCACTTCTTGGAAATACGTTTTTGAAGGATGAAAGTAAAATTTCCTCTCCAAGTCAGACGCTTGCACCTATGAAGAGCTAGAAGGGAAAGGTAGATATTATCTTGTTAGGTGCATGCTCTGAGTCCAGTGCTGTGGGCTTAGGACCTTTCTGAGCCTAAAGTGCTGTCTTTGACTTTTCCCACTGGATTTTTCCATTTCTTTTTGAGCCACTGTACTACAAGCACTTCCACAGTAGAACTCTATATTCTAGAAATAAGTTTGTTCCTGCTAATTTTACACGACTCTCGGTTCTTATTTTGGGACAGAGAACAATAATTTCTTCTCATACTCTGTACATTACTCAACACTTCAGTCTGTGAATTGAAAATGTTTTTGCTGTTGTCTCTGAAGTTTTCTATTGATAGAGAAGAATTAATGTCTCACATAATCCACACCCTTTGCATTTTGCATGCTCAGAGAAAGGCAAGATAATGTCTTACTTTTGATGTAGGCTGATGATAGGTGAAAAACTCCGCTGGCAGAATAGAGCAACTTCTCAAAGGTTTTTGATGTCAAGCCTTAAAAATGTCTTTGCTTGCGCTGGCCTTGTTATATTCCACACCTCTTCATAAAAGCAGTTCATTTTAGTTGTGGGAATTATTTATTCTGCATTCCAAAGCTCTGTAATCCCGTGAAGGTGGTTCAGCTTTACCTACTATCCAATTGGGAGCCCAGTGGGGTGGATCTAGCAAGGCATCCACACAGAACTGGGAAGACGTCTGAATTTCTCTGTGGAATGCATGGATGTTCTCTTTCAGAAGTGAGGGGGAAGACACTGTAATTTTCCAAAGAAAGAAAATTCTTAAAAATTCTGGTATTTCATCTTGGCATTCTTTCATCCAGAATGTCCCGCCTGCTGACTCTTTTTTTCAAGTGTACAAATGTGTAATTAATTTTCACCCCCCCACGCCTCCAAGCAAGCCCTAAACACAGACTCCTGTTTTTCATACAGATTGGAGATTGCTACAGTTATCCCAGTGAACACGAGATTAACTTCACTTTACACAGATGATTCAAAAATGCTATGCCCTCATACCAAGCACTGATCTCTTGCTCAACAGCTGTCCTGTGAAGTTAAAACAAAAGCTTAGCTTTTGCATTTGGAAGTGGGCATGAAAAGAAACCTGAACACAAATATTTATTCAAGAAACTTAAGTAAGAGTGAGCAGCTCTTTCTGTAGCCGAAGACACTGAGAACTTCCTGTCTGACAGAAGAGTTATTTTACATGGTAATCCAGAACCCCGTGTTGCATGACATACAAGGATAGTGCAATATGACCTTCCAGAAATTTAAAAAGGAACCACAAAGTTCACTTACTCGCTTTTCAGCTGTAGTTACTGAACTCTTGCAGTTCAAACAGCTGAATTTGGCAAGTCCCTGTATTTTGCATTCTACTTCCTCTGCTTTTTTTCCCAGTGAAAACACCAAGGGAAAAATTGACTTAAAGCAGTTGAGGATGACCCCTATAAAATTTTTCTACTGTGCAAGTTTTGAAAATGTTTGCTTGACATACTGAGATTTTTACTTTCCCTTCTTTCATACTCTGAGTAAAGAAAAAAAGGGAGAATATTAGGGAGACAGTATTTTCTTTCTTTTCTGAAACTTCAGTGAGAGGAAACAAGTCAATATATAAGTATTTTGCAGGTTGTATTTTCACTTCAAACTACAGTGCAAATATAGTTGTTAATTTTTTTTTTAACCTGGCATTTGTGTTAGAGTTGCATTTATTACAATTTATGAAAATTTTGAATAATATACTGTGATGAAAACCTTTCTTCAAGAGGGTTTGAGTTTTTAAAGAAAGATTTACTTAAAATTTAATACTTAGTAGTGTCTCTCTCTAAAATTGAGTTAGATGGAGTGAAAATTCAGTTTAACAAAAGACTATCTGAGCTGTAAAAACCTGTTGGAGATCTGAGTGCTCAATAAACCTTCTGAATCAATTAAGTCACTCTAGTAAAGATTTTGAATTTAAATTTGCTTTCTATATTCAGGTTTTTTTCCTTATTCCATCTGTTTAACAGCCCTTTTGACAAATATATTTTTATATAAATTCAGCAGAAAGAATATAAAATGCAGTATGAGATCCTTCACCTCAAAAGCCCTGGTACAGACCAGGCATGGCAGGTGTGAATCTGTTATTGTGGCTTCCCAGAGAGGGAAAGAGGAGCTTTGTTTCAGGACACAAGAAATCCTGCATGCAGTGGCTCCTGCACACATCCATCTTTTCAGGAGGGGTGTGGAGAAGGGGAGAATTTGGGCTCTCATGTGAACCATGTCCCTGTGGCCCAAAGCACTTCCCCTTGTCCTGCCTACCCTGGGAGGGCTGGCTGCTGGGTGGTGATCCATCTGTCCTGATCCTGGATTTAAACTATCTGCTTTTGCCTTTATATAGAGTGGTTCCACTCCCAGCTTGGGCAATGGCTTAATGATTGTACAGGAGGGTGTTGGCTACCATGGATAAAAATACAGGTTATGTTTCGTAGAGGTCTTCACTGTTAGCAGCACAGTTTTGTAAAAAGGGGATGGAGCGTAAGGGAAATAGATGATGCTTTATATCCTTTTTAGATTTGGGGTGTTTGTTTGGGTTTTTTTTTTCTTGATTTTACTAGCTGAGAAGCAAAATATGCACTGAAATGATGGGCTAATGAGAATTTCTGCTGCATTTTTCCAGAAGTATGACTTCAGCTGTAATGAAATTTGATGTGATAAAGATGGCTTGTTTTGCAGTATGAGGTCAAATGGTCCCTGTGGTGTCTGGTGCGAGAGTGCACAAAGCATGGCCTCCTTTCAGTCTGTGCTTCCCATACTCAAAGGATTGCAGATAAGACTATGGGGACGATGGAAACTCTTGTATCAAATCATGTTGAATCATACACCTGCCTTATGTGGTAAGGCCTTATGTGTCCTGCTTTTTTCCTCCTTTTTTTTCCTGTTGCTTTCTTCCCTTGCTCTCTTTGTAAGATTTTGTTCATGTTTTAAAATTTAGCTATTCACTCAAATCCTTGTGGGAAAATAAAAAGCCAAACAGAGTTCGAAAAGTCACGGAAAGGACTAGATCACATTTAATTCTTTTTATATAGTAGAACAAAGGATCAAAAATCCTCTTTTTCTACATCAAAATTACTCTGTGCTCCTGTGGATTTTACTTGTTTCACAAGCTACAATAATTCTTGGTTTTTTTTTTTTTTAATGGCAACAAAAATAATTCTTTCTGTATGATGATGGTGTGTTAGACCTATCAAAAGGGAAGTGTAAAACTCTTTGTCAGGGCAAATTCTTCTAATACCACCTGAAGTTGGATTTGTTGTACTCCAGAGAGTAATAAATTGCTACCTTTTTATTTGGGCAGGTGTTCTTAGGAAGATCAGCATCACACTTCAGGCAGTGAGAAGGGATATTTACATCATGTGTGCCACATTGCCAGCCAACCATATTTTGTTAGAGTATACCCAGTTTCACAGCTTTCCCTGTAAATTTTTAATAGGAAAAGTAGCAGGACCCAGCACATTAGTGCTCCAGCATTGCAGAATGAGTTTGGAAACTGCACTAGGGTTGCTAGCAAAATTTTTTCAAATACCTAGGTAATTGCTGTTAATAAGTCAGTTCTAAGAAGGCACTGGATGGTTTTAACAAACAAGCACGTGGCAGTCGTAGGATAACAAAGTGTCATTTGACTATAAATATTTGGGTGGCGAGTAGTTGTGCAGTCCTAGTCAAACTCTTCTTCTGCAAGACAAAGTAAGATTTGATGCCTTAAGTTTTAGCTTTCATATTTTTCAGATTCTGTACTGTTTTAGTGTGTAACTCTGAACTTCATATCAAGCGTTAATAAGTTCTCTTCACAGGGTAGTTAGACAAAACAATCCTTTTCCAGCTTGAGAACCAAGGACAACTGTTACAGCTACAGCCCCAAAAAGCATCAACAGCGGTGAATTGAAGAAAGCAACAGGGAGGATGGAACTTATTAACCTGAAGCTGTAACTAGACAATTAACCCCAATATGTAACTGGACCAAAATTTATAAAAGCGTGAAAACTTGTGACCATCGTCCATCTTGTAACCATCCTGGGTCCATCCTGGGTGTAGCCCTGGGCAAACTCCTGTACTGCCAAGGTGTATCCTTTTAAGGCCTTTTAATAAATACCTACTTTATTCTCTTGACTCTGTCTAATCTCTGCTCCAGATCAGCCTCTCTAGGCATCGAGTCCTCTTCCTGCAGACATTGCTCCGTGTGATCTTATCTTCACATTTGTTTGTGTGTCTGTTAGAAGTTGTGTGCTAAAGTGCTGCTAATTTAGCTCAAGTTTTGGCGCTCCTAGAGAAGAGAAGTGGTGTAAAATGAGCATAGCCACAGAAGGGGGGAGAGCTACTTTTCCAAGGTTTGTTTCCAGCGATTGCAGACCTCTGCTGCTTGGAGTAGTTAATGAGCTAATGTTACCTGCTCTTATTCCAGGGCAGCAAAACTTGAGGCAGATTAGTTTATCAGTACAGTGCAGTATAGTCTTAAAATAAATATTTTCATGGAGGTGGATTTTGCCCAAGATAGCCACTGAAATGTTCATCCAATGCAGTAGTGTCAGTTTGCTGGTTTTTCTGCTATCACTGCTTTTACTGATGTGAGGAAGAGCATTGCTATGCCGTTTACAGTACCTGAATTAATTTTTTTGTTGTCTATGACTATTTCATTGACTTGAATTCTCTTCTTTCTCAGTTAGTCCTGCTCTGCCCTGTTCAGTAGAATACCTTAAATATCTACACAATTTATGATACATTCCCTTTTGTGAAAAAAACAAGGGTCGTCTTTATGTCCCTAAGTGCACGGTAGCTGAAGGGGACAAAAGTCATCAGCTCTTCTGCTGAAATTGATGGCATTGACTCGGCCTGCTTCAGTCATCCAGTGTGTACTCAGCACGTGTCACGTGCAAATAATGAAATGTGAGCTGGGAAACTGCCCCCATTAAACATACCTTGGAGCTTATGGAATGCAACTGCCAGGTTTTGCTCAATCAGGGATTCTGTGTGCTTTAATAACAGCTGCCAGTGCACACACTGGTAGGTGTAAACTGCCATCTTGTACCACTCAAGTTCCCCCACAACAAGTAGTCTGGCTTACAAGGTCATTTCCAGAAAATCCTGCAGGAGAGGAACAGTATATTTTAAATGTCATTACTTTTCAGTGCTTTGCCATCATCTGATGACAAAAGTAATTATTCTTGGAAAATTTTGTTCATTTAAACAGTAATTCTTCAATATCTCATGTTGAGAGTATTCTCAATGGGATCAAATAATTCCTTATAATATTAATCGGTGAGGAGAATGAAATCATCCTCAAGAGCATAATTACTGGTACCTCAACTAGTATGCAGCAGAAATTATTCTCAGGTACAGAGAGGTATGGATGTCTTCAAAGGGCATCATTAAAGGCAGCAGATGAAGCTGAAATTTATGATCTTGGTATAGTGACTTTGAACAGAAAGCAGTGAAGTCACTGAGCAAGTTGCAAATCATCCATGAATTTATGAATCCCATCTCCCTTTCTCACCAAAGTCTAATTGTGAGGAAGAGCCCCAAATATTGTCTGTTTTTCTGTTCTGCTGAAAAGGCAACTCACTATTCAGTGGTCTTCACCATCTAGAGGTCTTGACATGCTCAGTGAAAGGAAGGGACAAGGGCAGCTCTTTTGGGTTCAGACAATTCTGCCCCGCATGAGAGATGTGGAATTGGGAAGAGGGTGTTTGAGAGGGAAAATCCAGCTCAGGCCCTCTGCATAATCAGGAAAGGCAGGTGTTCCTGCTTTTGCTCACTGCAGCCATCACCTGAAGTGCTAATAATTCTGTTTTTCAGAGCAGGCAGTTTCTTCCATCTCTAAATTAATAAACTTAGTAAACCATATCCAGCATGATCTTTTGTGGAAAGTTTCATCATTTATACTGGTACTTACAAGCCCAATAAGCTCTCTAATTACAGTACAGTAACAGGGATGTGTGCTATCTACTGGCAGTACAGTAGAGCTTTCCTTGGCAATATAAAAGTCTGTCCAGACACATAACATGTATGTTCCAGTTTTGTTGCACCTTGGTATGTAACACTTCACAGTGACAAATATAAATCCCAGTTCTGACTGGATTCCTAGCCAAAAGCAGTAGTAAGTTTTGTTCTTTCATACAATTTGGGATGCCTCTTAGGAGATACATTTTCTAATAAGACTCCAGGTGCCTTGTGTGCAAGGCGAGTTCTAGAGGTGCTTTAGCACAGCACGAAAAGTTGCACCAGATGACAGGTCCTTATTTTCATTTCATCTTCCATTCTCACTGGGGCACTGTGCTCTCCTGTGCTTTTCTCTTGCTTTATGCTTCTCAGCTGTCACAGAGAAGACAAACTTTCGTTGCTTACCTTTGGTGCTAAAGCTTGGGAAGGGACCTTGTTTCGTCTGAAGAAATGTATGTTGAGCTTCTCAAGTTGCTCATTATGCAATACAGTTATTATGCTCACTGCACTCGTCATCCTTGGTCTTTAAGTGCATGTATAGATACAGAACTTTGTGAAGTTTCTGAACTGCATTCATGATAATCTCTCAGCTGGGTGCTGAAGCTGCTGAAATTTGCACATAGTAGGGTGCGCATTTTCCCAGTTAAGGCAAAACCTGTTTTTAAGGATATTTTTAACAGTTCTTTGCTCAGTATTAAACTGTTAGTTTTTTAATAGGAAGACGAGACTCCAGCTGCATCAGGGTTATTGTAGAAATTACTGTATAATTTTATGACTTGTATTGTTCAGCAAGCCTGACAAGATGATATTAATGCTCTCTTCTGGTCATAAATTCTGTAAGATGCGTAGATACCACATGGTTATATGTTGGCATAAATATGCTGATGGATAGAGCTGTAATTAATTTTTAGACATTTCTTGTAATTATTCCAGTGATGGATGCCTATATGTGTCCATAATCTACTAGAGAAAATGTCCCACTCTATTACTGCTTCTTGTTAAATTTAACAGCTGCAGAGTCTGAAGTTGTGGTTCTGCTGTTGCATTTTTGTTCTACAAGTGTACTTGTGGATCCACTGCAATAACAAGCTGGACTGCACACTAAAGCGTGGAGTTGGGTCCTAGGCATCACAGCCTAGTATGATGCCTGGTGCTTGAGAAGGGTTCTTTGGAAGGGCAGGCTAGTGGGGCTGCTGATGTTGTTAGATCATGGATCTGAAGTGCCCCAGGTGGAAACAACAGATGGGTGAAGAAGTAGACCTTCAATTTTGAGGCTGAGCATTGTTTCCTGAAGGTCTGGTTCAGAATTTTGGGAGGATACACAACTTCTCTTGTCCTCACTGAGAAGTTGTTTGTGCTGCTGTTCTACACTAGGTTTTAACTACCAGCGCATCCCAGGTTTTCAAAGGAAGGAGTAGTGACCTCATGACAAGTTTGTGTTGGCCTATATATTTTTTTAGTTGAAAAAACTATGGTGTATATATTTTATGCTGTGCTGTCAAAAATTTCTTTGGAGATGCAAGAGATAAAAGCTGGTCAACTTACACCTTTTTATTTTGCTGTGGCTCTTGACAAAAGCAAAGATATCATCAGGGCAGCAGCACTTCAGTTGCTTTTCATTGCTTTGATGTATTTTGTAAGTGCCAACAGCTTTTAGAAGTAGGACTGTTTCAGCCAGAACATTAGGAAAAGGGATGTATGTGGAGCCTCTAGGAGGATTACTACCAGGTATTGCTGTTCTATCTGAGAAAGGAAGTGAAGAAAGAAGATGATGGTGGTGAACTTCATCCATGCAGAATGGAATCAAACCTTGTATAATTTGAACTACTACTGGACTGAATGAATGAAGTTCAGAGAATAAATGTGGACCATGTCCTTTTATATATTTCCCCCGCAGAGGGAATAACAGGAAATACAAGGGAAAGAGATCAGCCATCTGACAGCTTTTGACCCATGGTGGGCTTTTTGCCATATATATTTTGGCAATCTCACACTCATTCTGTCTGATTGCCATATGGTGAATAAAGCATTTCCATTTTCTAAAGCATGGAAAAGATCTCAGTATTCCATGAAGGAGTTTTGCACAAGCATCACTGTTTCCTGAGCAAAGAATGCATCTTTCTCTTCCCTTCAACAAAAAGGACTTGAAATTTGCCACTTCAAATGAAAATTTGAATACTGAAGCATTAAGTTGATGGAGATTAGCAAAGCACTCCATGTTAGCAAATTGTGTACTCTTCAGTGTGCGGCCTTTGTCAAAGCTTTCTCTGCCAATAAAATGCTGTGTCCAAAGATGCACTTACCTTGGAATTTAGAAAAAATAGTGATCTTTGCATTTGAACGGCTGGGAAGCCCTAGAGAAAAACACTTGCTCATCTTTCTTTCTGATGCTTAATTCCATAGGGTGTATATTTATAACCTTACTGTTCTAATAAACTTAAACAACTAGCCCTGAAAATACCTGAAGTGTGACTTTGTTGCAATTTATCCTTCTTGCTGAAAGGGATTAAATAATATAAATCAAGGGTTAGTGGAAGCATTGCCTTGGATTTTAGATGATTTTCAGGACCTCTTTTAGATGGCTCTCTTTGAATTTCTTCGTTAAAAATGTTCTGGAGGAGGAAAAATATCACTTGGGATCCATCTCTTATTCTGTGAATGTTGTGCTGATGGCAACAGGATACAATGGGTGTCAAAAGAGCCAGGCGCAAGAATTGCTGTCTAGGTGCACAGCAGCACTGTGCACAAGTTCAGGTCCATGTGCTATTTGGTGAGACTGGTGCCAGTGACAGCACTGGTCATATATGACATGAGGACTGGAGAGAAAGCCTAAACTTGTCTGCCATCTCTCACCCTATCTATCTATCTATCTATCTATCTATCTATCTATCTATCTATCTATCTAAAAAAGGAAAGAGGAGAAAGGAACACGATATGAAAAATTCTCACCCTTGTTGACAATTAGTAGATATGCTAATAATTTTTAAATTTGGTTCTAATTTTTATTGCTGGTAAATGATTCTTCTCTTTTAACTTTGGTAAAATGTTTTCCCAGGCAAGCCTCAAATTTCTGGCTATATATGATTCAAACATATAGAACATTAAAGCATTTTTAGAGGTAGGTTAATAACTTTTTGACACAACAACAATAACTTACAGAATTTTTTCAGCGCAAAACTTTTTAAAACAATTTTGACCAGTGCAAATTTAGAAAACATAGTCTCTGCTTCCAGCTGTCACTCAGTTCTTTGTGTGTTCTTCTTCTGGCATCTTCTGCTGCTCTCGGATCAGCTGTGGCTTGACATTCTTTGCAGGGACCCATTGAAGACCTGCATTTGTAGAAATGCACGCAAACCCCTGCCCCCAAGTCACAAGAGGATGGGGTACTGAAATTTGTCCTGTCTCTGGATCCTTTATGAAGGCTGGTGGCCTTTCCTTGAGCTTTGCTTGACTGGTATTGCTGAAATGTCTGAAAATTGGTGGTACCTGCTCCATAAAAGAATTACTTAAGAAATTAAAAACATATTCAGCCTCTCTATTGTAGACAGCATTTCTGTCCCTCCCTTTTGCCTTTCAAGGATCATTTTCAGTGATCTGTGTGCTCTTTCTACAATAGGTTGGCCTGTGGGAGAATGTGGAATACCTGTGGTGTGTTTGTTTGATTGATACCCCAGGTTTTGAAAAACTTGCAATTTGTTGGAAACGTAGGGTGGTCCATTGTCCATTTTGACTTCTTGAGGAATGCCTAGGGATGCAAATGCTCGTAAGAAATGTTTAATTACATCTCTACTCTTTTCTCCTTGATGTGCAGAAGTGAGAATTGCTCCTGAGAATGTGTCTATTGATAAGTGTGTAAGTTTGAACCGTGCAAATGACTGATATTGAGTTATGCCAGTTTGCCATATCTGCAGGCTATTTAAGCCTCAAGGGTTAACCCCTTTTGCTATTGCTGGTATGGTTAATTTTTGGCAATCTGGACACGATTGAACAGTTGCTTTTGCCTGATTCTGAGAGATGTTAAATATTTTTGCTAAGGCAGGTGCATTTGAATGATAGAAAGCATGGCTCATTCTGGCTTGTTCGATAGCATTGAGAAGTGTATTCTGTATTGACATTGGTAACAAATCAGCCATGGAATTGCCTTCTGCTAAGAAACCTGGAAATGAAGAATGTGAATGAATGCGCATTACGAAGTAAGGTTCCTGTTGAATAGAAAGAAGGAAGATTGGAAACCCCTTTCAGCATAGATCCTTCTGCTCCCTCCACTACACCTGCAACATAGAATGAATCAGTTACTAAATTAAAAGGAAGTGTGAATTTTGAAAAGATCTGTATGACTGCCATTAACTCTATTATTTGTGAAGAACCATCTACTTCCTCAATTTCTGATTCCCATTATTTGGTCTCTGGATTTTGCCAAGCAATCACAGATTTTTTCTTACTTCCTTGAACTGTCTGTAAAAAATGTGATTGCATCTAGGGGTGCATGACTTCTTAAGGGCTTATGAATTAATATTAAAGAATAATTTAGTAGCTCATGTTTGGGACAATTGACTGAAATTTTTCCTGTACAGTTTTCTAAGGCAAATTGCATGACCTCTGAATTTTGAATTAACCATTTCAAATAGATGGATGTGACAGGCAGAAAGATTTCTGCAAAATCCTTTCCTGAAAGGGAAAACATTCGGGATCTAGCCTTTATAATCAATTGTGATATAATTTCAGGGCAAATTGTTATAGTTTTACCCAGCTGATGAGATAGGAAAACCCACTCTAAGATTATCAGGTGGTCCTTCTTCTCTAGATCCCCTCTAGACCATGAAGCTGTGGACTCTCCCCTAAAAGAGCAAACAAATAAGACAAGTTAGGACTATATCAATGACCCTGGAGTGACTGGATGGCTCACATCACTTTATCTAAAGCATTTTGGGCTTCTTTGTTGAATTCTCACGGTGAGTTTAAATCTGTGACTCTTTTCAATAGATCAGACAAAGGGGCTAAGTCCTGGTTTGAAATGCATAAGAGTGGACAAAGCCAGTTCAGAGTCCCTCCTAGCTGCTTGCTGCACTTCATGCTGTGTTTTTGAATTTTTCCTTAGTTGGAGTGGTTGTGGAGTTACAGTTTGTTCTGTGACTCTCTTTCCTAAATATTTCCAAGGAGGAAGTGTCTGTATTTTTTCCTTCGCTACTGTGAGTCCTGCTTTCTCCACTGCTAAGATGACCTGACCTGTTGTATCCTGCACTGATGCTTGGTCCTTTGCTGCTACTAAAATATTGTCCCTATAATGCAAGATGAGGGAATTTGGGTGCTGTACACAAACTGCTACATACCACTGGCATGTACTTGGAAAGTTACACCTGCCTTGAGGAAGTACAAACCAATGGTGTCTTTTTTAAAGGGGCTGTTAGCGTTCAGAAGCACATAATCATGGAATGATTACATGCAGGTGCTTTTATTGAAGAACTCTGGGTGTACAGACCCAAATCTGACTCCAACATGGGTTTGGGATGAACATGTTTTTATGCCCTTATCATTATATAACTTACACATTAATTGTTAAACTTATATTGTTCTATTGTATACGTTGATTTCATCCAAGCATGGATTTTTGTAATTTCCATCAAACCTCCCCAACGTCGTTTCTCATGATTCTTGTTACGGTTACAATTAAACATTAATTATATCCAATTACCAAACAACCATCTCGTTTAACAATCATATCATTTATCATAGTAATTGAATGATTATACACGTGCAGCCTAACATTTTCCCACGGCTTACCAGGCCTATCCTTCCTTTCTAACTGCCCTGAGTATTCCATGATTTTAGAAACATTTTATCCCTGTACTATCAGGGCCTGCTGATTTATTGATGGGATGGACAAGGCACGAATGTTGAAAAAGCAGTCTTTTAAATCAATAACCGTTAAATTCCAATCCTTTGGAATCATAACAGGAGAAGGTAAACCAGGTTGTAAAGAACCCATTTCTTGAATCATTTCATTAACCTGTCTGAGATCCTGCAATAACCTCCCACTGTTTGTCTTCTTAATGATGAAAACTGAAGTGTTCCAGGGGCTGGTAGTTGGAGTTAGGTGACCTTTGTTTAACTGTTCCTGTAGCAACTGCTCTAATACAGCAAGTTTCTCTTCTGGTAAGGGCCATTGGCTGACCCAGACAGGTATGTTAGATGTCCATGTGAGTTTTAGTGTGTTATGTCCATCAACAGCCTTTGTTAAAAATTGGTTTCTATTCTCAGACCCCATTGGAAGAGAATGTCCTTTCCCCAAAGAACTATATCAGCTCCTACTATAAATGGTTTTGTGGTGGCCACATGACCTTTGGGTCCCTCAAATGTGACAGAGTGCAAGTTTTCACAGTGACCACCAATCCCTGCCAGTTGGTCCAGCATGGGTACGATGGTCCTGTCCTGTGGCCATTTTGACTTTGATATCAGAGTGCCATCTGCTCTGGTATCTATCAGGCCAATGAGGGTGATGGTTTTCCCAAGATGCTTCAGGACACAGGTGATGTGCCTGGTCCAAGTGATGAGGGATGTGTTGTTCCACAACTCTGGTAGGAGAAAAGCTTGTGCTATGGTTAGTCCTCCAGGCAGGGAACATGGAGGGTCTGGACATAAAGCTAATACAGTGATTTCTTGTGAGCAAGTGACAGATAACACAGTTTGAAACCTTCTGCATGGGATCTGTTCACTCCCACTATTAAGAGCTGACATGGTTGTGGTTCAGGGCCCATCTGTCCGGTGGATATTGTGTGAGCAAGGACATTTGTTGGCGCTACTGGCTGGGCTGTAGACAGCTCCACTCTGGTACCTGGGGACATTGTGCTCAGTAGTCCTGCAAAGATCTGTTACAGTTCTGTGCTTGGTGGCCTGTGGTGGTCTCTGGCCTTTGGTACAGTGGTTCTCTTGTCATGGCACGCCACTGAGCCGTGCTCGGCTGCAAGGTTCCCGGAAGATGGCATGGACAATCCTGTGCTGGGCGAAACTGTTAGTATTTTGACTAAGACCTCTGTATCCACTGTTTTTTGGAGGTGGCCTCCTTTGTGGTTTAGGACATTGTCCCCTAAAATGCCCTCTTTAACCACAGGAATAGCATGTATCCTTTGGCATCTGTTGGTTTTCAATTGCCCCTTTAAATGCTGTTAGAGCCTCTGCTAGGGTTTGTGTCTGAATTTCTACAGCTTTTTTCTGCTGCTTTAGGGTGTTTTCCTGTGCAGTTGTGGTGGCATTAGCTAATACCTCTGCCTGCATGGCAGCTATGTGTTCAGAGGTACCCAGGCGATTGCAAGCATCCACCAGCTGTGTTAGGGTGGGCTTTGGGTCTTGTGGCAATGCATGTAATATTATTTTGCAGCTTGGATTTGCATTAGAAATGGCAAGCCGTTTTAATAACTGTTGTCTGGTACGATCGATAGGAATTTGCTTATCCAATGCCAATTTTAAGCAGTCCAAAAACTTATTATATGGCTCATCCATCCCTTGTTTAATTTCTGTGAAGTCTAGTTCTGGTTTATTCCTGTCAGGCACCTGGAACAGGGCAGTCTTTGCTGCTTCCTTAACATTCTGAAGGATTTATCTATTGAGCGTCCTTGCCTGTCTTTGTGGGTCTGTGTAGGCTCCCTCCTCATCAAGCTGATCTAGTGTTATGTTTGCAGTGGCTGGAGTTCTTGCATAACGTATTAAAAGGTCATTTAGTAAAAGTTTCCATGCCAATTCCCAGAGAGAATACTCTGTTGGAGACAGCAAAGACGTACAAAGCTGCATTAGATGATGAGGCGTGAATACATTTGCTGAAAAGGGGGCTTGTAATAGACCTCTGAAATATGCTGATTCTCTTCCATGTGAACAAGGGTTGGGGGTCTTCAGGGCAAGTCTGGGACAGGGCTGGGGTCTCAGAATCTCTGCTTTCCCTCCTTTCTTTCTGCTGTAGCCTTCGGTCTGCTCTCTCTCTGGTCTGTGGTGTTCTGTGGCCGTCTCTAGCTTGGTTTTCCCTCTCCAAGGTTACAAACTGTAATACCATCCAGAATGTTGGATGCAGCTTTAGGCTGGACTTCTTATTCTTTTCCATACTGTATCGTCTAAGTCCCACAGCATCCCAGAGCTCTAGGGCAAGCATCTCAGATGTATTTAGGGTTAGGAATTCTGTGAAAACCCATCTGATTAGTTTTTAAAGCTGTTTCTTCTCAAACTTTGCATCTTGAATTCATAATTTATAGTTCAAATAAAAATAAAGATCCTGCTCAGCTACGAACAGCTTGTTCCCCATTCTAAACCACCCAACGATGGTTTTCAGAGTGTTCCAGATTGCAAGGCCAGATGTATTCTATTGCCATCTGCATGGCAGTGTCTGGTGTCAAGTAGGCAATTCTCCTTATCTCTCTTCCTGAGTGATCATAATCAAGGTCCCTCAGCAGGGGACATCTGCTGATAAGGGGCTATTGAATGTCACCCCATGACTGATAAGAACTGTGACATCCCATTGTCAGATGCTCCGCCCAGAGGGAGGAGCCAAGCATTCCTACCCAGATATAATCTGGAGATTCTGACACACCAGCACAGCTTTTTCTCCACTGGACTCCCCAGAGGAACAGCAGCTGCTTCTACTTCCACGGATCTGTGGAGGAAGAATACACCCCTTTCCTACAGGACTGCCCTGCTCCAACAGAACCACGCCTGACACTGCAGGAGGACTGCAGCCCCTTTTCCAACTGGACTGCTACCAATACCCTGACCCACAGGGTGTCAGGTTGAGTTCTGACTCTGTCAGTGTTGTTCTAGTGTATTGCATTGTTGCATTTTATAATTTTTTTTTCCCTTCCCTATTAAAGAAGTGTTTTTTCCTGCTCCCATATTTTTGCCTGAGAGCCCCTTATTTAAAATTCATAGCAATTCGGAGGGGTGGGGAGGGTTTGCATTCTCCATTTCAGGGGTGGCTCCTGTCTCCTTTAATAGGCACCTGTCTTTCCAGACCAAGACATATGTGCAGAGAGAAATTACTGGAAGCATGCTCAGAGTGAGAACAACCATGTGATGGTCCAGATACATAGGATGTCCTGTGCCCCACTGCCTTCAGGCTTGCCAGACAGACACAACGGATAATCTCTGCAGAGGCTTGCAGGATTTAATCCTCTATGTTGATTGCTTGTGGGTCATGCCTTAAAAATATACCTGAAATAATTGGTGGTTTCCAAACTGCCCTGGAGGGCCATGAGCGACTGTAGTTCAAAGGAATGAGCCAATGTCCGTTGAAAATTACTCTGATTATCAGGTTCTGCACAGCAGGACTGGCTTGTAATAGAAGGATCTTTAATACTGCATTGAGAAATGTAGAGAAGGTACATGATATGAGAATCTGACACTGAGAAGCTCAAGCTCTTGCACCTTGCTACAAGCAGTTTTAGTTTCTCTTGATCCCAGCGGGATTGTTTGGGTGCTGGTGCTGTAATTGTTGTCCATTTAATTGTCCCAAAGTATCCTGAAAGACATCTTCCCTTAGTAATTTGCATGGGATGGAGCTGGATCTGAAACCTGGGCTAAACTTTCTTATATGAGTGAACTGCTTAAAGAGGGTGTACAAGGGGAGGTCAATAACCAGAGCAATGCTGGGATGGGATGGGATGGGGGAGAGGGGGTTTGGTGTTTGGTATATTGTGTTGTAGTCCAGAAACTTCCTGTATGAATTCACTTCCTTTATATTGCCTGATTCTTAGATTTACCAGGGAGCCTGGCTGAGGCTAGAGAATAAAATGTACCCCATCAAATTCTCTGGTTTGGCCAGTGCAAACTGCAGAGCTGTAAATGATATATATTCGTTAATTATTAAAAATTCAGACATGAAATGTGAACTTACATATTTGCAATTATCTAGTAAGGTACAAGAAAATAAGTTTAATCAAACAAGTGTATCTTGGAAACATAAAGTAACAATTCCAGGTTGGTACTAATCTCAGAGTGTGTTTGAAGTACATTGCAGTAGAAGGACATTTGACTGCCCTACAGTAATCCTCAACTTGTGTAAAACAAACCTCAGACCATTCCCTGTGTGCTGTTCTGATCAGCAAGATGAGCTGTTTTTCCGAAGATGAAGATGTCTCTAGCAGGTGTCCAAGTAGAGAAGCATGTTCCAATGTTGTGTGATGTGTGGAGTGGGCACTTGAGACACCACTTTATGAAATCTGGAAGTGGTAGGAGAGTGCCTTAATTTTAATAGTGTAACTTGAAGCTGATTTGTTCTGGTGTGTTGAGAGCTGGTCAGAAGGAGCATTGCCTGACAAAAGAACAATCATTTGCTATCTACAGAAGACTTGGGATTTCTGTGGCATGATTTGACCAGAGTCAAGACAAAAAAGCTTATTTTGCATGCACTGAGCTCTCTTCTTGAGCTGCAGGGCTTGAAGTTGTGGCTCTCGACTTGGGAAGGAGAGAAAAGCGATGTTTAAATAATCAAGCCACCAATTCTGGGTATATCTGTGAAGTCTCACAAATTTTAAGGCTTGTAAAAAAACACAACCAAATAAAGCCTTGTAGTGCTATACAACAAATTCTTATGTGCACAGTTCTGGATGGGCTTTCCTACTCCAGCAGAAAAGCTTAGAAATCAAGCTGATTAAAAATAATGATGTGACTAATAGTACAACTTTCTGCTGGAACAATTTCCAATGCTTAATCAGAAAGGTTAATTACACGTTTGCAGTTTCCTTTTTGTTTCTTCTCCATGGTCTCCATTAATCTTTCCCAGAACTGCACAGGTTGGTGGATCCTGTGCTGGCCAAGCCCATGGCGTCCCACTGGGAGGGGTGCCACTGAGAGGGTGGCACTGGTGGGTCTGGTCCTCAGCCAGGTCAGTGTATGCAGGAGAAATTCAAGCCAGTCCAGAAGCTTAAAAGTATTCCCCCGCCATAAATGGCAAAAAGTTTGCACATTTCTTAACTTCAATAAGTTTCAAGAAAACAAACATTTGACTGTCAAAAAAAAGGTGCTTTTTAATTTTTATAGACTAGGCAATTTTTAATAGAGAAGTTGTTCCAAGTACCAGACACTGCTCTGTTGTTCCAAGTATCAGACATTGGCTTTCTACTTGCAAGTCAGGATATCTGTGCAGTGGCTTGACATGTAATATATGAGATTAACCCCATCTAAGCTGGGTGTCATCTTTTCAAAATGTGCAATAATTGTATTCAGCAGAAAATGAGCAAGGATGTCTGCAACTGGAGCTGTAGAAAATAGTCTACATCATTTATCATCTTGATCTCCAAAAAAGAAGCAGAAAAGTTCTCAAGAATCTTTAAAAGAATATTTTCAAACTAAAATTCCTTTCATATGATCTTAGAGTGCTGATTTTTTTCTTCAACAGAAGTGTCAACATGTGGAACTCCAAGTTGTATGAAAATAGCTGCATATGACCAAGCAGCCGAGAAGCTTGATACTTTCTTAGGCAACTTAAGAACTATTTCTTTTGTTAATACTCTTTCTTTGGAATATTTGGCTGTCATAAAGATTGTACAACACCTTTGCAGTTAATACAGAAGATAATTTTACTTCCACAATTTGGTGCACTTTAGCTCTGGACATTGTTACATTTATTTGCAAATACATTATATTGTCAGTCTCTTGTCAATGAAGAAACCGTTCTCTTGGCCTGAAAAAAAAGTGTGTTTGGGGGTTTTTTGTTTATGGGCCACAAAGTTAAAATAGTATATTTTTTACTCTATGCAAAGAGAAAGTTTTATAATGGTATTTGTTAATATTGTGTAATTAGGAATTTGATCAGCACATATTTTTGGGAAAAATACTTTGTATGCACATGGACAGCTGTTCCTAAAGATGAAACAAATGGGAGCTTAAAAGCCCTGGGCTTATATGTTTGATCCACTATTATTCTTGCTATTAGTCTATATTAACTATATACTATTAGTCAGTACTATTTAGCATGTATTGCTTGAGAAGCAATTACATGGTTCATCCCTTTCTGTCTGTGACTACTCTGCATGGCCAATGAACAAGTTCCTGCTTTTTAAAATTTGAGATACATTTTTTCCCATCTCTGCATGTAAACATCTGATATGCACATGATGCCTGGGAAAAGGTAATGTGCATAATGCTAGATTAAAGAGCAAAATAGCTAATAGGTTGTTGAGTGGTAATTTTTCACATAATGTTCTAAAACCAGTGATTTTGTTTACTCCTTAGATATGAGTGCCACAGGCTCCTAAACTGTCTGAACTAAAAGATCAGTATTTCGATAGTGTTCATATTTACTTATTTTCTTTGTGTACGTCCCATCACTTTGCTTTTTGAAGAGGCAAAAAACAAATCTGTCAGCTACATCTTTCTAATTATGTATTACTTCAAATGTAGACTTAATAATCTAATAGTTTTAGTTTTATTAGATGTCTTTTTAACCATTTAACACTTTTCTATGGCTTTAAACCATATTTCAGCTACAAAATCAAGTAGTTATTTTTCAGTAAAAAATAAATGGAATGCACATCCTGCCTTGTAAGTAAGGAGATAGGGAAGGGAAAGAAATGTCCAGAGCAATAAAATCTGTTCCTCATTAACCATTATCTGCCTTAATGCAATCATGTTCAAGTCCAGACATCCCTTAATCAATGCAGTCTGGACAGATAACACAACTCTTCAGAAAGTACAGGTAACACCAGTGTCAGTAGTCTGACTTGGACAGAGGCTTAAATATGCATCCAGAAAGCAGTGAAACCTGG